>NC_140514.1:52491890-53691890 GCF_964339955.1 Pipistrellus hanaki
AGGGGAGGAGAGGAGAGAGGAGAGAGAGAAACATCCATGGTGAGAGAAAATCATGGATTAGCTGCCTCCTGCACTCCTGCGCGCCCCCCCCCCCCCCCAACCACACACTCTCACACACACAAATGGTGATGGAGCCCGCAACCCAGGCCGCTGCCCTTGACCGGAATCGAACCCGGGACCCTTCGATTCACTCTATCTGATGCTCTATCCGCTGAACCAAACTTGTTAGGGCTTAAACTGTCTTCTTTGACAGAAAAGATAACTTGTTTATTCTGACACAACTGTGGACAAAATGGGGGCAACTTGCTAACCTGGTTGGAGCTCAGGGATGGTGTGAAGGGAGCCTGTAGCCAAGAGCAGTGAGGTGGGTAGTCTCATCCTAGGCCGGGATCTTCCCTGACAACGTCTGCGTTTACCTTAAAACTGAACCTACGGCCCTTTTGCCTCTTAAGACAACATACCTCCGAAATGTCAGAGGAACTTGTAATTCCGTGCGCCTCTCCCCGACCCCCAGTCCCCCCTCCCACCCCACACACACATAAGAAAATGAAGTGATGGAAGATAGTGAAGTTTATCGTGAATTTTGGTTTGAGGAAGCCACCAATTTGGCAACCACAGTTGATATTCAGATGAAGCTCCCTGGGATCTTCCCCCGCAGAACTCAGCAAGGGATCCTGGAGTCCCAGCCCACCTCTGGGAGTTGCCATAAAAAGAAGCTGTAAGCGTTCCCAACAGCGGAACACATGATTCTGGAACTGAAAGAGAGAGTCTCACAGAAGCACCTCGAAGCTCTTAAATGTTGATCTCTGGTCCCCTCTGTCATGGGACGGCTCCAATTCAATACACCGGAGTAGCACCATGCTGACATGTACAGAAGCGACTTATCCAGTCCTGCCTGACGCACTCTCAACCGAGCCGAGCTGAGCCGAGCCGCATTGTTGGGGAATCAAGTGGAAGCACATCCACCACTTATGATGCCCTCCCTCCCCCTGCCACACATCAAGTTTTTTTTTCTTTTCTTTTTTTTTCCCTCCCGCCCCCTAATGTTGAAGCATTGCTGAAGGTCCCACGTACTCTCCCTGCAATGAAGGTTGAGAATGAAGCGCTATGAAAATGGGCGAAAGCGTCTCACAGCATTACCCGAGGAACGCTTTGACAGACCAAAGGTCAAGTAGCTTAGCTTTGCTTAACATACATTTTGATATGAACATGAGACATGATTTGGATTCAATGGTGGACACGGACATCAAACTCTATACAACTAGGAGAGAGCTCCCTCCAGATAATTCCGAAAGTGTCGGAAATACCCAAAAGACTCTTAAAATAAATGCGCTTTCTCTTCTATTTGATATTGTGTGTGTAGGGGACACACACACACACACACACACACACACACACACACACAGACGGGACGCGGCGGGGGGTGGCAGCACGGGGGGTGGGGGTGGGGAGAATCCAAGACAGTTGAGAACAGGGAAGGGTTGTAAGATATGTGTAGGACACTTAATCACTAGACAGCGTGAGTACATTAGCCACTGATAATCCGTTTGAACTCTCTCTCATGCTTTGGAGAACTGACTGTTCTTCCACAGGATGGCGTTAAAAGGGCCACCACGTTGTACTTCTGCATGATTCTCTGCTAATGGCACTTTGGACTTGTTTTGGTGAAGTCATTATAGACATAACATTTATTATCACTGTGGATCCAGTTGTTGGGTATTGGGTTATCAGGTATTGGAAGAAATAAATTTTGAGAAGGTGTGGGAGGAATCTGTTTCATAAAATTGTACAATGAAGGCCATGACTAACCTTTCTTTAAAAAAATATATTTTATTGATTTTTTTTTTTTTTTTTTTTTTTTTTACAGAGAGGAAGGGAGAGGGATAGAGAGTTAGAAACATCGATGAGAGAGAAACATCATTGATCAGCTGCACACCCCCTACTGGGGACGTGCCCGAACCAAGGTACATGCCCTTGACCGGAATCAAACCTGGGACCTTTCAGTCCGCAGGCTGACACTCTATCCACCGAGCCAAACCAGTTAGGGCATAGACGGAGTTTCAAGTATAAACTCTTGAATAGCCGGAGTTTCAAGTATACTAGGAAAAAATCTGTAACGAACAGTTACATTACCAGAAAGGGAAAGAAACGTGAGAGAGAAAGAAATTCCAGACAAAGATTTCGGCCTTGATTTTGTCTTTATTCGATGACCTTAGACAAGTTACCATTAAGCATTGAAGGAAGAACCCGCCATTGTTCCACCTACCCACATCTGGGGGTTGCTGTTTACGTTCCTTCACCTCCGTAAGCTTTTTAGCAGGTATATGTCGAACACTTCTGTTTCACAGGTCAAGACAGGATCAGAGGCCACGGCTATCCTATCCGCCATCGACAACAGATCTGTCTGTTTCAGTCTGTCTTTTTTCACGATTACATCCACTGTCGCGTCGTCCTGATCTGTAAGGGAGGCCTAGACAACCTACAAAAAAATGTGTTTTGTAGTTTATCTTGGAAGAGGACAGAAAATATCACTGTTATTTTTGGTGAAGAAACTCAATTTTGTACAGTTTATTTCGACGTAAATAAAGTGTGAATTTGTATAAATAAAAAAAATAAATGGTGACAGGATAAAAGGGAGGGGTTGACCTTTGACATTTCAAAAAAAAGGTGGCTGCCGAGTGCCTGCAGCCAAAATGGAGGCCGCCTAAACTCCCTTCTTTGACAGAAAAGATGACTTGTTTATTCCCACACAACTGTGGACGAAAAGGGGCCTATGTGCTAGCTGACCTGACGACCTCAGGGAAGGCCTGCACTGCGGAGTTGAAAACGAAAAGGCCTAAAGTGAGCACAGGGATGGTCTGAAGGGAGCCTATAACTAAGAGCAGTTCTGGTGGGTAGTCTCGTGCTCCCTCCACCACTCCCCCGCTCTCGCGCTTTCGCTCTTTCCCCCCCCTCCCCCTCCCCCCACCCCTCATACTCACAAACACAACTAAATGCGCCTGTGCACCAGGACAGAGACCATAGATTCCTTCATTATTTTTTTTTTATTTTTTTTTCAATTTTTTATTTTATTTTATTGATTTTGTACAGAGAGGAAGGGAGAGAGATAGTTAGAAACATCGATGAGAGAGAGTCATCGATCAGCTGCCTCTTGCACACCCCCTACTGGGGATATGCCCGCAACCAAGGTACATGCCCTTGACCTAAATCGAACCCTGGGACCCTTCAGTCCCCAAGCCGACGCTCTATCCATTGAGCCAAACCGGTCTCGGCAGATTCCTTCATTGTTATTGTTATCATGTGTATTGTTGCCTGTTAGTTAACTATCTATCCTGCACCCAGCTAAGTAAAAGAAGTAGGTGTGACACTGGCCAGTTTGGCTCAGTCAGTGGGTAGAGTCGATGTTGGCCAGGCCTGGGCACCTTAGGATTCCGGGTTCAATTCCAGTCAAGGGTATAGGCAGGCCCAGGTCGTGGGCTTGATCCCCAGTAGGGGGCAGCAGCCCACTGGTAATTGACTCTCACCGATGATGTTTCTGTCTGTCTCCCACTCTCTTCCTCTGGGAAATCAATGAAAATGTACTTAATTAAGAACGAAAGAGAGGCCGAAGCCGGTTTGGCTCAGTGGTAGAGCGTCGGCCTGCGGACTGAAAGGTCCCAGGTTCGATTCCGGTCAAGGGCATGTACATTGGTTGCGGGCACATCCCCAGTGGGGGGTGTGCAAGAGGCAGCTGGTCGATGTATCTCTCTGATCGACGTTTGTAACTCTCTATCCCTCTCAATTCCTCTCTGTGTAAAATCAATAAAAATATATTAAAAATAAATTTAGAACATTAAATATGGACAGTGAGAAGATGAATTCCAAATGTAAAGAACAGTTAGAATCTACAGACTTAATCAAGGAAGTGTTAGGAAAAAAAAAAAAGCATCTAGTATGATTTCTTGATTTTAATAGTTTGATAGTGGTAAAATAGAATTTTTGGACTGGAACCCGAATTCTTTGACCACTGGAATTGAACAGTGAATCTGCGGACAGAAGGTGGTACAGCAAAGGTGGAGATTTATTGAAGAACAAATACAGACTCCCATGCGGGGAGAGGGAAAGAGACCCACAGAATGGACTCTGACATGGGGAGGGGGGAAGGGTCCCGCTGAGTTCCTTCTCCCTGTGGCTTATAAAGGCTGCAGATCCCGGTGCCTTGATGTCCCCTCTGATTGGTCACTATTCCCTTAGACTGGTTACCTTAGAATTCCTGAGGTCCAAAGGTTGAACCTCACTTGGGACACAAGAGGTTCTCCCCCTCTTTCCCCTTTGTTTTCCTATTCCTTTTGGGCTTTCTTCCTCTCCTTCTAGCTGAAGGGCTTCTTTCCCTTTATTTTGTAAATATAGACCTTTTGCTGTCCCAGCTCCCTCATTCTATGGAAATGCACCTGTTGCAGCTTTTCAGCTCCCCTATTCTATAGAAATATACCTTCTGCTGCTCTGCAGCCCTATGCTTCCTCCATGGTCCCCTTAATGTCTAAAATTTCCTAAAGCCTGTCTGTTTCACCCCAAAAATTCCTGTTTCAGTGGTACAATTAATGAAAACAGTGAATGGAGGAGGAAGAGCAAGTTTCTCTGAATATGAATTTAATTTTTAATCCATTCCATTTGAAATGCCCAAAGGGCATTCAGGTGTCGATAGATAAGCATGTAGCTTAGAAGAGTGGTATGTGTTGAGAACAAATTTGTCATAAATATATGAAATTCAGAGCAATGAAAGAAGATGGCAAGAAAAAGTGAATGAAGTGAGAATGAACATAGGCCTCTAAAACCCTCCAACATCTAGAATAAAGGCTTTTCCATTTCAGTGATCACAAACCCCGAGGCTCTGCAGGCAGCCGCATCTTCACGTCTGTCAAAGCCACACCTGCGCATGTGCATGCGATTAGAGGGGAGGCACAGGCCTTGTGATGCCTGTCGGTAAAGTTCCTGGATTAAGAGAGGAGGGCAGAGAAGGACACCCTGAAAGCAATGGCCACGGAGATGAGAATCGCCAAACATAAGGTGGCCAGGCATCCCGATTTTTAACAATTTGTCCCGTGTCCCGAGGTATTTTAAAGAAGTTCTGATTTTTGGAAAGAATGCTTGACAAGTTAGGGAACAGCGGGAGAATGGGAAGGGAATATATGGTTTCGGCGGCCATGTGGCTATTTAGCCAGGATATGAGTCTTATATTATTTCTGTTAATTTTATAATGTTAAACTTTAATGATAACAAATAATTGTTGAGAACTGATTATTGAGAACAGCTTATCAAAGTTCGCATTGTTGATCAGTTGTTAGAATTCGACCACCATTGTTTGGACTTAATGAACAATGGCATTTTTGGGGACTGGCAACGATGAAAACATTTTGTAACTGTCTCTCAGACGATACACATCATACTGCGGGCTAGGAAGCTAGTTAAACAAGTGATATTACAAATCAGCTATTCAGATAATTTAGGTAATTTATATATTTATTTCATAAATACATAAATTTTCTTGAATTTAGCAGACAGTACTCGTATTATTTCTATTTTATAGTGGCAGCATAAAGTCTAGCGACGGCCTTGAAAGTGACACAACTATACATAATTTTTATTTATTATATTTGTAAATTGTACTTATATTGAAATTAAAAAAATATATTACAATACTATTTTTGCATTCTATGAAAATTTTTGTTGCTCCATATAGACCAAATTTTTAATCAAGAACCCCCTCCCCCCCAGATCAATGGTGTCCCGCTTTATCAATGTTAAAATCTGGTCACCTTAGCCAAACAGCACTGCTGCAGAGGAGGGCGCAGGAGGACTTTGGAGCCCGCTGAACCAGACCATGCAGGGCCGCCTGCCTGCGGCTGAGAACTGTGCTCAGTCCTAAGGGCCATGAACGGGGAGTGAGGTTTTAAATTACGTTGTTTATAACACTTCATTCGATGTCATGAAAAGGAACCCCAGGACCAAGGACATCAATGATGCTAAAATTTCCATTTCACCACTGTGAAAAAGTGATGTATCCATGCTCAATTCTTAAAAAGGTTCCCTGACATTTAAGTGAATCCCTAGGCCCAACATTTTCTGAGGTGGGTTCTTTAAGGCCAGAGCAGGCAGAGGGCTGGCCATGTGGCTTGTTTCCCAGAGAAAACAAAGGAACCACAAATGAAAGTGCACACTGCCCCCTGGAAATGCAGGAGTACGTTACACAGACCAGATAAACAAGGTTTAAGTGTATGTGGACTGCAAAAAAAAAAAAAAAAAAGCTTCCATTTTCATAGAAACGTAGATTTTTAATAGAGACGTACTAAATACAAAGGGCTAAAATAAATAAATCATCATTAATCCTGGTTTCTCTACCTCCATAATGAGTCCTGCTCATTACCGGGGAATAAACCTTCCTTTAATATGTCTTGGTGGTCTCCGACTCCAGTTTCCTGGCCTCAAACCTTACATATGGTGCCTTGAAACCCGGGTGGGGCGAACGCTCTTGGGGGTGCCCCCCATTCTTCTTCGTGGCTCAGGAAACTCAGGCTCCTCCCTGGCTCCGCAACATATGCAGTGAGTCCCAGTCCTTATTGATTCCAAATGGTCATCCTTCCAGTGTCTCTATCCATAAACCGTGGCCCATGTCAGAGATTTGCCTTCCGGCACAGCCCTCTGGACCTCCCTGGGAGCTTCCAAGCCAGGGGAGTAGTGAAGACGTTCTGCCCCCCTTGGCTCTTCGGCTTTTTGGCCTCACTCCGGACCCCAGGGGATAGGGGAGACATGTGGGGAGTGAGCGAGGTCCCTATCTGGGGGTTCCAAATCCACCATTGGTTCCTTTCACCGATGATTTCCCCCCTCACAGGTATCCTCCACGCAAAAGCTGTTCCATGCAAATATGTTATGTCCTAATGGGTGAATCCTAAACCGAATGAGTGTCACATCAGGACAACTTAATTCCCGTTAAAAAAGGACCCGAGAGGAGGGATTTAGCAATCACAATACCATCATGACCTGCTCGGTCTCCGGAACTGCTGTCAAAACATAGGCAAGCCAGCTTGGCTCAGTGGATAGAGCATCAGCCTGTGGACTGAAGGGTCCCAGATTCAATTCTGGCCAAGGGCACATGCCTGGGTTACTGGCTCAGTCCCCAGTGAGGGGTGTGCAGGAGGCAGCTGATCAATGATACTCTCTCATCATTGATGTTTCTATGCCTCTCTCCTCCCTTCTTCTCTGAAATCAATAGAAGTATATTTTAAAAACAACAACAACAACACAGGCAGTCTGAGACCCTCCCAAACACCACCTGAGCTAAACCTGAGAACCAAGATATTTTCAAGGCCCAAAGTTGACAGGGGTAAGGGTGCATGGGAGCAAAGCAATCAGAACAGCCAACTCAGCAAAGATGCAGGAACCTAAGATAACACAGAGAAATGTCCTGGCCACTGACGCTCTCCAGCCAATGTGGTGCCCACACCTAGCTGGGGGGAGGGGTGTGTACGTGCAGAATTTAAGGCCACTGGCAGGAGGGAAAGTCAAAGCATGTCTAAGGATTTTTTTGTACATGTCCTACAGTCGAGAAGCAGAGTCAGAATCAAGAAGCAAAGTCTTACCTCAGCACTGGGGTGTTTAAATTATCTAAAAATAGCAGTTCCATCGCTGACGGGAGGCGCACAGAGGACTTTCAGGGCAGCCCTATCACCTCGGGGGCGACAGCAGCTCTTAAGAGGGAGAGACTGAAGCACTTTACCGTGTTGAAAGAGCTAGCGCCGCAAGCCTAGCCTATCCAGAAGCTCCTGCTGCTGGAAGTTGCTGGCCCAGCCTTCTCCAGCATGGAGAGGAAGGGTGAATACAGTGGCCCCAGTGGTCCAAATCCTGTCTTTGTCTCTGTTACCTAGCCTCTGCGCCCTTCAGGACAGTCTCAGTACCAGTGCAGAGGAGGCTTTGGAGAGGGGAGAAGTGAGGAGAATGCTTCTGACTCTAGATACCCAGAGAAACCGCTCTCAAGAGCCTTTCCAGGGCTGGCAGGAAAATGTAGCAATGAAGGAAGATAACTGTCTCAAAACAAAGAGGTTTTGTTTTGTTTTGTTTTGTTTTTTTCCTCATCAGCAAAATGTGAATATTACCTAAACCACAGACTTTGCGAAAATCAGTTGAAATAAAATTCCAGAAATTGAGTAACAGTGGATTGGTTGGGTGAGTGTGAACGTGGTCCTGTGCACCGAAAGGTTGCAGGTTCGATTCCAGGTCAGGGAACAATACTGGCACATTCCTGGGTTTCAAGTTGGATCCCTGATCAGGGCTCCTAAGGAAGGCAATTGAAGGGATGTTTCCTACATTGATGTTTCTCTCTTTCTATCCATCTCCCTTCCACTCTCACAAAAATCAATGGAAAATAAATTAATGCCATATCTACAAATGTGGATAATCTAAAAAGAAAAGGAAAAAAAAGAAGTGTGGGGGGAGCCCTAACCAGTTTGGTTCAGTGGATAGAGCATTGGTCTGTGGACTGAAGGGTCCCAGGTTTGATTCCAATAAAGGGCATATACCTTGGTTGGGGGTACATCCCCAGTTGGGAGTGTGCAGGAGGCAGCTGATTGATGTTTCTCTCTCATCGATGTTTCTAACTTCTATTCCTCTCCCTTGCTCTCTGTGAAAAAAAAAATCAGTAAGATACATTTAGAAAAAAAACCCAAAAACAGGGTAAAAGGGGTTGAATGTACTGTATAATTTAAAGTGTGTAAAATAATATAACTTTCTAGGTGCATATATGTTATCTATACTAATAAAAGGGTAAAATGTTAATTAGACCAGACATCTTTTGACAATCATCTGGACATCCTTTCAGACAAAGCCACGGTGGTAGGGGGCCGAGGCAGAGGCCTTTAGGTGCACTTAGAGGCGACCAGGTTAGCAGGGGAGCAGTTAGGCGTCGATTAGGCTGATAGGGGAGTGGTTAGGGGGTGATCAGGCTAGCAGGCAGGCAAGCTTGGGAGCCAACAGTCCCGGATTATGAGAGGGATGCCCAACTGCCAGTTTAGGACATTCCCTGATGGGTCCTAGATTGGAGAGGGTTCAGGTTGGGCTGAAGGACACCCCCCATGCACGAATTTCATGCACCGGGCCTCTAGTCCTATATAATAAAAGGTTAATATACAAACAGAGGAACAAACAACAGGTTTCTATGATGTGCACTGACCACCAGGGGAAATGTGCCCAACATGGGGGGTGCCAGCTGTGACGGGATGGTGGAGCAGGTTTGTGGGGGTGCCAGACCAAGACTGGGTGCTGGTCGCTGTCATCTGGGCCAGCATCTGGTGGTTACTGAAAATTCTTTGCTCCTGTGTCCCATGTCCTTCCCAGTGCTCACACCTGCTGCTGGTACCAGCCCCACTTGCACCCGCTGCTGGCCCCCAGCGCCAGCCCCAATCGCTCAGTGTCATCAATGGGTGTGAGCAGCGGCTGCCAGCCCTGATCACCCCTGAGGGCTTCTCCACCTCCCTCTGCTCCTGAAGGGCTATTGGGCCTGGCAGCCACCACTCGCACCTGCTGCTGGTGTTGGCTTCAGGTGTGAGTGGTGCCAGCGCCATCATGGGTGTGAGAGGTGGAGGCAGGAGTGGGGCTGTGGCAGACAGGGGACCTGGGCTGCAGTGGGAGGGGCCAGGTAGGGGTGCAGAGGATGGGCCAAGACCCGCCCATGTGCCCCCGCAGCCTTGTGGCCACTGTTCAAGGTGCATGGATTCGTGCACTAGGCTCCTAGTTATGAATAACAGAATATTGTAAAAATTAAGTTACTACATTTTTATTAAAACATTTTTTACATACCTTATATATATTAGCTGGGCCACAAAAATATTCATTGTGGGCCACATGTGGCCCGCAGGCTGTGAGTTTGACATGCTTAGCTTAAATGAATCAGATAGCATGGAGCAATCAGGAGAGAAATCACTTTCTATGTTCTCTCTGACCACTTTTAGTTATTGAAGCTATGAATGAGTACTCTATTGCATAAGTATAAGCCAAAGTTAAGCAACCCTACCATTCCTTTATACTAGTGGCCTAGTACACCAATTCATGCACATCGAAAGGAAATGAATTAGAAGAAGTATTTTAATATCGCTGTTCGCTCTTTCTCTATAATAGAAGTGTCAACCAAATTCACTATCAACAATGACAGATGGAAACATAGACATGCGATTGGTGCCAGTAAGAGCTTTATATGTATCACACATACACGTGAGTCAACTTAGACTTTTATATAGAGAGAGTAAACTTGCTTCATTAGACCTGCTTTCTGACTTAGCTAAACTTTTTCCAGGCCAGTGAAGCACCCAACTTCTCTTTCAGGTAATTGTCAGCAACTCGGCAGTAAACATCAACACAACGCAGATTATTATTGTGGATCGTGCAAGGAGAACAAAGGATAAACAATTTAACAGTAGCAGTGTCTGACTATATTCTGTGCAGTGAGAAAACCTGAAGTCATTTTCAACATCCACCATTTCTTACATCTCTTCAGTTGGGTCAAGTTTCTAAGCTTTCTAAATCTCCATTTTCCAGCTTATGAAGAGAAAATAGGATTCCACCAAGTTTCCTATCTACCTACTCCAGGAATTCTGTGAAGATCAAATGAGATGAGGCACGGGAAAATGCTTCAGACGTTTGGTTAAAGTATAAAGTGTTTCCACTTGGCTATAAAGCAAGTTGTCATAGAGACTGGACCAGTGCGAAGGTGGGAAGGACACTTAGCATATTAGCCTTTATATAGCTAGACTAGAGGCCCAGCACATGAAATTAATACATGGTGTGTGTGTGTGTGGGGGGGTGTCCTCCAGCTTGCACTCTCTCAAATCTGGGATCCCTCTCACAATCTGGAACCACTGGCTCATAACTGCTCACCTGTCTGCCTGCCTGATGCCCCTAAATGCTCTCCTCTCCTGGCCTGATCCCCCTAACTGCCTAACTGCTCTCCCCTCCTGGCCTGATCCCCCTAAATGCCTAACTAACATTCTTCCTTCTGCCTTCTCCTGTGGCACCTTCTCTCGTGGCCTCTGCAAAAGGGACCTCGGCGCTGGACTGGCCCTCACAGCCGCCATGGCTGCTGGCCCTCAGCCTCTGCAGCCACTGTGGCTTTGTCTAGAAAAACGCCAGAAAGGACGTCCAGAAGACATCTAATCTAATAACATATTATCCCTTTATTAGTATAGATTGCTTGAATTTATTCCTATGTTAACAGCAATGATAATTCAGGTTGGAAAAGAGTATTCAACTATGAATTCTGCCTAAATAAAGCTACTCTGAGGAGGTAGCCACTTACACCAGTGCTCAGTGATCTGGAAAGAGAAGACAAGAAAACGAGATTCAGTGAACTTAAATAGACTGTGCGGTGTCCTGGGGGGCCACAAAGGCCTGTGGGTGAGAGAGGTCAGGGTGCAAAGCCGAGAGTAAGAGAACCAGGACCTGGGTTGCAGCTCCTCCCCAGTGCTCAGAGCACAGCTCCCTGCTTACAAGGGCCTCACTGTGCCCTGGGGAGTATGACCAGTAGCTGCACTTCTCATTCAATGCAGCAGGACGATGAGCTGTTATGGGAGAAATGTAAGTACTGGGAGGAAAGGGATTACCAAAACAAAAAATGATCAAAATTCATGAAAATATTACTTACACTGCTCTTCTCAAAAATCCTGGGGGTTTGTAAAAGTCAGTTCACTGAAGCTCAGAACAAGCAGGGTAAGGAGCACGTTGGAAAGAACATGGCTGGCACCTCGCTGTCGTTTTGCATGGGGCTCCAGAAACCAGAGCGTGGGAATGAGGCCTGCTCCCCCGGCTCTGTGAGGCAGAGGAGCACGCTGCTCCCCAGGCCGCCGGTGGCTTCCGACCTCCGGGAGGGCTGTGAGCAATGCCCGGGACATTCTTACTCTTCAAGTCTGATTTGCTCATTTGGATGAGCCCAGTGTGACTGCATTTACCCAGCACCAATATCC
This sequence comes from Pipistrellus hanaki, assembly GCF_964339955.1. Classification (NCBI taxonomy): domain Eukaryota; kingdom Metazoa; phylum Chordata; class Mammalia; order Chiroptera; family Vespertilionidae; genus Pipistrellus; species Pipistrellus hanaki. The sequence goes on from NC_140514.1 coordinate 52,503,875, forward strand.
AGCATCTCCCTCTTCTCTCTGCAGGTTGTGAGTGTTCAGATTAGCCTCAATACACAGCATGTAATATGCAATATATATTTAAGAATTTGTTCCGTCTACATAGCCTCTTCCCATCTTCTGTTATAATTTGAATTGAAAAGTATAATACAATCCTACCTAGGAAAAGACCAACTCCATTCACTGGATGACAGACAAGTACTGAGTGCCTTACTCATGCTGGGAAATGGGAAGCATCAGAAGGTGACAAACAAGGCTCCTTCCCCCAGGAAGGTGCGGCAGCAGTGACCGGACAGGGAGGCCTGCTGCCCTCGCTACCTGAGTGAGTCAATGCGAAGAGACAAAGCTGGATCTTTGTAGTGTTTTACTCAGATGGCCCTCAATCCGAGAGAGCAGCAAGCGTAATACAATGAAAGAAGCCGCTCTGACATTTCATTTCAAACCAGCCCCTCCCATAGGGTTAGAAGGTGGGGAAAGTCTAACACTAGTGAGTCCCAGGGCCTGTTCTCCACCATCCTCCTTGCAAAGATGGGCCCGGGAACCCGCAAAGAAAGCCCAGGAACCCGCAAAGATGAGCCCTGGAACCTGCAAAGATGGGCCCAGAATGCGATCTCCCTTGAGACAGGCCTTGCCTTTGACTTGCATTTGAAATGTATCTTCTTCTCTGAGGACAGCTGCCCTGGGCTTCCGATGCCTTATGTTTAGAGCCCTGCCTGTCTTCTTGCAGCACGTGCTCCAGTGCTCCAGGATCTGCAAGAACAATCGCGTTTCTACAGCTAACACAGTGAACTAGTGGCCGGTGCATGGATTCACGCACATTGAAAGGAAATTAGTTAGAAGGTGGCCAGTGGGATGGGACTGGGTGAGATGGGCTGGACACGCCCTGGGGCCAACCTCCCGTGGTCCCTCCCTGGCCAGCGCACCTGGGGTGTCCCCGCAGCTCCAAGGGTGTCTACCGTCACCACAGCTCAGCAGTAACCAGATTCAGGGCCGACAGTGCCCTAATAACAACATAACCCACGGCTGAGGGTGGGATTGCATGGCCCTGCGAGAAATCAGGCCTCTCCTCTCTGGTTCTGGGGTGCGTCACCCGAGAAACACCGCTGCCAAGTCACTGCAGCTCGGCAGCTCCTGCTTTGAGGTCTGCCCCCAGGTGGTCAGTGCGGCATAGCTACCGCTGGTTGGACGGCCGCTGAGCCTTTATGTGCATAGCTTATTAAACAACAGATTCCATTCCTATAGCTCCCTTCCCATAATGGCTAGAACTGTAGCGTGGGCCTAGCTGACTGTATTTCAAACAAACTGTTGATATGGGAACTGTGAGCAGGAATTGTCCCGCGATCTTATCTTCCCGAGGGAGATTCATATGGGCTTCCCCCAGACTTAGTGTCAGCTGCTCTCTGCTGCTCTCTGATTGGTTCCTGGCCTTTTTGCAACATTGTTAGTCACTTGCAAGAAAAACATCCTTGTTTCAAAGCACCCTGTGTTTCTGCTATCCCTCATGTTTTTCTCACCCTGTTTCCTGCAAAACACATTTTCCGTTTGTTTCAGCCCATTCCGCCTCTCCCACCCCCACTTCTCTACCTAATTCGGCTCTAACTCCTTCACTGCGGTGCTCACTTCCTGGGCTGAGGGGGGCACTGGGTGTTAGAGAAGCGGGAGTTTGGACTGGAACAGGCGGAGTCCCCCTGGGCAGGATGGTTCCTGGGCTCTTTGTCCATGGAGTCGAAGAATGAATCCCCAGATGGAAGGTGGTAAAGCAAAGGTGGAAATTACTGAAGAACAAATGGGGAGGGGAGAGACTCACAGCACAGACTCCTGTGGGGAGGGGAAGAGTCCCATTGAGTCCCTTTTCCCTTTTGTCTTGATATCTCCCCTGATTGGTCACAATTTCCTTGGACTGGTTACTATAGTAACTTCTGAGGTCAAAGGTGGAACCTTACGGGACAATTGAGGTTCTCATGCTCCTTCCCCATTGTTTTCCTATCCCCCTGGGCTTTCTTCTCCTCCTGGATGGGGGGCTCCTTCCCTTTATTCTGTAAATATAGACCTTCAGCTGTTCCCAGCTCCCTCATTGTATGGAAATGCACCTGATACAGCTTTTCAGCTTCCCCATTCTATGGGAATACTCTTTCTGCTCCTTTGCAGCCCTGTATTTTTGTGATGGTCCCCTTAACTTCTATGATTTCTGAAAGTTCTTAAACCTGTCTTTTTCACGCCTAGAAACTCCCATTTCAATAGTTTCAATAAAGAAAAAGCCGCGTGGGAAGGAGCCACAGAAATAGGAAACCAGGGACGTGACGGGGCATCTCCCGGCAGCCCTGGCCTGGCCTCTAGTGCTGCAGCCAGACCAACCGCAGGTCCTCTCCCCGTCACCGCCCCGCAGGCTGCCTGCTCAACCATTTACAGGTGACCTTGTAGCAAACCTGGTGTGACCTGGGCAGGTCCATGTATACCCATCTTTTTATAAAACATCTTCCTTGTGCTTTCCTTAACGCTTTGTACGCCATAAGTGTCTGCAGATTCAGTGGGGTGGTTTCTGTTTTGGACGTATAGCAGTTACCTGGTTAATAACATTTTCCTCTAACTCACTTTATTGGAAGAACACAGGCTGTAACATGGAACATACAAAACGTGCATTACTTGACTGTTTGTCATTGGTAAGGCTGGTAAGGCTCCCGTCAACAGCAGGTGACTGGGAGGTGGCTTGGAGAGATCAGGAGTCAATGCAGGTGTTTGCTCAGCGGTTGGCGCCCTGACCCTTGTGTTAAGGGTCAACTGTGTTTCTAAAACCTCACAAGGTCACATCATTCAGAGGTTCACGAAGGCCCAGCAACCATTCAAGGCCCAGGGGAGTAGTTCTTCAACAGCAAAGGCCAAAAGGGGCAGGGGCGGCATTCAGGAGAGAGGACTGCAGATCTCCCCCCACCCCCCCAACCCCCTTGGCCACATGCTGAGAAGGTTAACCCCTATTTTGTAAAACTACTGTTTGGAATTCTCTATTTTTTTAGACGGCCTCTTATTCTAAAAAAATAATAACTTTACTTTCTAGCCTCTTGAATAATGAGGAAGATAAACTTAGCCGTCTGACCTTGTAGGCCAGAGACTAGATACACCCATGCTCTCAATGCCATGCCAGGTGTATTTTTTAACTGGATTGAACTGTGTTATTTTCAAGGCTAGCAGCCAGATAACCACTAAGTACACAGAGGGCTGGCTCTTTAATGAAAAGATAAGTTTTGCTTGTAGCTTTGCCCAGAATTTGAAAGGCATTTTTCTCTGGGCCTGTACGTAATAATAATAATAAAGTGTGATTCCAAACTCTCTGAGTATTACTTGATGTATTCCAGTTCTCTGTAACAGTGCTAGGTCTCTTTCCATAGCAGTCACCAGTTAATTTTAAACAAATGAGACACATTAGTCACTCATGCTCTCATAAAGCTCAAAAGCTGTGGCTAATATCGGGAATTTGAGGGGAAATGTGTTTTACTTTGAAGCATCCATTTTCCCTGCAAGCGTTAGGTGCACCAGTTTGTTTCTCAAGTAGATTCCCTAGAACAGTGTTTTTCAACCTTTTTTGGGCAAAGGCACACTTGTTTCATGAAAAAAATCACGAGGCACACCACCATTAGAAAATGTTAAAAAATTTAACTCTGTGCCTATATTGACTATATATAAAGTAATTCTCTTGAATAGGAATCAAATAAACACAAAGAAAGTATTTTATAATTACTTTATTATGAAATATTAAGTAAACAAAATAGTGAAAAATTATAAAATTCTTGTCTTGTCTGCACCTACGGCACACCAGGCAACATCTCGAGGCACACTAGTGTGCCGCGGAACAGCGGTTGAAAAACGCTGCCCTAGAAGCAGGAGCAGAGGTCAGGGCTCCTGGACACGCGATTAGCAGGAAGGAGGAAGCATGACCAAGGGGAAGGATTACACAGGAGTGTGGTCAGGGAAATAACTGGGGGAGAGAGAGGGAGGCTGGGCCTGCAGCAGCTGTTCTGCCTGGAGGCTGCGGCCCGGGGTGGGAAGCGAAGGGGCCTATTTCACTCTGGGTGGCAGAGGGGCAGGAGGCTGGGGCCTGAGCATGAGCAAGGCACCTGCGGCCAGCCAGTCGCTGGGCTGGGCCTGCATCCACTAGGAAGCACCCCAGGGCTTGGGCGGGACACCTGCACCTGCCATGACCAGGCGGTTCCAGAGAAACAAAAGGTAAGAAAAACCGGTAAACAGAGAAGGAAAAGCTCATTAGTAAACAGGAAAAGAAACGGGACTCTCCAAGCCACCTGAGTCCTAATTCCACCCATAACAAAGTGTGTGCAGGTGTGGGACGCTCAGAGACGGGGGTGGGGGTGGGGGTGGGGGTGGGAGGGAGGAGGGGAGCATACCAGCTCTGCGGCCCAGGTGGTGTTGCCAAGATCACAAAGGTGGACGTCCTCACGTTCAGCCATGTGTGTCCTGAACCCTGAGCTGACCTGATCACCACGGATCGCACGGAGGCCTCTCATCTGCAGGAACTCTGACCCCTGTCCAACCTCTCAGTCTCCCACCGAGCCCTCCCTCTGCGGGAGAGTCACTCCCCTGTCCTGTGGGCTCAGCACCCAGCAGGCACCTGCACTCCCTTCCCAGGATGCACAGCTCCACAGGCTTCACCTCCGCCTGCAAGTTCAGTAGGAGTTCCAAAGGCACCGTGTATAGCAAGAGATACCTACACCCAAACAAAGGCTAATGAAAAGTCCCCAGGGCTGGTCAGAATCCAGGCTGGGCGAATTAGGAGCTAAGGCGAAAGAGAAAGTTTTCATTAATTTTAATTCCAGTCCATTGAGAGAAGTAAAGCTTTTAGGTTCATTTTTGTCAAGCTTCCCTCCCCCCCCCCCCCACCCCTCTTAATTCTTTTTTATTCTGGGTAATCCTCACCCAAGGATATCCCCCCCCCCCCCCTTGATTTTTAGATGGTGGACGGCAGAAGGGACAAAGGGAAACACAATGTGTGAGAGACACTTCGATTGGTTGCCTCCTGCACTTGCCCTAACCGGGCCGAGGATGGAACTTGCAATGAGGTAAGTGCCCTTGTCTGGAATTGCACCAGAAACCCTGAGCCCGCAGCCATGCTCTAATCCCTGAGTAAAATGGCGGGGCCGTGTCTGCCTTATTTGTGTTGCTGTTGTCTCAGAACTCTCAGAGGCCACACACAGGCACTAAGAGAACCTTCTTGCCCCTTTTCCGGCTTCTCTCTAGTTAGCTTTATGGGCCATTCTCACGACAGACTGACAATGCCCAGGAGAGACCTTGACCAGCCTGCCCCCCATACCCCCAATCAGCCGTGTGGTAGGAGCGGAGGCAGCACCCAGAGGCTTAACTGCCAGGATGGCGGGGCTGGAGCCAGAGCGCTCAGAGGGGCTCGGGAAAGCCGGACGTGTGCACGGGCTCAGCTCTGCCATCGGATGGAAGAAGCCAGCAGGCGATTTCCAAGCTGGGCAGAGCCTTGCACAGGTTCAATATGTAATTAAATTAAGCGATTACTTAATTAATCCTGGTAACCTCCCAACTTGAAGGGGTAGAGTAGGTATACCTACAATAGGTATAAACAGACATTCATTTTAGAGAAATTAAAGAGAAATTAATTTTAGAGAAATTAATTCTTAATGCCAAAATATTACCTGGTTGATAAATTTATTTTAAAAAATATTAGGCCTAGTCAGTGTGGCTCAGTGATTTGAGTGTTGACCAGGAGGTCACGGTCCAATTCCCAGTCAGGGCACATGCCTGGTATGGGAATCATGCCAGGTCCCTGGATAGTCAAGGCCAGTGGAGCACAGATGCCTTGTTGTCAATACACCACAATTGCCACAGGCCGCACTGGGCATGCGCCTCAACGAGATGTTCAGGACTTTAAGCCTGGGAATCCTCATCAGACCAACATACCATGAGCGGGTGCAAGGACACACGGTACACTGTGCCCTTCTGTGGCCAATGTGATTGACCTCACTGTTGGCACGAAGCCTTCTTTGTGTAAATAGTGGGTACTGACCAATCTAGTTGGCTGGAATGAGAAGAAGCCTGCTGGAGAGAGCAGCTGGGATGGGGTGAGAAGAAGCCTGCTGGAGAGAGCAGCTGGGATGGAGTGAGGAGAAGTCTGCTGGAGGGAGCAGCTGGGATGGAGTGAGGAGAAGCCTGCTGGAGAGAGCAGCTGGGTGGGTGCCCTATGACATGAGGAGGTGAGTCTAGGAGGCAGCGAGCGGCTGCCCTGCTAAAGCTGTGGGTTCAGGGATGGATGCTGATTTATGAGGAAGAGGGATGTTCACCAGCCAGTGTCCGCTGCCTGCCTGCATGGACTTGACTGTTTGGACTGTTCTGTCTGATGGCTATGAGGCCACTGGCTTCAGCAATAATGACTCATCCTTATACACCCACAGCCACTGGCTTCAGCAATAATGACTCATCCTTATACACCCACAGCCTCTCCTGGCTTCTCCAGCTCCCAACACCCCCTGCCAGCTCTGCCCAGACTCAGCACCAGTAGACCACGAGCTCTGCGGTGCTTATGCTGGGCTCCTGCTGGGCTGTTCTGACATCAGGGGTGTGTAGGAGGCAGCCAATCAGTGATTCTCATCATTGATGTTTCTATCTCCCTCTCCCTCTCCTTTCCTCTCTGAAATCAGTAAAAAAATATTTTTTTAAATTAGGCAAGGCCAGTTAGACTGGCCACAAATGCATTGCAGGCAAATGGTGCTCTTGACAGAAGACAAGGGAGCATGAAAAGTTAGGTCTGAGATGTCACCCTGCCTACCTTCCTTGGATTTCATTTTGTTCAATACTCATCATGTGTCTGGTCCTGTCTAGCTGTGTCTGGGATGCGGCATGGTCTGGTTGGCCTGAGGTCACAGGTTGTCAGGGAACGGAGTCTGCCAATGAGATGTTCTCCCTGAGACATAGGCACAGCCTGCTCTCACTTCCCAGGGAGAGTGACATTAGGGTCCTCCTCTGTGGTGAATGACTGAGTTCTTTGCAAAATCTAATCACAAATCTGTACAGGCAGTAAAATTTGTTTCCGCTTCTAATTACAGAATTTCAAATTTTAAGCTAAAATGGGCATAGAAGCTGCTCTCAGAGAGAGGGAGTCAGGTTCCACTACGGTCTCTGCTGGGGGTCACATTCGCCAGGAAGTGGACCTGAACCCTCCAGGAGTCAGAGCAGACCAGCAGCACATGCAGAACCTCCCTCAGGCAGGGGGAGGGTCTCCACCGGTTCTGTTCTCGTCTCTGAGCCACACCTGGAAAGTGCTGCGGCCTCCTCTGCCAGGGCTCCTTGGGCCGTGGATGGAGTGGCTCTGAGGCTGCTAAGCCAGGGGTGCCGAGGCAGGTCACTCAGAGGGACAGGACACCAGCCCAAGATGACACTTTCATTAACAAGGCAAAAGTGACATTGTGGATGCAGTGCTAGAGGGGCAAATAGACACAGGCCCTGCCATCCAGGGGCTTGGAGAACAGAGACCTGTAAGTCTGTTCCCACTTTCGTCTTCTCGCTGACTCTGGGCTTCATGATGGGCAGCATAAGCACTTCCAATTTATGAAACCCAACATGAGAACTCAAGTTTTGGGCACCTAGTCCCATGTCACTAAGGACTATGTCAACATACACTTGGAGTTGCAACACACATTCTCACATGCTTGGTTTTTAAAACATCAGGAGAGGGACACAGAAGGCAGTGCTCTGACCTCTCCCAAGAAAGAAATGAATGTTATCTTCTCCGGGGTTCAGTCTGTTTCATGTTTCATGATTCCCACCAGGAGGTGCAGTACTATCCAGCTGTGAGAAAGCACTCTTACCATTTGCAACAGCATGGAGGAGCCTGGAGAGCATTATGCTGAGCGAAATAAGCCAGTCAGAAAAAGTCAAGTATTACGCAATCTCACTCAAATGTGGAATCTAATAAACAAAATAAAATGATGAACAAAACAGATCCAGAGACATAGAAGCACAGAATAGACCCTCAAACCTCAGAGGGAAGGCTGGAGTGGGGTGGTTGGGTAATGATATTATAGTCATACTAGTGTCCTGGTGCACAGATTCATGCACATTGAAAGGAAATTATGCCAAAGCTGGTTTGGCTCAGTGGTAGAGCGTCGGTCTGCAGACTGAAAGGTCCCAGGTTCGATTTCGGTCAAGGGCATGTACATTGGTTGCGGGCACATCCCCGGTAGAGAGTGTGCAAGAGGCAGCTGGTCAATGTTTCTCTCTCATCGATGTTTCTAGCTCTCTATCTCTCTCTCCCTTCCTCTCGGTAAAAAATCAATAAAATATATTTTTTTAAAAAGAAAGGAAATTAATTAGAAGTATTTTAATATCGCTATTCACCCTTTCTCTATAATAGAAGTGTCAACCAAATTCACAATTGACAATGACAGATTGAAACACACATGTGATTGGCACTAGTGAGAGCTTTGTATGTACCGCACATGTGCAAGTCAACTTAGCCTTGTATAGACATAGAATAAACTTGCTTCATTAGACCTGCTTTGAGATGTAGCTAAAACTTTTCCAGCCGAGGAAAGCACCCCAACTTCTCTTTCAGGTAATTGTCAGCAACACAGCAGTAAATATCAACACAAAGCAGGTTATTATTGTAGATCACACACCGAGAACAAAGGGTAAAATATTTAACTGTAGCAGTGTTTGACTATATTCTATGCAGTGAGAAAACATGAAGTCACTTTCAAGGTCCACCATTTCTTACATCTCTTCAGTTAGGTCAAGTTTCTGAACTTTCTAAATTTCCATTTTCTGGCTAATGAAAATAAAATAGTATTCCATAGTCTCCTATTTACCTACTCCAGGACTTCTGTGAGGATCAAATGAGATGACTCATGTGAAAATGCTTCACAGACATTGATTGAACTGTAAAATGTTTGCACCCACCTGCCTATAAAGGAAGTCATATTCCTGGGCTGAAGAAAATGCAAGGAGGTTAGTCGCTAGGGAGAGGAAGCCAGGCATTGCTACTTGACGTTGTTACCTGGCACCCACAGTGACCGTTTCTGAGTGCGGGTGGGCTCTGGGCAGTATTTTGTGCCATGGGGTCTTAGCAGTGTCACCTTCCATTTGGTGGGGTGTTGCTCCAGGGTGGTGGCGGGGCCTGTGTCACACTTGGGAGAAGCTGAGTGTTGGTTGTCAGCACCAGGTCCGTGGTGCTGTTTATTTTAAAACTAGAGGCCTTCCTTCCCTTGGCTTTCAGCACCGGTTTTCCTCCACCTGGGACCCAGGCCTTCGCTCTGGCCCAAGTCTGCCATCTTCATCTTTGCTGCAGACTCCAGAGTCTGCAGTATTGTCTTTGCTGTGGCACTCTGCTCCTGTAGATCCCTTCACCCCCCATCCTCTCAAAGGATGGTGTCCTGTCCTGCCTGGCCACTCAGCGTCTGAAGCAGCTGGGTGGCTGCCATCTTTGGGCTTGTAATTTGCATACTCACTCTGATTGGCTGTGGGTGTAGCAGAGTTGTGGTCAATTCACATGTTTGTCTATTATTAGGTAAGATGGGCATTGTGGGTCATGACAGCTCCTGCATGATGCATCTGCCCCCTGGTGGTCAGTTGGATGGATGGACACTTAGCTTTTTATATATAGAGGTATGCATAGTCCATGGACAGACAATAGAGTGGTGAAGGCCTGGTAAGTGTAGGTGCGGGTTAAAGGGGGTCAATGGTGAAAAAATAATCAAAGGGAAATCTACAATACTTTCAACAATAAAGATAAATTACAAAAAGAAAAGCAAATGTTATATGATCTCACTCATTCGTGGTATACTTTTTAAAAGGAAACCAAAGACAAATGAACAAACTCACAGACAACAGATCAGGGGCTGGGCCTAGGGCTGGGGCTGGGGCTAGGGTGCGAGAGGGTGAAACATGTAAAGGGCCAACTGTATGGTAACAAAAGGGAGCTGGACTTTGGAGTGTGTGCAACGCAGCTGGACTGTATAATGCTGCACGACTGAACCTAGTAGACTGTAATAAGCGAGTGCCATGCCCACTCACACAGCCACGTCGAAGGGAAGGAGGTGGGACCTGCACGGGGACCTGAGTTCAGGGGGGCCTCTCAGAGAGGGGGCGTGGCGGGAATACATTAGAGCAGTCGAGAAGGAAGCCAAAGAACTCAACATGCGCGACCTGCAGAGCCAATGAGCATGCCAGGAGAGATGTGGTGTCTGCAACCCCAGAGGGAGCTGGTGCCAGGCAGGCATGGCCTTGGGGCTGCCCTGTGAGAGGCAGTGGGTGAGGCTTAGCCTGGGTACAGGGAGGCCTCTGCACGAAGGCCTTCATGGGAGCTTGTGAAGGTTTGGGGGAGGACTTAAGCAAGAACAGAACTTCCTGATTTCTGGGGACAATGGATTCTGAGAGCCATTGAGGGTTGTTGGGATGCCAACAGCAATCCCCAACGCCAACCAGGGTCCTAATTCCATTCAGTCGGCAACGACTACCTGCCGGTGTGCAGACCCAACACGCCAAGGACAGTTGCTCACAGACTGCCCGTCTGTGGTGCTAGCCAGCCCAGGCTCACCCACACCGATGACCAACCAGCCCTCCATGTGGGAGTTCCCGTGACCCCCTAGTTCACTAACCCACCAGCAGGATCGCAGGGCTCACAGAAGGCGCCATGCTCACAGCTTTACCATGAGGATGCGGTCCGGAGCAGTCCAGTGGGGAGGTGCATAGTTCAAGGTCTGGGGAGGGGGGCAGAGAGGGGCCCTTTCCCCATGGCACTGGGCATGTCGCTTCCCCCGCCCCCCACCCAAGAACATGACGTGCTCATCACCCACTGATGCTTCAGTGGCCAGAGCTTTCTTGGGGCCTTATCCCCTCTCCCCTCCCTGTAGGTTGGGGATGGGCCTGAAAAAGTTCCCACCCTCATCATGGCTGTCTTCCTGGTGTGGCCAGCCCTCTGGCTCCAGCTCGGCGGAGACTATCCCAGGGCCCCGCCCCCCTAATTAGCATACGCCCAGGTGTGGTGGAATGGCCTCCTTATGAATAACCAAGGGCACTCCAACCACAGGAACTCCCAAAGGTTAGGATCTCTGTGTAAGGAAAAGAAACAGGAGCAGAGATGTCTGTTCCGCTGCATCACAGGAAGGCAGGGAAGTTGGTTGGCGACCAGTAGCACTCAGCATTGCAAGGAGCAGTGGAGAGGAGCCTCTGGTAGCTGGTCAGCAGGAAGAGGGCGGGCCGGGAGGGAGGAGGAAAGCAGCTCCCGCAGGAGCCAGGCTGCTCCCAGGAGAGGAGCCGGGAGCCCAGACAAACCGGAGGCTGTGAGGGAAAGGAGCCTGGGGCGTGAACCCCAAGAAGAGGAAGCAGATGGGTCCTAACACAACCCCCCTGCCACTCGTTTGCTTTTGAGACAAACTGTTCTTAGAGCCCTGAAAGACGGCTGTTGGTATGAACACTAAACGGCCTCCAGCAGAAAGGAGCCTTCTCTCACAGGCCGGTCTGTTTTATTCTTTAAAACCCAGAGCGGAGCCTTTAGGTTTCTGGGCCGGGAGGGTCCCATGCAGGACCTTGGTCACAGCCAGAACCTGCCCTCCAGCCACCGGGGAAGCCGCTCAGGGCTGTAATCCCACAGGCAGATCCTCTCCAACTCTTCCCGCAGCGCAGACCTTCCAGAAACAGCGGGGGCATCTGTGCCTTATTCTGTGAGCACAGAGATGACACATGAGCCCTGGCACTGACCCTTGCTTCACTGATGCCAGAGGGCAGGGCCAGCAGCACCCAGCGCTCTGGATTGGCGGACTGGCCAGGCCCAGGGTGTTGCAAGTCGGGGGAGGGTCGAGGCCAGGAAGTGGAGGGCAGGGCCAGCAGCTCCCAGCGCTCCGGATTGGTGAGGCCCGGGTGTTGCATTTGGGGAAGGGCCGAGGCCAGGAGGTGCCTGAGTACAAAGTCCCAAACAACAGGCCTGGCTCTTGGCGGGACCAGCAGGCCAGCAGCTCTCCCCGCTCAGCACACAGGCTCCCAGGAGGGTATCAGACCACAGCTCTGTGCTGACAGAGCCCGCAGCCTGCGGGAACAGCACTCCGGCTCCTGACACCCGAACAGAATGGAGGAGCTGAAATGTGAACGGACAGAGCGCATAGCTGTGGACTATGTGAAGGGAATCCTTCAACCCAAACCCACCTGTGACAGCTGGGACCAGATCTGGGACTTCCAGGCCAGGCCCGACGACCTGCTCATCTGCACCTACCCTAAAGCAGGTGGGCGGAGCGGGGGTGCAGGGAGGGGGTGGGAAGTGCATTTACAGGGAAATAAAGAGATGATGGGGTTTGAGTGGAGGGCTGCTGGCTGGGCAGTGAGGGCTACAGCAAACGGCTGTGGAAAGTGAAACTGAAACAAGATTTAAGTGTTTAATTCTCCCAGTGACGCATGTTTCTTTTTACCTCCTCAGCAAGGAACACATGGGCTCTAGACTTGTTGATTGCTTTGTTCCCAAGGCAGGCCTTCTGTGTGGGCGGTGTACAATGCCCCTCTGTGTGAGCGAGCGGGAAAGGGCCCAGGCTGATTGGGGGACGATTAGGGGACTGTGGTTCTGCACTGCAGACCGGCTCGGCAGCCTCAGAACCTGCAGGCAGGGTCGGAGGGCTGTTCTTCTTGAGGAAAGTGCAGCTCAGCCAACAGGACAGCTCGCAGGGAATGGCTGAGGCAGGAAACAATGAACTGCACACACAAGTCTACTTCACCCTGTAGCCTTTTCATAAAAATCATACTATGCTAAAAGAAGGTATAAAGAATGATGTTTTCTCAATTCCATCGTAAACCTGGCTTCACAATGCACACAGATGTCTAACAAGCACTTGACCATCTTAAGGGTATAGTACACTAACGGTCTACTCATCTCACCTCCTGCTGAACAAGGGACAACGTGGACTCAGGAGATAGTGGACTTGATACTAAATGACGGTGATGTTGACAGAACTCAGAGAGCACCTACTCACGTGCGGTTTCCTTTCATCGAATGGATCATCCCGTCCATAGGATCGGGTGAGTGTGGAATAACCTCACTTGATTGCACTCCTAAACGAAGACTCAGAATGCTGACTGTCAAATAGCCTCTCACAACTCCAGACATTCGCACAAGTAATGATGGGTTTTGTGACTCTGTCTTTTTAAAAAACTGTATCAGGCCAATGCTGTACTCCAGCCACCTCTTCTAATGAGTCCCTGCTTGTACGGAAGGTACATTTTGATCCTTCAATTAGACATTAATTTTACTCCACCAGGAGGACTTCCTGGTCAACAGGTTTGGGTTTTTTGGGTTCTTATTCGTTTGGCTTGGTTAGACACTGTTCAAGCCAGAACATTAATTCACAGGTCAGAGCACAGAGCTGCCTTACCTTGCCAGTTGGCTCTTAGGTGGTAACAATGAACGCAGCAGTGTTTTGCACACAGAGAACAATAGTGGGAACTGATCAAAATCATTTTACAGGCTTGGAACAAGCTAATGCGATGCCCTCGCCACGGATCCTGAAAACACACCTTCCCTTCCAATTGCTGCCTCCGTCTTTCCTGGAGAAAAACTGTAAGGTAAACGGCATCAGGAGCTCTGAGTTATGCTCTGGTCTTCACTCTATTTCCTCTGAAAGCACTTCACTTCATAACCTGTTAACTGGGGAGTTCCCTTTTTAATTACGCAACCTATAATGGGCGCGTACTCTTTCACTAGGACGTGCCAGTACATCACACCCGGAGGATATAATTTCATATTATTATTTTTATTTATTTATACTTAATTAAAATAAATGATATATTTTTTTTAGTTTATTTATATATAAAGCACAAAGGAAAATACAAAATTACAAAAAAATAGAAAAGAATACCAACAAAAAAAATGGTAACATCGAATTAAAAAATTATAAATTTTACAAACAATTATAAAAATTACAAAAAATATATACCGTCCCTCTCAGGGCGCAACATATATTTCCAGGACGTTTTCATACATCCTACCCATTGCCGATATTGTTTACGTTTGACGTATTTATAGGTCCCGCTCAGTTAACAGATTAAAGGGCTCACCTCTTCACCACAACCGCGTGCAGACGGCCATGAGCTTTCCATCTCCCCTCACCCGCCTCCCCGGGATCAGCAGCCCCGTCCGGAAGGACGCAGCTCGTGGGCGATAACCACCACGCGGCGGCCTCACGGCTATTTCTCTCCCCCCTTCCCAGATAATCTATGTGGCAAGAAACCCCAAGGACAACCTGGTGTCTTACTACCATTTCCACAGGATGAATAAAGCGCTTCCGGCCCCAGGGACCTGGGAAGAGTATTTTGAGAGCTTTCTGACTGGGAAAGGTATGAACCTTCTGCTCTGAACCCCTTTCTAAGCCTCAAACACCATCAAAAGGGCCATTTTCTGAGGACCCTTGGGCCTGCCTTCTTGGATGTGAGGGGATCACCACCTGACACTGGGAGCTCTCTCCTCCGTGGGGTGTCAGCTGGTGAGAGGGACCCCTGGCCCCACCTCATTCCCTGGCCCAGTCCCACGCCCTATCCCCAGTCCCATTCCCCTGGCCCTGCCCCACACCCTGTCCCCCGTCCCATTCCCCTGACCCTGTCCCACACCTTGTCTTCTGTCCCATTCCCCTGGCCCTGTCCCACACCCTGTCCCCCGTCCCACACCCTGTCCCCCGTCCCATTCCCCTGGCCCCATCCCATGCCCTTTCCCCCATCCCACGCCCTGCCATCGCCCTGTCTTGCAGTGTGCTGGGGCTCATGGCACGACCACGTGAAAGGATGGTGGGAAGCCAGAGACCAACACCGCATCCTCTACCTCTTCTACGAGGACCTGAAGACGGTGAGGGGCAGCAGGTTTCTATTTGACCAGGAAATATTACATCACAGTGGGGGGCCGCCTCAGGGCCTCGCAGAGTGAAAGGGAGCAAGAATGGCTTCATTTCACTGGATAGCTGCCCGTGAGCAATGCCCGCTGTCCTGGCTCCCGCCTCGCACATCGCCTGCAGCTCCTGCTGCTGGTCCTCGCCTGCCTTCCAGCACATCTATTTTACATTCTGCTTAGGAGGGAAATGCTTTTCTAAAACACTTTTTTTCATAGAGGAACATCAATTTCAACAACAGTTTGTTTTTAAAAAAATATATTTTATTGATTTTTTACAGAGAGGAAGAGAGAGGGATAGAGTTAGAAACATCGATGAGAGAGAATCATCAGTCAGCTGCCTCCTGCACACCCCCCACCGGGGATGTGCCCACAACCAAGGCACATGCCCCTGACGGGAATTGAACCTGGGACCTTTCAGTCCGCAGGCCGACGCTCTATCCACTGAGCCAAATCGGTTTTGGCCAATTTAACTACACAACAGTTTAAGAAATGATGGTATAATGGGAAAACACTAATGACTTAGAGTCAGAATTATTGAATTCAAATTCTGGCTTTATTACCAGATACAAAATAGGGAGAGTGAAAAACAGCATCGTTTTCTATGTTTTTAATTGAGATCACTGATTTGTAACATAGTGTTAGTTTCAGGTATACAGCAGGATGACTTGATATTTGTACTCCTTGCAAAATGAGCACCACAGTAAGTCTACTTAACATCTGCACCAAATAGAGTTATAACTATTTCCTGTGGTTGGAACTTTTAAGATCTCGCTCCCCGACTTTCAGGTATGCAGCACAGTATCATTAACCACAGCCACTCGACTGACTGAGCGGACAGCTGGGAGTCTGTGCCTCCGACCCCTCCCCCCTCCTCCCAGCCCTGCCCCTGTTAACCCCAGTTTGTTCCCGTGCCTATATTCTTATTCTGTTTTGTTTTAAATTGCACTCTATGCTTTTTAAAAACAAATAACTTACTACATTTCTAGTATTCTAATACACAGGTAGTCTAACCTCAGAGTTCCTAAACCCTTTTACATGTTCTGTGGTCATATTCTGGAATGTTCCCTGAATGCAGTCACACAAAGCTCACAGTTTTCAGCACTTTTGCCGATCCCTAGTCTGTAGGAGGCCAATTAAATTAAGCACTTTTTGTTTTTGTTGTTAATCCTCACCCAAGTGTATGTTGTTGTGTCCCCCCCTCCCCCCCCACCTGCCCCATTGGCTTTCTGAGACGGTGGAAGGGAGAGGGAGAAAGAGAGAAACATCGATGTGAGAGACACATGGTGGACTGGCTGCTTCCCACACCTGCCTTGACTTGGGCCAGGGATCCAGCCTGCAACTGAGGTACGTGCCCCTGAGCAGAATCAAACCCGTGACTCTTCAGTTCACAGGGAGGGGCTCTAATCACTGAGTCCCCAGCCTGGGCAAATTAAACATCCAACCTTTTAAAGCAGAAGCTCATCATAAAACAGAAGATACCATTGTGGGGTACATTCCTCCACTTGCCCTCCCTCACTCCTTCTAAAAACAGGTATATCCCACGGCCACATCTCTTTGCGGCCCTATGATGAGAGAACAGTGGCTCCCTTAGGCACTGAGACACCCATGCACCAGGTGGAGGGACTGGGCCCGGAGTCCTCAGCCGGGCACCTCTCAGTCGCCTCCTGAGTGTAACAGGAGACGACTCCACTCCATCCACACCAATGTCTGGGCGCGTTTCTGTCAAAGGCAGAGCTAGCGGCTGTGCCCCCTGGTCAGGCCTCACCGCCTGCCTCGTGCCTCTGCAGTACCTTCGTTCTCATCACTCGGTTACGGACTCTCCTGCCGGACACGTGGCTGACCAAGACCCTCCAGTAACTACCCGAACAGGACATCTGGAAATAAGTTTAAGTGTAGCTTTCCCGAGACACTGCACATCATCCTCAGTGGTGCTTCCATCTTGGAGCAGGAAAAGCTTAATAATTATAGTTCATTTTTAAAAATCTGTGTCACCGTATTAAAATGAGTCATTTCTGGAAAGTTGAGCATTTGTGAGGCAAGATTATTTATTTATTTATTTTTAAATATATATTTTATTGATTTTTTACAGAGAGGAAGAGAGAGGGATAGAGAGCTAGAAACATCGATGAGAGAGAAACATCGACCAGCCGCCTCCTGCACAGCCCCCACTAAGGATGTGCCCGCAACCAAGGCACATGCCCTCGACCAGAATCAAACCTGGGACCCCTCAGTCCGTAGGCCGACGCTCTATCCACTGAGCCAAACCGGTGTCGGCCAAGATTATTTTTTATTTTGTTACTTATCAATGTTATTAATTCAATGCAATACTTTAAAAACTATTTTATATCAAATTTTCATGTTTCTTTTCACTCTGATCACAGAACCCAAAGCATGAAATCCGGAAGCTGGGAGAATTTATTGGAAAAAAGCTGGATGACAACATCCTAGATAAAATTGTCCATCACACTTCGTTTGATGTCATGAAGCAAAATCCCATGGCAAACTACACGGCAGTCCCCGCTGAGGTCATGGACCACTCGGTCTCTCCGTTCATGAGGAAAGGTGGTTCTCTCTCTGTTGGTCATGACCCTAAAAGAACTGCAAGGACCCCAGGGCCTGTGGGGCGGTTTCCATGGATAAGAAAAACAAGGTCCATAATAAATGATGCTGGGGAAGGAGTATTTAAGAGATCACAGATGAAATGAAACCAACGTTTAGCCACAACTAGAGAGTAAGGTTTAGTGTCAAAACCCACTGCCTTATCTCACTCCCCTCCAGAGTTCCAGATGATAAGGTGGAAATGCCGACTTCAGTCCAATCGAGCAAAGCATAGATAGCACGATGCTGCCTGACATACAAGAGGGCAGGGAAAAGACAGCAAAGCCCCCAGGCCTGCGGTTTTAATGTTAGGCCCCCACCCCCACTCCCACCCCCACCCCCACCCCCACCACAATGTGGGGCAGCAGGCTCTCCTGGCCCCACAACCAGACAGACGTCCTCTTCCCTTGGACGGGAAGGGACAGGCTGGCCGGAGGAAAGCCCTGCCCCCTGCAGGGCGAGTGGACACCGCACACAAGAGCAGGGCAGAGAGCACAGTCCTGAGTGGCTCTGACTCCCACACCTCTTTCAGGGACCGTCGGAGACTGGAAGAATCACTTCACCGTGGCTCAGAACGAGCGGTTTGATGAAGACTATCAGCGGAAAATGGCTGGGACAAGTCTAACTTTCCAGTTCTAGAAAGAGAAAGAGTTTTAGTTTATTACCCAGCTCACTGGGCAACAACCGATAGAAGTTCCATTCCCCAGACACACGGCATTGGGCCCGGGTTCTCAGACCAGTTGTCTGTCATGTTTGCTTTCGCTCACTCTACAAAGGAAAGCAGCAGCGACTGGGGACGGTGGGATGGGAACTGTCGGGAGGAGGTTCAATAAACTAGTTACACACGTGACACCGGTGCTAATGATCATTCTGCTGAAGCTTACAGGTCATGAGCTGGCTAACATTAAAAATGCTCCAGTCTGCCAAAGCTGGTTTGGCTCAGTGGTAGAGCGTCGGTCTGCGGACTGAAAGGTCCCAGGTTCGATTCCAGTCAAGGGCATGTACATTGGTTGCGGGCACATCCCCTGTTGGGGGTGTGCAAGAGGCAGCTGGTCGATGTTTCTCTCTCATCGACGCTTCTAGCTCTCTATCTCTCTCCCTTCCTCTCTGTAAAAAAATCAATAAAATATATTTTAAAAAATTGCTCCAGTCCTCACATAAAACACACTCAAGTTTTCAGATGAAGTGTTGGTTAAAGGTAGGGTTTTTTTTATTGATTGATTTTAGAGGGTTGGGGGAGATAAACATCAACTTGCTGTTCTACTTATGTATCCATTGGCCGCTTCTTGTATGTGCACTGACTGGGGATCGAACCTGCAACCTTGGCATAATGGGGACAATGCTCTTGCCACCTGGGATACCTGGCCAGGGCCAAGCTCAATTTTAATGCCGCACTGAAATGTGTAAACAGCAACCAATTCCTGCAGTGGCTGATTCCCCCTAACGTCTCCAGGTCACCCCAGGGCTCAGGCTAGAACTCCTTCCTCCCCATCTCTCGCCACTACACCTGGAAACTTGGCTGGACTCGCTTCCACCCAAAGTGCTACTGTTCAGCCCACCTTATTCTGACGCTCCGAGTGCATCCACAGTCGCCTTCTCACACGCTGCACCACGTGCCGCGTGCCCTCCATGCTGCCCCCTCCATGGCCTCCTCCCGCCAGAACCTGTGCTTCCCGTCTAGGAGACTGTGGGCTCCTGCCGCGTTTCTCTGCTCATCACACCTGCCAGGGCTCTGCTCCTACAGTGGAACTGATTACATTCCCCTAGGGCTGCGTTTTTCAATAATGCCCACGTTTCCCTGCCTGAGAGCTGCATCCAGCTTTTCAGCCATGAACTCAGAGGCAGCTGTAACTGTGTGTGACACAGGTGATCCCATTTTCCAAACCGCCCCGTACTGCAGCCAGTCAGCCTCCCACTGAGCCTGCTCACACCTGTCAGGTTCCTAAACTACTGGCTTCACTGTCCTGGGCCTCCACTGAGAATGCCCTCCTTCTCTGTGCCCTGCACACGGGCAGCGTGCCCAGCCCCCACGCCTCGGGCTCCTGAAGAGACTGTCCCTCTGACTCCTCTACACTTGGTATAATTCACCTTTTTATTAATGTTAAAGCATATTGTGCTGTCACTTTCTGTCTATGTTGTCTTTACTGTGCTTGTTTAAATTTCCTCTGTGTATTTTTCTTCAAGATAGGGATAATATGCCTCACTGCACACCAAACAGCACATACCCTGCACAGAAATAAGGAACTGGAAGAACATTTCATTCAAGAAAATTCTGAAAAGCCAACTGTTTCTATCCTAAGGAGCCCTCTAACGGCTCTCATCTGTAGCTAGCTGTGCCATAAGGTGGGACTAACCACACGTGGCTATTTAATTAACTAACATTTAAACTTTAGCTCCTCACTCACACCAGCCAGGTTTCCAGGGCTCAGGAGCACATGTAACAGGGCCTATTGTTTGGATAGTGCGTTTTATAAAACACTAGTGACTGGTGCACAAATTCCTGCACATTGAAAGAAAATTAATTGGAAGAAATAATTTAATATCACTATTCACCTTTTCTCTAAAATAGAAGTGTCAACCAAACATATGATCGACAATGACAGATGGAAACACACACCTGAATGGCGCCAGCAAGAGCTTTATATGTATCGCGCATGCATGAGTCAACTTAGCCTTTTATAGACATAGAATTAACTTGCTTCATTAGACCTGCTTTCTGATGTAGCTAAACTTTCTCCAGCTCAGTGAAGCATCTCAACTTCTTTTTCAGGTAATTGTCATCAACACAGCAGTAAATACCAACACAATGCAGATTATTATTGTAGATCACACAGGGAGAACAAAGGGTAATGTATTTAACTGTAACAGTGTCTAACTATATTCTGAGCAGTGAGAAAACCTGAAGTCATTTTCAAGGTCCATCATTTCTTACTTCTTTTCAGTCGGGTCAAGTTTCTAAGCTTTCTAAATCTCCATTTTCTAACTAATGAAAAGAAAATGGGTTTCCACTGAGTCTCCTATCTACCTACTCCAGGACTTTTGTGAGGATCAAATGAGATGAAGTACGGGAAAACACTTCACAGATATTTGGTTAAAGTGTGAAATGTTTCCACCTGTGTTCTTAGAAACGCCAAGGAAGCTAGTTGCTAGGGAGAGGAAGCTGGGCGTTGCTACCTGATGTCATTACCTGGCACTCACAGCGACCATTTCTGGGCTGGGCTATAGGCTGCATTTTGCACCATGGAGTCTTGGCAGCATTGGTTGTGATTTGGTGGGCTGTCACTCCAGGGTAGTAGCAGGGCATGTGTCCTCACTTGGGGGAAGCTGAGTGTTGCTTTCTGGGTGCCAGGCCCACAGTGTCATTTCTCTGTGTGTGTCATGGCAGCTCCTGCATTGAGCATCTGCCCCCTGGTGGTCAGTGTGCATCACAGTGAGCAGTTGGAAGGTGGGAAGGACACTTAGCATATTAGCCTTTTATACAGATGGACTAGAGGCCCGGCACACAAATTTGTGCACGGGTGGGGAAACTCGGCCTGGATGGCAATTGAGGTCCATTGGGGGGAGAGGGGGAGGACAGGGCCGCCGGCCAGGGGAAGGGACCCTGGTAGGTTGGCCAACTGGCCCCCCGATCAGGGCCTATCAGGGGGAGGGGGGACTGGCTGGCAGAGGGAAGGGACAGTAGAATGTTGGCTGGCTGGTCGAGGAGGCCAACAGGCAGTGCGGAGGGGCCGTGGAGGTTAGCCAGCTGGGCAGAGGGGCTGCAGGAGGTTGGCTGTGGGAGCACACTGACCACCAGGGGGAAGCTCCTGCGATGAGCGTGTGTGTGCGTGTGTTGTGCTGGGGGGGCTGGGGAGGGGCAGTGCAGGAGGCAGCTGGTCAAGGATTCTCTTGCATGGTTGATGTTTCTCTCTCTCCTTCTCCCTCTTAAATCAATACAAATATATTAACAAATAAAGACAAGTGTTTGTGAGTTTTGGGTGAACACCCTCCACATCACTCTCCCTACAAAAACGCCTATACACGTGCCTACACACGTCTGCCCATCTCACTGGTCCCACACGCCTGTACCTCCCCCCCCCCCCCCCAGGCGGGGCTTCCGGTCCTCTCACCAGGAGAGGGTCCTGCTGGCCCCTGGCCACACCCAGGGCGCTTTCCCAGCATCACCACCGCCTGGGGAAGCTCAGGACACTCTGGTTAGCTGGCCTGGCTAGCTGGAAAGACCCTGTGGGCTCAGAGGGAAGGACCTCTTCCTCCTCGCCCCCCTTTTGGAATATAACCATTTAAGTTTCTTCAGCTGCTGGCAGCCAGCCTGCAGCCCCCTCAGAAGGAGATGCCAGGCAGGGTTCACAGAGCCTGGCAGCCGCCTGGGATGGCCTGGGAGAGACCCACCCTGAACCCCCAGCCTGTGCACCCAGTGGTGTGCTTGTCCCAGGGCAGAGTGGGTCTCCGTGGGTGACGGAAAGGTCTGCAGAGATGAAGGGGCCCGAGGGGCAGCCCTCTGCTTGGTTTGATCTCTTCTGTTCTGACACAGGAATGAAACCCTTCCCTGCAGGGTGGGCGTGGCCTGTCCTCGGGGCTGCCTGTGAGGCGGGGAGGGGAAGGGGGTAAAGCGTAAAGGGAGAGGGACTTCTCCCCATTGCATACCTGCCTGTAGTTTCATTCTAATCATGTTCCTAGGTTACTTTATATGCTTGCATATGGGAGAGAAATTTAGATTGCAGGCTTGTCTGTTTAATAGAAAACATGTTTTGTGATGGAAAAAGTAACCTCTGCAGTTATGCCTGAGCTGCCTACTCGGCAGGCTCTCTGCCAGGGGAGACCAAATCGGATACCAGACCCAGTTACCAAACGCCCACCTTAACCAGATGCGGCCCTGGACGAGTCTCTCAGGGCTGCATCACAGAGCAACACCGCTGGGGGCTCCGGAGCCAGAACTCTGTGCTCCCACAGTCCTGCAGGCTGGAAACTAGACTGTTGGTGACAGGATGTAAGCTGACAAGGTCCTTGCATTTTTCCCTGACTTGTTTGGATGGCTACTATCAGGAGAATGAGAGCAACCTTTCATGGCTTGCCAAGAAGTCTGTAACTACTTACTGAGATTTACTGCACTAAGAATTTGTCCTTCAGTTCTATCTCTCCTTTAGAGATTAAGAGGAACAAAGAATACACTCCTCTGGACAGACCTCCTAATTAGTGCCTTGTGTATAAAAAGCATTACGCAGTGAATAAACTTGCTACAGTTCCTCAATGACTTGTAGTCCTCCCGACCCCGCTCTTCTGTCTTTCTTTCTTTTCTTAAATCCCACCTCCCTACCTCAGCCCGGTTCAACTTGCCAGGCAGCCCCCGGCACTAGACCAAGTGCGGGCTTCCAGCGACTGAGTCCCATGTCCTAGACAGCGGCGCCTCCTCCAGCCACGATGTACCTACTGCAATGAGCACAGGTTACCATCGATCGAGGAAGCTCATCCAAGGCCTGGTGTCCGCAGCTGTTCCCCTGGCCGACCCCACGCTGCCAGCAGGGCGGCCCGTCTTCCCAGGGTCCCCTGCCAGTCCAGCCAGCCCTGCGGTCCGCGTCCAGGCAAACTGACACCCTGTGGAAGCATCTATCTTATACAAAAACTGCTGTTTGAAATTTAACCCTGCTATTTTGGCTTCTGTAAATGCTTGTTTGCTTAAATAATAAGGAAAATAAGACTATTAGGCCTAGTAATAATTAATGTCGTTTTATAATACCTTTTTTAAAATTGAATTTATTTAAACAATACAACAAAATTTAATCAACAATATAGTAGCCGTTGTTTTCTACTACTTGTGCCCAACGCTCAGGAAGCATTTTAATCCCTCTGTTGTAAAATTCTTGTGATTTTGATGCAAAAAATTCGGTCAATGCATTTTTGAGGCATTCTTCATTACTAAATTTTTTTCCAAGAAGAAAGTTTTGCAAAGAACGAAACAAATGGTAATCGGAAGGGGCAATATCAGGAGAATATGCAGGTTGAGGGAGAACTTCCCATTCCAACTGGCGCAGTTTTTCAGCAGTGATTCTTGCAGTATGCGGTCGTGCGTTATCGTGGTGAAGAATTACGCCCTTCCGATTAATCAGCGCGGGTTCTTTTTCTCTTAAAGCTTGGGCTAACCTTTCCAATTGGGCACTATACACTGCACTTGTAATGGTTTGGTTAGATGGTAAAAGTTCATAATGAAGAATTCCTTTAAAATTCCACCAAACACACAACATCACTTTTTTTGCATGCAAGTCAGGTTTTGGCGTGGGCTGCAGAGCCTCATTTTTGTCCAACCATTGAGGCCGCCTTTTCAAATTAACATACAGCACCCACTCTTCATCTCCGGTAACAATTTGCTCTAAAAACAGCAAACGGTTTTGACGAGAGAGGAGCGAACTGCAAATTGTGACTCTTTGATTACGGTTGTTGTCGGTCAACTCATGAGGAACCCATTTTCCAAACTTTTGGACTTTGCCAAGTGCACGCAATTGATTGGAAATTGTTTTTTGTGAACAATTTAAAGTTGTCGCAAACTCTTGTTGAGTAATTTGAGGATTTTGCACCAAAAGAGCTTGAAGAGCTTCTTGATCAAAATTGGACACACGGCCTCGACCACCCTTGTCATCTAATGAAAAATTTCCCTCGCGAAATTTCTCAAACCAATGCTGGCATTTTCTGGTGCTAACTGCATCTTGACCAAGAGCACTACAGATGTTTTTTGCAACCTCACTTGCTTTTCTTCCTAATTGGAACTCGTAAAGCATGCAGTGCCGAATATGCTCTTCATCCGCCATCTTCTTAGCCCTAGTTCTGCAACAAAAACCAAACCAAACACAAACTTTTTCAAGCAAAACTTGTTAATTGCACTTCACACGTTCTGTAGATACCACGTGTTTGAAGGTTATGTCAATACAAGTCAACACCAAGCAAGATTTTAAACGAATGTTTAAAAACGACATTATTACTAGACCCGATACTCCCATTCCAGAGAGGCCATGAATCTTCTCCAGATGAAGTTAGTAGTGCTGGCACCAGGCCAAGCCTTTGGTTGCGGTCGCAAAGCCACAGCACACAGGGCTCTTTAAGAACTTACAAAGGGGACCGGAAACACCCCATATTTGGGAGACAAAGAAGGTAAAAACATAAATAGGGAAAGTTCCTCCATGTTGGGGCCCAGAATTTGAAATACAGTTTTCTCTTGGCCCATATGTAATAATAATAATAATAATAATAATAATAATAATAATAATATGTAATGCCATCTCTCCAAGCATTGCTTGGTTCTTCTCCAGTCTTCTGTAACATTAATGGTTCCCTGAAATATGGGAAATAACTTTTGATTTCCCATATTTGGCTTTTTTGGCCTCTGGTGAGTGAACCTTTTTGGCCTTTTTGGCCTCCGGAGAGTGGACCGGGTTTGAGGCCTGGGGGTGCCAGACAGGCCTTCGGGAGGTGCGTTTTGCTGATTTATCAGAATTGAACCAGGGGACCCTAAGTGCTCTGGACATCAGCCCAGCACCCGGCTGGCATTTGGAGAGCGTGGACGGATACTTCTGGAGCTGTCAACAGAATTGGTAAGGTAGGGGCCCCTGTCAGCCAGGTGCACCCAAGTGTGTGGAAGGGGGAGCTTAATCAGGAATCGGTGGACTGTTTAAACTCTGAGTAAATGTCTGGTAGAAAACTCAGATAGTCAGGTGTATAAAGTAAGTGTGAGAGTCTGTGTGAAGTGAAAGCTACTTTGTACCATCTGGTTGTACACAAGAGAGCATTTTTTTCCTCTTTCTGTTGTTTAATTTGTTTAAAGGGAGGGCAAACCCCACTTTAGGGAGAAGCCTAATTGTGTATAGTAAGGCTAGGTGCTCTGGCAGACTGCAATAACCCCCAAGCAGCTCCTGGGCTCTCCTTTTTCCCATCTTTCTCCTTTCTTTCCTTCCTTCCTTCCTTCCTTCCTTCCTTCCTTCCTTCCTTCCTTCCTTCCTTCCTTCCTTCCTTCCTTCCTTCCTTCCTTCTTTCTTTCTGTTTTTCTCTGTCAGAGAGGGAATCAGCCAACTCAGCTAATGAAATTTCGGTCTATGTTTGTGATTATGGTTGGGGGTCCACAACATGAGGAACTGTATTAAAGGGGAAGGTGGATGCTTCTGTTCAAGGTTTTCCTTCTCAAAGAGGAAGCTTGTTCTGCTTCTGTGCTCTTCACAGAAACCAAGCACTTTTTTATTTTTATTAAATTATTATCTGTGTACATATTTTAACAATCCCCCCCCCATACATACCCTCCCTCCCCAGAGTTTTGTGTCCATTGGTTGTACTTATATGCATGTATACAAGTCCTTCGGTTGATCTATTATCTCCCCCAGATCTCCCTACCCTCCCGGCTGTAATTTGACAGTCTGCCAAGCACTTTTTGGCTCCCCCGCCCCGCTGCTGACGGGCTTTTTCTGAGGCCTGCTATTTGGGGAGCGCGCCAGGCCTGGGGAACTGGGTGCCCTGTGCCCAGTGAGTCCAGAGCAGACTGCTTGGTGGGGCGAAGGCAGAGCTGCTCCTAGTGTGCCCGGTTCTCAGTGCAGTTCAGCTCAGCTGTGTGCAGGGAGGACGGGTCCCCAGCTGTGACTGTGCAGTGGGACAAGCCCTGATGGTACACGGGGTGGGGCCTTGGGACTGCGTGTGCTGGGAGCGTGGACAGGAGGGGCGGTGTGCAGGCCTGGGAGGGACCCTCTGCCCTAGCCGGATGGTGCCGCCTTCCCTGCAGCAGGTGCTCCCCCTCTGATCCCGGGGGGCAGGGAGGGCTGCCCTAGACACCCTCAGGCAGGCGCACACCGCAGCCAGGAGGGCGGCTGCCCCATACTTGTCACCGTGAGGTCCGTTTCTTTTCCCTTTGGGGCAGCTGTCAACTTGAGACAAAAGGAGAAGGAGCTGAAGGACAGCAAACATCCATGGAAAGCCAGCACATTCTTTCCTCCTGAGGCCCCAGCACCCCCCTCCCCCCGCCCGAGGCGAATGGCCCCTGAAGCCAGCTCAGGCTTCATTGTGCACTAGTGGGTGCACACTGCCCTGTCCTGGCTCCCACCCTCACCAGGGTCTAGGCAGCGTGTTTCCACATGTTCTAGAAGCTCCATGTGTCTTAAGGGTGGGCTCCCCATCCCTCCAACCCTTCCTTTCCCAGAGCCGCCCTGTTTGGTCTCTACCGGAATTCTGCGTGAAATTTCCTCTGTTAACAACACTGAGCCCCAGCCCCAGACCTCACAGACACAGAAGCACAGGCTGTCATCCCGCACAGCCCATGCCCACTGGGCACGGGGCCTGGCACTCAGGGGAGGCGGGACCCCTCCTGGGGCGTCTCCAGAACACGGGTCTGTCCCTCTGAGGGCGCTGCCCGAGCTGTGGCAGAATCGCTCTGCTCTGTCCTCTGTGCAGACTGGATGGTGTAGTCTGGGCTAGACTGGGTCAGCGGCCCTTTGGTCCAGGGTGGTCCTCTCCTCTCAGGGTCCTGGCCAGGCAGCTTAGAGAGCCGCAGGGATGCTGCCAGTGACCGCTCACCTGGCGGCCTGAAAGGTAAGTCAGCCTCCTTCTGGGCACTGTCCAGTGCCCTGGATCTCCGCTGTGGGCTTGGTGAGATTTGTGTGATTTAAAGAAGACAATTAGCAATTCTTCAAAGCTTGATGGGTTGGCCTCACAGGGCACGTCATTCAGTTACAGGCTCAGGCCTGGGAGTTTTCTTGGATTTGGGGTCAGGTCCCTTCTCCTCTCTGACCAGCTCTGGGTGCCTGTGTGAGCTACCCATCCTCCGAGCCTGAGTTCCTGCAGCTTCCAGATGGGGACAGCGTGGGGAGTTCCGGTCCATCGTGGTCAGAGGACACGGGGTGAGTGTGATTCCTCTATAGCAGGGGTCTTCAAACTACGGCCCGCGGGCCACATGCAGCCCCCAGGGGAGTCTGATCCTGCCCGCCAGGTTTTTTGGGCAGTGAGCGCAGCCAAGGTGTTACAGTAGGAATTAGTAGTTCATATAGTCCGGCCCTCCAGCTCTCTGAGGGACCGTGATCTGGCCCCCACTTTAAAAAGTTTGAGGACCCCTGCTTTATGGTGTGTAAGCTTGTTAATGGTGCAGAAGATGGTCTGTCTGCGCTGTCCCAAGGGCTGTGGGGCCTCACAGCTGTTGCTAATCTCAGCTCTAGCAGAAGCTCTGCACTTTCCTCCCACCTTATTTTGTTTTTAAACCCCAGCGTGAACTTGTAGGGAATGCCAGCATGTCCTGACACCCCCAAAGCCAGCCTGGGAGAAGTGTGCTCTGGTGCCCCAGCAGGGCTCCCTGTGTTCTGTGAGCAGGAGGCAGCACAGCCCACCGGAGGCAGGTGAGCGAGAGTGAGAGACTGACGTGTGTCCCTCTGTGTGCCCTCACCCTCACACCAGGTTTCTCCTACACGGCCTGCTCCACCGCAGGCCCGAGAGCTTCCGCAGTGAGGACCTGATGCCCAGAGGGACACAGCACTCTGTCCTGCCCCACGATGCCAGGACACAGTACCCTCAGCCACCAGAAGGACCCGCCACCCAGATGGGCCTCTCCACCAGGAGGCACCCAGAAGAGGGGTGTGGCCCAGCACCAGGCCTGGGGGTCCCTGTGCCCCAGGAGCAGACGGGGGTCACCCTGGAGTAGTTCCTGGAGGAGCGTGACCAGGCTCCCCCTACCCTGTGTGGCCCTGGAGCGCTCTCTCCTCACTCCCCCCTCACATGGACCTGGACCAGAGGGGAGACCTGGGCAGCAAAGTCACAGAGAGGGATGGGGTGGGCTGGCAACCTGGCGGCAGAGCTGGCTGAATGGGACATACACACCACCTGCTTTCCCCCCAGCCTACTCTCCCCTTCTTCAGTCCCTCTCCCCTGTATCTCCAGTGCTTTCCCTGCTTTGAGTGTGTTCCTTAAAACCTACTCTCTCAATTAAAAGTCTGAAAATATAAAGGTGGGCTGGCTATTATTTTTAAATCTTTATTGTTGGAAGTATTATTGGTTTCCCCTTTTTTCTCCCATTGACCCCTTTACAGCCTGCCCCTGCCCCGCAGCCCCGGCCTCCACCACCCTATTATCTGTGTCCATGGGTTATGCATATATGATACAAGTTCTTTGGATGATCTCTTCCCACCCACCCATCCACTCCCACCCCCTCTGACATTCCGCATCTGTTCCATGCTTCTGTGTCTCTGGATTTATTGTATTTGGACGGACTATTAGATGACATGAAAGACTCATTGAAAACTGGTGAGTGTGACAATGGTGTTGCAGTTAGGTGAGGAACTGCCCTCACTTTTTAGAGACACACTGAAGTATTTGGTCATTAAGACACATTTTCCTTTTCTTTTTTTTACAATATATTTTATTGATTTTTTACAGAGAGAAAGAGAGAGGGATAGGGAGTTAGAAACATCAATGAGAGAGAATCATCGATCAGCTGCCTCTTGTACACCCCCTACTGGGGATGTGCCCACAACCAAGGTACATGCCCTTGACCGGAATCGAACCTGGGACCTTTCAGTCCGCAGGCCGACGCTCTATCCAGTGAGCCAAACCGGTTTCAACACGACACATTTTCTTTAAGTAGCTCAGCATGCACAAACTCCCCCTTGATCCAGACCTGTGTTTGGCTAGTTGCGTATCCTCACGGCCACTCAAAGGCAGACTCCTTACACAGCCTTTACGTCCATGTTCACGTCCTCAGCCCATTTCCTTCCTCCCCCCACTCCTCACCGCCTCCTGATCCCCAAGTGTTCAAGCCAAGATCCCTGTGCAACCCGTCAGAAAGAAGGGGATCTACTCTCTGTTCTCAGGCCTCAAGACTCCAGAAGGAGGATGACTACCTGTAAGCCTCAGCCACAAGGAAGCGGAGATTGGAAAACAGTTTTAGAAACTACGATATCTATTCTTAGTTGAGACAGAGGAAATTGGACTCAGTCGCACATTGCTGCCGGGGGTGTCAATTCCCTCCTAGAAAAGTCTGGCAGAATCTATTTAAAAATGCCCATGCTTTTCCCACATGCTTTGAGAATCTAGTGAATAAGCACAAATTACATAAGGAGATTTACTGTATAGTTATTTGTAACGGTAACACCCTGGAAACAACTCCCATTTCATCAACAGGAAATTAGATGAAGAACTATGGTGTCTATGCTATGAAATATTATGTACCTCTTTAAAATAAAGAGATGTGTGTGTATTGAACTGGAGAGATGGCCATGATATGTTATTAAGTAGAAAAAGTAGTAAGTGGAAAAAGCAAGTTACCAAGTATGTGTAAAATAGCCTCCCATTTTTCACTTATAGAAGAAAAACTGCTTATACAAGTATATAAATCTTCACATGCACAAATATGTATGAAAGAAGAAAAACATATATATTTATGTAAAAATCTGGAATAATATCCACACACAAAACCTATTAATATTGGTGAGTATGAAGGAGAGGGATTATTAACTGCTTGTATACTAGTGTATCTTCTTGTTTAGTTTGATTTTTTGCAGTGATTCTACATTATTTTTTATAATGTAAAAATATAATAAAATATTTTAATTGAATGTAAAACATTCTAATCCTGTACTATCAATAATTTAAATAATATTATCAACATCCTCATACTGTTTTCCTTTTTTTAACAATTGAGATGTATTAGATATGTAACATTATATTAATTTGGGGTATACAACTTAATGATTTGATATTGCATATATTGCAAAGTGACCACCACAGTAAATCTAGTTAGTATCCATGACCACACAGTTATATTTTTTTCTTGTGGACACCATAATTCTTAAATCATCAGTTTATTCATTCACTAATTCAGCCCATGGGTTCTGCATCCAGTTGATCCATTTTCAGTGATGCCTGATGTTTGCTACATTGTAGGGCACAGCCGGGAATAAAACAGAGCCAGACACCACCTTCAAAGTCTACAAGGTAGAGCAGATATGAAACTAGTAGAGCATGTGAACAGAGTGTGACAAGGCCACAAAATAAAAGCATGGGGTCCTGTGAGAAAATCCATGGGGTGTCTATGAAACTGCGAGGACCAGAAAAGTCACTCTGAGAAGAGCACGCATAAACTGAGACCCAAAGGTTGGGATGTAACCAAGAGGTCAAGAGCTGAGAGGAGCATCAACCCACTCCAAAGGGGGAGCTGGCTGTAAGAAGCCTCTGCTCGATGTGCACAAGGAAGCAGATAAGGTCAGAGTGTCTGGAGCCTCCGGAGATGAGGTCAGAGAGGGGGCTGGACACCGCGGCGCTCTATGTGCCAGGGGGAGTGTGGCTCTGGTTGTGAAGCAAACAAAAAAGGGTGTAACTCCCAGAGGACTGCCAGGACGGAATTTATGTTATGAGGCAGGTGCCAGTGACACAGCCCCAACACTGAGCGCCCCAGTCTAGTGGTGGGGACATCTGAGACGTCTCTCTGGTGAGGTCTAGGGCACAACCCCTTGTCTCCTGAGGGACATCTCCATCGCATTGAGCCACTGCTTTGAGCCAGGACCATGGCACAGATGTCCTTCCATTGAAAATTACTAGAAGATAAACCCTCCCTCAGGCCTCTGTCCTGGCGTTTCTCACATGGTGCAATGACTTACAGTGTGAAACTATGAATACAAGATTTTATTAAAGAGCAGATCTTTCTTTCTTTTATACCAGTCAACCATTTCTCTAACCTTCTGGAACCCAGTAGTTGTTCTGGCCAAAGACCAAAGAGCCAGACGGTGGGACAAGTTGGTCACCTCACATGTCCACCTACTATGTGCTACACACCCTGAGAAAGTACAGGGAGAAAGTGAACTATAACCTTTTTCCTTGAAGACATTGCCGAATGGCAGTGGTACCGTCGATGCTCAGGTGCCTTTATCTTTTCATTTCTGTGTGTACGACCACCTCTCACCACCCCCAGGCACCCATCTGCATGGCAGGGAAGGGGTGCTTTCCTTTCACACAAGAGGAATGTGTGTGACTGGGACTCTTACAGCAGAAAAGAAGAAACACCTTTGGAATTCAGCTTTGGACTACTAAGCCAGAATTTCCAAGACAGTATTTTGCAAGTCATACTTTATTATTATAATAAGATATAAAGTAGATATTCCCTAAGAGTAAGGTGACCAGACGTCCTGCTTTTGGCGGGATAGTCCCGATTTCTAACAATGTGTCCCGCGTCCCGCGGCATTTGAAAAAAATTTAAAAGAATTTTTTAAAAAGATCCGGACTTTTTAAAACGCCGCGCGGGACGCGGGACAAATTGTTAGAAATCGGGACTGTCCCGCCAAAAGCAGGACGTCTGGTCACCTTACTAAGAGCCAATGAGCCTGTGAAAAGCCAGGCCCGCCTGAATGGAAGTGAGAACACGTCCCCACACTCACCGCCTCCTGGGTGGACCGGCTCTGAGAGGAGACGCACTGCGGCTGCGCGCTTCCGGGGTGGCCGCCCTTCGCCTGCAGGGGCGCCACCGCCCCTCCCTGCCCCAGCCTCCACCAGGAAGTCCCGCCCCTGCCGGAAGTTAGAGCCTGTGCTTCTGGAAGGTGCTGGCTTTCAGTGCACGTGGCCTCAGGCAGCACGAGGCGGGCAGGGCCTGTGCACGGAGGGCTGCAGGCCGGACAGGGCCCTGGAGATGCTAAGCCCGCGGTGAGGAGTCCGCGCTGGGACCTCTGCGAGGAGAGCTCATTGCAGGTAGTCCCTTCCCGTCCCCTGAGGGTGGCCAGGGCAGGGCAGAGGGCAGGGCAGGGCAGAGGGCAGAGCAGAGGGCAGGGCAGGGCAGGGCAGAGGGCAGGACAGGCCAGGGCAGAGGGCAGGCCAGAGGGCAGGCCAGGGCAGAGGGCAGGGCAGAGGGCAGGGCAGGGCAGGGCAGAGGGCAGGACAGAGGGCAGGGCAGGGCAGAGGGCAGGGCGGAGGGCAGGGCGGAGGGCAGGGCAGAGGGCAGGGCAGAGGGCAGGACAGGGCAGAGGGCAGGACAGAGGGCAGGGCAGAGGGCAGGGCAGAGGACAGGGCAGAGGGCAGGGCAGAGGACAGGGCAGAGGGCAGGGCAGAGGGCAGGGCAGAGGACAGGGCAGGGCAGAGGGCAGGGCAGAGGGCAAGGCGGAGGGAGGGCTGGGCGGAGGGCAGAGGGCAGGGCGGAGGGCAGAGGGCAGGGCAGAGGGCAGGGCGGAGGGCAGAGGGCATGGCGGAGGGCAGGGCGGAGGGCAGAGGGCAGGGCGGAGGGCAGAGGGCAGGGCAGAGGGCAGGGCAGGGCAGAGGGCAGGGCAGAGGACAGGGCGGAGGGCAGAGGGCAGGGCGGAGGGCAGGGCAGGGCAGAGGGCAGGGCAGGGCAGAGCAGAGGGCAGGCCAGGTCAGAGGGCAAGGCAGGACAGAGGGCAGGGCAGAGGGCAGGGCAGAGGGCAGGGCAGGGCAGAGGGCAGGGCAGGACAGAGGGCAGGGCAGAGGGGAGGGCAGGACAGAGGGCAGGGCAGAGGGCAGGGCAGGGCAGAGGGCAGGACAGAGGGCAGGGAAGAGGGCAGGGCAGGACAGAGGGCAGGGAAGAGGGGAGGGCAGAGGGCAGGGCAGGGCAGAGAGCAGGGCAGAGGGCAGGGCAGGGCAGAGGGCAGGGCAGGGCAGAGGGCAGGACAGAGGGCAGGACAGAGGGCAGGGCAGGGCAGAGGGCAGGACAGAGGGCAGGGCAGGGCAGAGGGCAGGGCAGAGGGCAGGGCAGAGGGCAGACCAGGGCAGAGGGCAGGGCAGAGGGCAGGGCAGGCCAGAGGGCAGAGCAAAGGGCAGGGCAGAGGGCAGGGCAGAGGGCAGGGCAGGACGGAAAGCAGGGCAGGACAGAGGGCAGGGCAGAGGGCAGAGCAGAGAGCAGGGCAGGACAGAGGGCAGGGCAGGGCAGAGGGCAGGGCAGAGGGCAGGGCAGAGGGCAGACCAGGGCAGAGGGCAGGGCAGAGGGCAGGGCAGGCCAGAGGGCAGAGCAAAGGGCAGGGCAGAGCAGAGGGCAGGCGGCTCTGCGGCCACCAGCTGCTTAGGGAGCCGGCCTTCTGCAGTCAGGGTGTTATTTCATCCTCACCACGGCTCCTCCCTGCACAGTGTGAGGGGTCCGGGCGCCTGCTCGTGCCCCATGAGGATCCAGAGTTTTCTGGTGTCTCCCACCTCCTCCCGCTCCGTGGTGAGCCCGGGATCCTCCACACCAGATGGTTCTGGCTGGGACAGAATTTCAGGGAGAAGTAGTTAAAGCCATAGATCTGACCACCTGCAGCAGGCCAGGCATCCACTGGGCATTAACACAAGAAGTTAATGGCCCACTTCTCTCTTAACCTTCACTCATGGCAGGAAGGACACCAGATCTGACTGGTTCCAGGGAAGCCGTTGTGGTGCTTCAGCTGATGGCATCCCCTGAATCCTGTGCCCCAGCCGTGAGCTCTCCGGATGCTGCGCCCATTAAACTCCAGTTCCGTGGGGGTAGGAAGGTCCTCACGGAATTGAGAGTGCGGCACGAAGCCCTTGGGGTCAGTCACTGAATTGCTCTTGAGTCACTTTAAAATAAAATCAGGTCTCTGCAGATTTGTGTTGAAATCCCATCAAATGAATGTATTGCTTAAATAACTTCAGTAAAATGAACTATTTTTAAATGCTATGTAAATGCTATGCAGGGCAGGGCAGGACAGAGGGCAGGGCAGAGGGCAGGGCAGAGGGCAGACCAGGGCCCTCTGCCCTGCCCTCTGTTCTGCCCTCTATTTTATTTTGAAGACATCAAATAAATTTAAAATTTGATTTTATTAAATAATTTCATTTGTGTATTCAAAAGACCCATACCATGTTCATGGATTGGTAGAATAAACATCATTACAATGTCCATACTGTCCAAAGCAATCTATAGATTCAATGCACTCCCCATTAAATACCAATGGCACATTTCACAGACCTAGAAAGAACTCTCCAAAAATTCAAATGGGATAAAAAAAAAAAAAAAAGACCTTGAATAGCCACAGCAATCCTGAGAAAGAAGAATAAAGTAGGAGAGATCTTAATGCCATATTTCAAGCTGTATTACAAAGCCACTGTTATCAAAACAGCCTGATACTGGCACAAGAACAGACATATAGGCCAATGGAATAGAATAGAGAACCCAGATATCGACCCAAACCACTATGCTCAATTAATATTTAACAAAGGAGGCATGAACATACAATAGAGTTAAGACAGTCCCTTTAATAAATGGTGGTGGGATAATTGGACGATATATGCAGTAAAAATGAAACTAGACCACCAACTTACACCATACACAAAAATAAACTCAAAATGGATAAAGAACTTAAACGTAAGATAGGAAATCATAAAAACATCAGAAGAATCCATAGGCAGAGAAATCTCAGACACATGCCGAAGCAGTTCCTTCCCTGATACTGCTAGGGCAATGGAAACTAAAGAGAAAATAAACAAATGGGGCTACATCAAAATAAAAAGCTTTTGTACAGGAAAAAAAAAAAAATCATCAACAAAACAATAAGAAAGCCCACTGTATGGGAGAGCATATTTGCAAATGTTATCACTGATATAAGTTTAATCTGTAACATCTACAGGGAATGTATACAACTTAATAAAAGGAAAATAAATGATCCAATAAAAAAATGGGCAACAGACCTAAATAGAATCTTTTTAAAAGAAGACAGAAGGAAGGCCAAGAGACACATGAAAACATGCTCAAAGTCACTAATTATCTGAGAGATGCAAATCAAAATGACAATGCAGTACCATCTCACACCTGTCATAATGGCTATCATCAACAAATCAACAGATGACAAGTGCTGGCGAGTATACCAACAAAAAGGAACCCTCATACACCGCTGGTGGGAATGCAGACTGGTGCAGCCACTGTGGAGGATGGTACGAAGTTTCCTCAAAAAACTAAAAATGGAAATCCCATTTGACCCAGTGATCCCACTCCTAGGAATATATCCTAAGAAACTGGAAACACCAATCAGAAAGGATATGTGCACCCCTATGTTCATATCAGCACAATTTACAATATCTAAGATTTGGAAACAGCCTAGGTGCCCATCAGCAGATGAGTGGATCAGAAAACTATGGTACATCTACACAATGGAATACTATGCTGCTATAAAAAAGAAGGAATTATTAGCATTTGCAGCAACCTGGATGGAACTGGTGAGCATTTTGCTAAGTGAAATAAGCCACTCAATGAAAGAAAAATAACACATGATCTCACTCATTTACAGATAATAAAGAACATTATAAACTGATGAACAAAAAGATAGATATAGAGGCAGTATAGCATCAAACAGACTGTCAAATTCCAGCGGGAAGGTAGGGAAAGATGGGGATATAAGAGATCAACTGAAAGACTTGTATGCATGCATATAAGCATAACCAATGGATGCAAGACACTGGGGGGTGAGGGCATGTATGGAAATGGGGTGGGGGGGGCAATGGGTAGATATGTACACATGTAATACCTTAAAAAATGGAAAAATAAAAAAATATAAAAGAAGGAATTCTTACCATTTGCAGCAGCATGGACGGGCCTGGAGAGCATTATGTTAATGAAATAAGCCAGGCAATGAAAGAAAAATACCACATGATCTCACTCATTTATGGAAAATAAAGAACATTATCATCTGATGAACCAAAAGATAGATACAGAGGCAATAAAGCACCGAACAGACTGTCAGGTTTCAGCGGGAAGGCTGGGGAGTGTTGGGGAGGGGGAAGAGATCCGCCAAAGGACTTGTATGCATGCATACAAGTGCAAATGGACACAAACACTATGGGGGGAGATGGGATGAGGGAATGTGACAGTGGGTAGGGGAGGCTGGGGGAAAGTCAATGGGGTGATAGAGAAACATTGACTGGTTGTCTCCTGTTTGTACCCTGACTGGGGATTGAACCACAGCCTAGATGTGTGGCCTGACTGGGAATCAAACCAACAACCTTCAGGGCCTGGAACCCGGGATCTGGTTTTTAGGAAAGAAAACTTTATAATAGCCCTAGAATTTCTGCCTTCTAGAGGTCCAGAGTTTACCTAAGTCAATGGGAGTTGATGGATCGCCTTGAGGCGTTTGAGCTCTGAAGTATGCAAGGTGCTGTTCATTGTGCCTGGCTTGCACGCACTCTTCTGTGATTTCTTCCTGTCTTCTATGTCACTGTTACGTGTTTTCTTTAAAACAGTTCAAGACTCATAAGTTTTTCTGCATTTCTCTGAAACCCTGGCCCTGAAATTTGGAAGCAGAGAGTTTAAAATTTTAGCATCCAGTTAATATTTCATTGGCATAAGCTCATGCAGTCAACCGTTATTCAAATCCTGTTTTGCATAATTATAAAAGAAGTAATTTTCAACATATCAAGAATCTCTAAATTATATGTAATATGCTGTGTTCTCAGTTCAGGTCACTACATTTATAAATTTGTTTCCTGTTTAGATCACATTTTGTTTTGCATTATTTTAAATCTCATCATGCTTCCCACAAATGAAGGCTATTAGATTTGTGGTAGATTCTATAAGTGGAATTGGTTTAGGTGGTTAGGAAAAAAATAACACCTTTAGGTAGTATTTTTTTCCATTTTTGTTCTTGGACTTTAAGTAATTTGTAATATTGAGCTGGATAGTTAATAAAAATGCTCATTGATACTTTGTCCCCCTCTATCATAAGTCCAAAGATTTCATTTACTTAAAATTTTTAAATTTATTTTAAACAAAATAAAATTTTTAGTTAACCAAAAGAAAATCATTACTAGTTTAGAAAATAATTAGTTCATTGATTGACAGCCTAAATATTTAAATTTTGTTCTGACATACCTGCATATCTGTTCTCTAAATGTCTTTCTTGCATGTGCTAGTTTAATATTCCTTGCTCAGAAAGCTATGTTCAGGATCTTTATGTTAAAATATTTCCCAAATGTGCAGCTTAATTTTGTTCATTTTTCTTTCTTCTAAATTACTTGTTAATATTCTATCAAATTTTTTTTTTAGGCAGTTGACTGGTGGGTTTAGGTGTTGTAATGTATGAACTACTAACTGGAGCATCTCCTTTCACTGTTGATGGGGAGGAGAACTCCCAAGCTGAGCTACTAGGTAGGGTTTAACTAAAGAAAATGAATGAATGGTTACTTCAAAGGAACTGATCAAATTTCTGCAATTTGGCTGGTAGAAAAAAAAATAATTTAAGATGGAGATTGGCAAAATTATGTTTAAGTGATTAACTTACATTTATAATTACATAGGATGTAGATATAGACCCTTTATATTTCCTTATATTTTATGGGCCCAGAGAGATGTTAAATTTCATAGAGAATGTGTCATAATTTTGGTGTATTCTGAAGCACTTACCATTGTTCAGGAGCTGCCACAGCCCCCAACCCAGCTGTGTTCCCTGCCAGAGCCCTTTGGAATATGGGACTCAGAGCCATTAGGAATATAGGCTCAAGAACCGATTAGAATGTGGGGTGAGGGGCCGTTTGGAATGTGGGGTGAGGAGCTGTTTAGAATGTGGGGTGAGGAGCCATTTGGAATGTGGGGTGAGGAGCCGTTTGGAATGTGGGGTGAGGGGCCGTTTGGAATGTGGGGTGAGGAGCCGTTGGCAGTGCGTGGTGCTGAGCTGCTGGACACAGAGACTGTGGGCCCAGAGCCGGTGTGCGCAGCGATGAACCGTGGACACAGCCTGAGGATGGACAGTACTGTCCGGGAGCTCATGGAGCGCTTCTTCAGAGCCGCTGGTGGCGTGGGTGAGTGCACCTGCCTCCCTGTCCCATGGCTGGTGGCCTGGCTCCCTCCCGCCTCCTGGGGTCTCCACAGACACCCCCCCCCCCCCCCCGGCCCTGGCAGTCCTGGGACTCGGGGGTCTTCACAGGTCTCCAAGCTGGAGGCGGGGTCCTGGTCTGGGGCCTAAGGGGTTTCCTACTCTGCAGCCCAGGCACCAGTGCAGGACTGAGGTGGGCTCACCTGCTCCTGCCAGCGCGCCAGGCTGCCGGTCCCAGAGCGGACAGGGACTGAGGGGTCACCCGGCCCATGTGGCTGAACCACTGCGGAAAAGCACTCACTCCCCCAAATATCCTGGTTTAGTGTTTGAACCCGAGACCACTGGTGGATGGTGGTGGCCGGTGAGGATTGGGGTGTCTGAGTGGGAACGTGTACCGGATGGGATGGGCACGGTGACTCCAATAGATCAGAGACATGAGAAATGCCTGAAAGCTCCTTTTATTTTTCCTTTTCCCTGTCCTGTGACGCTGGAGAACAGTGGCGAGAAAGTTTGCCTCCTGCTGTCTCCCATCTGGAGCCGCGATCAGGGCAGGGAGACGGGCCCTGGGGAAAGGTGGGCTTGGTGCCAACTGAAGCGAGGGTGGGCGCTGGGTGGCCCTTCAGCCCACAGGGGTCCTGCCCGCTGTTGCCATGGAGACATTTTCTGCCTTTCTGCCCGCACCCCCTCCTCGCAGGTGAAAACTTTGAGCCCAGTCACAAGCGGCAAGGATGAGGACATGTACGTGCACTTGGTGGATGGCATCATGCTGAACCAGGTCATGATGGAAATGTGAGTTGTCCTCCCAGGCCAAGCACACACTGATGCCCAGAAGGTGTGACTGAGGGTGTAGAAACGAAGGAACCGGGGTTGCTGTGGGAGCGTTTCTCCTGCGCCAGTGCTACCTCAGCATCCGGGCCCTTTTGCTGCCATTCGTTGGGGATGAAGAACTGCAGGACAGTGGGTGGCAGTTTGTTTGATGAAGGATTTTTGGAACTGAAGGACTGTCAAGCACTTGGTGTAGATGGTTCAGTTAACTTCAAACTCAGGTATTAATGTGGTTTAAACAATGAAATTTAAAATTAAAACTTGGGGGGTCATGGAACTGTAACGGACAGTGTCTGGCCACAGGAAGTGTCGGGAGGGTCGGGAGCAGTGAGAGTGACTGAGGGTTCACTCCTGGGTAGGGCCCTGTTTCTGAGCTCTTTCACTCATCTTCCACGTTCAGTTGCTCCATAGTGAGTGGCTTCTCAGGTCCTGGATTGAAAGCCACTGTGTGAGGAGAGGCACAGGGTGTCAGAATGCTGAGGGGCTGACCTGGAGCCTCTGAAACAGGGCCTGGGGGCCACATCCTCTCCTGCTGCTGAATTCTGCAGAGCCTGTCTGACTGACAGCCCGCCCCACGGAGGCTCCTACTCTGACTGTTCTTAACTCAGAGATGGCAGGAGAGAGGTTGGAACTTAGTGTCGGTGTGGTTCTCGGGCACTTGAAGGAAAGGGAACATCCTAGCGTTCTCTGTGGACCAGCCCCTTATGCTCACCTTCTCACCTGCAACTAAGCTGTCCGACTTGGACACAAACCCTTTGGCTAATGAGAATCAGCTTCATTTGTGGCACACGCAGGAGGAGTTAGCTTTGGCATAGTCAGAAAGTGATTTAGTCCTACCAGTTTGGGTCAGTTGATAGAGCATCGGCATGCAGACTGAAGGGCCCCAGGTTCGATTCCGATCAAG
The DNA here is from genome assembly GCF_964339955.1 of Pipistrellus hanaki. Taxonomy (NCBI): domain Eukaryota; kingdom Metazoa; phylum Chordata; class Mammalia; order Chiroptera; family Vespertilionidae; genus Pipistrellus; species Pipistrellus hanaki. The sequence goes on from NC_140514.1 coordinate 52,543,818, forward strand.
GGCATGTACCTTGGTTGCAGGCACATCCCCAGTAAGGGGTGTGCAGGAGGCAGCTGATGGATATTTCTCTGCCATTGATGTTTCTAACTCTCTATCCCTCTCCCTTCCTTTTTGTAAAAAATAAATAAAATATATATATTTTAAAATTTTTAAAAAGGAAGTGGTTTAAGTAGACTTACCTAAAAAGATCTGTTTTGAGAAATTTCCCAAGAACATAGCTCCTTTTGTTTTAATACGTCATGTGCTATCAGGCTGTGGGAGAGGTAGAAGTTTCATTTCTAATGTTTGTTTGTTTTCAAAAGCCCTATCAATCTTACCGATCTTACCAACCCTGTGTTTGCTTAATATAAACGACAAATCTGTTAGCTTTGGCAGCACTTCTCTGAGAACACTGACGAAAATGAGTTTTCATGGATTGTCCCGAGGCATAGACAGGTCCTGGCCAGTAGTGGGGGTGGGGATTGACTGGAAAAGGGTGCAGGAGAACTGGGAGGGTAGAGGTTTCCTACCTAATGACTGGAGTATGTTTAATTTTTAAAAGCTCATCAAGATGTAACTTATGATATATGCATGAAATCCCCTCAAATAAAAAAAAAAAAAAAAAAAAAAAAAAAAACCCCAGCCCATGTCCACACATAGGGAGCCAGCGGGGACTGAAGTCCAGGTATCTCATCCTGGCTGCCTGATGCTGGGTGTGGCACTCACCACCTCAGTTTGCTCATCTATGAAGTGGGAAGTGCACTGCCCCCCTTAAGAGATGGTAGTGAGGCAGAGACTGGTTTGGCTCAGTGGATAGAGTGTCGGCTTGGGGACTGAAGAGTCCCGGGTTCAGTTCTAGTCAAGGGCATGTACCTTGGTTGCGGGCATGTCCCCAGTAGGGGGTGTGCAGGAGGCAGCTGATCGATGTTTCTGGCTCTATGTCTCTCTCCCTTCCTCTCTGTACAAAATCAATAAAATATATTTTTTAAAAAAGAGATGGTAGGGAGGATTAGATGCGATGATGTGTGAGCATGTAGCACAGCGCCTGCAACGTGAAAGGTGTTAGTGTCAGTTACTCACTCATGTGTATACCCTCCTGATCCAGGAAGGACTTGAGGCAGCCAGTAAGAATTGTTTTTGTGTTTCTTCAGTCTTTCTTCCACATTCTTAGTCTCCTAGATTATAACTCACAGCGTTAGCCTTGTCCCAGTGAGTTCTAGGACAGAACTGGACTCTGGGACCCAAGTCCTATCCCCACATCCGACACAACACTGAAGCTAAGCCTGTGTTTTCACTCCTGCCAAGTGGAGAAATGTAACTCACCAGCAGGGAAGGCTGTTCTGCTTTACTGTCCATTCTGGGAGCTCCAACTGCGTGCTGTTCACCTGTTTGGATCAACTCTCCCCAGGCTGATAGGACCTGAGGAAAGAGCAGCAATATGCTAACTGGCTTGCTGGGGCCCAGATAAGGGGCGTGTTACCTAACACCTCAGAGCCACCAGGAGGCTGGCAGGGGCTCAGGTGCCCGCACCTGGGCAACTGAAGAAGACTGCGGTGGTCTCTGAGCCCTGGCCTCCCAGTGGGTGGGTGTGCATACATGTGTGCCCGTGTACCCACATGCCTGTGCTGGTGTGCATGTACTTGTGGGAGTGGACACCATTTTGATTTGGCCCAGGTTGGAGTCAGCAGTTGCTCTGTTTTTCCCACAGCAGGAGAGAAGGGGGTTCCCATCCTGAGCAGAGTGGGATAGACTTTCCTTAGTTGTTTTGTTTGGATTTGGTTCCTAATAACCTTTCTCTGCCCTGAGAGCCTTAAAGGAGGGAGTATTGGTTAATGATCATGATAATTAGTCTGATTGCTCAGGTACTAAATGCCAGGGCTCTTGTGGAGCGTAGTTTCTGCTAGTGCTGCCTTCAGAGCTGGTGGGAGAAGCAGAGGGTCAGACCCAGGCCCCTACTCCAGTGCTTGGAGTGCTTTTCAGGTGCAGCGAGCTGAGGCCCGTTGGCTGCTGCCTCTCCTGGGGAGGTCCCATGTGACTTAATCGGGCCTTCCTTTGCCAGGGAAAGATTTCAATTCGGTCTTGACAGACACCGCATCTCATTCACAGACTTTCTGCAGACATTCAGTCCTGCTCCCAAAACGGCAGTCGGGGCTTCCCAGCCCCAGCCAAGGTGTCCTCCTCTCCACCTCAGCTGCTGGTGTCCGGGTTGAATTGCAAACACCTTGTGGTGATGGTGGTGGTGGTTTTTAAATTGTACTTTCAGTGACATTTGAAATGTTGACTTGTACATTTTTTTCCTATTTGTCAATTTTGTGGCTTCAAGTGAGCCAAATGGCATTGAGATCGATTTCCATAACTCTCCAATCGCCCCTTCATTATGGAGGGGGCAGGTTACTGCAGAAAGAGGAAGAGGCCTGCCTCTCTCCCATCAGACCGGCTCCCAGGAGGCTCAGCGCCCTCATGAACCATGAAGACAGCCCTCCTTTGAATCATCCCCCTCCCTGTGTGCTGGGACAGTAACTGTGGGGGAGGGCTTGGTTATGAAAAGCAGGAGAGGCGGCAGCTGAGGCCTCCTGTTGAGTCTCTTCAGATAGGAAACCTGTTTGAGCCTGAGAATTCTGAGAAATACACTGAACACATATCAGTGAGTGAAGTTATAAGTCACTTGATTGAGAATTCTGGTTTCATCACGACCAGATCTGACTTTTGCTGGAGAGTGGAAGTCAATAGGCTTTGGGGGTTCCCTCATGAATTGCTTGAGTCTCTCCTGTTAGCATGGCTCCTAGGTGGCGTTGTACACCATATAGTGTCACAGACCATGATGTCGGCTTGTCCAGGTGGAATTGTGTCCCTAGAATGTAAAATCTCAGGACCATCCCGAGACCCAGGCTGGTGACAGAGGAGGGGAACCCGTGTGAAGTAGAACATTAATGATTTTTATTGATTTAAGTCAGAAAATGTGCCATGTTTCCCCTTTTTCTTTCTTGATGGTTCATATATTTTGGCGTGTTCATTTCCTAACTCTCTTAATCTTTAACTATATTGTGGGGTGGGTTGTCGATTTTCATACAGTGTAACCTTTTGGGTCTGCCCTGCATTTGGTGGTGGTTTGTGGGAACAGCTGGGAGTGGGAGTGGAAATGACATTGATTAAGGGCCTGAGGAGGGCTTGTCTTATAGTTGGGAGGGATGTGTACTGTCTAAGGTCCATGGCTCGGCAGATGAAGATTTTGGGTTTGAGTGGAGCACACTGGTTTCAGCCTCACACTGACCTGGGCTCAGAGAAGGCTGCCCAGCGCTGGGAAGGGAGGTGAGGCAAATGCTGGGAGATTCTGTTTCCAGTCTCCTGTTTCCTCCCCTAGAGACCCCAGGCCTAATCAGCACTTCCACCAGCACATGAACAACGATGTGAACCTTCGCATTGAGAACTTGAGCATCCTGGTCAGACACATCAAGACCTTCTACCAGGTAAGGGCGGCCTCTGTTCCCAGGACGTCCGTGCTCCTGGCAGTGTCCTCACTCCAAAGGTTTCCTGCAGGAAGCCCAGAGGAGACGGTGTTCACGGTGAGGCAGCTGCTCGCTGACACTTGGGCTTTCTCACTTGCACCCTTTATCCCTCTCCCCCTGCATTGTGAGAAGGGACAGAGGTTGCATTGCTTTACTTGTCCAGCAGATGTCCTTTGAGCGGTGTGCATGGCATTGGGTCTGGTGTTGTGAGGGCCCCAGAGATGAGTCTGCACTGTGGCCCCAAGCACCAGTCTCGTGGGGAGTGGCTGGAATGGGTTCTGGGAGGGGCGCGCTGACCTGGTTATTGTCTGCAGCTCAGCGAGTCTTTGTACAGCAGCACTTCAAGGGGCTGAAGGAGGTATGGGACCACAGAGGATTATGTTGGGTCAGGACTGTAATGGACGAGCCCCCAGGGTGCGGACGGCAGCACTGGAGTTCAGCGTGCAGAGTGTCCACTTGTCATGGTCACCATATCTCATTCAGATAGTCCGTGCAGGAGGACCTGATGGCGAAGGGCTGTTAAAATCCCCACCCAGGCCCTGACCGGTTTGGCTCAGTCGATAGAGCGTCGGCCTGCGGACTCAAGGGTCCCAGGTTTGATTCTGATCAAGGGCTTGCGGGCACATCCCCCGTGGGGAGTGTGCAGGAGGCAGCTAAATGATGTTTCTGACTCATCGATGTTTTTAGCTCTCTATCCTTCTCCCTTCCCTCTCTGTAAAAAATCAATAAAATAAATATTAAAAAAAAAAATCCCCACCCAGGCCTTGGGAAGGTGGGGTGAAGTCTCTGATCTTTATGGTCTTTATATGATCAGGACGGACGCCATATGGACTGAACCTGTCACCTGGGCCCTGATTTTCACACTTCTGAGCACTGACACTTGTGTCTCCATATGAGTTTTCTTAAGATCTCAGGTGAAGCCCCATAACTCTGATTGATCGGGGGTTGGGGGATCATAGTGTCCTCTGCTCAACCCCCACTTTTCCCTCCAGGGCATATCTGTGAGTTCCTGGGACCTCAGGGAACGTGGTTTAAGAACCACTCCCCGGCCCAGCTTGTGTGGCTCAGGTTGTAGGCTCAGTCTCCAGTTGGGGCATACAAAGGCAGTTGAGGAATGATTTTCTCTCATCTTTGATGTTTCTATCTTCCACTCTGAAATAAATGAAATATATATATATGTTGAAGAAACACCCACTGTCCAACATGTGAGTGTTTATTCTGTGGTTTCACTGAGATCTTGGGCAGCCTCTGCCCCTGGCCCTGTTCCCAGCTGGCAGCTGTGCTCATTCCATGGCCTGTTGGCAGCACAGCACGTGACTCTGAGCAGCCTCTGGGCGGGGCCTGGGGGAGCTCAGATGATGGGGCTGAAGTGACCTCATTTCTTGGTCTGAGGGGAGCCACACTCAGGCCCAGGCATGCTGTAGGCTGGTGGGATTCAGCTAGGGCTGCCCTTGTGACAGCAACGGACAGGGGGAAGGGGTGGTGCTGCCATTGGACTTGGGTCTGGTTTTGAGGGACCTTGGTTCCTGGCTGCAGGCACCATTCATGGTAAGCCGGTGCTTTTGCTGCTGTGTGCTAAGTGCCAGGGAGGCAGATGGTGCCAACAGTTCAACAGACAGGTCTCCTAACTCAGGCTGCGTGGGAGCAGCTGGGAGTCTTCTTGGAGGAAATAGCACCTGAGTGGAGTGATGCGCAGCTGAGTTTCCCGTCGGGGGGGTTATGGGCAGGAGACGGGAACGGGCGTTGAGGTGGAGGCGGCCCTGTCCACGTCTGTCACTGGCAGCACTTGCCCCAGTTGCTGGGATGGAGGCCTGTTGTCCTGCTTCCACAGGAATCAAAGCCACAGAGATGCCAACGTGGGACCCTTGACAGGCAGCCCTCCCACCTCAGGGCATCACCTCTCCCTGTGGCAGCGATGAAGGTCTGGGGGGGGGGGGTGTAGGGAGGGGGAGGTTCCTCAGGCTCTCTGTGAGCAGCAGGGAGCAGGCAGGCTCCGGGGCAAGCTATGTGGCCATGCGCATGCCTTCCCTGGTCTCGCTGGCCCAGGAGAGTGCAGCTGATGGCGGTCCGCTGCCCTGCCCTCAGCTCTGGGCTGGCCAAGGGGGCTGGGCCATGTGGAATTGCAGGCAGTTTGCTGCTCTTGGGCACCTGGTAGCGCTCCAGAACACGGAACCGTCGCAGGAAGGAAAAGACGGCCAGTCCACCGTCAGGGCCCAGAGAGGATCGCAGGGAGAAGGAAGGACCTGCCTCCTGGCCCGGCTTCTGCACTGGCAGCCTTTGAGGGCAGGCAGGGGTGCCGGGAAGCCTCAGCCCCGGGGCCCAGAGTAAATATTTGCTGCAGCACTTGCTAAGGGCCGCAGGGCGCCCCTGCCTCAGACCTGCTCACGTGGAGAAAACCGCAGGCACTTGCCTCTGGGCTGACACAGGTAGGTGCGGGCAGGGTTGTGCTGTGTATTTCCTTCTCATTTATTGGAAAATAAAGTTAAGTTCTGGTCATATAAGTAATATGTGCTTTTTATAAACAGCTAGGAAAACATGTAGTAAGAATAAGAACCACCCAGAATCCCACCACTGAAAGACAGTCACTGTGAGCGGTTCTAGTGTTTCCTCCCAGTGTTTGCATGGGGACTTGTGTTTCACACCCTGCCTTTCATGTTCTGCCTTTTCCCTCCCTCCTGACATGACAGCGTGAGCATAACCGCTCATTGTTGTGAAGCGACAGTCAAGAAAGTTTTCCAACAGAAGTACCACCCAGTGTCCCCTTGTTGTGAGGGCTTGGACCAAGCCAGACAGTCATTCCTTACTCTGACCAGGGAGGGTGAGAGGCCACCCCCACGGAGAGTGGGATCCCTCTGCCCGTGGCTTTTCAGCGAGACATGCAAAGTCACAGGAGCCAGCCTGGGTCTTGTTTGCCAGGCTATGCTTCTGCCACCCTGGCTGTCCTCTTCTGAGGCATCAGGGCAGGCACTTGGGAACACCAGAGGCCCCTCTTGAACAGGTCCAGCTATTTAAGAAGCTCAAGTTTTGCCTCTGAAAACCTGGGGAGACTTTTCCTTGACCTTTTTCAGAGGACAGGAGGGTGAGAAGCAGCATGGCCAGGCTCAGACTGGGCGCCAGTGTTCAGCCAGGGTCTCCGGCCTCCTCCTGGCCTGCTGCTTGGTGGCCCCTGGGGTTAGGGCCAGGATTCTGTATTTTCAGAAGTTCCCGGATGTTGAGTCTTATGTCCTTCCTGTCTCACTGGGAATGAGTTGGCTGGAGCGGTGGTTCTCAAAGGGGGTTCCCAGCCCAGCAGCAGCAGCAGAACCTGGGAACTTGTCAGCAACCATCTGGGTCTGCGTCTCTAAACAGACCCCCCAAGACCTGCTGTGGAGGTCCTGCCTCCTTCTGAGCAAGCCTGTGGGGATGCTGACGCGCCCTCCCACGGGAACCCTGGGCTACAGAGCACGCGGAGTGATGTAGGAAAGGAGCACCTTCCCCTAGTTCTCCTGGGGCCGAGAGCTCCGTTCTCCCCAGTGACTCCTCTGCATCAGACAGCGGACACACGGCTCAGCTGCTCTGGGGCAGGAAGGCGGGCCCGGCAGCCCTGAGAGGCGGGCAGTGATGCCCAGGTGACCGAGGGCTCAGTGAGGGAGTTGCCGGGAAGGGACAGGGCCTTGGGAGAAGGCCGCACTCAGTCTCTGCTTTTAAAGGAGAAAGGCTGGTGGGGGCCGGGGGCACTAGCTCCAGCACAGACACCCCCACGGGTGAGAGGCCTGGAGGAAAGCTGAGCCTGGAGCAGAGCCGCATGCTGCCTCCCGCTGCCTGCGGGTCAGCTTTGCGTCAGTGCCACACAGCCCTTGTGTACTTGCTCAACAGCCAAGCTCTTTTTCACCTGAGTCTTTTTAAACTAAATGTTGGGGCGCAGTGGTTCATTTTTTACATCAGACTGGAGTCCTTACATGAAGCACAAGTTCACCCCATGATGGAGCCAGTAGGAAAAGAAGGCCAGTGCAGGGGGAGTTCCGCGTGCAACAAATAGCGGACGCCTGTTTGTTCTTTGGGCTGAGCATTGTGTCCACCACCGCTCCCTGCCCTGGACGCCTGCGATGTGGCCCTTCCTCGGGGCAGTCAGGGCCTCGTTGTTCTGTGAAGCTGCTGAGGCTTCTCTGGCTGCATGGTGGGGGGGCCCTCAGTCAGCGGCTGGATACATCCCGTGTCTGTTGATGGACATGTACATTTTTGTTTTGAGTCCACGTAGGGACCTCGATCCTGACACCTGGACCCTTAGATGGATGTAGGGAGCCACCTGCAGGACCTACTCTGAAATGGGAGGTTTGCTGAGGTTCTCCAAGCTCCTCCCCTCAGGTGCTTTCCTTCTCTGGGCCTCTGAGTTCCCATCTGTCAAGCAGAGGATGGGCCTGGGCCCGATATTCCACATCCCATGATGGCCAGCGACCACATACACTGGTTTTCCAGTTAAGAGCACCTCTGGGAAGTGTGGTTTATGATTTCTTGAACTTGGCTTCTTCCTTCTGAACTCTCACCTTGGTTAGAAGGCGCTGCAGACCCCAATATTGTTTTATGTCTCCGAGGAAACAGCAGAAGAAGTAGTCTGGGGTTGTGTGATATTCTGTAATCCCTTCTTACCGCCATTGCTTTGAAAAGTTAAAAATCAAACAGTACCAGTGTTTATAATGAACACCCAAGTATCCTTTTTTCAATGAATGTGAACATACTAGAGGCCCGATGCACGGAAATTCGTGGAATGGTAGGCCTTCCTTCCTGCTGCCAGCACCTGCCTTCCCTCTGGCATCTGGGACCTGGATGGCTTCCTTCCAGCCCCAGCTTCGTCCGGAAGGATGTATGGTCTAATTCAGCGTTTTTCAACCGCTGTTCCGCGGCACACTAGTGTGCCGTGAGATGTTGCCTGGTGTGCCGTAGGTGCAGACAAGACAAGAATTTTATAATTTTTCACTATTTTGTTACTTAATATTTCATAATAAAGTAATTATAAAATACTTTCTTTGTGTTTATTTGATTCCTATTCAAGAGAATTACTTTATATATAGTCAATATAGGCACAGAGTTAATTTTTTTTAACATTTTCTAATGGTGGTGTGCCTCGTGATTTTTTTCATGAAACAAGTGTGCCTTTGCCCAAAAAAGGTTGAAAAACACTGACTTAGATGAGGGAGGTGGAGGTAGGGATGAGAGAGGTAAAACCAACAGGACTGGTGATGGATTGGATGTGGCTGGTGAAGGAGAGTGGGCTCTGTCCACGGTGCTGATGTACAGTTTGGTGGGGACACTGAAAGCAGATCAGGTCTGAAGGGGTGTGGGCTTTGCTTTACTTACCCTGAATCGACCTCTAACTCATGTCCTGGATCTGGGTGGGGGTTTCCTTGGGGTGTGGGGTGGCCTGTGTGGGGGATCTGTGGTAGCTTGCAGGCCAGCCACCGCCATGGGGTGAGGGTCCCTGTTGGGGGGGCATGGCCAGCCTGGGTGAGGGGCTGAGGGCTATTTTTAGGCTGGCCACACCCCCTTCAAGGTGGGGGTCCCTGCTGGGGTGCCTGGCCAGCCTGGGTAAGGGGCTGAGGGCCGTTTTCAGGCTGGCCACACCCCCTTCAGGGTGGAGGGTCCGGCTGGGGTGTCTGGCTAGCCTGGGTGGGGGCTGAGGACTGTTTTCAGGTTGGCCACGCCCCCTAGCAACCCAGGCCCCCAGCCACTCCTTGAGTGGTGGTCAGGGTGGGTGGTTAGCTTGGCTTCCTCTGTTGCCGGGGGAAACCCTAGCTTCCTGCTTGCTCCAGCTCTGTGGCCACCGCCATCTTTGTTGGATTAATTTGCATACTTGCTCCTGATTGGCTGGTGGGTGTAGTGGAGGGATGGTCAATTTGCATGTTTCTCTTTCGTTAGTGTAGATAATAACCTGCTTTGTGTTGATATTTACTGCTGTGTTGCTGGCAATTACCTGAAAGAAAAGTTGGGGTACTTCACTGGGCTGGAAAAAGTTTAGCTAAATCAGAAAGTAGGTCTAATTAAGCAAGTTTATTTTATATTTATAAAAGGCTAAGTTGCCGAAACCGGTTTGGCTCAGTGGTAGAGCATTGGTCTGCGGACTGAAAGGTCCCAGGTTCGATTCCGGTCAAGGGCATGTACTTTGGTTGTGGGCATATCCCCAGTAGGGGGTGTGCAAGAGGCAGCTGGTCGATGTTTCTCTCTCATCGACATTTCTAGCTCTCTATCCCTCTCTCCTCCTCTCTGTAAAAAATCAATAAAATATATTTAAAAAAAAAAAAGGCTAAGTTGACTCACATATGTGCGATACATATAAAGCTCTCTGGTGCCAATCACACACATGTGTTTCAATATGCCGTTGTTGATCATGAATTTGGTTAATTAACACTTCTATTATAGAGAAAGGGTGAATAGCAATATTGAAATATTTCTTCTAATTAATTTCCTTTCAGTGTGCACCAATCTATGCACCAGCCACTAGTAAATTATAAGTGGATGGGCAAATAGCACATGAAAAGATGCTCAAGTTATTTGACATTAGGTAAACATAAATTGTCCTGGCCGGGTAACTCAATTGGTTGGAGCAATATCCTGTACACCAAAAAGGTTGCAAGTTCAATTCCCCATCAGGGTACATACCCAGGTTGTGGGTTTGATCCCAGCTGGGACTTGTATGGGAGGCAACTGATTAATGTTTCTCACATCAGTCTCTCTCTCTCTCTCTCTCTCTCTCTCTCTCTCTCTCTCTCTCAAATCAATAAACATATCCATATCTTTGGGTAAGGATAAAAAATAAAGGAGGGAATTTATATTTTCAGGGTCTACTGTGTGTGTGCACCAGAATCTATAGAGCTTCATTCATATGTCAACTCTTACTTTCAAAAATCACTATTTACTTTTTTATTTTAAATGATAAAATAGATTACTTTTTTATTTTGAATGATAAAATAGATTATTTGTATTATTACAAGGTCACAAAATAGTGTTTTATTTAATAAACTAGAGGCCCAGTGCACAACATTCATGCACAGAAGAGGGTCCCCTCAGCTCAGCTTGCACTCTCTTCAACCTGGGACCCCTCAGGACCTCTGGCTCCTAACCGATCACCTGCCTGCAAGCCTACTACTCTCCCCTGCTGGCCTGATCCCCCTAACTGCTCTCCCCTGCCTGCCTGATAGCCTCTAATCTCCTCTGCCTTGGTCCCTCCAACATGGTTTTGACTGGAAGGATGTCTGGAAGATCGTCCAGAAGATGTTCAGTCTAATTAGCATATTACCCTTTTATTAGTATAGATGCCACCTTGTCCTAAAAATGCAGGTTATTCTCAGGTTTCCCTATCTTGGAAGGGGAGCCCACAGTAGCATCCTGGGTTCTGACCAGGGCTTATGCGCTTGTGCTTTATCTCAGCAGATGTGGTGGTGGGATTAGGGCTGCTGGGTGCCAGGATCCCCTGTGGATTTGCAGCTCCGATCTGGCCCCCAGCAGTTCCAGCACCACAGTAGCAGGCCTTGGGGCTGCTGGGTTCCAGGCCCCTCTGGGAGTTTGTTTCTCTGATCCAGCCCCCAGCAGCCCCAGCATCACTATGGGCATTGCCATGTTTGTTGGATAATTTGCATACTCACTCCAGATTGGCTGGTAGTGTAGCAAAGTGATAGTCAATTTGTGTGTTTCTCTTTTATTAGTGTAGATAGATTTTTTTTAATTACTGTGAATTGCTAGGAGCTGAGGGGAGTAGGCAATGGGGGTTATTGTTTAATGGGCTGAGATTTTACAAGGTTAGAAGAGCTATGAAGATAGATGGTGATGGTAGTTGTACAACATTATGACTGTTTTTAATACCATTGAACTGTACACTTAAAATGGTTACAATTGTAAGTTTTATGTTATGTGTGTTTTAGCACAATTTAAAAATTGAAGGGAAATCAAGGGGGAAAATTAAATAATGGACACATAATTTAACAAAACCCCTTAGTTTTCCATGAATGTTTAGTAGTTTTTTCTTTATGAGACTTGGAGTAAAATATTGATGACACTTTACAAAAACCAATAAAAATATCACTTTAGGTAAAAAAATATAAAGAAATAAATGGGCCAAAACCGGTTTGGCTTAGTGGTAAAGCGTCGGTCTGCGGACTGAAAGGTCCCAGGTTCGATTCCGGCCAAGGGCATGTACATTGGTTGCGGGCACATCCCCGATAGGGGGTGTGCAAGAGGCAGCTGGTCGATGTTTTTCTCTCATCAATGTTTCTAACTCTCTATCCTTCTCCCTTCCTCTCTGTAAAAAAATCAATAAAATATATTAAAAAGAAAGAAAGAAAGAAAGAAAGAAAGAAAGAAAGAAAGAAAGAAAGAAAGAAAGAAAGAAAGAAATGGATGCAGTCGACTACAATAAAAGACTGACTTTTGTTGCAAATCTCTTCTGTTCTGTGGCCAGTCTTCGTTGACACTGCTGGCAGCTTATTTTGCCAGACAGTTTTGTTATTACATACACTCTTCTGTATGTGTATTATTTCACAACAAGAGGGGATTTTAAGTTCAATATAAATAAACATTAAAGTGGCAGCTAAAAAGAAGTGACTGATAGTTCCACTTTCTTTTGTACTCAGCAGGTAGGGAAACTAAGGCCTGTGTCACAGGCTAAACCCCAGTCAGGCTGGCAAGGGGGACTATTGCTGTCAATCACTCTATCTTTTATCTTCCCAGGTCCTTCTCCCAGGAATCCTGTGTACCCATTAGCCCTTGGCTGCCAAGGCCTCTCACTCTGGTTGTGCTGCCACCATGATGCCCAATGATTGCTGAGTGGTTTCTCACACACTCTCTCCTTTAACCTTCAAAACAACCCTGAGGCCGAGAGGATGCTAATTCACGCAGAGGAATGCTATCAAGTATGGTCAACCAGTTCCTGCTACAAACCCGAGTTGCCTGGTTTCTCTTCATGTCCACGACTTTCTCATTGGTCCTATGAGTCTCCTGATAGCCTTCCAATAATTTCCTTTTATTGATTACATTTTCCAAAATTAACTTTTGCTGGCAACCTTAAAACCATAACTAATTTGGGCCCTATTGTTTATCTCTAGCCATATTTTATGGGGAGCCAACCCCTTAAAAGAGTGCATGGCCCTAGCTGGTTTGGCTCAATGGATAGAGGATCAGCCTACAGACTGAGGGTCCCAGGTTTGATTCTGGACAAGGGCATATGCCAGGGTTGCAGGCTCAATCTCCAGTAGAGGGTGTGCAGGAGGCAGCAGATTCATAATTCTCATCAATGATGTTTCTGTCTTTCTCTCCCTCTCCCTTCCTCTCTAAAATCAATATAAAAAAATTTTTTAAAGAAATAAAAAGAAGAGTGTGTGGCAGAAACTACTGAAAGTGGAAGAAAAGAAGCCGGTTCCTGGATCTGCAGCAAACAAAAGGAAGAACCCCCCAGGGGTTGGTGTGGGTCTGAGGGATACTGTATACATCCCTCGAGGAAGGCCAGCTTCCTCCCTCCAGCTCTAGGTACCCCGGAGCTAGAATTTCATCCCAAGCTCCTCCATTGTCTCACAGGCTGACTGGCTTCTGATTCCGGCATTTCTCACAAGCAAAGCCCTAGTGGCTCAGGCTGATACTGGGAAAAGGACAAAGGCTCAGGTCAGACTCCCTTCTGTTAGCGGTTCTGTCAGCAGAGAGTCGGTGGGCATTGACATCATGGGCTCAAATGAGGCCCCTCTGAAGTAGATGGACATCACTTACCAAGATGTTCACTTTTACTGCAAACAATGATGAATGTGGCTAGGCACATTTCATAGGAACCATGTTGAGAACTGGGCAAGTTTTATTTTTTTAATGCTTATTTGTATTTTAAAAATTGTGAAGTGAATTTGCTGTCATAGTTGCAACCATTCCTCTGCCAATGTTGGCACAACACATCGTAGCAAACCCTGTGAAGGCGGCACTGAGCACTGCCAGCCTGGCCCATGTGCAGTGCTTTGCCTAGAAGCCGTGTCTCCTATAGAACTGAGCTCGGGCAAGAATATCATTGACCAAGTCAGTCTCTATGTCCATGGGGGTGGCAACAGCTTCGATTCCTGACTTAAAGGCCAAGATACCACCTGAAATGAAACACAGAGGTTCAGATTGAAATATTATCTTTCAGCAAAAATAAGATATGACCATTCCCAGGATGTCAGCCCTCCAGGCAAATCTTCCAAAGCATGCAGTCCCAGACCCTCATGGTCCTTCCCTCCCTCCCCTCCTAAAGGACGTGCTACCTCAAAAACCACTGGGGAAAACCCAAGTAGCTTTCCTTCTATCTCTTTTTAAAATACTTTTATTTTTCTTGCTTAAGAAGTCAGATTTGCTTCTTATGTAGTTCAGGTCTACAAGAGTAGATTCCTGGCAAATCTTCAGTCTGAGAATGCTCATTATATTTTCTCAGTCATTTAATAATCCACTCATTTATTCATTCAACAAACATTTTTAAGCACCTACTGCCAGGATGAGTGCCACCCTGCTACCCAGAGTGCACGATGCTACCCAGAGATAATCATTTCCTGGTAAGGGTATGTGTATAATACTCATGTCTGTGCATATGTATATTAAACCTATAACCTTTAATAGTTATTTATGTGTTTATTATAAGTGTGCTCCACTCTTACATCCAGAGAAAAAGGCCTCTGATCCCTGCCTTAAAGGACCTTGAAATAGAAAATAGAAACTGTTTATTCTAAATTAGGCCACCACCTGTGGAAGGAGAGAAGTACTGGTAGGTACACACCATGCGTACATAGGAGATAGACTTAAGAATTGGTATGGCTGGATGTGAAGAGAGAAGGAACCAGAGAGCCTCAGAAAATACTAGAGATGACTGGATATATGATGGTGCCTTTCACAGAGACAGAAAGGGTGGGAAAAAAGAGCAAATTTCTAGTGGAACCTAGTGACTTAATTCCGCCTGGGGCGTGGCCTGTGACCAGCCAGGCACGGATCTCCACTTGGACAACGCCTGGTACCTAAAGCCCTGGTGTCACTGGGAAAGCTCACGGAACAAAATTTTGTTCAGACGATTCAGAAATTGGTTAATTCTTGCATCAGGAAAGAAACCTACCAGACAAAGGCAGACATGCTCTTTTAAACTACTGCATTCACTTTCAATGCATCACTCAATGGCTCGATAGCCAACAGGAGGTATAATCAGAGCCCCAACATCTGGCAGGAGGGAAAGGAAAGCGGGGAAGGAAGACCGCCAGTAATGCAGGCGTTCTGAGAGCACTTTCCTCAGCTCCTCCCGGGCCACACTGACCGGTGGGCACACTCCCCACGCGGCCACCATACATCTGGTCTGCAGGGGTCTCACTCAGCTTTTAAACAAAGCACCACAATCCGGCCTACCTTTGAGGTGTTGGTCCACACTCCACATGGGGAATTTCCTCTGGATTGCCTTAATTCTGTCCGTCAGAATCCCAACAGCCTGCAGAAGGTGCTCTTTGCTGTCCCAGGTGCCCACAGGGTAATACATTTTTTTATCAAGCTAGAAAATTCAAACAGCAGTGGGAGCATTTGAATGAAGAAACACGTTTTTCTGCTGTTCCTGGGTTCTCCCTTTTCTGCTCAAGTTCACTGGCCTTCCCTGTCCTTTCCCCCCCACGTACTCAACTCTGCAGTGCTTTCTTTCATAGAAACAGTCAGAGAAGCAAAGTAAGATTTGGGAGGAGTGGGCGTGGCCCAGTTTTAGTTAGCCCTGTAATAGACACACATACATACATACATAAATGGAAAAGTTATTCAAACAATTAGCTCCCAAAGTCTACATGTTTGCAGTCAAAATACAAATTTGTTTCTAACTGTGAGGCTGAGAGTCTGGGTTTCTACAGGTCATATAAAGTTGAACCTGAAAACAGATATCCAGATCATTTGGATCTTCTTCCAATTTGTCTAAAGAACAAGTTGGGCCCTAGCCAGTTTGGCTCAGTGGGTGGTGCATCAGCCTGCGAACTGAAGGGCCCAGGTTCATTCTGGTCAAGGGCACATGCCTGGGTTGTGGGCTCGATCCCCAGTAGGGGCATGCAGGAGACAGCTGATCAGTGGTTCTCTCTCATTATCGATGTTTCTATCTCTCTCATCATTGATGTTTCTATCTCTTCCTCTCCCTTACTCTCTGAAATCAATAAAAATATATTTTTTAAAAATGAAGAAGGAACAAGTTGGGTTATGTGGGGTTTAATCACAGTGTTTTGATCCACATGGATGAATTGACTACTTCATGAACCCCAGTATAAATGCCCTTTATAAGACTTTCTCAATTTAAGTACATTGTATATTACTGCACACTGTAGTTATGAAACTGATATGATACTTTCTTATAGTTATCCAAGAACTGATAAATCTCAAATGAAACACCAAAGCTGTGTTACAGGAGTCACAGTACAAATTGTGCTACAGCACCAGGGTGTTTTGAAGCCTCGCGATACGGCCAGCAGCGTGCAGTTTGAGTTGAGCTTCTGCAGGGAGGGGTGAAGCGGGGCGAACGGAAAGCTCCCGGCTAAGTACCTGCATCAGGCCGAACTTCACTCCCCGGTGGTCCCAGCCGTCCTGCAGGACAGCTCCGCCGTGGCTTTCTCTGGAGATGATGGCTGCAATGAGGGCGGGGTCCACGCAATGCCTCCGCCCAACTTCTTTGATCAGAGTCTGGTAAGGCTTTAAGGCCCTCAAATCCATTTCAGCAAACATTTCAGAACCACGGATCCCTAAGTGGATGGAAAATAAACTGTCTCCTGTAATCCAGAAAGAACTCTTTTCAGAGTTTGATAAGTTAGCCTAGCCCATGACTGCACCTCACAGCTTGAGATAGTCATTCTAAGATATGGTGTTTTCTTTGTGTTTGTTTTTGTTTTGTTTTGTTTTGTTTTGTTAATCCTTACCTGAGGATATTTTTCCCATTGAGTTTTAGAGAAGAGTAGGAGGGAAGAAGGAAGGGGAGAGAGAAAAAGGAGGAGAGAGAGACAGAGAGAGAGAGAGAGAGAGAGAGAGAGAGAGAGAGAGAGAGAGAGAGAGAAGAGAGAGAGAGAGAGAGAGAGAGAGAGAGAGAGAGAGAGAGAGAGAGAGAGAGAGAGAAAGAGAAGAGGAACATCAGTGTGAGACACACACTGACATTGCCTCCTGCACACCCTGACCGTGGTGGGGATCTAACCTGCACCCAGGTACATGCCCATGAGTAGGACCTGAGCTGCCACTTCTTGGGGTGCAGGCCAATGCTCCAACCACTGAGCATACCGGCCAGGGCACTAGGACATGTTTTGATCTTTGATTCTATAAACACAGAAAGGTCCACAACCTCAGACAGATACCATGTCTGTTTCCCTCCCTCGTTTTTCTCTTTCCTGCCACACTTCTGCATTGGGGAGATCCTTAGTTTAGAAGTCAGCCAACCCAAGTTTGAGTCTGGTCTGTCACTACTCAGCTCCAAGCCCTGCGGAAATCTCCCCTTTGCTGAGCCTCGGTTTCTGATCTGTAAATTGGGAAGGGAGAATTAGCTGACCTTGTTGCTTCCGGCTCTGATGCTCTGGCACTGAGATAACAGGAAGAAGACTTTTGCAAGAGTTACAAAAGTGAGGACATACAAAGAATAAGAGGCTTGCTTAACATGTTCCTGCTCTAACATGCAGCAACACAACAGCAAACAAAAAGACAAAGCCAGAACTTAATAATTGATTTAGGCAATCATTTCAGTATGTAGAAATAAACATCTGGACAAGTTTGGAAATAATGGTGGGGGGGGGGGTATGTTCGGTTGGTCAGAATTTTGTTTTCTTCTCATTTTTAATTTTGATATTAATACTATAACGACGATTACACCTTTTCAAAATGGAGCTATTTTTCTAAGGAAGAATCTGAAAATGATGAAAGGGGTCAAGCCAGATGTTTGCTTTGCTTTTCACTTACCGCAGTTAATCAACCTGGTTACATCACAGGCAGTGCCAGGAGTCTCCATGGTCATGATGTTGCCATAGCAGCCGCGGTTCAGGTAGGGATGCAGGTAAGGGCCCACCGAGTAACGAAAAGGATAAGAGCCCCTAGAAGCACCTAGAGAGGGGGAAAGGGATAACTCACATGGAGTCTGCGAGAAAATATTGCTTGAGTTGCTAAAATGGCCATTATTAAACCTAAGAAAAAGCCATAGACTTAGTTCTCCCCAAGGATCTCCTCAGGACCTAGAATGGCTCATCAGACAAAACGGAAGATTTCCCCTTCCCACTCTACTCCAACCTCAAAAAGTATAATAAAACACAATTCTAAACATTGTGCAAGACTTCCAAACCATTTGGTGCAATCTAGATCAGGCAGAATATATTTTAAGCTGGAACTTTGAGATAAATTTTAAGGTACTTCTGACACAAATACTTCTGTGGATGTGAGCATTGGGATAACAATAGACTTTGTTTAGTGAGAGAAGAAAAAAGGATACCATTAACATAAAGTATTTGTTTTTATACCATGTTGCTAAGCAGTTGAGTTTCTATCTAGATCTGATTAGAAATAAATTTTAAATTACCATAAAAATGTAACTTAAATCTATTTTTACTTTCTTTTTTTTGTCATATGAAGTGAGTTTCCATCCAATTCTATTTAGTTAGTTTTAAGTTTTGTTTATTTTTTTAAAAACATTTTTTAATTTTTTAATTGCAGTTGATATACAATATTATATTAGTTTCAGGTGTACAGCATAGTGGTTAGATATTTATATAATGTACCAAATGATCACCTGATAAATCTAGTACCCTTCTGACACCATACATAGTTATTACAAGATTCTTTACTATATTCCCTCTGCTATATTTTACATCCCGAGACTGTTCAAATCTATTTACTAAAGGAGATAAAGAGCTTTTCTGTAAGTTGAAAATTTTATTCCAATAGTTTCTAGGATTATTGAGTTGTATCTTCAGACTATAAATATTTGTTGTAGGAAATTATATTTCTTAAAATGTTTGATGTAAAAAAAACCTGTTTTTTCACTTGGTGTTATAAATGTGCTTTCAATAGAGAGGTGGATTTAATCCATTCACCATAGGCCATCAGCCTAGTTCTGATAAACTTGACAGTGTAGAGAGACTCAGAATTTGGCACACAAACAATGGAGCTCATCATTACCAATATTTATTTTAAAAGGAAACCAAAGCAACTCTAAAAACTAAGTTTTTAAAACTACTTAATTTTTAAAAAGAAAAATACAGTCACGGTTTGCTCTCTCACATCTACATACAGGCAAAAAGGGAATTGTAAATGGACCCACAGTCCAACAGTGAACTAGCAAGTAAACTCTGGACACTAAGAAAGCTATCTATTATAGCTCATGAAAGCAGCAGAACTGGCAAAGTCGGTAAGCCTCTCTGAGCAGTATGGATTCCGCTGATACAGAGAGCAGGAACCATCATCTTGGCTTTCCACACCACCCTCAGTGTAGCATCCTGTGACTACAATGTGTATGGGAAATATATGTGAGTGACTAAATGGATGAATTCCTATGACACAGATCACATGTACAATTGAGGTGTGGGGGCTGGGAGTGCAGACTAAAGTTTGTCACCACCAAACCATCCCTGTAAGAAATGTTAAAGGGCTACTGTAATAATAATAAGATATAAAAATAAGAGAAAGAGAAATGTAGGCATAAAGAATTTAAAAATGGCCGAAACCGGTTTGGCTCAGTGGATAGAGTGTCGGCCTGTGGACTGAAAGGTCCCAGGTTCGATTCCGGTCAAGGGCCTGTACCTTGGTTGCGAGCACATCCCCAGTAGGGGGTGTGCAGAAGGCAGCTGATCGATCCCTCTCTCTTCCTCTCTGTAAAAAATCAATAAAATATATATATTTTTAAAAAGAGCTAAAACCGGTTTGGCTCAGTGGTAGAGCATCGGTCTGCAAACTGAACGGTCCTGGGTTCCATTCCGGCCAAGGGCATGTATGTTGGTTGCGGGCACATTCCCAGTGGGGGGTGTGCAGGAGGCGGCTGGTCGATGTTTCTCATTAACGTTTCTGGCTCTCTATCTCTATCCCTTCCTCTCTGTAAAAAATCAATAAAATATATTTGGGGGGAAAAAAAGAGGAAAAAAAAGATTAAAAAAAAAGAATTTAAAAATGGCAATAAATAAGTACTTATCCTAATATATAAAAACCCTGGATCTGTCACATCCACAATGACGTGGAGGCTCGACCAACTGGAAGCCAGTCCTGCAGTCAGCGCTGGGTTGCCATGATGACCCAGCACTGACTGCTACAGCTGCAGGCACAGTGACCCATTACTGACAGATGAGGGGGCTGCGAATCAGGGTCAGAGAGAGGCCTGAAGAGAGAAACAGGGTCTGATCTGTAGCTTTTGTGGCAGCTGTTGATCAGCACTTGCCTCTCTCTTTCTCTCTGGCTTGGCCAGCAGCCGCGCCTCCATTTCTCTCCAGGCCTCCATCAGGGCTCCTGATCAGCCCTGCCTTTCTGATCAGGCCCCATTGATAGGCCCAGACATGCTGACTGGCATAGAAACCGACCAATTAGAATCAAATCCAGGTCACGAGGAGCCAATGGCTGCCTAGTAGGCGGAGCCTTTTATGCTGACTGGCATATAAACCAACCAATCAAAATCAAATTGGCCAGCAGAGGAGGGCAGTTGTGGGTGAGATCAGGATGGCAAGAGAGGGCAGTTGGGGCCAAGATCAGGCAAGCAGGCAGAGAGGTTAGGGGTGATTAGGCATACAGGCAGAGAGGTTAGGGTTGATCAGGCAGGCAGGCAGAGGCAGTTAGGGGCAATCAGGCAGCCAGCAGTCCCAGATTGCAAGAGGAATTGGGCCTAAACCAGCAGTTGGACATCCCCCAAGGGATTATCAATTGGAGAGGATGCAGGCTTGGCTGAAGGAACTCCTCTCCCCCATGAATTTCATGCACCATGCTACTAACAACTGATCAACAATTCGAACTTTGATAAGCAGTTCTCGATAATCAGTTCTCAACAATTATTTGTTATTATTAAAGTTTAACATTATAAAATTAACAAAACAATATAATACTCATATCCTGGCTAAATAGCCACATGGCCGCCGAAAACTATATATTCCCTTCTCGTTCTCCTGCCATTTCCTAGCTTGTCGTGCATTCTTTGCTAAAATCGGGACTTTTTCAAAACGCTGAGGGACAAATTGTTTAAAATCGGGACTGTCCCGCCAAAAGCGGAACATCTGGTCACCTTAGAATAGAGGGATCATACCTCAACATAATAAAGACCATATATGACAAATCTACAGCCCACATCATACTCAATGGGCAAAAACTAAAGCCATTTTCCCTAAGAACAGGAACAAGATAGGGATGTCTGCTTTCACCACTTATTCAACATAGTATTGGAAGTCTGAGCCACAGTGATCAGAGAAGGAAACATAAAAGACATCTAAATTGAAAAGGAGGAAGTAAAACTCTCATTATTTTCAGATGACAGATATTGTACACAGCAATCTTGAGAAAGAAGAACAAAGTTGGAGGGATCACAATACCAGATATCAATTTATACTAAAAAGCCACTGTAATCAAAATGGCCTGGAGCTGGCACAAGAACAGGCATATACAATAGATCAATGGGACAGAACAGAGAACCCAGAGATTGATCCAAACCATTATGCTCAATTAATATTTGACAAAGGAGGTAAGGCACACAATGAAGTCAAGACAGCCTCTTCAA
Organism: Pipistrellus hanaki; assembly: GCF_964339955.1. Taxonomy (NCBI): domain Eukaryota; kingdom Metazoa; phylum Chordata; class Mammalia; order Chiroptera; family Vespertilionidae; genus Pipistrellus; species Pipistrellus hanaki. The sequence continues at coordinate 52,564,995 of NC_140514.1, forward strand.
TAAATAGTGTTGAGAAAACTGGACAAAGACATGCAAAAAAAAAAAAAAAATGAAACTAGACCATTAACTTACACCATAAACAAAAATAAACTCAAAATGGATAAAAGGTCTAAATGTAAGTCATGAAATCATAAAAATCTTAAAAGAAACCATAAGCAGCAAAAATCTCAGACATCTGTTGTAGCAATATATTTGTAGCTACATCTCCTAGGACAAGAAAAACAAAGGAGAAAATAAATAAATGGGACTACATCAAAATAAAAAGCTTCTGCACAGCAAAAGAAGACATCAATAAAATGACAAAAGAGTCACTGTATGGGAGAACATATTGTCAATGATACATCTGGTAAGGTATCATTGACATCTGATAAGGTGCAAATATCCAAAACATATAAGGAATTCATACAACATAACAAAAAGAATACAAATAATCCAATGGTAAAGGACCTAAATAGACACTTCTCCAAAGTGGACATACAGATGGCCAAGAGGTATCTATATGTATGAAAAGAATGCTCAAAATCACTAATTATCAGAGAGATGCAAATTAAAATGACAATGAGGTATCACCTCACACCTGACAGAATGGTTAGCATCAACAAATGATAAGTGCTGACAAGGATGTGGAACCCTAGTATACTGCTGGTGAGAATACAGATTGGTGCAGCCATTATGGAAAACAGTATGGGGTTTTCTCAAATAATGGAATATGGAACTGCCATTTGATCCAGTAATCCCATTTCTAGGAATATATCTCAAGAAATCTGAAACACCAATCAGAAAGAATGTATGCACCCCTATGTTCATAGCTATGCAACTTACAATAGCCAAGATCTGGAAACAGCCTAAATGTCCACCAGTTTATGAGTGGATAAAAAAAAACTATGGTACTTTTACACCATGGAATACTATGCAGCTATTAAAAAAAGATCTCTTACCCTTTGAGATAGCATGGAGGGACCTGGAGAGTATTATGTTAAGCCAGTCAGAGAAAGACAAGTATCACACAATCTCACTCATGTGGAATCTAATGAACAAAATAGGTCCAAACACATAAAAGCATGGAACAGACTGATGAATCTCAAAGGGAAGGCAGGGGTGGGTGGGTGGAGAGGATGAACCAAAAACTTTACATGCATATATGTATAAGCCATGAACACAGACAATTGTGTGGTGAAGGCATGAAGGATGGAGGGGTCAATGAGGAAAAAGAGGGGAACATCTGTAATACTTTCAACAATAAAGATATATTTTTAAAAATGCATATCTTGGTCTGGTTGAAGGCTGAGATTTCAAGACTTGCTTCCAACATGGCCCAAGGCAACTCTCCAAACCACACCATAGCAATTAATTGTAGATGAAGCTGCATCCAATTCACAGATCAATTGGAAATCCTCATCAAAGCATCCAGTCAAAAACTTTACCCAGGATATGGTACCAAACCAACATATGTTTTAGAAATCAACACTGAAGAGTCTAGAATCCAGATTTGAAGATAAAAGATATAGGCACCGAGTCCAGAAAATAAAAAAATCCGAAGAGGACTTAGAAGCAAACCAAGACCAAGATGACCTTGTGGAGAAGTTTGTGTTGTACCAGTTACACTTCCTGCTGATTACACATCTTCATCATGGCATTGCCAACTACCCTTTTCCTGGGATTGATTCCAAAGAGTCACTTGCTAAGGAGATTGGGTTCCAGAGTCAAGAGTCCAAATTTGGCTTCAAAATCAAAGATGCAGATTCCATGTCCAGAGAAAATGAGAACCCAATGTGCCTGTAGAGTAAAAACAAGACCAGGAACAAGAGCTCTGACATGAGAAAGTTCAAGAGACAGAAACTGCACACAATGGCACCAATCTCATTAGCAACTGCCTTATTTCTCTGAAGCCAGAACAAGATGGACCGAGATTTGATGTCGCCAGCCTGGACTCCACACCTCTCTCATTCTTCCTGGGAACATACCCTTCTAAGCATTCCTTCAGCTTCTCCAGAAGCTGAGCCCTGAAGATGGTGAACAGGACTTCAGGAGGCAGATACAAGGCACCAGACGCAGTGCTGCCCACAGTGCCTGCTCCAGAGTCCCACAGGTGTCGGGACCATGAAAATAAACCCACTCATTTTTAAGTCATCTTAGTACTGAGTGATTCAGGAAAAAATCATAAAAGTCTTGTGATTGTTGTGATCTAAAAGAAATGTATATATTTGCTCTTCCTCAACAGAGCTCCTAAAGCTCTTGGAGGTTCCCAGGATGACAGCAATAAAGTGTTCCTTGTTATATGTGTGTGTGTGTGTGTGTGTGTGTGTGTGTGTGTGTGTGTGTGTGTGTTTAAAGCCTATCTCAGGCTCCTCATAGAAGGTCTGTTGAGCCAGAATCTAGGTATAAGGATAAAGAACCTGCACGTTCTTTGTCCCCAGCAGACTCTTCTGCATAGGGACGTTTGGGAACCACTGCTTTAAGGTGATTGGAATATGACATTGGCCTTGCACTACCTGTGCAGCATCGAAATGCCTTAGGCCCTTCTTAATTATACAGGTTAAGCACAGCTTGTGTGGGTAGCTCATAATTAGTCTACTGGCTCTATAACTCTGCTCCCACCTGGCCATTAAAGGAGTAAAAATGTAGAGCTATATTCCCCTGCCTTTGACCATAAGTAACTGGACCTTGTTGCTTCTCAGTAGCATCATTTTTTTTCCAAATTTAGAATTAAACACGAACATTTTTTAGATTTATAGTTAAACACTTTAGAAACACTTTCTTCTCAATTTAATTTATTAATTAAAGGCAACTTGAACATTGTTTACAACAGCTTTTCATTTTTTTCAAGCTAAAGTCTTCACAGTCCCTTACCACCTCACCAGTCTACAGTTCCTGCCTTCCCCACGGAAATCTCTCTTCTGGTTACACTGACCTGCTTACTGCATCCCAAACACTTTCCATGCATTTCTGCCTCTGTGACCTTACTTTAAATCCAGCGATTTAAACACCAAGCATTCTTCACTATCACGACCCCCACTTTAAAAAAAAGCCTTTCTACTGGTAGTTTCAATATCCTGACTAGATGTGAACTCTTCCTCTTAAACTCCTCCAGGTGAACTTTTTCTATATATGCTCACTTAATTTTTATTTCTTATTCAGCGCCTTGATCAGTTTCTCTCCAGGTGCCTTGCTTCCCAAAGCACTGTCTGATAAATTCCCACTGATCCCACCTTCACCTGCTTGGCAAGCAGGACACACTTGGAATTGAAACAATAAGCAGCTGCTTAATGGCCAGGCTGTCGGAGGAGAGCTCACTCCACTGCATGAAGGCGCTGCCCTCAAGTTCATGACCGTGCTGGATGTTTTCCTGGACATCCTGCAGACAATGCTCAGTGTCACTGATGACTTACTCACCAATGAGGGCCACGAGTCCCCCAAACAGGACAGAGGATAACATGGTGGTGAATCTTATCCTACAGCACCTGGTACAATTTGAAAACAAAAAACAAAAACAAAAAAACTGGTTAATTTTAAAACTTGAAAGTTCCTCAAATAGAACTTCTTTGATTTTTTAAAGGTTTAGAGTCATTCCTAATTCAATACCCTTTTTCTAGTTCCAATACGTTATTCTCAGAGAAACCACTGAGAGAAGAATTAGAGATTCTGACTCAGGTTTGCTGTGCTCCATTCCTTTCTCTATCGACTCTACTCTTAGTTTTATTCAAAAGGCAGCTGCCCCGAGAAGGCTGGCACTGACCTGGTTTAATGCCAGCCGTCTGGGGTCAGCAGAGCAAATGTCCCCTCTCTGTTTACAGCCTCTGTGTTCAACAGCAACCTGCACGTCAATCTTTTACAAAGTGGTGGCTTTTGTCCTGAAGCACAGGCTTAACAATTCCGGAATCCATTCCCCAGCAGATCACTGAGCAACTGGCGCCAATCCGAGTGGACTTGAGTGCGGCTCTACCGCTGTGAGGAACTTCTCCACGCCAGCATGTAGACTCACCTGCCTCTTCCTACCTTCATCCTGTTCCACTGCTCACTGGAGGAGCCTTATATATGGCTTAAAGCCCTCTCTTAAACCACTGACCTCATTAAACCTAATTATAATAGTACTCTGGACTTAGGTGACCCTTTTAATAAAAGGATTTAAAGCTTTTATTAACCACTATTAATTAAATAATCTAAAGAACCCCCAGGTTGTACTGGAAATTATATTTGGTGGATTGTTTCTGGATATCTAAAATTGTGCTAAGCAAGCAACTTCTAAATTTGAGAACAAGAAACAGATAATTAGCCTAAAAAAGATAACTAAACAGGAAATGCTAACAACTCATATTCCTGGATTAGTTTACTGGAAATGCTCAGCTCCTGCTCTTCATTCTTCATTTCATCATCATATGATCCCCACACCAATATATCACATAAACTCCATATGTGAACTTGGCCTCGGCCTTACCCCATTTTACCTCCAACAAGGAGATCCAAGAGCGGCTAGCTCTTGGGAGATCAGTACCAAGTCAGGCAGTAGCCTCATTCCCAAACTCTAAGGAAAAGGGGAATGGTATTTGGCCAGGGATGGAAATTTCTTCAAGGATGGAGTGTCCTTCTTCATGCTTGTCCAAAGGCAGAGCTAAAGCACACCGTGCAGCCCAGGGACAGGAAAGGCAAGGAACGTTCTGAAACGGGCAGAGCACATTTCCCACGGGGGAGGACGGGGTGGGACCTGGGTGCTTGCACAAGCTGAGACATTTCTGAGATGAGACAGTCCTTCCACACACCCTCTGAGTGAAAAGAGGTCTGAGGGAGACTGAGCAGGAGACGGAGCAGGGGAAATAAGGACCCTGAGCCAGCTGAAACCGGTTTGGCTCAGTGGATAGAGTGTCAGCCTGCGGACTGAAAGGTCCCAGGTTTGATTCTGGTCAAGGGCACATACCTTGATTGTGGGCACATCCCCAGTGGAGGGTGTGCAAGAGGCAGCTGGTCGATGTTTCTCTCTCATCGACGTTCTTAACTCTCTATCCCTCTCAATTCCTCTCTGTGTAAAACCAATAAAAATGTATTTTTAAAAATAATTTTTAAAAAAGAAAAAAAAGAAAAAGAAAGAAAAGACCCTGAGTCAAACTACTTTCCGGGCTCCCTGGCAATGAGTCAACCACCTCTCCTAGGGGCACATTCCCTCACAAAGTGGCTCTCTGAACTCCCTCTTTGCATTTCCTCCTGCCCTCCTGTCTTTCTGTCTGCAGAACAGATTGCCCTTTTATAAAGGGTTTTACACGAGTCCAGCTGCTCCAAGGTAGCGCTCAGGAACACATGTGCTTTCACCTGTGACAATGGCAGCATGATATTGATGCTGTGCTCATGGCCCACCCCAGTCCAGGGAGAAGAAAGAGTGGAGAAAGAATTGTTAGAGAAAAATTCTAGGAAGAGGCTGAGCTGTCCATAGGTGTCCTAGAGAATAAAAATAATAGTAAAACATTGAAAGTACTGCTGAGTGTGATGATACTGTATTCCTCTGCTGTTCTCAGGCAGTGGGATTATCTGAACGTTCTTTTGGTATAAAAGTCTTACTGTCTGGGCCCTTTGCCACTTAAGTAATTGTTTCAAACTGATGTAGATGATCAAGCTTTGCCCAAATTATGAGAATATACACATTCCTATGGATATAATATTACTTACTCCTCCAACAAGCATGTGAGATAAGCATTATCCCTTATTTTATATTTTATTGATTTTTTACAGAGAGGAAGTGAGAGACCTAGAGAGCTAGAAACGTTGATGAGAGAGAAACATCGACCAGCTGCCTCTTGCACACCCCCTACCGGGGATGTGCCCGCAACCAACATACATGCCCCTGACCAGAATCGAACCTGGGACCTTTCAGTCCGCAGACCAACGCTCTACCACTGAGCCAAACCAGTTTCGGCATTATCCCTTATTTTAGAGATGCGGAAGCTGAGACTCAGAGTTCAGTAACTTGCCAAAGATGGCACTATCAGGGCAGGGCCAAGCCTGATTTGAACCCAGGTCTGTAAGATCCCCCAATCCAGGCCCCTTCACTATACCCAATATACCAGCAATTTAGACCAACAACTGCAGAGTAATTATTGCAACAGGTTCAATTCCATCCATTTTCACAGAAAGCATTGACTTGTCTGAATGAGTAATTTCAATCACACATATTTTCCATCATTCCGGGGTTTGTAGGTGCTGTTATAATTTTTAAACACCAATGAATGTGAGCCAACTGAACCCACAGTGGCTTTTGTCCCTTTCTATCTTTCCCATCAATAACAAGGTAGCTCGCATGCATTGACGGGTGCAGTCTACCCGGTGGGACAGTGGGAATGGCCTGCGTCTGAACCCTGGTTTGTTGCCCTCTAAAGCCTAACTCTCACCTACTGCAGTCTGCTGGCCCAGTGAGGTAAGTGTGGGCACCATCACATCAGCATCTCAGGAATTAGTTTACATCTAAAAGTCATTTCCTGAATGGTTCCGTCTCCTCCCAGGAGTACAGAGTGACTATGCATGTGAGTTTGCTGACGTTGCCAGGAGGGGCTTGAGGGGACCTTGTCACCTGCTATCATCTCCATCAGTCCCCCAAGTTCCCCAGATAAAAACGCAGTCCATATGCAAGAGAGATGCTTGCTGTACAAATGAAACTCTATGACCAGTCCTCTGTGTCTCCTACCCCCTCCAATCAGCTGTCTGCCTCTAAGGCTTTTAAATATAGCAATTGTCTGGTAGCCTCTGGTGAGTCATAATCCTTTTGTGATTCCTGGCCCTAGTGGTGAGGACCCCATCATCCCTGACAAGGAAAGAGCCTCAGCCATAGACCTTCAGCCAAGAGGTATGCAGCTTCCACAAACACAACTTGTCTGGGTCAGTCTCACCGAAACAGGGTGCAGCAGGAAGGACCTGGCCTGGGCGTCTGGAGACCCAGCTCGCAGTCTCAGATCTGCCACTGCCCAGCTGAGGGACCTCGGGCAGGTCGCCAGGGTGGGCCTCACTTCTCTGTCCATAGAATTAAAAACCTGGAGAGAGCAGACCACCTCTACGGTCTCCTCTGGCTCCAACAGTCTACTGAGGAGTTCAGCGTGTCCTGGACCCAGACGAGGAATGAATATGGGAAGTGGAACAGGGGCTTGAGTACAGATTGAGTCTGCGTTACTGTTTTTTCATGGAAACTTGGACTGCATTTTACTTCTCATCAAAATCACAAGAGCTGTGCAAGTCATCCTGTGAATGTCCCTCTGACTTCCCTCTCTTTCAGGTGGAATAGTAGACCTGGCATTTAAGTTCGAGACTTTAGTTATCAATCATTTCATACTGTTAACAACCATAAGAAAGAGGTGTTGTTTACCCGGCCGGCGTGGCTTAGTGGTTGAGCCTCGACCTATGAACCAGGAGATTATAGTTTGATTCCCTGTGAGGGCACATGCCCAGGTTGTGGGCACAATCCCCAGTGTGGGGCATACAGGAGGCAGCCAATCAATAATCCTCTCATTATTGATGTTTCTATCTCTCTCCCTCTCCCTTCCTCTCTGAAATCAGTAAAAATGTATTTTTTTTTTTTTTAAAGAAAGAGGTGTTGTTTGCTTGCTTGTTTGTCTCAGACATGGTTACAGATCGCCATCAGGCTGGGTGTGTCATGGGAGATATGAGCATTGCCAATAAAACATTTTAACTTTGCATGAGTCCAGAGTAGCCTCAAAATTTCCTCAAATAATGTAAATGGCTGGGAAATAGAATAAATTTCAAATCAAGATTCCTTTTAAACCCTAGTTGTCAGGAGACTCCCAGACCCAGGTTCTGGTTTCAGTTCTCCTAGTCTGGGGCTGAGTGTGGTCACAGACCAGGGGAGTCATTACTGTGCTGCACCGCCTGCCACCGAGCACCTCAGTGATGGCAGTCCATTTAATCTCTCTGAGCCTTGGTTTGCCTCATCTGCAAAACGGAGATGATTATGATGCCCGTGACTTTGTTTTGAAGATTAAGATAAATTATATATGTACAGACATGTTATAAACTGCAAGGCTTCATTCAGATGCCAGTTATTATTATAATGGGGTTGCACTCAGGTCCTGACGGCTTAGAGTCTTGCTGATTTATCTGCTTGTTTATTTATCCATGGGGCTCCAGGAAAAACAACGAAGAGCTGACTTACAGGACAGGAAGTGACAAGTGAAGCCTCACTCCGGGCGAAGGACATAGGGCAGGGTGAGGAGGGCTATGCTGGGATGCTGCCACCTGCCTGGTGGGGCGAGAAAAGGGGCAACAACAGAAATAGCCACACGCAGCCAAGCATCTCCTCGCCTTGCCTCTTAGCAACCCAGAGAATGAGGGAGCTGCCGAAGAATACATGGCCAGGCACTTCGGTAACAATGGCCGGGGAGAGGCTAGCCCTTGCCCTAGCTGGTTTGGCTCAGTGGATAGAGTGTCGACCTGCGGACTGAAAGGTCCCAGCTTTGACTCCGGTCAAGGGCACATGCCAAGTTTGCAGACTTGGTCCCCAGTAGGCAGGCAGCCAATCAATGGTTCTCTCTCATCATTGATGTTTCTATCTTTTTCTCCCTCTCTCTTCCTCTCTGAAATCAATAAAAATAATTTTTTTTTTTTTAAAAAGGGGGGGCATGCCCTTCCACAAAATTTTGCTAGAATGTTTATTTCACCTCAAGATATCCCAGTGCCTGGACAACTGCTGAGTGCTTGTCTCGTCTTGGGTTTAGTCTATTATATGGTGGGTGAATGCCAGAGCCTGCTGATGACACCTCTTACAGTGGCGACACTGGTTGTCCAGTGTCAAATATTTAACCAACATGTCAAAAAAGTAGATACACAAATGGTGGGAAAGCTATGAAAAGGTGCTGAGCATAATTAGACATGAGGGAAATACAAATTAAAACCACAATGACATAGCATGTCACACTCTCTAAGAAGACTAAAACCAAAGACTGGCTATATCAGATGTTGGTGAGAATATGAAGCAAATGGAACTCTCACACGTTCCTGGTTGCACTGTTTAGAGAACTATTTAGCAGTTTCTTATCAAAGTAAGCATGCAACTATCCTGTGACCTAACAATTCTATTCCTGGGTATTTATCCAGGAGAAATGAGGGGGGGTGGGGAGTGTTTCACAAAAGACTTGCACATGAATGTTTATAGTAACCCAATTTATTCCTAATGCCTGATATTGAAAACACTCCAAATAGTCATCAGCAGGGGAATGTGATAACAATCGTGGTATCTATCTATCTATCTATCTATCTATCTATCTATCTATCTAAGCCTAAGCAACTGTCCACCTATCCGACTGGTAGCTATGACATGCAATGACCCCCAGAGGGCAGACGCTACAACCGGTAGCTATGATGTGCACTGACCACCAGGGGGCAGATGCTCAACCCAGGAGCTGCCAAGCTGCGGTGACTTGGCAGCTGAGGTTCTCTGGTGATGCACCCACAACCAGAGAGGAGGGAGCCCGATTCCAGGGTGCATCACCCAAGAACCACCCTCACGCAATCTGGGACTTGTGAAACAGGAGGTTGAATCATTTGCTAAGAGTAAAAATTACTTGTAATTAGAGGCACAGAGAAATGGAGAAAATGTGGAGAAGCCACTCTGGGGAATGAAAGATAACTGACAGGAGAGCCAAGAAGATGACTGGGGTCCAGATACAACTGGCTGAGGTTGAAGTTGATAAATGGTTAGAGGCACCAAAATGTTAGGGTTTTTTTGTTTTGTTTTGTTTTGTTTTTCATTTAATATGCTTTCAGCGATTTTAGAGAGAGAGGAAGGGAGAGGATGAGAGAGAGAGAAATATCTATTGGTTGCCTCCTGTATGCCCACCTACTGGGGATCAAGCCTCACAATCCTGGCAATGTGTCCTGACTGGGGAATCGAACCAGTGACCTCTTGGCACATGGGACAACCAACTGAGCCACACAGGCTGGAGCCAAAACCCTAGGTTTTGACTCAATAACCCAAGTATACAAAGGGAGAAAGCAGAGGGCTAGAACCCTTCAGGCCTGCGATACAGAGTGAGGTCTGAAGGTGGAGTGTCTCTGACCCTTGGGCCACCTCACCCTTCCTCCACCGTATCTCTTACTCCATCCAGGGCTGCAGCAAACAGTATGTTCCACAGGAGCTCCGGGAGCTATGGCCTGCATCCCCGGCCTGGCCAGACCCCGCCTGCACACTTCCTGTTCTCTGCCCTCTTGAGTTTTCATTTCAAAGGAAACCTGGAACCTCTACAGATCTCTCCTGCTCTGTCCTTAGTACACGAGCAGAATCAAGGCAGGGGACCATTTGGGGTGGGGAGTGGATGGTGAGAGGAATGAGCTAGGCCTGCGGGGTATGGAGCTCTACCACACTCACCCTGGCAGTGAGGAGGGGGCAGGCGTGGCGCCCCTTGCATGAGGCCAGGGCCCCTTTGCACACCCACCCCAGGGTGGCCAGAGGAAGCATGGGTTAGGAGCCTCAGGGAGAGGCCGTTTAAAAATAGTGTTTCCTTGTTTAACAACAGAGAAATATTCATGATACATTGTTAGGCTCTTTACCTAAGCAGGTTGTTTGATGGTATTCATGAATATTTCCAATTTTGTTGTAAACATGTGTATAGCAATCATGGAAAATAAACTGAACTGCATCTTCAGCTCTACCAGATGTTATAAAATGTGCTTCAAAGCAGCGGCACCTCATTTACCCTCGCTAGCGGGCCTGTGTTCCTGGCGCTCCACGCTCCGCAGCCTCTGCTGGAGCCCGGCTTTTCAGTTGGGTGGAAGCGCTCTCTTTTCCCGCGGAGGCGGGGTGTCTTTCTGAACGACCTCTCATATCTTTTGATCATTTTCCAGTAGATCATGTGTCTCTTTCTCGTTTTAAAGAATGGAAATTTTCAATACACTGTAGTCTGCGTTCTTGTCTTTTGTTAATTACATGAAAAATAAAGAAAATCACTGCACAATATAAAACAAAATATTAAATGACTGATGGGTGTCGGTACCTTTCAGGAATTTTCAAGCATTCTACAAAAACTATGTATTAATGCAGTTATCAGGATGAGTTGCTATTTTTGACTTCTTTAGGATTTTGAAGACACACATTCTTTAAGAGCAGCCGAGCCTGACTGTGCCGGGGTTGTGTGAAAGCTGCCGGGGCATCTGCACAATCGCAGCGCCTGGGGCCTCACCTCAGAAGGTGACCAGGAGGGTGGGATGATCAGGGGCATTTACAAAGGATGATCAGGGGCATTTACAGATGGAAGAACTGTAGGTTGAGGGTTGAGGGGAGGAGGTGCCCCATGAGTGACAGCTATGGCAGTAACCCTCCATGTTGACAACCTCAGGGGGTTCCCGAGGCTGGCACAGGGGTGAGAATGCCACAGGCATTCCCGGGACCCTGGCTGCTTTGTGGGACATCCTAACAGCCCTGGGATTGGAGAACTGACTATTCATGAAAACAGGGAACTGGCCTCAGGACCTCATGCCACCCTGCAACAGCCTGGAGCAGCAGTCTGCTGCCTTTGCCTCTGAAGAGTGCCAAGGCCAACAGGGAAGGTGCCAACTTGGACAGAGTGAGTAACTCTGCCCAAAACAGCATTCTACAGCAATTCTTGTTCTGTTGCATTTATCACAGCCCAACTTTCTTCATTTTACCAGACTCCAGAACTCTTATTCACAGTTCTCTGGGAAAATTGTATCTGTGATAGAAAAAAAGAAAATGGGAGGCCCTACCGAGTTTGGCTCAATGGATAGAGCATCGACCTAGTTTGATCCCAGTCAAGGGCACAAACTTCGTACCTCGGTTGCAGGCTCCTCCCTGGCCCAGGCCCTGGTAGAGGCTGGTACAGGAGGAACCAGTCGATGTGTTTCTCTCACATCAATGTTCCTCTGTGTCTTTCCCTCTCTCTCCCACTCTCCCTGAAAATCAATGGAAAACTATCCTCAGATGAGGCTTTTAAAAAAAAGAAAAAAGAAATAAAATGAGAAGTACATCTTTGCTTCCTGTTACTTCTCCAGATAGACCAGTGGTCAGCAAACTGCAGCTCTCGAGCAAGATGCGGCTCTTTGGCTCTTGAATGTGGCTCTTCCACAAAATACCATGGCCTGGGCAAGTCTATTTTGAAGAAGTGACATTAGAAGAAGTTTAAATTTAAAAATTTGACTCTCAAAAGATATTTCAATCGTTGTACTGTTGATATTTGGCTCTGTTGACTAATGAATTTCCTGTCCACTGGTATAGACATGAGCACAAACACACTAATATGTTCAACGTCAAGTTATCTATAAAGTAATTATCCATTTGAAAAGTTATCAACACTCTCTGAGGCTGGACTGCAGGGTTGTAATATAGACAGATGTAATTGCGTTATGATGAGACCCTACTGGATCCTCAATCCAATGACTGGTGTCCTGAAGACGCAGGGACTAATACAGGGTGTACCATGTGATGGAAGAGGAGATTGGAGTGATGTGTCCACAAGCCAAGGACTGCCAAGGGTTGCAGGCAATTGCCAGAAGTTTGAGGGAGCATAACCCTGTTGACACTTTGATTCGGACTTTTAGCCTCCAGAACTGTAAGAGATTAATTTCTGTGTTGTTTTTTTTTTAATCCTCCAAAGTATGGTAACTTTTTCAGCAGTTCTAGAAAACTAATACATCATTGAATTCCAATGATCTCTCTCTGGATGATCTCTCCCAGTCTGTTGATTGATGTTCTGTCATGTTCGCCTTTACACCTGTTCTTGGCATAGTAGCTGGCACACCACGGGTATTTATAAATGTTCATGGACCAGAAATGAAGAGAGAAAGCATAAGGGGATAAATCTCTAAGAACTATTTCCATGGACCAGGAGAAAAAGCGAGTTTGGAAAATTCCAGGAGTGCTTGTCCCAGAGATCAATCCATGAAATGCCACTGTAAGACTTTTGAAGACAGACAGAGAGCAGAGGATGCAGTACCACAGCCAGAAGCAGAAAGACACGGAGAGAAGGCAGCAAGCAGAACCACATGGCAGCCAAGTGAGCTAGCAGAGAGGAGCCCAGAGGTTATCCAGAAAAATCTACTGGCTGTTAGAAGTGGTAGCTGTTGACGCAGACACAGAGGGTTTCTGAGTCTCAAGGGAAGACCATCAAGAGTTGCTCCTGGGCAGAGAAACCAAGATGGCAGCATAGGTAAACACCTGAAATTGCTGCCTCAAGCAACCACTTTAAAACTGCAACTAAAAGACAAAATGGACATCATCTAGAACCACAGAAAGGCTGGCTGAGTGGAAATTCTACAACTAGAAGGAGAGAAAAAAGCACACTGAGACTCCGAGTAAGTGCGGAAGTGAAGTGCAGAGGTACGGAGGCATGTGCACAGAGAGGGCTTACAACTGAGTATGTGACTGTCTCAATCGGGAGGGAGACACAGCTCCCAACTGCTCTGAACTCCAGTTCCCGGTGAGAATTTGGGGACCCAGACTCATACGGGGAGAAACTGGACTGTCTGGCATCAGATGGAACTCAAGAGTGGCTTTCTCTCAGAGGTGCTTGCAGTGATTACCGAGAGACCCTGAGACCCGGGGCCTCTTAGGGCAGGGCTGAGGATTAGCTAGAGCTGTTTGCTCTGCCCTGTTGATTCCCTGAGACCCTGCCCCACCCAAGTTGTGCACAGAGGCTTTTTCATATGAATGGCCTGGCCCTTCACAATCTAAAATTACCTAACAAACCGCAGCTGGGTCAGAGAGACCCAGAACTTCCAAAAGAAACCCCAAGGCTTCACAGCAGCTTGCATTGCTTCACAACTGAGCCTCATCTGGGCACCTCCAAACCCCAAACAAAGAAGAGAAATCTGAAGATATCTCCATAGCTCCTGCTGGGTGGCCTCAGGCAGAGGCTAAATTAGCACCTCCTTAGAGATCCAAGAGCCAGTGTACCCAGTGGTTAGAGTGGGATCATCCAGATTACAACTCCTCAGATCCATAAGAGACACACTCAGGGGGCAGACTCAATGAGTACCAAAGCCCCTCTGAAGAAAGTCTTGCCCCATAAGTGTGTCTCCAGCACAGAAGTTCTCCCATCATAGACACAGCTGATTCTCACAGCCAATTGACCTGGAGGTCAATTTCTTCCAGTGATATCAACAACAATTAAAGCTTAACCACAACAAGACTCTGCACATAGCCCACAAAGGGGTGCACCAAGAGTGTCCACCTCAGGTAACTGGGGAGGCTGAGCCACTGGGTCCTATAAGACACCTAGTACAAAAAGCCACTCTATTAACACAGGGAAGCAGCCAAAATGTGGAGACAAAGAAACAGGTCACAAATGACAGAAATGGAGGAAAACAAACAACTGGATATAGAGTTCAAAATCACGGTTATAAGTTTTTCAAGAACTTTCTAGAAACTGCAGATAAATTTAGTGAGATCCTTGAGCATATGAAAAAGAACCAACTAGAAATTAAACATACACTGACTGAAATAAAGAATAATATCCAGAGATCCAATAGAAGACTAAAAGATCACAAGAATCAAGTCAAAATTTAAAATACGAAGAACACCCAACCAGAAAAGAAAAAAGAATCCCAAAATATGAAGATAGTGTAAGGAGCCTCTGGGACAACTTCAAGCATACCAACATCAGAATTATGGGGGTGCCAGAAGAAGAGGGAGAGTAAGATATTGAAAACCTATTTGAAAAAATAATGACTGAAAATTTCTCCCACCTAGTGAATGAAATAGACTTACAAGTCCAGAAAGTGCAGAGAACCCCAAACAAAAGGAATCCAAAGAGGACCACACCAAGACACATCATAATTAAAATACCAAGAGCAAAAGGCAGAGAGAGAATATTATAAGCAGCAAGAGAAAGGCAGGTACTTACCTACAAGGAAGCACCCATCTGATTGTCAGCTGATTTCTCAACAGAAACTATGCAGGCAAGAAGGGAGGGCAAGAAATATTCAAAGTGATGAATAACAAGAACCTACAACCAAGATTACTTTACCCAGCAAAGCTATCATTCAGAATTGAAGGTCAAATAAAGAGCTTCTCAGATAAGAAAAAGCTAAAGGAGTTCATCATCGCCAAACCAGTATTACATGAAATGCTGAAAGGTATTCTTTAAGAAGAGGAAGAAGAGAAAAAGGTAAAGATAGAAATTATGAACAACAAATACATATCTATCAACAAGTGAATCTAAAAATCAAGTGAATAAAAATTCTGATGAACAGGGGAGAAACCAAGATGGCGGCATAGGTAAACAACTAACTGCAGCCTCACACAACAATTTCAATAAAATACAACTAAAATACAAAATGGACATTACCCAGAACTACAGGAAAGTCGACTGACTGGAAATTCTACAACTAGAAGGAAAGAGAAAACCAAAAGGAAAATCAGAGGAGCTGTAAAAGCCTAAGGTACGGAGACACACTGCATGCGTGGAGAGGACAGAGCTGGAGAGAAGGGGGAGGCTGAGTGCCTGGCTGGCATTCCCTAGCGGAAAGGAGATAAAAGCTCCGGACTGTGCTGAACCCCAGTTCCAACAGCACTGAACCCCAGTTCTGGGCGAGACCCTGGGGATCCAGACACATAAGGAGGGAGTATGGGCTGTAAGGCGGAACCTCAGGGGAGCGGTGAAAGGCAGTCCCAGAGGCGCACACATTGTGCGCAGAGAACGGGCAGTTGACTGTGCTACTGGATTGCCCTGGTGGGAAGGAGACAAAAGCTCCAGACTGCTCGGAACCCCACTTCCAACTGAACTGAACCCCAGTTCCGGGCTCATTGGGGGAGAGCCTAGACTGTTTGGTAGTGGGTGAAACTCAAGGGCACCTTTCTCTCAGAGGTGCTTGCAGTGAGTACCGAAGGACCCTGAGGAACACAGACTCAGGAACCTCATAGGGCAGGGCTGACAGAAGCCAAGGCTGTAGGCTCTACCCTGAAACTCGGCCTCATCCAAGCTGAACACAGAGACTTTTAAGGCTACCAAAAGCTGTGAAAATGCCGAGACAAACAGATCACAAATGAAGGAAATGGAAGACAAAAAGAGACTGGATATAGAGTTCAAAACCATGCTTATAAGGTTTTTCAAGAATTTCCTAGAAAAGGCCAATAAAATTAACAAGACCTATGAGGATATGAAAAGGGATCAAATAGAAATAATAAGGGATCAACTAGAAATAAATAATACATTGTCTGAAATAAAAAAAATATTATACAGAGTCCTAAAGACAGAAAGGAAGATCGCAAGAATCAAGTAAAAGATTTAGAACAAAAAGAACCAGAAGACACTCCTCCACAGAAGCAAGAAGATAAAAGAATCCAGAAAGTTGAAGATAATGTAAGAAACCTCTGGGACAACTTCAAGCAAACCAACATCAGTATTATGGGGGTCTCAGAAGATGACAGAGAGCAAGATATCGAAAAGATACCGGAAGAAATAGTGACAGAAAACTTCCTCCACATGGTGAAAGAATTAGACTTACAAGTCCAGGAAGCACACAGAACCCCAAACAAAAGGAATCCAAAGAGGACCACACCAAGACACATCATAATTAAAATGCCAAGAGCAAAAGACAAAGAGAGAATATTAAAAGCAGCAAGAGAAAAGCAGGTACTTACCTATAAAGGAGCACCCATATGATTTCCAGCTGATTTCTCAACAGAAACCATGCAGGCCAGATGGGAATGGCAAGAAATATTCAAGGTGATGAATAGCAAGAACCTACAGCCAAAAATACTCTACCCAGCAAAGTTATCACTCTGAATCGAAGGCCAGATAAAGGGCTTCACAAATAAAAAAAAGCTAAAGGAGTTCATCACTGCCAAACCAGAATTATATGAATTGCTGAAGGGAATTCTTTAGGAAGAGGAAGAAAATAAAGATAAAAATTATGAACAATAAACACGTAATTATCAACAAGTGAATCTAAAAACCAAGGTAATTACCAAAACCAGTTTGGTTCAGTGGATAAAACATCGGCCTGTGGACTGAAGGGTCCCAGGTTCAATTCCGGTCAAGGGCATGTACCTTGGTTGCGGGCACATCCCCAGTAGGGGGTGTGCAAGAGGCAGCTGATCGATGATTCTCTCTCATTGATGTTTCTAACTCTCTATCCCTCTATCTTCCTCTCTGTAAAAAATCAATAAAATATATTAAAAAATAATAACCAAGAGAATTAAGAAATCTGATGAACAATATTAACTGGTGAATATAATAAAATCAGAAGTATGGAAGGGGAGTGAACTGACAATTCACAGGGAAAAAGGGAGTGGGGGGTGTGGGAAGAGACTGAACATAAACTGTGCACCTATGGATGAGGACAATGGGGGGTGGGGAAAGGGCAGAGGGTGGGGTGGGGACCTGGTGGAGGGGAGCAATGGAGGGGGGGGAAATGAGGAACATTTGTAATAATATGAACAATAAAGATTTATTTTTCAAAAATCTGATGAACAGAATAAACTGGTGAATATAATAGAATCAGGGGCATAGAAAGGAAGTGGACTGACAATACTCGGGAGGAAAGGAGTGCGGGGGTGGGGTGCGGGAAGAGACTGGACAAAAATCATACACCTATAGATGAGGACAATGAGGGGTAAGGGCAGAGGGTGGGATGGGAACCGGGTGGAGGGGAACTATGGGGGCGGGGGGGAATAAGAGGAACAACTATAATAATCTGAACAATAAAGATTTTTTTTTTTTAAAGAGTTACTCCTGGGTCACTAGAGGACTGTGGTCTCCTGAAGAACATTCTAGGTTTTGTTTGTTTTGATTTTTGTTAATCCTCACTTGAGGGTATTTTTTCCATTGATTTTAGACAGAGTGGGAGAAAGGGAGGGGAGAGAGAGATTGATTGCCTCCTACATGCACCCCGAATGGGGCCAAGAATCAGACCTGCAACCTAGGACATGCCCTTGATCGGGAATCAAACCCAAGACCCTTCGGTGTACAGTCCGAAGCTCTGACCACTGAACACACTGGCCAGGACCACATTGTTTTCCACAGTGACTGCACCAATCTGCATTTCCACCAACAAGGCACTAGGGTTACCTTTTCTCCATAATCTCACCAACCCTTACTACCTATTGATATATCGATGCTAGCCATTCTGACAGGTATATGGTGGTATGCCTAAAGGTATTTTAATTCCATTTTACTGCTTCTAGGTATTTTTACTTTACAGATGAGGAAATTTCAATTTGTATTAGCAACTCTGGTGGGTTTAAAGCATCTTCTCTCTCTCTCTCTCTCTCTCTCTCTCTCTCTCTCTCTCTCTCTCATCCTCTTCTTAAGTTAGTTAGAAAGCAGAGAGAACGGGACAGAAGGCAGGAAACAGGAGATGTGCATTTGGATGGAGCTAGGTAGGTGTTGCTGTGTGACAAATCACACCAGACAACAAGGAAAAGACATACATTTCAACTATAAGCATCAATCTGTTTGCTTCTCAAAACAACACTGAATGAAAACGCTACTGAATAGTGTATACAAAATTATTTCATTGATATAAAGTTCAAAAGCAGGCCCAACTAAATGATATATCTTCTGGGAATGCATACATCATTGGTAAAAGTAAAAAGCAAAGCAAAAGAATAGCTAATAAAAAAATTCAGTCCAAGCTCCCTCTGGTGGTGATGGAGGAGAAACACCGTGAAAACTTCTTGTGTAGAAATGATGTTTCAGTTTCTAACCTGAGAGATAAGTGCCCGTTTTATTACTATTTAAAATATTCATAAACATTTTATATAAATTATATTTTGATATAAAAATGCACATAAGATGGTGGAAGAATAGATGGGCGGATTCTGAGCCCTCTCCGGAAGCAGAAAGAGAGAGCAACTGATGGTCTTGTGCTGTGAGTGTTTATTAGCAAGCTGGGAGACAGCGAACACCAGAAGAAACTGCTGGGGGGCCGCTGACGGAGGTACCCCTCACAGGGAAGCACCCACGCGGGCTACTTCCCTGCCCGGAGCTACCTACCGGCTTGGACGGAGAAACCTCGCCATCTTGAGAGGAAGATAGGATCGTGTCAGAGGCCTGAATATCCACAGCCACAGCGACCACCAAGCAGCTGTGACCCTCAGAACGCGGATCCCAGGCGGCGCGAACACCTGGCTGAACTGAAGTGCCCCACTGCTCGGCGAAAAGGTCAGATTTCGTGGGGAGATGGTGGAGAGTGCTCGCGGCTGGAGGACAAGGGCGGTGATTACAAGTAGAAGCCCCCACCGTAGGGCGGGTGTCACCCGTGAAAGTGGACGGGGCTCCTAACAGGGGAGATATCTAAAGAGCAACACTTTTGGATCTGGCTCGGAGGGATATCGGAGAGTTTCGGTTGCAGTTGCTCGGACCTGCCCCCTCCCCCCCTCCGTAGTTCCTGCTTCAGAGAGGACGGAAAAAAAAAAAAAAAAAAAAAAAAAAAAAAAAAAAAAAAAAAAAAAAACAGCTGGAGATGAGTCTGGGAAGTCAACCCAGAAACACTGCCCCCAGAGGCTAATTCACAAATTGACTCTAGTGTAATAAAAACAAAGCAAAACCTGCCTAAAAATCAGGACTGGATCATAATAATAGAGGAAGCGAATGACCATCATTACTGCAAATTCTATTTAAATTTTTAAAATTTTATTATTTTTTTTTAATTTTTAAATTTTTGGTTTTTATTTTTGTTTTCATTATTTGCAACGTTTACTCAAGAAACTATTTTTTTTCTTTTTCCTCACTTGATTTTATCTTTATAATTATTACATTGTATATGTAATCAACATTATTTCTACTATTAATTTACCTTTTTATCTTATTTTCTTTTGTTTATTTTTATTATTTTTATCTCATTTGATTATATAGATATTTTTTTTTATTTCAGGATTACTGTTCTACAGTCTTTATCTATCTTTCCTTCTCCAACACTTTATTCTATCTCAACCCTACCTTTAGGTCTTCACCCTCTTTCTGATCTTTTCCTTTGGTACCCCGTTTATCTTAACCCTTTCCTGCTCTAGATTTTCCCCATTCCTCTGTCTACCCCCTCCTAAAATTTCACCCTACTTGTATATATCTAATTTCCAACTACCTGCTCCAAGCCCATTCACACCTCCCTTGCAGTTGTCCTAAAAACAAAACAAAACAAAAAAACAGTCTTTCTCTCTAACTCTTTGAAGTTGTATGTTGAATGTTAACTATACTGAAGTTGTGTTTTTTTTTATAAGATTGATTTGCCTATGTTTTTTGTTTGATTGTATGTTTTTGTTAGCTGGGTTCTAGTCACCATTATTGGTGGTTATTAATATCGCAAACACATTTCTATTCAGTGCCTTGTGTGTTGTACCTGGTTGTGTTGTATTTTGTGCCTTTAAATCAAAGCAGGAGAGAGAGAACTACACAACCAGACATCCTAGATCATGGGGAGACCAAAAAACAGTCCGCAAATGAAAGAAAAGCAGGCTTCACCAGAAAAGATAGTAAACGAGATAGAGTCAAGCAACCTACCAGAGCAAGAATTCAGAGTAATGATCATAAGATGGCTAAAAAGAATGGAAGACAAATTTGACAATATGAGTAAAACCCAAGAGGAAATGAAGAAGAACCAAGATGAAATGAAAAATGACATTGCTACTGTAAAGAACTCAATAGAAAGCATCAAGAGTAGATTAGAAGAAGCAGAGGACAGCATCAGTGAGCTAGAAGACAAGATGGAAAAAAATACCCAATTAGAACAGCTTCTGGGGGGAAAAAATTAAAAAACAGGAGGAAAGTCTAAGGGAACTTTGGGACAATACAAAACAAAACAATATTAGAATAATAGGGGTTCCAGAAGGAAAGGGAATTGAGGAAGACGTGGAAAACGTATTTCAAGAAATAATGACAGAAAACTTTCCTGAGATAAAGAAGAAAAAACCCATACAAATCCAAGATGCTCGCAGAGTCCCAAGCAAAATGAACCCCAGAAAACTGACCCCTAAGCACATTATAATTAAGCTGGCAAATACCAACGACAAAAAAAGAATTTTAAAAGCAGCCAGAGAGAGACAGAAAGTTACATATAAAGGAACCCCCATCAGACTAGCAACTGATTTCTCCACAGAAACTTATCAGGCCAGAAGGGAATGGGATGAAATATACAAAGTCATGCAAAGGAAGGGTCTGAATCCAAGAATACTGTACCCAGCAAGGCTATCAATCAAAAGTGAAGGTGAAATCAAGAGCTTCACAGACAAAAACAGACTAAGGGAATTTATCTCCACCAAACCAGCAATGCAAGAAATGCTAAAGGGTCTACTGTAAAATTAAAGAAATAGAAAGCAAAGAAGGAACACAGGAGTATAGAATAAAAATGGCGTCAAATAAGTATCTATCAATAATAACTTTAAATGTAAATGGACTAAATGCTCCAATCAAAAGACATAGGGTAACGGATTGGATAAGAAAACAAGACCCATATATCTGTTGTCTACAAGAAACCCACCTCAGAAAAAAAGATGCACACAGACTAAGGGTGAAGGGATGGAAAAAGGTTTTCCAGGCGAATGGAAGTGAAAAAAAAGCTGGGGTAGCAATACTTATATCTGACAAATTAGATCTCAGAGTGAAGGACATAACAAGAGATAATGAAGGCCACTTCATAATACTAAAGGGAGCAATCCAACAAGAAGAAATAACCCTGGTAAATATATATGCACCCAATACAGGAGCACCCCAATATATAAAAAAACTGCTGGAGGACGTTAAGGGAGAGATTAATAGCAATACAATCATAGTAGGAGATTTTTATACCCCACTGTCACCCTTTGACAAATCATCTAAACAAAAAGTCAGCAAAGAAATAATCCTAAATGACTCGCTAGACCAGATGGAATTAATCGACATCTTCAGAACATTCCACCCCAAAGCCACAGAATATACATTCTTCTCAACGGCACATGGGACATTCTCAAAGATAGACCACATTTTGGGACATAGGCAAAGTCTCTTCAAATTCAAGAAGATAGAAATCATATCAAGCATCTTCTCAGATCATAGTGGCATAAAACTGAAAATTAACTACAATGAAAAAAATCCAAAGAAATCAAACACATGGAGACTAAACAGCATGCTATTAAACAAGGACTGGGTTACCAAAGAAATCAAGGAAGAAATTAAAAACATCCTGGAAACAAATGACAATGAAAACACAACTATCCAAAATCTATGGGACACAGCAAAAGCAGTTTTGAGAGGGAAGTTCATATCCCTACAAGCCTATTGCAAAAAAACTAGAAAAAAAATGGTAACAAATGATCTAACTCTACAACTCAAAGAGTTAGAAAAAGAACAACAAGAAAAGCCCAGTGTAAGCAGAAGGAAGGAAATAACAAAAATCAGAGCATAGATAAACGGCATAGAGACCAAAGAAACAATACATAAGATCAACAAAACCAAGAGCTGGTTCTTTGAAAGGATAAACAAGATAGATGGACCTCTAGCCAGGCTAACCAAGAAACAAAGAGAGAGGACCCAAATAAACAAAATCAGAAACGAAAAAGGTGAAATAACAACAGACCCCGCCGAAATACAAAGGATTGTTACAAAATACTACAAACAACTCTATTCCAACAAACTGAACAACCTGAAGGAAATGGACATATTCCTAGAAAAATACAAACTTCCAAAACTCAATCAGGAAGAATCTAAAAATCTCAATAGAGCAGTGACTTGGGAAGAAATTGAAACAGTCATCAAAAAGCTTCCAGCAAACAAAAGCCCAGGGCCAGATGGCTTCACAGGAGAGTTCTACCAAACAATCAAGGAAGAACTAAAACCTATCCTCCTCAGACTATTCCAAAAAATTCAAGAGGAACACTTCCAAACTCCTTCTATGAAGCCAGCATCACCCTAATACCAAAACCAGATAAAGACAACTCAATGAGAGAGAATTACAGGCCAATATCCCTCATGAACATAGATGCCAAAATCCTCAACAAAATTCTAGCAAATCGGCTCCAGCAGAGCATCACAAAGATCATACACCATGACCAAGTAGGATTTATTCCAGGAATGCAAGGTTGGTACAATATCTGCAAATCAATAGACGTGATACATCACATAAACAAGTTGAAAGATAAAAATCATATAGTCATATCAATTGATGCAGAAAAAGCATTTGATAAAATCCAGCACCCTTTCCTGATAAAAACTCTCAACAAGGTGGGAGTACAAGGATCATACCTCAACATAATAAAAGCTATATATGATAAACCCACAGCCAACATCATACTCAATGGGCAAAAACTAAAACAATTCCCTCTAAGAACAGGAACAAGACAGGGATGCCCACTATCGCCACTCCTCTTTGACATAGTACTGGAAGTACTAGCCATTGCAATTAGACAAGAGGAGGAAATAAAAGGCATCCAAATTGGAAAAGAAGAAGTAAAGTTATCCTTATTTGCAGACGACATGATATTGTATATAAAAAACCCAAAAGACTCCATTAAAAAACTAATTGGCTTAATAAATGAATTTGGCAATGTAGCAGGATACAAAATTAACGCCAAGAAATCTATGGCATTTCTATACACCAACAGCGAATTTATAGAAACAGAGACTAAAAAAGCAATTCCATTTACCATCACACCAAAAAAATTAAGATACCTAGGAATAAACTTAACTAAAGAAGTAAAGGACCTATACGCAGAAAACTACACGACACTGAAAAAAGAGATAGAGGAAGATGTAAATAGATGGAAGAACATACCATGTTCATGGATTGGTAGAATCAACATCATCAAAATGTCCATACTTCCTAAAGCAATCTATAGGTTCAATGCACTCCCCATTAAAATACCAACGGCATATTTCACTGACCTAGAAAGAACTCTCCAAAAGTTCATTTGGAACAATAAAAGACCCCGAATAGCCACAGCAATCCTGAGAAAGAAGAGTAAAGTAGGAGGGATCTCAATACCAGACTTCAAATTGTATTACAAAGCCACTGTTCTCAAAACAGCCTGGTACTGGCAGAAAAACAGACATATAGATCAATGGAATCGAATCTAGAACCCAGATATCAACCCAAATCACTATGCTCAATTAATATTTGACAAAGGAGGCACGAATATACAATGGAGTCAAGACAGTTTCTTCAATAAATGGTGTTGGGAAAATTGGACAGATACATGCAAAAGAATGAAACTAGATCACCAACTTACACCATACACAAAAATAAACTCAAAATGGATACAGGACTTAAACATCAAACGGGAAACCATAAAAATACTAGAAGCATCCACAGGCAACAAAATCTCAGACGTATGCCAAAAGAACTTTTCACTGATACTGCCCCTAGGGCAATGGAAGCTAAAGAGAAAATAAACAAATGGGACTACATCAAAATAAAAAGCTTTTTTACAGCAAAAGAAACCATCAACAAAACAACAAGAAAGCCCACTGAGTGGGAGAACATATTTGCAAATGTTACCACTGATAAAGGTTTAATCTCCAACATCTACAAACAGCTTATACAACTAAATAAAAGGAAGATGAATGATCCAATTAAAAAATGGGCAATGGACCTAAATAGAATATTTTCAAAAGAAGACAGAAGGAAGGCCAAAAGGCACATGAAAACATGCTCAAAGTCACTAATTATCAGAGAGATGCAAATCAAAACAACAATGCGGTACCATCTCACATCTGTCAGAATGGCCAACATCAACAAATCAGCAAATGACAAGTGTTGGCGAGGTTGTGGAGAAAAAGGAACCCTTGTGCATTGCTGGTGGGAATGCAGACTGGTGCAACCACTGTGGAGAACAGTGTGGAGTTTCCTCAAAAAACTGAAAATGGAACTCCCATTTGACCCAGTAATCCCACTCCTAGGAATATATCCCAAGAAACTAGAAACACCAATCAGAAAGGATATATGCACCCCTATGTTCATAGCAGCACAATCTACAATAGCTAGAATCTGGAAACAGCCTAGGTGCCCATCAGCAGATGATTGGATCAAAAAACCGTGGTACATCTACACAATGGAATACTATGCTGCCATAAAAAAGAAGGAATTCTCATCATTTTCAGCAACCTGGATATAACTAGAGAACATCATGCTGAGTGAAATAAGCCAGTCAATGAAAGAGAAATACCACATGGCCTCACTCATTTATGGATATTAAAAAACATTATAAACTGACAAACCAAAAGATAGATATAAAGACAGTAAAGCAACAAGCAGACTGTAAAATTACAGCGGGGAGATCTGGGGGAGATAAGAGATCAACCAAAGGACTTGTATACATGCATATAAGTACAACCAATGGACACAAAACTCTGGGGAGGGAGGGTATGTATGGGAGGGGGGGCAATGTTAAAATATGTACACAGATAATAATTTAATAAAAAAAATGCACATAAGATTGTGTATATTATGCCTCTGGTTGTGGTGGAATTGGTAAACCATAAGAATATTATATGCATACTTATTCATATGTAGAACATATCTCCACAAAATGCAAAAGAATTGGTTGCCTCTGGAGAGATGAGCTAAGTGGATAGAGGATGGCAATGAGGAAGATTTTCATACTATATCCTCTTATATCTCTGGAATTGGGAAGTTCATAAATATATTTCCTCATCAACCAATCAATACAATTCTGACATTCAATTGCTTGGACAACACCCCTGGAAATTCTGATGTAATAGGCCAGGCTGAGGATGAGGACTGCATTAAAACTCAGGAGATTGTGACTCTGTAGGTGGAAGGGTGAACTTTGAAAACCACCAGGAAGGCTTGCTCACTCTCATATACTCACTGCATGTGTATCATGTGCTGCTCACTCTTCATGAATCATAAAAGGTCAAATAAACATGGGCATAGTTGCAGGTAAGAGCTTTTGAACATTCTCTTCTGATTATTTCTCTTTTCTTGAGAACCCCATATTTTCGTAGAAATGAGCAGCAATCAGCAACTCAGATCACTTTGAGGACTATGTAACATACTCAGGGATGGACCTTTAACATACTGTTGCTAGATAAAAGAAGCCAGTCACCAAAGACTAACATTGTATGATTTCATTTATATGGAATGTCTAGAATAGCGAACAGAGATATAAAGTAGGTCAGTGGGTGCCAGGGCTAGGAGAGTGAGATAATGGGGGGGGAGGGGGGGGTGACTGCTGATGTTTACCGAGTCCCTTTTTGGGGTGTTGGAAATGTTCTGAAATTGGATAGTGGTGTGGTTACACAACTGTGAGTATACTAAAAAAAAAAATAATAATAATGGAATCATATCCTTTATATGGGTGAATTTTATCATATTGGAAATATATCTCAATAAAGCTGTTTAAAAAAGAACAAGATAAATAACATAAGATACTGGTACATGTTAGAGCCTATTAGCCACTTTTATTATTTTTACTGCAGTGAAATCTCTACAGTAACGCTATTATAGTGTAGAAATTACTCCTCAAAGCCACCTCCTGGAGCAGACTGAATTTCCCAAACATGGCCACACCATTGAACATCCCATCCCCAGTGCTCTTCTTATGGTGTGACATTGACACTCCTGCTTCGAGAAGTCAGGTTCAATTTTCTCCTCTCAAACCAGGGTGGACCCCTGTAACTGCCTCAACCAAGAGAACGCAGCAGAAGTAACACTGCGGCTCCCAAGGCGGGGTCATGGGTGGCAATACAGCTTCCCCGGCTCAGTGAGAAGCTTGTCCTCGGAACCAGTCACCACGTTGTGAGGAAGCGCAGGCCACACGGAGAGGCCACAGGGTGATGTTTCTATGGATAACCCCAGCTGGGCCCTCAGCCTCGAGCCAATGGCCAGACGTGTGAGTGGAGAAGACTTCAGATGTGTGTCCAGTCCTGGGAACATACAACCGAGGCCCCAGACACTATGAAACAGAGACTGGACATCCCTACTGAGCCCTGTCAGCTGTCCGGCCTACAGGAACTAAGAGGTGATTCAGTGAAGTTATGCAGCTATAGATAACTACTATATCGCCCTTACTAAACCTCCAGTTAATGGCAAGGATCATGACTTAATTCTCTTTGAATTTCCAGCATCAACCATAGTGCCTGGCTCAACAACTAAGTGAAACAAAATTTGAGGAAATGTACACATTCCCAATCTATAGAATTCAGGCAAGGCTCTTTCTTGGGAGATGTGAAATCAACTCTCACCACAACTTACTTTTTTAAACATCCTGAAAACTTCCTGCCATTTTTTTGTTTGCTAGTGATCACCAAAGGATATTTTTCCATTGCTTTTTAGAAAAGAGTGGAAGGGGAAATGAAGGGAGAGGGAGAGAGAGAGAGACATCAATGTGAGAGAAACACATTGATTGATTGCCTCCCACATGTGCCCTGACCAGGGCCAGAAATGAACCTGCCACCCAGGTACATGCTCTTGACTGGGACTCAATCCTGAGACTCTTTGGTGAGCAGACTGACACTAAAACCACTGAGCAACACTGGCCAGGACAAACTTCCTGCCATTTTATCTTGATATTAATATGGTAGCATTCCCATACTTATTATATGATATATGCTAAAAAATAGACACATATACACATTCACATATGCCCACATACATAAACTATAAAGGAGAAGGTTTAATGCAGTCATTTGAAAAAATGAGATTTGAAGTCAAATAGAGCACAGTTTGAATTCCAATTCTGCTTGTTACTAGCTCTATGACTTTGAACAAATTATTATCTTCTCTGGACATAAATAATTTCTTTTTTAATTTGTTTTTATGGAGAGAGGAAGGGAAAGAGAAACAGTGATGTGAATGTGAAACATGGATTGCCTGCCCTGACAGGAAATCGAACCAGCAACTCTTTGGTGCACCGGATGATGCTCAACCAACCAAGCCACACTGACCAGGGCAACAATAATTTCTTTGTTTGCCTCCTCAAACACTTAAGAGTACAGGTTTGGCCCAGTGGACAGAGCATCGGCCTGTGGGCTGAAAGGTCCCAGGTTCGATTCCAGTCAAGGGCACATGCCCAGGTTGTGGGCTCGATCCCTAGTAGGGGGTGTGCAGAAGGCAGCCGATCAATGATTCTCTCTCATCACTGATGTTTCTATCTCTCCCTCTCCCTTCCTCTCTGAAATCAATATATATATATATATATATATATATATATATATATATATATATATATTCTAAAGGAGTGCAGAGAAAACTCAAGATGGTGTTTCCATGGCACCGTGGCCACTTCCTCTCCGTAGACACTCGGCAAGGAAGAAATAATCTAAAAGCGGCCTTCAGGCACCAGGGGGCTCTGGACAACCTGCAGGAGCATCAGTGGGATGGGTCTGGATCCCCTGCTGGCAAGGGCATCCCACCACCTGCCTGGAGGGCCACTCGCATCCCGGCCACCGCATCCCAGCCACCGCCTCAGGATGGGCGTCAGACACCGGCTCACGCCGGCCAGCGCCACTGCGGCAGGGGGAGCCGCGGCAGGAACAGTGAGGCCGGGATGGGGGACCGGCAGAGGCGGTTGGACTCTGGGTTTCGAGAGCCCCGCAGGCCACCCTGAGGGGCCCACCCATGCTCGAATTTGGGCCTCTAATAAGTAAATAAAATAAATAGCAGAAGTACTTCAAAAGGAAAACAAAGAATAAGTTTCATCAAAAAACTATTAGCAGAGACTAAATACATTTAAATTAGCTTAATTTTTAAAATTTAAGGAAAAGCCGTAGAGCTCAGTGGATAGAGCATCGGCCCTCAGACTGAAGGGACCTGGATTCAATTCTAGTAAAGGGTATGCACCTGGGTTGCAGGGTCAGGGCAATGCAGGAGGTAACCAATTAATGTGTCTCTCTCACATCAATATTTCTGTCTCGCCAAAACCGGTTTGGCTCAGTGGTTAGAGCGTCAGATGCGGACTAAAAGGTCCCGGGTTCAATTCCCGTCAAGGGCACGTACCTTGGTTGCGGGCACATCCCCAGTGGGGGTGTGCAGGAGGCAGCTGGTCGATGTAACTCTCTATCCCTCTCAATTCCTCTCTGTGAAAAATTAATAAAATATATTAAAAAAAATATTTCTGTCTCTCTGTTCCCTTCCATTCTGTCTAAAAATTAATGGAAAACATATCCTCCAGTGAGGATTTACTAAAAAAACACATCCTATTTCTATAAGAAGCAGATGCCACGGCAACAGGGACATGGGGCACTTTCTTCCTAGAGGTTTATATTTCAAAGGGATGGCTTCCTGACCTTTTTTTTTTTTTGGGGGGGGGGGGAGGGGAGGAGAGGAACATATTTCCAGGTTGTAAAGCTGACAAAGGCTAACTGGAGAGGAGGTTTATAAAATGTACATTACATTCATAGTACATTAAAATGTATATATGTGTGTATCCCTTCATGCATGTTCTTCACTCGGTGGGACCATCCTTCCCAGTGCAAACTGCAAAAGGTTTAGCATCCTTTGCCCCACCACAAAATACCAGTGATGTCCAACTCACCCCAAGCATTGTGGCAAAAAAAAAAAAAAAAAAAGTGAGGCGGGAGGGCAGGAGGGAGAAAACTGTCCTCCAAGTTTTCAAATGCCTCCTGGAATGGATATGTCCAGCTCAGGTGGCCAACTCACCTGGACTCGCTCAGGAAGTTCCCCTTTAACTTCCCTGATTTTAGCCTTGCAAGTTCCATGTCCCAGAAAACCCATCAACCCCACCACACACATGCCCTCACACACACTCATCATCATCATCAAATTATGTGCATGTGGCACTGGGTGTGGACTCACTTCGGCCCTTCACCAGCTCTGGGACCGAGCAAGTGTCTTCACAGCTCTGGTTGGGAGCTCTTTTTCTGTTCCATGGAATCGTGCATCCGGGCTGGTGTGACAATTCAGCACCAAGTCAACCGCTTCTGGGAACTCAGGCCTCAGTACCCAGACCAATTTTCACGTCTCTCCTCTCAAATTAGCTTATTGTGCCCAAGTGTCACTATATCCGGATCTCTGTGTGAACAAGGAGGTGCCTGGCAAGGACTGGTTACTAGCTGTTTCGTTAATCCCCTAGCGTGCCTGTGCCTCCCTCCGAGCTGCCCCTGTGAGTTCCCAGCGCTCCTTGTTGGCCTTCCTGGACCGAATGTTTTCTCAGGATGACCGTCACCACAGTCATACTGTGTATGTCTTACTGGTGTACGTGTTCCCAGTGGGAGCTGCGTGAGCCTGCCCCAGGGTGTGATTTCAGAAGGGCTTTATTCACCCAAGTGTTCCCACCGGGGGCTCCTAACCAGTGCCCGTCTCTTTTCCTTGTGCCAGTGAAATGCGCTCATGAGGTCTTCTCGGTCATTTCTCCTCGGTGGGAACCGTGCCACTGGATTCAGCCTTGAGAGGGTCTTGGAAGGCAGAGAGTGGGGAGACCAAGAAGGAAGTGGCCCTGGAGAAGTTCAAGGGCATCAGTGGTCAGAATCGGGTTCCCTGGGCGTCTGACACTGAAGGTGACCTCCTCACACTGTCCCCGGGTACACACCCTGAGTCCGTGCCCTGTGTGCACGTGTAATGGGCTGTTGTCCCCAACTAAAGCCGCTCCTGAGGCAGAGACTCTGATGTACAGTAGCGCTGAGCACAGACTGGTTGCTTCAAAACAATTCTGCTTCAAAAGGATAATTGTTCCAGAATGACACTCTGCAGTGATACTGTACAGTGAATAGAATGGGACATTAATTACTTTTATAGAATACACCTCCTAGCCGAAACCGGTTTGGCTCAATGGATAGAGCATCAGCTTGGGGACTAAAGGGTCCCGGGTTCGATTCTGGTCAAGGGCATGTACCTTGGTTGCGGGCATATCCCCAGTAGGGGGTGTGCAAGAGGCAGCTGGTCGATGATTCTCTCTCATCGATGTTTCTAACTCTCTATCTCTCTCCCTTCCTCTCTGTACAAAATCAATAAAATATATTTTTTCAAAAAAAGGGTAACTGCGAAATGCGACAACAAAATAGATCACAAACGAAAGAAATGGAGGACAAAAAGCGTCTGGATATAGAGTTCAAATCTACGCTTATAAGGTTTTTCAAGAATTTCCTAGAAAAGATGGATAAGGCCTATGAGGATATGAAAAGAGATCAACTAGAATTAATAAGGAGTCAACAAGAAATGATAAGGGATCAACAAGAAATAAAGAATACATTGTCTGAAATAAAAAATATTTTACAGAGTCCTAAAAACAGAAGGGAAGACCGCAAGAATCAAGTCAAAGATTTGGAACATAAAGAGCCAGAAGACACTCCTCCACAGAAGCTAGAAGGCAAGAGAATCCAGAAAATTGAAGATAATGTAAGAAACCTCTGGGACAACTTCAAGCGAACCAACATCAGAATTATGGGGGACCCAGAAGATGAGAGAGAGCAAGATATCGAAAACATACTGAAAGAAATAGTGACAGAAAACTTCCCCCACCTGGTGAAAGAATTAGACTTACAAGTCCAGGAAGCGCACAGAACTCCAAACAAAAGGAATCCAAAGAGGACCACACCGAGACACATCATTATTAAAATTCCAAGAGCAAAAGATAAAGAGAGAATATTAAAAGAAGCAAGAGCAAAGAAGGTAGTAACTTATAAAGGAGCACCTATACGATTGTCAGCTGACTTCTCAAAAGAAACCATGCAGGCCAGAAGGGAATGGCAAGAAATATTCAAGGTGATGAATAGCAAGAACCTACAGCCAAAAATAAGCTACCCAGCAAAGCTATCACTCAGAATCGAAGGCCAGATAAAGAGCTTCACTAATAAAAAAAAGCTAAAGGAGTTCATCACCACCAAACCAGAATTATATGAATTGCTGAAGGGGGTTCTTTCAGAAGAGAAAGTAAATAAAGATAAAAATTATGAACAACAAATACGTAACTATCAACAAGTGAATCTAAAAACCAAGGAAATTAAAAAAAAATCTGATGAACAATATTAACTGTTGAATATAATAGAATCAGAGGTATGGAAGAGGAGTGAACTGATGATTCTTGGGGAAAAGGGGAGAGGGGAATGTGGGAAGAGACTGAACATAAACTGTGCACCTATGGATGAGGACAATGGGGAGTGGGGAAAGGGCAGAGGGTGGGGTGGGAACCTAGTGGAGGAGAGCAATGGTGGGGGGGGGGAGGAACATTTGTAATAATATGAAAAATAAAAACTTATTAAAAAAAAAAAAAAGAATACACCCCCTAGATTTACATAATTTACCAACATGGTCTTCATGTCTCTGTTGGTAAATTACCATTGAGGCAGCTTCAACAGAAAACCACTGAGCGTGCCCCCAGCAAGGGAATCGTTCCACTGAGCTGGGGGAAGTTGGGGTGGAAGGTTCTGTGGTCCAGGAAAGGAAAGGAGGTAAACTTAGGTGACAGAGAGACTGACGAATGATTAAAATAATGCTGCAATAAATAAAATAATGCTGCAAGGTTACCAAGAGCCTCTCCCGAAACAAATCCACCCAGCAGACGGGGCTGGCCACCATCATACCCTTTACCTCATCAAATTTTTCAATTAAATTTGAAACTATTATTTTTATCAGAGAAATCAATGACAGAGTTGCCAGGTAGAATATTATATGCCCAAATGTGTTCCAAATATTGCATGGGACCTATGCCTTTAAACATTGTTCATTATTTTAAAGAGAGAATCATTGATTAGTTGCCTCCTGTACACACCCCAACTGGGGATTGAATCGACAACTTAGGTATGTGCCCTGATTGGGAATTGAATCCACAACCTTTTGGTGCATGTAATGACACTCCAACCAGCTGAGACACCTGTCAGGGCAGCTGTCTGGGTATTTATTTGGTAAATCTGGCCATACTAGTCAATGAGGTGCGGGATTCATTCACAGAAATCCAAGGATTCAGCTTACCCGCATGGAAATACATTTAAAGAGACACAACCCTTAACTTACACATACACACATCAGACCACAAGATGTAGAGAATCGCTCCTCTTTAATCTATGTTATGTTATTTTGACAACTTTCAGGTCAAACTTAGATTCTCAGTTATAAGCGCATTGCCTGGTTTTATCTGTGGAACAGACGAGGACTCATGCATGAGAATGCCGTGGGGTTGATCTGAAGTCTTAGAAGCCCTGTCTCTTGAAGTATTTGGCTCGTGCAAGGACATCATTGCAGAAGTCACAGCCCAGGTCCTGGCTGCTTCTGACGTAGCTGGGCCCTCCGATGTAGGCACAGAGCCCACCTGCGAGGGCGAGAGGTTCATGCTGACCCACAGCCCTCGCCTCATTGCTTCAGGGTGCTCAGCAGTCAACTCTGACTCCCTTTCCTCGCGTTCGCCAGGAAGCAGAGTCTGGGGGAGTCTGGCACGTGCGTTGCATTGGTCCCCATTGCCCCCTGCCATGAAAGCGCCCGCCCTGGGTTCCCCCTACCTCTCAGGCACTGGTCGGGGCTCCAGGTGGGGAACCTCCTCTGGATTTCTTTGATTCTAACAGTCAGGACCTCAGTCATCTGGGAGAGCTGGGACTCGCTGATCCAGGTTCTGGGGACGTAGTGGCCGGTGTCCTAGAGGGAGCGGGCGGAGGAGAAGCCGGGTGAGCCAAATGCACGGGTGATGTGGCTTCCTACTGTCAGTGCTTTCTCATGTCCCCTCTCTTTCCCGCCTCCTCCTGCAAAAGAACAAAGGCCACTCTCTGTCGCCCTGGGGACAAGCAGTAAAGCGACAAGATTTGGAAAAAGGAAGGAAGAAGCAGACAGGTGCCTGCTGCCTCACTGCGTTGGCAAGAGGCAGGCTGGAAGCCAAGGCTGACCAGAAGGGTGGTTCCTGCCTGATGCCCTCTTTCAACATGGCGACCACAAACCCTCAACCGCTCAGAAAGCGTTTCCTCTCCGGACTTGTAATCATCCTTCCAGACAATCCGAAGGTCTAAAGGGGCCACTAACTTTTGTCCCACACCCCTCGTTACCATTCCGTATATGTTTCACCATATTCAAAAGAAGTATCTGACTCAGGGAAATTCTTTCTTCATCTTTAAAGGATTGCCGAAACCGGTGTGGCTCAGTGGATAGAGCGCCGGCCTGCGGACTGAGGGATCCCAGGTTCGATTCCGGTCAAGGGCATGTACCTCGGCTGTGGGCACATCTCTAGTAGGGGTGTGCAAGAGGCAGCTGGTCAAGGATTTTCTCTCATCAATGTTTCTAACTCTTATCCCTCTCTCTTCCTCTCTGTAAAAAAAAAAGTCAATAAAATATATATTTTTAAAGGATATGGACTCATCCTTTTCCCAAGAAGGAGGTTTTACAAAGGGGACAGAGCAGGGTGGCTGGAATGATGCAGTCCCAACCGCCCAGGCTCCCCTTGGTCCCAGGCTGCGTTTCCCGGCTGCCCTGTGCCTTTACAGCAATGGCAACCTTCTCACACATTCACTTTCCCATGCACCCACATTCACCCGAGTATTGGATACTTTTAAATTGTATGGTGTCATACAGAGCACTAACGGGAAGCCAATTTAAAGTTCATTGAGGAAACGTTTCCCTGAAAGTTTAAACAATGACTGCACTACTTACAGGTTTCTCAGCAACTATAGCAATGTGAAATGCAATAGAAAAGACAGTGGTCCCATCTCTCCCTGCCATCACCCACTACCCCTGGGTCGGTCAGTTGGTTAGAGTGTTGTCCAGATGTGTCAAGGTTGCAGGTTTGATCCCTGGTCAGGGCACATACAAGAATCAACCAATGAATGCATAAATAAGTGGAACAACAAATCAATGTCTCTCTCTCTCTCTCTCTCTCTCTCTCTCTCTCTCTCTCTCTATATATATATATATATATATATATATATAACAAAAACAATAAGTAAAAAGTCATTTTAAAAAGCACGTGACCTTCAGAACTAAGAACTGTGTGGAAAGACAGGGATAAAGGAATTTGTATTTGCTGAGAATCTACTTTTTCATATTATTTCATTGAATCTTCATAACGATTCTGAGGATGGCATTTTCTAGGTGAGGAAACTGAGGCCCAGGGAGACTAAATGCTTTGTCCAAGTCATGTGGTTACAAAATAGCAGAGCAAGGATTGGATCTATGGTATTTCTCTTGCAGATCTCACCAGAAATCCAGAATGGGGTACCAGTGATGACACCCTGGACACGGCCTAACTTACTTGGAAAGGAATTGTGGCTCAACATGAAGCAGAAATGGTGCCCTGAGCCCCAGGGATACCATCCGCACCACAAATCCCAAGGTGTCCTCTTGGCGCTGTGCACGCGGCCCGGCGGCCACGCGGAGGGTTACCTGCACCACCCTGACTCCGTCATCCACGTTGCCCGCGTGGACCAGCAGGCTCCCGCCAGGATACTCCCTGGACACGACACCCGCGATCACGGCAGGATCCACGCAGTACTTTTGGCCAATGGTGCGCATGACGGGCTGGTATCGCAGGAGGTACGGCATGTCGATCTCAGCCAGCCGCTCAGAGGCACGGACTCCTACAGCGGACACAGAAGCAGGGGTGGCGTGGTGTCACTTATGCCCAATCCGGAGCTCACACGGAGAGAGAAAACACACGCCAAGCATCTGGGCATCAGCTCAGGACTGAGAAGCTCATGTTCGGGCCTGGGACCTCTGGTGGCCATTCCTGGAACTGAGATTACGATTCTCTCTCTCTCTTTTTTTTTTTTAATATATATTTTATTGATTTTTCACAGAGAGGAAGAGAGAGGGATAGAGAGTTAGAAACATCGATAAGAGAGAATCATCGATCAGCTGCCTCTTGCACACCCCCTACTGGGGATGTGCCCACAACCAAGGTACATGCCCTTGACCGGAACCGAACCCGGGACCTTTCAGTCCACAGACGGATGCTCTATCCACTGAGCCAAACCGGTTTCGGCACGATTCTCCTTTGAACTGAGTTGGCGTCCCCTCAGGCAGTGTCCTTTGTGGCCCCCACCGCCTCAGCCAGGGCAGCTCGCCTCCTCCTGGAGAATCTCGTGGGCTCAGGCCCCATTGGCCCATCCTAAGCATCCAAACAGACTTGTGCGGTTAAATGCATGCCCTTCAGCTATGACAAGCACACGATGTGAGGGAAGAATTCCCCCACACCCTTCCGGAAGTCCTTGGAGAGCTTTGCTGACAGGTGTGCTCACCCTAGCTCCTTTCCACCCTACAGTGCTCCCAAAAAACGCCAAGAACCCTGGACAATGTGAAAACCAATCCCACTTCCCCCGGCAGCCACTTAACCTCTAAGCACTCTGTGGTTTCAAAAGCACTCTCCTGCACACGACTGCCCAGAGTCACACCAGCACTGTCAATTAGGTACTGTCATCCCCACTTCAGCAGAGGCTCAGGAAACTAAAGGACTTCAAGCCAGCGCTCAACGTCTTTGGACTCCACGTCCAGTGCTCTTCCCACCTCTCCGTGGGGTGGGACTGCAGGAAACAGTGGGGACCAAAAGGGTATGTTGAGAGGATCACAACCTGTGGGGAATGATGGGGGCACAGGTGTGGGGCACCAGGGCAGGGGCAGGCCTGTAGGAGCCACCTTCGCCTGAAGGAATCACTTTCTGAGAGGAAGGAAGAGGAGGAGGAGGGTGAGGTGGGCAATGAGATTCTAGCTACCACAGTAGTTCAGGCCTCGGCGTCTTCCAATCCCACAAGATGCCCCGGGGGTGTCGAGGGTTCGGATGTTTCCGTAGCATCCCCAGTTGCCACTTTCAGATGAGTCTACAAATTGAGAGAATTTCAACCTAAGACATTGAGCTAGAGCAGTTCCAGCCATCCTTCCACCCCTGAATACAGCGGCATGAATAAACAAGAACTTCACCCCGCAGTGGAACCCTCCTGCAATTTACAGTAGGTACAGTGACAAGGACATTATCACAGACCCTCCTCGGCACTAAATCCTCACCTCACAGCCTGCAGGCAGAGGGACTGTCCAAAGCTGCTGAGTGGGTGGGTGTTTTGGGTCAGATCAGAATGTCCCTGTAAGCTAGTTCTTCTTCTCTGAATGCTCAGCGCTGCTCCCTCCCATGCCCCTCACTGTTGGTCTGTGAGATACTGTGTTTGTCCTGGAGAAACACATATGAAGCCTGGTTCTCCCTGGGCCCTGAGCCCAGACCCCAAGCA
The DNA here is from genome assembly GCF_964339955.1 of Pipistrellus hanaki. Classification (NCBI taxonomy): domain Eukaryota; kingdom Metazoa; phylum Chordata; class Mammalia; order Chiroptera; family Vespertilionidae; genus Pipistrellus; species Pipistrellus hanaki. The sequence goes on from NC_140514.1 coordinate 52,602,014, forward strand.
AAGGGACTGCTGGTAAGTGCGACTTGGAGCTGGCTTCCCTGCGCTCGGTGCACGCCTGTGTGGGTGCTGAAGGCGCAGAGGGGGAGGGCATGTGGTGAGGTCTGAGGCCTGGTCCCCACCTGGGGCTCCCTCCTTCCACTTCCCTCTCTCTTAGCCCTTCATTCTCTCTTTGTTTAACTGCCCCTCATTCCCGGCACTGAAGAGGAGGGGAAATTTTACACAAAGACCACTCAGGAGAAGGGCATTCCTGAGAGCTCACCATGCACACCAGAAGGAGGAGACACACGCCAGTAATAAGATGCCTACAGTTGGCAAGAAATTGCCCTTGAGATCATCCCACTGTAATAAGCCTGTAAGGCACATGTGTCAAACACAAGGCCCACGGGCCAAATCCAGCCCGCCAGGCCTTGCAATGTGGCCCGCACCGCGCTGTCATCACTGCACTCCGCTGTCAGTTTATGACATTGTCAGTTTATGACATTGTCAGTAAACCATTCAGCCCGCAATTTAGGCTGGATTTTAGATTTTGGCCCCTTCTCTGATTGAGTTCGACACCCCTACTGTAAGGGCTTCTTGTTAGATCACTCTTTTTTGATTTGTTTTATTCTTTCCTGAAAGTAGCTTATATAGTTAAATCTTAATGATGTGCAGGTCTATTGCTTATGATCACATGTGTACTGCATGTTTACTAAATGTAGTTTAAGGTTCTCTTTTCTTTTAAGACCTTTATGGGGTTGAATCTGAGAATACTAGCATTTTGGAGTGCATACTTCTACTCTTAAAATGTTTGCTGAATAATCTGAGAGAAATGAGAAAATGAAATGACATGGTGTTTCGTGAGTATATTCAAAACTAAATGAGTCAACGTGCCCATTTTTATTTTTTAATAAGGACACCCTACTTTTGTAACTGGTGTCAAACACCCTTCATAATAGCTAGTTGTGTCATTCATTGCTCCCTGCTTCCTAGTCGCTCCCTAACCACATTACATGTCCCTCCAAGTTCCTTATATTGTATTCCCAAAATGCCTTCTAGAAATTTAAAAGTATGTGTTGAATGTCTAGGTCAACAAGTAAGTGAATGAATGTAAGACTAACTCATCTGAGAAATTTGTAGGACTTAGAGCCAAGAAAAGAAATTGTTTTTCTTAAGGAACCATGCTTCCTGCCTTTATTTCTCTAAAACCATGTACTTTTCCCTTTCTGCCCAGCTACAGGGAAACAGGACCAAATCTGAAATTCAAGCATTGCAACTATGTCTGCCTGGATGGTTAGCTTAGTCACACCCCCTTACCCCCTCAATGCTGGTTTTCGACTGAGTTATATTTGTCTTATTGTTGTAAGCCGCCTCAACCCTCCCATGGAAATATATGCCCTATTAATTAATTCAACAAGTACTTTTGGCGGGAGGGTTTCTGAGGAACAATGAGCATTTATCAATGGCAAGCGCCCCACCTTCCAGAGAAGCCCTCCACCCGCCTCCTGTGCGGCCAGAGCGGCTGCCCTCCCAGTGCGGACCCTCCGGGCTCCACGGCCATTTGGGAAAAGGAAACACTCACCGGTGAGGACCAGGAGGCCCAGAAGCAGCCACAGCACAGACATACCGCTGATCTGACGCCACAGGTCCTACAGTGATTTTAAAATACAAATTAGCTCGAAGATGTGGAAGTATCCATCGGCATAACAGCACGCAGCATTTCTATGGGAAGGAGTGGGGAAAGGAGAGCAAGCTCCCCCAGGTCTGAACTAAAAACCAATGACTTGAGTCATAATGCAAAAAGCAACAGCAGGACGCTGCTCCGTCCATCCTCTCAATTGGCTTAAAACGACGAGAACCCTGCTCGGCCCACAGGGACCAAGACGCCTCGGTCGCAGCCAGATCCTGGTGTCCAGCCTCCGACCCCGAATGGCAAGCTTCGACGCACGTGCCAGGTCCCAATAGCCTCATTATTATCAAAGATAAGACTGAAAGGAGAGAACTGTGTCCGTGTTTCTCTTCACTGGGCTCCTCCTTCCGGTTAGCGGAAAGGCCGCACTCCCTCGGAGCTTTGGCACGTACTCTCTGCTTTGGTTGTCGGAAGGAGCTGGGAGACATTACCCTCCTCTAAGCCCCGCCTGGGGGCTCAGACCCTCGTGGGCACCTGGAGCCGCGATGCCATTCCCACTCTGTAAAACTCCCGGGCAGGAGCGAGCCCGGGCGGGGGGATGGAGAGACAAGCTGAGCCCCTGCAGGCAGGTCCTGGGCAAGGGCCCTGGAGTGGACTCCAAAGTGCTCACTGCAGGGGAGACCTGACACTGGTCACCGTCAGCCACTTGCGTCCCATTTGCTCTCGTGCACTTTCTTTCTTTCCAACCTTCCTCTGATCACCGTTCACCTGTCCACAGAGCCTGGTTCCCCCACCAGCTGCCAAGCAATTACACCAATGCCAAGCAGCGTAGCTTGCTGCTGACCCTGGGAGTGGCCGCTGACCCTGGGAGTGGCGGCTGACCCTGGGAGTGCTGGCGGAGCAGCCACCTGCCCCACGTCCCCTCCCACCACAGGTGTTCCATCGCCTCCCCAGGGCGCTGAGCCGGGCTACCTGTCATTTCGAATCATTACTATCATTATAGGTCAGAGTGTGCATTTAAACGCGGCATTCGTCACTTTCATCGTGCTTTTCTCATCTCTTTTGTGTCAAGGTGGTTCTTATGGGTGGTTCCTTGCAAACACCCAGAGAGATTACTAAGTCCTATGTCTCAAGACGAAGGAGAGACTGTGCGGTGGGTGCTAGACTTTTTGGTGGGAGGATCACTTAGTAAGTCCAACCATTACTGTCCACCTGAAAACGCTATCTCATTGAATGCCAGCTCAATGGGAGATTTTTTTAATTCAAAACCAAAAAGACGGAGTATGAGGAAGACATTTGAGTTAAGGGCTCTTACCACGGAGGGGTTGTGTGCCCTCAGACACACCATTCATTCTTCTTCCCACAACACTGAGACGCTCTGCCTGACCCACCCCCCCTCACCCCCCCGGAGTTGAGCAGGGAATGTCATGCTGAGTCCCAACCCCAAAAGGGTACGGGAGCTGGACATTTTGGCTGGGTCTGCAGGAACCCTCTGCTCAATCACCCAACGGGAGTCATTTATTCAGCACCACGAGCCCCCAGCTCTGGCCGAGAGAGGACACTCAGTCCCGGAGAAAGAATGGAGAAAGCCACTCTGTGAGGAGAAGCTCAGAGAAAGCTCATCTTTACAGAGGTCCCTCCTGGCTTTGTGGAAGGAACCATGCAGAGAAAGTGCTTGCTGCTTTTCTGGGGGAAACAGAGGAAACAACAGAACAGCACTCCCTCTGGGGAAGCAACGTGGACGAATGGGACATGAGAGTCCCTCATTCTCCAGGCCTGAGGAGAGGTCTGTTGAACAAGCACTGGAATGAAAAGTCTAGGTAAATACACAATTACTTAGAAACACAGAGTCCCTTTCTGTCATTTCTCCGATCACATCAGGAAAAAGCAAAACGCAGCAGTGGGCATGAACTCGGCATGTGGACACCAGCAGCTCCATGACCCCGCTCCTCAGCAGCCGGGAAGTATCCGTGGTGAGAAGGGATTGCCAGGGCACTGTGGGGTGTCGCTGGGGGAGTTACCTATGACTAATCTGTCAATACCCCTGTGGCTCCCAGCACTGGAAACCGGTATGGAGATGTCTGGCCAAGGCTCAGCAGGGCTCATGATGCCCACCTAGCACAGTGCCCACGTGGCACCCGTCCTCTCTTCCTGGGGAGCAAACCAGTGACAAACAGCGTGCCAGTGACAACAAGCTGGAACAGCAGGCCGGCTGGGCACCCTGGAAACTGACGCCTGAGCCTCCCTCGGGCACAGCTGAAGTTCACAGCTCTCTCCACCTCATCCTCTGCAACCCCCACAGCATCATTTATGTGTGTCAGACATAACAAACCAGCTCTTCCTCCATTAAATAACTGTTTTGGGAAAAATAGGAATAAAGGTCTTTGGTCTTTAGTTCCCCCACCATGAGACCCTCATTCTTGTCCCATGAATTCTCTCCGAGATCTTCGCCCTAAACCTGGACCCACAGTCACGTGGTCGGGGGGCGGGGGCCTCAGCAGCCTGCAGTGTGCATTGTGGGGATGCCCTGCTCATGGTTCTGGGAGATGAGGTGGCTGTGCCCCACTGTGGCCCCACTTGAGCCTGCAGAGCTGAGGACTGCTGTGATGTCCGTACCGGGCATGGTCTCCTGCTCCTCGTTGCCATTGCATCGCCGCCGGAGTTTGCTGCCGCCTGTCTTGTTGCTTGCGCACCGTGCGCTGACAGGCCTTTCTATCACATCTTAGTCCTGTACCTTCCACCGTCCCATCCTTCCGCTCGCTCCTCACACACACAACACCCCGGCCCACTGCCTCACAGACAGCTAGGCACCACAGGCCTCAGATTAATACGGTCATGCTGGTGTGGCTCAGCTGTTTGAGCGTTGTCCCATGCACTGAAGGGTCACCAGTTTGATTCCCAGTCAAGGCACATCCCCAGGTGCAAGTTCATTCTAGCAGTGGGAGGTAACTGGTCAATGTTAATCTTTCACACTGATCTGTCTCTCTCTCTCTCTCTCTCTCTCTCTCTCTCTCTCTCTCTCTGTCTCAAAACTAATAAAAACATATTTTAAAATATCTTTTAAGTCTTCATTAAAAATATCAATGACAGTCACAAATATAACATGTCTCTGCCACTAGAATCACATATCCTTGAGAAAAATCTAACGTTTTAAAATAAAATAGAGACTCCTTTTAAAGGCACTTTTTGCAGAGTTGTATGTCACATGGTCTGTGAACATACAATTTACTGAACTTGGATCGTGGGCCCAGAGCTCAGAGGTTTGATTGCTTCTCTTCACTCTGCAGGCAAAGCCTCCCCCGTGGAGAGAGACCTTCACCACCACCCTCACCCACTCCCAGAGGCCCCTGTGCCCGCTGCTCGCCTCCTCCCTTTGCCCATGGGCAACTGCCAGGCTGAGGGCTCCGGGAAGGCTTCTCTCCGGGTCCAGGACTGACCTCGGAATATCCCTTGGGCAACAAAGGTCAAGGCCAAGAGGCCACGCCTCTCTGCTCCATCCAAGGCTCCCGGAGCCTGTCCTTCCCCTTCCCCTGTCAAGCTTAAGCTGTTAGACACTTGGGCTTCGTTCCTTCACAGCTTCCAGAAAAAACAAGTCTGTTACAGAACCACCACCTCAGCTTTATGGGGTTAACGCCCCCGCAGGAGTGAGCCTGAGGGCGGGGGAGAGATGACCCTCTGGCAAAATAACCAATAAGCTCCTGGGCTTTGAATCAACAGAAAAGACACCCATGAGGCCTGTGCCGCTGTGCTAAATGCACACACGTTTCCGTCCCCCCAGCCTTTGTTGTGCAGATGCTCAGAAACCTGAAAGTACATACTGACATAAAACAAATCTAAATTGTTATAGATATTGTAATGGACAGGAAAAAATTATGCTATCACACATAATCTTTCATAATTTGTGTTTTCCATGCAAACTCCTTAGTTTTATCTGACTTCTGCTTTTCTAGTTTCCTTAGCAGCAAAGACACAATCATATGCATCCATCACCCTAGAGGGACCTCCCGTCCTAGATAAGCCTGAGCACAAATTGCAGACTTTGCACACTCACCTGTCTTCGCTTAGCTCTCGCCCTTAGAGGCAGGCAGGGCACTGGCGCTTTATATACAGTCTCGGCCCTGCTTCCTCTTTTAAGTGTTGACTTCATCCTATTGTGAAAGGATTTATAGCTAAGTCTAACAAATTATAGTAACGATCGTAGTAATTACGAATACTTTGAACTTATAGAAGACCTATTCAAGAATGCCCTGGCGTTTTTGCAAACATTAACCAATTAGTTTCTTACCACACCTCAGAGGGCAGATCCTAATTGTAGGTTCACCTTGTTACTTTCAGGACCAACAGTTTCTGGGAATGGAGTTAGGTAAGAAGGGGAGGGAAGGAGGGAAGGAGGGAATGAGGGAAGGAGAAAGGGAAGAAGGAAAGGAGGAAAGGGGGAAAAGAGAGAAAGGAGGAGGGAGGAAGAGAAGGAAGGAAAGAGGGAGGGAATGAGGGAGGAAGGGTGGGTGGGAGAAAGGGAGATGAAATTGGAGTGTCAGAAACTCTTATCCTTGGTCTGTATTTCAGGCAAGTGGAGCCACACCTGAGGCTGGATGACGCTCTTTTATGTAACCCAGTAGCCACAGCTTGTTCTTAACTGTCTGCCTCAATAAATGCTTCAGGAGGGTTTATATGAGGGCTCCAGGAAGGACCCTGACCCGATTTCCCAGGGATGAGTTTCATCAATAAGAGGGAACCCCTTTATCACCACAACTTGTGAGCCCAACTCTGCCTGCTGGATGTTCCCCCAACACAGCCCCTCCTCTTGCTCTCTGCCTCCCACGGGCTCTTCCTGAGGCCGAAAGCCCTGAGGGACAGGGACCGTGTCTCATCCTCTTTATAGCCCAGCACCTAACACCCTGCCTGACACATACTAGAGATAAATGAGTAACTTCTTATAACGTCTCCCCGCCCCGTGCCTCCTCCCCACCCCCACCCAGGCACAGCTGGAATGTAAGGCTGAGCGGTGAACTTGCCTGAGCACGTATGACCGAGTGCCCAGCGCCTGGCATGATGTGGGTATTCAGGAAACATGTGTTGGATCAGTCAATGCGTGAAGAATTTCTATAGCCTCACCCAGCGGGATTTGGATGCGTCTCCCAGCGCTGGGTTCAGGGTAGAGTTGATTTCCTCATGTTCCACGCTGCCCTCAGGATAATTCCATCCCCGCACCAATGACACTTGCTTTTGTCTTTTTTTTTCTTCTCTCCCCCTCCCCCCCCCCCCCCCCCCCGGTATGAAAATGATGTGAGAACAAGGACTGAGTCTGTTTTCCCATTTCTCCTGACTGGCACATAAGAGGTATTCAGTAAGTGTTTGTGGAATTAATTAATTAGTAATTAAAGGGTACCCGTGACGTGTAGGAGGTCACTGACTTGACATCACATTCTCTGCCCGTGGCTGAGACGCTGAGGCCATGGAGGCCCCTGTGAGCAGATGCCGACTGGAGACCCAGGGGCCTGAACTTTACATTTGGGACCCAGTGGGTGTGAGAATGCTGGTCTCTATGGTTGGCAGAATTGGGATAAAAAGTAGAGAAATGGTGTACCGCATCACAATCCTAATCCCCACCAGGAAATGGAACACTTGCTCCTCATTTTCCACTATGGTCTAGCACACCCATGACAACTAGAAAGTATTGCAGTGGGAAGAAACCTGGGGGTGCCCCGGCCACATCTGCAAACTTGCCACGTCACCAGGGTTGATCCACCCGTGCCAGCGTCCTGGCAGGTCTCCCTGCTGGGCTGCCAGCACAGGGCCTGGCAACAGCTCCCAGCTAGGCCCTCTGGCTTTTCAGTCAGACCCCACAGGACAGCCTTCATTCCAAAGACCTGGTGAAGGTCCAGCAGGGAGCTGGGGGAGGTGTTGGGAAGTCAGTGAGACTAACTACCACTATGCCCTGCCGTGCCCCAGGAGCCACACGAGCGGCAGATGCCCCTACAGTTCCGACACCAAGTCCAGTGTGGTTGCACCGAGCAATTCTGACAGGATCTGCCTGGAGATAGCGTCAGATCCCACAGGTTGAGGGCTCGGTCCCACAGGACTGCCCCCTCCTTCAGATGGCAGTCCCAAGAGCAGATTGTCACTCGTGCTTCTGACCAACTGACTATAGATCTGAGATTCCAAATACGCCCTCCGTGAGTTTGATTAATTTGCTAGAGCAACTCACAGAATTCAGAGAAACATTGCACTTACTAGGTTATTGGTTTACTGTAAAAAGACATAACTCAGAGCAACTAGATAGAAGAGATGCATTGAGGGCAAGGTCTGGGAAAGGGCTGTTGGAGCTTCCAATGTTCATTCATTCATTCATTCATTCATTCAAAAGTGTCATGGAGAGCATATTCTGTGTCAAGTATGATCCTGGGAATGGAAAATACAGTACTGAACAGACACCCATGGTTCCTACCCTTGTAAAGAACATTTTAATGGAAGGAGTTAGATTTCGGGTACCAAAGATACACTATAATCCCATCCTGTATAATAAAGGCTAATATGCAAATCAATCAAAAGGTAGAGCCACCCATCACTGTGATGCACATTGACCACCAGGGGCCAGATGCTGAACTCAGAACTGCCACCTGGTGGTCAGTGCACCAGAAGCTGGGCTCATGGCTGGCAAGCACAGAGGCAGTAGTGGGGGCCTCTCCTGCCTCCATGGCAATGCTAAAACTGCCCAACTGATGGCTCCTGAACTGTGAGATGGTGCAGGCTGGGCTGAGGGGCCCCTCCCCTCCAAGTGCACAAATTTCATGCACAAATTTCAAATAGTAAGATTGTAATGAAGCTGGAAAATTCCTATAACTTAATGACATTGTAGCTTTCCCAAAAGCATAGCACAATGCATTGCTCACGTGTTTGTGGTGATGCATCACAAACAAAACTGTGTGCTACTAGTCATATAAAAGTATAGCATGTGCAATTATGTATAGTCCACAATACTTGATACTGATAATAAATGACTGTTGCTGGTTTATGTATTTACTATACTTTCTATTGTTATCTCAAAGAGTATTCTTTCTACATATAAAATAAGTTTGCTGTAAAACATTTTGCCATGTTTGGTGGCAGCAGCCTCATATATCTCATATTTACAGCATTTCTTGATCGAATTATTTTCTCTTGTGCTTGATTTAATCTCATGCTGTTTTGCACAGTACCTGCTTTACATGCTTATTGCCCAGGAACAGCAGGCTATCTCATACAGCCCAGGCATGTAGTAGGACCATGTAGATTGTGTGAATGCTCTCTATGAGGTTTGCACAACAATGACAAAATCACCCAACGACGCATTCTTCAAAGCGTATCCCTATCGTTTATTGGTGCATGGCTGTAGAGGCAAAGGGAGGGGTGTTTATTATTTGTTTTTACAAGGCCAACTATGTAAACATCTAAGAACACCAACGGGAGGGATTTGGCAGAGGAAGAGCTTGAAAATGCATCAAGGGAATAAGAAATGGAGCAAAGTCTCAATGGTGACTGGGAGTGGTGTCCTGAGTTCATGTGAAGGGTTGGTTGGGGAAGGGAGGTAGAGAGACTGAGAGCATGGACGATGAAATCTTGGGTTCTGGGTGATTTGGGCAAGTTGATTTCTTTGAGCCTGTTTCCTTGGCTGTTAAGGTGGGATCATGCCCTTACCTTACAGGGAGGTTTTAAGGATTAAATAAAATAATGCTTCTAAAAGACTCAGTGGTATTTCTACTATTCTTTCAGCCTTCCTCCTTCCAACTCCAGTCAGCTCTACCAACTCATTCTAATCCAGTGACAAACATATGAACCCAGTCACACACTGAAGGAAAGGGAGGGGGTGGAGGAGAGAGGGAGAAAGGACTGATATAAATTTACATTTGCAATGCTTTTTTTTCATCTAACAGCCTCCAAATTACTCACCCAAGACTCTTACACAAATCTCTTGTGGAACTTTTCGAGGTGGCAATTACCCACGTCTTGCTAACAAGGGCACTGGCCGCCCTCCCAGTGAAGAGGGACCAAGATGTTTGTTATTCCTCAATCATTTTTGACCAACGCCCCCGGGCAGTTTGGGCCACAAATGCCAAGAGGCATGCAAAAGGAAAGAAATCAGGAAAAGGAAACTAAAAAAGAGTCATCCCTATTTGCTTTGGACACCACTGATTTGCTATATTTTGTTGTGGAAACCACTAAAATTCTTGCATATAGTCATGTGCCACTTAATGTGGCTACATTACGAGAAATGTATCATTAGGCAGTTTCATTGCGCGAACATCACAGAGTGCACTTACACACACCTACATGGTCTAGACCAGTGGTCGGCAAACTATGGCTCACGAGCCACATGCGGCTCTTTGGCTCCTTGAGTGTGGCTCTTCCACAAAATACCACGAGTCTATTTTAAAGAAGTGGCATTAGAAGTTTAAGTTGAAAAATTTGGCTCTCAGAAGAAATTTCAATCATTGTACTGTTGATATTTGGCTCTGTTGACTAATGAGTTTGCCGACCACTGGTCTAGACTACTGATCACCTAGGCTGTGTGGGAGAGACTATTGCTCCTGGGATACAAGTCTGCACAGCATGTTACTGTACAAAACAACACAAGCTTAAATCAAGCACAGGAGAAAATAATGCGATCAGGAAATGGGTAAAGATGAGATGTATAAGGCCACTAGCATAGCATGGTATACTGTCTTACAGCAGACGTTTTTTATAAGAAGAAAATACACTCTAAAATAATGATAAAAAGAATATTATAGATAATACATAAACAGATGCAGTTGTTTATTATCAAATATTATGTACTGTACATAATTATATGTGCTATCCTTTCCTAGGACTAGCATCACAGTAGGTTTGTTTATTCCAGCATAACTACAAACATCTGAGTAATGCCTTGTGCTATGATATCACTAGGCAAGAGGGATTTTTCAGCTGCATTATAATCTTACTAGAGCCCTGGTGCATTACATTTGTGCATAGGGTGAGGGGGAAGATGGGGAGTCCTCAACCTGGCCTGCACCTCTGGCAATCCAAGACCCCTCGGCTCCTAACTGCTCACCTGCCTGCTTTCCTGATTGCCCCTAACCTTTCTGCCTGCCTGCCTGATTGCCCCTAACTGCCTCATTCAGAAGGACATTTGGAAGGTCATTGGGCTGTCTGATCTAAATTAGCATATTACACTTTTATTATTATAGATGGGACCACCATAATATTCATGGTACATTGTTAACCAAAATGTTGTTATGTGGCTCATGACTATACTTAGTTTTTCTTTTGGTGAAACAACAACAACAACAACAAAACAGAACAAAACAAACTTTTTCCTACTTCACTCACTGGAATGGGCTTTGTTGTTTTGAAATAGGAGTGTTTGGAAATGTGGGGAGTGTGTTTTTTATTTCTCAGTTCCAGGGTGTGCCGCAGGCATGCAGTGGCCCCTGGAGAAGTGCTGCTGACTGCTCACAGGAGCGTCAGCTGTGCCAGTGTTCCAAGTTCTGTGCTCCTGCACACGTCAGAGGCCAGGAATGCTCCTGGCAGCACTGTGTTCGATGGCAGGATAGGGCAGATCTGGTAACGTTTCCTGGGAAGAACCTTGGCAGCTCACCTGGCTCTCCCTGAGGCTGGCCCTAGCTCAGACTTGGGGTGCAGTGTCACAGTGTGTGCCCAGTGGATCCTGAGTGTGACTACCCGCATTTGGTGGGCAGGCTCACGAGGGCTTTCCTGTTTCCATAACCTGGAAAGATCTTGTTAGTGTTTTGGGGGGAGCAAAGGAAGAAACGGACCTCACTCGCTATGCCCCTATAGAACTTCTTTCCTTTGAAAAGTCCTACAGTCACATAAACCTTATCACCACTCTTCACCACAGATTATGACACTCCTGAAACAATTAAATCTATGCAATTTCTTGCCGAAGCCGGTTTGGCTCAATGGTAGAGTGTCGGTCTGAGGACTGAAAGGTCCCAGGTTCGATTCCGGTCAGGGGCATGTACATTGGTTGCGGGCACATCCCCGGTAGGGGGTATGCAAGAGGCAGCTGGTCGATGTTTCTCTCTCATCGACGTTTCTAGCTCTCTATCTCTCTCCCTTCCTCTCTGTAAAAAAATCAACAAAATATTTCAAAAAAAAATAAATAAATCTATGCAATTTCTTTATATACTTTGGACACATAATTTATGGATTTCTTTTCATATTGTGTGATGCCTTCCTTGGAAATGAGCAGTCTGCATGTAGTCAAGCATTCTCATTGGGAAAACCACATTTCTCAGTTTACATTGAGGTCAAAGAAGGAAGGCTACGAGAATGGCGCCAGGTTTATATATACTGCTGGTTGCTCCCAAGACAATTCACAGTGGTGCTGCTTTTCTTGTGAGAGTTGATGAAAGAAGAGAAATAGATGGATCACCGTTACTCACAAGAAACTCTGAGTTCAAAGGAAGTTAACTTGTCTTAGTTGTCCAAGCCCAGTTCATTGAGAGGCTCTACCTGTTTGTTATTTTCTGAGAAACATCCTCTATTTTTCATTCCTACTTTTATTGTTGGCTTGGCATGTCCCTAAATTGTGAAACACTCTTGTGTGTTAAAACCAATGATTTAATACCAACTTAGAGTCTTTTATTGGCTTTTCTCTGATGCCTAATAAAATATACAAGAGAGCCGAAACTGGTTTGGCTCAGTGGAAAGAGAGTCAGCCTGCAGACTCAAGGGTCCCAGGTTTGATTCCGGTCAAGGGCATGTACCTTGGTTGCAGGCACATCCCCAGTAGGGTGTGTGCAGGAGGCAGCTGATCAATGTTTCTCTCTCATCAATGTTTCTAACTATCTCTCTTCCTTCCTCTCTATAATAAATCAATTAAATATATATATTCGCAGGTTGAGGGGATACTAATGCAGGAGCTGGACATGGAGGCCATGGGGGCATCAGATACCAAGGAGACAGAACTGAACCTCACATCACCCTGCTTGGCCCCAGAGGATGGCTGGTTAGCCAGTGACAGGTAAGATTCCTCAGGGAAGGAACAACCTAAGACAGGCATAGTTGAAGAGGGGCCATCAGGAGAGAACTTGGGGGTCAATGAGGTGGGGCCCAGAGCCTCACCCCCCCCCAACTTTGCAGGGGCCTGAAACCTCACCCCTGATGAGGGAGTCTCCTGCCCCAATGGCTGCTTAACTTCCCATGCCCAGCTCAAATTGGGACCTAGGTAAAAGACAGATACTTGGCTGACAGCAGCTGCCCTCACACTACAACCAGACTTGTTTGAGTTGTCTTATAAACATGTTGTGGGGAAGTGGGTTTTTAATATCTAATTCCAGCCTACCACCAGGAATGCTCAGAGCCTACTCAAGAAGGCAAATAATCCTTTCCCCTAATATTTACATGGTAAAATAAGATTGTTTTAGAGTAATAAATTTGACAGTAAAATAATAGACAAGTTTTCAGGCTAATTTAAATTGGTTAATTGAAATAAGTGAATATTTAGAAAAACTAATTGCACTGAACAAAAAGCTATTCCTAAAGTGTTAACTAAAATTTTTGTTGATAGTTCATCTCAGGATAAAATCTCACAACAGGAAATTAACCTAAAGCAGTCATATTATAGTGCAAAAAATTAAAATTTAAAAGCTATCAAGCCTACATTATAAAATTTTCAAAAGCCTCCTAATATTTAAATAAAAAAAGGAGGAAAGTAGAAGAATATCATGTAAGGAAAAATATCCTGTAAGTAAATTAAATCTAGAAAATTTGTACTTTAGAAAATTAATTGTAATACTGATAGCAAGACACCCATGCAAAACACACATGGTGTCAAAACAAGCCAGAGGAAAATAATTTGGGCAAAAAATGAAAAAGGATCCCAAGTCAAATTTATAGAAAATATTCCTTTATTAATTTTTGGTCGAAAATATGTTTGTATATTTTCAGAAAGCAACTCTGAGATCATGTGGATTATGGCAACAGAGAGGAATTGACAGGACTACTCCAACCATAAAGACAGAAGAGAAGCAGTCCAGAAATGGAAGATGCTGACAACACCTTGCCATAATAGCAGTCAGCAGCTGTGTATCACTGCAGGTTGCCCAGGACCAAACCAGAGAGGATTGGACCTGCCTTATTTGTCCACCACCCAGAACTGAAATATCATTGCTGACATGCACACATAAAGAACTGTTTGAAATTGAAATTGGGTGTCAAAAGAACTGTTGGCCAAGAAAGAAACTCATTACAGACTGATTCATATGCCTTTCAGCATAATGATTATTACTTGTCTCATTTTTTATTCTTGTAAGTATATTTTTAGTAGGACATGATTTCACTCATCTAAGAGAAATGGTGAACAACATAGACTGATGAACAAGAACAGACCCAGCCAATACCAGTTTGGCTCAGTGGATAGAGAATTGACCTGTGGACTGAAGGGTCCTAGGTTTGATTCTGGTCAAGGGAATGTACCTTGGTTGCAGGCTCATCCCCAGTAGGGGGTGTGCAGGAGGCAGTTGATCAATGTTTCTCTCTCATCGATGTTTCTAACTCTCTATCCCTCTCTCTTCCTCTCTGTAAAAAATCAATAAAATATATTTTAAGAGAGAAACCAAGATGGTGGCATAGGTAAATGCCTAACTGCAGCCTCGCACAACAATTTCAAAGCATACAACTAAAATACAAAATGGACATTATCCAGAACTACAGGAAAGTTGACTAACTGAAAAGTCTACAACTAGAAGGAAAGAGAAAACCAGAAGGAAAATCAGAGGAGCTGTAAAAGCCTAAGGTATGGAGACACGGTGCATGCATGGGGAGAGGACGGAATTGGAGAGGAGAGGGCGGCTGAGTGCCTAGCTGGAGTTCCCTAGTGGGAAGGAGATAAAAAGCTCTGGACTGTGATGAACCCCAGTTGCGACTGCACTGAACCCTAGTTCTGGGTGAGACCCTGGGGACCCAGGCTCATACAGAGGTAATCTAGGCTGTAAGTTGGAAACTCAGGGGAGCAGCGAAAGGCAGAGTCCCGGAGGTGCGCATGTGAATGTGTGCAGAGGACAGACTATTGACTGTGCCGTTGGATTGCCCTAGCAGGAAGTAGACAAAAGCTCCAGACTGCACTGAACCCCACTTCCAGGCTCATTGGGGGAGTGACTAGACTGTCTGGTAGTGGGCAAAACTCGAGGGCACCTTTCTTTCAGAGGTGCTTTTAGTGAGTACCAAAGCATCGAGTACCAAAGGACACTGAAGAACACTGAGAATCAGGAACCTCATAGGGCAGGGCTAACAGGAAGACAAGGCTGTAGGCTCCACCCTGAAACTCTGCCCCATCCAAGCTGAGCACAGAGGCTTTTGCAATTTTCCAAGTCTAGTCGAATAAAGCTGTCTCCCAGCATAGAAACAGCTGATCCTCACAGCCAATTGGCCTGGAGGTCAGTTCCTCCCAGTGATAACAACAACAATAAAGACTTAACTACTATAAGGCTGTACACACAGTCCACAAAGGGGTCTACCAACAGTGTCCACCTCAGGTAACTGGGAGGCTGACACACTGAACCATATAGAACACCGTAGTGCACAAAGCCACCCTACCAATTCAGAGAAGCTTTGAAAATGCCAAGACAAGGAAACAGATCACACACACACACACACACACACACACACACACAAAAAAAAAAAAAAAAAAAAAAAAAAAAAATGGAGGACAAAAAGCAACTGGATATAGAGTTCAAAACCATGATTATAAGGTTTTTCAAGAATTTCCTAGAAAAGGATGATAAAATAAACAAGACCTATGAGGATATGAAAAAGGATCAAATAGAAATAAAGAATACATTGTCTGAAATAAAAAAATATTATACAGAATCCTAAAAACAGAATGTAAGATCTCAAGAATCAAGTCAAAGATTTGGAACACAAAGAGCCAGAGGACACTCCTCCGCAGAAGCAAGAAGAAAAGAGAATCCAGAAAGTTGAAGATAATGTAAGAAACCTCTGAGATAACTACAAGTGAATGAACATCAGAATTATTGGGGTGCCAGAAGAAGAGAGAAAGCAAGAGACCAAGAACATATTGGAAGAAATAGTGACAGAAAACTTCCCCCACCTGGTGAAAGAATTAGACTTACAAGTCCAGGAAGCACACAGAACCCCAAACAAAAGGAATCCAAAGAGGACCGCACCAAGACACATCATAATTAAAATGCCAAGAGCAAAAGACAAAGAGAGAATATTAAAAGCAGCAAGAGAAAAACAGGTAGTTACCTATAAAGGAGCACCCATACGATTGTCAGCTGATTTCTCAACAGAAATCATGCAGGCCAGACGGGAATGGCAAGAAATATTCAAGGTGATGAATAGCAAGAACCTATAGCCAAAAATACTCTACCCAGCAAAGCTATCACTCAGAATCAAAGGCCAAATAAAGAGCTTCAAAAATAAAAAAAAGCTAAAGGAGTTCATCACTGCCAAACCAGAATTATATGAATTGCTGAAGGGAATTCTTTAGGAAGAGGAAGAAAATAAAGATAAAAATTATGAACAACAAATACGTAACTGTCAACAAGTGAATCTAAAAGCCAAGGGAATTAAAAAATCTGATGAACAGTATTAACTGGTGAATATAATAGAATCTGAGGTATAATGAGGTATGGAAGGGGAGTGAACTGACGATTCTCGGGGAAAAGGGAAGTGGGGGGTGGGGGAAGAGACGGAACATAAACTGTGCACCTATGGATGAGGACAATGGGGAGTAGGGAAAGGGCAGAGGGTGGGGTGGGAACCTGGTGGAGGGGAGCAATGGAGGGGGGGAAATGAGGAACATTTGTAATAATATGAACCGTACAGATTTATTTTTAAAAAGAAAGGAAAATAAAATATATTTTAAAAAATAAAAAAGAAAGAAAGAACAGACCCAGAAATAAGGAGCCATGGGTCAGACTGTTGAACCTCAGAGGGAGGGTGGGGATAAAAGGGAGAGATCAACCAAAGGACTTATGTGCACACATGAGCCTAACCAGTGGTCAAGGACAATAGAGGGGGTGGGGACATTCGTGGGGAGGGGTGGGGGATTGGTATGGGGGGTTGAGGACAAAAATGTGATACTTTAATCAATAAAGAAATTTAAAAATTAAAAATTAAAAAAATATAATATATATATATATATATATATATATATATATATATATATGAAAGACTTTTCAATTTTCATGAAACTTAAATTACATGATCCTGAAATTACTTTTGCCTGAAAACTTTGGGGAGATCATCTGTGAATGAAGGTGGTTCTTTCATTTGTTTCAAATTACTTCTAATTTATATAAAGAAAAATAATGATTGGGCATTTGAATTATGAACCTAATATAGGTGCTTTTGTGTATTTTCCAATAATATTCATATGATTCCCTTTCTCCAATAATTGTGAAATAAAATATTGACACCTGTAACAAAAAAGTACAATACAAACACCAAATAATAAATGCCTAGGCTGGCTATTGAGAAAGGGAATTTCAGGAAGCTAGAAACAGCTTTATTCCTTCCAAAATATTCCTCTTCATTCATTAGTGAGTTTTACTTAGTGTCCACAGTGCTCCAGCCACTGGGCTGTGCTAAGAATAAAAAGTTAAGTAAGACATAGCCCCTGCCCTCAAGAAGCTCACTTCTGGGTAGTAAAAGGGTATCTGCGGACATTTTTTCTAATTCCTTTTGGGCTGAGGGATGCCTTTGCTGGCTGCTCCAGAGCCAACACCAAACCGTTCACACATAGACAGTAAAACTCCACCAAATCCATCAGCCAGCCAGCAACACGCTGATGAGGAAACCCTGAGTAAATCCTTTATTGTCCCCAAGCATGGAAGCGTGAGACTGGGACCTAATAAAACTCTCAGATGCTGTGACTCACACAATTTGTCTAAAATATCCCAAGTGTGAGAATCCGCCCAGGGGATCATCCAGTCCTACCTCACAGCTATGGATCACTTCCCAGGACACAAAGCATTTTCACCTGTGCTGTTGTCACACCCTGTGATGTGGAGGGAGAGGGTGGAGGGAGAGGGAGAGCGTAATCATTCGTCACACCTTACAGAGGAGGAGGCTGATGACCCTCAGTAATGAAACGACTTGTCTAGGAGACCAAGTCAGCCAGGGGTCCATGGTCCACTCAGGTAGATTTTTTTTTACCTTCGATTTTACGTCCTGTAATTCCTCAGGGACCGGAGTTCCTCTCTCACATGTAGTGAGATCTCTGGGGAGCACCATGACGGGGAGCCAGCACCTATCAAGGCCACTGGGCTGTTCGTTGTGTGGAGAACAATGGTGTGCTGGTTGTTGTGTGGAGAACAATGGTGTGCTGGTTGTGTAGAGGTGATGTCCTCAGGGGGTGCCTGGGATCCCAGGAGTATGATGTGCCCCTTGGAGGCTCGGGTCAGGGAGGGAGCAGGGGAGCAGGTGTCCCAAGCTTGGGGATTTTCCCTGGGGAATGGAGAAGAGCGGAGGCCCCCTGGAAGAGCCTGGAGCTCCTGGGGGCTATTATCTGAATCAGATCAGGGCGGCAGGGTGGGGGTGGGGGGACTCTGGACCATGGAGACACCAATGCCAGGTCCAGGGAAGTCCTATGCTTTGGGATACTGCCCTGAGAAATAACCGCCTAGCCGAAACCAGTTTGGCTCAGTGGATAGAGCGTTGGCCTGTGGACTGAAGGGTCCCAGGTTCGATTCAGGTCAATGGCATGTACCTTGGTTGCAGGCACATCCCCAGTTGGGGGTGTGCAAGAGGCAGCTGATCGATAATTCTCTCTTATCGATGTTTCTAGCTCTCTATCCCTCTCTCTTCCTCTCTGTAAATTGAAAGACCCCCAGAGGGAGACCCTCACTCTGTCCCACGGACAGACGGCGACCCCAATCAACCACAGGAGGCGTCACTTGATGCAAACAGCAAGAGGCTTTTTATTCCAGCGCGCTGGGGCTCAACTCGTAACTCACGCAGGAGCAGAGGAGTCGAGCCCCGAGCAAAAAATCTTACAAGTATATATAGGCAAAAACCATATATCTGGAGGGGTTACACACGGAGGGGAAGAGGGGAACAAAGGAATTCTAAAAGGGGTGCTGGGCTCGTTAATAACATATTCTATGACAGGGCTTGCGCTAAGTCAATAGTCCTGTCTGGTAATCTCACACCCTATTTCACTTAACTGTCAAAGCAAAGTTTACTCTGTTAACCTGTTTCTCTTATCTTGTTGGAGCAAACATTGCTCCCTTTACTCCCTGCTTGGGGCTGTTTCCTGAGACAACTTTAAGGGTCCTGTTCCCATCACTGGCGGGGGGGGGGGCCTTGGGTAGTTGAGATAACACAGACAGCTTTTAAACATTTTTATTCTTTCAAAATAAATCAATAAATGTATATTTAAAAAAAGAAGAAGAAGAAGAAGAAGAAGAAGAAGAAGAAGAAGAAGAAGAAGAAGAAGAAGAAGAAGAAGAAGAAGAAGAAGAAAGAAAAAGGAATAACCGCCTAGTCTCTGTCAGAATAACCGCCTAGTCTCTGTCAAGGCTAGCTGGGGCTTCCCACCTGCTGGCTTTCAACGAACTTTCACTCGGATCAAGATGCATATTGTTATCCCAAAGTAATGTGTTATGGGACCCGCTGGACGCACAGAAATGAGTGCTGAAGTGGAATTTTTGGAACCCGGATTCTTTGTCTGCCAGAGTTAAAGAAGGAATCCACAGACAGAAGGTGGTGCAGCAAAGGTGGAGATTTATTAAAGAGCAAGTACAGACTCCACATGGGGAGAGGGAAAGAGTCCCACAGAATGGACTCCCACGTGGGGAGGGGAAAAGGGTCCCGTTGAGTTCCTTCTCCCTGCGGCTTATGAAGGCTGCAGATCCTGGTGCCTTGATGTCCCCTCTGATTGGTCACTATTCCCTTGGTCTGGTTACTATAGTAACTCCTGGGCTCAAAGGTTGAACCTCACATGGGACAAGTGAGGTTCTCCTCCCCATTGTTTTCCTGTTCCCTTTGGGCTTTCTTCCTCTCCTTCTGGCTGAAGGGCTTCCTTCTCTTTATTCTGTAAACATAGACCTTTTGCTGTCCCAGCTCTCTCATTCTATGGAAATGCACCTGTTGCAGCTTTTCAGCTCCCCCATTCTATGGAAATGTTCCTTCTGCTGCTCTGCAGCCCTGTGCGTCCTCCCTCCACAGTCCCCTAATTTCTAAAATTTCCTAAAACCTGTCTTTTTCACCCCAAAATTCCTGTTTCAGTGTAGTTATATTATTCCAGTCTAAAATGTCCGTTTAGTGCTTGATATATTTTTGCTGAGACTTTCTCTTATTTGCTGAGAGTCTATTTTTTCATTTGTTTCAAGTGTGCTTGTAATTTAGAAACCTTTGTCAGATGAATCTACCACCTTTGTCATCTGGATATTGGCATCGATTGGTGTCTCTTTTCGTTGGTTTGGAGTCTTGGTGTGATGAGTGGTGTTCAGGTGAAAGCTGGATCATGTTATGAGACCTTTGGCGGCTTCCTCTGGCACAGCTGCCACAGGGGCGGGGGCTGCGTGGGGACAGCGGGTGGGGATGAAAGGCCAGGCTCCCCACAGACACCCGTGGGAAGGAGCTGCAAACTTCCGCTGTATCGCAGGGGCGGAGGGAGCACCGATTCCCAAGCCGGTCTCCACGGATATCGCCCTACCTGGGACAGGGAAGAGTGCCCGCGGCGGCTCCCCTGACACTGAGGTAGGGGCGGCCTCATTACAGCGGGTGGTGGTTAAAGTCCTGATCCTCCTCTAGACCTGCTCTGAATCACCTGTCAGAAAGAGGGTGCTCCTTCCTGCCAGGGGTGGTGAAGTCTCCAGGGACCCTGCGGCGAGGGCAGGGAGCACATTAGCCTCATTGTGAAGTCCCAGCTCCCGCCCCGCAACACACACACACACACACACACACACACACACACACACACACACACACACACCACCGTGGGAGGCACTGGGGCACCTGCCACAGCCTGGCCGGGTGGAAGTCCAGGCTTTCCATCCAGCCTAGGCTAGCCTCTCTGCTGGTGCCAGTGAGGCCCAGTTTTTTTCTAAAGGGGTTTGGCTGGCGTCAGCAGTAATTGTAGGTTGTCCGTCTTGCTAGTCTGCCCCTTCCTGATCCGTTGGTTGGACAGGGCCGGCTTTTGCTGCAGGTTTTGTCTGGACCTGTGTTTCCAGGTTGCTGGCTTCTTCAGCTTCAGAAACCCCAAACCCCAAAGCCAGAGAACTCTCCACTGCATCATTCTTCAGGCCTCCAGCAGGCGGATTCCCCTCGCTCCCTTTCAGTTTCTTATGTTTTTAAAATATATAAGGTCTGTGGGCCAAAGGAACCACATGCTAATCTGACTAGTTCAAGGGAAGGCCTGCATGGCAGTTGTGCAAACTCAGAGACCTAAAATAACCACAAAAGATGGCCTGAAAATTAAATATTTAACTACAAACAGGTTATAGTGTAAGCCCAGATGTCCCACTTTTGGTGGAACAGTCCCGATTTTTAACAATTTGTCCCAAGCGGGAAGCGGGACAAATTGTTAAAAATCGGGACTGTCTGGTCACCTTATTATAGTGGGTAATCATGTCCTAGGCCAGTATTTTCCCTGACAAAGATCACCTTAGATCTTTACTGAGCCCATTTGTCTTTTTGCCTCTAAAATAACATATCTGTGAAATGGCTGGGTAACTTGAACTTACTTTTTACCCCGGACCCTACAGGGCACAACAAATGGCACCATCCCTCATTGTTATTGTTATCAAGTTAATTGTCAACTGTTAATGATGTTAAATATCCTGTATCCATCTATGGAAAAGAAGCATATGTTCATCATTTCTCTTTTTACCCTATCTCAGAGGTTTCCCCGCTTTGCTTTCTCCCGCCTCTCTAGTCTATCACCAGTGGATTTCATGTAACCCACCTACAGCCCTTCCTTTGGTTGCAATGTATAAATACAGGTGTAACCCCCCATTCTCCAGAGCATTACCTCAATTTGTTGAGGTTTTGCTTCCCGGCATATGTCGACAGTTTGGCTCAAATAAACTCACAAAATTCGTTAACAGGTTTCGGTGTGTTTTTTTTTTGTTGTTGTTAACAGGACCAAGGTTCTTGTTGTACTTGGGGGAAGACGAGGGAGAAATGTGTGTCTCCATCTACCTGGAGGCAAAGTCCTCCATTCCCTTGCTTTTGAAAGATTTTTTTTTCACATCAAGATTATTTCCCAACAGGAAATTGACAGCTTATTTTCTTACTTATTATTCTATTGCTAGGGCCCATGCACATTGTGTGTAGCTGCATTCAAGGCTTGGATGATCTCCAGTGACAGGCACGGTCCCTGTCCTGCACTGTCAGTGTAGGTGTGTGAGGTCCAGTTCACCAGTCTCCTTGCCCAGCCCCCACACGCATGTGCCCTCTAGAGGTGACCCATGACCACACAGCACAGTCCCCATGGGTGGTGTTGGTGTAGACACGCATCCCCCTTCTGCTCTCACAGACGGAGCTGGGGAACCTGGGTGCCCATGAGCTAAATGAAGATTGCAGTAAGCCATGAGTGAGGTCCTGGAGAATCTCTGGGGGCAGGGCCATGGCATCAGTACTTTTTGAAGCTCCCTGGGTGTGGTAGGCAGAACAACAGCCTCATAAATCAGTCCCCGTCTTGAAATCCTAGAACCTGTGACCTGCTTTCTGCATGTACAGGATGTCCCCAAAAATGTATGCACACTTTAACAGCTCAACTGATGTTTCTTTCTTTTCAGATTTAACCCATTGGAGTTAATAATCCTATATAACAAAAGCTTAATATGCAAATCGACCAAATGGTTGAATGACCGGTGGAACGACCAGTCGCTATGACATGCACTGACCACCAGGGGGAAGACACTCAACGCAGGAGCTGCCCACAGGCCCCAGGCCAGCCAAGGTGGGTGCCAGTGGGGGCCCCTGATCACCCCGCTGGTTGCCCCACAGAGAGAAGTGACTGGCGGCAGCGGGGGGTGGAACCAGTAAGCGGACAATGCCAGGTCTGCCAAGGTGGGTGCCAGCAGGGGGCCCCTCTGCTCGCCCCACCGGTTGCCTCACAAATCAGCCCTGATCACTGGCCAGGCCTAGGGACCCTACCCATGCACAAATTTTGTGCATCTGGCCTCTAGTGTATAATAAGTGTGAATACATTTGGGGGGACACAGAAGGGAATCAGTCAGCAGGTGGAATTAAGGTTGCTAATCAACTGACCTTAAAATAGGCAGAATAGCCTGGGTCAGTGTTTCCCAAACTTCTCTCATGATTAGAATCACCTGGTGGAGTTGTTGAACTACAGATTCCTGAATCCCAACTAAGAAGTGCTAAACTAGAATTTTGGGGAACATATAGGTAAAATTGTATACTTAATTAGTGTTCTAAGCATACAATTTTACCTATATGTTCCCAAAAATTCTAGTTTAGCACTTCTTAGTTGGGATTCAGGGATCTGTAGTTCAACAACTCCACCAGGTGATTCTCATCATGAGAGAAGTTTGGGAAACACTGGCCTGGGTCATCCAGGTGGGCCCCGTGAAATCACAGGCCTTTACATGTGGAAAGGGAGGCCGAAGAGTCACAGCAGAGTGACACGCTGTGCCTCCACCTGCCACTGATGCTTTTGAAGATGGAGGAAGGGGCCAGGAGCCGAGGAATGGGCAGCCGCCAGAAGCTGAAAAGGCAGGGGAATGGGTCCTCTGAGAGCCTCGGAAGGACAGCAGCCCTGCTGATCCTTTGACGTTGGCCCAGTGAGCCCGTGTCAGGCTCTGACCTCCGGAGCTGGAAGGTAATAACCCTTGGGTTGTTTGGGGCCACCACGCTTGTGGTCATTTTTACAGCAGCGACAGGAACTGAGACATGCGGCCGAGATTAAGAACCAGTGCTGCAGAGTTTCTGTTGGCTCTCGGCCATCTTTTGCCAAAATCTTGTCTCAGATCTTTTTAGGAGCATGGCTTTGCCTGAGAGGAAGGGGCTTGTCCCCGTTTGCCACTCTTGTTATTTTTATTTTTTACAGGCATACCTCTTTTCATTGCATGTCACTTCATCACGCTTCACAGATGTGTTTTTCACAAATGAAGGCACGACCCGTCGCCAGCAAACAGATTATGGCTTGCTTTGTTGCAGTGGTTTGACCAAGCCAGCATGTCTGCAAGGTTTGGCTGTATTTCTAAGTTGTTGAAGTTGAGATGCAATTGGCACATAACATTGTGTAAGTTTAAGGTGTGCATGTTGACTTGATATATTCATGTATTACAATTTAATTATCACCCTTGTGTTAGCTAAAACCTCTATCCCATTACCATTTCTCTTTTGTGGTGAGAACATTCAAGATCTATAATAGGTTTTTGTTTTTTAATATATTTTCATTGATTTCAGAGGAGGGGAGGGGGAAAGAGAAATAGAACCATCAATGATGATAGAGAATCGTTGATCAGCTGTCTCCTGCACGCCCCACACTGGGGATCAAGCCCACAACCCGAGCTTGTGCCCCTGACTGGAATCGAACCCGGGACCCCTCAGTCTGCATGCCCACACTCTATCCGCTGAGCCAAACAGGCCAGGGCAGTACCCAGTTTGGTAGTAATTTTTGAAGTGATGCCGGTGTGCTGTCTCTGTGCATCGGGTCTCCAGAACTTGTTATCTTCTGGCTGCAGGTTTGTGCCCTTTAACAACGTTGCCCCAGTATCAAGGAGATTCTTCCCTATGTTTTTTTCTATAAGTTTTACTGCATCACATCTTCTGTTTAGGCCCTTAATCCATTTTTAGTTTATTTTAGTGAGTGATGTAAGATAAGAGTACAATTTTATTTTTCTGCGTGTGTTTTTCCAGTTTTCCCACATTTGTTGGTGAGACTATCCTTTCCCCATGAACTATTTTTGGCTTCATGTCAAATATTAGTTGACTGTCTATGTGTGGGTTTATTTCTGGGCTCTCTCTTCCATTCCATTGATCTATGAGTCTAGATCTATATGTCTATTTTTTTTAAATATATATTTTTAATGATTTTAGAAAGGAAGAAAGAGGGGGGAAAAAAGATAGAAACATCAATGATGAGAGAGAATCATTGATTAGCTGCCTCCTACACTCCCCCACTGGGGATAAAGCCCGAAACCCAGGCATGTGCCCTGACCTGGAATTGAACCATGACCTCTTGGTTCATAGGTCAATACACAACCACTGAACAACACTGGCAGGGTGTCCTTTCATATTATATATGTTTTTTTCAATGATGATGAGGCATTAAATAAGTGTGATTTACTTTTGGACTCTTCATATAAGTAAGTTTATAAGTTAATCAAAACCCATCATCAGATCATGGTTTTCCGTGTTGGGCTGGACCTGCTCTCAAGGATTGCCAGTGCCCTTCACCTCTTCCCTCCTTTAACTTCTTTGCAGCATTTAAAGCTGCTAATCAAATCTTTCTTTTCCAGATTTCCTCCCTTAGTTTTCATAAGTCTACATTCTTCTTTCTCTGTGAATGATTAATTTCTTTTTATTTCCATTCCTCTGGTGTATGCACATCAAAATGCATTTTCTTCTCTCCCCATCCCACTACCACTTCTTTCTGAATCTCCTAGTTTGGTTAAAGAGAGAGAGCCACTCAGCAGGAGTATTTTCCAAGTCTCCCCCCACCTCCTTCCACCTTCAGCACCTGAGCAGTACAGCCCACCAACCCCTATATCCAGCTCCCTTTCCAAATATTCACGCAGCCTCGCTTTCTCCCGTCTCCTCTGGTCCTGCCCTCGTTCTGTCCCCCTCCCTGGCAGCTGTGCCTCCCCTCTCTCTTTGATCAAAGTCCCAAACTGTCCTGCCTACAAGAGTTTTCATTCAGTAAAGCAGAGCAGTCTTAACCACACTCCAAGAAGGGGGGCCGCTCACCTTGAGGACAGCAGAGTAAGTGGAAAAACAATAATCAAATTGACAGGTGAGTTTTCCGTCATCTTAACAATGATCTTAGAGGAAAAGCTCTCAGCTTTTCATCAGAGAGTATGATATTAGCTGAAACTTATATGATTATATTAACCAATGTCACCCCAATAAATAAAAAAAATTTAAAAAACAACAACAATCATGTAAAGATTCAAGACCTGGGTCAACTGGCAGAACAGGTTTGGGCAGAAAGGAATATAAGAAAACGAGCTTCCCAAGAGCCCGTCTCAGACCCCTGCAGGGCCCAGGGCTGCGGGTCTGATGGCGGGGTATGTCTCAGTGGCTGTGACTGAGCAGTTAGGCTCCGGCCATTACGAGAACTGTCTCTCGGCCTTTGTTTGGTTGAGAAAGTCCTTTGGTTGTCTGTCTCCTGAGACTTTGGTAATGTTCTTACACACAAGTTTGGGAAGGAGTATGTTCAATGGCAGTACACAGTGTCCCCACAGTTGGCAAAGATGATCAAACTGTTCCTATAAAATGACAGGGATAGGGCTTGAGGAGGGGGTGGGTTGAGGGGCTGGGCGAGTCTTTCCGGCTCTGGTCTGAGAGGTTTGCTGGGCAGCTGTCTGCATTCTCAGCGGGGCGTTGCTTTTTTTTTTTTTTTTAGCCTCTCTACTTACTGACCTGGTCCCAAGGGAGTGGGAACTAAGGCCCATACCCTACCGAGCACCTAGCTTACCAGCCACAGGACAGCCTCCGCAACAGGGAATTACCCGCTCCAAACTCTCAGTGGTGCTGAGGTTGAAAATCCTGATTTGAACAGACTCCTCCTTTTACTATAATAGTTTAATTAGTGGGCCGTTAGCTAAAGCGCTGTTCGAAGGCTTTGGCCACGGTTGCTCTGGCGTCAAGTAAAATTTGTTCTGCAGGCGGCTTTGAAGATTGGACTGCAATAGAATCCTAGCCTACTTAAAGGAAAGAAGCTTCTAGACCATGTAACGCACACCCCTACAGAGACCAGTGTACAGATCTAGATATCTAGCTGAGAAAATAATTTAACTCCTTGGCATTTCGGTTTCCTCATTTGCAAAATGGGGTAATAATTTTTGTCCTAATCACCTCACTCTTTTGAGGCCCAAGTGGGAAAATTTATGTGAGCATACTTTGTAAAATATAAATATACATATGACCATGACCACACAGCTATATACCAAGCCAATGTGAAGATCACTATTTGAAGTATTTGGAAGCAACCATACTTAGGTAAAAACTGCTGTTTCAATTTTAACCCTGCTATTCTGGCTGCTGCACTCACTTACTTGCTTAAACAATAGGGCAGTTACATCAGCACCCGGATTGAGACCTGGAAACTCTCGTTAATCCATACCACATCACAAAGGTAACTTTCCTGCGCCTGCGGACCAGAACCACAGTAGACTGATTCCCACTGACTCAGTGCCTCCAGGAGTTGAGACTATCGATGACCTTCAGAGATTATTAACCCTGCTCAGTTCTGCTTTTGTACAATCTGCTTTCGCAAGATAGGTCCACATTCCAATGCCCAGCATTTAGAATTTAGAATTTAGAACAAAGGAAAATTTTTGTGGTTTAGACCTTTAACAGAACTGCCTCCACCTGGGACGGTGCCTGTGAGGGTGGGCTCCACCTGCGTGTGGTGCTCTCCTGGCCGTACTCGCCAGCTCAGTAAATCCTTGCCTGCTTTTTTAATCAATTAGCAGCCTCCAGTTGTCTTATTTTTGACTCTAGGGTTCGACCCCACAAAACTATTTACATAGGTTTTCTGTTTTTTTCTTTTAACTCTAATTCAATACGTATTTTAGCTCTTTTTTTTTTTTTTACTCTAAATATTGGCCTACATATAAAAGTAAGAAATAAAAAACATGAGAAAAATTAGTCCCCACCCTCAAGTTCATTGATTTAGTATAAGGGAACATACATTCTTAAGTAAAAAAAAATATATAATCTTCTATGTTGTTGTAGAACATTCATTTTATCATAGTAATCTTAAATGGGAGGCTAGCCCATATCTGTACGGTCCAAAATGAGCCAAGTTCAAGGAATTACATCAGCAAAGTTGCCTTCCTTGAATGACAGGCAGATGTAGTGGATGCTCATCATGAGGACCAGAGAAGCAAGGGCCTAAACCAGTGGCCCTCAGCCTTCCTAATGCCCGACCCTTTCATACAGCTCCTCATGTTGTGGTGACCCCCAACCATAACATTATTCTCGTTGCTACTTCATAACTGTAACTTTGCTACTGTTAATGAATCATAATGTAAATATCTGTGGTTCTAACCAGCTCAGTCACCTCTGTGACCCCCTCCGGAACCTTCAACATTGGGGGCTGGTGTCCTTTTGTGGCTTGAAGGCAGTTTTGTTTGTTATTTGTTTGTTGTTTTCACCCAACCAAATTCTGCTGCTCTCTGAATGCATTCGAGATAAGTGTTATGTGCAGTTGTGCAAACACATGTCCCAAGCACTACAGTTCTTCACCTCATAACCATGGCAGGCTGGGGGAATCAGTCCTGACACTCTTTCTGGTCAAGATTGGATACGACCTCTGACTCTTAACACCATGCTCTAGCCAACTGCTCCTACCAACTGGAGGTGATTGGCTGTGGAGATGCTTGCACATGCTTACATACCTGTGACTATATTAAAAACCATTGAAAACACACTTTAAATAGGTGCTTTGTGACTTACATCTGGATAAAGCTGTCAATTTCTAGTTACTGTGAGGGGAAAAAAATGCCTCGAGCAGAAAAAACACTTCAATTGGTTTTTAGAGACAGTGGGAGGGGAGGAGGGAAGAAAGAGAGAGACAGAGAGAGAAACAGAAAGAGCGAGAGAAAGAGAGAGAGAGAGAGAGAGAGAGAGAGAGAGAGAGAGAGAGAAGAGAGAGAGAGAGAGAGAGAGAGAGACATCAGTGTGAGAAAGAGAGACATATCGATTGGTTGCCTCTAGCTCACACCCAAACCAGGGCCACGGATCAAACCTGCAACCCAGGTACGTTCCCTTGACCTTTCAGTACATGGGCCAATGTTCTTACCACTGACTCACACTGGCCAGGGTGAGATTTTTTTAAATGATATAAACTGTCATTTTGAAAGTGTAGGTATTCTTTTCTTAGTAAAGGGCTAAGTCCTTCCACAGTTGGGTAAGTCACACTCTGGCAGGTACAAGACTCTCCCAGAAGCCTTGTGGAAACACAGCTTGCTGCACCTCTGAAGTTCGGATTCAGTTGGTCTGTGCTGGGGCTTCAGAATTTGCACGTCACACAAGCTCCCAAGTGGTGCCAGTGCTGCCTGCCTCTGACCACACTGAGGAGCAACATTGGCTCCTGAACTGGTTGAGAGGCCTGTCTGGCCGGATAGCTCAGTTGGTTTGAGTGTTGTCCTGATAAACCAAGGTTTCAGGTTCGATCCTAGGTAGAGCACATACGAGAATCAACCAATGGTCTTAGCCGGTGTGGCTCAGTTGGTTGGACATAGTCCATGCACTGAAA
The DNA here is from genome assembly GCF_964339955.1 of Pipistrellus hanaki. NCBI lineage: Eukaryota > Metazoa > Chordata > Mammalia > Chiroptera > Vespertilionidae > Pipistrellus > Pipistrellus hanaki. The sequence continues at coordinate 52,631,029 of NC_140514.1, forward strand.
GGTCATGGGTTTAATTCCTTCTCAGTGCACATGCCCTGGTTGCAGGCTTGATCCCCAGTAGGGTGTGTGCTGGAGGCAACCGACTGATGTTTCTCTCTCATCAATGTTCCTCTCTCTCCCTCTCCTTTCTTCTCTCTCTAAAAAATCATTAGAAACCTTTAAAAAAAAATAATCAACCAATGAATCCATAAATAGATGGAACAACAAATTGGTGTTTCTCTCTCTCTCCCCTGTCCTCTCTCTCTCTTTCTGAAATAAATCAAAAATTAAAAAAAAAAAAAAAAAAAAAAAAAAAGGTCAGGGCAAAGCTCCAAACCTAAAATAACAGTCAATTACATCATATTCTTTGAGTGCAATTACCAGGAAGCAAAATGGAAATACTATGTATTCACATAGAATAAAATCCTATATAATAAAAGCCTAATATGCTAAGTGTACAGTTGTCCAATTGGCCATTCAACCAATCAAAGCATAATATGTTAATAATATGCTAAAGCTGCTCACTATGATGTGCACTGACCACCAGGGGAAGACTCTTTGACCAGTAGGTTAGCTTGCTGCTGGGGTCCAGCCGATCCAGACTGAGTGAAACAGGATGGATATGCCCTGGAGCCCTCTCATGCACTGGTGGGGTCCTAGGCCTGGCCTGTGCCCTCTCGCAATCCAGGACCCCTTGGGGGATGTCAGAGAGCCAGTTTCTGCCTGATCCTCCAGGCCAGGCTGAGGGACCCACTGTGCACGAATTCGTGCACCAGGCCTCTAGTTCTATAATAAAAGCAAAGGAGTCAATTTCTAAGTAGGAAAAATAGACTAGGGAGTTTAAATATGGAACAAACTGAGGCATGGCAAACATGAAGGATTTACTGCTGCAACAAAACAGATGATCCTATATAATAAAGAGGTAATGTGCAAATTGACTGTCACTCCAACACACAAGATGGCCACACCCCCATGTGGACACAGATGGCCACCACAAGATGACCAGCAGGGAGGGCATTTGGGAGGGACCAGGCCTAAAAGGGAGGACAGTTGGGGGCAATTAGGCCAGCAGGGGAGGATAGTTAGGGGTGACTAGGCTGGCAGAGGGGGGCAGTTAGGGGTGATCGGCTGTTTCTGCACACCCCACATCTGGGATCGAGCCCACAATCTGTGCATTTGCCCCAACTGGTAATTGAACTGTGACCTGGTTCATAGGTTGATGCTCAACCACTGAGACACACTGGCCAGGCTCAACATCATTTATTGAATATACTGTTCTTTCTCCATTTTCTGTTCTTGGGCTCCTTTTTCATAAATTAGTTTTCCATACACATATGTGTGAGTTTATTTCTGGGCTCTCTATTCTTTTTCATTGGTCTATGTGTCTATTTTTCTGCCAATACCATACTGTTTTTAATATTATGATATCTTTGTAATTTAGTTTAAAATTGTGGAGTGTGATACATCTGGCTTTATTCTTTTTTTTCAATATTGCTTTTGATACAGAATTTTTGAACTGGAACCAGGATTCTTTGTCCGCCAAAATCAAAGAGTGAATCCACGAACAGAGAGTAGTATAGCAAAGGTGGAAATTTATTGAAGAACAAGTGCAGACTCCCACATAGGGAGAGGGAAAGAGAATGGACTCCCACGTGGGTGTGGAGTGAAGGTGAGTAAACAACTGCTGTAGTCCAGACCAAATAAAAATTTAGGGAGCTCTTTAATAACCGGCCCGCGGACTGCTCTCTCTCCATGCAGCCCAGAGAGCAGCCCGACCCTTTGTGTCTGACCGGATTTAAACCCATATTCACTACCTCCTGTTTTGCAGAGCAAACAATTTTAAAACAATTTAAACAAAGTAGTTTTTCTTAGATAAAGTCAGCATGTCATTTACAGGGTCCTGGCACCTGGTGGAGTAACTGCATCCCGTTATCAGGAAAGCTGACAGTGATCTGTCTTGTAAGGCTATTTTGTTAGTTGCAGCTGGGATTTATGGCCAAGTCGACTAGGAGAAAGCATGCTCAAAGATCCCCACTCTCTAACAGCGGGGAGGGGAAAAAGGTCCCACTGAGTTCCTTCTCCCTGAGGCTTATAAAGGCTGCAGATCCTGGTGCCTGGGTATCACTGATTGGTCACTGTTCTCTTAGACTGGTTACTATAGAAACTCTGGGCTCAAAGGTTGAACCTCAATGGGACATGTGAGGTTCTACCCCCTCCTTCCTTATTGTTTTCCTATTCCCTTTGGGCTTTCTTCTTCTCCCTTTGAATGAAGGGCATCCTTCTCTTTATTTTGTAAATATATACCTTTTGCTATTCCCAGCTCCCTCATTCTATGGAAATGCACCTTCTGCTGCTCTGCAGCCCTGTGCTTCCTCCATGGTCCCCTTAATTTCTAAAATTTCCTAAACCTGTTCTATCTTACCCCTAAAATTCCTGTTTCACTTTGACACTTCGAGATCTTTTGTAGCTTGACACAATTTTATGGGTTTTGTGCGTTTTTTTGTTTGTTTTGTTTTGTTTTTGGTTCCAGTTCTGTAACAAACGCCATTGGTATTTCTGAGGACAAAACCAGAAATGCCTTTCTTTTTCTTTGCTACAGCCTCCCACCACAATTTATGAGAAGTACCTGGTAATCAAACCTCAAGATTGTTAGCTCCTCTGATTCAAACAGCCCCTCTGTTCAAACTGCAAGACAAGTTACTCTGAGAAGGAAAACCCCTATTTTGTAAAAAACTGCTGTTTTGAATTTTCTGCTGTTCTTCTTAGATAAAATGTTGCTTTCTAGTCTGCTTTAGCCTGTTTGAAGAATGATGAAGATAAACTTAGCTGTCTGACCTTGTAGGCCGGAGACTAGATATGCCCATAATCTCAATGCCATGCCAGGTGCACTTTTAATTGGATAGAACTGTATTGTTTTCAAGGCCAGTATCGAGATAACCACTAAGTGCACATAGGGCTGTCTCTTCAATAAAAAGGGAAGTTGTGCTCATAGCCTTGCTTAGAATTTGAATTCATTTTCTCTAAGCCCATCGCGCGATGAATAAAGTGGGTATCTCCAAACTCTCCTCCTGCGTTGTTTGATTGTTTGGGAACTCTAACATAATTTGGTGCATTGGCCCAGAAAATCAAGACATGCTTTGCCTTTAGCTTCTGGTGGATGGACAGGGTTTGGGGCGGGGGCCGGGGGGGGGGGGGGGGCCCGCATTGGACAGGCCTCCGGAAGGCGCCTCTCTGCTGATTTAGCAGAATTAAACCGGGGGACTCTGGGCGCTCCCGGACCTCAGCCCAGGACTCTGGCAGCATTGGAGAGAGCGGACAGACACTTCTGGACCTGAAGACAGAATCTGTAGGGGGCCCCGTCAGTTCAGCCCACTCGAATAAGTGGAAGGGGGAGCTTGATCTCTGGAGGCCACACGGCTTCCTCAGGCAAATCAGGAATTGGGTGGATTGTTGTTTAAGCTCTGAGTGAATGTCTGGTTACGCAGTCCGAGTGGGCCCCAACCAGCGGATCCAGGATTCATCATATGGCATTGTTACGCCCAGACTTCGGGATCCCCAAGGACCACCAGGGAGCCGAGTCCAATGCAATAAACAAAAGAGCCTTTTCCATGCTAGCATGGGCTCTGTCCCCTCACGCCGGCAGCATGGCGGAAGAGAGAGCGAATTTCGCCCAGTCCAGGGGTTTTACTCAGGTCGGTGGTGATGTCACTGCCTCGGATAACTCTGATTGGTTGGGTGAAGGCTAGGGTCCAGCCACAGAATGGAGGATAACTCCGCCCTGCCCCACAGTGGAGTCAGGAGCCCATCCTCACCTCGCCCTGCCCTCTCAGCATAACGGTGACTCACCCCCACGTGGAGGTGACCAGGCCCAGGGTTTATACGGGTGCACCTTAGCTAAGACGAATCTAAGCTCCCAAGGGACGTGGCCAGGCAGGCACCTGAGTGAGGATCTGTGAAAACAGGTCACCCCCTCCCTTGTGTGTCTTGCGCCACCAATCATCATGGGGTTGGGACAGAGTAAACCCACTGTTCTCAATTGCATGTTGAAAAATTTTAAAAAGGGATTTGATGGAGATTATAGAATTAAAATGAATTTTGAAACACTGAGGAAATTGTGTGAAGTGGAATGGCCAGCCTTCGGGGTTGGCTGGCCCTCAGAAGGCTCTTTAGATGAAGGATTGGTCAGGGCGGTGTGGAATGTAGTCACAGGAGATCCTGGACACCCAGATCAGTTTCCCTACAGAGACAGCTGGTTAGAAATTGCTCAGACCTTGCCGCCTTGAGTCCAGTTCTGTGTATACAAGAAGGAAGAGAGTAAGGTTTTAGTAGCAGAAGTGAAGAGGCAGGCAAGGCAGGAGCAGACTAAGGAGAGGCAGGCAGGGACATTAGACACAGACAGATGGGCAAGGGAGGCCCTCCCCGATGAGGAACCTAACTGGTCCCCAAACTCAGAAGACGGAAAGACCAGGCTAAAAAGATACCGGCTGGCTTTCCTCCAGGGTGTCAGGGCCAGAGCCAAGAAGCCCACCAATATGGCTAAAATCTCTGAGGTCTTCCAGAAGCCTGACGAAAGCCCAGCAGCTTTCTATGAGTGATTGTGTGAGGCATACCGAATCTACACTCCCTTTAACCCTGAGGCCCTGGACACTCAAACCATGGTAAATGCTGCCTTTGTAGGCCACGCCCAGCCTTATATCAGGAGAAAATTACAGAAGCTGGAAGGGTTTGTAGGAAAAAATGCTAGTGAACTGCTGGAGATAGCCAACAAGGTTTTCATCAACAGAGACAGGACAGCAAAAGAGGAAGAAGAGAATGCAAAGAAGGGCCAATGTGATAGCAGCGGCTTTCAGAGGTTTGGGCCCCCAGACAGCCCAGAAAGGGAAGCAAGATGACAGATCAGGAGGGAAAGGGAGAGCAAGTCTCAGACGGGACCAGTGTGCCTATTATGAGGAAACAGGGCACTGGAAGAATGAATGTCCCAAACGGCAGAGCAAGAAATTAGAGTCCCCTTTTCCACCCAGTCATCATCAACCAGACCCACCTGAAGCAGACCTTATTGGCCTGGCAGCAGCTGACTCTGACTAGGACAGACCTGGCTCTATTCAGTTGGGCCTCCACAAGCCCAAGGTCAGAATGAAAATCGGGGGCTAGATGTGGGCTTTATGGTTGATACAGGAGCGGAGCACTCAGTAGTCACTCGGAAAGTAGAGCCTCTCTCAGGGAAGGAGGTCACCATTATTTGAGCTACTGGAAACCAGACCCGTAGACCATTCTGCCAGCCTCACTGATGCCAACTTGGCAGCCACTGAGTAACTCATGAATTCCTATACTTGCCAGACTTTTGCTCCAAATGGCTCAGCACAGCTTCGCCTAAGGGGGGAGACTTCTCCAATGATGCTGTCCTTAGCAGTGCCCCAGGAGGAAGAATGGAGACTTTATGACCCTCAGTCAAAGGCCTCACCTTTAGAGCCTGAATTAGAGGAAGAATTCCCACTGGTCTGGGCAGAAGGAAATCCCCCTGGCCTGGCCAAAGACCATGGTCTCCTCCCCCCCTCCCCCCCATACTAATTGACTTAAAGCCTGGGGCACAGCCTGTCAAAATCCGCCAATATCCAATTCCAAGGGAGGCACGCCTAGGAATCCAGGTCCACTTAGACCGGAAACTTCAGTGCGGACTCCCTAAAAGATGCCAGTCACCATGGAATACTCCCCCCTTGCCTGTCAAAAAGCCTGGGACTAATGACTACCGCCCAGTGCAGGATTTACGGGCTGTTACATGCCTAGATCTGAATATGCCTTTTTCTGCCTCTGATTAGCCCCCATCAGCCAGCCGCTTTTTGCTTTTGAGTGGGAAAACCCAAATACAGGAGCCAAGGAGTTCACCTGGACCAGACTCCCACAGGATTTAAAAACTCCCCTACTCTCTTTATTGGAGCACTGGCATCTGATTTATCTAAGTTCCCAGGACAGGATTTGGGGTGTGTTCTACTCCAGTATGTAGACGACCTCCTACTAGCCAGTTCCACACGAGCTCAGTGCTGGGAAGGCACACGAGCCCTCCTGGGACTGTTAACTGAAAGAGGTTATAGAGTGTCCAAGAAAAAGGCACAGATTTGTCAGAAGGAAGTCAAGTATCTAGGTTTCAGAATCACCCAAGGGAAACGAAGGCTAGGGACTGAAAGAAAGCAGGCAATATGTGCCATCCCAGTCCCTAGCACCCGGCAGCAGATTTGTGAATTCCTGGGAGCAGCAGGGTTCTGTCAAATCTGGATCCCAGGGTTTTCAGATCTGGCCAAGCCCCTCTATGAAGCTTTAAAAGAAGAAGAGAAAGCACCCATTGTATGCGCCCCCCCCCCCCCCCCCCCCCCAGCAGGATAAAGGAAAAGCTTAGAGGCCCCAGCACTTGGGTTACCAGATGTGACATGGGACTTTAATCTCTTCGACCATGAGAACAATGGGGTAGCCCTAGCAGTTCTAACCCAGGAATTTGGGCCTTGGTAAAGACCAGTAGCCTATTTCTCCAAGCAGATTGACCCAGCTGCCTTTGGGTGCCCCCCCTGCCTCAGGGCCTGCAAAGGGGGCCCCTGAACATGACTGCCTGGAAGTCCTAGAGGAGGTTTACTCTAGCCGGCCAGACCTAATGGATAGGCCCCTGCCAAACCCGGACTTAGTACTGTTCACAGATGGCAGCAGCTTCTGAGATGAAGGAAAAAGACGAGCTGGATATGCAGTAGTATCAAACTTGGAGACAATTGAAGCACAGGCCCTGCCTGAAGGAGATCAGCACAGAGGGCAGAGCTTTGGGCCCTCGCCAGAGCCTTGGAACTCAGTAAGGATAAGCGTGCCAACATCTACACTGATTCACGCTATGCCTTTGCTACCCTGCATGTTCATGTGACTATATACAAGGAAAGGGGGCTCCTGACGGTTGATTGTTTTTAACATTTTCATTTATTTTTATATGAATCCAATTCAAAGCCCCTGGTTTGTTTTCTTTCTTTTCTTTTCTTTTCTTTTTCTTTTCTTTTCTTTTCTTTTCTTTTCTTTTCTTTTCTTTTCTTTTCTTTTCTTTTCTTTCTTTCTTTCTTTCTTTCTTTCTTTCTTTCTTTCTTTCTTTCTCTCCTTCTTCTTCTTCTTCTTCTTCTTCTTCTTCTTCTTCTTCTTCTTCTTCTTCTTCTTCTTTTCTCCTCCTCCTCCTTCTCCTCCTCCTCCTCCTCTTCCTCCTCCTCCTCCTCTTCTTCTTCCTCCTCCTTCTCCTCCTCTTCTTTGTTCTTCTCTCCCTTCCTTTCTCCTTTCCTTTCTTTTTTGTTGTTGTTATTCCTCACCTGAGGATATTTTCCTCATTGATTTTTTTTTTTAAGACACAATGGAAGGGAAGGGGAGAGACTGAGAGAGACATATGGACTAGTTGACCAGGGTTGAGGGTCGAGCCTGCAACTGAAGTATACCCATGACCAGAACTGACCCCATAACCCTTCAGTCCACAGACTGATGCCCTATCCACTGAGCCAAACTGGCTAGGGCTACAACAGCTTTTTTATCCATTCATCTTCTGATGGGCACTTGGGCTGTTTCCAGATTTGGCTAATATAAATAACACTGCTATGAACATAGGGGGGAATATATTCTTTCTGATTGGTATTTCAGGATTCTTAGGATATAATCCCAGAAATGGGATTATTGGGTCAAAAGGCAGTTCCATTTTCAGTTTTTTTAGGAAACCCCATATGTTCTCCACAGTGGCTGCACCAGTCTGCATTCCCACCAGCAGTGCACAAGAGTTCCCTTTTCTCCACATTCTCACCAACATGTTGTTTGTTGTTTGATTGATGGTAATCATTCTGGCAGCTGTGATTTTAATTTGTGTTCCTCCAATGATTAGTGACATTGAGCATCTTCATATGTCTCTGGGCCATCTGTATGTCCTCCTTGGAGAAATGTCTATTCAGCCCAGCTGGTATGGCTCAGTGGTTGGTTGAGTATGGACTCGTGAACCAGAAGGTCACAGTTTGGTTCTTGGTCAGGGCATATTCTACTGGGGGACATGCAAGAGGCAGCTGATCATTGATTCTCTTATTATTGATGTTTCTACCTTTCTATCTCTTCCTCTCTGAAATTAATAAAAACATGTTCTAAAATATATAAAAATTAAAAAAAGAAGTTTCTATTCAGATCCTTTGTCATTTTTTATTTTACTTATTTATTTTAATAAATCTTTATTGTTCATATTATTACAAATGTTCCTCATCCCCCCCCCTCCATTGCTCCCCTTCACCAGGTTCCCACCCCACCCTCTGCCCTTTCCCTACCCCCCATTGTCCTCATCCATAGGTGCACAGTTTATGTTCAGACTCTTCCCGCACCCCCCACTGCCCTTTCCCCCGAGAATCATCAGTTCACTCCCATTCCATACCTCTGATTCTATTATATTCATCAGTTAATATTGTTCATCAGATTTTTTAAATTCCCTTGATTTTTAGATTCACTTGATAGTTACGTATTTGTTGTTCATAATTTTTATCTTTATTTTCTTCCTCTTCCTAAAGAACCCCCTTCAGCAATTCATATAATTCTGGTTTGGCGGTGATGAACTCCTTTAGCTTCTTTTTTATTAGTGAAGCTCTTTATCTGTCCTTCGATTCTGAGTGATAGTTTTGCTGGGAAGAGTATTTTTGGCTGTAGGTTCTTGTCATTCATCACCTTGAATATTTCTTATGTGTCTGGGTCCCCAGGGTCTGGCCTAGAACTGGGGTTCAGTGCTGTTGGATCTGGGGTTCAGCACAGTGGAGCTTTTATCTCCTTCCCGCTAGGGAACACCAGCCAGGCACTCAGCTGCCCCTCCTCTCCGGCTCTGTCCTGTCCCGAAACGTGCACCGTGTCTCTGTACCTTAGGCTTTTACAGCTCCTCTGATTTTCCTTCTGGTTTTCTCTTTCCTTCTCGTTGTAGAATTCCCAGTCAGTCAACTTTCCTGTAGTTCTAGATAATGTCCATTTTGTATTTTAGTAGTATTTTATTGAAATTGTTGTGTGAGGCTGCAATTAGGTGTTTACCTATGCCGCCATCTTGGATTCTCTCCCTTTGTCATTTTTTAATTGGGCTGTGATAGATCCTCCCTTCCCCCAATTGACGGACGGAGAATGACGAAAACTGCACCTGCAGCACGGACATTCCTGAGCACCTAAGCAGGCACCTTACATGGACTGTACATTGAACCACCAATCAGCACCTGCCAAATACCCTAAGCCCCCGATTCCTAAGTCCCTAAGTGCATAATCATGTGCCTTACATGAAACCACCAATCAGCGTGTGGCCAGTACCCTAAGCCCCATCCCTTCCCTTCCTCCCCTCAAAAAGCACCTTCAGCCCCGTATGTGTGCTCTCTTCCTCTGGAAGGCAGCCGGCAGGGTCCTGCTCCTCTAATAAAGGTTTTTAGCCCTCTGTCTCATCTTTCAGGCTGTTCGTCTTCCTGGTGTTGAGTTTATAAATTCTTTATATATTTTGGAAATTAACCCCTTACCAGATGTGTCATTGGCAAATAAGTTCTCCCATATAGTGGGTTCCCTTCTCAACTTGTTGATGGTTCATTTTGCTTTGCAGAAGCTTTTTGGCTTGATGTAGTTCTATCTGTTCATTTTTTCCTTTGTTTCCCTTGCCCTAGGACAGGGGTCGGCAAACTCATCAGTCAACAGAGCCGATTGAAATTTCTTTTGAGAGCCAAATTTTTTAAATTTAAACTTCTTCTAACACCACTTCTTCAAAATAGACTAGCCAAGGCTGTGGTATTTTGTGGAAGAGCCACACTCAAGGGGCCAAAGATCCTCATGTGGCTCTCCAGCAAGTTTGTTGACTACGGCCCTAGGAGATACATCAGCAAACATGTTGCTACATGAGATGTCTGAGATTTTACTGCCTATGTTTCCTTCTAGGATTTGTGTGGTTTCACTATTTACATTCAATTCTTTTATCCATTTTTAGTTTATTTTTGTGGATGGTGTAAATGGGTGAGACCTGACTTCTTCACACAAATTATTGTTCCAGACTTTTACTTGAGCTCATTTGAAAAAATTAATTAACTTAATACTATACAGGGTCCTTTTTCACTTGCAAGTTCTGTTTTCCCTTCACCGCTGTAATTGGAAACCTCCACACTGGGGAGGGGTGTGCCTCAACTGCCAGTGTTTTGCTAACCAGGACAGTGATTCCTAATCCCAAATGCGCTGTTTTTCCATGTGTGTCCCACTGCCGTCCACACGCACCAGGGTCTCAGACAGTCCTCAGGACAGTGTTCTCCGTGGTGGGAAGGCCTTGCTTGGGTCTACTGAATTAGCCTGCAGGGACTAGCCAGGGCCTCGGCCGCTTCACCAAGTCCACGGGTTCTCCCTGCTCGGAGGCTGTCAGCCTGAGGTTTACCCTCCCCCACCTCTGCACCTCTCTCTGTGGAGTCACTGCTCCAGCTAGAGCGTGTCTCCCTTTGGGCAGCGCTCGGTCCTCCGGGATCACCCCTCTCTCCTTGCCCCAGTCCCGCTGGCGCCTTGCACGTCTGTGTACAAGCTGATATGAAGCTGAAATGTGACTTTGTGAAGAATAATCGGTATCTGAGGCCTAAGGTGTAAACTTGAGATTTTTAATTAATTCCTTTGAACAGAATCCTCTGCTTTCCTGAAAGAAAGCCATAATGGTGTTAATTCACAATGTAGCTATAATCACTTGCATATTAATGAAAAACAAATCGAACTTTAAAAATACAAATAGCTTAGTTACTAAAATTACCTTTGGCAAAGGGCTTACCGTGACTTACCCCGAGGAACGGACGCGTTCAGAGGCCAGCAGCGCAGGGCGGGAGGGAGGCTCCTTCATGTGCCCGGTCACCGGCATCTCCGCGGCCCGAACCTCAGGAAGGTGCCCGCCGCACACCAGGGCGCGGACTGGCACACGCCTGTGCAGGGAGAGCGGCTGGCTAGGACACAGAGAGGGCAGAGGGCACAGCTGAGGTGCCAGTGGCCCGGCCAGCCGTGGTGGCTGAGCCTACAGTCCCTGCAAAAGGGCAGCCGTGACCCCCACCCCAATTCGTCCTCCTACCCCGAAAATGTTTTTAAAGGCAGCATCGAGCCCTAGCTGGTTTGGCTCCGTGGATAGAGCGTTGGCCGGTAGACTGAAGGGTCCCAGGTTCAATTCCGGTCAAGGGCAGGCACCTCAGTTGCAGACTCAGTCCCAGCCCGGGTCCCAGCGCCTGCGGGAGGCAACCGATTGTCTCTCTCACGTTCATGTTTCTGTCTCTGTTTCTCCCCCTCCCTCCCACTCTCTCTACAAATCCGTGGGAAAATAGTCTTGGGTGAGGATGAGCAATAACCACCAAAAATTAAAAATGTAAGTAATAATAAATAAAATAAAAGGCAGCATTTGAACTAGGTGCCCATTGGCTGTGGCTGTACCCGTGTCCGTCCCCCCTCTCCCGCCCCCCCCCCCCCCCCCCGGTGCCCCCGGGACAGCTGGGTGACACCTCCCCACGCCTGTGGCCACAGGGGACCGAGCAGCGACTGGGAGTGCCCGGCCCAGTCCCAGGCCCCCTTGCCCCTGTGGCACCGCGGCTCCAGCCCCTCAACCACAGAGAAAGCCAGGAGCCTGGGACCAGACTGCACCCACCCTCCCGCTTCCGCCCCAGCCCGCCTCCGGACACCCTGCCCACAACCACAGCGACACCCCGCAGCGGGGACCAGCGGCTCCGGGGCACCAGTGGAGGCACGGAGGGCACGGCGCACCTCTGCAGAGGCCTGGGAGGGCAGGGGCTGGCTCTCAAACAGCCCAGGCAGAGAGGCTAAGACAAGCCAAAATCTTGCGCTATGGCGCCACCTCCTGGAAAAGAAAAAAAGGCATCTGGTTACCCACCTGAACTGCTCCTTGGAAGTAAACAAAGCTTTACCTAAAAAAGAGCTCCCTACTCCAAAGGCACCGGCAGAGGAGCAGCTCGCCAAGCACAGGGAACGCCACGCTACCATAGCATCACAGAGAGAATACAGCTCTCCAGAAACCACACCTACCGTCACGGAAAACTGTGATCTAACTGAGAGAACTGAAAAACTCAGTGAGCTACAAGAAACTCAGAAAGGCAGTTCAGTGGCCTCAGGAATACAGCTGATGAGCAGGAGTATTTTACTAAAGACATTGAAACTCTGGAAAAGGCCCTGGCCGGCGGTTAGAGCCTTGGCCCACACACCAAAGGGTCTCAGGCTCGGTTCCCCACCAAGGGCACATACCATGCTTTTGGGTCCTCCCGCCCCCCAGTGGGGGCCTGTGGGAGGCAGCCAGTTGATGTGTTTCTTTCACATAGATGTTTCTCTCTCCCTTACTCCATCTCTTTCCTTCCTACTCTCTCTGAAAAACCAATGGGAAAAAAATGTCCTCAGGGAAGATTAACAAACACCCCCCCAAAAAACAAACAAACAAACAAACAAACAAAAACCTCTAAAAATGACCCAAACAAATTCTGGAGCTGAACTCAAGTGAGGTGAAGAACACATTAGAAAGCATTGGAAATGTCACTTCTGCAAAAGACATGATTTTATACCAGAAAGCCCTAAAGACTCCACCAAAAACACACACATTAGAAATAATAAACACAGTAAAGTTGTAGGGCACAAAAATCAATATACAAAAAAAGGTACAGCCTGGCCAGTGTAGCTGAGTCACCCAGAGGTCACTGGTTCGATTCCCAAGGGCACATGCTGGGGTTGCAGGCTGATCCCCAGTGTGGGGTGTGCAGGAGGCAGCCGATTAATGATTCTTTCTCATCGATGTTTCTACCTCTCTATCTCTCTCCCTTCTTTTCTCTCTAAAATCAATTTTTAAAAAACATAATAAAAGATTTGTCAACCCAGAATTAAAAAATAAGAAGCTGTGCTACATTACACAATGGAGTACTTCACACCGTAGAGAAGGAACTCTTACCTCTGTGACAGCATGGAGGGACCTGGAGAGTATTGTGCTAAGTGAGATAAACTAGTCAGGGAAAGACAAATACCACAAGATCTCCCTCATACGTGGAATCTCATGAACAAAACAAACTGATGAACAAACAAAACAGAAACAGAGGCATGGATACTGGAACAGACTGACAAGTGTCAGAAGAGAGGCGGTGGGGGAGCTGATGAGTGAAGGTGAACATATTAGCCAGGGCATGGCCCATGGACGCAGAAGACAGTGTGCTGATGGCTGGCAAGGAGTGGGGGCACGGAGTGGAGGTGGGCACAGTGGGAATAAATGGGGAATATTTGTAATAGTGTCAACAATACAAATAAAATAAAATAAATTCATGAATGGAAAATAAAAAAGAATTCAGTCTGTTACTGGGCTGCACTGATTACTCAGTACTCCTCTGCCCCGCAAGGCCTGGCACACTTGGCTTTATGCTGCCTGGCCACCATTTAGGCAATCCTACGGGAGAGGGCGAGGCATGTGCAAGTGTGAGGTTTTTAAGAAAATCCCACCTGTCCCTCAGCTGCGTGTTCTAGCCAATCGACCTTGTGTGATTCCTCCTCTTTTTCTTTAAGTCTGAACTAAGGACAAAAGCAGTTGACTTCACTTTGGCTTCCTTCGTGCATAGTGCACCAGAATGTTACATTATGAATGGGTCCCGAGAAATGCAGAGGATTCCAAAATTTTAAAGAAAATTTAACATCCTTAAAAAAATTTTTTGTTTGTTTTTAATTTATTGATTTGGGGGAGACATTGATTTGTTTTTCATGCATTCATTGGTTGATTCTTTTTTTCACTTTTAATTTAATAAATCTTTATTGTTCAGATTATTACAATTGTTCCTCTTTTTCCCCCTATAGCTGCCTCCCACCGGGTTTCCACCCTACCCTCTGCCATTACCTCCCCGCACTGTCCTCATCCATAGGTGTACAATTTTTATCCAGTCTCTTCCTGCACCACCCACACCCCTTTTCCCCTGAGAATTTTCAGTCCACTCCCTTTCTATGCCCCTGATTCTATTATATTCACCAGTTTATTCTGTTCATCAGATTTTTTATTCACTTGATTTTTAGATTCACTTGTTGATAGACATATATTTGTTGTTCATAATTTTTATCTTTACCTTCTTTTTCTTCTTTTTCTTAAAGAATACCTTTCAGCATTTCATGACTTGGTGGTGATGACCTCCTTTAGCTTTTTCCTATCTGTTAAGCTCTTTATCTGCCCTTCAATTCTGAATGATAGCTTTGCTGGATAGAATAATCTTGTTTGTAGGATCTTGCTATTCATCACTTTGAATATTTTTTGCCACTCCCTTCTGGCCTGCATATATTCTGTTGGGGAATCAGCTGAAAATCGTATGGGTACTCCCTGGTAGGTAATTAACTGTTTTTCTCTTGCTGCTTTTAATATTCTTTGTCTTTTGCTTTTGGTATTTTAATTATGATGTGTCTTGGTGTGGTCCTCTTTGGATTCCTTTTGTTTGGGGTTCTGTGTGCTTCCTGGACTTGTAAGTCTATTTCTTTCACCAGGTGGTTTTTTTCAGTCATTATTTCTTCAAATAGTTTTTCAGTATCTTGCTCTCTCTCTTCTTCTGGCACCCCCCATTATTCTGATGTTGGTACACTTGAAGTTGTCTCAGAGGCTTCTTACACTATCTCCAAATTTTTGGATTCTTTTTTTCTTTTTTCTTTCCCGGTTGAGTGCCTTTTGCTCCTTTGTATTTCAAATCTTTGACTTGATTCTTGCATTCCTCTAGTCTGCTGTTGGGTCTCTGTATAATATTTTTTATCTCAGAGTATGTTTAATTTCTAGTTGGTCCTTTTTCATATCCTTGAGGGTCTTGCTAAACTTATTGGCAATTTCTAGGAAATTCTTAAAAAACCTTATAACTGTGGTTTTGAACTCTACATCCAGTCATTTGTTTTCCTCCATTTCTTTCATTTGTGATCTGTTTCTTTGTCTCTGCATTTTCGCTGCTTCCCTGAATTGGTAGGGTAGCTTTGTGTGCTAAGTGTCCTATATGGGCCAGTGGCATGGCCTCCCCAGTTACCTGAGGTGCACACTCTTGAGCACCCCTTTGTGGACTGTGTGTACAGCTTTGTTGTAGTTAAGTCTTAATTGTTGTTGTTATCACTGGGAAGAATTGACCTTCAGGCCAATTGGCTGTGAGGATCATCTGTGTCTATTATGGGAGAACTATGATGGAGACAGCCTTATGGGATAAGATTTGCAAAATTGCAAAAGCCTCTGTGCTCAGCTTGGATGGGTGGAGTCTCAGGGCTGAGCAGATAGTCTTGGCTTCCCGTCAGCCCTGCCCTATAAGATCCTGGGTCTTAGTATTGCTTGGTAATTGCTTCAAGCATCTCTAAAAGTTAGCCGCCCTTGAGTCTCACCTGCTGCCAGACAGTCTAGTTTCTCCCCCAGTGAATCTGGATTTCCAGATTCTCGCCCAGAATGAGTTCAATGCAGTGGGGAGCTTCCATTTCCACCTGCTAGAGAAAGCCAGCAGCACACTCAGCAGTTAGTCCTCTCTTCGTGCACTTGCATGCGTGCCTCCAGACCTCTGCCTTTCTGAATTTCCTCCTGACAGTCCAGATTCCACCCGTATAAGTCTGCATCCCCAGGGTCTCACCCGGAACTGGGATTCAGTGCAGTCAGAACTGGGATTTAGCGCAGTAGGGAGCTTTTGTCTCCTTCCTGCTATAGAAAGCCAGCCAGGCACTCAGCTGCCTGTGCACGTATCTCTGAACCTCAGCCTTTTTCAGCTCCTCTGATTCTCCGTGTGCTTAACCCTTTCCTTATAGTTATAGAATTTCCACTCAGCCAGCTTTCCTGTGGTTCTGGATGATGTTTGTTTTGTCTTTTAGTTGTAGTTTTGAAATTGTTGTGCGAGGCAGAAGTTTAAGTGTTTACTTATGCTGTCATCTTGGTTTCTCCACATTGGTTGATTCTTGTATGTGCCCTGACTGAGGATCGAACCCACCCACAACCTTGGCATATCAGGACGACACTCTAACCAAGCTGCCCAGCCAGGGCCATCCATTTTTTAAAATCCTTACCTGAGGATATTTTTCCATTGATTTTAGAGGGAGTGGAAGAGAGAGGGAAAGACAGAAAGAAACACCGATGTGAGAGAAACACTGGGGAGGAGCCTGCAACTGAGATATGTGCCCTTGACTGGAATCAAACCAGGACCCTTAGGTCCAAGGCCAATGCTCTATCCACTGAGCCAAACAGGCTAGGGTAACATACATTTTTAAAAAATAGTATAAAATGAATGTCTAAGGCCCTGGCTGGTGTGGCTCTGTTGGTTGGTGTTGTCCCCTGCACCGAAGTCTGCCATATAGATGTTTCTCTCCCTCCCTCCCTCCCTCCATTCCACTGTCTCTGAAAATGGAAAAGAATATCCTTGGGTGAGGATTAAGAAGACAAACAAACCCACCAAGCTGCAGGGTTAGAGGACACACTGACAAGCCCTGTGGTTGGAAGCCGTCTAGAGCCGAAGCCACCTGGACCACCAGGTGCTGCACTGTGAGCAGCAGGGATGCTGGCCTTTCGGCCGGGGAAGTAAAACCTAAATGTCATTACATACTCAACCCTGTGTCACACGGACCTCCTGCCAGCCTGGAGCCCAGCACTGGCCTCCTCCAGAACTCCTCCAAGAACAGTTTCAGGAGGAACTAATCTCATTTAGACGTAAGTGTTGGTCAAAAAGGATTCAACACATAGTCCCAAATTAGACACTAAAAGGAAAAGAAACAGGAAATGCAAATGGCAGAGAAGGATCTCTCACCAGGAAAAAAAGTCTCTGAAAAACATAAAAATGTTGAATAATCTTATCATCGCACTAGCAGCTCTCTGCCGTTTGCCTCAGTTGGCCACCTGCCAACCGCCACTGGTAGCTCTCCGCTGCTCGTAGCTCGCTGCCCTCCCCTCCCCTCTCCTCTCCTCCCCTCCTTTCCCCTCTCTTCCTCTCCCCTCCTGTAGCTCTGCACCACTTGTAGATTGGTCGTGATGTGACGTGTAACGGATAATTTATTCCTCTTATTATATAGGATATTCTATATCCTTTGTAAGTTAACTAAATTCAATTACAAGTTATTACTCATGCGGTCAAAACAGAATGGCTCAGTAAAATAAATTCTGGTTGGAAAAAAAAAAAGAGATGAGATGTCTGTCCGAAATGGGGTGACACAGTGAAGACTACAGAAAGGCAGGGGGTGCTGTACCTCCCTAACAAATCATCCAAATCTCAGAGGCTAAAAGCCACAGCACATGCTCGGGAGCTGCTACTTTGGTCAGGCTCCACAGAGATGGCTTTTCTCCTCCGAGCATCAGCTCGGGCTGTTCACACACGGGAGGGAGGCCCCACCTCCCTGTGGCCTCCTCGCTCACCTCACGTGGTGGGTGAGCTGCAGCCGGCCAGCTGGGCACTCAGCCTGGCTTGTCTGCCAGGAGTGCTGGCTCCTCTCTGCAGGCTGCTGGGACCTGAGGCTGTAGAGTCTGCACAACTCGGTGGCTGGTTCTAAAAACTAGTGTTTGAAAGTGAGAAAGTGGGCGCCGTGGGTCTCTGAGGGCCAGGCTCTGACACTGGCAGTGCCCAGGCAGCTCCAGAGCTCTCCCGGGAGGGGCATCTAAGACACTGTGGCATCTTCAGTCTGCCACAAAAGACATTTAGAATAAGAATAAATGAGACAGATATTCTGAAAAGCTGGTAAGAACTGTGGAAGACAAAATAGAGAAAGGAGAGCATAGCAAGCAAATGTAAACCGCTGCCCTGACCCATTTGGCTCAGTGGATGGAGCATCAGCCTGCAGACTGAAGGGTCCTGGGTTCAATACATGCCTGTATTGCAGGCTTGATTTCCAGTAGGGGCGTGCATGAGGCAGCTGATCAATGATGCTCTCTCTTCATTGATGTTTCTCTCTCCCTTTCCCTTCCTCTCTAAAATCAATAAAAATATATATATATATATATATATATATATTTTTTTTTTTTTTTTAAAAGTAAACCATTGCCCTTGGCTCAGTGGATAGAGCATTGGTCTGCGGATATAAAGGTCCCAGGTTCGATTTCGGTCAAGGGCATGTACCTTGGTTACAGGCACATCCTCAGTAGGGGGTGTGCAGGAGGCAGCTGATAGACATTTCTCTCTCATCAATGTTTCTAACACTCTATCCCTCTCCCTTCCTCTTCGTATAAAATCAATAAAATATATTTTAAAAAATAAAAATAAAAAAAGTAAACTGTTAAAAAGGATTAGAGAGCCGAGACTGGTTTGGCTCAGTGGATAGAGAGTTGGCCTGCAGACTGAAGGATTCCAGGTTCAATTCTGGTCAAGGGCATGTACCTTGGTTGCAGGCACATCCCCGGTGGGGGTGGTGCAAGAGGTGGTTGATCAGATTCTCTCTCATTGATGTTACTAACTCTCTATCCCTCTCTCTTCCTCTCTATAAAAAATTAATAAAATATATATTTTTAAAAAGAATTAGAGAGAAAATTATAGATGTGGAGGTCAGGTATAGGAAATCCAAAATAGGCATAATTCGGGACTATGAAGAGAATAAAAATAAGGGCAGTAAAAAAGGTGTATCATTCCAATGGATTCACATATCTGGCAACGTTCTCAAATAAAATCCCAGAATGTATTCCAATTATAAAAACCTACAAATGATAGGGAGAAGGGCATGGATTAAGAACAAAGCCACACCTTTCCCTTCCTCTCTGAAATCAATAAAGATATATTAAAAAAAAAAAAAAAAGAACAAAGCCACAGGTGTTTAATAATTATCCACCTTACTAACTACACGAGAGGTTTTCTTACAGACCCCGGGAAACTGAAGGGTGAAAAAAGGCTGTAGAAAGACCAGGGGCCTCCATGGGTCCATTACTCAGAAAAGTACGTTTTGAGAACAAAGCACAGGACATGCTTTAATTTGGTTGCTGTACCCGGACCCTGACCCACTCTGGGAGTTTGCCTCAGGAACAGCTGAGCTGTTTGCAGATTAGCCGCCCTTCTATCAGACTCTGAAGGCTGGACTGCAGATCAGACCCTCCCTTTCCCTGTTACACTTGCTGCTCCAAGCTGCATGTAGTTATCTTTTTCCTCATCCAAGTACAATCAGCCCACTGGTGACGGGGGTCAGAACAGAATTTACAGGTGACCGACTGCTCTTCCCAAACTATTGGAATAAATATTCATACATGACTCAACCCTGTCTCTGCTTAATTTGGCTCTAGAAGAGACAGGGAGCCTCAGACCCTTTGTGTTCAGTACCACAAACAACTAATGACACGTAACACATATTCTTTTACAAATGTTCTTTGAGCAACACTGAAGTTAGCCAGAAATATTCTTTTCTCATCTCCTCCTTTCCCTGAGCTTCTAACTTGAGCTAATGCCCACCTAAGAGGCAATTAGTGAGTCTATTTTATATGCTCTCTATTCTCTCCTAATTTAAAAAAGTGTATTGTATCTATATTGTCAGAACATGTAATGATCACATACTATCTGTAACCCTTACTTCCACAATTTGAATTAAGGTGTGTGCTGTTTGTGTGTTTGTGTGTGTGTGTGTGTTTTAACTGAGGTGAAATTCACATAAAGTTAACCATTTTAAAGTGTACAACTCAGTGACATTGAGGACACATATATTTAAAATACTGTGTAACCAGCACCTGTATTTAGCTCCAAAACATTGTCAACCCCAAAAGGAAAGCCTGTGCCCATTAAGTAGTTACCACACATTCAATTTTCCCCCAGACCTTTGCCCATTTTCAAATTGGGTTGTCTTTTTGTTGTTGAGTTGTAATTCCATATAAATTTGAGGATCAGCTTTTCCGTTTTTATGAAAAAAGGCCACTGGAATTTTGATAGGGATTGTATTGAGGCTGTACACTGCTTTAGATAGTATTGCCATCTTAATAATTATATCTTCCAATTCATGAACATGAGATGTACTCGAATCTTTTTGGTCTTTTTTATTCAGTGATGTGTTAGTTTTCAGGGTACAAGTATTCCATTTCCTTTGTTAACTTTATCCCAGCGTCTCAACGCGGGACATGCTCCCTGCCTGCCAGTCACCCAGCCCTCTGGTTCCCCTGGTGTCTCGGTGTCACAGCGCTCACGCCCGAGGAACTCGTCATTGGCTTAATAACCGCCCCGAAGCACAAGAGGCCTGAAGCCGGCAGTTCAGATGTGCCAAAGAAGTCAGAGCTTCCTTTAAGTGAAATGGAGAAGGTTCTCGACTTAATAAGGAAAAATAATTTATATGCTAGGTCTTTAAGATCTCCAGTAAGAACCAATCTTCTATCCATGAACTTGTGAATGAAAAAGAAATGCTAGTTTTGCTATTGTACTTCTAATTGCAAAGATTATGGTCACATGAACTGGTAAGTGCTTAGATTGGAAAAGACATTAAATTTGTGGGTGGAAAACATGAACAGAAAACATATAACCAGTTCTTGGGCTACATCAGACTCAACGTATGTCGTTTCGTGGTTAAGTCGCAATCTCCCATTTATTTAAAAAAAAAAGTTCCATCATTTTGACTTATGTACATATGTGCTTTATGTCATTTATTTACAAGCAAGTCAGGAATTGTTATCTATTTAAATTTTTTTTTTTTTTTTTACTGTTTCACTTCGTTACTGTGTGTGTGCTCCATGTGAGAGACGTAGGAGCTTATGTAGGTGGGTTCTTACGGTGGAAATCGCATTACATTGTGCCATAGGAACGGATCTCCAACATAACCTGAGGACCTACTTCACACACACACACACACACACACACACACACACACACACACATACATACATATAGTACCAAACCATTTGGTACCATCTGAGGATTCAGGCATCCACTGGGGATACTAGATTGGAAAAGACATTAAATTTGTGGGTGGAAAACATGAACAGAAAACATATAACCAGTTCTTGGGTTACATCAGACTCAACGTATGTCGTTTCGTGGTTGTAACAGCTGCTTGAAGTTTTTGTATGTTTCCAACATCTGGGCCCACTCAAGGGAGCTCCTTTTGCTTTTTCCTCCGTGTCCGGTCATTTCCTGTTTCTTTGCACACTTTTTAATTTTTTGTTGGGAACTGGACACTTAAATATAGCAGCCTGGGCGCTCATCCCCCCTCCCAGGGCTTGTGTATTTTAGAGCCAGAGGTGGACTTACTTCAGTGAAGTCCACTTACCCTGCGAAGAGAAGCTTCTGGTGGGCGTGAGCTGTAGCTCTTGACTCCCCTCCACCCCAGTGAGTGTCAGCAGGGCCCTCTGTTGTTCACTTCCCTGATCTCCTTGTGAGGGGCTTAGTTGGCCGGCTTCTACTGTTACACCCACTAATTCTAGCAGACCATTCCATTCTTTCTTACAAGTCCTGGGGTATATATTGCTGCAGTTTTATCCAATTAAAATCAAGCACTTGTCTTTGAGGCCCGTTCCAACCTTAGGGCTACTTGGCTGCACGTTCATTACTGGGGCAAGCCTCTGTGCACTCGCCCGCAGCTGGGGTGGAAGAGTACCCGTTTTCTGGGAGCGACACCTGTGGTCTTACAAGCAGAGCAGTAAGTGGGGGCCCCTGGTGTCTGCTTGCCTCTCCTGCATGAAACCTCCACCCTAGTCACTGCTGTCCCAGTTTAAGAGTAAGCCAGTTGTTAATCTCAATGGGTTTGAGTGAGCTGGGCAACAGTGATTAGGAAACAGTCCGCTTGGGCTGCCATTCCCAAGGTTGATCTGGGCCCCAAGTGGGGCCCGGGTAGAAGAGAAATGGGGCAGTCTGCTCCTCTTAGGGAGAAGCCGTGGGCTGAGATTGGGAGCTGGGGGGAAGGGTATGGGGTCATGGCTCAAACAGCAGAGACTCACCTTTCTTTACCAAGAGTTAGTAAGAGTTTCTTGAATAATTATTTTTGTTTGCTTTATGCACTTATGACAATTTCAGAGACTTTAATTTTTAAAAATATAGTGTTTACAAGTTATGGTTGTTTCAATGAGTCTGTAGATCTCCTCATGCTGCCATCCTAAAAACACTTCCTGATTTTTTTAAATGCATGCCTTAAAATAAAGCATTCAGGACCCTTGAAATATGGCAATATGCTCACAATCTGAAAAATTTCTCCTCTTCCATCAGTTGATTCAACATCGACATGCAGCACACAGAATAAATAAGCAGTTTTTTAATAGTTATGCAAACATATTCCAGACATGAAGTGTTTATCATTCATTTACAAGTGCAGTCTGTTACACCAGTAACTGTTACTTGACCTGTTGTATAAAGTAAATAATGCATGTGAATTAGTCCTGAAATAGTTCCTTGAATTGTTTCCAATCCAGTGAATTAAAAACACAACTGTGAATGGTATAAAGGCGTGAAAATCATATTGTGATAAAAACAATTGCAAAAATAGAGAATTCAGATCCCACCCAGATAATTTAAGAACTCAGCAGTTTCCCTCAATTTAAACGTGAGCTCCACACAGAGAATATTAAAGATGTCTTTCAATGTGATGCAACTGTATAAAACTAGAATATGACCATTAGAAGACCAATGTATCAAAACCAACAAAAAAAACTTAGAAAACACATCTAATTCTAAAATAAGCAGAAAAAGAAAGACAATTTACAAAGAATTATAACTGCTCCCTAATCATCATCATCAGAGTCCGAATCATATTTCTTTCCTCGGATAGTTTTTTTTTCCAGCTTTGTGAAGTTTGTTCCAATTTTCTTTTGGCTCTGAAATGGTGGCTCCATTAAATTTCCACTGAAAATAAAGCAAATATGAAAATCACTTATTCTTTATGATTCAGTACAGAAAAAGATATTTTTTCTCTCATTATAACATATGAAAGAGTGTAAATTTTTCTTTAAAAAGCTAGTGTCAAGAAAGAGGTATATTTATCCATAATGTTGGTTAATAGTGGTAAACTTTACTTTGTACTACTAAATGTTTAAGATCAATGTATTATTTTCTCTTTTATCATTAACATTTCACAGGATGCCAACAGAATTTCTGACTGAAAAGCAAAGAAGAAAACCAAAGGTTTTTTATCATCTGTTTTGGATATGCTGAACCTTTCACAGTACAAAGGACACAAAAAAAATGCTGCTGTATTTTGACAGCCTGTTATGACAGGTTCGATTCTGTTTAACAACATTTAATGTTTAGATTTCTAAAGACATCACCAAAACTCATGGAAGTTATTATAACTTCATATTATATCATAACTTATAATATTCAAACCGGATTGGTTTGAAACTCTTTTTCAATGATGCTTGAGAAAGATGCTTGAGAAATGAAATATGACCATTTCTTTTTTCAAAAATATTGGGGAGTTACCTAGCACCTAGATCTTGTTTAAAGTTCTTTACTGTTGAAACTTTTACATGTCTCTCCCCCCGCCCCTCATTGACCTCCCTCTCCCCCCGCCTCCCCCTATTGTCTGTGTCCATCGGTCATGCTCATATGCATGCATACAAGTCCTTTGGTTGATCTTTTACTCCCCCCCTCCCCTCCAACCCCCCTCCCTTCCCTCTGAGGTTTGACAGTCTGTTCAATGCTTCTGTCTCTGGATCTATTTTTAAAAAAATATATATTTTATTGATTTTTTACGGAGAGGAAGCGAGATAGTTAGAAACATCGATGGGACAGAAACATCAATCAGCTGCCTCCTGCACGCCCCCTACTGGGAATGTGCCCGCAACCAAGGAACATGCCCTTCACCGGAATCAAACGCAGGACCTTTCAGTCGACGCTCTATCCACTGAGCCAAACTGGTTTTCACTCTGGATCTATTGTATTTTTGTTCACTGGTTTATGTTGTTCATTATATCCCACAAATGAGTGAGATCATGTGATATTTATCTTTCTCTGACTGGCTTATTTCGCTTAGCGTAATTCTCACCCAAGGATGTGTTTTTATTGGTGCCCTAACCTTAGATTGAACCAGGAACCTAGGTATGTACTCTGAATAGGAATCGAACCTGCAACCTTTGGGATGATGCTCCAACGAACTGAGCCACTGGGCCAAGGCTAGATCTTGGCTTTGAAATATCACTTGCCACTGAAAGGAACCATGGCTCCTTGGAGAAATAGCCAATTCTAGGGAGAGTACATGAGTGCCCCTAAAACATCTTATTTGTACCAGAAAGCAAGTGCTCAAACACTATGGGGACATGACCAAAGGATATAGATGCCAGTATGAAAGGAGCTCTCACTGCTCTAACCTGGGGCAATCTGAACTTCAAATAACAGCAAAAGAATATGACCCATTGAATAAAATAATCTACAACCCATTCTAATAGAAGTAAACAAGTAAAAATTAACGTGAGATATGGAAAAGTTCTTCCTTAAATCACCATTTGATCTGGTAGACAACTGGTTAACCAGTGCTCAGTTATTCTCACCAGAAATGAGGCAAACCATCACATGCCTCCTGATATGGTGCACTAAGAAGGAAGAACACATCACTTCTATGATATACCTGTGAAAAAATGCATAATCTGAATCTAAACTTGAAACATTAGACAAACCCGTTGGGGATTGCTCTGTAAAATAAATAGCTTGTACCCTTCCAAAACACCTCAGAACTGAAAAGCAAATGAAGGGTAACAGGTTGTTACATGTTAATGAAAACTAAAAACACATTAACTCCAAGCAGTGCATTTTCTTATATGTAGGGCATTATTGGAATTTGAATAAGGTCTATAAATTACCTCAAGCTCCTGTTTTAATAACTGTACTGTCATTACATAAGAAAATGTCATTGTTCGTAGAAAATATACACAAAAAGTATGTAAAGGGAAAATATACCTACTATTTCTACTCAAATGATTCTGAAAAAATATATATAAATTTAAGATAAAGCAAATATAAAGTGTTTAAAATAGGGAACATGAGCCGAAACCGATTTGGCTCAGTGGATAGAGCGTCAGCCTGCGGACTAAAAGGTCCCGGGTTCGATTCCAGTCAAGGGCATGTACTTGGGTTGCGGGCACATCCCCAGTAGGAGGTGTGCAAGAGGCAGCTGATCGATGATTCTCTCTCATCGATGTTTCTAACTCTCTATCCCTCTCCTTTCTTCTCTGTAAAAAATCAATAAAATATATTAAAAAAATAAAATAAATAAAATAGGGAACATGAGTGAAGGGAATAGTAGCATCATTTGTATTATTCCCAAATTGAAGTTTGAAATCATTTCAAAATAAGTAATTTTTAAAAACATTAATATTTTATTTGGTATCAAGAAAATAATACCTAAAACTCCCAAATCAACTTCTACGATGTAGGAATCATTTAGACATGTGTAGGAAAGATTCAGAGGAAAAGGCGAGAGGACTTCTATTTATTGAAAGGCACAATGACTGTGGAATGACAACCAACTATTCTTGCAAATCAAGAACAGGCTTTAGTAGCTGGTTTGGCTCAGTGGTTGAGCATCAACCTATGAACCAGGAGGTCATGTTCGATTCCTGGTCAGAGCACAGGTGCAGGCTTGATCCCCAGTAGGGGGCATGCAGGAGGCAGCTGATTGATGATTCTTTTTCATCATTGACGTTTCTTTCTCTCCCTCTCCCTCTCTCTCTTTCCCCTCCTCTCTCTCCCTCCCTCCCTCTCTCCCCCTCTCCCTTCCGATCCCTGAAATTAAAAAATTAAAAAATAAATAAAAATAATAATAAAAGAACAGTAACAAAAATGAACAGGCATAGAGGCCCTGGACGGTGTTGCTCAGTTGTTAGAGCATCAGCTTACACACCATAGGGTCATAGGTTCGAGGACATACTTGGGTTGCAGGTTTGATTCTGGTCCTGGTTTGCGGCATGTGCAGGAGGCAACCAACTGATGTGTCTTTTTCTCCCTCTCTCTTTCCCTTACCGCCCCCTCTCCCTCCCTTCTAAGAATCCATGCAGCCCTGGCTGATGTTTCTTAATGGTTAGAACAATGGCCTGCTTACTGAAGGTTACAGGTTTGATTTCTAGTCAAGGGCATGGACCTGGGTTGTGTGTTTGCTTTCTGCCTCTGGTTGGGACGTATGTGGGAAGCAACCAGTTGATGTGTCTCTATCACCTCAATTTTATCCCAGCCTTACCCCCTTTCTTTTTTCCCCTCCTTCCTTCCCTCCTTCTCTCCCTCCCTTCCACTTTCTCTCTGAAAAGCAATGGGAAAAATACCCTCTGGTGAAGATTAATAAAAAAAGAACAGGAACGAAGGGTAAGATGATATGCTATAATTTGTGGAATTTGATAAATTATTTGTCTGGAGAAATGGACAAAGAGATGAATGAAAACAGGAAGTTGGATTTTAGATGGTTTTCAAAGTGAGACTGTTACCCTAAAAAGCAATTTAAGCTAAGCACGGAAATGAGATTCTGTAAATCTAATGTTTGAAAGTAAGTTACTATCAATTTGAATAATCTGGTTTAAAACAGAGAAAAGTTCATTCCTGGTGTCATTTTGAGTTTCCAGATTACATGGAATTAGATGCAATAGGATCTGTTAGGCTGAGAACTTTTATAGCTAGGTGCACTCCAAAACTCAACTTTATCCACAACTGATTTTTGCTGTGAGGTCATGCTAATAATGAACACTTTAAGAAATATGCTCTTCCTTTGTGGAAGTTTTTCTACATGTCAGCTAAAAGATCTTGATTCCATAAAATAAACGTTCACATAAAACAATCTCCTCTAAAAATATCACTGAAAATGTGAATTAAAATAAGTCTTTTGTTAAAAGGTACCTGTAATTGATAATATCAGAGCAACCAAGCCTCCACTCTAAAGTCTCGGTGGTGAAGTCATCTGTATTTCCCAGGTCAGTAAACCCAGTGACGTAATCTTGCGTTTTCCCGTCTTTCACCAGTGCTAGTGTGGGGATGACTTTGATCTTCAGTCTCTCGCAAAGGAAAGGTGCTTTTTCCACATTCAGCTTCAAAAATTTGGTCTCCAGGTGTTTCTTGGACAATATCGCTAAATGTTTGTCTAGTATTTTACACCTGTAAATAACAAATTCAGAAAATCAAAACCCAAAACAACAAAGTTCTTTTTAAAGAGGAATGTCATTAACCTGTTAACCGAGCGGGATGTATGAATACGAAAACGTAAACAATATCGGGTAGGGGTAGGACATATGAATACGTCCTTGAAATATATGTTGCGCCCTGAAACAGGAGGGACGTATATTTCCGAACAACAAAGGTATTAGTCATTCATACATGTCTCGACATGAATTTAAGACACGGAGGGAATCAGTATAATTTCGCTAGTGAGAGTGGTGGGCGTGTTCAACAAGAATTGTTTTGGAGTTAACACATGACTTACTGAATAAAGGGTATAGGATTTACTTAGATAATTTCTATAGGTCAATTCATTTGGCTGAACTCGTGTGTCAAAACAATACAGACATTGTTGGAACAATGAGGATAAACAGAGTCGGAATCCCCAGTGAAATAAAAACAAAAAAAAATACAGAAAAATGAATATATAGTAAGATTCAAAGACAAACTTATGGTTTTAAAATTGAAGGATAAAAAAGACGTATTGATGCTCAGTTCTATTCATAATGACGAAAAGACAATGATTGAAAAGAGAGGAAGAAGGCAAGAAAAACAGAATGTTGTCCTGGATTATAACAAGAATATGGGCGGCGTAGATTTGGGAGATGGAGTTATGGTGGCCTACACGATTGATATGTGCTGCTTCAATGCATATATTATATACAAAAAAGATAAAGGTCACTTGGATTGATTACACTTTTTGATAGTGTAGAGAAATTGGTAGATGACAACATAGTGAAAACCCACCCAAAGACATCAACAAGCAGCTCTACATAACCATCACGCTTAGTTGAAAGGCATTTTCCAGAACAAATGAAAAGCGAAATAGGAAAAACTAAATCCAGGAAATGCCAAGTTTGCTACAAAAAAGGTGTTAGGAAAGAATCTACATACTGGTGTCCGGATTGTAAGGTAGCACTATATATCAACAATTGTTTTAAAATATATCACACACAAGTTGAGTTTTGAAATTTTACATCTATAATTTTTTAAACTCAATATTTCTATTTTATTTGTGTGCTTTTGTTTATTGTTCTGTAATTGTTAACTTTTTTATATTTTTTATTGTGTATCGAAATAAAAAATATATTTTTTGTAATCTTTATAATTGTTTGTAAAATTTATAATTTTTTAATTCGATGTTTCCATTTCTTTGTTGGTATTCTTTTCTATTTGTTTGTAATTTTGTATTTTCCTTTCTGCTTTATATATAAATAAAAGAAAAAATATATATTTCAGTCTTTTCATTTAAGTATAAATAAAAAAAAAATAATATGAAATTACATCCTCCAGGTGCGACGTACGGACACGTCCTAGTGAAAGAGTATGCGCCCGTTCTATGTTGCGTAATTAAAGGGAACTCCCCGGTTAACAGGTTAGGTAAGGCACACCTAATTTTACAGTTTATCTGTTTGAGTCTCAGACTTGGGTAGCCAACTGGTGCTGTGTTAGGTGCCCTTACTTCCACCTCAGAGCAGCTGCCTGATCATGCGAGGCAGAAAAACAATGCAGTATTCTAAGAAGTCAGATTTGCTTTAGTGACATCTATAGAAAACATTCAACATATGCCTTAAATTGTAAGTGCTTCACAAAGTTATGTTCGTGATAACAACAAAAAATTGTAATTTCTTTTATGCATGATTCCTAGTATTTTATATGGGAAGCTTGAAGGGTGACAAATCTAAACCTGATGGACTCAGAGAGACTCTCAGAATTAGAAATGTGCATCTGGTGCCATATGTGCCAGTCTCCAGGAAAGGCCGATCGGTGCCCGAGAAGGAACACTTGTAGCTGTGCACCTCTGTCAGCGAGAAGCACATTAAAGTAAAGGCTGTAAGTATGGGCATTATGGTTTTAGAAAATGAAAATATCAGAAGTAACTTTCATTAAGCCATCTTCTACTAAAGAGAATAAAAGTGACATTTTCTTTAAAGTAGAATGTATTTAAATTGGTCAATCCTCTAGTGTTTCTGAAACAGACTATTATAATATTCTTTATTTTTTAAAATGTATTTTATTGATTTTTTTTACAGAGAGGAAGGGAGAAGGATAGAGAGCTAGAAACATCGATGAGAGAGACATCGACTAGCTGCCTCCTGCACACCCCCATCGGGGATGTGCCCACAGCCAATGTACATGCTCTTGACCGGAATCAAACCTGGGACCCTTCAGTCCGCAGGCTGATGCTCTATCCACTGGGCCAAACCGGTTTCGGCGTACTATTCTTTTTGAGCAGTAACTTTTCTCCATTGGTATTCTTTACATCGCACTTTTAATCAAATTCTCTGGGAGTGTGGCTGGGAAACACGCAGGTGATGCTCATGCCCAATACAGATGAGAACCACTGCTTTGGATGCCTAAGACACTAGATGCTTCAGAGTTTTGTTGTTTTTTTTTTAAGATATATTTTTTATTGATTTCAGAGAGGAAAGGAGAGGGAGAGAGAAACATCAATGATGAAAAAGAATCATTGATTGGCGGCCTCCTGCACGCCCCCTACTGGGGTTCAAGCCCACAACCTGGGCATATGCTTTTAACTGGAATCGAACCCAGGACCCTTCAATCCACAGACTG
Source organism: Pipistrellus hanaki (assembly GCF_964339955.1). Lineage (NCBI taxonomy): Eukaryota > Metazoa > Chordata > Mammalia > Chiroptera > Vespertilionidae > Pipistrellus > Pipistrellus hanaki. Next base: position 52,660,611 of record NC_140514.1, read on the forward strand.
ATGGGTGACGATCTATACACTGAGCCAAAGCAGTGAGGGCTTTTATTTTTTTTAAACAGTTGTTTTAACTAGGCTTTTGGGGTACTCCTTGGTTGTAGCTTTTCCTGAATTAGGTTTGGCTTAAGGAATTTCTGATAAATTTAATATCTCATCACTTTTCTTCTGAATGTATCTTTTCATATATCATCCTGCAGTGCAGCAATGTGAATTTAGTGAAAATGGTAGGAGAGAACTAATTATTATTATTGTTTTTAAAAATCTTTTTATTGGTTTTAGCCGGGACCGGTTTGGCTCAGTGGATAGAGCGTCGGCCTGCGGACTGAAAGGTCCCAGGTTCGATTCCGGTCAAGGGCATGTACCTTGGTTGCGGGCACATCCCCAGTGGGGGGTGCGCAAGAGGCAGCTGGTCGATGTTTCTCTCTCATCAACGTTTCTAACTCTCTGTCCCTCTCAATTCCTCTCTGTGTAAAATCAATAAAATATATTTTTAAAAAAATCTTTTTATTGGTTTTAAAGAGGGAGAGAAAGGGAGGAAGAGAGAAACATCTGCACGCCTCCTACTGGGAATGAGCCCACAATCCTTGCATGTGCCCTAGACTGGAATTGAACTTGGGACCCTTCAGGCCAATGCTCTATCCACTGAACCAAGGTGGCTAGGGCGAGAAGTAATTAGTAAATGGTTTTTGAATAAAGTTCAAAATAAAGGATAAAGAAACCATTATGTGAGAAATATGTTCTTGAACATTTGTATATAAATCAACTCCATGGTTTTATTTGAGTAATAAGGAACATATTTTATTTGTTGCCTTTTAATTATTTTTATTACTCAAAAAAGCTCCATTTTTCTTGTTTAGCTTTTTGACTCGGCGCTTGTGCCTCCAACACGCTCACAACGATTTCCTGCTCCTCAAAAAGGCAAGCATGTTTGATCCCGTCACGGACACATTTAGCACACGTGGACCCACCACCAGCCCCGTTAGACAGCCTCCCTAGAACGTCAAGTCCACCAAGCAGCCTAGCCACGGGCCACATGCGGACTGTGCTGCTCCCCAGCCTTCTGGGTACACAGGGGAGCGGTTCCCTCACCAGGGGCTCGGGCAGTCTGTTTTGTCAGAGGCTGTATTGTTAGAGCCCGGTTGGTATGTTAAACACTGGGCCACTCTGAATGCTTGAAGACACCATCCCTGGAAGAGCTGGAAATTTTAAAAACACTTTCATTTTTATTAACTTTAGAGAGAGGGAGGAGGGAGAAGAAGTAAGAGAGGAACAGTGATTGGTTGCCTCCTGCATGCACCCTGATGGGGATTGAGCCTACAACCAAGTATGTGCCCTGAATGGAAATCAAACTGGTGACCTCTTGACTCATGGGACAATGCTCAACCAATTGAGCCACACTGGCGAGGGCTGGAACCTATTTTAAGACAGACTATGTATAATTTTTCAATTAATCTATCTTTTAAAAATACAGAAGCTGCAATCGTGGTGTAGTTAAAATGGCATTAGGCTTAAAACCTCTTATCATTTAGTAACTGAATGACATTAGTGAGCCGCTTAGTCTCTCCACACATGAAGCATGTACCTACTTACCTCAGAAGGCCACTGTGAGTGTTCCGGGATTTTACACATGAAAGTGTACAGCCTATTATGTGCTAGGAACTTTGATATATATATATACATACACAAATGATTCAAATTTTGATTTTTCAGTTTTTTTTTTTTAAGATTAGTGTTCCTGGTGCTACACTGTGTATATATCCATCAAATATATTTACTGTGTGTCAGCCATTGCTGGTCTAGGACTAGGAATCCAAAACACAATGGTGCACATACAGGCAAACTCTGCCATCACAAAACAAGCTAGAGGTGAAAACATCTCATAAACAAGCCAGCATATGAAATCAATCTTACAGACTGATATGATGTCAATATAGCACTCGTCATCCATACCAGAGGTTGGCGACGTAAGGAAGATGAATGCCAATGGGAGATGACAGCTACCACAGCGGCAGAGGGTTTCCCTGAAGCCCTTTACCTTCTCTCACTTCCCCTTAGTGCAGGGGTGGGGACCCTTTATCTGCCGCGGGCCATGGGATATTTGTGACATTACTCATGGGCCATACAAAATTACCAACTTAAAAATCAGCCTGCTGTATCTGGTCAAACATTTAATTAACTCACCCCTAATGCCTTGGCAGAGCCAGACCAAATGATTTCTCAGGCCTTATGTGGCCTGAGGACCAGATGTTCCCCACACCTGCCTTAGAAGGTATTTCACCATTTCAATATTTTCTTCATTTTTATATTTTTAGTCAATAAGTCTCAGGCAATCAATCTATGAAAGATGTTAATTAACAGGCAACTTGTTGGGTGGTGAAACTAAGACAGGTCTATCTCAAGAAAAGAAAAATCTCAAATAAATAATCTAACTTTACACTTAAAGGAACTAGAAAAAGAACAAAAAAAAGAAAATCCAAAGCGAGTAGCATGAAGGGTAATAATAAAGATCAGAGGGGAAATAATTGAAATAGAGTCTAAAAAAATAATAAAAAGATCAATAAAAGGGCTGGTTCTTTGAAAAGATAAATACGATTAACAAACTTTAAATCAGACTCATCCAGAAAAAGAGAGGATCCAAATAAATAAAATCAGAAATGAAAGAGGAAAAGTAACAACATATACCAAAGAAATACAAAAAATTGTAAGAAAATATTATGAACAAATTGGGCAATCTGGGTAAAATGGATGCATCCCTGGAAATATACAGTTTTCCAAAACTGAATCAGGAAGAACCAAGACCATCTGAATAAACAGATTACAACTAGTAAAACTGAAGTAGCAAACAAAAAACACCCAACAGCCTCGCCAGTTTGATTCAGTGCTTAGAGCATCGGCCCACAAACTGAAGGATCTCAGGTTTGATTCCGGTCAAGGGCATGCATCATGGCTGCAGGCTCAATCCCAGGCTCCTGATTAGGGCACCTGCAGGAGGCAACCAATTGATGTGTCTCTCTCACACTGGTGTTTCTCTCTCGCTCCCTACCACTCTCTCTAAAAATCAATGAATAGAAAATATCCTGGAATGAGGATTAACAAAAAGAAAACAAACAGAAAAATACCCAACAAACAAGAGTCCTAGACCAGCTGGCTTCACAGATGAATTTTACCAAACATTTAAAGAACTAACACCTATATTTCCAAAACTATTCCAAAAAATTCAAGAGGAGGAGACTCCCAAGCTCAAATTACAAAACCAGATAAAGACACTACAAAGAAAGAAATTTTACGCTAATATACCTCATGAACATAAAACCTAAAATTTTTAATTAAAGCAAACTGGATCCAGCAATACAGTGTAAAAGATTATATACTATGATCAAGTGAGATTTATTCCAGGATGCAAAGTTGGTATAATATACACAAAGTTAATGTGATATACCATATAAACAAAATGAAGGATAAAACCACATGATCATATCAAAAGGTGCAGAAAAAGCATTTGATAAAATCCAGCACCCACCTATAGTAATAAAAGTGTAATATGCTAATTACACTGGACAGCCGGACAACCTTCCAGACGACCTTCTGGACAAAGCCAAGGCTGCAAGGGCCGAGCCCCTTGCATGAATTTCGTGCATTGGGCCTATAGTTTATGATAAAAACAAAACAGCTCAGCAAAATAGAGAGGAAATATACTTCAACAGAATTAAGGCCATATATGAAAAACCTACAGCCAACATCATACTCAATTGGCAAAAACTAAAAGCATTTCCTTTAAGATCAGGAACATGACTGGGATGTCTGCTTTCACCACTCTTACTCAACACAAGTACTGGAAGTCCTAGCCCAGCAATCAGATGAGAAGAATGAATAGAAGACATCAATAACTGGAAAGGCAAAAAATAAAACTGTCATTATTTGCAAGTGACATGACACTGTATATAAATAACCCTAAAGATTCCACCAAAAATTACTAGAACTAATTACATGTAATAAAGGATGTAAAAGATCTATACTCAGAACATAGTAAGATACTGAAGAAACCGAAGAGACAAATAAGTGGAAACATATACCCTGTTAATGAACAGGAAAAATTAACGTAATTAAAATGTCCATATTATCTAAAGCAATATAGATTCAACACCAATTCCAATCAAGATACCAATGGCTATTTCACAGAAATAGAACAAATATTCCAAAAATTCACATGGACCCCAAAAAAGGCTCCAAACAGCAACAGTGATCTTGGGAAAGAAGAACAAAGTTGGAGGAATCACCCCACCTGATATCAAACTATACTACAAGGCCATAGTAATCAAAACAGCACGATACTGGCATAAAAACAGACACACTGATCAATGGAACAGAATAGAGAGCCCAGGAGTAAACCCATGTCTTTATAGTCAATTAATATTTGATAAAGGAGGCAAAAACATGCAATGGGGCAAAGGTATTTTATTCAATAAATGGTGTTGGGAATATTGGCCAGATATGTACAAAAAATGAAACTAGACCACCTTCTTACATCATACACAAGAATAAGCTCAAAATGGATTAAAGACTTAAATATTAGAATCCAAACCAAACTAAAACATTTTTGCACAGCAAAGGAGACCATCAGCAAAATGAAGACAACCCAATGAATGGGAGAACATATTTGCCGAAGATTTATCTGATAAGGTGTTAATATCCAAATTTATAAAGAACTTACAGAACTCAACACCAAAAACCCTCCAAACAATCCAATTTAAAAATGAGCAAAGGACCTAAATGGACAGTTCTCCAAAGAGGACATATAGATGAGCAATAAACATATGAAAAGATGCTCAATGTCACAAGTCATCAGAGAAATGTAAACTAAAACCACAATGTCACCTCACACCTGTTAGAATGGCTATCATCAATAAATCAACAAACAACAAGTGTTGGGGAGGGTGTGGAGAAAAAGGAACCTTGTTCGTGCGCTGCTGGTGGGAATGCAGATTGGTGCAGCCACTGTGGAAGAGCAGTATGGAGCTACCTTAAAAAAAAAAAAAAAAAAAAAAAAAAGGAATGCCTTATGATTCCATTTCTGGGAATTTATCTGAAGGAACCCAAAACACTAATTCGAAAGAATATGTGCACCCCCATGTTCACACGGCAGCATTATTTACAACAGCCAAGACATAGAAGCAGCTCAAGTGTCCATTAACAGATGAGTGGATAAAAAAGCTGTAGGTACCTTTACACAGTGGAATACTACTAAGCCACCAAAAAGGAAATCTTACCCTTTGCAACAAAATGGATGGACCTGGAGAGCATTATGCTAAGTGAAATAAGCGAGTTAGAGAAAGACAAATACCATATGATTTTACTCATATGTGGAATCTAGTGAACAAAATGGAACTAACAAGCAAAATAGTGAGAGACTCACAGACAGAGAGTAGGCTGACAGCTGGGGGTGGGGGGAGTAGGGGGAGAGGAGAGGGCTGGATGGGGTGGGGTGGATGTATTGAGCCAAAAGAGAAAAAAACCCTCATGGACAGGAGTAACAGTGTAGTGACTGCTGGGGGGTGGGGAGGGGGTAGGAGGAATGTGGAGGGAGGTGGAAGGAGGTAGGGGAGGGTAAAGGAGGATAAATGGTGCTGGACGGAGACTTGATTTGGGATGGTAAACATAATACAGTGTACAGGCTACATGCTGTAGAATTATGCACCTGAAACCTGTATAATTTTGTTAACCAGTGTCACTCCAATAAATTCAATAAAAAGAAAAAGGAAAATAAAAAAGTAGAAAAATTCTTGTTGCACTGATAAAAAATGTAAGTGTACATTTCTAACGTGTTTTTAAAGTTAGTAAATATATAATTCAGAAAACAGACATTAATATAGAAATATTCTTGACTTTCAATAATGTTCACTTATACTTGTATATGCAACTGGTTTTTAATCTTGAAAATAACAATTGCTTAACTTTAATGCACAGACTTCTAGTACAAAGAAACAACTTAGAAAGTAGTTCCTTTTATTGTTCTTAATTTCTGTCAGTATATTCCTATTCAAACATCTCTCCATGTTTAAGAAAGTCACTGAAGAGACAACGTTACCTGAATGTGGAGTCTCTGTAGAAATGGCAAACCACATTTTTACTCTCCTTGACTTCTTGAAAGAAGTCTCTCTCACTAGGGATTTCTCTGTATTCCCCATGTCCTTTTGAAAGCCATTCCTGATTTGAAGGAAAGGGAAATGTTACACATTTGAAGTTATTTCTTTTAGTACCAGTTTACAGTGGGTGGACAATTCAGCACAATACAGGTGAGGCAAAAGTTTATACTTGTGAATGTGTGACAGTTTATTTTTGTATTTAATTAGTGTATTATTTTACATAGGAACTATAAATTATTTTTGCCCCACCCTGTACTTTGTAATGTAGTTGATTTTATCCTGTAGAGCAGTGTTCCCCAAACTTTTGACATATGTGCACCCCTTCTATAATTTTCCTAACGCTGAGTACCCCTCGTACTCATGAGAAGTAGAATTAGGCGCAGCTAAGCACAGTGCAGTGCATACCCCCACCAAACTCTTCCCGCACCCCTGGGGGTACGCGTACCGCACTTTGGGAAACACTGCTGTAGAGAAAGGAATTCCTTTCAGTGACTTACTTTCCTAGGTTTCTAGTGTCCATGCAGAAGTAGTGTGGGTACTATCTTCACAGCCCGGCTCATATTTATGACAATTACCTGTCTTGGTAACTTAGAATATGTTTTAGTAGAACTTTAAAAATAAAAATTTAGACTTACGAGACTTAGAATGTGCAATCTATTTAATTTCTCTGTATTCAAACTACTAAAATCAGAAGCATTTGATTCAAATTACTAAAAAGCTTTCATAAATAATGCTCATGAGATAAAGCCAGTCTTTGGGGGCAGGGAAAGAAAAAAGGGGGGGTGTTACTGCAGCTCTGATGCTCAGGGGCCCTGCTTACTGTCCATGACCAGCAGGGAGAGGCAGGAACTCCCTGTACTGGTGGCCAATGGGCAGTGTCCTGGAAGCATTGTCTATCAGTGTCCGGAAACAACAAAGATCTCACAAGTCATGGAATCCAACTTCCCAAACCAAGATGTCAACCCTTATCAGCACGCCTGGCAGGCCTTCCAGCCTCTGACTTTCCTGTGACAAGAAGCTTCTCCGACAACGGGCAGCCCGTTTCCTGTCCAGGCCGTTAGTTTTAATAAAAAGGGAACTGGGCTCGCAGGCAGAAGGCCTGCGCTTGAAAAACTGTTCTACAGCTTATCAGGCTATGAATTCTAATAACGTTTCTGAGCCCCAACCTCCTCAGGTGTAAGTGGAGATCATGGAGCATTGACCTCACTGAGCAGTTGTGAAAATAAAAACACTCAACATGAAGATAAGTAAAACAGTGCCTGACACATGTGCCTAGGGAAGCATTTGTGTATGCACTAGTACTAATTTTTAGAAGGTTTCTCACACTGAAGTACTCGATATCTCTAACTTAAGTCCGTGGATCCCAGCTTGAACCCGAGATTAGAAAGAAAAGTTCTAATCTTTTCTTTGGCCCTTCAAATAGCACCTCTCACCCATGTCCTCCCTTCTCTACACTGAAATCTCCATTTCCTTTTGACCGCTTCTCACATGAAACAGTATCTAGACTTCCTCTTCCGGTTGTCCTCTGAACACATGCTCTTTTAAAACTGGCAGAGGTCCGAATGCAGCCTCCAGAAGTCCCACTAGCAGGCGGCAGGAACGCCCTCTCCCTCCCGCCTCCGCACTGAAGCTGCAGCAGCCCAGGCGCAGGATCCATGTCACAGTGCTTCCCTGGAGCTGACACTCACAAGGCCCAGAGACCTTTGCCTTACGTGACATTTCTTCGGTAAAGCTCCTATAACAGTTCCACCTCTCAAATACAATTCCTTAAAGTGACACGTGACATTTCACGATTCCTTTCTTTACTTGCCAATGACCAGTGCACTTAAAACAGTATTTTTGTTTCTTAAAATAGAAAATAATGAACAAAATTTTTGGTGGGCTCATCCTATTTCTGCTCTTTACCTACGTCCTACGTCTCTAGCTGCCACAGGAGGGGGTGCTTGGCTGACTGAGGAATAGTGACTAACACAGGTCTCTTAAGTACTTATGTCATTGTTTACATTGGTTTCCCCAATATCTTCGTGAATCAGAAAAATCAACATTACTATACAATCTACACTCTTCCAAAAAGAATGGCTATAAAAACCATTAAGGCTTCTTGCCTATTTCCTCAGAAAACTCCTAAGAAAACCTGCTAACAACAACAACAACAGAAAGATCTATTAAAATGCAGTGAAGCCCAGATGGCGTGGCTCGGTGGCTGAGTGTTGACCTATGAACCAGGTCATGATTCAATTCCTCCTGGTCAGCGCACATGCGGGGGCTGCAGGGTGGATCCCCAGTAGGGGGCACGAGTTACTCCATGACAAATTCATTTTAAATTGATTTGCATATTAATAAAAAAAATGTCTAAAGGCTGCCTGCTTTGTTTTTTTATTATAAATACCAGCCTATTGTTTACTGCTGGACAACTTATTTTAAGACATTAAATATGTTCCTCACTGCAAATCAGGTAGATACAGAGTTCTACCAAAATACCCTGTGTGACAACTTTTTCCTAGTTGAGCATTAGCAATGAGTTTAGCGCTATGTCATTGGCTCTGAGCACGCTAACCTGACAGGCTGGCTTCACTGCCGAAAGGGAACCACTGCCGCCTGCTGCCGCCCCTTCCCAGCGCACTGCAACCACACACACCCGCTCAGAAAACGAGCCTGGCGTGCGTTTGTTTCACTTGACTGTAGACCAGTGTTTCCCAAACTTCTCTCATGATGAGAATCACCTGATGGAGTTGTTAAACTAGATTCCTGAATCCCAACTAAGAAATGCTAAACTAGAATATCTGAGAACATATAGGTAAAATTGTATAAGTGCTCTAAGACAGAGCACTAAGTTAAGTATACAATTTTGCCTATATGTTCCCAAAAATTCTAGTTTAGCACTTCTTAGTTGGGATTCAGGAATCTGTGTTTTAACAACTCCACCAGGTGATTCTCATCATGAGAGAAGTTTGGGAAACACTGCTGTAGACTAATACACTGAGCAGGCTGATTTTGAAGGTGCCTTTAAAGCTAATTTTTATCCAGCCAAATTTCTAATAGTGATAGGCAATTTGAGGTAAAAAAAGAAAAGAAAAAGAAAAACACCTTAAAAATGAGGACCTGTAATGTAACTACTGGCACATGTGTACATTTGCTAGGCGCACACTGTTAAGTAATTTCAGAAAGCAGGGCAGGGAGGTTACTTGTTTCTGCTGCTGAGCTTTCTTTAGGGCCTTAAGTCTCTTTTCTTTGAGGAGTTCCAGTTCATCCTCGTCCATCTGGTCCATTTTCTGAATTTCAGCATCCAAACGTTCTTCCACTAGTTTAGTGGTCTGAAGCAACTGATTTTCCAGGACTTTTGAAAACATGTCAGCAGATGTATGAGCTTCCATTCTTTACAGTTCAGCCTTGCTGCTGGGGAGAAGGTTTGCAAAGTTAGGAATAATAATGTGCAAATAAGTAAAGTTTTCTTTCTTATTTTAAAAAAATTCCAGCAAGTGCATACTTCGTAGTTCACAAAGTGTTCTACTGACAATCAAGCACTTCAGGAAGTTAGGCTTTTTAATAGATTATAGTCACAGCACTCAAAAACGATTTAGAGCGAAGTTTAGGTGCTCCTGATTTAGGTTTTGTCTCATTATATGAGACCAGAGAAAAATGAGTAGGGGGGAGTTATAGTAGTTGGAACTAGAGCTAGTGATATATATTGACAATCATTGTTCTTTACCAAAGAAAGAGAAGCAAAATACAAATGACCAAATTGTTGTAAGGTTGTACACATACACAGAGATACCAAACTTGCTTTAACACAGAGCAGAGTTGAGCAAAGACACATTTTCATGGTCTCTGCTCATGATTTCCATCTCTTTAACTCCTCAGAAAGGCAATTACAACTTATGTAAAGAATGATGCCTGGTGTTCCCTAAGCATAGGTTTCCATTCCTTTTCTCCCATTACCTAATAAAATCTATGAGGCCACAAGATTGATATTGGTATTGATTTATTGACACTCATAGTGTTCTTAGCTTTGATGTAAAACAATGTAATAGTCTATTTTTGACTTTTCCATTACTCTTCTGTGTAAGATAGGCTTTTGTAAACATATTCTAATTCAGATTACAAAGGAAGATCTCAATTACATTGGTTTTAAACTGATAAGAACAGATACTACACTTGATCTTAGCCAAAAGGCTGAGAAGCGATCAATTACATTGGTTTTAAAGAATTGTCCTGCCCTGGCCCGGACAATTGGTTCGGGTATCAGCCCCATACGAAAAGGTTGCAGGTTCAAACTCCTGTCAGGGCACTTACAAGAAGTAACCAGCGAACGCATACACAAGTGAAACAACAAATGAATGATTCTGTTTTTCTAAAAAAAAAAAAAAAAAAAAAAAAAGATAAAAAAAATTCTTTAAAAAGAAATGTATTATTTTCCACCAGCAACAATCAGATGAAGATCTTTATATGTAGACCTGGATTACTACAGAAATATAATTTATAAGTTTTCTATCAAAGCAGGAGGCTGTTGCATCTCAACTACTTACATACATCTGCAAATACTAAGGAAGCACTTTTAAAAATCCGAAGGAGCCCTGGCCGGTGTTTCTGAATAGTTAGAGCTTCAGCCTGTGCACTGACAGGTCTTGGGTTTGATTCCTGGTAAAGGGCACTGCAGTGTTACAGGTTCGATCCCCATTCAGGAGGCAACCAATCGATGTTTCTCTCTCTTTCCTCCCTCTCCCCTTCCTCCCGCTCTCTCAAAAATTCACTGGAAAAAGTATCTTAGGTGAGGATTAACAAAAAAATCTGAATATACTGTGATCTCATCCACCAGCTTCTGTGGAACTGAAGATAGTCTTCCTGCAAACTTCACTTCTGATTCCTTCTTCTCCAAAAGAAAAAGCAGTTGAAATGCACATTCAGTTCCTCTTTATATCTCTAGAGCTAGCAATGTCAGGGGCACAAGAGGTGCTCAAAAAGTATTTAACTTTGGCCCCGGTGTGGCTCTGTGGATAGAGCACTGGCCTGTGGACCGAAGGGTCCTGGGTTCATTTTGGTTGCGGGCTCCTCCCGGGCCTGGGCACTGCTCGGGCACATGCAGGGGGCAACCAATCAATGTCTCTCTCACATCAATGTTTCCCTCTCTCTAAACTCAATGGGAAAAATTAACTTTGAATGAACCAACTGTTAGTTCCTCAGTGCTATAAAATTTTAAAGGAGCTGTATTTTATATGTAATAAAAGAACTTTACATTCCCCTCCTCCCAAGAAAAATGTCAGGGAGATTGTGATTTTACAGGGGCTAGATGAGGCAGAAAACTGAATACCAAACCCTGACTTGCTTGTCAGAACCTGTTGCCAGGGGCATATAGAATTGATACCGACACAATGGGTCAGAGGCTGCCTGTCACCACTTGAGCCAAATTAAGCAGAGACAGGGTTGAATAATGAGCGAGCTTTTATTCCAATAATGCCGGCAGTTTGGGGAGAACAGTCACTCACCTGGAAATTCTGCTCTGACCCCCGTCACCAGTGGGCTGGTTATATTAGGACTAGAGGCCAGGTGCACAAGATTCATGCAGGGAGGAGTGAGGAGGGTCCCTCAGCCCAGCCTGCACTCTCTGGCAATCCTGGACCCCTCCAAGGATGTCTGACTGCCAGTTTAGGCCCGACTCTGTGGGATCAGGCCTAAACTGGCAGTCAGACATTCCTCTCGAAATCTAGGACTGCTGGTTCCTAACCATTTGCCTGCCTGCCTGATCACCCCTAACCACTCCGTTTGCCTGCCTGATTGCTCCTAACCCCCTCTGTCTCAGCCCCCAGGGCTTCATTGAACAATCTTCTGGACATCATTCCGGATGAAGCCCTGGGGGCTGAGACAGAAGTGGTTAGCATATTATGTTTTTATTATTATAGATGATGAAAAAGATAACTACGTGTAGCTGCAAGTGTAACAGGGAAAGGGAGGGTCTTGTCTTCAGGTAGGCCTTCAGGAGCTCAAGGTCTGATAATAAGATGGCATCTTTTCTTTCTTTTTAAAGCTTTATTTATTTATTTTTAGTTAATCCTCATCCGAGGATATTTTTTCCATTGATTTTTTAGAGAGTGGAAGAGAGAGGGAGAGACAGAGAGAAACATCGGTGTAAGAGACCACTGACTGGTTGCCTCCTGCTTGAACCCCAACCAGGGCGGGGAACCTGCAACCAAGATATGTGCCTTTGACCAGAATCGAACCCAAACCTTTCAATCCAAGACCAACGCTTTATCCACTGAGCCAAACCACCTAAGGCGGATAGTCTTCTGTGATGCTACGAATTGTTCATTGGGACTGGAGAATGATCAGCATTCCTGAAGCGAACTCCCGGAGGGGGTCAGGGTCCAGGTACAGCAACCAAATCAAAGAGTCCTGTCCTTGGTCTGTTTTTAAAATGTATTTCTTCTTACAGCCCTGTTTTTCTTGCAACACATCCTATATTTTCCTGGAGTCTGTAAAACTCCTACCTATAGTAATTAAACAACTGTGGCTCTATTCTTATTAAGTGCCCTTCCCCCTTTTATGATGAATTCAGAATTTAATGCTGGGATAATTTGGAGCAGAAATGGCTAACAAGGGCTGCTGGGGAGGGGGAGGGGCAGGTGATGGTATTTACCGCAGCGAAAGGGGTAAGGTCAGATGGTTTAGCAATCCTGATGACTCTCTATTCTTTAAACCACAGGCAGTTGATTATTCCATTTTTCAGTTCAACTGGAACGGTGGGAAAGGACTTGTTCTCATATTACCTTACCACTTCCTTGATCCGCCTACGTACACCAACCGACACCACCAAGAGCCCTCCGCCACGTACCTTCCCCAGGTATCTTCCCCAAAGTCTCTGGCCACTCCCGGAGCCTCCCCGGAACAGAGGAGGGCAGAGTTCAGGAGGCCCCCGCCTTCAACGCCTCCCAAGGCGCAGGCTCCAAAACTGTCACCGCAGCACGGACACCGGCACCGGCGCCGCGCCCCTCCCCCGCCCGGGAGGATGCTGAGCCGCAGTGTGTCCATCAGCACTGGGCCGCGCTGCCCGTTTGTTTAACACCATCTCTGCCTCACCTGAGCTCTCGGAGATACCTGAGAAGTGACGGACCAGCGGCTCCAGAAGAACAACCCACCCCGACTTCAGCCTCGCAGCAGCGGATGACGGCTACGAAGCAGTCGTCACTTCCGCCTCTAGATGGACTGAGGCGCGATTGCGCTTTACAGCCTGCGACGCTAGAGGAAGTGACGGCAGAGGAAGGCGGGCGAGAGGCTGGAGCTGACGTGTGTGCTCCGCCCATACAGCGGCCCATTTCCGGTCCGAGGTTTAAACAGCCCAGAGGGCGCGGGAGCAAAGTATGCTGGGAGTTGTAGTTTTTTAGTGCTTAGTTGGAGTTGTCTGTAGGCTCTGGACCTCAGTAATGTTATGTCAGAAATAACATTGCTTAGGAGTGACACTCCAACTTCGTTTCCATCCTGTCTATTGAACATGTTAAAAAATTGAATTTTAACATACATGATTAGTTTGTATGTAGTTAACACTCATAATGTCACTGACCAGATCGTTATAGCACATTTTCACCACCTTCCTAAGTTCTCTCATGACGTCCCTAACAAATTTTTAGAACTTGTTTTAGTAAACGACTTATTTGGAGAACTTAATGCGTGTGTCCTTCTTTTATTTATTTTTTAATGATTGTACGTGCTTCCTAATTCATGGAGTCCCTGAGAAGGGAAATAAATCCAGGACAAAATTGGATTTATTTCCCTAGGGAATAACCAGCGCGCTTATCTTTGATTCATTGTGACTCTTTGCTGAATTTCGAGCAGCTGAGACAAAGGTGGAAAGATGGAAAGGAAGCTCAGCTCAATCAAGTTCGGCTTCCGACCAGGCTCCAATTCTCCAAGTCTGCGTCCCCCCGCGGCGAGGGGCCGACTTGGGGAATTTTCAGCCTGATTGTCAGCCTGTGGGTTCTAGAACCTGGAAATCTCGCGGGCGTCGATGCGCGGCGGATGCTTGCGGGAAGGGGGCGCTCGGGCTCCGGCCTGGCCGGCGGGTGCAGTGGAGACGCTCTACCCGAAGGGCAGCTCTCGTTGAGCCACGCCCTGCGTCCGCACGCCGCGGCGGCGGCGGAAGATGCGCCTGCGCACTGCGAGCCCACACCATATGTGCCCTGTCCCAGTGCGCGGGTCTGTGCGGAGCCGGGTGCGAGCGGCGGCAGCGCGGGGCCAGCGGAGCGGAGTGGAGCCCGAAGTCGGCGGGGGAAAAGGGGATCTGTGAGAGAGCGAAGAGCGGGGCTGGGGCCGCGAGCGCCGCTGTCACGCGATGGGGAAGAAGCAGAAAAACAAGAGCGAAGACAGGTAAGTCAGTATCTGGGTCCTCTCGGCAGCGGCCGGTGCGGCTGAGGGGGTCGTGCGGGTCCCACCGGCTGGGGGTAGACCGGGGTGGAGGCTCGAGACAGGCCTCGCAGGGCGCCGGGCCTGGGCCCTGAGTGGGCGCCGCGGGCCCAAGACCCCAGTCCCAGGCGGGCGCGGAGGGCCTCGGCGGCTGGCGAGTTCCTCAGGCAAGACTCAGCCCCACCTCTCCCGCCGCCCGGCCGGCAAAAGGGGGTCCGGCCTGAGGGCGGCCGGTGGCGTCGGGGCCCCCGGCGCGGCCCGGTGGTCGGATTCTGCGGCGCCGCTCTGGGCGGGGGTCAGGAGTTCTCCGGGCCTTTGTACCTGCGAGGACAGGGGGGCGAAGGGAGTGCGAATCACTACCTGTACCCGGGTGTCCCCACTTCTGAGCCCCTCAGGTACGTCGGAGGTGTCTTACACTCACCTCCCTCTTCACTTCATCTAATTTGTGAGGTAGAGTTCTCAATTATTTAAGGGCTGGCTGTCCAGACTCCATGCTTTTCGCTTTCCTCCTTCCGGCGAGTCTTTTGATGATTTCTTTGCTCTCTAGCACCTCCCCGAAGAAAGGAGGCGGAGATGAAACCAACCAACCAGGGGCGCTCCTTTCTCGTCACTTCAGAGGCTTTTGGGGGAGGGAGCACCCCGAGATTTCGGTAACTTCTGTGTCACATTCGATGGAGTCTTTTACTCTCTTCATTGAAAGAGTTTACTTCCTGGGGGGGACAACATCAGTTCCTTTTCGCTTCTGTACTAGTGTGCCGCTCACCAAACTTAGTTCAAATACTCGGGGAAGAGGGGGGAGAGTAAGGTAAATTAAAACAGAAACAACCCCTGGTAGTTCATCATCCTGACTCAAAATGGACATGCGGTGTTGAAGTTAAAATAAGATCACTAATTATAAGTTGGAATGCTAGGTCGTTTCCTCACCTAGCACTCATCTAGTTGATGAGTGGAATTAAAAGATACCCAGGTGAGGCTTGTTTTTCAGTTACAGCTCCACTGGAGGAAGTTAATTGGCTTGACTTATTTATTAATCAAACAGGATACATACAAAAAAAAAAAAAAAGCTGGGTGATTTAGTGGTAGAGAATTTCCTCACCTTTGCTAGGATGTTTTGATGCACGGGGTATTTTTTTTCTTTCAACTGTGTACAAAAAATAGATGAGGATAAAAAGCTTCGTGTACCACGTACCCAGCTTCACCCATGGTTATCACATGGTCAATCCTGTTTCACCCACCTGTTGCATATTTTATTTTTAAAAATATATTCTTATTGATTTCAGAGAGGAAGGGAGAGAGAGAGGTAGAAATATCCATGAGAGGATCATCTTTTGGCTATCTCCTACACATCCCATGCTGAGGATCGAACCGCAACCTGGTCATGGGCCCTGACCTGGAATCAAACTGTGACCTGGTTGATAGGGCAACACTCAACCACTGAGCCACGACTGCCAGACCTACCTTGTTGGATATATATATATATATGTGTATATATATGTATATGTATATATGTATATATATAAAATATTTTTTATATATAATATATATATAGTATAATATATATAATATTTTTATTGGTTTTAGAGAGGGAGAGAGAAACATCAATGATGAGAGAATCATTGATCGGCTGCCTTCTGCACCGCCCCCCCCCCCCCCGGGATCCAGTCCGCAACCTGGGCATGTGCCCTTGACTGGAATCCAACCTGGGACCCTTCCGTCCACAAGTCCACACTATTCTATGAGCCAAACTTGGCTTGGCCCTTGTTGGATATTTTAAAGTAAACCTCAGAATCCGTTCATGAGTAAATTCTTTAGGTGTATTTGAAAGATAATACTTGAGGGGAAAAACCTGTTGAAACAGAACAAAACACAACTGCAATGCCACTGTCAAACCTAGGGAATATTTACAGTGTTTTCTTAAATATTATCAAGTATGCAGCCAATTTTCTAATTTCAATGATTCTCTTATTTAAAAAAATTTTTTTTAAGCAGTTGGTTTGGTTCAGGATTACAGAAATCTTTATTTTTAAAAGTACATGTAATATATTGTTTCACTTACAGTTTTTATCTTTCAGACTCACAATAGAGGAAATATTCAGAGGGGTGAATTTTACTGTCTATTTTTAGAGGAAATTGTGTCTCTTATTGATTCATAAAGATTTTTATGGATGATATAAAGTTTAAATTGCAAACATTGGAGCCTGTTGTTAAAAGATTGGTTTGGAAGTATAGAAGGAATGCTCCTGTTATTTGGGGAGTGTTTTTGTTTTTACCCCAGCTCAGACTTATCTGTAGTCTTTATTTTTTGGCTCACAATGAAAGGAAAGTGGTGGCAATGTAATTGAAAGAGTTTTCTCATGTTTTCCTTCATGGGTTCCTTTGCTTGATGCTGTTCAAATTGTATGTAATAAGTCCTAGGGTTTTGAAGAAAGTCCTCCTTGACCAGAATTGCAGGGCCTTAATACTTTGTTCCACATTAGATATTTTGGAGTGGGGGAAAGAAGTTTCACTGCTTTGTTAGTTTACTTTGATATTTTGTATATTTAAATAGTACGGGCATACATAGTTTTATTTTTCTTTGCACATGCTATTGCATTTTTCTTTCTTTCTTTTTTTAACAAATTAAAGTCAAGATCCTCCAGCAAAAAAGATTGACTTGCTCAGTTGATAGTATATTTAGATATTACCTGGTTTTCCTCTCTTGTTTAAAGATCTCCACTTTTAAAGATTTTACATTCATCCCACCTCTTCCCTAACCAGGCTCTCCTAAGTAGAGCATGTTTCTGGCCAGGTAGAATTGGGTGAGAAATGAGCAGCTTATTAGATACAAGACACTGAGCTACTTTTCAGTTCTTGTAAAGAGCATAAATTACTTGACTGTTTCAATTCTTATCTATCTACATCTACATCTACATCTACCTATCTATCATTTATCTATATAAAAGCTTAAGTGACCATTATGACCAGAGGACTGGATGATCAGACTATTGGGTGGTAACTATGATGCGCACTGACCATCAGGGGGCAGACTCTCAACGCAGGAGCTGCCCCCTATTAGTGCACTCCCACAGCCAACCTCCTGTGGCTAGCAGACCTCCCACAGTCCCTTCCCCTGGCTGGCCCTGATTGGGACTGGGCGAGATGGCCCCAATTGGCCAGGAGGGAACTACCCATGCACAATGTCGTGTTCTGGGCCAGCCTCATCACCCCCTAACCACTCCCCTGCCAGCCTAATTGATGCCTAACTGCTCCCCTGCCAGTCTGTTTGCCCCTAACTGCCCTCTCCTGCAGGCCCGGTTGCCCCAACTTTCCTCCTCTGCTGGCCTGGTTACCCCTAACTGCCCTTCCCTGCAGGTTTAATCACCCCCGACTGCCCTCCCTTGCAGGCCTGGTCCCTCCCTACTGCCCTCCCCTGCTGGCCATCTTGTGTGTTGAGTGATGGTCAATCTGCATATTACTCTTTAATTAGATAGGATAGAGGCCTTGTCCACGGGTGGGGGCCAGCTGGTTTGCCCTGAAGGGTGTCCCGGATCAGGGTGGGGGTTCTCTTAGAGTGTGGGGCGGCCTGGGCGAGGGGCCTGTGGTGGTTTGCAGGCTGGCTGTGCTCCCTGGAGACCCAAGCAAGGCCCTGGTATCTGGGATTTAATTATCTTCTACAATTGAAACTTTGTAGCCTGGAGCGGAGCCCAGCCTCCTGCTCGATCAGTGGGGATAGCCATTTCTGTTGGGATTTATTTATCTTCTATAATTGAAACTGTGTAGCCTTGAGTGGAGGCCTGGGCCTGCCAGGGTGTCTGGAAAGTTTGGCTTCCTCCATCGCCAGGGAAACCTAAACCTCCCTCCTGCTCATTCTGTGGCTGCAGCCATATTGGTGGGGTTATTTTGGATACTCGCTCCTGATTGGCTGGTGGGTGTGGCTGGTGGTTTAGCAGAGGTATGGTCAATTTGAATATTACTCTTTTATTAGATAGGATCATTGGCTTTCAGACCTCACTTTTGTAATAGCAGTATTCCCATAGGTGTCCTCCTATCTTATATACCGTGTTTCCCCGAAAATAAGACATCCTCTGAAAATAAGACCTAGCGCATGGAAACATAAGACATCTCCTGAAGCCAAAACCAGTTTGGCTCAGTGGTAGAGCGTCGGTCTGTGGACCGAAAGGTCCCAGGTTCGATTCCGGTGAAGGGCATGTACATTGGTTGCGGGCACATCTGCAGCTGGTCGATGTTTCTCTCTCATCGATGTTTCTAGCTCTCTATCCCTCTCTCCTCCTCTCTGTGAAAAATCAATAAAACATATTAAAAAAGAAAAAAGAAAAAAAAAAAACATCCCCTGAAAATAAGACCTAGCGCAACTTTGGGAGAAAAAATTAATATAAGACATTGTCTTATTTTCGGGGAAACGGTAAAAAAGAGCTAATATGCATGCCATGATGCCCTCACACCATCAAAATCCATTACCAGGAGGCTGCATGCGTGTGGAGACCCAGAGGCGGGTCCCGGTGCTTCTGGCTCTGCGAAGCAAGGCCAGGGGTCCCCCTGAGGCCACGCCTCCCACTCCAGTGCCAGGGCAGAGGGATCTCACAGGACTTGAGGCTGTGTTTCCTACTTAGTGGGGCTTGATGTTACCCAATAGGGGTGGAGCTGGCTTGACACTTCTGTTATAATGAAAAGGCAAATAGCAATATTAAAATATTTCCTCTAATTAATTCACCTCTAAAGTGCATGGGTTTTGTGCACTGGGCCACTAGTATAATGGAAGCTTAATATGCAAATTGATCATCTGGTGGAACGACCTGGGGAACATCTGGTTACTATGACGCGCACTGACCATCAGGGGCCAGATGCTCAATGCAGGAGCTGCTCCTAGCCAGGCCAGCCAAGGCGGGTGCCAGCAGGGAGAGGGAGGCGACCGGCAGTGGCAAGGGGCAGGGCCAGCGAACAGGTGGTGCGAGGCCGGCCAAGGCGGGTGCCAGTGGTGGCCCCCCAATCACCCCGCCAGTCGCCCTACAGATCGGACCTGATTACTGGCCAGTCCTAGGGACTCTACCAGTGCACAAATTTTGAGCACCGGGCTTCTACTATAAAATATTGGTTTGGTTTTTCTATTTCTGAAACTGATAATGAACACAAAGGGTCTGAGGCTCCCTGTCTCTTCTAGAGCCAAATTAAGCAGAGATAGGGTTGAGTCATGTATCAATATTTATTCCAATAGTTTGGGGAGAGCAGTCGGTCACCTGTAAATTCTGTTCTGATCCCCATCACCAGTGGGCTGATTGTATTTGGATGAGGAAAAAGATAACTACATGCAGCTTGGAGCAGCAAGTTTAACAGGGAAAGGGAGGGTCTGGTCTGCAGTCCAGCCTTCAGAGTCTGATAACAAGGTGGCTAATCTTCTACAAACAGCTCAGCTGTTCCTGAGGCAAACTCCCAGAGTGGGTCAGGGTCCGGGTACAGCAACCAAATTAAAGCATGTCCTGTGCTTTGTTCTCAAAACGTACTTTTCTGAGTAATGGACCCATGGAGGCCCCTGGTCTTTCTACAGCCTTTTTTCACCCTTCAGTTTCTCGGGGTCTGTAAGAAAACCTCTCGTGTAGTTAGTAAGGTGGACAATCATTAAACACTGTGGCTTTGTTCTTATTGCATGCTCATCTCCCTATCACCCACTCTCCATTAGTGTGGTCATCTCATATCTATGAAATTAGTTTTATATGGAATGTGTCTTGCTGCTGAAGTTATTATTCTTGGCTTATATTTTCTCCTTACGGATTTTGGCTTAGAACCCTTTCAGGGAAAAGGGTTGTTGGTTCTCTTCTGTAACTGCTTCCTGCTGATATGGAGTGGAGTCCTGAAGTCCTCCCTGTCTGACAAAAGAAGGGAGGGAGCCAAAAAGTGGAAAGCAGTTTTAAGTAAATCCTATGGACCATCCATGTTGGCTCTATTTTTTTTTCCTTATTTTTTTATTGAATTATTATCTGTACATATCTTACCATAAACCCCCCCCCCCTCCCATACATACCCTCCCTCCCCAGAGTTTTGTATCCATTGGTTGTACTTATATGCATGTATACAAGTCCTTCGGTTGATCTCTTATCTTCCCCAGATCTCCCTACCCTCCCCGCTATAATTTGACAGTCTGCTTGTTGCTTTACTATCTCTATATCTTTTGGTTCATCAGTTTGTAATGTTCTTTATTATCCATAAATGAATGAGGTCATGTGGTGTTTCTCTTTCATTGACTGGCTTATTTCACTCAGCACAATGTTCTCCAATTCCATCTAGGTTGCTGCAAATGATGAGAATTCCTTTTTTTTTTTTTATGGCAGCATAGTATTCAATTGTGTAGATGTACCATAGTTTTTTGATCCAATCATCTGCTGATGGGCACCTAGGTTGTTTCTAAATCCTAGCTATTGTAGATTGTGCTGCTATGAACATAGGGGTGCATATATCCTTTCTGATTGGTGTTTCTAGTTTCTTGGGATATAATCCTAGGAGTAGTATTACTGGGTCAAATGGGAGTTCCATTTTCAGTTTTTTGAGGAAACTCCATACTGTTTGCACCAGTCTGCATTCCCACCAGCAGTGCACGAGGGTTCCTTTTTCTCCGCAACCTTGCCAACACTTGTCGTTTGTTGATTTGTTGATGTTGGCCATTCTGACAGGTGTGAGATGGTACCGCATTATTGTTTTGATTATGTTGGCTCTATTCTTATTCTATGCCCTTCCCCATCAAAATTCATTTAAACCATAAATTTTGTAGAGCAGTCCCTGAAAGTACAATTCAGTACTGTTTTATTTCAGTTTAATTAAATTTTTATCATTAGGTTTCAGGTATTGCTCTTTGGTGAAGCTAATGGTTGTTTTTGATGATACTGTAATTGAAATTTCTTTAGTCTTGAATCTAAGTTTCCATTACAAGGATATACCACATTTTTTACCCTGTCATTAGTAGATGACATTGGGGTGGTTTTACTTTTTGGCTGTTATGAGTTATATTGTTATAAAACCCCCACACATGTTTTT
Source organism: Pipistrellus hanaki (assembly GCF_964339955.1). Taxonomy (NCBI): domain Eukaryota; kingdom Metazoa; phylum Chordata; class Mammalia; order Chiroptera; family Vespertilionidae; genus Pipistrellus; species Pipistrellus hanaki. The sequence continues at coordinate 52,682,165 of NC_140514.1, forward strand.
GGGTGGACATATATTTTCATTTCTTTGGGGCATATAATACGTAGGAGTGAAATTTCTGGATCATAGTGTATCTCTGTGTTTAACTTTTTCAGAATTGCTAAGCAATTTAACTGTTTTCCATGAACTTTTAAAGCTGCTGCTCCATGTTACATTCCAACCAACAGTGTATTAGAGTTATAATTTCTCTACATCCTCATTAACACTTATCAACTGACTTTTTGATTACTGTGTAGTAGCCATTCCCATGGGTGTGAAGTGGTGTCATACTATGATTTTGGTTTGTCATTCCATGATGGTTTAAAATGTTAAATGTTGTGTTTATTGGGTATTTGCATATTTGTTTGGAGAACTGTCTATTCAGTGCCTTTGCCCATTTAAAAATTTATTTATTTATTTAAAATATATTTAATTGATTTTTTAAACAGAGGAAGGGGGAGAGATAGGGAGTTAGAAACAACGATGAGAGAGAGTCATCTATCAGCTGCCTCCTGCACACCCCCTACTGGGGATGTGCCCGAAACCAAGGTACATGCCCTTGATCGGAATCTAACTTGGGACCTTTCCGTCCGCAGGCTGATTCTCTATCCACTGAGCCAAACCGGTTTCTGCTGCCTTTGCCCATTTTAAAATTATTTAGGAATAGGAATTTCTTTATATGTTCTGTATACCAGTCCTTTAGCCAGGTATGATTTGCAAACATTTTCTGTCATTCTGTGAGTTGCCTTTCTTTTCTCCCATTGGAGGTTTTTATTTCACTATCTTGGTGCAATCACTTGACTGGCCTAGGCCTCCCCCTACCAGGCAATCGATCAGGGGGACCCCCAAATCTATTGCCCTGCAGAGGGAGGCCTCGCCTACCCACCATAGCGTCGCCAGCTGGGTAGCCTGGTCCTCCCTCTGTGGCCACTGGCAGGAGGCAGCTGATGAATGTTTCTCTCCTTTCCCTAAAATCAATAGATACATTTTTCTAAAAAGTTTCTCTGTAGGTGAATATGCTAGGTTATTTTACCGTCAAGTAACATTTAGATCTTCTTTGTTTTCATTTAAGTGCCAAGGATGACATTGATCTTGATGCCTTGGCCGCAGAAATAGAAGGAGCTGGTGCTGCCAAGGAACAGGAGCCACAAAAGTCCAAGGGGAAGAAGAAGAAAGAGAAAAAAAGGCAAGACTTTGAGTAAGTATATTTAAAATATATTTGCTTCTCATTAGCTATGGTACAAGATTCACTTATTAAGCTAATTCCTTGCCTCAAATATATTTTAATCTTTTCTAGTGAAGATGATATCCTGAAAGAACTGGAAGAATTGTCTTGGGAGGCTCAAGGCATCAAAGCTGACAGAGAAACCGCTGCAACGAAGGTGAAAGATGGTTGTTAGCCAGCCTTGCTTCCTAGTGCCTGTCTAGGGAGCTGCTTTTAGGACAGATAAAATATTCTATAAATTCTGATGCCAATAGGGGGAAAGCAAGTTTTAGGAAAGAAATAATGTCTTTTAAAACCTTTTACAGATAGAAAGATGCTCTACTTAGGATCTAAAGATATTTTGGGATATGTTGCCTGTTTATAAATTTAATATGTTTGGAGATAGAACATTTCCTGTCTCCACCTTCAATGTCTTATATTGTTTTGTTGCTGCTGTTGTTGTTGGTTTTTCCCCCCAACATTTGAATTTGGAGAGGCTTCAGAACAATGGGAAAGTGATAGGTATTTCTTCTTATTTCACCCCCCTCTTAAACTTGTGTGCCATTTGAAGAAGCTAGTAAATGTGGATTGTGATTATTGCTGGCTTTGGAGCACCTAGATTCTGACATTGGCTGTGCGTGTGAGATGTGCCTGAGGCCTACGATAGCTTTTATTACTTAGTTGAGGTTTATATCCTTATAGAAAAAAGGCTATTTTGAAATTATTTTGAGAATTTTTTTCATGTGTTTTTAATGAAGTATGTGACTGAGGAGTTTCAATTATTTATTTTAAAACAAAATATAACTCTGTTAATATTTCTAACGATGTAAATTTTTTAGCCAACAGAAAATAATGAAGAAGAATCCATCTCAAAACAAGATAAAAAAAAGAAAGGACAGAAAGGCAAAAAAAGTTTTGATGATAATGATAGTGACGAATTGGAAGATAAGGATTCAAAATCAAAAAAGACTGCAAAACCCAAAGTGGAAATGTACTCTGGGAGTGATAATGATGATGATGATGACTTAAAAAAACTTTCCAAAAAAGCTAAAGGGAAAGCTCAAAAATCAAATAAGAAGTTGGATGGGTCAGAAGAGGATGAGGATAACAGTAAGAAAATTAAAGAGCGTCCCAGAGTAAATTCTTCCGGGGAAAGTGGTGATGATTCAGATGAATTTTTGCAGTCTAGAAAAGGACAGAAAAAAAATCAGAAAAATAAGCCAGGTCCTACTGTAGAGAGTGGGAATGAAGATGAAGACTCCTTTAAAATTAAGACAGTGGCCCAAAAGAAGGCAGAAAAGAAAGAGCGAGAGAGAAAAAAGCGGGATGAAGAAAAGGCAAAACTACGGAAGCTGAAAGAAAAGGAAGAGTTAGAAACTGGAAAAAAGGATCAGAGTAAACAAAAAGAGCCTCAGAAGAAATCTGAAGAGGAAAGTGGAAAATCCAAGGTGACTCCTGATACGGGAACAGCCCCTGCCTCTGATGAGAAGGGAGAGATGCCCGCAGCCACCGAAGGTTGGTAAGATTATCGCAGAAAGGGCAAAAGGCGTGGGTTCCTATTTAATCTATGGTTTGATCATTATACCCCGAAGTCATTTTCTTATTTGTGGTTATAAAGAGGATTAATTGTAAGAAAGTCTTAAAAAAACTATACCTATATACTCTTTGAATTGATGTTGATATAATACAAAATGTCTTTCAAGTGGTTTGTACACAGACTAGGATTTTTATAGAATTTCACTGTGATAAACAATTTTTGTTGATAAAGAGTGGAAGTTGCCTAATGAAAATTTATTCTTTCCTGATGATAACTCGGTGTCAGATGATAACTGAATTCTTTCCTGTTTTTAAATTTCTTTATAAAAGTTTTTATTAACTTTAAAGAGAGAGAAAGGAGAGAGAGAGAGAGAGAGAACACATGAGAGAGAAACATCGATTAGCTACCTCCTGCTGCCCCTTACTGGTGATAGAGCCCACAACCCAATTGAAATTGTCACCTTTTGGTGCATGGGACGAGGCTCAACCAACTGAGCTACCCAGGCCAGGGCTCTTTGCTGTTTTTAAAAATCCAATTCAGCCTGTGAATAGAAAAGGAAAACATGCTGAAATTAGTTAACATCTTTAAAGCCGGTGTTTCCCAAACTTTTGACATATGTGTACCCCTTCTATAAATTTCGTAACGCTGAGTACCCCTCGTACTCATGAGAACGTAGAATTAGGCACAGCTAAGCACGGTGCAGTGCATATCCCCACCAAACTCCGGTGCAACACGTACACCCACCAAACTCTTCCCGTAACCCTGGGGGTACGCGTTCCACACTTTGGGAAACACTGTTAGCCATTTTTTGGTACCATAACTAATTAACAAAAAATAAGCTTTATAGTTTTCTCTTAATCAATATAAAAATAGTTACAGATAAAATAATTCACATAGCTTTAGACTAGTAAGACTTTTAATGGAAAAATTGACACAACTTTTTTAACCACTTGAAATAATATCTGGACATATTTAAAGAGAAACACCATAAAAGTAGCTTTATAATCTTTAGCTTTCTAAGCATAATAACTGTAGGCTTTTTAAAATATAATTACCTATATTTTTGTATTTTGTCCTTCTTATATCTTAAGATTGGCTTCATTCATATTATTCCCATCTTACAGAAGCAACATTAGCTAAGAATTAAGGCAGGAATTCAGACACTATAGATTAAGAGCTATATTAGATATAGCATATCTTCTTTTTTTAAATACAGATTTTTTACAAAGAGAGGAAGGGAGAGGGATAGAGAGAAACATTGATGAGAGAAATATCAATCATGAGACAAATATCAATTGGCTACCTCCTGCACACCCCCTACTTGGGATGTGCCTGCAACTAAGGTACATGCCCTTGATTAGAACCAACCCCGGACCCTCCAGTCTGCAGGCAGACGCTCTATCCACTGAGCCACACCGGTCAGGGCGATAACAGCATATCTTCTCTCTGCTGACAAGATCTTGCTCTCCTCTTGAGTCTCTCAGGACAACTCAGAGCAGCACCAGCGCTGCAGGCTTGTAAGGAGGCTAGCTTGGTGGTTCTATGGTGTTCTAGGTGCTCAGGTTCTCCTGTGCTCTTCTGGTTACCTTGATGCCTATAGGCTCTAGCCTGCTGCTGGCATCAGCGTCAGCCCATTATGGGGTTTGCTCCTCATTGCCTTAGGAAACTTTAAAACAATGATGTTTTGTCTATTCTCTTTTGGTAGATGACAATGAAGGAGACAAAAAGAAAAAAGATAAGAAGAAAAAGAAAGTAGAAAAGGAAGACAAAGAGAAGGAGAAGAAAAAAGGACCGAGCAAAGCCACAGTTAAAGCTATGCAAGAGGCTCTGGCTAAGCTTAAAGAAGAAGAAGAGAGACAGAAGCGAGAAGAGGAGGAACGCATAAAACGGCTTGAAGAGTTGGAAGCCAAGCGTAAAGAAGAGGTATGTTTTCATACAGTGGCTGAAATTGACATTGCATTTAACTTAAAAATTTCTTCTCAATGAAATATCTCTAACCCTCTGAATCTATTGTCCAGATTTAAATAATAAGATGAAGAGGTACAGAAAATTCTACCTTTATTTTCTGAGGTACAGACAGGTGTTGCTTATGTATCATTGCCAAGACATAGTCTATTCTCATGAATAATCATTATGTATGCCCTGGCTGGTGTGGCTCAGTGGTAGAGTGTCGGCCTAAGCACTGAAGGGTCACTGGTTCATTTCCTGGTCACGGACACCTGCTGGCAGGCTTGTTCCCTGGCCTTGGTTGGGAACTTGCAGGAGGCCACCAATCTATGTTTCTCTCTCTAATCGATATTTCTCTTTCTGTGTCTCTCCCCTTCCCTTCTACTTACGCTAAAAATCAGTGGAAAAAAATATCCTTGGGTGAGGATTAGCAGAAAAAAAATTATGTACAACATTTAAAATATTTTCATTTGGAATCTCATAACAAACTGCATGTAGCTCAAAAGCTTTGTTTAAAGTTTGGGATTTTTACATTTATATACTTTTATAGGAAAGATTGGAACAAGAGAAAAGAGAAAGAAAAAAGCAAAAAGAAAAAGAAAGAAAAGAACGCTTGAAAAAAGAAGGGAAACTTTTAACTAAAGCTCAGAGAGAAGCCAGAGCCAGAGCTGAAGCTACCCTTAAACTTCTACAAGCTCAGGGTAAGTAGTATTTTTAGTTAATGGGAAGGGGCTAGATGCTTCTCTCATGTAGTTGTATCTTTATCTTTATAATGGTCAAAATGAAAATTCATTTATACTAGAACAATTCCTATGGAAATGCTGTGAAAAAGTCCAATAATGATAGGTGATATAATTTCCTTATTTAGGGAGATGACTTCTAAACTATGTTAAAATTTTTTGTGTAAATGATAGTGTGTGTATAAAAACATGGTTATTTTTTTGTCCCCCAAAATAAATGAAAATAGAGAATATAGTTAGATGAGTCCTCATTTACCCATCACTCAGTTTAAACAATGATTATTAAATACCATTTTTGTTTTGTCCTCCACCACTTTTTTCCCTCCTGTAATATTTTAAAGTAAATTTCAGATATCATATTATTTTACTTTAGTATGTATCTCTAACAAGTAAGGACATTTTACTTTTTATTTTTTTATATTTTATTTTTTGCAGAGAGGAAGAGAGAGGGATAGAGAGTTAGAAACATCGATGAGAGAGTATCATTGATCAGCTGCCTCTTGCATACCCCCTACTGGGTATATGCTCTTGACCAGAATTGAACCTAGGACCTTTCAGTCCTCAGGCCAATGCTCTATCCACTGAGCTAAACCGGTTTTTACCATTTTACTTTTTAACATGAGTAGAGTATATCTTCTAACAAAATTAATTCCTTGATAGCATCTGATTTTCTGTCCATTTAAAATTTTTCACCATTTGTCTCCAAATACCTTTTATAATTAATTAAAAAAAAAATCAGGATCCAGATGAAAGCCATAAAACAAGCTTTAAAACATTTGAAAGAATTAAAGCAAACACAATAAAAAATAAAACATAATTAAACTCTCTGGCTGCTGTGCACAGTGGTTAGAGCATTGGTCTACACATTGAAGGGTCGTGCGTTTGAATCCTGATCCAAGGGACATACCTGGGTTACAGGTTTGATTCACACCCTGATTGGGGCGAGTGCAGGTGTCTGTCAGCCAATTGACGTGTCTCTCTCATATTGATATCTCTCTTCTCCCCCATCCCCTCCTTTTCTGGCTTTTTCCCTTTCCCTCTCTAAAAATCAATGGAAAAAAAATATCTCAGGTAAGGATTTAACCAAATATACACACTCACACACACACCAACAATTACATTAGAAAAGAATATTAGAAATACTTTGAGAAAAATCCAGAAATATTCAAAAACTAGGTGGAGGGGAGGGGCCTCTCAGCCTAACCCGCACCCTCTCTAATCTGGGACCCCTTGGGGGATGTCTGACTGTTTGTTTAGGCCGGATCCTGGGGTTTGGGCCTAAACCAGCAGTTGAACATGCCTGTCACAATCTTGGGCCACTGGCTTCTACTCAACTGCTTGCTTACCTGGTCTCCCCCAACTACTACCCCAGCTGGCCTAATCGCCTCCAACTGCCCCACCCCTGCCCCCCCCACCAGCCTGGTGGCCCTTAACTGCTCTCCCCCCCCCCCCTTCTGCCTGCCTGGTCATCCCCAACTGCCCCTTCATGCTGGCCTGGTCGCCCCTCAGGGCCCCCCCTCCAGCCTGGTTGCCTCACACAGCCTGCTGTTCAGTCATTTGGTCGTCCCTCACTAACCCCCCTGCCAGCCTGGTCGCCCCTCACAGCCTGCCTGTTCAGTCGTTTGATTATCCCTCACTAACCCTCCTGCGGACCTGGTCATAGGTAGCCATCTTTGTGAGGGCATGAGGTTTAATTTGCATGTTAACTCTTTATTATATAGGATTAAGCAACACATTTTATTTATTTATTTAATATAATTGATTTTTTTTTTTTTTTTTACAGAGAGGAAGAGGGAGGGATAGAGAGTCAGAAACATCAATGAGAGAGAAACATCGATCAGCTGCCTCTTGCACGCCCCCCACTGGGGATGTGCCCACAACCAAGGTACATGCCCTTGACCAGAATCGAATCCAGGACCCTTCAGTCCGCAAGCCAGTGCTCTATCCACTGAGACAAACCGGTTAAGGCCAACATCTTATTGATCCATGAGTCCAAGAAGAAGTCTCATTGAGAATTAGAAAGTAACTTAAAAAGATACAGCACAACAAAATTTGGAAGATGTGTCTAAAGCAATTTTTAGAGGGAAATTTATAGCATTAAAATGCTGCTTTTAGTAAAAGAAGAAAGATTGCACATCAGTAATCTTCTGTTTCCCATCCTACAAACCAAAAATTAGAAGAGCAAAGTAAGCAGAAATAATGTAATAGGGGGAAAAAAAAGAATCAATAAACCCTGTCTGCTCTGGTGGAGGCGGTAGTCCCTGCCTCTCCGCCACCTCCACCTCAGCCTGTCTCCTGGCCGATGGCGTTGGCAGGAAGGGGCACGGTAGTTGTAGATACCAGACCCTGCCTCACAAGAAGTTCCCCAAGTGTTCACAGTCTCACTGTTTAGGGAAAGTTTATGCTAGAAAACTGAAGGCAGTTAATGGGTGAATATGATGAAACTTCTCTACTAAGTTCTCAGCCTGATAAGGAAAATCCCTTGTCAACTTAATGAAGCATTCAAAGAAGACATCTGACTCTTTTCAAGCTGAACTTGAAGGTTATATCCAAGTGCAGAGAGCCAGAGGCTTAGAACCAAAGACAGATGAGAGAGGACTATTTGGAAACCTGTAGGGACAAAGAGGAGGTTGATTTCAGACCCAGGTATAGAAGGTTTGATCAAAGACTCCCAACTGAAACCATCCAGACCCAGCCGAGGTCATGCAGTGTTACTTCAGTGGCTACAGCTCATGACGGCATGAGGTACTGTCAATTCACCAGGGCCTGTTTCTCAAAAAACCAGCACTCTTGAACCTTAGTCATCAAGAGTATAATTATAGCTTATACAATGTAGAATCTAGACTTTATAAGCACCTCTCAGAAAACAGTACCAGTTACCCAAAAAGCTGGTCACAAACGGATATACCAGAAGAGAAAATGGCACCCTGAAGACAGAAAAAATCAGATGAGCAGCAGCCTGAGCATAAGAGGAAAAAAGCTGGTTATAGGAAATAGGTTTAGACAAACACAAGAGCATCCAAAAAAGCAAAACAGAGGTAGAAGCAGGATCAGTACAGAGAAGCTTAATCAAAGGGAGAGAAAAAGATGGATCAGTGCAGAGAAGCTTAGTCAAAGAGAAAAAGATGAGATGTAATCTCTAAGAAAGGATCGTAGTCACAGAAAAGGGAAAAAGGAGTAAGGCAGCTAAAGGACAGAGGAGGAAGTGCTCTGGGACCAGTCTGTCCTTGGATTTTGAAGCTCTTGAGTTGCTTCTGAGGTTAAATTGGAAAATCATTGAGGAGGTTGGCTTTCTGATGTTCATGATCATAGCACTTTTCTCATGGAAACAGGCACTTTCACTTCCAACAAAGGCCAAGTGAACAGAGTATGTAGGCCTTTACTGGGTAGCTCAGTTGGTTGGAGTGTGTGGTCCCAATAAGCCAACCTTTCAGGTTCGATCCCTGGTTAGGGCACATATGAGCAGCAACCAATGAATGCACAAATAAGTTGGACAACAAATTGATGTTTCTCTCTCTCTCTCTCTCTCTCTCTCTCTCTCTCTCTCTCTCTCTCTCTCTCAAATAAAAAATAAATAAGCCCCTAAAGTATTTAGTATGTTTGATAACACCAATATGAAAATTACTTTTCTTCATTTTCTAGAAACTTCATTACATTTTTCTTACATATAATGTAATTCCCCTTAATGAGAGCAGCTTTACTTTTATTCATCAAACTGCTATGATGATGGAATTATTTTCCCCTTGGGAAGTCATTTTGAATTGGAGGATTAACAGGCTTTATAGAATCTATTTCTTAATTGGGTTTGTTTTAATTTGGGGTGGGGTATTTTTATATTCATTAGTTTTCTCAATTTACATTTTTTTCCTCTGCTAGATACTTTTTTTTTTAAGTTCTTTATGTATTATAGATTGAATAATGAAAAATGAAATACATTAAAGTTATCTTAAGTTACATATAGTTTTAAAAGTTTCAAAGAGTATAAAAAATTCATTTATAGTAAGTGCTTATAATAAAGTTCTAATTTCTAAAAAAAAAAAATGAAGTCTTTGAAGTATTAAAATGATGGTAAGGGAATAAATGAGTAATTCTATACTCATAAATTGAAAAGCTTAAATAAAATAGGGCCATTCCTTTCTAGATATAACTATCAAAACTCACAAAGAAACATAACCTGTACAGTCCTATATCTACTGTAGTCCCCCTTTAAATGTGGAGGATACATTCTAAGATCCTCAATGATGCCTAAAACTATGGAGTAACAAAATATAGTTATGTTTTCTCCTACACATACATACTTCTGATAGTTTAATTTATATATTAGGCACAATAAGAGATTAACAAGAACAAAGAGGAAAAATATAACAATATTAACTATAATAATTATGTGAATGTGGTCTCAAATTAAGACTATAAAGAGATAACACTACACATTTATTAGAATACATAAATGAATAAATTAAAACATCTTTTTTAACCACATGCTGGTGAGGATATCGAACAATTGATAATCTCGTACATTACTGGTGGGAATGCAAAATTGTAAAGCCACTTTGGAAAACTGGGCAGTTGCTTAGAAAATGAAATACATATTTACCTAATGTGCCATAATTTCCACTCAAATCTTTACCCCAGAGAAATGTTCACACAAAAACCTCTACATAACAAATATTCATATCAGCTTTATTTATAAATGTTAAAACTTAGAAACAACTCAAATGTCCTTCAAGTGACTACTTAATAAAGAAAGGAGCTGTTCCATCAATACAATGGAATGCTACTCAGAATAAAAAGAAATGAAGTATTGGTACATACAACAAAGAGGGTGACTCATCCCAAGATGACAGCAGCCAGACTGTAAGGTTCATTTCTGTGACATTTGGAAAATGCAAATCTTTGAGGATGGAGAACAGGTCAGTATTGCCAGGGGCTAAGGATGTGAGCAGGATTTGCTTAAGTAGAACCCACAGAGTGATAGAATTTTTTGCATCTTCATTGTGATGGTGGTTGCATAATTACATATTTGACAAAAGTCTTAGAACCGTACACCAACATAATGGAATTTTATTGTATGGGTAAAATTTAGAATGCCTTATATAAAGAGGTTTTTCCATGAATGCTCTTTGTTATATTTTAGGGTATGTATCTCTGAGGTGAATAGAATGTTATTTGTTTAAGTACTATCTCTTAGGTGACATACAGGTTAGTATAAACCTGAAATTTTCCATTATCTCTTAGGTGTTGAAGTGCCATCAAAAGACTCTTTGCCAAAGAAAAGGCCAATTTATGAAGATAAGAAGAAGAAAAAAACGCCACAGCAGCTAGAAAATAAAGAAGGTTTGTAGACAAAATATTCTCATTTAGAAACTTTTTCCCCCCACACTTTAAACAGAATGTCTTTAAAAAAAAGAAGTCGATTAATCATTACAACTCGAAAAAGTACTTGCGTTTTAAAAATCTAAATCCTACCCTATAAATAACTTTTTTAATTTAATTTTTTAATCTTTATTGTTGAGAAAGTCTTACAGATGTCCCCACCTTCTTTTTCCCCTTTGTGCCCCTTCACTGGTTCCTGCCCTGTCCCAGACTTTTGCCACCTTATTGTCTTTTTTTTTGTCACCCTATTGTCTGTGTCCACACATATATATATAAAGTCTTTGGTTAACCTCTTTCCTCCCCCCTTCTCTCTGAGATTCTTTTGTCTGTTCCATGTTTCCATGCTTCTGGTTCTATTTTATTCATCATTGTTCATTAGATTTCTTGATTGCTTACTTTGATTTTTACATTCAATTGTTGATAATGTATTTATTGCCATTTTGTTCATATTTTTATTTTTTTTCTTTAAGAAGACCTTTTAACATTTCATTTAATGCTGGTTTGGTGATGATGAACTCCTTTAGCTATTTTTTGTCTGTGAAGCTCTTCAGCTGACCTTCAATTCTAAATGATAGCTTTGCTGGGTAGAATAATCTTGTTTGTAGATCCTTGCTACTTGTCACTTTGACTATTTCTTGCTATTCGCTTCTGACCTGTAAAGTTTCTTGAGAAATCAGCTGACAATCCTGTAGGTAACTAACTGCTTTTCTCTTGCTTTTTTTCCTTTTTGTTAAATATATTTTACTGATTTTTTATAGAGAGGAAGGGAGAGGGATAGACAGTTAGAAACACCAATGAGAGAGAAACATTGATCAGCTGCTTTCTGCACACCCCTTACTGGGGATGTGCCCGAAATCAAGGTACATGCTCTTGACTGGAATGGAACCTGGGACCCTTCAGTCCACAGGCTCTATCCATGGAGCCAAACCAGCTAGGGCCCTCTTGCTTCTTTTAAGATTTTCTCTTGGTCTTTAACCTTTGGCATTTTAATTATGATGTGTCTTGGTAATGTATATATGCATATAAGTCTTGGTGTGGGCCTCTGGGTTTGAAACTTTATGCTTCCTGCATTTGTGTGTCTATTTTACCAGGTAAAGGAAGTTTTCTGTCATTTTTAAAAATAGGTTTTCAATTTTTTGCTCCTTCAGGTTACCCCCATGATGTGAATGTTGGTATGTTTTAAGTTGTCCCAGAGGCTCTTTACACTATCTTTATATTGGATTCTTTTTCTTTTTGCTCTTTTGATTTTTTTTTCTTCTTCCTCATATTCCAAATTGCTGACTTGATTCTCAGCGTCCTCTACTCTATTGTTGATTCCCTGTAAATTATTCTTCATTTCAGCTAGTGTATTATTCATTTCTGAATGGTTCTTTTTTATGTTGCTGATGTTTTCACTAATGTTCCTTGAAGTTCTCACTAGGTTCCTTGAGCATCCTTATAACCATTGTTTTGAATTCTGTATCTGGTAGTTAGTTTGCTTCCATTTTGTTTAGTTCTTTTCTGAAGATATTCTGTTCCTTTGTAACATGTTTCTTTGTATCCACATTTTGGCTGCTTCCCTGTGTTTGTTTCTATGAATTAGGTAGAGCTGCTGTGGTAGGTGTCCTGTATGGCCCACTGGCTCAACCTCCCTAGTCACCGAGCTCAGCACTTTAGGTGCTTCCCTGTGTGAGCTCATTGCACTGTCCTGTTGTAGTTAAGCCTTGATTGCTGTTGACATCACTGGAAGGGATTGACCTCCAGGGAAACCAGCTGTGAGGACCAGCTCTGACTACAGCAGAAAAACTATGTGCAGGAGACACCCCTGTGAAGCAGGACTTGCTTCATTGTGGCTTTGGTGCTCACCAAGTGCATTCCTTGAGTGTGTCACTCATGGATGTGGTAGGGCTGTAATCTGCTGTGGTCTGAATCTGACCACTGAGTGCACTGGCTCTGGGATCTCCTGGGAGGTTCAAAATCAGCTGTTGCCTGTTCCCCTGCTTGGCCAACTTCTGTACCCCTTCCCACTCCTCCCTCCCCTCCTTTCCCTCTTCCCACCCTCTCCCAGTCTTGAGCTACAGAACTATCTGTAAATTGCTGCTCCCTGTGTTGGGCTTGAAGGTGCCCAGGAGAGGCCAAACTGAATCAAGGCAGGTTGCTGCTAGTGCCAGGCCTGGGGCCACTTACAAGAGGTATTAGGCATGGTAAGGCCAGCTGCTGCTTGTTTGAGAGGTTTTAGGAAAGTCTGAAGCCTAAGCCACCACAGGCCATTTCATGTGGAAAAGCTACTGGAAACAGTTTGCGTGGGCCTGCAAATTGGGTAGGACCAGATCTCAGGGAATCACCATGGTGGGCAGACAGGTCTGAGCCAGATTGATCAACACTCAGATATGGTGCCTGATTGTTGACTCTGGTGGGGGGAGAGGGGTCAGCAAAGGAACAATGACCTCTGCCAGCACTTTTGTCTGGGAGAAATCTACCCCCTAGTTCTTGCCCTGATGTCAGATAATTTAGGTCTTCCCCCTATGTCCCTGCATCCTTTCAAGCTGCTGTCCCACATCTGGAGCTCAGAGGGAGTGGGTCTGAATAGTGTGCTGGCCCTTTTAAGAGGAACGGCGGGACTCTATAATTCTTTGTTCACTCAGCCACAGTCCCAGCTGGTTTTTTCAGCCTGAAGTTAGGGAGACCTCTTCTCTGCACTGAAAGCCTGGGATGAGGGGTCTGATGTGGGGCTGGGACCCCCTGGCTCTTTGTGGAGGACCTCCACGGCTCAGATGCTGCCAGTGGGTGTTAGACCAGCCTGTTCCGCACCTCTCCTCCTCCTCCCAGTCTCAATGTGTCTTCTACATTAATTCTCTAGTGGTAGGATTTCCATTCGGCCAGCTTTTAGGGAATTCTGAAGGATGTTCTGTAGTTTAGTTGTAATTCTGATGTGGTTGTGGGAAGAGGTTGAGTACCGTGTTTACCTATGCTGCATTCTTGACCTGCCCCCTGAATAACTATTCTTAACTGGAAAGTACAACTATCGTTTTCTTTTTTTTTCTCAATCTTCTACTTTCTGTAAAATATATGACTGATGCTTTTTTTAACACGATAAAGAATGTAGGTTTATACTAATGATTTTTATTCAATACTTAACAGAGTATCCTATAAAAATTATATAGTAAAAAATATTAATTTGGTTTCTGCCCTTCAGTATCTGAGCCAGTAGAATTAAGTGCTGCTGTGGAAGTTGTGGAACAAGGCATACCAGAAAAAGAAGAGTCACCACCTCCTGTTGAACCAGGCCAGTAGCTTTGACTAATAACTTCCTATTAAGTAGCATTGATGTGTCCAAAATGTCTTAGTAGTTTGGGGAAACCAGATATCTGGCAGGGTGGCCTATTTTTAATAGTCCTTTAAATCTTTTTTATTTTTTTATTTCCATGTTGCAAAAGTGTAAAAGTGAGCCTTGAATCAATTGTGTGTCTCTTTTTGTAGAGAAAAATTTTTGTAGAGAGGATAGAGGTTTTTTATTTCCTCTGTTTCTATTGATGGGTCAGAAATCTTAGGTGGTACCAAGAAGAGCTGAAGTTCTTTAATCTTTCCAAAGAAAAATTGGAAGAATTTTTAAATAGAACTTTTTAAGTCATAAAAGTTATTATTTTAAAAATCTTCTTAGAGGCCAGCCTCTTATTTAGTAAATCAATTCATTTATTTAGTGTTTGTGTTTTTAGGTTGGAGAAAGTCTCTGGTTTTCTTTTCCTTCTTTTTTTTTTTTTTTTAAGATAAATATTGTTCTAATTCATGAGACTAGATATTGATAGGAAGCCACAGGCTAACATAATACATATTTGGTAAAATCAAGACATTCTCAAGTGTTCAAAGACAGGAATGGAAGTAGAAATATTTGAGGATGTCAAGACTGACTATCCTTGGGGGGGGTGGGGGGAGATTATTGATAGTCACTTCCCACCTCCCTCTTGGTTCTCAGTGTAAAAATATCATTTGTTTGGGTACATCTCAGCATAATGAAACTAAAGAAATTCCAGTTGAGATGCTTATAGCAGTGCGGGGTTGTGGGTGATATCTGTAGCAGTAGAAAGAATTGTAAACTGGATGGAGGCTGCTTCGGGCGCATGTTTTTGACTTGTTTCTTTCTCCTCAAGAAGTCTTATGCAAACTTCCTGGCAAATGATGATTTTTTCTGGGACGAAGATACTACATGTGCCCTCATCTTTTGCGAATAATTTTGCCTAATTGGATTTCAGTAAAAGTGTCATTGTTGTTAAGGACAGTATTAAATTTTTAATATTCAAAATAATACCTTTCTGACCATTTTTGAGTTGTAAGCACAAAAATCTATTCTAATTTTCAACTAGAATAGAGATGTAGCTTCATAATATCCAATTATATAATTTATGTAGTATTTGTTATCTATAGAGGCTAAAGAAAAATAAATTCTTATATGTATAAAGCTTAGTTAAAAAATCAAAAAGTATATGTGAAATTTCATTTGTCGTCAAGAATAGAGTGTGATCATGTGCTCAAGTGTACAGGTTGGGGCAAGAATAGGTTTACAGTTATGAGTAAATAAAGCAGAGTTAATTCTTGTACTAGAGGCCTGGTGCACGAAATTTGTGCATTGTGGGTGAGGTCCCTAGGCCTGACTGGCTATTGAAGCATGAGCGTTTGGTGTGGATCTCAGTCCCCCGTGTGCCACCTGAGTTATCAGACCCCATTCACACTGCCTTTCCCTGGCGCTGTCTGCTCACCTGCTCCACCATCTTGCCGTGGTCCCGCTCTCGTCGGGGCCCGCAGCGTCTCCACTGCCAGTTCCATGTTGCTGACGCCTGCCATGTTCCACACTTCCCCTTGGTGGTCAGCACTCATCAGCGAGTGGTCAAACTCCTGGTCCAACTGCAGGTTGAGGGGACAATTTGCATATTAGGCTTTTATTATGTAGGATTATTATTTACTAATTATTGCATTTTTCCATACAAACAACTATAAACTTATTTTTGCCCCAACCTGTATTCAAAATACTAGAGAATTGTGAATCATCTTACCTAAAAATAGACAAACATGTAAATTGACCATACCTCTGCTGTGCCACCAGCCAATCAGGAGTGATATGCAAATTAACCCAACAAAGATGGCGGTAATTTGCATACACAGGGGCTGAGTGATGGGGGCGGGTGGAATGCTTGTGTCCTTGCCATGGCGACAGAGCAGGCATTCTGCCCCACTCCTGGTCTCTCAGGGCCTCTGGGCAGCATGGGAAGGCGGGGCTGGAGCCGAAAGAGGCGGCTCCAGGGCCTGAGCAGAAAGGAAAGGAAAGCCCATTCTAGCACGAATCTTTGTGCATCAGGCTTCTAGTTTAGTAATAATAAATTATAACATGTTAGCTATATTGAAAATTAGTCCCAAAGATAATGAAATTGTGTGTATTTTTTTTGCATAATTAAAACATTTATTTTTATGTCAGCATAATTTTCCACTTTTTCTATGTCTTCAATGAAAACTTTTATTTACAGAAGAGGAAGAAGAAACTGAAGAAGCTGGATTGGATGACTGGGAAGCTATGGTCAGTGATGAGGAAAGAGAAAAAGGTGAATAGCTCATAAGCACTCGTGGATAAATCCCGTGGTTGTTGGAGGTGCTTATATTTAAAGGAATAGTCTCCTGATAATGACTGCTATATGAGCATTCCCAAGGACAGAGACCAGTTTCGCACTCTCTGTTGCTATGGTTCCTAAATCCTCATGTGGATCCCATTTCATGAATAGGTGGTTTTTCAACTATTTGCAAGATAGTTGCCTGGGATTTAGAATATAGTTTTTCAGAGTGATAATGTTATAAACGGGGTTAAGTTATTAAAGCTAGCCTACAAAAGGCCCCTTTAACTTTAAACCTAATACAAATAGAAATAATAGTATATTTCCTCTGAATAAAAAAATAAATTTTTTTTGTAATTTCTATCCTTTATTACTAAAATCAACTTTTTTAAGGTTTAATTCTGCTGGTTTTTTTCCTTTTTGAGATGGATATTTGTCTTGTGTTTTTCTATCTTTCCCCCCAAATACATATTTTTAAGATTATAAATTTTTCTTTAAGCATGGCTCTAGCAAAATTCTACAGGTACTGATATGTTGATTTTCCTAAATTTACATTTAGATATATGTTAATTTTACCTATGATTTATTTAGAAACACATTTCTTAATTACATAAGTAAGGATTTTCTAATTATCTTCTTGTTACTTCGTTGGATCACAGAACATACATAGTTCTGTCCTTTGCAATGGGTTGAGAATTTACAACCTAGCAAATAGTTGATTATTGTAAATGTTTCATATGTGATTGGGTGTGTTTGGTTGTCATGTTCACTGTCCTTAGTCAAGTTTGCTGATCATTTTAAGTCTTTTAAGTTCTGAGTTTTTTTCTGGTGTGCTTTTTCTTACTAAGTGATGTGTTAAAATCTCCCACTGTGATTGTAGATTGTCTATTTTTCCCTGAGTTCTGCCAACTCTTGCTTTCTATATTTTGGTGTTATATATATTATTAGGTGAATACAGTCTACACCTTTCTGATGAATTGACTCTGATATATTGTTTGTTTATATTGTATTTATTTTATACTCTTTAAAATTCATTTTTAGTGATGCTTTTTGCTTTTCTAAAAAATATTTTTCTTAATTTTTTCTTAAAAGATATATTTACTGTGTGAGGAGTTCTTTGCTAAAATTTTATTTAATCCTTTTAAAATATTACTTGTCTTGGCTTTTATTATTTCTGTTGAAGACTCAACAGAAATAAATTTTTCATGTGTCTTTGGTTTTTAGCAGGTTAATTATGATATAGTAAGGATTGATTTCTTCTCATTTATTATGCCTGTAGAGCTTTATAAATGTATGGTTTTATATTTTTATCAGTTTTGCAATGTAATAAGCCATTATTTCCCCTCAGGTATTCTAATTATGACTAGATAGACCTTGTTACTGTATTGTTGCATTTTATTTTTTCCACGTTACTGTATTTTCCATCTTATTACACCTCTGTGGTTTATTCTAGTAGTTTGCTCGTTTTAAATTTAAAAAAATTTTTTTTATTGATTTTAGATAGGGAGGAAGAAAGATAAATATTTATTTGTTGCTCCAGTTATTGATGCATTCATTGGTTGATTCTTTGTATGGGTTCTGACTGTGGATTGAACCCACAACTTTGTCATATCAGGACGATGCTCTAATCAACTGAGCTACTCCACCAGGGTTAGATTATTTCTTCTGATCTATCTTCTGATTCATTAATTTTCTATTCGGGCTATTTTTCTCTCCTGTATATTTCAGTTTTAGAATTTCTACTTAATTAATAGTTTTATTTTTTAAAAATTTTAATCTTATCTTTTGTTCCCTGTTTGTTAAAGGTGTAGTTATTTTTTAATTTTGCCTTTATGACTTCAGTAGAAGCCCCCAGGTGTGCTGGCTTTCCTCATGAGAATTGTTTTCTCGTGTGGTTTGTTACTTTATATATTTTTATAATATACCAGATACCCGGTGCACAAAATTCATGCACTGGGAGGAAAGGGGAGTGTCCCTCAGCCCAGCCTGCACCCTCTCCAATCAGGGACATCCCTCTTACAATCCGGGACTACTGTCTCCCAACTGCTCACCTGCCTACCAGCCTGATCACCCCCTAACAACTCCCTTGCCAGCCCGATTGTCCCCAACTGCCCTCCCCTGCCAGCCATCTTTGAACACATGGGGGAGGCCATCTTGTGTGAGGGTCAATTTGCATACCTCTATTATATAGGATAGGCATTATACTTGTAAAAGTATAGAAATACTTTGTGGTCAAGGATTTTTTTTTACCCTCCAAAAAAAAAAAAAAAGTCTTTCTACCGAGTTTCCCCGAAAATAAGACATCCTCCGAAAATAAGACCTAACGCATGGAAAGATAAGACATCCCCTGAAAATAAGACCTAGTGCAACTTTGGGAGAAAAAATTAATATAAGACACTGTCTTATTTTCGGGGAAACAGGATACATCTACTAGTAGTGAACTAGGGAATAATAAAACACTAGTTAATTCCAAATGTAGAATTCAGAGAACCCAGAAGTATTCTGCTAAGAATGAGGGGAAGTTCTGTTTACTGCCTATTCATCCTTACTGGTAGGGTGCAGTTTTTCAAGTTTTACCTCAGGACAGATATGTTCGCCCTACAGTAAGGGTAGTGTTCATCTACCTTGCCTTCACTGAATCCTTGTTAGGCCTGAATTTCCAATGCCCCGAATCACGAAGGGGCTAGAAAGCACTGCTCAGCCTTTGAGCTGACTTCTCCAGAATTCTGCACATAAACCCCAAGGGAGAGAAATACCAAGTATTGTGTTTGTCATCTTGGGTTTCTGTCCTCTTGTATCCTGGCTTAGTAATGTCTTTTTAATTTGATTATGTATGGGTTAATGCTTTGCATTTTCACTGTTAAACAGCAGTCTTTATTGTAGCATGTGGGTAAAGACTTGTTTGGAAATAAAGATATAATCTGCCTTATTTATCTTAAAGGTCTCTATTATGTTGATGGAATCTCATTTTTAATTTTCATTTATTATAAAATCTCGTTTTTCTGAAAGAAGGAAATACAGTGCATATAGAAGTAAAAGAAAACCCTGAGGCAGAAGAGGAGGAGGAGGAAGAGGAAGAAGAAGAAGAAGAAGAGAGTGAAGAGGAAGAAGAAGAAAGTGACAGCAGTGAAGGTGAAGAAGAGGAAGAAAAGGTGTTAGATGAGAAAGATTTGGGGAAAACATTAGTTAAAAAGCCAAGTAAAGAATTGAGCTCAGATTCTGAATATGACTCTGACGACGATCGAACTAAAGAAGAAAGAGCTTATGACAAAGCAAAACGGAGGATTGAGGTATTTATTGTTCCCTTTCTCTTTGCTCCTTTCCTCTGCAGTCCTCCTCTGTGGTCCTTAGAACTGCATTCTACAACAGAGGCTTTTATTTAACAGCATTTTAAAAAAATACCATCACAGAATAGTATTTTGACCAGAAACTGGTTTCTGTAAGTCAAAACAATAGTAGATATGACACTGTTCTAACCAAAAGATGCCAGTCCCTTACCCAAGTCAGAACAGCGACTGCTTCATCATGCTTTACTTGTGTTCTCAGAATTTTAGTGTGCTCTTCAAGTGATGGTTTCTAGGTATGCAGAGGTATTCTGAGCTTATGTCCTCTACTTAGAATCATTAGTTGTCTGTGTTGCATATTTAAGTTAGTTAGTGTGAGGCATCTGATCATGTAAGTTTGAATCTGGTGGGTTAATAAGGCTTCTTTTTTATTAAAGTGCACATACCTAGGAGACTTACTCTATTTTTTCTACTTAATTCAGCAGATTTCAAGAGATAATGTTCTTAAATTATGTCAGCTTGGCATAAACAACACACTAAAAAGTAGTTTAGTTTGCTTGAAGAGGCTAAGGCTAAAAACTATCTTAGCTTTATCTTTTCATGAATAATTATAATAAAAAAATTATTTTTAATACCTTTATCAGTTTTTGCTGTTTTCTTCTATAAAGTCTTGATAGGTATACATTTCTGAATTTCAAAAGGGCTAATATTGTGCATGGGAAGGAGGATGGTCGTTCCTCAGCCCAGCCTGCACCCTCTCCATTTCTGGGATCCCTCTCACAATCCAGGACTGCTGGCTCCCAACTGCTTGCCTGCCTGCCTTCCTGATTGCCCCTAACCGCTTCTGCCTGCCAGCCTGATCACCCCCTAATCACTTCCATGCCAGCCTGATTGATGTCTAACTGCTCCCCTGCCAGCCTGTTTGCCCCAACTTCCCTCCTCTGCTGGCCTGGTCACCCCTAACTGCCCTCCCCTGCAGGGTTGATTGCCTCCAACTGCCCTCCCTTGCAGGCCTAGTGCCTCCCAACTGCCCTCCCCTGCTTGCCATCTTGTGTCCACATAGGGGTAGGATATTTAACCACATGGGGGAAGCCATATTGTGTGTTGAAGTGATGGTCAGTTTGCATATTACTCTTTTATTAGGATAGAGGCCTGGTGCACGAGTGGGGGCCAGCTGGTTTGCCCTGAAGGGTGTCCTGGATCAGGATCAGGGTGGGGTTCCCTTGGGGCGTGGGGCAGCCTGAATAAAGGGCCTATGGTGGTCTGCAAGCCAGCCATGCCCCCCAGTCACCCAAGCTGAGGCCCTGGTATCTGGGATATATTTACTTTCTACAATTGAAACTTTGTAGCCTGGAGCAGAATCCAGCCTCCTGCTTGCTCTGTAGTGGCAGCCATTTCTGTTTGGATTTGTTTACCTTCTATAATTGAAACTTTGTAGCCTTGAGTGAAGGCTTAGGCCCAAGGGCAGGCGGAAAGCTTGTCTTCCTCTGTTGCCAGGGAAACACCTCCCTTCTGCTCTCTGTGGCTATAGCTATCTTGGTTGGGTTTATTTGCATACTCGCTCTGATTGGCTTGTAGAGCAAAGTGATGGTTAATTTGCATATTATTTTTTTATTAGGTAGGATTAGATCGGATTAGGTAGGTTAGAGGCCTGCTGCGCAGGTGGGGTCCAGCTGGTTTTCCCTGAAGTGTGTCCCGGATCAAGGTGGGGGTTCCCTTGGGGTATAGGGCGGCCTAGTTGAAGGGCCTGTGGTAGTTTGCAGGCCGGCCACGCCCCTCGGCCACCCAAGCAGAGGCCCTGGTATCTGGGATTTATTTAACTTCTATAATTGAAACTTTGTAGCCTTGAGCAGAGGCCTGGGCCGGGCCAGGGTGTGCAGTAAGCTTGGGTTCCTCCATTGCCGGAGAAACCCAAGCCTCCTCACTCCATGGCCACAGCCATCTTGGTTGTGTTAATTTGCATACTCACTCCTGATTGGCTGATGTGTGTGGCTTGTGGGTGTAGCAGAGGTTTGGTCAATTTGCATATTACTCTTTTATTAGATAGGATACTGCTGTGAACAATCACTATTAGACACCTGCATCTCTGTACTTGTCCTTCATTGCTCCAGGACAGATATTGAGAGGTAGAATTTCCAGGTTAAAATTGATACTATATTGCTTTACAGAAAATTTTAACACTTCACCAAGTATGAGAGAGAGGGCATTTTCGCCCAAATCAATCCTAAGGTCACAGTGTTCCCATTCCAGCAGTATGTACTGTGAAGCTCCTTTTTAGTCAATACTCGCATGTCACTTTGACATTTTAAAACTTTCCCCCCACTTTCTACAGAAAGATCTCAGTGTCTAGTGGTAGAAATGAAAGTAAAGAGTTTCTACAAAAATGGTTTTTAGATGGAAATAGTGTTGTGATACTTCAGAGTCCAGAAGAAAGTCTTACCTCATTTGAGTGGCAGCTTTGTTGTGCATGAAAGGTTATCATTTGAAAGAACTGCTGGGCTCTCAGAAATGAAGTGTTTAGGTAATGAAATGCTACAGAAAATACATTGTGGTTCAAGGACAGACTTTCTTATGCCCTGTCACACATTAGAAGGTAGGAAATGCCTTTGGGAGGCTTACGTAAACTTCTGACTGGTAGGTTTTATAATGTTTGCACATTGGACAAAGTTTTGAAATAAATGGTTTTACAACTCTGAAGTTCTAAAGGGATATTTAGGATGCAAGAGCATACTTCTTTTTATATAACCTCCACGTAAGTTAGAGATTGTAGTGTATAGTAAATGTGACAGGAAGATCCATTTCTTTTCTGTTTATTTTATTCCATTAAGTTAGCTATGTGCAAAAGTGGCTCGAAATTTGAGCCAACACCTTACATTGAGCTTATTCATATTAACAGTGCTACTCTGAAACTGAAAGCTACTCTGACGAGGTTTATTCTTACCCAAAGGTACTGTGATGGAAATTAGATTGTGGCCGAAACGGGTTTGGCTCAGTGGTAGAGCGTCGGTTTGCGGACTGAAAGGTCCCGGGTTCGATTCCGGTCAAGGGCATGTACCTTGGTTGCGGGCACATCCCCGGTAGGGGGTGTGCAAGAGGCAACTGGTCGATGTTTCTCTCTCATTGATGTTTCTAGCTCTCTCTCTCTCTCTCTCTTCCTCTCTGTAAAAAAAAATCAATAAAATATATATATTTTTAAAAATTAGATTGTGAAGCTCACCTTGTAAAACGCAGTTACATGTAGTTAAATCAAGAAAGAACTTGAATGAGATGGCGTTCTCTTGCCAAGGCAAAAGGAAAATAATGATCAGGTTTGCAGTGTTATTTCTGAGTTTTTTTTTCCTTCCTAGAAACGGCGACTTGAACATAGTAAAAATGTAAACACGGAAAAACTGAGAGCCCCTGTTATTTGTGTACTTGGACATGTGGACACAGGGAAGACAAAAATTCTAGATAAGGTAAGAAAGTGCTGTTATGCACTGATACAAGTTTTAAAACAAATGAATGATGCCTTATGAAAAGTTAATACAGACCATGGCACAAATATGCAGTTCTCGTTACAATAAATATGTTACTACTTCCTTATCATGTTTGCTTCCTTTTGCATTTTGAAAACCAAATATGAATCTGCTGTCTTGCCCCAGCTCCGTCACACGCATGTACAGGATGGTGAAGCAGGTGGTATCACACAGCAAATCGGTGCCACCAATGTTCCCCTCGAAGCTATTAATGAACAGACTAAGATGATTAAAAATGTAAGTAGACTGTATCTCATGTTTTAATATATAATCTCTCACATTGATGTGATGTTTCTCCTCTTCTCTTTCTCTCCTGCCCTCCCTCTCTTTTATACTTTCTATAAAAATCAATGGGGAAAATATCCTCAGATGAGGATTAACATCAAAAAAAATTTTTTTTGAATTTCCTCCCCATCAAATTATATATCAGATTAATTGCATATACGTATTCTACCTTCCTTATTTTCTCTGTACTGGAGATATTCCATCTACTTATGCTGCATATAACACAATAAAGAAGATCACACAAGATTAATATAAAGCGTAATGAATCATGATTTAGTGCAGACACCCTTGTGTCACCGATGTTAGGAGAACGGAGTTTTGCCAGTTCCCTCGGAAGCACTCTAGTCAAAGTCTTCTTTCTGCCTTCTAAAGTTACCTCTAGCTTTTATTGTGTGAGTGGTGGCATGATGTTGATATTCCAGTCCCTTCAACCCATCCTTATTGGATTACTTGTAGAGAAACTCAACTTACTCTACTGCTCTGTTACTATGTATAGGAAAGGCAAAATAAGCATCTTATACTTTTCCAGCTTTCAGAATAGTGACCATTTTGGCTTGGTTTTATGTTATAAACTCTTGGATTTAAACTTATTTACTGTGTTTTAATCCATTTCAGTTATATCTTGCTGAGATGGTTCCATCTTTGCCCTGTGGTTGGCTCCTGAGTGTCTTTGATACAATTCTGGTGGTCATATTGGTCTTTTGTTGCATCCAGGCAGTCTGGTGTAGCATAATGTTCCAGACTTTTCCTACATATAATTCTGTCCGGACCTGCAACTGCACCTTGCAAATAATTCCCCAGTTCCATTGTCACCGAGCAGGTCAAATGGTAAATTTAGAACTGAGAAGCAATAAATAACTGACACACAGCATATGTTATTACATTTCAGGATCATCTCCCTTTGTCTCTTAATTAGTCTTAGTTTAGTGTGTAGTCTGTCTCTCCAGTGTTTGTTTTGTGTGCTTGTGTATTATGAAGCTTGTTTTTTCCTCAGATTCCTAAGGAAGAAATAATGGCAATAATATTCTTTGAGTTTTTTGAATATTGAAGAGTTACTTTGTGGCCATCACTTGGCTACATACAAAATGCTTGGTTCACATTTTCTTTCCTTAAGTATCTTAAATTACTCCAGTTTCTTCTCACATAAAGTGTTGCCCTTCAGGTTTGATCACAAGCTGGTTTTCATCTTCTTATAAGATCTTTTTTCATTTTGATGTTGCTTCTGGGTCAGTTTTCCAGTTGTGGCATCTTTCATTTCAGTATGCACTTTAAAGTCTTTAGGACAGTTTTTTTTTAATTATAGTTTTTCAAGTTTGTAATTTACTTTTGTTATATTTTACCTGATATTTCTATGTCATTGGGGAATTTATTCCACCAGTTTTCAAAATACACTTAACAGCTTATTCCAGCAGTTTCCAGGACTTGAACTTGAAGTATATGGTGATCCCTCCTTTGGAAAAACTGCTGCTGGAAACTGTTGTTTGCAATTCTCTGCTATTTTTAGATAGTCTCTTGCTCTGTAAGTCAACTTTGTTATTTTTAGACAGTCTCTTATTCTGTAAAATAAAACTCTGTTTTTTAGTTTTAATAATAGAAAAGATAAAACTTTAGGGGCTGATATGCTGATACTAATGCCAGGTGTCTGTATAGATATGATACGTACTCAAGGTTACAAGTTGTCTGTATAGATATGACAGGTGTTTGTTAGATATGATATATACTCAAGGTTACAAATTGTCTGTAAAAATAACTTACTCAAGGACCTGAAAAGATACAAAAAGAGAATGCTTCCTCCTTTGGGTGTTCAGAATTTGACAGAGGTAATCTGCTCTGAACCTGCTTGCCATAAAGATGACTTTTAACTAATTGGCTCATTAAGGTGTCTTGTCCAGCTTGCTGATTTTCAATACAACAAAATCTGATGTTATATTGGAACATAGTTGAAGAGCATGACTTTTATTAGGCCTGTATTAAAGTTCTCCGGATGTTCATTTGGTAGTTATAAATGTTTGTATTCCCGATGTTGAAGTGGAAGTGATTATGGTGCTCAGTGAATGTTGATTCAGGATCAACAGGATGCAAATTTGAAATTTTTTTTACATTTGATTCTTTTAAACTGGGTCAGGAGATAAGATTTTGTGAAAAAATAATTTGAAGATTGTCAAAAAGTATAGATAAAGTAAAAACTGTTTTGTGTGTGAGAGAGATTTATTGATCAGTGCTACATAATGGCTTAAGAGAATGTCCCTCAGGCCCCTTGTAATGCGTCCCTTCATTTACTCTTTACTATTTTAGATTGACGTGGTACATTGTCTTTAACACATACTTGGGATATTTTTCAGAGTTTAGAATTGCTATAAAATTGGACCAGAGAAATTTTCCAGACTTTGAGAACTTCGTTTTACGTGTCAGCTTTTTATAATCACCCTCAGATGATCATTCTGTCATTTATTGCTTATACTCTGTTCAGAGAATATTAACAAAAGGCATGTTTTCCTTTTTTTGTTTTTGTTTGTTTGTTTGTTTGTTTGTTAATCCTCACCTGAGGATATTTTTTTCATTGATCTTTTAGAAAGGGAGGAAGAGCCGAAGCCGGTTTGGCTCAGTGGTAGAGCCGTCGGTCTGTGGACTGAAAGGTCCCAGGTTCGATTCCGGTCAAGGGCATGTACATTGGTTCCGGGCACATCCCCAGTAAGGGGTGTGCAGGAAGCAGCTGATCGATGTTTCTCTCTCATCGACGTTTCTGGCTCTCTGTCCCTCTCCCTTCCTCTCTGTAAGAAATCAATAAAATATATTTAATAAAAAAAAAAAAAAAAGAAAGAAAGAAAGGGAGGAAGGAAGAGGAGAAACATTTATCTGAGAAATATCTATCAGTTGCCTCCCACACATACCCTGAAGAGGAATTGGACCTGCAATGTGCTACCTTTTCGTGTATGGGATGATGCTCTAACCTAGGGGTGTCGAACTCAATCAGAGAAGGGGCCAAAATCTAAAATCCAGCCTAAATTGCGGGCTGAATGGTTTACTGAACAGTCATAAACTGACAATGTCATAAACTGACAGCGGAGTGCAGTGATGACAGCGCGGTGCGGGCCACATTGCAAGGCCTGGCGGGCTGGATTTGGCCCGCGGGCCTTGTGTTTGACACACATGCTCTAACCATTGAACACCAGCAGGGTGGGAATATTCACTTTTTCTGTTTCTTTCTACAAAACTCCTTTTGATACTATTGAAAATATTAACTGTTAGGCTTTGCTGGTTGACTCACTGTTTTCAAAATAGATTATTTAGAAAAGGAAGTGGTGATAGTTTCAGGTTTTCATGGCAAACTAATTTTTGTAAATACACTGTTATTGTTTTGGTTTCCCTAAGCTCTCCATCTTCCCCATCTTTTCTAGTTTGACCGAGAGAACCTACGGATTCCAGGAATGCTGATTATTGATACCCCTGGGCATGAGTCCTTCAGGTAAGAGCACTTTGAGTCTGAAAGTTCAGTCAGTGAAGTCTCACTCATCCCGAATCCTTGAGTAGTATTTTGAGATTTGTGGTTTCTACTACAGATCCCTAGCTACTTATCTGATAACTACCAATCCTCCTCTGTGCCGCACTGATTTTTTTAAAATATATATTTTTTATTTTTTACAGAGAGAAAGGGAGAGGGGCAGAGAGCTAGAAACATCAATGAGAGAGAAATATCAATTAGCTGCCTCCTGCACACCCCCACTGGCGATGTGCCTGCGACCAAGATACATGTCCCTGACCAGAATCGGACCTGGGACCTTTCAGTCCGCATGCCGACGCTCTATCACAGCCAAACCGGTTTCGGCCTACACTGATTTTATTTGGATACTTTTTTTTTTTTTTTTAAATCTTCATGCAAGGACAATTTTTCCATTGATTTCTAGAAACAGTAAAAGGGAGGAAGGAAAAGTGAGTAGGGGGGTTGCTAAGAGATACCCATCGATTGGTTGCCTCCTGCATTCACCCCTATGGGGCTGGGGAACCTGCAACCGAGGTACATGCCCTTGACCTAGAATTGAAACGGAGACCCTTTGGTCAAAGGGCTGATACTGTAACCATGGAGCAAACTGGCCAGGGATACATACTCGTTATTTTTAGAGAGAAGCCTTTTCTACTCGGAAGAACAAGTCCTAATACGTTCCTGGTCTATCTCCTGTGAGACCCGTTGCAGGTGGAATTTTATCTTGTAGCCTCTTGGCCATATTCCTTAGCGCAAAAAAAACCCCAAAAAACCCATCAGTAAAATTGGCAGAAATATTGGAGTTACTTTGGGAACTAACTCATTCCAGCTGGTGTCAGATGTTTGGAAAGAGAAGGGCTAATGAATGGCACTTGAATTTAATGCATGTACTTCATTTTGTTCTTTTGTTTCAGTTTTACAAAGAAATTAAAATTTTAAGTTTCTTTAAGTAAAATTTTATTTTAAGATTTCTATCTACACATCTTTTTCCTTCTTTTCAACAGTAATCTGAGAAACAGAGGCAGCTCTCTTTGTGACATTGCCATTTTAGTTGTTGATATCATGCATGGTTTGGAGCCCCAGACAATTGAATCTATTAACCTTCTGAAATCTAAAAAATGTCCCTTCATTGTCGCACTCAATAAGGTAAGCTCTGCTTCTGAAAAATTAAATTGTAAAATTATGCTTCTGCCTTAGCTGATTTTGCTCAGTGGATAGAGCATCGGCCTGTTGCCTGAAATGTCCTGGGTTCAAATTCGGTCAAGGGCACATGCCCGGGTTGCAGGCTCGATTCTCAGTGGGGGGCGTGCAGGAGGTAGCCAATCAATGATTCCCTCTCATCATTGATGTTTCTATCTCTCTCTCCTTCTCCCATCCTCTCTGAAATCAATAAGTAGATATTTTAAAAATGCTTCTTTTAATATAACTTTCATGTAATAATCTCCTCATGGTAAGTTCAAAATGAATGACAAATTTATACACACACACACACACGCATAACCACCATTTCCATATTCCCAGAATGTTCCCTCATGTTCTACAGTCAGTCTGCCCCTCCTTCAACCCCAGCAGAGATTTATCTGCCACTGTAGACTCGTCTACCTGTTCTAGAAATTCATGTTAAAGGAATTTTGTGTAATCTCTTCAGTCTGGCATTTTTCATTATTTATGTTATTATAGAATTATCCATATTGTTGCATATCTCATAGGTTGTTCCTTTTTATTTCTGAGTAGCATTTTATTATCTGAATACCACACTTTATTTTCCCATTGAAGGTCATTTGGATTAGTTCTATTTTAGGTTATTTATTAATGAAGCAGCTGTGAACATTTGTACACAAGAATTGCTGGGTCATATGGTATATGTATTTTCAGCTTTGTGAGAGAACGACACATTTTCCCCAAAGGGATGTACCAGTTGTTTACATTTTAAGCTGCAGTGTGGTGTCTGTTAAGCTCGTGGGCTTATTTTTAAATTGGATTCCTTGCTTTCTTTATTGTTGAGTTTTAAGAGCTCTTTGTATTTTGGATGCTAGGTCTCTATCAGAGATGTTTTTCAGATATTTTATCCCAGATTGGCGTGTCCTCTCTCTTTCCTGGCCTCTGCTTTGGTGCCATATCTGAGCAGTTATTAGCATAGTCAAGGACATCAGGGCTTTTTCCTGTGCTGTAGGAGTTTCTGTATTTTACATTTAGGGCTGTGATCCATTCTGAGGTGATTTTTTGTGAAGGCTGTAAGGTCTGTATGGTGCATGTGGGCTGTTTTCCAGCACTGTTAAAATGTCAGACTAATAAGCTGAACAAGGTTATTACTGAAATAACCCTTGCTCAGGATCAGTGGGCTTGGTCATGGAATATTGTTTCTAAATTGCTAGATTTGATTTGCTCTTTAAAAAAAAAAATACATTTCTATTGATTTCAGAGAGGAAGGAAGAGGGAGACAGAGATAGAAACAACCATGATGAGAGAGAATCATGGATAGGCTGCCTCCTGCCCATCCCCCACTGGGGATCGAGCCCTCCACTTGGGCACGTGCCCTTGACGGGAATTGAACCTGGGACCTTTCAGTTTGCAGGCACCAAGTCAAACCGGCCAGGGCTGATTTGCTCATTGTTGTTGCAGAGTTTTGTGTTCATGAGGACATTGGTATGTAACTTTCTTGTATTGCTTCTGACTGGTTTTGATATCTAGGTAATGATGGCCTCCTCATACAGTTAAGTATTTCCTCCTTGGCCTGGCCAGTTTGGCTCAGTGGATAGAGCATCGGCCGGATCAAAGCATTCTGGGCTCCTTGTTTACACTTTTCTGATAGTGAAGACAATGGGTAGCTTCCAGCAGACCTTGTATGCTAATTTTACTGTCTTTTTGTCATTTCTGGGTCTATTTCCACTTGCTGGTTTTTCTCCTTAGTGGCATTCCAGTTGGCCTACTTTTTTATATTATCTCCCTAGACTCAACTACTTTAAAAAAAACTATTAAGTCAGTTTTGCCTCTGTACCCATTTATCACTTTTTTAAAAAATGAGGGAAAATAGGTTTTATTAAACATATTAAATCCCAGTTTGAGCAATAGAATAATTAAAATGGGCTATTCTCTGAGAATGAGAATAAATAGTAGTATTTTTTATTTTATTTATTTATTTTGGTATATAATTTTCCTGGTGATGCTATTTGCTGTAATTGATCCTTGTTCCTGTCTGCTATTGATACAAAACCTTTTTGGAATTCCAGCATGTGGGGGAGGCTGGGTCATTCTGGGATCTCATCTTAGCAAACATATGGTCGCCTCTCAGGTCTCAGTGGTTTCTAGTTTAGGAGGGATGCAGTTCAGCAGGTTGACAGGGGCTTTTGGTGAAATAAAATATGAGTAATTCCCTCCTCTGGATAAATATAATTTACATGAGGAATTTTCTGGAGCATTTATTAACCTTTTTAAATGTTTTCTATGAAAAACTCTTACAGATTGATAGGCTGTATGATTGGAAAAAAAGCCCTGAGTCCGATGTGGCGGCCACTTTAAAGAAGCAGAAAAAGAACACAAAAGATGAATTTGAGGAGCGAGCAAAGGCTATTATAGTGGAATTTGCACAGCAGGTAAGAAAGCTATCCATTCAGTGTGAAGAGGCTGCATGTGGAGCAGTGTTTTCTTTCATTGCCCTGTCAGTCACTGGCACTGGTTCTGTTCCCCCCTTCATGGAACTAAGTGACTTAACTCTTCCCCCTTACTCCTTTTCCTTTGTAAATCAGAAAGTGTGTATTTCAAAGATCTCTGGGTAGTTTTAATGTTTAAATTTTAAAACTGAGTTAACTTGGGAACTTTTTCTAAAACAATGAATGCCTCAGGATATGCATGACCTTTTCTTGAGTGTTCCTGACGGGTTTCAGGATTAGCCATCTGCTCAGTCGGCTTCTAGTTGGGGTAAAGCATTCCTCTTCTGGAGAAGGCCCCCACAGCTTGGCCTGTGGGTGATTTTGCATTTCATGTCTTTAGGGTTTGAATGCGGCTTTGTTTTATGAGAATAAAGATCCCCGCACTTTTGTGTCCTTGGTACCTACCTCTGCTCACACTGGTGATGGGATGGGAAGTCTCATCTGCCTTCTGGTCGAGTTGACGCAGACCATGCTGAGCAAGAGGCTGGCCCACTGCGAGGAGCTGCGGGCTCAGGTGATGGAGGTAAGGTCAGCCGTCAGGCGATTGTCTTTTTTTTGATAGTACGTTCCTGGGTGGGGATGTTTACTGCTGTTAGATTTAACCAGCATGGCGCGTTGTAGCATATACCTCTTTGCAACCGTGTCTCTTAGGTGAAGGCTCTCCCGGGAATGGGCACCACTATAGACGTGATATTGATCAATGGCCGTTTGAAGGAAGGAGATACAATTATTGTTCCCGGAGTGGAAGGGCCCATCGTAACTCAGATCCGAGGCCTCCTGTTGCCTCCACCTATGAAGGAGTTACGGGTGAAGGTAAGCCTCGGAGGCCAGCAGTGACCTGTGGGGGCTTGTCGAGTTGGGAAACTGCTGAGATCGCATCCTCATTTTCGGGTGCTGCTTGGCTCACTACTTGTTAAGCCACACACACACACACACCTCGCTTTATGTCAGAGGTCTTCATGTAGGAGGGACCAGTCATGTTGGCAAATAAGAATCTTATTTGCCAACTAAGCTCTTGATAAAAACGGTAATGCACACCGCTAAGTAATTTTTCATCACCACTTTTATTGTTAAATAAGACATTCATACAGAAGAGTACACACAGGACATCGAAAAGCTTAATACATTTTAGGAAGCAGACAACCAGATCAAGGAGAAGAGCGCTGCTGACCCCAGGAGCCTGTGTCCTCTCCCGGGCTCAGCAACCTCGGCCCAGAGGGACCCGTGTGCTTCACTGTACCATAGTGACGCGTGTCCTTGCTCTGACTGCCAGCTCCATACCTGAGAACGCGCCCTAAAAGGGATGGACTTTTCTGCATCATGTCCTTCTCCTTTTTCCTTTGCTTCCTGCTGCTTTCAGTCAAGAAACACAGATTTATGGGTGTTGCTGTACTTGTGGTTCACTTTGCTGTGTATGTGGGCCATTGCACAAGGACTTCATGGTCAGATCTGGTGATAACAGAGCGCAGGCTGGCTGCAGTTCTCCAGTTCATCGCCACACTTGTGAACATGGGTTTGTCTCCTGGGGCGGCTGCCAGGTTTCTCCTGGGTGTGCACAGGCGTGAACTGCGGGCTCATGCTTAGGCTCTGCGCCGCCTTCAGCAGGAAGGCCGCAGTGTCCAGTGAGTGTTGCACTCGCAGCTGTGCCCATTGTTCACGCTTTCAGCTCAAGGCAGATTCTTCTGTCTCCCATTCTAGTGGCTGGGTAGCTCTTGCTGTTCAGGTGGCACTTGTCTGCTTAAAACATGGTGGCCACTATTTTGTTTATAGCCATTTGGATTTCTTTGTGAAATGCCTACTGTGCCCTGGCATTGTCTCTCCTTAGCAGATTTCCGAATTGTTTAGTAGTCCGCTGATTGGTGGGTAGGTAGTGCTTCATCTTGTCCTATTCTCTAACTTTTTTTCTTTCTCTAGCACCTCGAGTAAACAGAACTACTTAACTTTACTATCAATTTTATCAAGCTTTTATTTTGTGTATTGCTTTTTGTGTCTAGTTTAAGAAATCTTTACCCCTAAATCATGAAAATACTATCTCTTACGTCATCTCCTGGTGCTGAGCACTCTCCCGATGACAGTGGTAATGGCTTTGGTCTCTGCAGAACCAGTATGAGAAGCACAAAGAGGTGGAGGCAGCTCAGGGCGTGAAGATTCTCGGCAAAGACCTGGAGAAGACGCTGGCCGGCTTACCCCTGCTGGTGGCGCACAAGGAGGATGAGATTCCGGTCCTTAAAGTAAGTGGGTTTTCCTCCGGAGCCACCCGACCCGGCATGCGGAGAGGGATTCGCACCAGGAGTGGCAAGTGAAGCCTTAGTCATGGCCACTTTGCACACAGCTGACACTTTTTAAACACTTCAGTTTAAAAAAATCTTCCCCCAATTACTTCAGTTTGTATAATCATATGAATTGGCATAAGTAATATTTAAATGCCCTACAATTCTTCTTCTTCTTTTTTTTTTTTTTTAAAGAATTGGGTTCTTTTATTTATTTATTTATTTATTTTAATATATTTTATTGATTTTGTACAGAGAGGAAGGGAGAGAGATAAAGAGTTAGAAACATCGATGAGAGAGAGTCATTGATCAGCTGCCTCTTGAACACCCCTTACTGGGGATGTGCCCGCAACCAAGATACATGCCCTTGACTGGAATTGAACCCAGGACCTTTTAGTCCCCAAGCCGACGCTCTATCCATTGAGCCAAACCGGTTTTGGCTAAATGCCCTACAACTCTAAAGCACATATTTTACTTAAGTAAAAAATAAGCCCAGAAGTTGTTTGATTTCAGATGCCCGTATATGGACAGACTAGGTCCTGGGAGTCTTTCAAAGCCTGTGTGCCTGTGTAGGAGCAGAAGGCACATGAGCCCAGCAGTTTCACAAAAGCGAATTGTGATCACAGCTCATGCCACTATCCTGAGCACAGCTGGTCTGTGAGCCGGTCCCAGCACTCGCCCCTCAGGCTGCACCAGTCCCCGGGCAGGGAGCTGGCCCCTCAGGGCAGAGAGAAGAGGGCAGGTTGGCATGGACACCTGCTTTTTATTGGCATCAGCATGATTTTCCTTAGAATCTCATCTTCAGCTGAACCCGGTTTGGTTCAGTGGATAGAGTGTCAGCCTGCGGACTGAAAGGTCCCAGGTTCGATTCCGATCAAGGGCATGTACCTTGGTTGTGGGTACATCCCCAGTGGGGGGTGTGCAAGAGGCAGCTGATCGATGATTCTTTCTCATCAATGTTTCTCTCTATCCCTCTCTGTTCCTCTCTGTAAAAAATCAAAATATATATATATAAAAAAAAGAATCTCCAGAGGAGCAGTGATGGAGGACAGGGCTGTGAAATTAGGGTAACTTCAAAATTGAGACAGTTGAGCCGAGCCACTGGGCCACCGAAAACACATTCCTATGTGTCATACTTTCAGCTTTTAAGATTGTTATTGCATTCCTCTCACCGTCTGCATATTTGCCAAGTTGAGCAGAGGTTAAACATATTTCAGGCGAGGGGAGGCGAAGTGGGACACAGTTGAATGTGGTCCAGAGGCTTCACTCCTGCTCTGGTTCTGCAGTGCCGGCTCCTGGTGGTTTTGTTTTCAGAAGGATACTTAATGAGAGAGAGAGAGACAGTAGAACTCTAGGCTGCTGCTGCTGGAGTTGTATGCACAGCCATGTAAATTCCAATTTCTTCAGGATGAATTGATCCATGAGTTAAAGCAGACACTAAATGCTATCAAATTAGAAGAAAAAGGAGTCTACGTGCAGGCGTCCACACTGGGCTCTTTGGAAGCTCTGCTGGAATTCCTGAGAACCTCAGAAGTGCCGGTAAGTAACAGACCCGCCCGCGGTCCGGGGCTCGGGTGGTGGGCTGCCGCTGCCACCCGGTCCTGTAACGTGCGGACACCTGTCTCCAGTACGCAGGCATCAACATCGGCCCCGTCCATAAAAAAGACGTGATGAAGGCCTCAGTGATGTTGGAGCATGACCCCCAGTGAGTACCTGCCTTCCCGGGGGAGCTGCGCCCCATATCTGTGCCTGCCCCTTGGGGTGCGCTCCTTCTCACTCTCTCTCCTCTCTGACTTCCAGGTATGCAGTCATTTTGGCCTTTGATGTGAGAATTGAACGGGATGCACAAGAAATGGCTGATAGTTTAGGAGTTAGAATTTTTAGTGCAGAAATTATTTATCATTTATTTGATGCCTTTACAAAATATAGACAAGACTACAAGAAGCAGAAACAAGAGGAATTTAAGTAAGTTGGTGACTTTCCCTACTTTGGTCTTTGATGAAGTTGACTATTGGAAAATTGCTCAACAGCAGCAAGGGGTGTGGACAGCAGAAGCACGGCGTCCGCTGGAGGCTGTACCTGCAGTGCGGGCGCACGGGGCCCCCCAGCCGTGTGGGGGACAAATCCTCGGGAGCCTTCCTGGGTTTGGTTTTCCATTTTCAGTTTGGCAGACCAAAGTCTCCTTCAGGGGGGACTGTCTTCCTTCTCTGGGGTTGCAGGAAATGGGGAACTAGGAGCTGGAACAAGGGAGGCATTCCAGGGAGCGAAGCCTGGGCTGCAGCACGTGGAGAGGGGCACTCCCTTCCTCTGGGAGCTCAGGAGACAAGCAGTGAGCACAAGAAAAGCGGGAATAAGTGCTAAAAAGCAAAACAGAGCAGGATGAGGGAGGAGCAGCTCATCTCTGAGACCTAGGCTATGATCCAGCCACCCAGACACAAGTGCAGACAATGCTGGGCGAAGGCCACACAGAAACCCTTAGAGAGGTCAGAGGAGCCGGCAGGATCCAGAGCACGCGGGACCCCGTGCACGGGGTGGATTTTGGAGTCAGTGATGAGGGCCCATCGGGAGTCTCCCACAGTCCAAGCCAGACACCACCGAGGCTCAGAGCAGTCACCCTCAGAGTGATGGCTCAATTGGGCATATTCTCAGTTCAGACTGTGAGGATTTAGACTAGGGGTGTCGAACTCAATCAGAGAAGGGGCCAAAATCTAAAATCCAGCCTAAATCGCGGGCCGAATGGTTTACTGAACAGTCATAAACTGACAATGTCATAAACTGACAGCGGAGTGCAGTGATGACAGCGCCGTGCGGGCCACATTGCAAGGCCTGGCGGGCTGGATTTGGCCCGCGGGCCTTGTGTTTGACACATGTGATTTAGACGGTGAAACCTAACGGGACAAGGCTTAAGACTTAAATTGTGAAAGCACTTGAAGCATTTGCTTCATGAGCAGGGAAACTGCTTTTGGATCATCTGATTTGGGATCATCTGATGCTAGAGAGCAGGATGTAGTCTGATGCCTGTGGATCCCCAGAACAGCCTCCACATGTGCCACGGGCCACCCGAGTAGGTCCCATGAAGTTCTAAGACCTGAGTGCCGTCTGTAGCTCAAGCCCTTCAGTCTGGGCACCAGATGCTCCTGTGGGGCAGCTTCTCTGAGACCTGGAAGCACTTGATGGACAGAGGAGGGGTGAAGAGGAAACCACACAAGATGGCTGTGGACTGAGCACCCACCCCGGGCGGCACTGTCCCTGCCCGCGGGGCCTGAGAAAGCTGCAGGGAGCCTCGTGCTCACCTGAACTTGCTTTTTAGTTTAAATGACTTTGTACTTAAAATCCTTTTTTCTTCTCTTTTAGGCACATAGCAGTATTTCCTTGTAAGATGAAAATCCTCCCCCAGTACATTTTCAACTCCCGAGACCCTATCGTGATGGGCGTGACTGTGGAAGCAGGTCAGGTGAAACAAGGGACCCCCATGTGTGTCCCTAGCAAAAACGTAAGTGCCAGCTGTGCTCTCACAGCATGTGCTATCTGTTAGCAGTAATGCGAGTCCAGGAATGGTGGCAAAACTCATACCACGCCGAGTGTGTCACTTTCTGTCCTTTAGACTGCAGCCTTGCTAAATGTCAGCATTCCTTAGTCAAACTTGGTTTTAGCACCCGATACCAGTGCATCAGCTATGAAGACTGCAATTTTCAGTCCTCATTCACTTCACCAACTGCCTAAATATGACCTGCTGGCTTGGTCCCGGATCCCTTCGTGTGGCACTGCTTTTAGCCGTCAGTGTTTGTCTGCGTTAGGAGCAGCCTGAAGAGTCCAGACAGACCATTGCTTCCCAGGGCCTTTCTCCCTGGATTTGTCTGGCTTTGGGACTAAGGAGAGGATCCTGCGGGTACAGGTGCCCACGGGCCTCGTGCATCTCACACATCGGTGACTGACTGCTGGGGAGGTGTGCTGCCAGCTCAGCCTCTCCATGAGAGACACTTTCCCCTGTAATGAACTACTAGGTGGTCTGTGGGTACTTGGAGTCCCTATGATCTCCTGTTCCTCAGCCTTTATCCCAGAAGCTTTCACCATTGGCATAAGTCTGTTATTACATCAATTGTTGCAAAATGGTGATTCTTTCACTCGCCCCGCTCTGTAAAGAACCCTCACCCCCCCTGACCTTTTCATTGAGGATCCATACACCGTCTTGTTTTGTAGATTCTGCTGTTGTAATCCATTACCAATACCTTTGATGACCAAGTTACCCAGTTTGGTCTGTGGCAGCCACTTGCCCCTGGAGCATCCTTCTCCTCCCAAGTGCAGGACGCCGCTCCAGGCGTCTAGTCCTTCCCTGCCCAGACCATGCCTGTAGTTCCCATACCACTTCAGTGGCTGAGCTAGGATGTTTATTTGCAGTTTTTATCTCCTGTATGACTGGCCAACCTCTATTTTCTCTCTTAATCTCCTGTATCTTCCCAAGCAGAGGATGCCCCCACCCCGTAATGAGACCAGGTTGCTCATAATTCATCCTCAGAAAGAAATCGGCCTGCAAGGCCGCCCTGACTCCGTAGCTCCTCACCCCTCGCTCACAGCAGCCACTCCACGCTCATTCTTGGTTCTGAGCTTTGGGCACCTGTCCTGTGCAGTGTGGGACAGAAATAGAAAATAGCATACAGCACTTTCCAAGTTGTGGCCATCTCGGGAAGGGCAGAGAGGGCTGTGCTGTGTCACCCCCGATTTATCAATGAGAAAACTCCGCTGTGGAGATGGTGCCCATGGAGGGTCAACAGCCGAGGCTTTGGCACTGGCCCAGACACTGGTTTTCCTCAGTGCTCGTCTCTCGGTGCTGCAACAGGCAGGTTCCTGTGTTTACATTGTCCTTTGTTCTTATTTTACAGTTTGTGGACATTGGAATAGTAACAAGTATTGAAATAAACCACAAGCAAGTGGATGTTGCAAAAAAAGGACAAGAAGTCTGTGTGAAAATAGAACCTATCCCTGGTGAATCCCCCAAAATGTACGGGAGACATTTTGAAGCCACAGACATTCTCGTCAGTAAGGTAAGCCCCTCCGCAGAGGGGACCTCTGAAGAGGCGGCGGCCCTGCTGGCTCCCTCACTCGGCAGCCGGAAGGGACTGGTGTGGGCAGGCTGACGGAGAGCGGCCCCGGGAAAGCTGCTCACAGCGAGGGCGCCGGTCTCCCAGGGCCCCAGCAGTGCTGCCTTAGTGTCTGTCAGAGTGGCCAACGTCTGGGGGTCGCCCGCTTCTCTGGGCATTTGGTGGTTCCATTCTGTTCTGATGCCTCCTGTGCCTCGTCCTTTGCAGATCAGCCGGCAGTCCATCGATGCTCTGAAAGACTGGTTCAGAGATGAGATGCAGAAGAGTGACTGGCAGCTTATTGTGGAGCTGAAGAAAGTATTTGAAATCATCTAATTTTTCCACATGGGGCAAGAATTAGAGTAAATGCAAGAAAAACAAGATAAAAAGTGGAATGGACGTATCTGGACACTGATGCACTTAAGTATGGAAGGAAAAAAATAGATGTATAAAATGTTTTCCATGAGAAACCAAGAAACTTAACACTGGTTTGACAGTGGTCAAATACATGTCCCACAGTTCCAAGGTGCCTGTCCACATGCCCGCTCCTTCCCCACCCTACCTGCTGCTGTTTTAAAGTTTGCCCTTCCCCAAATTTGGATTTTTATTACAGATCTAAAGCTCTCTCGATTTTATACTGATTAAATCAGTACTGCAGTGTTTGATTAACCAAGCTTCTGCAGATTTTGTGATTCTTGGGACTTTTGATGTAAGAAATACTATTTTATTTATGCATCTCCTTCCCACAGTCATTTTTTCCAGCATTCTTCTGCCATATGCTCTGGATTTTTTAAAATTGGAAATTAGGTATTCTGGTATTTCTCTACCTGCTTTGTGTGAAACCATGGTGTCGAGTGTAGCTGGCTGCTATTGGCTGCTTGTCTAGTCCGAGTCCCCTGTAATCGGCACAATTCTGACTCCAGCAACGAGAACATTCACTAGAAAGCTCTGCTAGGCCTTCGTGGTAGCGTAGCTTCTCCCCCAGGAGCCTCCAGCTCTTGTATACCAGTACGTGTTAACACTGGGATTTTTTATATAATAATCTTGGTCTATTTTACCCTAGAATGTCTATCATGCATACATTTTCTGATTAGAAAACAGGGAACTGATAACTATTTGGGGCTTAGTGCTTCTAAATTGTCATGGAGACATCATATGATTCATGCATATTAGTAACTCTGATAGTAGCTACTTTTATGGTTTTCCTGGAAAGTGTGGGTGATAGGTCCACATGAGGATATACTCCTTTCCTCAATATAAAGGTAATTCCTGTAACAGATCTCAAGGGTCTGTCTACCTATTTATAGCAGTGTCGAATGAAGTTAGTGTAGGTGTTTGAAGAAAATGTTCCCAAGTAAACTATATTTTTTAAGTGTTATGGCATAACATAGCATAAAAATACGTACATTTGAAAATCTGTACCACTCGTCATTATTGAAGTTTCTCTAAGGGCCAATAGAGGTAAGAAAAACACTTCCAAACACTGTGGGGCATAATTTTCCCAGGAGAAACTTAATCAATTGTGTGTGTGTGTGCTGATTCACCACATGTAAACTCCTCCACTTGGAAGAAGTGAAGATGTCCTTAACAGGCCCTTAACTTCCTTCCTGTGTGGGGGTGATTGTCCAGAAGCAGCAGACCCCAGCCTGGCCCTCGCGGGAATTAGAGAGCCTCGCAGAGTCTGGGCTGCAGGTGGTTCCCGTGGTACGGACCTGGTCCCTAAAGGATTCACAAAAAGGAACCTGTACAAAATATACATCCAGTTCTTTATTAAACAACTGTAAACACCTCACTGTAAAAATCCATAAAACTTTATAAACAAACATTTTGTAAATAGAATCTATACTACAGTAAAAGAATTAACACATTTATTTACATGCAATACTGACAAATTTGGCACTTTTTGAAAAGAAATGTACAAAACACTTGCTCCAAAAGAAATTTGAAATTATGAAAACTCAGAGCATCACTACCATGCACTTTGTAGATACCTCACAAGCACTTATGGCACAGCAGCGAGAGCTCCACGCTCCCTGCTCACACTATGTAACCTTCAGTGTGCTCCCATAAGTCTGTTGTAAAACCACCTGAACATTGTCAAGAATAAAGTCAAATGCCATATTCCAAACTGATTCCACCGACTGCTGCGTCAACCTACAGGTGGGGAAAGAGGAACATCAGGAAAGACTCAGGATTCCTTCAAGAATCAGTTTAACATTTTAATGTAAGAATCAAGAATCGATTTTGGCAAACTCGAGAACATTCCAAAGGACTTCCCTTTGTTTTAAACTATATGAAACCCCAAGGGGAACAATCTCATTCTGACTTTATTACCTAGTCAGTGTTGGCGGCATTCCTTTCTTTGCATTCTGCTCACTGCCAGAAACGACAGAACTCAGAGCCTTGCCTTCCTCCACTAGCCCCTGTGACATGCCATTTCCCCCTGATGGCAGTACTAGTTACCTTTTCATGTATTTTATAACGAGGTCCAGTTTCTCCAAGTCCTTCTCCTCTATCAGGTCAGTGCAGTATTTCACAACTTGCAGAATGTCTTCTTCCATTGGATCTGGAGGGGAAAAACATCAAATGAGGACCAGCCCACCTGTTTATAGGACAGGAAACTGCATTTTTACAACAGCACAGTCAATGGGCTTCGAGAGAACTTCCCCAACCAGTGTAAGTGCTCTGGCTGATGGAAGCTTATTGGATTTAGAAAATGAGCGCATCGGCATAGTTGAAACCACAGGACCATTCATTACACATCGTGCTCGGCGCGCTGCCCGGCCAGGCTGACCTGAGATGGTGGTGATCCACTCCTTGAGCAGTGTCTTCACGTCACTGAACTCCACGGCGCCGGCGAGGTTGGGTGCCGGGGGCCTGCCACAGCCCGGGGCGGCAGGCTGCACACCTGAAGCAGAAGCAGAGAGTTCTCCCTGTTAAGAAAACAAATGATGAAAGTGCTGTATTTACGTGACATCGAGTGCATTAAGATGCGGTTTAAAAAGCATAAAGCTTACTAGTGCTTTCCCAGGAGCAGGATCTTCTTGTTTCAGAAACCCTTCAATTAGCTTCTGGGGACTCCCGCCGGCCCCTGGCGCAGCTTTGACGGGGCTGTTAAGCAGCTTGTTTTTCAAAGGGCTCTGAGCCTTTTGGGGGGAGCTGATGGGGTTTTTCTTCTTGTTCCGTTTCTTTTCTTTCACTGAGGCTGGTTTCAGCTGAAGTAACGGATTCCTTGGCACTAAAAGATGAACATAAGATCCTCAACCAAGGTATCTGGATAGTAATATGGATCCCCCCACCCCTCTCAAATCCAACCCCTGTGCACACGCACCCCAACAAGCCTCTAGCTGAGCCTGGGAGGCAGTTAATGACGAGGGCTGGGAGGTCAGGCTGGGCTGGCCCCTGCTTCGTCTTTCTGTTGCACCACTGCTGACTGCTAACTGCTCACAGGAAGTGATGAAAACTCAGCAGGTGAAATATAAACGGCTCCTCAGCACTAGTCTGTTTTTAGCCTGCATCCTTTTATGTATCTGTTTCAAAGGACAATGGCCTTGGCAATTATGCGAAAAGATTTTTTGAAATACCTATTTAGGCATCTTCGTTTTTTTTAAAGGGCTTTAAAAAAAAAGTCAAGAATGGTGTTTGTAAGTCAAGAAGTTACAGACACAAATCTAACTAGGACTCGATCACTTACTGTATTGTCTACTTGTTCCGCTCCCCCAATTTAAAGACCTCAACACGACTAAGAGCCGAGTCTGGCCATTATACCCCATGCTCCGCTTCCCGCGTGCTCACCGGCGGCGCTGGCTGGCTGCTGGTGCCCGCTCTCGCCCTGCCTCTGCCTCTGCTCATACGCTGCTTTCAGCTCCTTCTGCAGCTCAGCAGGGAGGGCAGCAAACACCTCTGGGTCCACCTAGTGGGAAAGAGGTTCAAAGTCAAAGGAGTTGATTCTATATGGCAGCTGGCTTATACTTTTCACACGAGATTATTTTCAAATGATACTTTTCTGATCTGTATGAATTCTTAACAGGTCCTCAATATTAAGGCTCATTAAATCCTCACGAGGTTTTAGGATGAGAATAAGGAATACAATTCTGAGCATGAACTGGACTTTTTTTTAACAAAACACTGAGCCCCCAGGGCCAGCAGCACAGGCTCGGCTGGTATGTCATGTTTTCTGAAACATGAGACTGGACTGTGTTACTGCCCCAAGCTGCGCTTCTGTTTCTCAAGCACAGCCCCATCAGAGGTCTAAATGGGAACAGGATGTTCTGGGTAGAAGCTGTGAACATCCATGTGCCATAGTCTCCCTCCTCTCAGACCTCCGTTGTTTCTGAGTGGCTGCTGTCTGTCCTGCAGATGATGAGATGAGCCAATCCTGCCCCTTCCCCCATAAGGACGTGGTGTAGACTAATGCGAGTTTCAGGTGCAAAGGGAAAGGAAAGAAGACATGCCCTGAACTGGAGCAGGAGGTGTGGCCATTACACTGGCAGAAGGCCCCTCCATTTCACTTACCTGTGAGAATGCTGGGAGGGCTATTACATTAATTCCCATGTCGCTGCTAGATGCTTGAGGTTCTGGTATTTGTAACAAAACCGTCCCCACTGGCTGGGGCACAATCCCTGTATTACAGCCGTTCACTGGCTCCTTCTTTTTGTCCCCGCGCTGCTCCTCTTGCTGGACCGCACAGACTTGCTCTACTTGTTCCCGGAGATCGGACGGGAGTGCTTCCAGAACAGACTGGTCGAGCTGTAAGACAGGGTGCGAGGGTGCGCCACGCTCAGAGATGATGCGTTTGGAGAGCTCATACTTCACTTGCACCTCAACGTTAACATCTCGGATAATGAAGAGAAGGTGAGGCGCAGATAACCAGGCCAGGAAAGCCACCCCTGCCCCTGCCTCTGAAGGCCGAGCAGAAATGTGTGATTCTGAAGGTGACACTCCACAACTGGCCGGTCCCCAGGATCAGGCCAGTACACACAGAAGGAGCCTCCGTTTAAGCTCAAATCTCCAATTCCTAAAGCCAGAAGTTAACCTTTCAGGCAGGAAACCATATGCCCCTGAGCACAATGCTAGGCTGAGAGCAGACAGACTGGCATCCCTGTTCCCAGGCCCGGTCCTTCCTCCGGCCCCGCACACGGCCCTTGGGAAGCATGACGCTCAGGAGCGGGGCAGGCCAATCTGAGCTCGCTGGGAGCAGCTTTCTGGGTAACTCGGGCCACAACGGCCCCTTGCCCTAGCCTGCAGCCAGCGGCCAGCGGGCAATGTTCTCAGCCTCTGCCACCGAGTGCTACAGAGAAATCAACTTTCCACACCAGCAGCGCGCACCAGCTCAGCCAGCACCTGAGTCAGGAGGTTAGCCCTCCCAGGGAACCGCGCCGGCTGCCAGGAAAACCCGTCTCAGGCTTCCGACCGCCAGAGCTGGTGCTCAGCCAGAAGCGCGCGTGGCCTGTCATAGAGGCAGTGAAGGAACTGGCTCTCACCCAACATTTCACAACTTGCAAAGGTTGCAAATCCTTCACTTAACGGGTCATGTGGCATTTGGGATTCAGTTCAGGAACAGAGTGGCCTTAAGGAGTCACCCTTTCTCTCGACTATACTGGCAAGGAAATTAAACATGTCATTCCTACTGTAAATCTACTTTTGCATTTTTATCATAATTATAGAAATGTACCTGGGAAGGAGATGGGACCTCTATACTCAGGTTTAGTCTTGATTTTAAGCTGATGGGAGAATGTAGACCATTCCATTTCCCCGAAGGCTCGGCTTTGCTCACAACAGGGCTGACGGCAGACGGCAGATGTGTGGAGAGAGATGGCAGGAATGTGCAAGTTCTAGAGGCAGATGCGATTTCCAGATCCATGGCAGCCAGGAATACTGAAGCACAGAAAATACAAAAACTAGCCTCCAGCTCATTTGGGGACGTGGGGGCACTCTGACCCAGCGTGTGCCTGAAGGGGCGCACACAGCCCTCCCCGCCAGAACACTCACAATCAACAGCTCTCCTGAGGCAGGACACCCCACACCCACCTTCCTGGTGCTCTTCCTCCGAGGACGCCTTTGCTTTCTGGACTTGGAGGAGGTCCAGGACAGAGTGGGCGCCGCCGGGACGGTGGCCTGGCTGAGCTGGCACATGCCTGGGACATGCGGGAGGTCTCGAATGAGCGGGAACCAACTGGTTCACTTGAATCCCAACCTAGAATCAGAAGAAAGTATGTTTTTAGGAAAACTAAAGTGAAACATGAAGTCAACTGAGCAACATTCTCAGCCAGTCCTCTTTTTACATCTATTACTAGAATATAAAGTTAAAGTATTTAATCAGCCTTCTACATGATTTTTTACAAAAACGGGTTCTGTACTACCTGGTGAGCAGACTGCCCCTCCACTTCTCCTCATTTACAACAACCTTTTCACACAGAACATCCAAAAAAGGGAGCTGTTGAATCTCACCAAAGTTTTTGCCAGAAAAGTTTTGAAAAGAAGATTCTAAAAATTTTTAAATTAAAAAAAAAAAAAAAATCTACCTGCAAACTTCACATAAAATAAAAAAAGTATTAAAAATGGGGTTGGGCTGAAGCCGGTTTGGCTCAGTGGATAGAGTGTTGGTCTCGGACTGAAAGGTCCCGGGTTCGATTCCGGTCAAGAGCATGTACATTGGTTGCGGGCACAGCTGGTCTATGTTTCTCTCTCATCGACGTTTCTAGCTCTCTATCTCTCTCCCTTCCTCTCTGTAAAAAATCAATAAAATATATATTTTTTTTAAAAAAATGGGCTTGGGAGTGGACGGGCAGTACCCTCCGGCATGTGACGGCCACCCTCGCCAGCACAGCCAGCGCAGCGGGGAGGGAGAAGCTGAGTCCCGGCTGCCGCGGCTCCCAGGCCTTCCACACCGGCTGCACCGGCCGGTCACCACGCTCCGCACGCTGAGCGCACAACGGGACCAGCGAGGCTCCTCTTGCAGAGAGCGAGGTTTCCACCTTTCCCGTGCTCTCACCTCTGCTCCAAAGGCACCTTCATGTGCCTGTGGTGCGTCT
This sequence comes from Pipistrellus hanaki, assembly GCF_964339955.1. Classification (NCBI taxonomy): domain Eukaryota; kingdom Metazoa; phylum Chordata; class Mammalia; order Chiroptera; family Vespertilionidae; genus Pipistrellus; species Pipistrellus hanaki. The sequence goes on from NC_140514.1 coordinate 52,727,118, forward strand.
CCCTCATCAGACACACGTTTCTGATGAAAAAGAACCTGGTAAGTACAAGCCCTGCAGACTCACACTCATCCCAGTCCCATCTATTTCTAGAGGAGCAAGAACAGGAAGCAAGACAATGCATGTAAAATAGTCCGTGGTTCGTTAAAGAAAGGCACTATAAGAACTTAAGGCATCAAATTATTATTCTAGGCAGAAAACAGCTCAGAACAAATCTGATTTTCTCTAAAAAAGGAGATCATCAGGTGAGAAAGTTGAGTTTTTCGGTTTTATCACAGGAGCCGAAACCTGCACACAAACCCCACACCGGCCCCAGCGTGTTCAGACCAGGCCTCCGGCGGAAGCCACGTCACAGAAAGCATTCCAATGCCGTGCACCCACCCCTCTCATGTCCGCGATGCTCAGCTTCATTGTGTGGAACATGTTCAGCGCGGCCTTCCCAATGACGGCTGCGTTGTCCGTGGCCTGGTCCAGCGTCACAGTCCTGTAAGCGACAGAGGTGACTTTTTAGGGGCAGGAGCTGCACCAGGCGCTGCAGACAGAGTTGGAAGTTGTCAGGAAGCCACAGAGTCACGTACGTACGTATGTAACTCCTAAAACCCAACGAGCTAGTTTACCTTCAAGGAAGCCAATGAATTAATTACACTGGCAGCAAGGGGAAAAGAACATTCATATAGAACATTGGAATTTTAAGAGCATTCACAAAGAACCGGCTAACTAAAAGTAAGCTGGAACTTTAAAAAGAAGTACTCAATACATTAACAAATGTAAACATATTGTGTTGCAACCAACACATGAATGTTAAGTACAATGCTCTTCAGATACTACGAGAGGTTTTAGGTTCCAAGGACGATGGTGTGGCGGCAGAATGGTTACTATGAAGAAAGCAAAGATGAATCCCTTGTATGTTGGTTCCTGACTCGTTTTGTCAGTCTGAGGTGAGGCCATTGAAACATCTAAACATGTGGATATAAGCTCGTTACAATCCTCCTCCTCCTCGGTCAGACCCGGGTGGACAGCCGTGACAAGCGGACGGGTGGCACCGTCTGCAGGCAGGGAGACCAGGAGGCTGAGGCCAGCCGGGGCACAGCCAGCATCTCCAGGTGCCCGGTGCGTCCGCTGTGCTCGCTTCCCCGTGCCCCGAGGACATCGCGCACTCATCTGGACACATGCCCATTTCTGCACGAAATCCTTTGGGAAAGCATTTCCACTAATTTGTTACCCAATAATAACCTTCAACATAGATAAATAGAGACTAACTTAAAAGCATGATTTTAGTGGAATTTAGTGGATGAAACCTATGTTTATCTTAATTTCTTTCTAAAATACCAATAAAGTGACTTAAAATGATTTTTAAAAGGTATAAACTCTGATAGAAATGGGAGAGGGAATTAGAGAAGAAAAATGTTATCCATAGTTTAGAATACTAATAGCAAATCAGTAAATGGAAAGCTTCCAAATGCCTGCTTAACAGCCACAGGAAGGCACCAACTTGAGCAAGCACAGACCCCCAGAACAGCTCAGGAATTAGAGGTGCCAGGTGTGTAAGAAAAGGGGGGGAGGAAGGGCATGAGAACGAACACGAGAGAGCCCCCACCGTCCACTACCTGAGGGCCTGTCACAGCTCACTGAGGAGTGAGGCACCTCCCATCCCCTTCCCCATCCAGACCCTTCCTAACAGGAACCAGATGGAGCTGGAGGACTCCGCTCTGGGGAAACAGGGAAGCGAACAGAAAAGATGAGACACTACCATGGGCTGTGACAACCCCACAGCAGCCCCTCCAGCCACTCGGTGAAGCCCCCGGAGCCAGGCCTGCGTGTCCCGCTGAGTCCAGAGGACCAGACCGCATGGTCGCAGTTCCCAGGCGGGAAGCCGAGCCCTGCCCGCAGACACTGCGGAAAGCCGCCCGCAACGGCAGCCAGGACGGGAAAGGGACTGGAGAAGCACTCACCCTGGGACTGGCCGAGCAGTGAAGAGGAGAGACGATGCTGCAATGTGAAATACTAGCAGCATTTACAAGTCCAAAGAGCAAAGCAAAACACTCGAAATTTAAAATGTTACTGGAAACAAGTAACTTCTAACTCCAAGTTACGTTTATAGCCTTTAGGCCAGCAAAGCGCCGAGCATCAGGGCAGACATACAGGTTCAAACAGGCAACACCTGCGCTCTTTCTCAGTGAGGTCTGACAGGGGGGGAGGGGGAGGACGGGAAGGATCCACAGAGGGAAGGCTTTGCAGGAGGCCTTGAGATAAACCAGTCCAGCCAGGAGTAGTAGGCTGGGGGACCCCAAGAGACAGGTCTCCCAGAAAAAGAGATCAACAGATGGCTGATGTACTGAAACATCCTGGAAGGGAGTTTGGAAACGATCTCTGGTCAATTCACAAAAGAGCAAACGATTCTCAGTAAACTGAGAAAAACCTGTTCAACAGGAGAGGAAATGTGTGGGTCAGCTCTGAACAGTATGTGTGTGGCTGGAACAATTTAACACTAGACCATGACTGATCCAAAAACAACTTTATTGAGGCAAAGCATGCAGGGAAAACAGGCACTGAGAAGGGAAAGCTAGTTTTACAAAACGGAAAGAAGCTAGAGGTAGCAGTTTCCGTGGGCACCTGGAAGCACGGAGGTGACCACCAGGAGAAGCCACGGGAGCGAAAGAACGGCCTGGAGCTGGGGCCCAGCAGGGAAGCACCGCATGCGACACCTCCTCACTCAGACGCATTCCTCTGGTAGAATTTAGATGTACAAACTTCAAACTGACCACATGTATCAAAGGACTCGAGGGGAGATTCTTTCCCCAAAAGGAAAAGGGTTATAAGTGAAAATCAAGCCAGAACTGGGTCTCCACGTACCTCTGACAGGCCATTAAAATCTGCCGTTTCTATTAGTTTCATCTAGTGTCAGAGTCTGGAAGCCACAAGACTGTGGTCAAGGACAAGAAATCACAGAATCATGGAATGTGGAGACCAGTTCTTAATCCACTCAACTGAACAGGACTCAGACCGCACGGGAATCCACAGACTGTTGAACACTGGTGCCTGGTGGGCCCCTTCGCAGCCTTCATGTCTCACAGGCCGCTATGAGGTCAGTGTCCCTCACACCAATCATATAAAAACAAGCACAGGCTGGCGAGGCCCACAGGAAGTAATCAGAGGAAACAGTGGGCACTGTGGTATTCCATAATCCCCACTACAACACAGCATCTCCTCCGCAGCCAGGTGCCCACAGCGTAGGCGTCAGCGGCTGGCTTACAGCCATCTGCATCTTGGTGACGCTTATAAAATGGCACTGTTTCAATCATGTGCTTCTTGTGCATCATCATGTGTCATGCAAATTAACATGTTAAGAGCACAGCAAAACATTCTATTACGGTGTTTACTAAGCAGAGTCCCTATCTGTTCGAGGTAAACCCTGACTGCTGTGGAGGGAAGGCTGCAGCTGAGATGAGCTTCAGATAACGGGGGGGAGGGAGGGTGCTGCAGGGAAGCCACCGGCAATCGCTGACGGGCCCATGGGGGTTCAAGGACTATTCTTCCTACTTCTGTATTGTAAGTTTAAGGTTTTCATAAAACACTTTCTTAAGGTTTAGGACAATAAAGAAACAAATACCAAAAGCAGCAAACAGGTAAGTGCTTATAAAAAAGCCAAATAAATATTATCCTGAGTCAGGGAAAATAAAGTATAATCAATTTCATTTTAAATATGTAATTAGATTTCTGGAGAACCTGGATTTTTCCAAAGAGAATGATCAACAGGCTGTTTTCTTAATAAGATTGGACAGAGGGAGCCCTAGGCACTGCTGAATGTACCACACACAACGCTAAGAAACGAATAGACATTTAAAAGTGCATACATGCCGCCCTAACCGGTTTGGCTCAGTGGATAGAGTGTTGGCCTGTGGACTCAAGGGTCCCAAGTTCAATTCCAGTCAAGGGCAAGTATCTTGATTGCGGGCACGTTCTCAGAAGGGAGTGTACAGGAGGCAGCTGATCGATGTTTCCTCGCTCATCGATGTTTCTAACTCTCTATCCCTCTCTCTTCCTCTCTGTAAAAAAAAAAATCAATAAAATATATTTAAATAAATAAATAAATGTGTATATATGCCAAGAGGAAACGAATTGCTACCAGTTCTCCTTTCAAAGAATTATATCAGTTTTGGATGTTCCTTTCCAGGTATCTTGAACAAATAAAGCTCCAGGTTACATTCCCAGAAAAGGTATTATTATAAACTGGATTTTCAGAAACCGGGTTTAAAAACAATTATATCCAGAGTAGAGTCCTATAATCAACTTATTATAGAAATAACAACAAACTACCATTTGAAATAAGTAATTAAATGTTCATTAAAATAGGTAAGAACAGCCGAGTGATTTGGCTCAGTGGTAGACCGTCGACCTGCGGACTGAAGGGTCCCAGGTTCGATTCCGGTCAAGGGCATGTACCTTGGTTGCGGGCATATCCCCAGTGGGGTGTGTGCAGGAGGCAGCTGATCGATGTTTCTCTCTCATCGATGTTTCTAGCTCTCTATCTCTCCCTTTCTCTCTATAAAAAAATAAAATATATTTAAAAAAAAATAGGTAAGAACAGAGTTCAAAATTACCAACTGCATAAAAAAGTATTTTATGAATTATGTTCAATGTGTAATTTATAACCCGTTTTCCTGGTAAATCAAGACCTTCAATGATAAAGCTGGAAGTTTTCTGTGTCTGACAGCATCCTCTTGTCACTCTCAGCAACATCACTATAAAATGTGACTGTGACCACGCTAACTCTTTCCTTACATGTGTGTGACTTTCAGGAGCAAAGTCTTAAAGCTGTGGTTGCCCAGAAGATATAAAACAGGGTGCAGAGTGGCATAAAGTGATGTGCAGAAAACTAAGTATTTTCACACTAGTCTCAGCTCTTCACTGAAGTTTTGTATTTGTGGCTCCCACATTAAAAACACACTTTAAAATGCGTTCTACCAGTTTTCAGAGACTGCAATGACTAATCTTTTCACAAACAGAAATGAGACCTCCCTGAAGGAGGAACCGTCTCATTCAAATCATTAAGTGACTAGATTGAAATTTCCCGACGGCCCTTCTCCCAAGTCCACTTCCATCGGTGGTGCAGGTGTCGGCCTTTCCTGTCCTGCTGTCCCTGCACTGAAGCCAACAGCCTGACCCCAAGGCTAGGCCACCAAAGGCCAGGAACACGTGGACAGGCTGACCCTGAGCGTAGCAACTTAACTCAAAGGTGGCCCCGAGCTGAGCCTGCCTCCAAAGAATATCCCTACCATCGCAGTTTACAGATCTCTGTTCATTCTCTTCCTTGGTTCCTTATTAATTAGAACAACCTGCACTGAAGTATTAACACCCAATACCCCCTTTAGATAAGCTTACCTGGCGATGTGATCACAAATTCCATGGCCTCCAAATTTTGCAGTTTCCACAGGGGCCCCCGGCTTCCGTACCATTATTTTGAGAGTCAGGCGCTTCCCCTTCATGCCAGCAGCTTCCAGCCGTCTTTGAATCTCCTCAGAAAGGCTCAGGAGGAAAGCTTCTGCTTCTCTGGGCTGCGGAAAGCACACACAGAAAACTCCGTTACTCTCCTACAGACCTAACAATCCCAGCCTTATGCATACACATTATTGACTATTTTGCTAAGCATTTGTTTAAAAATATCCTACAAGCTCTGGGATTGCAAGTATTTGAAGACTTAATGCCAAGTACCCAGTCTGGTCTAGCTGACAAGATAAGACAAAGCGAAAACAAAGGACAGCATAAGGTAAAACCACTGAGCGATCAGTACCTGGGTAAACCTTATTCCATAGTTGATCTCAGCTGAAACCGATTTTCTTTCCTTTTCGGTTCGAACCGGTCTGTCATCCAAACCTCGGCAGAACCTGTACAGCATCTGTCCCGTCTTGGGACCAAATTCCCGCTGCAGCCTCGCCATGGTCATGTGCTGCAGGTCCCCGCACGTCTGGATTCCCAGAGAGGCCAGCTTGGCCTCCATGGACCGTCCCACTCCTAGGAAAGGGCACATATTGAGTTTCCTTCTTCACACAAACTACGAAAAACAATATATTTGAATGAAAAATTTCATATTGAAATTTTCAATTATACATTAATTTAACAATTTAAAATATTAATTTAAAATAATCTTCCTTCAATTTTAAAAGAAGAAGTGATCCTTTGTTTACTAACTGTATTGTCAGTCTTTCCGTTTGTTCTGTTACTCCTTACCCGAGGATATGTTCCCCATTGATTTTTTTTAGAGAGAGTGGGAGAAAAGGGGAAAGAGACAGAGAAGCATCAACATGAGAGGGACATCCATTGGTTGCCTCTCTAGTGCCCTGACTGGGGTTGGAGACTGAGCCCTCAACCGAGATATGTGCTCCTGACCAGAATCAAACCTGCGGGCCGATACTCGAACCATTTAGCCACACTGGCTAGGGATCCTCTTTGTAAAATTGCTGACAGCATTACAGATGACTCCCATTTTCTCCCCTTTTGCCCCACTCCCCCCACCTCCTGCCCCACCCAAGACCTTCTCCATACTATTGTCTGCGTCCATAGGTTATGTATATACGTTCCTCCGCTCTCCCCACTGAGATGTTATTCTTTTCCATGCAGCCATACCTCTGGACCTGTGTTGTTCATCAGTTTATTTTTAAGTGACATAATCAAAGCATCTCATAGGTATGTATTTCTAGAATCATCTTCTCGATTTGGGATACACATATAGGTGAACCAGAATTTCTCAAATATATAGAGGTAAGGTCTCAAAAGAATGTGATTTTTACTTATTACTGAGTAATGTCAAGATTTCTACCTTGGAGGGATCTCAATACCAGACTTCAAACTATATTACAAAGCCACTGTTCTCAAAACAGCCTGGTACTGGCACAAGAACAGACATATAGATCAATGGAATCGAATTGAGAACCCAGATATCAACCCAAATCACTATGCTCAACTAATATTTGACAAAGGAGGCACGAATATACAATGGAGTCAAGACAGTTTCTTCAATAAATGGTGTTGGGAAAATTGGACAGACACATGCAAAAGAATGAAACTAGATCACCAACTTACACCATTCACAAAAATAAACTCAAAATGGATACAGGACTTAAACATCAGACGGGAAACCATAAAAATACTAGAAGCATCCACAGGCAGCAAAATCTCAGACGTATGCCAAAAGAACTTCTTCACTGATACTACCCCTAGGGCAATGGAAGCTAAAGAGAAAATAAACAAATGGGACTACATCAAAATAAAAAGCTTTTTTACAGCAAAAGAAACCATCAACAAAACAACAAGAAAGCCCACAGTGTGGGAGAACATATTTGCAAATGATACCACTGATAAAGGTTTAATCTCCAACATCTACAAACAGCTTATACAACTAAATAAAAGGAAGATAAATAATCCAATTAAAAAATGGGCAATGGACCTAAATAGAACATTTTCAAAAGAAGACAGAAGGAAGGCCAAAAGGCACATGAAAACATGCTCAAAGTCACTAATTGTCCGAGAGATGCAAATCAAAACAACAATGCGGTACCATCTCACACCTGTCAGAATGGCCAACATCAACAAATCAACAAACGACAAGTGTTGGCGAGGTTGCGGAGAAAAAGGAACCCTCGTGCACTGCTGGTGGGAATGTAGACTGGTGCAACCACTGTGGAGAACAGTGTGGAGTTTCCTCAAAAAACTGAAAATGGAACTCCCATTTGACCCAGTAATCCCACTTCTAGGAATATATCCCAAGAAACTAGAAACACCAATCAGAAAGGATATATGCACCCCTATGTTCATAGCAGCACAATCTACAATAGCCAGAATTTGGAAACAGCCTAAGTGTCCGCCAGCAGATGATTGGATCCAAAAACTTTGGTACATCTACACAATGGAATACTATGCGGCCATAAAAAATAAGGAATTCTCATCATTTGCAGCAAACTGGATGGAACTGGAGAACATCATGCTGAGTGAAATAAGCCAATCAATGAAAGAGAAACACCACATGACCTCACTCATTTGTGGATAACAAAGAGCATTATAAACTGATGAACCAAAAGATAGATATAGAGACAGTAAATCAACAAGTAGACTGTCAAATTACAGCGGGGAGGGGAGGAAGATCTGGGGGAGATAATAGATCAACCGAAGGACTTTTATACATGCATATAAGTATAACCAATGGACACAAAACTCTGGGGAGGGAGGGGATGTGTGGGAGGGAGGGTGGGGGGCAAAAAAAAAAATCAATAAAATATATTAAAAAAAAAAAAAAAAAAAAAAAAAAAAAAAAGATTTCTACCTTATTCACAGAATCAGCTAATTCAGCTATAGTATGATTTACAGACATATGAGGAAACTCATGAATGTTAGCATTCATTCCTAACATGCTCACCCACTGCAAGGAGAGTGGCCTGAGTCCAGTGTGGGAGGAGGTACGGAGTGGCCAGCCTCTAACCTGTCTCCTCCGGGGCGGGAAACTTAAGCTTGGAATCAGCACCAGATCGGCCTGCAGACTGAAGGGTTCTGGGTTCGATTCCAGTCAAGGGCATGTACTCGGTTGCAGGCTCAATCCCTGGCCCTGGTTGAGAGGCATGTGTGGAGGCAACCAATCAATGTGTCTCTTACAGATGTTTCTATCCCTTTCTCTCCCTTCCACTCTCTTTAAAATCAATGGGAAAATATCCTCAGGTGCGGATTAACAAGGAAAGTTTACGATATGGTTCCAATCACATTTTCTTTAAATGGGCAGTAGAACAAGAACTTACAACACAGGCCCAAACCGGGACAAGTGGTACCAGTGGCCTGGGGATGAAGGTTCCTAAGAAACCGAGAGGCAGAAGAGGGCCGGGGAAGAGACAAACTTCTTTTATGAACAAAGAGTATCTCCCGGAACAGGGAGTGCCTTTCTAAGCTGGGCAGCATGCACTAGTCCCTGTGTCACCTGTCCAAACGCAAGGTGGACCTTCACCCACAGGAAGCGCGTGGGATCTGTTGCTTTCAATTTGCCTGAAAGCTTAACAAAGGTACACACATCTAGGAAATGTGTTTGAGAGTAACCAAGGGGAACTAAAATTCTTATTGAAATGGCCTCCAAACCACCAAATCAGTATTTTTTCACCAATGAGGAAAAGACTGCATTCCTGGTCTTCCGCAGGATCCTATCAGAGACTCGGAGCAATCTGACATCAGCTGGTCACTGTCACGTGGCCCCTCTGAGCGGCGTCAGCAGAAGGAACCCGCCTTGTCCCACTCCTGCAGGAGCACCTCCGAAGCAGTGACCCAAGGTCAGGAGCCGGCACCCTCACAAGAGGCCTATGGCCATGGAGGGGGCTGGACAAGATTACACCGAGAGAACTGATTCCCCGATGGAAACTACATAAAGATGGTGAGGGTGCTCCCTCCCACTGTGAAGTTCATGTCAGAATGGAGGAAAGTAAGAATACCAGAGTCTGAGTTAAAAACAGCAAATCTTCCAGGGGAACACCGTTCGGAAAAGGTGAAGTTCTGGGTGAAACTCTTGAGTATTCTCATGTACTAGGTTGGCCAAAGACAGAGACAAGTCAGAGAGGCACTCTCCTATTCAGGTTCAGAGAAGGCTCTGTGTTTCAGTTTCTTCCTTCTCATCACTGCCCTGCTCCCCACTCTCAAACGTAACCACGCTCTTCCCTTACCGATCTGGGAGCCAATCTGTTCTCCGTGACTTGCCAACTCATAAGAGGTGATATTCAAGTGTGTGTGCTGGGGAGGAGAGAGGGAGGAAGCCTATAGTCTTTTAGAGTATCTTGAGTATACCAAACAGAATTATTATTCACTAGTAGGTAAAAAGAAAGGCCATTCTATTAAACTGTCCAGTTAGCCACAATCAACTGAAACTAACTGAACTGTCCTGTAAGGAAGCAGAAAAGATTCTCTCTATTGCATGCTCACCTACTGCAAGGAGAGTGGCCTGAAGTCCAGTGTGGGAGGGAGGCACGGAGTGGTCAGCCTAACCCTGTCACCTTCAGTGGGGCGGCAAAGTTAAGCTTGGAGTCAGCACCAAAACCCGAGAGGGCAGCTAGTTTCACTGACTGCATTCTATACGTGTTTATAATGAAAGGAGGTGTGGCTAAGGAGAAAGCAACAGGGTCTTAAGACTCACACAGAGTACAGTCACCTAGAAAGAAAAAAGGGCAGAGAAATATGCTAGCTTAGAACCAGGTCCTGGAGTCTCAGGAGAGAAGAAAATCAGACGTAGAAGCTCCTGGTCAAGCCGCTGGGACAAAGCCTGGTGCCTGTCCTTGAATGGGAACCATTACTTTAGATTAGAAACGGCCACCAACGCCTCCCAACAGAGCCGCAGGAGAGCAGTTTGGAGAATAAAGTCTCACCGTCTGAGCGCTGTCCAACAGGAGTGTCTGTGATACCAGACACGTTCTGTACCTGCGCTGTTCAACCCAAGAGGCACCTTCCACAGGTGGCTAGTGCACAGCTGCAATCTGGCTGGTACACCCGAGGACCTGGCTTTGTTCTACTTCACTTTAAGGCATGTTGCTAGTTCCCTTTGGCTACCGCATCAGGACAGCGTGGATCTTTCTGCACAGCTACATGTTCATGCAATCCTGAGAACAGAGGTGGGACTCAGACAGTGCACAGCCCAGAGTTAGCTGCACAGGTAGAGGCGGCCCTCAAATTGGGCACATGCACAAGATGAAGAGCCTTCCAAAGATCCACAGAGCACACAGAAACCCCTATTGCATTTACACAGTTCTTAGGACAGTCCTGTCTTTCATCAGATACACAGATCTCACTAAGTAATGTATTTTTTAGCCTAACATGTAATTGTTAATCTGTGGAGTTCCCTAAAGTAAACGTAACTAGTGTGTTTTTCCTTCTTATGTAGCTGCAATAACTGTGTATTATTGTACGAGAAACACTATGTGCTAATAAAAATTTAGGGCCAAAGAAAGCTTGTGGAAAACAAGGAGTGAGGTGTGAAAACACTGAATTTCTTCTGGCTACTGGTCAGAGAGCATAATTTCCTCAAAGCTTGTTCTGCAAGATGTTAATAGGTATTACATATCAATCTTCAAATATTTTGGGGAGATTACCAGTTTTTAACAAACATAAACAGGTGTCTTTCCGGTAAGAATTCTCAGAACCTTGACTGTGTGGGCCCTCCCTGCGCAGTCCCCACGCTGCTTGAACTCCTTCTTAAAGCAGCAGCGAGTACTCTGCAGAGCACACCTGGGGACTGCGGCTTACAGAGCCATCTGCAGGACAGGTGGCAGAAGGCTGGCATTCGCATACCTGAAATGTTCTACATACAGAATTTGGAGATTTTATAAAAGTCGACAGTTTAAACACGTGAGCACCACCACTCTGGGGGGACACGGCGGTTCCTGAAGTAGACGATGTGCGTGAGAAGGCGCTGGGCAGCGGCAGCCAGCTCTGCTGCCTGCTCAGAGCTCCACAGGAAACTCAGGGCTGGGCCTAAGAACCTCACACTGTCCTTCAAGAAATAAAGAAATGTCCCTCCAGCCAGGAAGCCAATAAAGGTGAAGGGTAAGACTGCTGGGCCAAGGAACTAAAATTCTCTGTAAAAGCAACAATAGCAAGCAAATATATAAACTACAAAAATGATTCATTTCACGATGGCGTTATGGACTGAAATGTGTCTCCTCAAAATTATTAAGTATTGAAATAAATGTAAGCTCTACATACATTTAAGGAAGAGTAACAAAAACAAGGTCATTATTTTCCAACCCACCGGTTCCAGTCCAGCGGTGCCAGAGCCCACACAGCAGCTCAGCACCAGGCGGGACCCCCGGCAGGACGCTCTTCCATTGCAAGGCCACCCCCCCGCATTCAGACCAGGGACGGTTAGGCACCTGGTTCCTCTCACATGGCACCTTTAAGGTGCAGGAGGGAAGCGGAGACCCTCGAAAAAACCCACACAGAATGGGGAAGGGAGAACGTGCCAACTCCCATGGGAATCGACTTTTTTCTCTTCAACAACATACACAAAATGACACTAAACCACATGATATCATTCAAGGATCTGCCTGTAATTTGCTAGCTTGATTTCATAAAATTAATTATTCAAAATTAGCATCAAATGAACCATCAAAATGTCATATTTCACACCCCTGACATTTTTTTTAATAAGTTTTCCTTCACATTTTCTTCCTTTTTTTAAAAAATATATTTTATTTATTTATTTATTTATTTTTAAAATATATTTTATTGATTTTTTACAGAGAGGAAGGGAGAGAGATGGAGAGCCAGAAACGTCGATGAGAAACATCGACCAGCTGCCTCCTGCACACCCCTTACCGGGGATGTACCCGCAACCAATGTACATGCCCTTGACTGGAATTGAACCTGGGATCTCTCAGTCCACAGACCGACGCTCTACGCTGAGCCAAACTGGCTTCGGCTCACACCCCTGACATTAAATACATTCTTTTAAGTTATTTAATATGGGATCAGGAAGCTTTAAAATTAACCCATCATAAAATGGCATTTGGGTCATTTAGTATATTGTGGCCTATAACAGAAATTTCTTAGTTTAGATATACTTTTATTATACTTAATATACATCTATAAATATCACTAAAGCCATTTTTATTTTTTATTACTTCAGAGAGGAAAGAATAAAATTTTGAGACTGAAGTCACCTACTTATAAAATCATCCTCCTGGACTAATGGCAGTTTTCTGATTTTAGTGAGCAAATAGTTTTAATTAAAAGGATAAAGTGTATGAACCATTAACTCAAAGATTGAAGTAAAACTTGCATCTCCATCTTTCTTGCCAAAGGGGCAACATGTTTTCGTGTAGGACTGTGTGGCCAGCCTTGTATGTAAAATCTTCCCGTGGAGAATCATCAAACAGAGGGAGAGAGAAGAACACCAATGGTCAGAAACACTGGCTGGAGGGGAAAAGACGGCGCTGGTAGGACGGAGGAGTGGGAGAGGAGTGAGTGAGGGAGGGTATGGGAGGAGAGTGTGTGATGTGCGTGGTGTGTGTGTGTGAGGGAGGAGGGAAAGCTAACTCTCGCAGGAGCAGCAGGGGCTGGCAGACAGGCTCTCCTTGACAAGGAGAGACTACCACTGGTGCGGCACGCCCCGGACTGCGGGACTCCAGCACGGAACCCACACCATCTTGAAGGGGAGAACGGCCCTTTATAGACACTCATCAACATGACCAACCAGACAGGCCTTGGAACTGCCCTGCAACCCAGCACCCACTCCAGCCAATATCTGCTGCCCCAGCTGCAGACCTGCGGACCCTGAGACCGCCACCTCCACAGGTACACCGCTCGGCAGCTAAAACAACTCCAAGACCATGTGGATTCCTGCAAGAGAGGAACTGACAGGACTGCTCCAGCCATAAAGACAGAAGAGAAACAGTCCAGAGATGGAAGACGCTGACAACGGCTTGCCATACTTGCAGACAGCAGCTGTGCATCCCTGAAGGATGCCCAGGACCAAATCAGAGACGGTCACCACCATTTGTCCACCATGCAGAACTGAAACATCAGTGCTGTTATGTACACATAAGGAACTGTTTGACTTTGAAATTGGGACATTGAGTCCCAATTTCTTTCTGTTGGCCCAGAAAGAAATTCACTACAGACTGATTCATTTGCCTCTCAGCATAACCATTATGGCTTGTCTCATTTCCGGTTCTTATAAGTGTATTTCTTGTATCACATGATCTCACGCATATAGGGGAAATAATGAACAACATAAACTGATGAACAAAAACAGACCCGGAGACAGGGAAGCATCGATCAGACTCTCAAACCTCAGAGGGAAGGTAGGGGAGGGTGGGAAAGGGAGAGAGAGCAACCAAAGGACTTGTATGCATGCATATAAGCCTAACCAGTGGTCATGGTCAATAAGGGGGGAGGGGCATTTAGGGGGAGGGGTTTGGGATGGGAATGGGGGGATGAGGACAATTATGTGATACCACAATCAATAAAGAAATAATAATAAAAAAGAATCACTGACTGCCCGACCAGCATGGCTCAGCGGTTGAGTGTCCACTTATGAACTAGGAGGTCAGGGTTCGATTCCCGTTCAGGGCACATGCCCAGGTTGCAGGCTCAATCCACAGTGGGGAGCGTGCAGGAGGTGGCTGATCCATGATTCTCTCTCATCATTGATGTTTCTCTCTCTCTCTCTCTCTCTCTCTCTCTCCCTTTCTCTCTGAAATCAATAAAAATACATGTTAAAATAAAAAGAAGCATTGACTGACTGATTGCCTTTTGCACATCCTCCACTGGGGGATGCAACCCAGGCAGACTCCCTGACCACATGTGCCCTGATAGGGAATCGAATTGGGACTCCTTCCTGGTTCATGGTCAATGCTCAGTCATTGAGCCACACAGCCTGGGCTCACTAAATCCATTTTTCATAACCAAATGAATTCAAACAACTTTCATAAAAAATATGCTGCTTTGAACTTTCCCACCACAAACCCACAGGAGCATGGTGAAGCTCAGACAGGCTGCTTTATAACAAAGAGTTGAGATTATTCTACCTAATAAAAGAATAATATGCAAATTAACCATCGCTCCACTACACCCATCAGCCACGCCCACCAGCCAATAAGAGCGAGTATGCAAATAAACCCAACCAAGATGGCTACAGCCAACGAGAACAGAAGGGAGTCTTGGGTTTCCCAGTCAACGGAAGAAGCCAAGCTTTCCACCTGCCCTTGCTGGCCTAGGCTTCCACTCAAGGCTACAAAATTTCAATTATAGAAGATAAACAAATCCAAACAGAAATGGCGGCAGCCACAGAGTGAGCAGGAGACATGGCTCCACTCCAGGCTTCAAAATTTCAATTGTAGAAGATAAATAAATCTTAGATACCAGGGCCTCAGCTTGGACTGCCAGGGGGCATGACTGCCTGCAAACAACCACAGGCCCCTTGCCCAGGCCGCCCCACGCCTCAAGGGAACCCCCACCCTGATCCAGGACACCCTTCAGAGCAAACCAGCTGACCCCCACCAGTGCACCAGGCCTCTATCCTATATAATAAAAGAGTAATATGCAGACTGACCATCACTCCAACACACAAGATCAAGATAGCTGTCCCCATGTGGTCAAAGATCCTGCCCCCATGTGGACACAAGATGGCCAGCAGTGGAGGGCAGTTGGGAGGCATCAGGCCTGCAAGGGAGGGCAGTTGGAAGGGATCAGGCCTGCAAGGGAGGGCAGTTGGAGGCAATCAACCCTGCAGGGGAGGGCAGTTAGGGGTGACCAGGCCAGCAGAGGAGGGAAGTTGGGGCAAACAGACTGGCAGAGGAGCAGTTAGACATCAATCAGGCTGGCATGGGAGTGGTTAGGGTGTGATCAGGCTGGCAGGCAGAAGCATTAGGGACAATCAGGAAGGCAGGCAAGCGAGCAGTTGGGAGCCAGCAGTCCTGGATTGTGAGAGGGATGTCCGACTGCCCATTTAGGCCCGATCCCACCGTGTTCGAGTCTAAATGGCAGTTGGACATCCCTTGAGGGGTCCCAGATTGGAGAGGGTGCAGGCTGGCTGAGGGACAGCCCCCCCCATGCACAAATTTTGTGCACCGGGCCTCTAGTCTGAGATAATCAAGGATTGATACATGGTTAGAGAAATTCCTTAGAAAGAGGCATCTACCATAGAAAGCAAGTTTAAATATTTAATAATTATAAAAGGAATTGTCCTACCCCCCCCCCCCCCAAAAAAAAACCCACATCTATTTAAGGCCCTTTAAAAGGCAACCATTTTCCAGTTGTAATGAATTCTATTTGATGATTCTCCATGGATAGATTTTACATACAAGGTTGGCCACACAGTCCTACACAAAATGTAAAAGTAAACATGCTGTCCCTTGGCAAGACAGATGCAAATTTTACTTCAATCTTTGAGTTAACAGTTCATACACCTTATCTTTTAATTAAAACTATTTGCTCACTAAAATCAGAAAACTGTCATTAGTCCAGGAGGATAATTTTATAAGTAGGTGACTTGAGTCTCAAAATTTTATCTTTCACCTAGAAGTACATCAGTTCAGTTATGATTTATTTAAAGGACCAAAAGTCAACTTCATCATATCCACTTTAAATGATTTCTTAGAATTCCTTATCTTGCTGCTTGAGAAATACTTAAAACACATTAAAAGTGAAACTAAATGTAACATTAAGATCCTGATAATCAACTGAGGTAGTCACTGTGAAAGGAAATTCTAAATTTTTCTCATAGCACTGAAAAATAAATACTTAGTTCATGTTTTGGAAAAGAGATACATTATAAAACTTTTAGCACTAATAAATGTTTACAGTGAATTGATGTTAAAAAGAAAAGGTCTGCACTCACCTGGCAGGTTGGTAACGAGCTGACCTCTGATGAAATCATCGACCTCTTCTGGTTTTAAGTGGTACTGGCCGTCGGGCTTTGCTTTTCTAGTGGCCATTCTGGCCAGGAGAATATTAGAACCTATAAAGCAAAACAAACGAAGCAAAAGTTGTTCAAGAAACAGTCACCACAATTATTTTTAAAATTTCTTAACAAAGACATCTGCAGACAGGTTACTGAGCAAATTTCTATAAATAATGAAAGTAAATTACTTACAATTTTGATCATTTCAAATACAGTATAAAATCAGCAAAATTTTGTTTTTACACATTATAACTGGCATGGTTACTGAACAGAGGTAACCATGTTCTTCTTTGTTCCAAAATAAGTATCATTTCAACATCTCCTACCCAGGTAAGGGAATAGAGACAGCAGTCCAAACGACAGTGGTTTATAGGAAGTTGAGGGCAGTGATCAAAAATTAGTTCACTTTACCAATGAGCAGATCCAGGCTAGGCAGAGCAATCAGGCCACTGCACTCTACTGGACTTGGGAAAAGAAAGCCAAAGAACAAGAAGTTTCACTCTACGATCAGGACACGTGTAGTAAAAACAAGACGGACCTGGCAGTGAGGCCGCAGGTGTGGATGTGAACATGAACCTAGAGCAGAGCAAGGGCTCCTGGGAAGGTGCCAGGGACCTGAGAAACAACATGTCAGGTGAACTTGTTTATGGAAAATGACATCTCCAAAAATGATGGAAGGCTTACATGTCTTAATTTTAGGGTAGACTTCTGTAACAACCATGTGTTTCCCAGGGTCCTAGAAAGTCACACCAAAATGGTAAATATGGTGAGTTCTGAAGAAGAAAAGAGGGCTGAGGAGAGGAAATATCGTGGGGGGAATTTTATTTTAATTATGTGCTTGTATTTAAAAGAATTTTTCATATCATCATACTTTAACCCAGTGTAACCGGACCCTGGCCCTCACCCTACCAATCAGAACCAGCCAACTCAGTGGTCCGAGCATCACCCCACCACCCAACCCTAAACCTATAAAAAGACCACACTTTCAGAGCTCGGGGCTCTCTGCATTCTGCCGCTGCGTCGGTAGAAGCAGGGAGACCAGACTTGAGTTTGAATAAAGGCTCTTTTGTTTTTTGCATTGGACTCAGCTCCCTGGTGGTCCTTGGGGATCTTGAAATCTGGGCATAACACGGGCAACCAAAGACCACTCTTATAGCCCTAAGGTCACTGAAGTACCCAAAGCAGCCAGTCCTGAGCTGCTGACTCTTGCTCTGCCCTGCCTGGCCTTTCCTGCAGAAATCCCAGTAAAGACTCAGGACTAGGATTCCTCTCACTCCTGCTTCCTCCTCCTGACCGAGCCCTGGTGCTCCCCCATGGGTCCTGCGTGGTACTGCATGCCCTGTGGTCCTCTCGGGAAACGAAGTCATAAAAATCTTCCTTCACCGGCACTGGCTCTTTTATCTGCCTCAGTTAAAAGGCCTCAGTACAGATGAGGCAGGAAGTCAGAGGAAGAAGGGAGAAGTAATGAGAATGGAGAAGTAATGACTGGAAGTGACAGGGAAGCCAAGAGAGTTGTCCCTCCCGCCCTAGCCTGTGGCAGAGCATGGCAGGGCAAACTGGATCCGTGTGAGAATGGCAAGACAGGTGCTGTGGAGGTGACTCTGAGAAGGGTAGGCATGAGGGAGGGTTCCAGAGGGCACAGCGGACGAGTCCACAAAAGGAAAATGGTGGGAGTTAATGAGGAAACCAAGGGCAAGACGTAAGATCAACCAGGCCAGCCGAAACCGGTTTGGCTCAGTGGATAGAGAGTTGGCCCCGGGTTCGATTCCGGTCAAGGGCATGTACCTTGGTTGTGGGCACATCCCCAGTGGGGGGCGTGCAAGAGGCAGCTGATAGATGTTTCTCTCTCATCGATGTTTCTAACGCTCTATCCCTCTCTCTTCCTCTCCATAAAAAAATAAATAAATAAATAAATAAAAAATCAATAAAATATATTTTAGAAAAAAAGATCAACCAGGCCATGGGTGAGAGGCGTCGCTGAGGGCACCGTCATGAGGTGCTTCCTGGAACTGCATGTGGAGACGGGACGGCCGCGCAGTCCAGGAGGCTAGAGTTCAGAAAGTAGCTGATTACAACAGGCCTGGACCTTCACACTGAACTCCGTACGCTCACCACCCGCTGTAACCATGGCTTCTGCCCACACCTGACAGGAAGTACACCGTTCACACAGACTGACTTTAACTCTCCCATTTCTGAAGGACATGTGAGAAACACTCCAACCTGATTATTCCAAAGATATTACCAACCACTGATTTGCACTTCCCACACTTTTACCTCGTGTACTGCACAATTGTGAGCAATGATAAGAATTGTTTTACAAGAGGCCTATGCAGTAAGGTAATAAAAAAAACAAAAATCACTCCTAAAAATTAAGTGATATTCAATGAGCCAAAGTAATACTTTGAGAAAAGTGAACAGCAGGAGAGAAGCTGGGTACTAACCAATCCCAACAGAAGCAGCACAGTGAGTCTGGTCTCTGATTTCCATGCGGACAGCACTTGCAAATTCATCAGGCGTAAGCTTGGTCTCTGCAAGGATTTCAGTGATGTCCACCAGCGCCTCATCACAGCTGACTGCTTCGATGTTGTGAGTGTAGCTGTCAACACAAAGCACAGGCGATGAGGCACAGCTACAATCGCATTCGTCACCACAAATGTGGAAAATACAGTCTTTTCCTGGTACCCCCTCCAACACATCCTTACAAGACTTAAGGTGATAAAAAAAAAAAAACATGAGCATTAGCATTAAACTGGCCCAAGTGCAAACTTAATTAACTAGTGCTTTCTCTTTTCCATATTATCTACCAAAAAACAGCAGGAATTATCATTCCAGTTTCTCTATACTCAGAACACCTTTATAAACCTCTGAATAGTTGAAAAGTAGTAGGTGAGTTAGAACAGTCAACATTTAATCTAAAACATTTTTAGACATGGTTTACCAGAATTCTTTTTTTTTTTTAAATATATTTTTATTGATTTTTTACAGAGAGGGAGGGAGAAAGATAGAGAGCTAGAAACGTCGATGAGAGAGAAACATCAACCAGCTGCCTCTTGCACACCCCCCACTGGGAATGTGCCCACAACCAATGTACATGCCCTTGACCAGAATCGAACCTGGGACCCTTCAGTCCGCAGACCGACACTCTACCACTGAGCCAAACCGGTTTCGGCAGTTTACCAGAATTCTTAAAGAATAGAAAAATCATACATCTGTCACATAGGTAATCAATGCTGCCCTAAACAAAAATGCCACAATTCCACACCATTCCCAGCAGCAGGCCTAAGACACAGTAACAGTACACAATGGCCAATCACCCGAAACGCCCATCTAAAAGGACACCATCTACAGTCCCAGCAAGAGAACTACTTTAGGTTTTTGTTTTTGGTTATGAAGTATCCACACAAAAAAACTTGTTTTAACTACTAGTATCTTGCCATGTGCTCCAATGCTAATTAAACACATGGACACAAGTGGGAGGCAAGCAGAGGCCGTAGGACCAAAATGTATCTTCAGGAGCCCAGCTGGTAAGGTACATTAGGAGGCATATGCCTCATCCTTCATCTACACCTTACTGTAGGCAACACAACTTGTCAGACTAATAAGTGTCTGTACCTATTCAGGAATGAATGAACGTTTTGTTTATGCCTAAGTAAAGGGTGACATCTGTAAGAGCAGAAGGGCATGCTTGACTTGAAGAATCTGTTCCGAGTGAAAGCTGCCCTGAGGCATGGTGACTAGGAAGCGAAGGCAGGATTCCCAAAGGGCGGTAGGAGAATATCACGGACTTTACCCCCAAAGAATACTAGTAGGCACAGGCCACTGAAAATGTCTCAACAGACTAAAAGTCTATCAGGACTAATATGTGCATAGCTGGCAGTGGCTCTGGGACCCAGAGCACATGAGGACCAATTCTTAGCTCAGTCAGCCACTCCCTACCCTCATTCAGACTCTACTACTGACAGCTTCAGAGTAGGATTTAAAAAGCACACCTTTCACTCGGCCATACCAACGTTCCCGCATTCGGGTCTTATCAGTCAGCACTCAGGCGTACATACTGATGCCAGGCAACGTCATCTGCCCCTTGTATTTTCGCTCCTGTTAAAGCACGCTCCCACAAAGGCAGCGATTAAACCGTATTCTTCTCTGTAGGACTAGCAGCATCAACAACTGTCCATATAAATAAATACTCAATAAACAGGAGTTCAAAATAATGCATACCAAAGTCAAGGAAGAGGTGAACAGAGGCCAAACATCTATCTCCTATAACACCCACACAGCCCAGGGTGGGCACACCTCGGCTCACTGTCCAGATGCCTGTTTTGGTAATAAATGTAGTGCGATAAGATACTTTTGGGTGGCTGCTTTCTTGCTAAACAGAGGTGAGTGGCTGAGACCTACACAATAATTACAGAGAAAATGTGCTTATTTCTGCTTTAGAGCACACATGGTCTGGAAATATACTTACTTTAAATTTTAAGTTCTGAATTGATATTAAATATACCTACACTGTAAACATTTTAAAAATTAATCTCCTTTTCCCAAGCCAACTAATCAAGCACCTTGAAACTATTTCACAACTAACTTTTACAGAATCTAACTTTTGGCATATCCACTAATTTTAGAAGACAAAGGGTTTTAAAGAGTCTCTACTTGTTCACCATCAGTTCTAATTTGAAACAAAAAAATAATTCCAATGTAATAAGAGGGAATAACCAGGTTAGAAGTGGTGTGTGTGTGTGTGTGTGTGTGTGTGTGAGGGCAGAGGCTCTTGCACGAATTTTGTGCACCAGGCCTCTAGTATAATTATAAAATCAGATTCTGACCAAGTTCAGCAGCACAAAAGATGGAACTACCAATAACTGGAGTTGCTCAAAGAAAGGAGGACAGGCTGCCATACTGGGATGCCGAGGAAAGGGTTCCTGAGAGAAAAGTCTAGCAAAAGCAACGAACAGCCCTGCAGCGTGGTTCAGTGGGTGAGCATCGACCTATGAATCAGGAGGTCACGACTCCATTCCCAGTCAGGGCACATGCCCCGGTTGAGGGCTCTATCCCCAGTGGGGGGTGTGAAGGAGGCAGCCAATCAGTGATTCTCTTTCATGATTGATGTTTCTCTTTCTCCTGGAGTCTCCCTTCATCTCAGAAATCAATAAAAATACTTTAAGAAAAAAAAAAAAAAGCAACTCTGATCATCTGAAAGCAATTGGACTCATATCAGACACAACAAGCAGAACAGACACACAGTGACGATATCATATACTATACCTTGCCAATGTCTCATACATCGTGCGTGCAACTTCCTTATACGCATGAAAATCATATGGAACAGCTTGAAGATTAGGACAAAGTTGTTTAGCGTACCCAAAAAACATTCCATTCTTAATACCAACTTGTCTAGAGAGAAAGAAAAAAAAAAAGACATAATGAAAATTATACTAAAAAATATTAAATGCAAAAAAAGTATCAAATACATGATACCGTATCCCAAGCCACTAATATACTAATTTTCATTCGACTCCATTCTCATTAGGGGTAAAAATAAGCATCAAACCTTACAGGTTTGTCTTCACCCTAAAGGAGAATTCCACCATTGTCTCATTAGTGTAAGTGACACATGGAGATGTGCCAAAATATGTCATCACCATGTGTGGCTCCTGCCGGAAATGGAAGATTTCTCCTGAGACTCGGCCTTTGGCCCCTCTGCAGAGGCGCCAGCTGCATGTACTGGAGATATCTCAACCACAGGGCGCAGGGACCAAAGAGAGGCTTTCTTCCTCACACAGGACCATTTGGCCAGGGCTCAGCCCCCAGACAAAATACACACACAAGTCTATACAAAGCAGTGCTATGTGACAAGCAGACAAAATGTACCCAATTCTGCTCCCACCTGGCTCCCACTGCCCAGTGCCATGCTCCGCAGGTGCCTCCACAGTGGCTGAGATGCGAACAGCACTGTGTACGGCAGGACATCAGTCTGGGCAGGAGCCAGGGTTCTAGAACTTTGAGGGACCTAACTGAAAACGGTAAATTTTAAATCTTGTTGTATGCCTCAATGCCCCCACACATTACCTCTGATATCTGTAGCATTCGGCACAAAAGTATAACTGTGGACTTATACATAATTAGTAAAATCCCATTTTACTACTTTGTAATGAATCAAGGAAAAAAGGTAAAAACATAAGCAAAATAATAATGAGCGACGTTTTCACCAGATTATCTACTCTTATGGAAATACATCAAGTGGTTATTCTATACATACACTCAATAAATATTTACTAAGTGCTTACTCCGTATGGAGTGTGCTGTTTTAAGAAAACTAGTCTTTAATTACTGAGAGGCCTCTGGCTCCCTCCCCATCTGAGACCAACAGCGAGAGCCAAGAATGAAAAGAATCCTCCAACTTATTCAGGGAAAAAAATAAATAAATAAAAAGCAAAATCACACGCATTTCTCATATATACAAAAAAAGCTATAATTATTTAACTGCGAAGCCCCTAGTAGATGAGAAAGATCTAGCAGAAACGAAAAAAATGACCATAAAGGAATTGATGACAAGCAAAACAGAAAGTAAAACAAATTATTTTATTCGCTCCACAAAATTTTATGTCTCAGGCATTTTGGGAGGTGGTAGATAAAGAAAAGTGAATGAAACTAGTCTCAGGATGATCATGAGGATGCCTGCCTTCATCCCCTAGAATGGATAGAATCAATGGGCCTTGACTAGCGCGGTAGGACAGTATATATACAGGGGTGCAGCAAAAGTAGATGTACAGCCCGCCTGTGGGCTCCATTCCCAGTGAGGGGGTATGCAGGAGGCACCGGATCTATGTTTCTCATTTTTGATATTTTTATCTCCCTCTCCCTTCCTCTCTG
This sequence comes from Pipistrellus hanaki, assembly GCF_964339955.1. NCBI lineage: Eukaryota > Metazoa > Chordata > Mammalia > Chiroptera > Vespertilionidae > Pipistrellus > Pipistrellus hanaki. The sequence continues at coordinate 52,750,402 of NC_140514.1, forward strand.
AAGTCAATAAAAATATATTAAAAACAGAAAGTTGTCCACTTGTGAGTACATGAAATGAGTTTATTCTTGTATTATTATCAGGTATTGTAATATTTTCCATATGAACAACAGTAAACCTACTTTTGTCATAATATTTAGAAATCCAAATATTTTACCCATTAAGTGTAAAATATTTCCAATGCTAGGTATATAGGTTCAGCATGTAAAAGCTAAATTTACAAAGTGTTTAGGAGCCACTAGACACTGTAAGGAAGCTACAAACAAAAAAGGAAAACGAAGAGGTTCCCATAACCACAGGAAGCAGAATATCTTGAGTACATGGCTGAGAAGTGAGGTTTTTTATCACGTAAAATTATGAAACAGTCTAAAGCAGTGGTTCTCAACCTTTCTAATGCCGCGACCCTTTAATACAGTTCCTCATGTTGTGGTGACCCCCAACCATAAAATTATTTTCATTGCTACTTCATAACTGTAATTTTGCTACTGTGTAAATATCTGTATTTTCCGATGGTCTTAGGCTCTACAGCAGCAGGTTGAGAACCACTAGTAGGGTCGCCTAAGACCATCGGAAAACACAGATATTTACACAGTAGCAAAATTACAGTTACGAAGTAGCAACGAAAATGATTTTATGGTTGGGGATCACCACAACATGAGGAACTGTATTAAAGGGTCGCGGCATGAGAAAGGTTGAGAACCACTGGTCTAAAGTGACTCTCCACTACAGTGACGTCTGTCTTATTCCTCCTGCCGAAATCCCACGCAGGATACACACCAATACTTCCCGAACGTGTGTGGCAGAAATAGCTTTTCCCAGTTTGCACTGCAGAGAACATGCTCTTTCTGGTCACATGCTACACTCCGACAATTATTATTATTATTTTTTAAAATATATTTTATTGATTTTTCACAGAGAGGAAGAGAGAGGGATAGAAAGTTGGAAACATCGATGAGAGAGAATCATCGATCAGCTGCCTCTTGCACACCCCCTACTGGGGATGCGCCCTCAACCAAGGTACATGCCCTTGACCGGAATCGAACCCGGGACCTTTCAGTCCCCAGGCCGACGCTCTATCCACTGAGCCAAACCGGTCCCGGCCAGACAATTATTTTTGATGATAAATGATATTAAAAAAATTAACACTAACTCACTGCCATGGTCCATTTAGTATACAAAAGACATCTATGTCACTGAGAGGAGCAAAGTGTCCTTACAAAAGCCCATGAGAGCAGGTTTAGAAATTATCTGATCTTAAAAATCTATGATCGTAGGGTATTTGTATATCATCTATTCATCTATATACCTCACAGACAAAGCGTGTTCTTTCTGTAAGTATGGGTAAAACTACTAACAACAATGCATATTCTGACCTCCATTTACACAGCCTCCTTTCTGTGACTTCCGCCGGCTGGTGTTCACATTCCATCCTTTGCTAGCTCCATTATTAATCTGTCTATTGAAAACTCACCAGTGCATAAGCTGGGCTAACCCTCCCCACAGTCCAGTCTCCATTCGCTACCCAGAAATAGCTCTGATATAATTGTGAATTTATTATTTTAAAACATTTTCCCACTTAATGAAAGTATAACTATTAGATAGTCACAACAAAAGGGTATCCAAAATTGTTTTCTGGAGACCTTCATTAGCAATGAGCCATCTAGAAAATGGAAAATTAACAATTAAAAGACCAAAATTCCACTACTGTGGTTTTTGTGAGGTTTCCCCCAACTTAAACTCAAATTCATGTTCATCATTTCTGCATCTCCTTAAAATAAACATCTGCCATGTAAGTAGCATTTAAATGGCTTGCTACATACCATTTGGCCCTCATACACCATCAGCCCAATTGTTCTGTAAAAACTCAGCTTGACAACCACCATCTGTGATACAAGTGCACTATCCAAACCCCATCAGAAGCTTGGAGTCTAGACACAAGTGTGGCTATGGGGATCCAGACCCACCAGGAGCTGGGACACTTCTACCTTGGGAGACAGCCTCATGCACTGGCAATTTAAAAATAAACACTGACTCACGCATGCATGAATGCAGCCAATCCAGCATTCAGCTTGGGGGCACTGAGTGAGAAGAGAGATCCCAAAGAGGAGCACAGAAAGACAGGGCTTTCACTTCATCACCCAGCAAAACCCAAAGTCTGAGAGAGTATCTGGGCTTCATCACACCCTCCAGATCTAGGACACAACTGTCCAGTCATCAGATGCACAAGTCACCGTTCAATAACTCAGTGTGTTTGTGTGTGTGTGGGGAGGGGGTGTTGGGGGGAATAGGGGGACACCAGCCTATTGGGCACAACATGAGATCAGCTCTAACTTGCCTGTGCTAACAAAAATAGACTAGTCCAAAAGGCATCGGTAGTTATTTTTTTACTAAAGTAAGTTTTGACTCAGTTACATTATCAACAAACAATGAAAGAAATTACAACAATTTTGTCAACAAAGGCAAAGTTAGTTTAGGAGTAAAAGTTTGACATGTTACAAGTGGAAAATAATTTAAAATATTTCATAATTATACACAGATGATGCTTTTCCTTAAATAGCCTCTTATAAAACAACTAGTGGCCTGTGCATGGATTCGTGCACATTAAAAGGAAATTAATTAGAAGAAATATTTTTATATCACTGTTCACCCTTTCTCTATAATGGAAGTGTCAGGGATGGAAGAAAATTAGTAAAATGTATATGAAAATAATATATAAATTTATTAATAAACAGTAACAACATGATATAACAACAACAGACATGATATAACAAGACATGATATAAAAGCAACAAAAACATGATATAAAAACATTGATTAAAAATAATGTCTGATAAATTGATTAAACTTATTCTAATATCTCCCTGTGATTGGCACCAGTGAGAGCTTTATATGTATCGTGCATGTGTGAGTAAATATTTATTTTTAAATTGCCAGTGCATGTCACATGTACCAGTCAGTCGGTCGGTTGGTCGGATGACCGGTCACTTAGCCTTTTATATATATAGATTGGAAAATTTTAAATAAACTATTTTAGTTAGATGATGTTGAGTTGAAATTTTTGTTCAGATTAGACTTGCTTAAATAACCCCAACTTTTAACTGAGACTAAAATATGTTACATATATCAAATCATTATGTATACCTGAAATTATATATCAATTTTTTTTAAAAAAATATTTTATTGATTTTGTACAGAGAGGAAGAGTGAGAGGTAGAGAGTTAGAAACATCGATGAGAGAGAGTCATCGATCAGCTGCCTCTTGCACACCCCCTACTGGGGATATGCCCACAACCAAGGTACATGCCCTTGACCAGAATCGAACCCGGGACCCTTCAGTCCCCAAGCCGACACTCTATCTATTGAGCCAAACCGGTCTCGGCTATATCAATTTTTTTAAAAGTATGAATGACAAAGCCATAAGATGCTATCTACTACTCTCTCAAAAAAACAAAACAAAACAAAAAACCTAAAAATGTAATTGATGTAAGACTGTTTTTATAAATTTTAAGTTAAATACTTTAACACTTGCCAACAATGTGTATATGCCTGATGTTATATAAGTAAAAATGTCCATGTGTAGTTGTCAGAAAAGAAAAAAAAAAAAAGACTGCTCTTTTTAATTAATCAATTCATCGTTACTCCTACTTTCACAACTATTACAATAGGTTATTTTTTAATGACTCGTTTTTTTTAAGTATGAGAAACATATATATAATATGTCTGTTTCTTCTTATATTGAGACAGCCAATAGTAATTAAGGCATAAGCTTACTATACGATAAAGATCCACAAAGCTGGTGTTAAAAAGTGGACAACACTGCAACCATAAATGAGAGTATTGGGTAGGCCAGTACGGCATTATTTACTTTTAACTTAATAGGCAATCAAGTTTTAACATTCTTTTTAAAAGATACTGAGTATTAAGGGTTAATATCACAAAGGATTTTTCTTAGCTGTTAAAGGAATGATTAGAGTAGATGAACACTAAAGCCTCTCCCATTCAAAGGTATCTAAATTCTTTAATTTCCTGCTTCAGAAGACAATTTAAAAAATTCCAGTGTCCTTTCACAGTGGAACTTACAGGTTTCTCAGGAAACTATCAAAAGTTTTCTATAGTCCTAGCTGGTTTTCCTCAGTTAGAGAGTTGGCCCATGGACTGAGTTGAATGGTCACAGGTTCAATTCCAGTCATGGACATGTACCTTGGTTGCAGGCTCAATCCCCGGCCTGATTGAAGCATGTAAGGGAAGCAACCAATTGATGTTTCTCTCTCTGTGTCTCCCCTTTCCTTCCACTCTCTCTAAAAAAACAACAAAACAAAACCCAAAACTATGGGAAAAATACAACTTGGGTGAAGATCAACAATAACAACAAGAAATCTACATTTATAAGATGGGGGGAAAGAAATGGAAAGAATTAAAGCTAGAAACATTTCTTCCCATAACATGTCTGTACATTTTTAAATCACAGGCCTGACTAGCATGTCTAAATCCACTTCCAAAGATTATATGAGAATTAATCAAATGAACCCTCCCTAAATATTACAACACAGTTAATTTCCACATACCTGGCTTCATAACTGCAAGATGCAATTTCAGCCTTTGACAAAACAGAATCAATTCCATTAGTGTGTGCAGAATCTTGATTCTCCCACAGTGATGAATCTGGTATACCTGCTTTAAAAACAATAAAATTTAATGATTATATGTTAAAAACTGATTTTCCTTAACTTCCATTCAAGAAGTGTATTTTCCATTCATTTCTTATACAAATAAATTTATAAATAAAAAATAAATGTATATATAAGTTGAACAAATACCAAATATAGTTTATCTTATTTAATGGTATTTATCTTATTTAATAAAAGGAAATCTGTAATTCTAAAATGGTTTGTTTCCATTAAGTTTTCTACTAGCAGTCAGAAAAAACACGGATAAGTGGAAAGTATTCTGTTTTAATAATACTATGTAAAAAATGATCAAAAGCTAAATATGAAATATCCTATGAACCCAGTCTCTGGGATGGACAAGGATGAAAAGTGACCAGGATGATGAACCCCTCCTATAGGCTCAGAGGATTAAGCAGCGCTCTCTCAGGGGAAACAGTGAAGGAAAAATATAAGCCTCTCTATACGTTGTTTGCTGTTTCCTAAAAGAAATAACTGCAATACTTACAGCTAATTAACAACATGTTCAACAAAGATCAAATTCCTACAAGTCATTTAATCAAATAATAATTTAGTAGGTCATATACCATCAAGAAATTTCATCCTAAACTTAAGACTTTTCTTTTGAACATGTCAGGAAAAAGAGCTACATATTACCCCCCCTTTCAGAAAATTCGACTTTTGATTTAACAATGCAGGTTCAAATTAGTAAACAGAAAGTGTGGTCAGAATACCAACTGCTTAATGGAAGACAACTCTAGTCTAAATAGTACAGCTCACCAGTATCTCTTCCTATCTATCCAAACTGCCAGCTTCACACACGGAGTTAGGAGTCCGTAAACTACAGACACTTGACTTCCTGTGGTCCACCTTCAGCCTCCCTCATAACTGAGCAACAGATGAAAACAGCTTCAGTTGTAGTCTTGCATAATGCTATAGGCTCCAAGAAGAATATGCTTTAAAAGCATAAATCTAAAAACAGTCTCAGCTATAGTTCTATTGTGAACAAAAATACCATTAGTTAGTAAAACCATATACACCACTTCAGCTAATTCTAGACAAACCTATTCTGAGTATATTGTAGCAATGCAACTCAAAACTCAGCATTTCTCTTCAACTTTTTTCAGAGACATAATTTCCATTTAAAAAATCAACTTGAAGCACTGCCAGGAAAACATGGCTAGGTGTCTGGCTTTCCGGGCTAAAACAACTGTTCCTGGTTTGACTCCAACAGTCAACATCTTTTTACGAACTATGCAACCCATATAAGCATTTCTGGATTCAGCACCCATACACACAAAGCATAAATGCAAACAAAATTCTAAGGACTGGCATCTTAATGAGGTCAAATCCCACTTACATAAAAAATAAAAACAGCAGAGTATATGATTTAGAGCTATGCTTTCTGATATATTGTGACTAATATGTGTTAGAGCATGACAAATTAAGGACAGAATGCAAAACAGACTACTTCTGAAGCGTCTGAGAAGACTACATAGCTGCTTTAGTAGTTCATTACTCTAAGCTGAAAATCCTTAAGAATTTCAGGATTGTGAGTATCACAGTTCAAGAGGCTACAACTAAACAACAACAAAAAGTTGAAGCTTGAACAGCAACAACCAGCTGCCTTTCAAAGGTATAATCCATGAGTTACGCATCAAAAGTTGGGGAGTTAGATGACTTATATTTGAAGGGCTAAATAGTCTAAGATACCCGTCTTAAGAATTACAGAAACCATGCTTGAGATGAGAACAGTATCTGAGGTCCCTGTGCTCCAAGGCCCTGCCTGCGAGGCAGCGCCTGGGGCTCCCCTGGGCCGGGCTGGCTGACCTTTTCCACGTGCAGCAGAGTGCGTGGATCCCTCCACCAGCGGAGTGAGTTGCTTCAAGGGAGATTCGGGGAAATGCAGGGACACACTGTCCTCACTGGAGGGCAAAGTAGAGAACTGCTCATCAAAACTTGACAAACTAGACGGGCACATGGAGAATGTGGAGGAACGGTTGGAGAAATCAGAGGCCAGGACCCAAGTCTGTGAAAAAGAAATCGCTGAGAATAAATCTATGGCTAGTACGAATTTTAAAACTGTTGTTCTTTAGAATGAGCACTGAAGTTGTTGAAAGGGCAGGAAATATCTGCATCATGGAATCCCAGGAGGGATAAAAAGGCCCAACCATGATATCTTTGGTATAAAGGGATTCCTGATAATGAGGGTCATCAATGAGAAGTGTCACCGCTGAGCATCACTCAGGAGGCAGCTAACCAAAGGAAGCCACAATGGAGAGTCCTGCGTACACTGTCTGTTAGACAAGAGTTTCTGAATATGACCAATAAGAAAATAAAGCTTTTACAAAGAGCTAAAGATGCTACTTATACTCTGCCTAGACATAAAAGTCAAAACATTAGAAATGAATTTGTTTTTAAGGTTAGTGTGCAGAAGCCAAAGAATCTCATTCCTAATTTTATCCTCAAAATTTTATAATTTAGTATCATATCTAATAAGGACCCAGAGAAAGATAGGAAATAAAAAGTAAGGAGGAACAAAGGCATTGATAAAACAAGTTCTAAGTGCAAACTTAGTTGCAACCAAACTTTATAATAAAGGGCAATCTATCCATTTTATATGTGACAAATATTCTGGTAAGCTCTTAATGGTTTGTCAAAGGGCTAACACAAAAGTGAATGACATGAAGTTAAGAGAAAGAGTATAAAGTGTCATATTCATCTCTTTTAGTGATAAAAAAAATCTACTTTTGACAGTTTTCAATGGCAAGTGAAATTTCAATATTTCTCCTAATATTTACCTTCCAGTTTACCATCCACACAAGAAATGGAGGGATGTGAATTAGAAAAGGCCATTACAATGTCATGAAAATCCAGTGGCTAAACTGATGAAGACCAATTGACAGTAAGTTTTATTAACAAACTGTTTATGGTCAGATCATTTGTGAATGAAAGGAAAGAGTAAGAGGACTGTCACTTGGCTACTTCTAAGGAAAGCTTGCTTGACAAGGTCAAAATTCCAGATGCAGACTGTTGAAATAAGAATGCATGTGACAAACACAACATTTTACCCACAGGAGAAACTCTGAGCGCTGAGTAACTGAGAGATGTTACTGACCAGTATGCACACAGTACTTTTTCCTTCTTTCAACATTCATTCAGTTTAAGTTTTTATTAATGTCCAATACGTGACAAGTGTTGTGTATTTCCTTAAGCTACCTGGCTTCTAATACCACACAGAAAATACAAAAAGAAAACCACAAAACCATACTACCAATACTTAAGAAACAGCCCATATTGTCAAATTCCGCAATACAACTAAATCTCAGTATGCTCAAAATATTTGCTACCTCAAGATCTACTCATGACACTCAAAATATTAGAATCTTAAAAATCTCTGAAAAGATTTAAAGACCGATAAAAGCTTTAGGTAATCTGGAAAGTACAGACACACATGAAGCATAAAGATGTATGTACCTACAATTATTTTCCTTTATACTTGTACCATGTAAACAGATGATCACAACCAACAAAAAGACTAAAAAAAAATAAAAAATAAAAGGCCTTAGTGATGTCAACTAGCCTTCCTGTGGCCTTAACTTTATTGAGATAATTGCTAAAACAAACCCTAGGTTTCATAACTGAAAATTTAGGGACCTGAAAGAATTGGGACGAAACTGAACTGCACACTTTCTGACTGCTTTCTGATGAGCATTTTTCTGACAAAATTTTTTTTTCTGACAAACTAAAAGATTACTTAGCTTTACAAACATCCGCAAAGAAACTGATTAATGTTAAAGAATTTAATTTCTAAGCAAATATTTCTCAGGGAATATACTCAGGAGAAAAAAAAACCCACAGGAAAATATTAATAGTATTTCGATAAATTTATGATTTTTATTTTATTAATAGCCAAAATTTAAAAGCCACAGAGAAAAGAAAATATTCTAATATGAAATAGGTTCAACAAAGATATGAGGAATGATTGCTGGTATTTATCTTCTTATTCTAGTAATCTGAAGTCCTACTCTATATTATTCCACTGCCTTATACAAATCTTTAGCAGCATAAACTTTAGCGTCTTTACTGTAATCAGTGATCAAACAACTAGCAATGAACTTGCGAGTGTAGAGGCTTCCACAAAATATTGCCCATGATTTTTATCCTCAGTCTAAATTTATACAAAGCAAACTAATAATCACAACTTTTAAAACATTTTCACTCTCTGTCCCAGGAAAATATCATCCAGTTCAACCAAGCAAAACTATAAACCAGTCGTAGATACTATTACATTTTAATTTTGCTTTAAGGTTTCACTGACACCTTAGAACACCTGAATGAAAAAGCTAATTAATTCAACTGCTTTTGTTGCTGTAACGACAATACCAACAGCAAAAGCCCGAAGTCTTCAACAGGAGCACTGTGATTCAAAGAGAGCTCATGATTTGTACCTGCTTTGCCTTTCAGGATTTTATTCTGGTAGTACTGCCACTCCAGCTGGGGGTTAGCTCCTGGACGCAGAGGTGCCCTCCCTGTGCCTCTGTTACTTGTAACAGCCACGGGTTTTCCTGTGAGGAAAAGGATAAAATTATTTTAAAATCTAAGTACAGGGAAGTTTAGAACACTAACAATATGTAAAGGAAAAGTTTTCAAAAGATTTTAAAAACATTTGACACTTTTTTCTTTAGCTTTATTTAGGCGTTAATCTATAAAGGATCTATTATTATCTTTGAATATTATCAATCACCATGTACAAATCATTTAAGTTTCTCAGCACACCCAGAAAAGTAAACCACTGACAATTTGGATGCATTTATGCAACTTTAAAACAACATTAGCACCTAGCTTTCCAAGTTTTTTGTTTGTTTTTTACAGTTGGAAACGGGCAACTCAGATCCTAGATTCCGACTGGAGGGGCTAAGGAGAGAAGGAACTAAGAGATTTTTAATATTTCTGGTATCAGAAAAGTAGAGCAATATCTAAACAAACCGTCTAATTTTACAGCAAGGGACACAACATATATGCAGAGGAATCACAACCTCACCTACTATTTAATCAAATGTTGAGAATATAATCCTATTTTGGTTTATTTATAAAAATGATTCAGTATCACTTCCTTGTATATGTGAGTTATTACAAGATAACTATAACTTCTAAAGCTACAGAATATTTTACTGAATGCATTTGTTGTGGGAATAATAAACAATAATAAAAAAAAGTCACTAATGGGATAAATCAATTTTTTTTTAACACTGAAATACTCCTATCAGAGGTGAAGCAGCAACTTGTGACAAAAATACAGCTCTGGAATCAATCCCAATAGCCCTGTGCTGTCCATACGAGAAGAAGCAACTCTCTGAAGAAAATGCTACATCTCTCAGACACAGATACAACCACTGAAAAATCCAGAATAAGTATATTATAAAGTACTGGTTAGCTAACAAATATTTGAAATTCCATTAAAACAATGACAACATATTTTAGTGCTACTCAGTAACACAAAGTTAAAATATGAAGTTGGAATGTTCACTTGTACAGAATAGTATTTATTCAAAAGGAAGCATAGTGACCCAAGTCATAAAGACATATGCTACCATAAAAATTCCCATTTACTAACAAAGTAATAGTAAATATAAATAAAAATATGGAAAATGCCCAATGCAGGTCCCTGCCTACATTAGCCTAAGATGACAGAGCCTTCAGTTGAAGAGTTCTTCCCTAAAAAAAGTTACTATTGTTCTTAGTAATGGAATCCAGAAAATTTAGAAGCAGGAACGGATTCTGCGAAGGAAAATTACAAATACTTCTTAAAAAAATATTTTGTGGCCCAGGATGGCAGAGCGTGGACCTATAAACCAGGAAAGAGGTCATAGTTCCATTCCCAGTTAGGGCACATGCCCAGACTGCAAGCTCAATCCCTAGTGGGGGTGTGTGCAGGAGGCAGCTGATCAATGATTCTCTCTCATCGGTGATATTTCTATTTCTCTCTCCCTCTCCCTTACTCTCTGAAATCAATAAAAATATATTTAAGAATATGTATTTTGTGATGCTTAGAATATATATTTATTTATAATAACATATGAAGTTTCTGAAAACATAAAAAAGAATACAGACCTTTGAGATCTGGCCTATTTCGTATACCCACTGATACAAAGAAGCAATCCATATCAACATGCATTATACAGCTCTGATGTCTGGGTGAACTCAATACTGACATATTTCCTAGAAGGAAAAAGAGAATTTTCAAAACCCAAACTAATTTTTAATATAAAAATAACAGGTCTAGTTAATTTTACATGTTATATTTTTAAATGCTTACAAGTAGAAGTTTAAAAAAATATATATAGAATCTATTATAGATTATTTCTATCACCTCAAGAAAAGGCACATTTCAGTTTCTTTAGCTCTAAAAGTAATTCAGATACAGACTGAGCTTCCCAATAATTAAAATCAATTGTGAAAATATACTTTCCCCCTCTAGGCTATATTCTAATAAAGTCTCAAATTAACAGTTTGTCTAAATGCTTAACATTTCTGTGTGCTATTTTATAAAAATGTATAAAGGTGCTTTCATATATTTAGTTACATAGAGCTAAGTAACTTTAATGAACACTAATGCATGTAGCCTACAAACATTCTTTAATAAAATAAAAATTGCTGCTATTATTGAGTGCTTGGTAGGTGTCAACCACTGTTGTAGGTTTACATGTGAGAATTTCAACACTACAACAGGCAATTTTCTTATCCTTATTTTACAGATAATAACTTGCTTATTAAGTCACATAGCCAGTAAGAGACTGAGCTGGCATTCAATCTCAAGCAGTCTGATTTCAGAGCCCTCAAGCCATGATAAAGTTGTTCTAGACATACTTAAAAAAATAACTTAAGCAAAATCTACAAATAAATTCTCCTCATGCATTTAAACCCTATTAAAAGTCAGCTCTAACGCTTACATGAGTGTTCTCTCCTCATGTCTCTGGCTTCTAATCATCCAGAGCAACAGAGAGACCATCGGAGTTAGTTTAACTCTCATCCAGCCACAACCAGAGCTTCCCTCCACACCAGTCTCACCCTACCCTTCCCCCTAGCCCTATAGATGGACAGCCTTGGAAATATGACCCTTGAGGTTGAATAAAGTTCTGGCCTCATAAAGGAGTTTTCCTCTGGTAGATTTAAGAATACTATTACTGAAGGTTTCTCTTCACATCAGGCTTCCATAAACTTACATCTACTGCCCAGATGTTCAGGCCACTCCAGTTACTAAGTTCTGACTGCAAAGCATTTACCCAGCTCTATATGCAAGGCACTGAGCCTTTGTTCACGTTATCTTCCTTAGGTCCCTAACCCCACCAGGTGAGCATGATGGAGCAGCACTCCACTGCAGGGAGGAAACTGAGACTCAGAGAGGGGAACTGATGTGCCCATGGTCTTGCTTCATGTAAGAGAGTCAGGGTTTGCGTCAGAGTATGTTATCTAACTCCAAAGCCACGCAATTCCTTGCTGCCCTCTATATTACCTTCAAAATTGATTTATACATCTTAACAATATTAATTCTGCTGCATTAAAGTATTATATAAACAATGTAAACAACCCAAAATGGCTTTAAATATTCAAGTAGTACAGAATGCATATATCAAATACCTATTGAGTATTTTCATACAAAATCTCCCATTTTATTCCCATTCAATGGAACTAATTCATATGAATTCTTTGAAGTTTTCAAAATTAAATGACCTTTAGGTTACAAGGCCAAGTCATGATGTCAAGATAATCTAATACCTATAACAATATTCTGCAATATTTTAGAAATAACAAAAAACATTTAAGAAAACATCAACCAGCAAAACACAATAAAAAAAAGAGTTCCCTCACTTTCTAGGGCAGAACCATGAGCTTCTCTCTGTACCTCAGTTTCCACAGCTAGAAATTAAAGGGAAATAGTAGATGTTCTCAGAGATCCCTTCCCCTGGGGGACAGGGAGATGTATAATCTGTAAAAAGCAACTAAAACTCAAACCAGATACTAATTTATAATAAATGGTACAGAAATACAGCTTGTTATTTTTGGTTTTGTTGTTTTGATAAGTAAAAAAAAAAAAAATACAATTAATCAATCTACTTATATGTGAAAATACTTAATCCTTCTAAAAGTTCACCACTGCAATTATAACAACTATGCCAAAGTTATTTAATTATTTAAAAATCATTATGATGCAAGCCTTTAGAAATTAACAGTTACTCTTACCAAACCAATTCATTCTTACAGGACTTTAAGCACTGAATATAGTATATTTTACATAGTTCAAAACTTAAACAACTGGTAAGGCCTACAGGATGAATGAATGTTGAAAACCTTGTTAGTGTTTAAATTAGCTAGAAAGTATCAGCCACACTAAAACTTAATTTTGTAAAAAATATTTCAATAAATAAGCTTTCTATAATGTTATTCTTTCTATAAACTATTTAACTTGATGTTGCCAAAGACTTTTAAGCTTAGTATTGCTCAGAATACCAATGATAGCTTAAGAACAAAATGATCAAGCAAAGCTGTTTATTAAGAAAACAATTTTAGTATCTACCTGTGTCAGTTACAACAAGGGCAGACCTGCCTGTTTTCATTTTTTTTAACTTTTCCCTTCCTGGGAAGATACCATTACTTTGTCTTTGTAGGGTATTGACAAACTCAGTCAGTTCACACTTCCACATTGATATGTGATGCAGTCTTGAACGAGAATAGAAGTCTGAAATAAAACTGCAGTCTGAGGGTCTGGAGGGCACTGAAGGTGCTGCCTTGCTAAGAGTAGGTCCTGAAGTGCTTTTTGTGCTTGAAGGCCCCTGAACAGTGGAGTGGTGAGCACCATTTACTTTAGTGTTAGTGTGCAAAGATGAGAACGAGAAGGAATTAGTTCTGTGTGGATTCCGCACGGCATCTGTGTTCCTGGTGCTTTGTTGCGACAGCTGCACGCTGCAGTCTCTGAAGTCAGTGCTGCTATTCTCAGCCTTCTCCTCCCTCTGGGCAGAGTCTGGGGAAAGCCTGCTGGCAGCACTGTTGCCCACGGGCACCCAGCAATCCTGCGTCTTTAAGGCACCATTAGAGCTCTGAGTGTGGCCATTGAAAATGGCAGGGCTGTCTCTGTGAGGCGGAATCCCGTTTTGTCTCCTTTCTGGAAGGATCTGCTCCAGCTCCGCAAAACTAAAATCACTACTTGCATCTTCTTCATTCCAACTGTTCATCCCATTGGCTTTGATTTCTTTTTCTGTCTCAAGCTTCTTAATTACGTGATTTCTAAAGCAGGGGAAAAGTGTTCTTAAATTAATAATGTCTTACTTTCAAACTAAAATAATTTTTCATTTAAACATTGTCTTGGTGATACACACTTTGATGTCCCCTATCCCCCCAAAAATTAAGCCACAAGTTTTATATTCTTTTTCTTCCAACAAAAAATAATTTTTGCTAAACCGAAGTAGTAAGATAACTAGGAAAACTCTAGAACATTCACAGCCTCATAGTTTTTATTAAGCTTCAGACACCACCAGACATACAATGGCATCTTATAAGGTTAAGAAAAATCCAAAAAATATTTTCAACTACTATTCCTACCAAAAATTAACTGGAATATATAAGCTCTAAATTAGACCCAGTTTGTAGCAGAGTGTCTGGCATGTACAAGGCAGTCAATATTCATATTATTGTAATATGAATAACTTCCATAAAATAGGTAAGAAAGTTCAAGTTCTTAATTTCTGCTTTTAATTGCAGTTTTATGTAAGGCATTTTTCAGCACATTAAATCTAGTATGCCACAACACTGAGGCCAGTATTAGTTTCACTGAGGACAACTGACAGCCCATATTCATTAATCCATTAATGGGGCCAACTGTTGTACAATGGATAAAAAAGAAGGAACCAGGTCAATGTGCACGGCTAGCTCAGTAAGATTTGTACCTAGAAAAATGAGGACACTTGCCCTAGTAATGAGGAAAATGGCACTTCATTTATTAAAAAGAGTATTTAGATACCAAGGTGGTCTAAGATAATCTGGACCAAGTCTCCTGATAACAAGTTTATAAATGCAGGACCAATGGCAAATGTTATGCTAAATTTACACCGTGGCTCCTCTTATGTTTGCTTGGTAATGCTCTATAATAAAGACAAAATTCATTTGCATTCAAGAATCACCTAAGTAACTAAAGCAAAAACCAAATTATGGAGCAATAATTCATTTTTAGAAACAACCAAAGTGTTAATCTAATTACATTACAGACTTCAGATGAGGGTGCCATAGTCATAGGTGAGATTACTACCACAGTATTATCAGGTTTAATCTAAAGTCCCTCATCCTAATACTAACATGGTATATCAGTAATGACAGTCTGAATACACAGAAAAGCCACATGCATGAGAACATTACCACCCATTTCTGGGTTGGCTCAGGCTCAGGCTGATCATCTCATGGAATAGGACAGCCAACTCTGAGTAGGTCCAGTCCTCACAAGTGATCACACCAGTGGCAAGGGGAAAAGAAAACCAACTGAAACAATTAAAAGAGGGAGGAAGTCTGTCTTTGAGATAAAGACAAAGCTATGGGGCAAAACACAAAAGAATTACAAAGAAATTTGTAAAATGTACTGAACATACCGAAAAACAAAGATTATAATAACAAAGGTGAAGTTAGAAGTCTTAACATCTTTTTTTCTGTCACAAATAAGATTTTTCACATATTTACTAGCAACACATGCAACAAAAATGCATATATTAGCAGAAAACACCTTGCAAATACACACTTTTTTTTAGTCTAGACCAGTGTTTCCCAACCTTCTCTCATGATGGGAATCACCTGGTGGAGTTGTTCAAGCACAGATTCCTGAATCCCAACTAAGAAGTGCTAAACTAGAATTTTTGAGAACATATAGGTAAAACTGCATACTTAACTTAGTGCTCTGTATATAAAATCTGTCTTAGAGCACTAGTTAAGTATACAATTTTACCTATATGTTCCCAAAAATTCTAGTTTAGCACTTCTTAGTTGGGATTCAGGAATCTGTGTTTTAACAACTCCACCAGGTGATTCTCATCATGAGAGAAGGTTGGGAAACACTGGTCTAGACAATGGATATTTACAAAGTAGCTATTCAGGAAATATATAATCAGTAAACATACATTTACTAGGCAATAGTGTAGAAGTATTAAGAAATAAAATCTAATAAGTAAATTTTCCCTAAAATTGACACAGGAATTTCAAAAAATACATATAGGCCCCCTTATCTGCAGTTTCCCTTCCAGCAGTCAGCTGTAGTCTGAAAATATTAGATATAAAATTCCAGAAAGAAACAATTTGTAAGTTTTAAATTGTGCACCTTCCTGAGTAGCCTCATTACAAAGGCATTTTATCATCTCATATCATAAGGGTGCATACAGTACAATAGTTATTTTAGAGACTTTATTCATTTAATTTTTACTACAGCGTATTATTTTAACTGTTCTATTTTACTCTGTTATTATTGTCAATCTCTTACTGTGCCTAATTTATAAATTACATTTTATCACAGGTGTGTATGCATAGGAAAAACACTGTATATATAGTATTTGTGCTATCCAGGTTTCAGTCATCTACTGGGGTCTTGGAACATAATCCCCTGTGCGTAGGGGGAACTACTGTATCTATTTTCCTACTTTTATTAGTGTGAGAAAAAAATATGAAGTTATGTATTGAAAGGTTTTCTGGTATGACTGGTACACATTCATAGTACTAAAAAATTAACAGTTTTAGGTAATATGAAAACATCTGAATGTGTTTATAAATGAATACAAATGAAATAACAACAAACACTACAGAAGGCAGTGATATTGGATACTCCCAGGTTAGATTCCTGGTCTTTGGGAAAAGATATATCCAATTCCCAAAGCGAGCAACTTAATAACAAAGAAGGCTGATGGTAATAATGAACCACCTAATATACAAGTTAAGGTAACACACCAATTAATTTAAAATCAACTCACCCAGGATTATTGCAATTAAAGCTTAATCCAGTATATGTTTAAAAATCAGTCACATGGGATAAACTCTAGATTCACCTCTCACTCTATAACATTAAGGGTCACCAACTAAATTTTTATTAATATTAAATACTTACATATTTAGAATTGTTATGAATTTGGAATTTTTCAAAAATAACCTGGAAATATTAACATTTTTGTTATTTGACTTTCTACATATGCCGTATAACAAAAGTAGCTGGCACAGTTAATTCAGTTTTTGAGAAAGTAATATTCTTAGCAAATTTCTTTTATGGAAATAACTACTACTAGAAAAACTATAGAAAATTTTACCTACTAATTTAAGATCCATTAGTTTAACATGGGAATTTATAAAGACTGAAAAACCTTCCCTGTTTACATTTTATTTATGAAACTTTCATGATAAAAACAATTTTTGGTAAGACACCCACACACCTATTTCTGCATGTGTAGCACAGATGAATGGCCAGGTTATACAGCTATTTCTATCTGCAGCAGAGCAGGAACCATAAAGAGTGCTAAAAGCAAGCCTTGCAGCATTTACCACCCTAGACAAACTTACACCCTGTTGTTGAGCTGTTTGGCTCCATTGCTTGGACCAGGCGCCGGGTCCTCAGGTTTGCAGACAGGGTTGAAGTTGAGACTTTTCTGCACAGGTGACTGCTTGCTGTACAGCTGATAGGGAATGTAGGACAGGAGTCGTCCAGCTTTGATGCTGCAACAAAAAGTAACAGCAACGTAAGAGTTCAATACTTGGGGGAAATGAGCCTTCCATGAAAAAGCAATGTTCTTAATGATGGGAGTATTTCACTAGCAAGTCATCTTTCCTATTAGCCCTCTCCCTCTGTCTTTGCGATTCTAATATACAGAATGACATACATCTGAGATCTTAAAAATCAGTAGCCAACAATCCTACATGAGGCAAAAACAAACAAACTACAGAGTAAGATGAGAAAAGCACGGAGTTGGACTAGCTAATATTTTTATCCTGACTTTAATATTGACCACAGTTTCCCCTCAAATAACTGTACAATCATCAATACTTTCTCAAATCCCATCTTGCATATTAAGTTTTCCCAGAATAAGTAAACTAGATAAGGAATCCCAATTTCCACAATTCATGTTAGGTCTATTAAATGTGAAAGTTTCTAAAATAGCCCTGGCCGGCATGGTTCAGTGGTTAGAGTATCAGCCTACGCACCACGGCTCTCCAGGTACCTGAGTTTGCAGATTTGATTCCTGCCTCCAGGTGGGCATGTGCAGGAGGCAACCTATCCATGTGTCTCTCCTCACACTGACGTCCCATTCCTTCCCACCCAGCCCTTCCCCAAACCTCTCCCTTCCACTCTCTCTTTAAAAACAAAACAAAACAACAACAATTAAAAAAAAAAAAAAAAAATAGAAAAAATATTCTCTCTGTAAGGATAAAAAAAAAAAAAGGGACAAAATGAAGGACCTCAACTTTAAGAGTAATAAATAAACTATTTTAATGGAAGAGTGACTGAGACAAGGCCATCTGAGGATATGAACTCTATGAGGGCAGAAGCTATTGCAATAACCTCTTACCTGCTAAACATAACCAGTAAAAACCAGAGTAACACCAGTATTATTAAAATACTAGGTACTAGCACATTAACTAACACTCCCAAATAATTATTCTTTTGTTCTGCAGAACTAAAACTAATTTGATTGCTGTCGTAATCTGATTTTTGCTTTCTAATAAGTTAAGTTACCGTATTTTTTGGACCATAAGACGCACCAGTTTTTAGAGAAGGGAAATGAAGAAAAAAAGATTCTGAAACAAATAGTGTCCTAAAATATTTTATGTGCATTAAAACCCAACATCACAGTCATAAACACATGTAATCAACCCTGTAGAGTAAACAGCAGCATTTAGAACCATTTTAGAGCCGGGCAAGCACACAGAGACCACACAGAGCCCGGCAAGTAAAAAAACTTTTTTTTTTACAGTATATGTGTAGGCTATATTTGGACCATAAGACGCAGGGACTTTCCCCCCCCACTTCTGGGGGAAAAAAGTGCGTCTTATGGTCCGAAAAATAGGGTGTGTGTGTGTGTGTGTGTATGTGTGTGTGTGTGTGTGTGTGTGTGTGTGTATATATATATATATATATATATATATATATATATATATATATATATATATGGTTATTATACCATTAAAATAGCCAACCAATATATTGTGTTTATGCTAACATCCAGATTTTACAAAAGGCTCTTTAAGTATCAGAAAATGTTTCCAAAAACATTTCTGGCTTTAAACCTAAAATGTATAGTAAGAAACTAATATTTTAATTATTTAGGGAAAAATTAATAAGTAACAGAATATACTTTATTATGTCATAAATCCAAGAGCTTGACATTTAATTTTCTCAAAGGACACTACAAAACATGTAAGAAATGACTGAATTATCTAACAAAAAAATAATTTAAAATACTGAGTCAACTCTGAACATAGGAAAAGTGATGATATATGCTAAAAATGGAACTATAAAATGTTAGTCTATATGTCCTTTATGTAATTATATCAATAATAGAGGCCCGGTGCACGAAATATGTGCATGGGGGTTGGGGAGGTGTCCCTCAGCCCAGTCTGTACCCTCTCAATCTGAGATCCCTCTCACAATCCAGGACTACTGGCTGCCAACCGCTCACCTGCCTGCCTGCTTGCCCCTAACCATTTCTGCTTGCCAGCCGGATCACCCCCTAACCATTCCCCTGCCAGCCTGATCGACACCTAACTGCTCCCTTGCCGGCCCGATTGCTCTTAACTGCCCTCCCCTGCCATCCTGGTCGTCCCTAATTGCCTTCCCTTGCAGGCCTGGTTGCCCCCAACTGCCCTCCCCTGCTGGCCTGGTAACCTCTAACTGCCCTCCCCTACAGGCCTGGTCACCCCAAGCTGCCCTCCCCTGCAGGCCTGGTCCCCATCTTCCCTCCTCTGCAGGCCTGGTCCCCCCCCCCCCCAACTACCCTCCAATGCAGGCTTGGTACCCCCCAATAAACATCTCCCCTCCCCGGCAGGGCCTGGTTGCCCACAACTACCATCCCCTGCAGTTCTAAGTTCCCCCCCTGGTTGTTTCCAAACTGCCCTCCCTTGCAGGCCTGGTCCCTCCCAATTGCCTTCCCCTGCTGGCCTGATCACCCACAACTGCCCTCCCCTGCTGGCCATCTTGTGACAGCCATCTTATGTCCACATGGGGGAAGCCATCTTTGACCACATGGGAGCGGCCACCTTGTGTGTTGGAGTGACCGCCAATTTGCATATTACTCTTTTATTAGATAGGATGTATTTAGTAATTCTACCTAAAGCACCTACTGTATTCAAATGCTATAAGGTCTACATTATGATGTCAAAAAACATACCAGTGACATTTCAATTTCACTTACCTAAATACTTATTATCAGGCTAAGTTACTTTTGTTTTATTTTTAAATTTACTTTTATCAAGTTTAAAGATTTCAATTGAATATCAGAATCAAAATCCTAAAATTAGATCATGTATTAAATTACTATTTTTTATAAGCTAAGGTTTATATTATTGTTTTATTTTATAAATCTTAATTGTTGAAAGTATTACATATGTCCTGCTTCCCCACCCCCCCTCCGTTACCGTAATTTACTATTCTTTATCAAACTTTTTTTCTTTAACAGTTGGTCTCAACTGCCTATGGATGCTCCTCTTATAGTATTATGTATTTCACCTGCTTCCCGCACGTCAGATGCAGAGGCACTTAATATATGACATAGAACCCTAACCTTAGCCTCCAACTTTTCATTACATATAGCTGAGCCACATCAGCCAGGCTTCTTTGAGGAGTCTTAATTCTTTTTTGTTAAATTTCAGGAGTCTTAATTCTTGTCCAGCCCCACTAAAGTTATATCTAAAACAGAACTTTGTATCTAACAGTTCTCAAAATCATTTACTATTTCTGTTAACTGAGAATGACTTTCCACGGACAGTTATAACCAGATTTGGGGAAATTTTACAAGAATTAATATCAACAAATCATCACTACACTAATTGCTATTCTGAACTTTTTCTTCTAGCTTATAGTATCAGCACTTTATATGAAACACTTCTGCACATCAAATGTGTTTATGGTTCCAGTCAATGTCTCGGTTATCCTGTATTACAGAAATAGTATCTAACACTGGTCTACACACCACCCATGGATCCAGGCTTCTGTCTTCTTCCTTACTCAAAAGTGGATTTAAGGCAAGAAAGGGTCTACTGATGTGCTGAGGAAAAACAGCTGTTTTTGCCCATTCCGCCATTAAGCAAAAATCATCTTTAAGCACCAAAATTAACATTCCTTTTGCCCCTCCCCACTATCTAAACTTCCCAACCACTCACTAAGACACTATGAGCTAAGTAAAGGAAATAAACAGGTATGAAAATATGTATAAGATTCCTTGCCCTTACACACATACTGAAAGTTAGGCTATTCATTTTTTTGGGGGGTGGGGAAGGAGGAAGCTAATAATTTTTCAGCTCCTAAAGATGGAGAACTAATTTTCTAATAAAATGTTACCTACAACAAGTCAGTGGGGTGTAGTCTGAGATGTGTGTGTTGGTTAGTTACCCAGATAAAAATATTATTAGAAGAATTCTGTAGTGCTATGAGAGAAAAATGTAAATGACACCAAGATTAAATTTTTTAAAAAGCCAAATCTACACCAGAAACTGGAGTCATGCACATTTTCTTTAAAGAATAAATTGAAGCAAGACACAAAATCACAAGGAAAATGAAAAAAGTCATGAGAGATAAGGTGGCAATCAAGTTTTAGTTGAGTTTAAATAAGCACTCTGATATTTACACTGAATATAATTAGAAACAGTTTTAGCCCATCTGAAGTATAAGATCTTCGGAGTTTCTGAGTATATGACAAGTATATTCTAATATAACATATTAGAATTTGAGAGCTTACAAAGAAAGGACAAACTGCTGAGCATCCGTCACTCCCTCCAGAAGACCCCAGTGAGGGGCATGAACTGGACAATGGAGACCACACTCTCCACTCGCAGCAGAGCCATGAGAACCTAAGCACAGGAGGGAGGCAGCTTCCCAAGCTAAAAACACTGAGACAGTGAGCACCAACAAAAACTACAGTGACCTGCAATTAGGACAATGCTTTTAAACTGCCTTCCATGGGACTCACTGCTTAGTGAGGAGCAGGGTGGATCACAGCAGCTACTCGTTAACTATTCCAAACTTCAAATCTCAATATAAAACTTCTGAAGAAAAAGAATAGGCAAAAATCTAAAAATCACTGACTTAAGACTTATAAGCGCCGAAACCGGTTTGGCTCAGTGGTAGAACGTCAGTCTGTGGACTGAAAGGTCCCGGGTACGATTCCGGTCAAGGGCATGTACCTTGGCTGCGGGCGCATCCACGGTAGGGGGTGTGCAAGAGGCAGCTGGTCGATGTTTCTCTCTCATCGACGTTTCTAGCTCTCTATCCCTCTCTCCTCCTCTCTGTAAAAAATAAATAAGTAAATAAATAAATTAATTAATTAATTAATTGATTTTTAAAAAATCAATAAAAAAAAAATAAAGACTATAAGCAAGTGTAGGATTTTCTAGGCAGAGGTTTCAGTAAAACAATCTCCCAGCTCACACGCACGCACACAGGACCCTCCTGGCCTATAATCATGTGCACGTTCACTGACTCAGGTTGCATGGCACAGACACAGACACCAGGGAATTCTGATCAAAGCCCAGTAGTCACCCACACACTTAGAAGTGGTAGTTGCTATTTAAACTGCCCAAACTAAAAACAAGAAAGCTAATTATACAAGAGAATATCATGTGTCATCCACTAAATAGCTAATACAATGTTTAAAAATTTAAGTATAACAAAACATCATTAAAACACCACTGAGGAGTAGCCCTGGCTGGGTAGTTCAGTTAATTAGTGTGTCATCTAATACACCTAAGGTGAGGGTTCAATTCCCGGTCAGGGCACATATAAGCTACAAGAAACCACCAATGAGTGCTTAAATAAGTGGAACAACAAAACGATGTTTTATTCCCTCCCTCCCTCATCCCTCTCTCTGAAATCAATAAATAAAATAAATATGCCAACACTGAGGAAGGGAAGAGATCAACAAGATTGGGATTAGAGTGTAAAAGGAAACAGTAATGTGCTTTAAGAAAAAGATCCTCTGACACAATAGACACTGACATTTATTTTATATATTAAGACATGTGCCTAAACTGATCCATTTGCACATGAACCAATTCACCTACAACAAGCTTAATTAAATGGCAGAGCAGACCCAAATAGGAGTCAGAAAATCTAGACTGAATCCTGCTGTTTTTAGGCGAAGTAGTTAACCTTATTAGCTCTGCCTTCTCATATATAAAATGAAGCAAACACGCCCTAGACAGTGGCTCAATGGTTAGAGCATTGACCCGAGTATGGACGGGTTAAGGGCACATACCTCGGTTGTGGGCTCGATTCCTGGTCCAGTCAGGGCAAGCTGAGGCAACCAGTTGATGTGTGTGTGTCTCTCTCTCTCTCACATTGATATTTCTCTCTGTTTCTCACCATACATTCCACTCTCTCTAAAAATCAATGAAAAAAAATATCCCAGGGTGAGGATTACCAAAAATAAAAGAAACAGGCCACATAATTATGGTATCCAAAGTCACTTTAATTAGTTATTAAGAGATGATCAGGCTTGACTTTAAACTGAAATGCTATCCATTAAAGTGAATTTTAAAACTTATAATGGCCACAGTTACTTTTTCTGTTTAATTACTGTTAGCTGCATTCAGGGTAAGAAAGAGCAGGCATAAAGAAAACAGCTGTCATAAAACTCACCTTCTTCTCAGCAAGTCAAGTCCTACCTGTTAAGAGCCCTTTTCACCTCCTCTCTTAACTGTCCATGGAGCTATCCCATACCCTCCAAAGCCAAACCAAATATCCCCAGATCAAAATTCTAGCCCTAGCACAAGGAGAGGACTGGAATATCTGTATGCAACAACATACACCTGATTCTGGAATGATCCTAACTTCTTATACTGAAAACGTCACAATTCCTTTTTGAGACACACAGCCTAAGGCCATGTTCACTGACCTTCTATAATGAACTGACAGTGACTAAGTCATTGAGAACAAAGCACAAAGAACCGGTGAGATGTTCCAGGAATCCTCAAAGATTGAAAAAATGCTTAATTTATAAAATACACTTGGCTTTCTAGAAGCACTTTAAAAATATATATTCTTTTATTTTTTAAAATTTATTTCAGAGAGGAAGGGCAGAGGGAGAGAGAAACATCAATGACAAGGAAGAATCTTTGATCGGCTGCCTCCTGTATGCCCCACATGGGAATCGAGCCCACAACCCGGGCATTTGCCGTGACTGGGGATTGCATCGTGACTACCTGATTCATAGGTCGACTCTCAACCACTGATTATGCCACCTTGGCTAAATGCACTTTAAAAAAAAAAATGCTCTTTTGACTTTTTGGACTTTATCAACTAGAGGCCCGGGGCACAAAATTCATGCACAGGGAGAGGTGTCCCTCAGTCCAGCCTGCATCCTTTCCAATCACGGAGGGTAGTAATCACGGAGGACTACTGGCTCCTTCTCACAATCCAGGACTGCTGGCTCCCAACTGCTCACCTGCCTGCCTTCCTGACTGCCCCTAACTGCTTCTGCCTGCCAGCCTGATCACCCCCTAACCACTGCCCTGCCAGCGTGATTGATGTCTAACTGACCCTGCCAGCCTGTTTGCCCCCAACTTCCCTCTTCTGCTGGCCTGGTCATCCCTAACTGTCCTCCCCTACAGGGTGATCGCCTCCAACTGCCCTCCCTTGCAGGCCTGGTCACCCCCAGTGCCCTTCTCTGCTGGCCATCTTGTGGTGGCCATCTTGTGTCCACATGGAGGTAGCCATCTTTGACCACATGGGGCAGCTATCTTGTTCTTGTGTTGGAGTGATGGTCAATTTGCATATTACTCTTTTATTAGACAGGATAAAGGCCTGGTGCATGGGTGGGGGCCAGCTGGTTTGCCTGAAGGGTGTCCCTGATTAGGGTGGGGTTCCCTTGGGGCATGGGGCGGCCTGGGCGAGGGGCCTGTGGTAGTCTGCAGGCCAGCCATGCCCCCCAGCGACCCAAGCGGAGGCCCTGGTATCTGGGATATATTTATCTTCTACAACTGAAACTTTGTAGCCTGGGTCGAAGCAAAGCCAAGCCTTCTGCTTGCTCTGTGGTGGCAGCTATTTTTGTTGTGGTTTATTCACCTTCTGTAATTGAAACTTTGTAGCCTGGAGTGGAGGCCTAGGCTGGCCAGGGCTTCCTCCATTGCAGGGGGAAACCCTAGCCTGCTCTCTCCAGCTCCCTGACTACTACCATTTTTCTTAGGATTTATCTTCTATAATTGAAACTTTGTATCCTAGAGTAGAGGCCTGGGCCCACCAGGGTGTGTGGAAAGCTTGGCTTCCTCCATTGCCAGAGAAACCCAAGCCTCCCTCCTGCTCTCTGTGGTGACAGCTATCTTTTTTGGGGTTAATTTGCATATTATTCTTTTATTAGGTAGGATACTTGCTAGTGTTTTTGGAATTAAAAAACAAACAGTTTCTCCTTATACATTACTAGAGGCACAGTGCACAATATTCATGCACAGGAGGGGGTGTCCCTCACAATCCCAAACTCCTAGGGTAGGGTCCCTAGGCTTAGCTGACAATCAGGGTCTATTGAGGCTTTCCTTCCCCCAGCTGCTGGCAGGTGGCCCCGCCCCCCCCCAATGCCGCTGCTTGCCATCTGTGCAGCGCTACCTCCCCTCCCCCACCACCGGTCACCTCCCTCTGTAGGTGACAGGTGTGGGGTGCAATTGCTTGGCTGGCCTGGGCCTCCCTCTGTGGGGGATGGTATGGCCCCCCAAACAATTGCATTGTACAGGCCTTGGTTGGCCTGGCGCCAGTGCGTGTCACAGCATGGTCATCTAGAAGGTCGTCCGAACAGTCTTTCTGCTGTTTGGTCGCTAGGTATTTGTGCTTATTAGCCTTTTATTATATAGGATACCTTTCAATGTGCTAGTTTACACAAATTATTTCTAGTTCTCATATAAACATAGCAGGCAAGTATCTGCCTTCTTTTACAAGTGAGAAACTGAAGTTCAGAATGACTGCAGAGCCCTTCCCCAAGTCACACAAAATGACAGGCATGCAATTCCTGCATTCAGATGTGAACCCAGGTGTGTGTCCAGAGCCCAGGCAAGGCTTTCCCACTATGCTATGTTGCCTCCCACTGAATCTGTGCTGCTACATCTGCAACACAAATAAACTGAGCACAACTCAATCTGCTGAATAACTTTATCGAAAATGTCAAAATTAGTGAAGCTTAGGATTTTCCCAAAAGCTTGGAATTGACTAAAAAACAAACAAACAAAAAAAAAAACAACCGTAAGTTTGTTTCATTTGCACTACATAATTTAATGTGACCATTCTTTTATAGAATAACTGGAGGCCCGGTGCATGAAATTTGTGCACATGTGGGGTCCCTCGGCCTGGCCCGTGATCAGGACCTATTGGGGCCGTCTCACCCAGTCCCGATTGGTACCAGGCCAGCTGGCTGCCAGACGTGGCCTGCCAGATGGGGCCTGGTGAATGGGGGGAGGGAACACGGGAGGTTTGCTGGATGGGGGGGAAGACCAGGGGAGGCTGGCTGTGGGAGCACACTGACCTCGAGGGGGCAGCTCCTTCAGTGAGCGTCTGTCCCCTGGTGGTCAGCGTGCATCATAGTGACTGGTTGAGCAGTTGTTCAGTTGTAACAGTTGCTTAGGCTTTTATATATTGAGATCAGAGGCCTGATGTACGAAATTTGTGCAAGGGCTTGGCCTCACAGTTTTGGTGGCTTGCCTCAGCCCTTGCAGCCCCAGCTTCGTCTGGAAGGTCATTCGGCTGTCCATTCTAATTAGCATTATTATGACTTATTATTATAGACAGATTATAATCTATTCATAGGTAAAATTATGATTTTAATCTTTCAATTTTCATAAATCTAGCAATCACTCATATATGATATTGTTTTAAAATATAAATCACCTAAGTATGGCTCATTACCAAAAATCCAGATGACATATTTAAACTTAAGAAGTTAATATAAACAGCCACCACTGATTTACAGCACACCAATTCCAAACAAACAGGGAACAATGCCTAGCCCATAATACCGTGTTTCCCCGAAAATAAGACATCCTCCGAAAATAAGACCTAGCGCATGGAAAGATAAGACATCCCCTGAAAATAACACCTAGCACAACTTTGGGAGAAAAAATTAATATAAGACACTGTCTTATTTTGGGGGAAACAGGGTAGGTGCATAAATATTTGCCAATGAGTAAACTTACTTAGTAAACCTTCTCCTATCACCACCTCCTTCTGCTTACCAGCTGATTGCCCCTAATTCCTAGTAGCTGAGGTTCCAAGAACATGAATGTAGTACTTTTAATAGGATGTAAATCCTAGACCACCTGAATTATCAATATGAAGTTAAGAGTACAGTAGTGTTGTTTAAGACATTAATTACTTTTCACCCTTAAGGGGCAATGTAAGTATCTATAATAGAAATAAAATGTATTCCAATTTTTAAACCTTATTAAAAATTACACTTACCTTTCCACAATCCATTCTGGCCGAATTACTTTTTGCCCCTTCAATTCTTTAATTTTGGCAGTAGGAAGATTTGTGGCGATAATGTGTGTTGTTTTGGACCTGGAGTAATACATATGGTACTGGCCTCCATGCAACATCATTAGCTTTCTCAATTCCTCAGCAGAAGGATCTGTAAAGTTAATAAATATACTATGAGTTTTACATATAAGAAAGTAAAGTTCTAGCTGAATAACCCCTAGAACAAGCCATTCAAAGAGTATATCACTGGATCACTTTGTCCTTGGCTGTGTTGCCAGTAAACAAAGTTGGGAGGTAAATCACAAGGTGATAAAGCTATTTGCCTTAGCACATCCTCTTCCCTTGGTTGCTAGAGACAGTCAATCAACACAAAAACATCCACCGCTAAGAGGTGCCTAGAAGAGCAAATAGGGACCTCAAGTAATGAATAATAGAGCAAATATTTTTAAAATTTTGATCCCATTTAGCTGTATGACCTTGATACAATATCTTTTTTTTAAATTGACAAATATAAAGTTATTTATGAATCAGTTTATAGAGATTCCAATTAACTTTACAGCTCCTTCAGAATACAGCAGGTCCTCGAATAGCAACATTTTGTTATTGCATTAATGAGATGCCATAGGAACTGAACTTTCGTTTATATCAATCAGCCTATTGTAAAACTGGTTATGTTATATATCATTTCACTGAAAGTCAATAGAACCTATCAATAACTTTCAGTGATGACTTACCATAATACAATAGTCAGAAGTCCATCTATACAGAAGATAAACACTGCAGGCCACGAAACAGTGTATATTTTTCAACTGTTTCAAAATATTTTATTCTCAATACAACTATTAAAAATATCTTAAAATAAAAATCAATGTAGTTTATGTTTTCCCATTAAAAAAATGTCTGACTCACTATAGTTCTGTTATAGCTGGCTTTTAATACTAGCAATTAAACTAATTACTTTCAATAGCTTTTCTATTTCTTTCACCTATTATCCTAATGAAAGGTCTAAATCACACCTCCCTTAGCAACAGTTAGGCCCTGGGTGGTGGTGGGGGAGAAGGAGAGTCACAGGAGGCTTATGTATCTATTTGTTGTTCAAGCAACAGATTTTCCACAAGTCCAAACAATATAGGTCCAAGTATTTAGATGAACACTTTTCTTTATTAATAAATAAATAAATAAATAAATAAATAAATAAATAAATAAATTTAAATTCATTTCAGAGAGTAAGGGAGAAGAAAGGGAGACATGAGAGAGAATCAACCATCAGCTGCCTCCTGCACGCCCCCAATCAGGTACAAGCCCATAACCCAGGCATGTGCCTTTGACCGGAATCAAACTCGGGACCCTTCAGTTCACAGGCCAATGCTCTATCCACTGAGCCAAACCCGCCAGGGCTAGATGAACACTTTTATTATAACTATCTAATTAGATGAGTTTTAGATGAGAAAAATTTAAAAACTAAAAAAGCAAATACAGATATGCCAGGTTTATAAATTCTACTGTGTAGATGTCATTTGATGTTACTGACCATACACACTGACATTGCCTGATAAGTGCAAGTCACATATATTAAGATTTCTTGCCCTGACACTCTATCTGGCTCAGTGGATAGTGTCGGCCTGCGGACTAAAAGGTCCCAGATTCTATTCCGGTCAAGCACATGCACCTTGGTTGCAGGCACATCCCCAGTAGAAGGTGTGCAGGAAGTAACTGATCAATGTTTCCCTCTCCCTTCCTCTCTGTAGAAAAATAAATAAAAAATAAATAAAAAATATTAAAAAAAAGATTTCTAAAAAAAAAAAAAAGATTTTTAGTACCAGAAGTAAAATCATGAAATCATTTTAATAATACTTAATTTAACCCACTAGTTCCAAAACATTATCACCTTATTATGTAATCAATATAAAAAATTGAGATATTTCCTATTCTTTTTTTTTCATACTGAGCCTCCAGAATCATGTACATTTTTTATTTACAGCACATGTCAATTTAGACTAACCCCATTTCAAGTGTTGCTTTTTGTGAAAAATATGTTTTATTGATTTTTATTTATTTTTACAGAGAAGAAGGGAGAGGGATAGAGGGTTAAAAACACTGATGAGAGAGAAACATTGACCAGCTGCCTCCTGCACATCTCCTACCGGGGATGTGCCTACAACCAAGGTACATGCCCTTGACTGAATCAAAACTGGGACCCTTCAGTTCGCAGACTGACACTCTATACACCAAGCCAAACAGTTAAGTCTATTTCAGGTGTTTAAAACATGTGGCTAGAGACTACCAAATTGGACATTGCACTAGAAAAATAAATGAAAACAATGTTTAAATAAAATTAGTTCAACATTCATAATCGAAAATTTACAGGGGTTGGGATCACAAAAACCAAGCTAGAGCATCACAATGATTTAATGAAAAATTGTGGAAATGAAGTAACTTGCCAGTCAGGAATTTATAGTTTACTTAGTTTCTTTCCCTAAGATTAAAGAACTTGGCTCACCTTATTAAATACCAACGAAAAATACTAAATTAATAGATAGATACAATACAACTATATGGACAGACACCAAATCCAATAAAAAGCACAGAAATGTAAAAAAATCATCTTACGAATTAATCTAAAATTTCCCTAAACCAACTGTATATAGTGACTACAACAGAAAGCAGAGTGCTGCCAGGAACACATTGCCTTTGCATACACTACTAGTTGCTCTTTGAAATCTAATTATTACAGAAATTTGGAACTGGAAACCCTGGAGAGTTTACTGTCCTTGTTTTCTTCATTGTCCTTTTATGAAATGAAGTTAAGAGGGCTCCTTAAAGTTCAGTTTTGAAGACTCTCAAATATTGTTCAGTGTGAGTGAACCATGAAACCCATCTATTAAAGGTAAGAGCCATAAACTATGTGCTATCACTGAACTGGGCTTACTCTTGGCTTTAACATGCTTTACTGTGTGACTGTGGACAGGTACCAGACTCCTTTAAGCTTTCTCCCCTTTCTTTAAAAATAAACAAATAAGGCCATAATGATTAAGTCAGGCACATCGGAGTACACAATATAAAAACTGCTATTATAATAAAGTATGAAGACATCAGAACTCCTTTCAAGTAATGTATATGCCTTCGTACCCCTGCCCTAAACTCACATATGCTGACACATTGCAAACAATGTTCCAACTTGCAAACAAAACTGGAATATCAACAGAGCACAATGGACGGCAGTCAGGAACACTCCATCAGCCCAAACAGCCCGATATGCAGCTGGTGGTCACCCTCATTATGAATGTTTTTTGAAATTTTTAAAATAGTATTTCTTTTTGACTTTTATTTCTTCAGCAACAGCACATACTCCCAAATTATAAGTTCAAAAGAATATAATAGCTCTAAAGATTTGCATAATAAATTTAATTTTGTATTTAATACCCTTGTTTAATTCAGCAGATGTGTACTAATTAGAGAAAAAAGTTTGTGAGACAGTATTCAATAGTATGAAATCTATGTGACACTAAAAGTTGTGTGACAGCCCAGCTAGTGTGGCTCAGTGATTGGGCATTGACCTCTGAACCAAAAAAGTCAGAGTTCGATTCCCAGTCAGGGCACATGCCCAGGTTGTGGGCTCAATGTGCAAAAGGCAGCTGATCAATGATTTTCTCTCATCCTAATGTTTCTAACTCTTTCCCTCTCTGAAATTAAAAAAAACAAACTATTTTTTAAAAAGTTGTATGACACACACAAGGGACCCCTACACAATCTACTACACAAGTTACTTTTCTTCATAGTACTGATAATCTAAAATTACCTTATCTACTCATTTATTTATTGTCAGATTTCACTCCAGAACATATATATATGCTCCTTGAGGACAGGAACCTTGTCTGTCTTACTTCCATGTATCTGGCTCAAAGCAGGTGCTAAGTATCTATTGAATTAACTGAGATCCACAATGCATCACAGACTCCTGCCTAAAATATTTACTCAGTCTCATAAAAATTAGGCCAGACAGCTGACTCCAAAGTGAGACTGGATTAAAATCCTAGCTATCATTTGCTAGGCATATGGACCTTAAGCAAGTTATTTAACTTCCTAGGCCTTGGCTTTCTCATATGTAAATTGAAAATAGTGACAGACAGCTGTTGTGGGATCTAAAAGAGCCAAAAATTATAAATTGCTAAAAAAGGGACATGCACATAATAAGAACTACATGTCAGCTATCAACAGTATTATTATAACTAGAGCCCAGTGCACAAATTTGTGCACAGGTTGGGTTATTATAGGGACATGTGGCAATCAAAATTTTTCCTTAAAGCTCTATTCAATTTTTAAACATGTAAATTGTTGTTCATTAATAAAGTTTCTTATAAAAATGGCATCAATTTTAGGCACATTAACAAATCAAAAGCTGGAGAGAGTAAGGTAACTTTCTAAAGTTACACACAGCTGGTTGGACAGCCACAATTCAAGTGCCGGTCTATTCCCCAAAAACTCATTCTCGATCAGCCTTAACATGATGCAACCCTGGATGCAACGTCTGGTTTCCAGTTGCAGGTTAACAATGAAAAGTCTTGGGCAGTGAGACTCATCTCAGTTAATCTGTTTCTGAATTGACAAAATGAGAGGCCAGACTAGGTATTTAAGATCCCTTACACAGCTGTTGTACAATTTCTATGCACTAAAAGTATTATCTCCAGTACACAAAATTTGCAGACTATTTCAAAAGTTTGTGAGAGAAAGCAAAGCAAGTCACATCACACCCAATTTTATGAGTAAAGAAACTAAAGCAAAAAAAAAAAAAAAAAAAGGAAATGAGGGGAAAAAATACACACACATTCATAACTTATATATTTTGATTACCTAATAAACTACAATGTCTCACACACGTAACAGATACAAAATCCAAGAAGTTTAGTCATGAAATGCAAAGTACGTAAAGCAAATAATGTTTGTTAAACATGTGGTATAAGGGAAAACACAGTCAACTGAAGATCAAAAGTCTTAATTTTAGTTTGGCTCTGCCATAATTAATTGGGTGACATTAAGAAGTTTTCTAGCCCTAGCTGGTTTGGCTCAGTGGATAAAGCATGGGCTTGTGGACTAAAGGGTCCCAGGTTCGATTCTGGTCAAGGTTGCACGCCTGGGTTGCAGGCTCCATCCCCACTGAGGAGCGTGCAGGAGGCATCATTGATGTTTCCGTCTCTTTCTCTCTCCCTCTCTGAAATCAATACACACACACACACACACACACACACACACAAAAAGTTTTATATAGAAACACAAGAGCCAGAGAAAACAACTGATTAATAATACTTTGCACCTAAAACTGTGTTTCTCGCTGAACAGGACTGTACAATTTAAAAGACAAATATCTTAGAAAGCTTTGCAAACCTATACAATATGTTTCCTAAGGAAAACCAGTGGAAACTCAGGAAATAAAATACCAAGAGTACTGACTGAGGAAGCACTGTCTACCCTAGTGCAAGCGAGGTGGGGTGAGTGCTGCTGGATTGTCTTCTCAGCCCGATTCTGCATATTTCAAAGCAAAACTTAAGAATACAGGTGGTTACACTTCTTGAGCAATAGAATGTGGAAGGTTGTTAATTTATACAAAAGACAAAGTAATCTTGGTCAAAAAATGAGAAAAATCTAACTGAACATTAAGGTTTCAAATTTTATTTTAAAACAACTAGACTATTATAGGATATGGAACTGCTACAATGGCAAGATAGGAAAAAGAAGTCTCAAATGACTAAAGTAAATGAATGTCTTTTCCTTTTTAAATTTTAGTTTATTATATTTAGCTCTACCTCCTCTTTTCCCTCAAAACAGCTGTCTCAAACGACGCACAAGTATGGAGAGCAAAACAAAGTGGGGACAGTTCTGCTCCATTTCATGTAGGTCAGACTATGTACCTCAAGTATTTGATTCCATTTATGATTAAATATATGCCAGACCCTGACCAACTTCATTAGAGAAGCACAGTAAAATTAAACCAGGATTAATCCTCTATAGACCTCAAGCCAAGTCATGCAGGCTAATAAACATTTACTAATGTTCAGTCATGTACAAAACACCGAAAGAAATAAGTTAAGAAACTGCTCTGCCCTAATGAAGGAAACATGGGGAGAGACGTTTAAACCAAGGATTTCCAATGTTTTTAAATAGTAGGACCCTTATTTCAAATGAGCTCTTACAATAAATCCCCCAAAATACCAAGCAAATAAAAGTAATTATAAAGTTTATTATGAAAGTTCAATTAGTAATATATACTTATTGCCATTTTGCATTTCAGCATACTGTAGTACTGAGGAAATCCTGACTTACACACATTAGAACTATTAATATTTGCAATTATTTAAAAGATACTAAGTATCTCAATCCAGTTTAAAATTATATTCCATAATACTCCTACTGTGAATTTCATAGAACATTTTTTTTCTTCTTTTTTTTAATTGATATCAGAGAGAAAGGGAGAGGGAGAGATAGAAACATCAATGATGAGAGAGAATCACTGATGGGCTGCTTCCTGCACGCCCCCTCACTGGTGATCAACTCACAACCTGGGCATGTGCCCTTGACCGGAATCAAACCCGGGGCCCTTCAGTCCGCAGGCTGACGCTCTACCCACTGAGCAAAACCAGCCAGGGCCATAGAACATTCTTTGAGATTATTCTGTATTCCATGAAATTTCAGGATTACCTGAAACAAACTACAGTAAGAAAGAGACAATTAAACATAGGAAAAGTAAAAGGCACATATCAAACACAGAGCCGCACTTTAGGCCTTAAGCTCTGCAAGTGAAATCGTAGCATAGCAAAGGTGACTGCATCTCACCAGAGAGCCACATGAAGACCACTTCTCCAGGCACAGCTTATAGAGTTTTGCTCATCTGGTTAAAATAATTCTATCAACAATTTTTAAAGCTGTACAAAGCATCCCTTAATAGATAATAGAGAAAACATTTATTTTATCACCATTTCATTCTGAATATCCAAAGAACTTGATTACCGGTAAATGTTGGTTGTGCTATTGGGTCGGCAGCTAAGTAATTGCGGGTTTCACACATATATGGCTTCAGTTGAATTTTTAGGTTTGCAGACGTAGTACAAATGTAAAACACATTTTGTTATTTGATAGTCGGCTATTCAGCTGTTAATCAGTAAAAAAAGTTTTTTGATCTGTTTTGTAGTTTTCGTTTGGCGTTCGTTAAAAAATGGAAAATCAAAAGGAATATTTTCGTCATATTTTGCTTTTTTATTTCCGCAAAGGGAAAACGCATAGCAAGCTCATAAAAAGTTATGTGCTGTTTATGGTGACGAAGCCTTAAAAGAACGGCAGTGTCAAAATTGGTTTGCCAAATTTCGTTCTGGTGATTTTTCACTCAAAGATGAAAAACGCTCTGGTCGTCCAGTTGAAGTTGATGACGCCCTAATCAAAGCAATAATCAATTCAGACTGTCACAGTACAACACGTGAGATTGCAGAGAAGCTTCATGTATCACATACATGCATTGAAAATCACTTAAAACAACTTGGCTATGTTCAAAAACTCGATACATGGGTTCCTCACGAACTGAAAGAATCACAGTTAACGCAACGCATTAGCAGCTGCGATTTGCTAAAGAAACGTAATGAAAATGATCCATTTTTAAAACGACTGATAACTGGCGATGAAAAATGGGTTGTTTACAACAATATCAAGCGGAAAAGATCGTGGAGCAGGCCAGGTGAACCAACTCAAACAACATCAAAAGCTGATATTCATCAAAAGAAGGTTTTGTTATCAGTTTGGTGGGATTACAAAGGAATTGTCTACTTTGAACTCTTACCACCCAACCGAACGATCAATTCTGATGTCTACATTGAACAACTAACGAAATTAAACAATGCAGTTGAAGAAAAGCGGCCCGAATTGACAAATCGAAAAGGTGTTGTATTCCATCATGACAATGCAAGGCCACACACATCTTTGGTCACTCGGCAAAAATTAATGGAGCTTGGTTGGGATGTTTTGCCATATCCACCATATAGTCCTGACCTTGCACCATCTGATTACTTTTTGTTTCGATCTTTACAAAACTCCTTGAATGGTAAAAATTTCAATAATGATGATGATGTCAAATCGTACCTGATTCAGTTTTTTGCTAATAAAAACCAGAAGTTTTTTGAATGTGGGATTATGATGCTGCCTGAAAGATGGCAAAAGGTCATTGATCAAAATGGGCAATACATTACAGAATAAAGTTATTTAGTTCCATGAAAAAATTGTCGATTTTCTTTAAAAAATCCGCAATTACTTAGTTGCCGACCCAATACATACATGGCAGAAAGAAGCAAAATGGCTGCTTTTTCCTCTCATTTGGCCCTACAGAAGCAATATCCTCTGTTATTTCATTTGAGTATCACAATCCTATAAATTAGAAAAGATAATTTAGCATAGTTATTAATGAGGAAACAGAAAAATTAGGTGACTTGTCCATAGTCACAGCTAACTTTTATCTTCTGACTCCCATCCACTACTCTACCTCTATCTAATAGGCATGCCTCCTTTCCACTTCTTTCTTCCTTAACTGCTTCAGACTTACCACATTCAACTACAAGCCACAGCAACAACAACAGAAAACTAAAGAAAAGTTTTAAAGGCCTAGAGAGCACATGTTTGAGTACCTAACAGGTACAAATACCTCTCAGATACTGACAACATTACAATGGGAAGCATAAATTAATATAGTCTCTCACATGTTGGAGATTTGTGGACGAAAGGAACCACATGCTAACCTGACAAATTCAGGGAAGGCCTGCATGGGGGATGTGCAAACTCAAAGACCTAAACTAACCACAAAAGATGGTCTAAAAATTAAGTATTTAACTACAAACAGGTTATGGTGGGTAGTCATGTCCTAGGCCAGTATTTTCCCTGACCAAGATCAACTTAGATCTTTACTGAGCCCATTTGTCTTTTTGCCTCTAAGATAACAAATCTGTAAAATGGCTGGGTAACTTGTAACTTCCTTTTTACCCCAGGCCCCTCAGGGCACAAAAATGGCACCAGGACATTCCCTCATTGTTATTGTTATCAAGTTAATTGTCAATTGTTAATGATGTTAAATATATTGCATCATCTATATAAAAGAAGCATATGTCCATCATTTCACTTTTTATCCTATCCCATAGGTTTCCCTGCTTTGCTTTTTCCACCTCCTTAATATATCACCAATGAATTTCATGTAACCCACTTACGTATTTTCCTTTTGATGGTAAATTTATAAAAACAAGATATGAACTCCCCATTGTCCTGAGCATTATTTCAATTCATTGAAGTTCTGCTTCCAGGCATATGTCGACAGTTTGGCTCAAATAAACTAACAAAATTCTTTACAGGTCTGAATGTTTTGTATGTTAACAGATTAAATGTCTACATCCTTGATTTATAAGACCAGACCTACTGTAAATAGGAGATATGTATATATCCATAGAAAGTAATTCCAGAAGGCATTCATTTCCCAAAAATTAAACAGACTAATTAAACAGACTCTTCCAAAATCATCACATTCATATGCTCAGAAAACATCAATGTAAGGTTAAATTTTCAAGCAAATACCTATTACTTGGAATATAAGCCTGGTGCCCATGTATATAATCTCCTACCCATTCTCCAAATCAAGCTGAATCATTCATTTGCCTGCCCACCATCTTTTTATTACCATCAGCAGTGCCAAAATCACTGTTCTAGTCTTCTACTTACATATTGAAAAAAGTAGAAAATAACCAGAATACCTCTTCCCACATCAAGTGTCCTGATCGCACTCCACAGAAGAGAGTAATTACAGCTCACTAGATCATTCTAAACTATGGTCCTTCCCCTATTCCTCCAATTCTTTTACCTTATTTTCTTTATTTAAGTTCTGCATCTATAGATTCTCTAGCCTTTCTTTTTCTGGGTGTTTTCTGTTTGTGCTTTTTGGTTTGTTTGTTTGTTTTACTGTGCTTTCTCTTTTATTTATTTGTTTTTTCCTTTCTTTCCTCTTCCCTTCCCTTTCCTTCTCTACCATTCTTACTATCTTTTCACCTTCCTAATTCTCTTTTCTCTGATGGGGTTATAGGTATCTTCCATACATTTGTGTTCTGTTGCCTCTATATCGTATCTTGTCAGGTTCTATTTTGTGCTGTTTGACAGCACCTCTGTAACAGCTGGCACAATGTGGCAGGGAGTGAGCAACATAGTCACAGACCCTGAGAAGAGACTCCATCTATGAATGGAACAATACATTCAAGACCCAACTACACCAGGAGAACCTAAATACCTCAAGTAGAGGGCCTTCCTGAACACCCAGTCAAGGAGATCTGAGAGACAGCACCACTAGGTCCACAAAACCTACTACATAGGACCACCCTCCCCCAAAAATCTGGGTGGCATAACAGTTTGATTAGAGACATAGAAACAAATACAATAGGATAACAAAAATGGGGAGACAAAGAAAAAGTTCCCAAAGGAAAGAAAAGGAGGACTCACCAAAAAAGAAATTAAATAAAATGGAGGCAAGTTATTTGTTAAAGAAATAATTCAGAGTAATAGTTACAAGGATGCTCAAACATTTGGATGACAAATATATGCAGCTCAATGAAAATTATAAGGAGCTGAATGAGAATTTCACCAACATAAAAAATTAGGATATGATGAATAACACAGCTGCAATAAGGAACACAAATGGAAGGTTCCAACAGTAGACTAGAAGAAGCTGAGGACCGAATCAGAAGCTGAGGACCGAATCAGTGAGTTAGAAGACAAGGTATAAAAAAAGTACCCGAGCAGAGCCACAACTAGAAAAAAAAATATTAAAAAGCAGGAGAGTCTAAGGGAGCTTTGGGACAACTTGAAATGAAACATCTATATAACAGGGGTGCCAAAGGACAGGAAGCTGAGCAAAGAGGAAACCCATTTGAAAAATAATGACAGAAAACTTCCCAGAATGGGGAAAAAAGTCACACAAGTCCAAGAAGCACAGAGTCCCAAGTAAAATGAACCCAAAAGGAACCACTACAAGACACATCGCAAGTAAATTGGCAAATGTAAGAGACAAACAGGGAACCTTAAAGGCTGCAAAAGAAACAGAAAGTTTACTGAAAAAACAAACAAAAACAAAAAACAGAAAGTTACCTATAAGGGAACTCCTATTAGACTATGAACTGATTTCTCAACAGAAACACATCAGGCCAGAAAAGAATGGAATGGAGTATACAAAGTGATGAAAAGCAAGGGACTGAATCCAAGAATACTCTATCCAGGAAGGCTAACTAGGTGAAACTAGGAGACAAAAAAAGACCAAGGGAGTTGACAACCAAACCAGCAAAGCAAGAAATGCTAAAGGGACTGCCGTAAAAAAGAACAAACAGAACGTGAATAAACACAGGCATAAAAAATAAAATAGCAACAACAAGTACCTATCAATAATAAACTTAAACATGCCGGGACCGGTTTGGCTCAATGGATAGAGCGTCGGCTTGGGGACTGAAGGGTCCCGGGTTCAATGCCGGTCAAGGGCATGTACCTTGGTTGCGGGCATATCCCCAGTAGGGGGTGTGCAAGAGGCAGCTGATCAATGACTCTCTCTCATCGATGTTTCTCTCTATCTCTCTCCCTTCCTCTCTGTATAAAATCAATAAAATATATTTAAAAAAATAAAATAATAAACTTAAACATAAATAGATTAAATGCTCTAATCAAAAGACACAGGGTACTGAGTGAATAAGAAAACATGACCCATATATATGCTGTGTTCTCAAGAGACCCACCTTAGAACGAAGGATTGAAAGTGAAGCGATGGGAAAAAAAAATTTTCAGGCAAATGGAAATGAAACAAAAAAGTAGCTGGGTAGCAATCCTAATACATAAAAACCCTAGGTCATAATGTTTGGTAATGACTGAGGCTCGATTAACCTGAAGTCAGTCCTGCAGTCAGTGCTGGGTTGCCATGGCAACCCAGCACTGACTGCTTCTACTGTAGATGTGGTGTCCCAAAATTGACTGCTGAAGGGGCTGCGAATCAGGGCCAGCAAGAGGCCTGAAGAGAAACAGGGACTGATCCATTGCCTCTGTGGCAGCTTTTGATCAGGAATTGCCTCTCTCTTTCTCTCCCAGTCTGGCCAGCAGCCGTTCCTCCATTTCTCTCCAGGTCTCCTCTGGGGCTGCTGATCATCCCCGCCTTTCTGATCAGGCCCCGTTGATAGGCCCAGAGACACTGACTGGCACAGAAATCGACCAATCAGAATAAAATCTGGGTCAACTGTGAGGAGCCAACGGCTGCCTAGGAGGCAGAGCTTTTGATGCTGACTGGCATAGAAACCAACCAATCCGAATCAAATTGGTTGGCAGAGAAGGGACGATGGGGGTGAGATCAGGCCAGCAGGAGAGGGCCATTAGGGGCAATAAGGTCAGGAAGGGGAGGGCAGTTAGGGACAAAATCAGGCTTGCAGGGGAGGGCCTTTCAGGGCGAGATCAGGCCACAGGGAAGGGCTGTTAGGGTTGAAATCAGGCCAGCAGGGGAAGGCAGTTGGGGGTGAGATTAGGCCAGCAGTGGGGGACAATGAGGGGCAACCAGGACGGCAAAGGGGCAACCAGGCCAGCAGGACAGTGAGGGGAGACCAGGTTGGCAGAGGGGGTAGTTGAGGGCAACCAGTCCAGCAGGGGGGGCAGTGAGAGGCAACCAGGCTAGCAGAGGGGGACAGTTGGGGGTGACCAGGCCAGCAGGGGGGCAACCAGGCCAGTGGCCGGGGGGGTGGGGTGGGGTGGTTGTTGCGATCAGGCTGGCAGGCAGAGGCAGTTAGTGGTGATCAGGCTGGCAGGGGGGGCAACTTAGGGGCAATCAGGCAGGCAGGCGAGCAATTAGGAGCCAGCGGTCCTGGATTATGAGAGGGATGTCCAACTACTGGTTTCTATGGAAGTTGGACATCTCCCGAGGGGTCCTGGATTGGAGTGGGTCCAGGCTGGGCTGAGGGGGACTCCCTCCCACCCTGTGCACCGGGCCTCTAGTGGGAATATAAAATAGTACAGCCACTTGAGAAAGTTTGTCAATTTCTTTTAAAAAGTGAACATGCAACCACCATGACCCAGCAATTGCACTCTTATGTACACAAGTATTAATAGCCCAAACCAGGATAAAACTCAGATGTTCTTAAATAGGTGAACGATTAACAAATTGTAGAATACCCAAAGGATAGAAGACAGTTCAGCAATAAAAAAGAAAAACATAAAAAAGAAATACAATGACTTGGATAACTCTCCAGAGTATTATGCTCAGTGAGAAATAAAAAGAAATCCCAAAAGATTACATATGTATATAACATTCTTAAAATGAAAACGTATAGAAATGGAGTCCAAGAAAAACAAAGTTGGAGGAATCACAATATCAAATTTCAAGTTATACTACAAAGCCACCGTAATCATAACAGCCTTGTACTGGCACAAGAAGAGGCATATAGATCAATTTAACAGAACAGAGAATCCAGAAATCAACCCAAGCCATTACGCTCAATTAATATTTGACAAAGAAGGCAAGAGCATACAATGGAGTCAAGCGAGTCTAGTCAATAAATGGTATTGGAAAAATTGGACAGATACATGCAAATAAATGAAACTAGACCATCAACTTACACCAAACACAAGAATAAACTCAAACATATTTGGCAATAATACATCTGATAAAGGGTTAAGTCCAAATATGTAAGGAATTCATAAACTTAACAAAATTAAGACCAACAATCCAATTTAAAAATGAGCAAAGAACCTAAATAGGCACTTCTCCAAAGAGGACATACAGAAGGCCAAGAGACATTATGAAAAAATGCTCAGTCACAGGTCATCAGAGAGATGCACATTAAAATGACAATGAGGTTTTTCACCTCACATCTGTCAGAATGGCTACCATCAACAAATCAACAAATGACAAGTGCTGGCGAGCATGTGGAGAAAAGGGAACCCTAGTATACTGCTGGTGGGAATGCAGACTGTTGCAACCAATATGGAAAACAGTATGGAGTTTCCTCAAAAAATTAAATATGGAACTGCCATTTGACCCAGTGATCCCACTTTTAGGATATCCTATGAAACCCAAAGTACCAATCAGAAAGAATGTACATAGCAGCACAATTTACAATAACTAAAATCTGGAAACAGCCCAAGTGCCCATCAGTAGATGAGTGGATTAAAAAGCTGTGGTTCATTTATACCATGGAATACTTTGCAAAAGTAAAAAGGAAGATCTCTTACACTTTGAGACAGCATGAAGGGACCTGCAGAGTATCATGCTAAATGAAGGAAGTCAGTCAGGAAAAGATAAGTATCACATGGTTGCACTCATATATGGAATCTAAGTAACAAAATAAACTGATAAATGCAGTAGATCCAGAGATATAAAAGCATGGAACAGAGTGGGGAATCTCAAAGGGAAGGTGGGGGAAGGTGGGAGATAATCAACCAAAGATGTTATGTGCATATATGCATAACCCATGGACACAGACAATAGAGTGCTGAAGGCCTAGGGCATGGGGGAGGAGGTGCTTGCGGGGGCGGGCTGGAGGGGGTCAAATAGGGAAAAAACTATTATAATATGTAAGAGTTTCAACAATAAAGAATTGTAAAAATATATATATGTGTGTGTGTGTGTGTGTGTGTGTGTGTGTGTGTGTATTATATATATATATATATATATATATATATATATATATATATATATAATTTATTTATTTATTTTTTTTAAAGGAGCCCAGATAAGTAGTTGCCAGATTAGTAGGGGATAAGAGGTACGGAAGGCAAAAGAAAAGGAAGTAGGTTTGGCTATAAAAGGGCAGCATGAAGGATCCTTGTGGTGTGAAAATGTTCTATATTTTGACTATATCATTGTCAGTTTTCTGGTTGATATCATACTATGGGTTTATAAGATGTTTCTATTGGGAGAAACTGGGCAAAAGGTTCATGAGTTCTGTATTATTTCTTAAAACTGTGATTCTATAGTTATCTCAAGATGATTTTTTTAAAAGATATATGTTTATTTAGTTTAGAGAGAGGCAGGGAGAGGGAGAGATAGAAACATCAATCAATGATGAGGATAACTTATCGGCTGCCTCCTGCGCTCCCCACACTGGGGATCGAGCCCACAACCCGGGCATGTGCCCTGACCAGAAACTGAACTGTGACCTCCTGGTTCATAGGTCAATGCTCACCCACTGAGCCACACTGGCAGGGTTCACAATAACTTTTAATTAAAAAAAAAAAAAAAAAAAAAGGATGGATGACAAAGAAGTTAACCTTAACAGGGAGAAGAAGATGCCTTTTGGGGGGAGAGGAGGCAAAAAGAAGAGAATGGCCTAACAGAGGCAGAATATCCAAAAGGCAGATGATCTTATCTCTCAGCTCAAGTTCAGTGCTAACTGGGTTGGAAGAAATAAGAGTTATCAAAGAGAAGTTCAGATGGCAGAATTGGAAGCTTAAAAAAATCAAGAAAACTTGGAATATTAAAGTCTGCAGGGAGCATGATTAAGAATTAATAAAACAGCATTCCCTACTAGTCTTCCTGCATCTAAAGCACCATTCTTCACTTGCTACTTCATTACACGGGTGTTGATTCTGTTTTATCTATAAAGCTGCAAAGTTTTCACTAAAACAGATTATTTTTCTAAAAGAATTCCATCACCACAATCTGCATGTCCTATGAAATTCTGCAAAATGGAACTTCATTTGTAGAATTATAATGTAACTATAACAAGAGCAAAAATAAATATTATTATCTCTACCCTAAAGAAAGGGATAATGATAATAATGGGTCCAAAATAAATAGGTTCAAAGAAAAAATGTCTTATGGTCACACAAAAATCAGTGACAAAAGTGGTTAGAATCCAAACTTTCCACCATGGTAGTGATTACTATTGTACAATAGTTATTATTTTTTTCTCTCTCACAGTCTCTTTTTCTTCCTCTTATGTGAATAAGGTGCCATTGCAAATTGGGGACTTCCATAACTGACTACTGTAACAAGCAATTTTATTTCTTCTTGTTAACATTTTGAATCTTTTATAATACATTTCAGGAAGGCCAGAGGAGCTTCAATGTTCCAGAATACCTAAGTAGAAAAAGTTGCATGTGAATTTTTCCAAAGCTTCACCAGCAATTCATTTTAAGAATTTATTGTCAATGATGCCTAATAAAATTCACTCAGGTCAAATGTATTAGTTAATTAAAACTTAACTGTAAAATTCAACAAATATTTCCTGCGTGGTTACATCCAGTCACTGTAGAGCTACCAAGGAGACAGTAGCAATGAAAATGTATCTCCTGTTCTTGAAGTAAGATCTTAAAAATGCTAAGGCGCAGACAAATACAAGGTGCCACATAGGAGCATGAGAAGTCAGCATGCCAGTAAGAAGACAATCAGACAATCAAAGGGAAGCTATGTATAAAGAGACTTACAGATAAGCAGGTATCAGCCAGTTGAGAAGTGCAGAGGAAAAAGTATAAGAGGTTGACACAAATATTTGCAGCCATTCTTGTCAAAATACACTTAAATTATCTTAATAGGAAAGAAATCCTAAAAAGAAGAGAAACTTTAGCAGAAACATCTGACAGCCAGTAGACAAGTGGTAACTGACTTTACGGATGAGAGAAAGCTAAAATCTAAGCTGGCTGTGTATTTGCTGAATTTTACAGTAAAGTGAAAACAAGAGAAATGCATGAAATAGGGGTACAAAAGTAGACATGTGGATAGGTAGTAAAACAAGAAGTTCACAGTTGAAATTCTGTGTAACAGAGTAATTAGAATTCCCCATCTCCCCACATCCCCCTGGGCTCACAAAGAAGACTATCCTGTCCCTTCCAGGTACCAGACTCAATGACAACAGGCATAGCAGAGGGGAGAAGTGATGTAGGGAATGAAAAGAATATTAGGAAGATTAAATAAAACTCTACTTTCTAAGAGTTATGGCACATTGCTTCCCCCTTGCCACCAAAATACTGACAGCTGGATTTATATGCTGCTCTAAGCAAGAGTCTGGGAAATCTTACACATATACCAGCCTCCTTCTCCATCAGCCCCAAAATCTATAGGTAATTACAGTGGGAGATGCCAGGAGCCAGTTCCAGTATGTCATAATTGCAAGAGTTTCATCAAAAGGTTGATGGAAATTGGGGACTCTACATGGGCTGAGTCACATGTGATATCACCTGATGGAATGGCTGAAAGGCATTTCCCCCAAACCTGAATAGGATGATTATTTGCTGCCAGACAGCTCAGGGCATCTTAATCTACATATTATTGCCTCCTATAGGCCAAACACCTGAACAGCTAATCTGACAATGCTTCTATAGGAAACCCTAACCTTTGAAGTGTATAGATCCACCAGGCCTTAGGACAATTTGTGTTAATAAAAAGCAAGGGTCCTGAGACAAGGAGGACTTAGCTCCTTCAGCTAGGCTCCTCTTATCCCCAATGCTTTTCAAAATTATCTTTCATCTCTGAACTCTTACTTAATCTACGCACAGCGTTTCTCCCGATTACTGAACCCTTCTTA
Source organism: Pipistrellus hanaki (assembly GCF_964339955.1). Classification (NCBI taxonomy): domain Eukaryota; kingdom Metazoa; phylum Chordata; class Mammalia; order Chiroptera; family Vespertilionidae; genus Pipistrellus; species Pipistrellus hanaki. The sequence goes on from NC_140514.1 coordinate 52,795,297, forward strand.
ATGCCGGAAGAACCCCAACAAGGAGATTTACCAGTGAGGTGGCCTTACAAGATCTTCCTATATTGAAGTTCACAGTTTACAAGTACCACACACTGACTTCCAATCAGCTGTTTAATCAAGATCACTACTGCTTTTAATTTTAAACCTCATTTGACTTTTTAAAAAATGTTTTTATTGACTTTAGAGAAAGGGGAAAGGAGAGATAGAAACATTGATGATTAGCTGCCTCCTGTATGCTCTTACTGGGGATGGAGCGTGGGCATGTGCACTGACCAATAATCCAACTGGAGAACACTTGGTGCATCCGACGAAACACAACCTAACTGAGGCCACACCAGTCGGGTTCATTTGACTTTTTAAAAACTAAGTACTTTAGCCCTAGCTGGTTTGGCTCAGTGGATAGAGCGTCAGGGGTTTGATTCCTGCCAAAGGCACATGCAGGAGGCAGCCAATCAATGATTCCCTTTCATCACTGATGTTTCTAACACTCTCTTCCTCTCCCTTCCTCTCTGAAATCAATAAAGATATATTAAACACACACACACACACACACACACACACACACACACACACACAATCACACTCTAAGTGCTTTAATAAAAAATAAAATAAAAGACAATGGTAGGCCCAGCTGGTATTGTTCAACTGTTCAGTGCCGACCCATGAACCAGGAGGTAATGGGCACATGTTCAGGTTGTAGGCTCAATCCTAGTGGGGGTTGTGCAAGAGGCAGCTGATAGATGATTCTCTCTCATCACTGATGTTTCTCTCTCTCTCTCTCTCTCCCTCTCTCTCTGAAATCAATCAAAACATATTAACTTTTAAAAAAGAGACAATGGCAGGTATAGATGGAATAGCAGTAAGAGTGAAGGGTTACTTAACCAAAGAATTGTACTTTTATCATTTTTATATTTAAGACTAGAGGCCTGATGCACAAAAGTTCGTGCGAGAGTAAGCCTTCCTTCCCACATGGAGGCTCCCTCCGGTCCCAACAGGCACCCAGGACCCGGGCTTCCATCTGGCCCTGGCTTCCTCTGGAAGGACACCTGGTCTAATTAGCATATTATCCCTTTATTATTATAGGTAATTTAAAGAGAGTCACTCTCAATCCTAATAATAATGCATGGCAAGAGTACCCAAAAAGTAAAAAGCACTCAACCTGTATATCCATTAACATAGATGGCAACTCCACTAAAAATTGTAGATGAAATTCCATCCTTCTGCATTTCAGCCTCTGATCGAAACTGTTGCTCCAATTTCTGGACCTTGGCAGCCATATATCCACCCTAGAATTAAAGAAAAAGTAAACACTATTCACAAAAGTTATATTTTTATCCCCTCCTCCCTTTTCTTAAAGAAACTTCTATTTAAAAGGACTTTATTCTGTGCCAATGACCAAAGTATAATGATGACAAAGGTGTAATGCTAAACATGAACCAGAGGCAAGGCAATAAAACAGGCATGTCAAAAGAGACTTGGACTCTTTTGACTCAATTTTTAATAATTCTTTAACATTTTTAATAATAAGTTATTTTAGAATATCAGAAATAACAAAAAGAATATATAAAATGTCTGAAATAAATTAAATGCCACAAAACATTATTCTTGTCTATAAAATCAAGCAAAAGTTGCATCAAAATTTAAAGCAATTAAAATTTGACAAGTGGTCAATAAATGTATATTTTAAATGGGCTTCCACTATATTCTGTATATAGGAAGCGTAAAATAACTTCATGTAAAATGAAGCAACTTGAAAAAATCATATAGTCCTCCAAAAATGTAGACAAGAATACAATAAAGGATTTGGTGGCTAAATTCTGGATTTAATCAATATACAACAGTAGTACAAATTTTCATTAGATAACAAGAACCTCAAAAATAATATAAAAACATATCATTTTCCCTACAGACCTTTAGAAATCTAAAAAGCATGGCTGAATTCAGCTACATTTTCCCCAAATATTTAAATAATTAAACTTAATTGATAAAGGAATTAAGTTTTTATTGACTTATCTAGATCAATTAAGAGTATCAATTAGGTCTTTAAAAGAAAGCAATTGGTATGCAGAAGTGGTACATATTTCTTTCAAAATGGAAATGACTTCATTGTTTTTGATTATTCAAATATTGAATGCCAATTTTTTTTGTTAATATAAAGAAGAAACTTTAAATTAGCTATGATCCCATTCATTGTTAACATTTTAGGATCTTATTTTCAAAATTTGTATCTATGCCTCAGAGCATAGCAGCTTTACAAAAACAGAATCATATATGTAATATTCCTTTATAACACAACAAAAGGCCATCTGCCAGTTTAAGAAATATAAAGCTAAATAATGGCTGCATAGTGTTCCACTGTATAGAGATAATTTATTTAACCAATTCCCTATTCTTGGATCACTAAGTTTTCCTATTTCTCAGTATTATTAGCAAAGCTGCAATAAAATTATCACACAATAAATTGTGTGCACTATAATATTTATTTTCTCAGGATAAAATTATTGCAAGTTTAGGGGTTCAAGTTGAGCTTTCTACACATTGTGAAGACTCAGAGTTAGTATCTAAAGTGATTTATAACTTAGAAAATGGCTTAAATCACATTATAAGCTATAAAAATACCTAAACAGTTCAATATAATTTTTATTCTTTTAAAACACACCCAGTTTCCCCAGCCATCATTTTCAGCTCGCCTCCTCCATCCACCTCGTCTCATGGTGGAGTTTCTATATTAGGGAGAAAAAATAAAATCAATTTTATAACATAATATACTAATATATATTTTACTTCAGTATTAAAAATATAAAAAATTAAAATACAAATGTTTAATTCACAAAAGTTGAAAATATAATAATACCAAGTGAAGAAACTTTTACTAAAGTTTCACAAGAGACATTTGTTCCTAAAAACACCCTCCTACAGGTGTGTGTCAGGTTTTAATTACAAGTACTTTACATTTAAACTGGAAAACCTTTTAGACATTCCTGAGCAACAATCCTAACACCTACTTACTTAAAACATCACCAAATGTGACTAACATGGTCGTGACTACTTGTTAAGGATTAATCAGTGTTAAGAGAATCTAAGCAAACACATTCCTTTATGAAATGACCTACAAATATGGCTCTTAAACTGTGTCTTTGCTATTGCTGACTGGCACTTAAGAGTGCACTCACAGTGTAATTCATCTATTACACAAAAAGCCCTTTAAAAAAAAATCAACTAAAACAATATATCTATAATACTAAGGTAGTGGTTTTCAACTGGTGTGCCACACACAAAAGAAATTTTTTAAAACGTCACCAGAGGACATGCTTAGAAAGGAAGAAAGGGAGGGAGGGGGACAGAGGCAGAGAAGCACTGATGAGAGAGAAACCTCAATGGGTTGCCTTCCACACATACGCTGACCAGGAATCAAACTGGCAACCTTCCAGTGCCCAGGACAACACTTGTTATTACTTCTTTCAAGATGAGGCCAACCACTGAGCCACTCCAGTCAGACCACAGCATTTTTAAAACATGCAATACCCGACTAGTCAGTCAGGGGCACACACCTCTTTTCCCTTAAATTGTCAAATTAAAAAACGACAACGGCCAACGCAATAGCTGTCTGGTGTGAATGAATCAGTTATACCTATTTTTTGTTACATTGGCAAAATATGTATTGTTTGCTATGCCATAGAATTTTGGAAATTAGTTTATGTGTGCCATGAGATGAAAAGGTTGAAAAGTGCTGATCTAGGGATTTGATGCAGAAAGATTATCACTGATAAACAAGGAAATCTGGCATTTTCCATAAGGCAACACTTGACCATCTATCTGTACTAAATGACCAAAATGACCAAATGATAGCTTAGTGGTTAGCAAGGTATAAAATGACTCCTAAGCCTGGCTGTTGTGGCTTAATGGTTGAGCATCAACCCATGCACCAAGAGGTCACTGGTTCAATTCCCAGTCAGGGCACATGCCTGGGTTGCAGGCTGGATCCCCAGAAGAGGGCGTGCAGGAGGCAGCCAACTGATGTTTTTATCTCTCCCTCTTTCCCTCCCTTCCTCTCTCTCTGAAATTCAATAAAAACATTTTTTTAAATATTAAAAAATAATAAAATGACTTCTACATCAAAGCATAAGGCTAACCCTAAATGGCTACATCTTGAGTCATGACTGCACTATCCTTCATAAAATTAACATGATTTCCATTTAGGCATTTTTTTCTTCTAGTAACTACATGTAGGTTAATATCAAATGGTTACCCTATGTTGCTGGAGAAGCCTTATACATTATACAAGTCAAATCAACTTTGATATGGTTTTTAAGATTTTGTTATTGAGTAACATCTTAGAACATAACAGCATATAATTTCTTTCAAATATTTCTATTCTTGGTATATTGGGGGATGCAGTTTCTCCTTTCTGACATTTATGTTAATTATGAATTTTTACTGTCTACCTTTGAAGGGTGCCTAAAAGATGTGTGGAGATATGCTCAAAGAGTTAGTCCAATAGAGCAACAAGGTGCAAAGTGATTAACTCTGAACGGGGGCTATAGGTGCTGAGGGAGAAGAGTTTTGTTTTTTCAAGTTTGATAAAGGCAGGGACATGGCTACCTACCTAAGGTTCATCATGAGTCTCAGAGCTGCCGTATTTGCTTTGCTGAATACTTGTTTTCAAGAGGCTTACTTTGGTCAAGATTTCCCCCCTTATCTTAAAGGATTCCTGGGAAATGGGTTAACACATAGTTCTTGACATCATATAACAGAATCTGTTCTAACAAGTAAAGAGAGTTTGGGAGTTCTGGCTATTAGATTAAGGATGAACACCCACAAAAAGTAAATACAACAATCTGATAAATGAGGCAAATTTTTAAAAATACAATAATTTTTAGTTTAATTCATTTGCCCAGTCATTTAAAAGCCTCTTATTTAAAAAGTACTGTGTATCCACTTAGAAAGGCCAATATGAAAATCCTTACTGATGGGTTAATGAGGATAGACAATGTACGAAACAGAGCTGTAATAAAGAAACAAAAACGAACAGATTTTAAAGGTACTCTACCCATTCCAGAGTAATAAAGCTACCCGGACAAATATTTGAAGCTTCAAAAAGTAAAAGGAATGAGAATAAAAGACTTAAAATTGTTGCCAAAATCAGTTTGGCTCAGTGGATAGAGCATCGGCCTGCGGACTGAAAGGTCCCAGGTTCGATTCTGGTCAAGGGCATGTACATTGGTTGCGGGCACATCCCCGGTGAGGGGTGTATAGGAGGCAGCTGGTTGATGATTCTCTCTCATCAATGTGTCTAACTCCCTATCCCTCTCCCTTCCTCTCTATAAAAAAAATATCATTAAAAATATATATTAAAAAAAAGACTTAAAATTGTAATTTCATCATTTCCACTAATTTGACCCATGTTCAGCAAACACCTATTGGTCCTGGCTTCAAATAAGACCCCAAAAAGGGAAAAGGAAACAAAAAACATATTTAATTTTATACATTCAAATTCAACTTGAGAAAAATTCATAACAAATAGCAAACTAAACAATGCGGCCCAAAATTCCTGCTGACAAAGAGGAAAGCTACAAAAAAAACATTGTTTTTAAAAAAATTGCCTCAGGGCATACAAGGTCTAGCAAATAATGAATTACTGGGCCAAGATTTAGAAGATGACAGAGAGGACACCTACCGTCAATTGTATAACTTTCTCTTATCAGACAGTCAATGCTAAGTAGTTCAGCATATAGCTATTTATTACATTTCCTAACACAACTAATTATGTCATCTAAGAAATAACTTAGAGACCATGTATGGAAGAACCCACACTAGACTACTAATAGCATACTACTGTGTGTAAAGCATGATACTATAGGCACGACTGTGACAAATGAAAAATAGGCACTCTGTATGAGTTTTAAATTTCACAATCTAAAAAGAAATGAGCACCAATCAAGGAAATACTAGCCCTACAAGTAAACTTAAAAGAAAGATTTCAGGCAGGAAGAATGGGAGGAGAAACCAGCAAACCCTGGAGCATCAAGCGAATTACATGACCCAGATCTGGTCAAGAGCAGGGACAGATCATGCTGGCATGCAGCAAAGCTACTCGACAACCTGAACTGCATGGCCAAATTAAAGGGAGACTCAGGTGACAGGATGTAAAGAATAAGTACTAGTTTTATCACACTTCTGTTGAGATGTACATAGCATCAAAGACTTCCCTCATTTGGGTTAGATCCACATTCATCTGCTTTCTGATACTCAAGATACCTTAAAATGAAAATATGAAGAATATGCTAAACATGTAAAATTGCCTTGCCTGGCTAACATGGCTCTGAGGTTGAGCATCAACCTATGAACCAGGAGGTCATGGTTCAATTCCTGGTCAGGGCACATGCCTAGTTTTCTGGCACAATCCCTAGTATGGGGCATGCAGGAGGCAGCCGATCAATGATTCTCTCTCATCATTGATATTTCTACTTCTCCCTCTTCCTTTCTCTCTAAAGTCAATCCTATCTAATAAAATAGTAATATGCAAATTGACTGTCACACCTAGACACAAGATGGCCACCACAAGACAGCCTGCAGGGGAGGGCAGTTATGGGGGACCAGGCCTGGAGGGGAGGACAGTTGTGGGGGAACCAGGCCTGAAGGAGAGGGCAGTTGTGGGCAATCAGGCAAGCAGTGAGGGCAGTTAGGGATGACCAGGTTGGCAGAGGAGGGCAGTTGGGGGATACTAGGCCAGCAGGGGAGGGCAGTTGGGGGGACAAGGCATGTGTGTGTGGGGGGGAGGGGCACTTGGGAGGGAAAAGGCCTGCAAGGGAGGGCAGTTGTGGACAATCAGGCCAGCAGGGAGGGCAGTTAGGGGTGACCGGGCCAGCAAAGGAGGGCAGTTTGGGGGAGACCAGGTCAGCAGGGAAGAGCAGTTAGGGGTGACCAAGCCAGGAAAGGAACAGTTGAGGGTGACCAGGCCGGCAGAGGAAGGCAGTTGGGGGTCACCAGGCCAGCAAGGGAGGGCAGTTGGGGGTGGGGGTGGGGGGACCCAGGCCTGCAGGAAAGGGCAGTTGGGGGTGGGGGGGAACCCAGGCCTACAGGGGAGGGCAGTTGGGGGTGACAAGACTAGCAGGGTAGGGTAGTTAGGGTGACCAGGAAGGCAGTGGAGGCACTTAGAGGCAATCGGGCCAGTGAGCAGTTAGGTGTCCGTCAGGTTGGCAAGGAGTGGTTAGGGGGTGATCAGGCTGGCAGGCAGAAGCAGTCAAACAGTTGGGAGCTGGTTGGGAGCCAGCAGTCCTGGATCATGAGAGGGATGTCTGATTGCCCGTTTAGGCCTGATCCCACCGCAATCAGATTGGAGAGGGTGCAGGTTGGGCTGAGGGACACTTCCCCCTTCCTGTGCATGAATTTCATGCACCAGGCCTCTAGTAAAAGATAAAAATAAAAATTTCCTTTTAATCTTGTTGTATATGATAGGAAGTCAATAAATTCTTGTTGAATAAAGAAAATAAATATGCTTTATTATATATAAAGCATAGTAGTAATAGCAATATGTCCCAAGTATAGCGTACAGTCCAGTGTTTCCCAAACTTTTGACATATTTGTACCCCTTCTATAATTTTTGTAACGCTGAGTACCCCTCGTACTCATGAGAACGTAGAATTAGGCGCAGCTAAGCACGGTGCAGTGCATATCCCCACCAAACTCCGGTGCAACACGTACCCCACCAAACTCTTCCCATACCCTTGGGGGTACGTGTACCACACTTTGGGAAACACTGATGTACACCAATCCTAATAAAGAGGGAATATGCAAATTGACCATCACTCCGCCACAAAGATGGCAGTGCCCAATCCTCTCAGCCCTATTGAGTCCCCCAGTCCCGGGGAGGGCGGCCCCTGAGAGCAGACAGCGTGAACTGCCTGGTGGAATGCTTGCTTTGTTGCTGTGGTGACAAGGCAAGCATTCCACCCTGCCTGTGGAGGGCCTCTGGGCAGTGGGCACAGAGTGGCTGGGTGCAGAATGCTTGCATTGTTGGCTTGGTGATGAGGCAAGGATTCTGCACCAGGTTGCGGATGGGATGGCCGGGGAGGGCAGTTAGGGGCCATGAGGCCAGCCAGGGAGGGCAGTTGGGGGCCATGAGGCTGGAGGGGAGGGCAAGTGGGGGACCATAAAGCTGGCAGGAGAGGAAATTTGGGGGTGATCAGGCCAATGGGAGGGGGGCAGTTGTGGGGTGAGCAGGCTGGCAGGCAGAATGGTTAGGGGCAATCGGGCAAGCAGGCAAGTGAGCGGTTAGGAGCCAGTAGTCCTAGATTGTGAGAGGGATGTCTGACTGCCAGTTCAAGCCCAATCCCACAGGGACATCCCCAACATCTCCTGAGGAATCCCTGATTGGAGAGGGTGCAAGCTGGGCTGAGGGACACCACGCCCCTCACACACACCCCCTGCACAAATTTCATGCACTGGGCCACTAGCATGTCAATATTCAAAACTCTACCTTGTATATTTAATCTTACAACCCCAGTATGAGATGTGCAGGAGGCAGCTGATTGATGTTTCTCTGAGACTCATCAATATTTCTAACTCTCTATCCTTCTACCTTCCTCTCTATAAATATCAATAATTATACACACACACACACACACACACACACACACACACATATATATATATATATATATATATATATATATTTTTTTTTTTTTTTTTCCCCCTTTCTTTTCAAAAAAGGCTAGTCAAGCCATGGCCACTTTGCTTGCTGGTTAGAGTGTCAGCCAGTGGACCCAAGAGTCATGGGTTTGATTCCCGGTCCAGGGCACATAGCTCTGTTGCTTTAATGCCCCAACCCCAGTCAGGGTGCTTGCAGGAGGCAACCAATTGATGTGTCTCTCTCACATTGATGTCTCTTCCCTCTCCTCCATGCTCTACTCCCTCCCCTTCTAATCTCTAGAAAAGCCAATGGAAAAATATTCTCAGGTGAGGATAGATCTCCTATATATATAAAAGCCTAATATGCAAAGTGTCCCCTTGGGTGTTCGACTGAGAGACTGGGAGTTCAGTTACTCACTATGACATGCGCTGACCACCAGGGGGCAGTGTGGAATGAAGGCAGACCCCGTCTAGCAGCCAGAAGGCCCTGATTGGCCCTAATCGCTGGCCAGGCCTAGGGACTCTACTTGAGCACAAATTTTGTGCACCAGGCCTTTAGTAGATAGATAAAAAGGCTAATCAAAACCCACTAAAAACAAACATCATTCTGACTTTTTTTTTTAAGTATATTTTTATTGATTTGTTACAGAGAGGAAGAGAGAGGGATAGAGAGTTAGAAACATCGATGAGAGTCATCGATTAGCTGCCTCTTGCACACACCCCACTGGGGATGTGCCCACAACCAAGGTACATGCCCTTGACCAGAATCGAACCTGGGACCTTTCAGTCTGCAGGCCAACGCTCTATCCACTGAGCCAAACCAGTTTTGGCCATTCTGACTTTTTTTTTACTGATTATTGGTGGATATTGATTACCTCCCCACAGAATGATGTTAATCACCAGGAGCAATCATTTTCATGCAAAAGTAGTATTTCATCCATTTTCTAAAAAACTATCAACATTGTAAGTTCCCAAATAGTTCATAACACACCAGCAAAATTCCTACTAAATATTCAGAAAATGTCCAAATACATATTCATCAGCATTAATCAGCTGGCTACATATTTGTAACTCTGTAAAGTATACTAACTATTAAATAATGAAATTGACTTTGAGTGGCTTTTATTCAGTCTCATTATTCTAGTGATATGTGCATGTATGGGTCTATCCTCAACCTAAGAAATAGCTGCTAGGTAGGTGCAACTACTGCCGCTCCATCCACCAGCAGCATGACTAGCCTGTGTGTCTACAGCATGTTGGTCACCGGGTCACTCAAAATCAAATCCTAGCAGAGGTAACCCGCATCCTGGATGGGAAGTGCGTCCAGTACCATCTAATAGACATCTCCCAGGACAACACCTGAGAGATGAGATGGGAGCCTTGGCGGGCAACCCATTGTTAGCGGGAATGTAAAATAGTGCAGCTACTATGGAAATCAGTATGACAATTCATTAAATAATTATATATAGAATTGCCATATGACCCAGAAGTTCAACTTCTGGGTATATACCCAAAAGAATTGAAAATAGGATCTAGAAATGATATTTGTACACCCATGTTAATAACAGCATTATTCACAACAGCCAAAAGGTAGAAGAATCCCAAGTGTCCATGACTGATGAATGGATAAGTAAAATGTGGTACATACACTGAGTGGCCAGATTATTATGATCTCTGAACGCATAATAATCTGGCCATTCAGTGTGTATGTGTGTGTGTATCTATACTAATAAAAGGGTAATATGCTAATTAGGCTGGGAGACCTTCCAGATGTTCTTCTGGACAAAGTGATGGTGACAGGGCCGAGGCAGAGGAGGTAAGAGGAGATCAGGCCAGGAGAGGAGGCCAGTTAAGAGGTGAGCAAGTTGGCAGGGGGGCCAGTTGGGGGTAAGCAGGCCGGCAAGGGGGGGCAGTTGGAGGTGATCAGGCCAGCAAAGTGGGGGAAGGGGGAGTTGGAGGTGAGCATGCCAGCAGGGGGGCAGTTGGGGATGAGCAGGCCAGCAGGCAGAGTAGTTAAGAGTTGATCAGGTAGGAGCCAGTGGTCCTGGATTGTGAGAGGGATGTCCGACTGCCAACTTAGGCCTGATCCTCTGGGACATTCCCCGAGGAATCCCAGATTGGAGACAGTGCAGGTGCAAGCTGGGCTGAGGGACCCCTGCCCCATGCATGAATTTTGTGCACAGGGCCACTGGTGTGAGTGTGAGTGTGAGTGTGAGTGTGTGTGTGTGTGTGTGTGTGTGTGTGTATTAGAGGCCTAGTGCATGAATTCGTGCATAGGGTGGGGGAAGGAGAAATGGGTGGTTGGCTGGCCTGCCTGCTGGTCGAACTCCTGGTCGAAGGGACAATTTGCATATTAGCCTATTATATAGGATATACACTGAGTGGCCAGATTATTATGCCACTCAGTGTACATGACAATGGTGTATTTTCAGCCTTAAGAAGGAAGGAAATTCTGACACATACTACAAGGATAAACCTTGAGGACATTATGCTAGGTGAAAATAAGCCAGCCATAAAAAAGATAAATACTGTATGATTTTACTTATATGAGTTATCTAGAGTAGTCAAATTCATAAAGACAGAAAGTAGAATGGTGGTTGCCAGGGGCTTGGAAAGGGGGAAATAGGGAGTTAATGGGTTAACATTTTAGTTTTGCAAGATAAAAAAGCTCTGGAGGTTGGTTGCACAAGATGAATATACTTATCATTACTGAACTGTATGCTTAAAAATGGTTAAAATGGTATATTTTATGTTTATATGTATTTTACTATAATTAAAATATTAAAAATAAAACTTTTTTAAAAGAAGCAAAGAAGATGAAAAAAAAAAAAAAAAAAGACTTTTGACACTCCACAGCCAGTTGGGTTCAAAGAGACCAACTAGCAAGGGAAGGGGTAACTGGGAGTTCAGTTGGTAGTACAAATCTGGGAAAGAGGCTTCTTCCCTACGAAATCTGTATCGCAGATTTTTAAAAAATCTTTTAGGGACAGGCAGTAGGAACAGGTTTGCAGAATTAATTTACCAGGACCAAGTATCCTATCTAATAAAGAGATATGATAATTGACCCTCACACCGTTGCAAAGATGGCAGCGCCCACAACTAATAAGGAGGGAATATGCTAATTGCTGCCATGCCCTCAACGATGGGCAGCAGGTGTGTGGCAAGGCTGGGCTTTGCATGCCTGTCTATGGAGTCCCCCAGTCCCCTCAGCACCAAGACTGGCCCGAGGCCCAGCAGCCCAGAGCCACCCGAGGCTCAGGTAACCAGAGCCGGCTGAGGCTTGCATTGCCGGCAGTGGCAGCAGCAGAAGTATGATGAGGCGTCGCCTTCCTCTGATTGCCGGGTCACCTCCCACCCTTGAGGGCTCCCGGACTGTGAAAGGGGGCAGGCCGAGCTAAGGGATCCCCTTCCTCCAGTGCATGAATTTTCATGCACTGGGCCTCTAGTTGTCCTTTTAAGGAGCTAAGTAAGAAGTACTGGCACACAGTAATTAACAAGGCCTGACAATACCTGCTCAAACGGGCTCTTATTTGGTCTTATGTGAAAAAGGCTTTACCACCAGATAAACAGGTTTTTATATAACAGATACGAAAATACAGCAGTTTTGAAGTTTTGTTTTGATTCAACCACAGACACCTTCATGGTTCTCAGACTGCTGAAGTCTTAAGGGCACAAGACAGATTCTTGAATTTCATATCCCAAGGAAGTAGAGCCTTTTTCCAGCCCCATCTCACACACTATAGTCAGGTTTTTAGTTTGAAGAGACCCTCACCAATCTATTTAAAACAAAAACACCTAGATGAAGAGTACTGAGCCCTTGTAACAATTTCCAAGAAGCACAAATACTGGCTCTAGTCTTTAGCACAGTGTTTTTCAACCTTTTTTTGGCAAAGGCACACTTGTTTCATGAAAAAAATCACGAGGCACACCACCATTAGAAAATGTTTAAAAATTTAACTCTGTGCCTATATTGACTATATATAAAGTAATTCTCTTGAATAGGAATCAAATAAACACAAAGAAAGTATTTTATAACTACTTTATTATGAAATATTAAGTAAACAAAATAGTGAAAAATTATAAAATTCTTGTCTTGTCTGCACCTACGGCACACCAGGCAACATCTCGCGGCACACTAGTGTGCCGCGGAACAGCGGTTGAAAAACGCTGCTTTAGCATATACTCACTTTCAGCGCTTCTACACCAAGATGAAAATTTACATCCTAAGAATCACAGCTGTGATCAGAGCCTGGCCTTGCCACACGCCTGCTGCCCGGCGGGGCTTAGGGCCTGGGCACCACCATCATTGAAGGCACGGCAGCCATTAGCATATTCCCTCCTAGGGGCACCTAGGAATCTGAATCTGTGCCAGTAACCTAATGCACATTCTTGTCGGCCTATAGTATAGTCAGTGCTCCTTCTTTAATTATCTGGTCCGGCAAGACCTATTTACCTAAGTACTCCTCCCATTTTAGTGAGGCCATAAACCATGAACACTACACAACCCCCAGGTTATCAGCAGTGGCACCAGGCCTTTAGGTGTGGTCTCACTGCCTCCATCCCAGCACATAGGGCTTTGTGCAGAGCCTATGAAAGGTCCAGAAGTATGATCCATATTTGGGGGACAAAGAAACCAAAGGGGTATAAAGGGAAAGCTTCCTCCATATTGGGGGGCTCAGGATTTGGAGAGAAACAGATTCCCCTGAGTCACTGTACCGGTACATGTGAAATGTCTGGAAATAAATATGTTTTTTCCTGTGCCTCCGGTTCTCCTGCACCTGGTAAATTCTGTAACATAACAATTTTTGGGAGTTCTGAGTCCTAGATAATCACTGAACTTGAGGGCAGTTTGGGAGACACCCAAATTTGTAGCTGGTATCAGAAGCAAGAACAGTCTTGGAACTCCTGAACTACAGGGTGGCAGAATTACAACTGTCCTCCAGTATAGTATTCTTTTTTAATATATTTTATTGATTTTTTTAAAGAGAGGGAGAGAGAGGGATAGAGTTAGAAACATCGATGAGAGAGAAACATTGATCAGCTGCCTCTTGCACACCCCCTACTGGGGATGTGCCCGCAACCAAGGTACATGCCCTTGACTGGAATCGAACCTGGGACCTTTCAGTCTGCAGGCCGACGCTCTATCCACTGAGCCAAACCGGTTTCAGCCAGTATAGTATTCTTTAATCATTCTCCCTTTCTGTTAGTAATGAAACACCTTTCCCAGCCTCTCTTAGTAGGAAGCAAGGGAGCCCAACTAGAGACTACACTTCTAGGCTCCTTTAAAATCAGGGTTGGACACGAGCAGAGTAATATATACAAAATCTGTTCCATATTCTTTATTGTTGTTAATCTTTAACGGAGGATTTTTCACTGATTTTTTAGAGAGTGGAAGGCCAGTTATCATCACTAAGGAGGAATGTTGTATCTTCACAGGAAAGCCAAATGGTTGCAGTAAATCAAGGATTCCCAAGGCTGCTGTGAAGCTTCATAGTATTAGGAACAGAACTTAGTCTGAGAATAAAGGAGCTGATATAGAGAGGGGACTGTGTACTCAGCAGTGGTTCTCACATTGAGCATCGGAATCAGGAGGAGGGCCTGCCAAGATGCAGACTGCTGGGCCCAACCCCAAAGCTTCTCATCCAGGAGGTCAGGAATGGTGCCGGGAATGTGCATTTCTACAACATTCCTAGGAAATGCTTATGCTGCTAGTCTGAGGCATTTACTTTGAGAATCACTGATTTTGCCTATAGTGTATCTAGAGTTGTAAATGAGAAAAGAGACAAACACAGAAGTTCACAGGTAATGAGACAGTATATAAATAGAATATTGCCACAATGTGCACTAAGTGGAAGGAATTAAAAAAACTAGAAATACAATTCACCTCCAATGTAATTGAACGTTTTTATTCAATTACAGATGACAAGATCTCTCCTATCCTGACTTCCATTTCCCCCTCCCCCCAATTCCAGGTATAATCTAAAAATTTACTCCATATTTTCAGAGCATTTACCATATTCTGCAATTTTCAGGTGAGTAAAAAGTATGAACCAAAATGCAAAATTATCTACTAGAGAAAAAAGACTTGCATACAACTACAAAACAGCAATGATCCTCCTCTTGGGAGAGGTCCAAGAAGGCCTCTCTGGAAAGTGCATCTAAGCTGAGAATAATAAGTAGGATTTAAATAGGTAGAAGGGAATGAGGGGGGGATTTCAGGAAGGAAAATTCACAATCAAAAGAAAAAAGATTAAGCAACATTGGGGTAATTGGCTGCTATTCAGGACCCATGGCCAGAGGTAGTGACAATGAACTAATAAGGTAGTTGAAGTAATGTAACAGAAGGCCTTGATCTTACTAAGAGGTTTGAACTTACTGTGTCTAAGTTAGGAAAGGAAGTGTAAACCTGTGCCTAGATGATGGGGATGGGACTGGTTGCAGAGAGAGAGAGAGGTTCTGGCTCTTGAAGGCCTCACCTTGTGTCTTCTATCCACACATGCCCAAGATCTCACAAGGCAAGTTGGCACACACAACACGCAACTAAAAACCAAGCCCTCTGCAGAACTGCAATTCAATAATTTGGTCACATTTGCTTTTTTCTAGCTCTGCTCAATTCCATCTTGAACAAATCTCTCTCCTCATAAATCCTAATATTAAATGTAATTGCAAGTGAAAATAAAGGGAGTAGAATGTTTAAGAAACTGCCACTCCTTTACTTTCTGGTCTCTTTTCCCTGGCTTCCTGCCAAGTAGCCCCTATTATACATGGAAAACAACAAAACCCCCCTAGTTTTAAGATGATATCACATTCTAAGGAGATGCTATATTGTCAAAAGACACTGGAACTAGTAGTCTTATTCAATGAACAAACTTTTGTTCACTTTATACCTTAAAACTAGTAGAGTTTACTTCTGAGAAACATTCAGTGAGTTCCAAGAGAATATAACACAATCTTTCTGTGTCGGTTAGAAATTTTCTGTTGGACATAAACAATATGCAAAAGAACATTAACCTGCACCTGCATTATAAATTGAACAGCTAGCAACTTCGACTCATGTCTGAACATTTAAAAGGACAATTAATTTGACAAATAAGTTACTAAAACATTTTACAATTCTAACAAATACATTATCAATACCTCCACCTCTCCAACAAAAATCTCATTTCATAGGTTCTTTTCACTTAACAGTAATAATCTAAGTCTAAAATTACAAATTCAAAAAAATTCAAGTTTTAACAGCCACAATTACTGAGCTTTTAAAATATCAAAAAATCTCACTAGCCAGTTGAGCTCATGGATAGGGCATTGGCTTCAGGACTAAAGGGTCCTAGCTTCAATTCCAAACAAGGGCACACGCCCTGTTTGAGGGCTCAATCCCCAGTAGGGGGCATGAAAGAGGCAGCCGGAAGATAATTCATCATTGATGTTTCTCTCTCTCTCTCTCTCCCTTCTCTGAAATCAATAAAAAAATATATACTTTAAGTCTGTATTCATAACTCAACCTACAACACAATTTATAAGAAGATATTTGGCTTACACAAAGGTCATCAGCCCAGATTTTTAAATACTCTTACATCAACTGCAAAGAAAAGATCAACAGAAATCAATCTTTCCATATTCAAAGGCAATCTGTTCCAATTTTTAGTATAATGGAGATCACTAGGCTAGTACTACAAAAATGTGTTCTAGTTTCAACTATCACAAACTGGCCAAATGTCTCTTCTTACTTGGGTACTGTTATGTAATAACTCGACATGTCTTTGTCCCTGGTTCCCCGGTGGGAGACTCTCAACTCTTGGAATTTCACAACTGGTTAACCATAGTGGATCCCTGGGACCACATCTATATATACAAAAAGCCAGCAACCGGAAGGCTGTAACAAGCTGTCACTATGATGCCCACTGCTGCCAGCAAACTGGCCAGATCCAAGGGTGGGCCAGCGGCCAACCTCCCACAGCCCCTCCTCCTGGCCGCCCTGCCCCATCAGCTTCTCCCAGCCCAATCGAGGGTGGGGCAACTGCCAACCCCCCTGCGGCACTCCCCTACCCCCAGCCAGCCCCATCCCTAATCACCCCCCCACCCCAACAGGGGGTGAGGCCGGCTGGCCAAACTCCTGCAGCCCATCCCCCAATGGGCCCCTTCCCCCCACTTGATTTTCCCCCTACCCCAATAGGGGACAGGGCCTGCCAGCCAATCACCCACGGTCCCTCCCCCCAAGCCAGCTCAGCTCGGATCTGCCGATTGGGGCCAGGCTGCCCAGACCCCACCTGTGCACGAATTAGTGCACTGGGCCTCTAGTATTTTATATTAGCAGGTGACTCCCACTACACTCTTAGTTTTAGGATGGGGTGGGCCATGCTAGAAAGGCTAACCATGTGATGAATGTGGTTATGAGCCACATAAAGCCTGATATCCCAGAAGAGGAGAGGGGCTGGAGGCTGAATTAAACTCTGTGACCAATGATTCAATCATGCATATGTACTAAGAACTGTACACTAAGGCCTGGGTGAGCTTCCCTGGTTTGTAATCCTGTATCGATGTGGTGGAAAGATGACTTTCTGAGGACACAGAAACTTCATCTATGGGACCCTCCCAGGCTTTTCTCTATGTATCTCTTGATTTGGCAGGTCCTGATTTGGATTCTTTACAATAAAACCATAACTGCAAGTACAACACCTTCCTGAGCTGAGAGTCATTTTAGCAAACGATGAAACCTGAGCAAGTAGTGGGAACTTCCAAATGTGTAGCCAGTTTTTGTAGTATAGGTGGTCTGGTTGCCCGGTAACACTTGGTATCTGAAGTGGAGTTTGCGGGCTGTGCCCTTAACCTGTGATGTCGGCTCTAACTCAGGGTAGTTGGTGCCAAAACTCCATTACAACTATAAAACAGGAAACTGCCTTACCTCTCTTCTCAGGACTCTTAGGGGAATCAAATGAGAAAAAGTCAAATGAAAGCACTTTTTAAGACACAAAGCATTCCAAAAAGGACTTTTTTGGTTAAGCTCTCAATATTGCCAATAGTCACCAAGCAAATCTTATTACAAGATAAAATTCAGAATTTGGTGAAAAACATTTCAAAGAACAAGGCATCAGCTCTGGCTGGGTGTCTCAGCTGGTTGGAGTGTCATCCAGTACACCCAAATATTGAAGGTTCAATTCCCAGTCAGGTTTGGTGCATAGAGGAGGCAACCAACTGAATAATGTATCTTCTCTTAAAAAAAAAAAAAATCAATAAAATTTGTTTCAAAACAAACAGAAAAACATATCCTCAGGTAAGGATTTAAAAAAAAAAAATCATAATGTTAATTACATAATTCAGGCTTGTGCCTAAATGATAAAAGTATATTAAGTCCATTCTCAAGTGTAGAAATAGGAGTTTAGAAAATGTAGTGTTCAGCTATTTTCTGACTATACCACTAAAAAAGGTCATTTTAACCTTGGTTATGATCAGGAATGATTGAAGCTAATATGCAACACTTTGTTACTCAGATACTGGCTTCAAATAAAAACTATTCATATCACAACCAACTTTTTTGCCCATCCCTAACTAGTCTTTTAATTCAAGCATAAAGCCAAGAGACCAGATTGGTCTTTCAAAGACTTCTCAAACTATCCTATGTGCATAAAGAGAAAGCATAATTCCTAATTGCATTACAGAGCACAAGAACTTTCCTGTTACTTTATAGCCAGTGATTTTATTTTACTTCGTTATTTGTATTGATTTCAGAGAGGAAAGGAGAGGGAGATAAAAACATCAATGATGAGAATCACTGATCAGCTGCCACCTGCACGCGCCCTACTGGGGATCAAGCCGGAATGTGCCCTTGATTGGAATCAACTTGGAGCTCTATCCACTGAGCCAAACCAACTAGGGGAAGCCAGTGATTAAAAAAAAAAAAAAAAAAAAAAAAAAACCTCTCAAAATTCTCTACCCTCCTGAAAATAAGATACTAACTATCTATTGGTCTTTCCCTGGGTGACAAAGGGGGCAACTTATTACTGTAGCAGAAAAAAATTATCTTAGAGAAAACAAAAATCCCCTAGGTTCTAGTCCTATTTATTCTAAGGTGATCAGACGTCCCGATTTTTAACTATTTGTCCCGCGTTCCACGTTTTAAAAAGTCCCGAAAATCGGGAAAAATTGTTAAAAACGTCCAGTCACCTTAATTTATCCTCTTTATTAGTCAAATGAGTCTCATTTTCCTCCAGGAAAATATAAAGGTATGGTCCCCAGCAAGCATGTCAAACTCAGCTGGCGGGCCGGACTGCAAACCTCTTTTAAAAAAACAAGGCACGCAGCCCATTGGCCATGAGTTTGATGTGCTTGGTCTACAGAATCTGTAAGGTTCAATCTAATCTAACACCAGCATTCTGAATCTACTTATGTGATGATAAATCAAAAACGCCTAACTTCAATATTCTTCAAATTTCAAGTCTTGTATATAGATGTCAAAAATCATTAAAGCTTACCAGGATGCAAAACATTCTATCACATTTCTCCTCACTTACTAAAAACAGAGATAACAAAAATTTGGTCCACATCAGCATCATTAATTTCTGTTAAGTATTTACTTGCTACCTGAAATTTATTTCAGCCTTAAGTAAATTTAAAGATAATCATGTTTTCTTAAATCTGAAGCATCATATCATTATATACAAAACCTTTTCAAACTATTTACAAAGCTGACCTAATATGACACATGATGCTTTTGACTCATTTTTTAAAAATATATTTTTTATTGATTTTTATAGAGGGAGAGGAAGAGATAGAAACAACTATGAGAATTATTGATCAGCTGCCTTCTGCACACCCCCCACTAGGGATTGAGCCTGCAACCCAGGCATGCGCCCTGACTAGAATCAAACCTGGGACCCTTCAGTCCACAGGCTGACGCTCTATTCACTGATCCAGGGCTCGACTTCTTTTTAATAACTTTAATAATTAGGAAAAATAAATGATTTTGCATATCATCAGCCTATTAAAATGTTTCACATTTATAGAATATACTAGAGGCCTGCTGCATGGGGGGGAGGGTGTCTCTCAGCCTGGCCTGCACCCTCTCGCAGTCCAGGAGCCCTCAGGGGATATCTGACTGATGGTTTAGGCCCTGCCCCCAACCCCCATCACCCCTCCATTGCCACTGGTCACTGCCGCCCCCAGATCACTGTCCCCTCCCTCTGCCCGCTGACACACGACTTAGTTGGCCTGGCACTGCTTGCTAACCCTAACCCCACCCCCCACCAACCGGTCGTTCCACTGTTGGTCAATTTGCACATTACACTTTTATTATATAGGATAGGCATCTCAGTATAGCAGTAAATAAAAAAATTATATTAAAAAAATAAACCTTAGCCACAAATGATAATGAAACTGCCAATAGTTAAGAGGAAGAACACAAATTATGTGATAAAAAATACTGGCAAAGTGTCTAAACAGAAACTTTGTTTTTATGTGCATCATAGCAAAGTGGTTATAAACTTGGGCTCATAAATCAGGTGGAAGTAGACTGAAATCTGGCTCCTTTGTTTCCAATGTGGCCTGGCCAAGTAACATCATCTATAACTATGCCCACCATATATGGTGATTATGAATATTAAATAAGAAAATGAACTTTAAAAAAAGAGCCTGACACACAGTAAATACACAATAATTTAGTAATTACTATGAAATTTTGGAACAAATGTCACACAGAGCAGCAGTATTTAGTTGTTGTTTTTAAAGTTTAAGGCCCAAAGATTAGAATCCTATTGGCTGAAGTTCAAACTTATAAATAAAGCATAATAGAACCTAATATTCCTCCAAAGAGGCATTTTATTTTATTTTATTTTAAAAAAATATATTTTATTGATTTTTCACAGAGAGGAAGAGAGAGGGATAGAGAGTTAGAAACATCGATGAGAGAGAATCATCGACCAGCTGCCTCTTGCACACCCCCTACTGGGGATGTGCCCGCAACCAAGGTACATGCCCTTGACCAGAATCGAACCCGGGACCCTTCAGTTCACAGGCCGCTGACGCTCTATCCACTGAGCCAAGCGGTCCCAGCCAAAGAGGCATTTTATTAAAGACAAGTGAACTAAGGAAAAATAACTGGTGATATGCAAGTGCAATTACCACAGGCAGAATCTTAATTTCTAAGAATAATTCAATTTGCATTAGCTCAAAGTATCTATTGTTACTAAGTTGCTTGTCCCCATCAATTCTTTCCTATTTCTATAAATGCTAGAGTACAAAATACACTATGAAAAAAAGAAGAGAAAGGAAAAAGATACGAAGTACAACTGGATTACTATAAACCCCAGTTAAGAACCAAATACAATTTGGGGGGACCATAATGAAAGGCAGAAATTGACACATTGAAGATAATAAAAATATCTCCTTTCCCAAATACTACCAGACTTATACTTCAACTAGACCTTCAAGGACTTTCCTGTCTCCAGACTCCTGCAAGTCATTTCATCACCACAATCATATCTCCAGTGGAACTTCAAAGAGAAATATATAAAAGCCACTCTGGTGGGCAGCTGCCGAGATAATCACTCTAAGCATCTTCCACATATCTAAGAATAAAAAGGCTGACTTAGACATTAAGACCAAATACTGGTAACCATTCTCAGGAATTTATTTTTTAATCCATTCCAGACATCCACAAAATACATGTATTTAAAAAGAAAGAGTTCAATAAATAAGCAAAATATAAAATTCAACTGATTATACCTTTATCTCATGCAAAAACACAAAATCTAAACTGAATACTCCAAGCTAATTCCAAACATTGTTTTTAAAAACTATAAAACCCTGTGCTAAGCATTTTACATATATTAACTCAGTTATTACAATAATCCTATGAGTTAGAAATGATTGCTTGCATCTTCCAGATTAGCAAACTGAATCACCAAGATATTAATTTGTCCAAGGCCTCACAATCAGTAAATGGTAGGAGCCAGGATTCTGACCCCAGCACCAATGTTTAAAACAACTTAAACCACTCATTCATTTAGCAAGTTTTACTGAGAACCTACTGTGTGCCAGGCATATGTTCTAAGCACTGGGGATAGAGCCATGAACAAGTCTGACAAGGTCTCTGTTCTCTAGCGGGGGAGGGAGGTAGGGTCTTGGAACAAATGGGGGAAATTGATAAATAAATGACTATTGTATATTTGCCTAGTAATAAGTGCTGTGGAGAAAAATAACAACGCAAAATGAAAGAACTGAAGTGACAGAGGGAGGGGCTGGCTTCTACTTTAAGAAATCAGGGGAGGACTATCACCTCAGATAGTCCTCCCATGGGCATCTGAGCAGCGAACAGAAGATGTAATGCAAGATAACAACCAGGAAAAGGAGTGGCCCACCTAAATGAATAGCAAGTGAAACACCCTAAGGTAGGAACAGTTTGG
This sequence comes from Pipistrellus hanaki, assembly GCF_964339955.1. Lineage (NCBI taxonomy): Eukaryota > Metazoa > Chordata > Mammalia > Chiroptera > Vespertilionidae > Pipistrellus > Pipistrellus hanaki. The sequence continues at coordinate 52,817,325 of NC_140514.1, forward strand.
TTTTTTTAAGAAATGGCAAAAGGACCTACAGACTGAGGCAAGGTGAAGAGTCACCAGATAAGAGATAAGGTTAGAATTAGCAGCTATCAAACCATGTAATGCCCTGATGGGCTGTGGTAAGGAGTTTAGATTCAATTCTAAGGGTTACAGGAAACTCTGGGAGGATTTTGAGCATAATAAAGAAAACTGATTTATGTCTTAAAAAAAAAAAAAAAGTCACTGTTATGTGGGGATCAGTAAGGCAGGGAGGGAGCAAAAGCAGGACAGCAGGGAAGGCAGGCACTGTTGTGACAGTGTAAGGAAGAGAAACTGTTATACACAGATGGGATATTAAAAGGAGAACATGAAACCTGTTTCTAAAAAATCACGTTTTTTAATATTTCTCCTCCCCTTACCCTGGCTGATGTGGCTCAGTTGGCTGAGCATCATCCTGTGCACCGAAGGGTCACCGATTGCATTCCAGTTCAGAGCACATGCCTCGGTTGTGGATTCCAATCCCGGACAGGTGTGTACAGGAGGCAACCAATCAATGTTTCTCTTTTTCCCTCTCCCTTCCTCTTTCTAAAATCAATTAAAAAAAAAACCCTCACATAATTAAAAAATATATATATTCCCCCCCTCTCACTCTCCATTCCTTACATAATTTTGAAAATCAGAGATAATCTTTTAATATCCATGTTATTGCTTCAGATAGTGCTATTCTAGGAGGAAAAAAATATTATTTCCTTCATTTGTAAATTTAACTTGTTAACCGGGGAGTTCCCTTTTTAATAATGCAACCTGTAACGGGCGCGTACTCTTTCACTAGGACGTGTCAGTACGTCACTCCCAGAGGATGTAATTTCATATTATTATTATTTTTATTTACTTATACTTAATTAAAATGAGTGATATATATATATTTTTTCATTTATTTATATATATAAAGCACAAAGGAAAATACAAAATCACAAATAGAAAAGAATACCAACAAAAAAAATGGAAACACCGAATTAAAAAATTATAAATTTTTACAAACAATTATAAAGATTACAAAAAATCGCCGAAACCGGTTTGGCTCAGTGGATAGAGCATCGGCCTTCCTACCTAAAGGCCCTGGGTTCGATTCCGGTCAAGGGCATATACCTTGGTTGTCAGCACATCCCCAGTGGGGGGTGTGCAAAAGGCAGCTGATCGATGTTTCTCTCTCATCTCATCGATGTTTCTAACTCTCTATCCCTCCCCCTTCCTTCCTCTCTGTAAAAAAAAAAATCAATAAAATATTTTTTTTAAAAAAATTACAAAAAATATATACCGTTCCTCTCAGGGCGCAATGTATATTTCAAGGATGTATTCATACGTCCTACCCGTTCCCGATATTGTTTACGTTTGACGGATTTATAGGTCCCGCTCGGTTAACAGGTTAATATACTCTATGATATATAATATGCCACATGCACTCATATAGTCTTGAGAAGCAGAAAGAGCTTTACTGCTCTTTAGTTTAGGGTTCATTTATCTATTTGGAGACAAGAGGTACCTATCACCTCTTTTAATTACATTTTTCCTCTAATGCTTTGTCTCCAGCACATCCTGACTCACTTTAGATTATGAATTATAATAAAGAGACATTTTCCAAAGGAATTTGTATTTACTGAGCTTCACTATGTACCAGGGACTCACTAGATGCCTTAGATTTAATTCATTTAATCCTGAGCTAACCAAGGTAGGAGTTAGGTCTTAATTCTACAAATGAGAAAAAAAATCAGATATTAGTAACTTAAAATTGTCCAAGGTCGCACAGCCAATGGACAGAATCAGAATTTAAATCTACATCTAAGTCCAAAGTCCCTGTCTTTCTACTATAACAGCTATCAAAGAAAGATATCAGATATATATGACATGCAGCATTCTAAACCTAACGTTTTGTTTTAATAGTCACCCAAGGATATGATTTTATTGATTTTAGAGAGGAAGGGGGTGGAGGTAAAGAAACATCGATGTGAGAAACATCAATCAGCTGCTTCCCAAATGCAGAATACTTAACTGAATACTCCAAGCTAATTTCAAACATTGTTTTTAAAAATTATAAAACCCTGTGCTAAGCACTTTCCCAACAGGAACCAAACAAGCAACCTGGGCTTTGTGTCCTGACCAGGAACGGAACCCAGACCTTTCAGTGCACAAGGGGACACTCCAACCAATCAGCCACACCAGCCAGGGCCCTTCCTGACTTGCTGTTAATGCGTAGGCTGTTTCCGGTGAGGACAGGGTTTCTTCTCTCGTGGAGAATCTGAGTTATGAAGTTGGAGGTGGGAAAATAAGAGTGGTCTTACATATTCAAACACACTATTTGAAAAATTACTTTCTACTACTTGAGACTTCATAAAAATTAACTCCAAAAGAATGATTCCCACCTTTTTAGGAAAAAAATTTTAAATATGTTTTTATCATAAAATAAGTGAAAAGTAGTATGAGAAAAGACACACTCCGCCCTTGAGACTACAGGACATTCTGAGCCCCGGCCAGTGGTGCTCCGTGGTAGAGCATCAGCCCACGCACCATAGGGTTAGTCTTGGGTTTTGATTCCTGGTCAAGGGCATGCACCTGGGTTGCAGGTTTATCCCAGGCCCTGGTCAGGGGCTTTCGGGAGGCAGGCAATCCATGTGTCTCTCTCTCCTTTCCACGAAAAATAACCGCAGGTGAGGATTAAAAACAAAACAAAACAAAAAGGCAGTCAGAAAAACAGGATGTGAATGAAAAGATAAAAAGTGACAGACTGAAAATTGAGTGCAGATCATTAAAGTTGGAGGATGGGGGGGGGGGGGGGGAATTTGGGTGAGCTTGAAGAGTCCAACACAGGAAGCAGCGGGAGGGACAGTATTTGCACTGTAAGGCCAGGCTACTGGGAAGCAGAGATGCTAAGCTTAGAAAGCAGGCAGAGGCACACCGCAGACTGGGCTGCCGTGCGGGCCACAGGGAGAGGCGATGTTTTGTCCTACCCTACCCAAAGAGGGAGCAGCTCCTTCCCCAAGACCAAAGGGGAGAGGCCAGAGACCAGGCGGACACCAGAATCATCACATAAAGTCCTTAGCAGTTAGTTCCAAGCCCTTTATGGTATGTGCTGGTCCACATTATTTTTACCTAAAGGGTAACGCTTTCCACCCTGTGCGTGACCCGAGAAGCCTGGAAGACAGAAAGAGACGACTTACACCACCTGTAATTTCTTTTAATAAGGGGGAGGCAATCAAGGAGTGATATGTTAAGGTATTTCTTTACAAGTTGGGTTGAGGTAGTGAGAGCAGTTACTACGGAAGGAAATGCCCCTCTCCGGGTTCACAGGGACTGACTGGTTCTAACAGGAAGTGCAAGTGTGAAAGGGGCACTTGTGTGGACAGATAGGAGGTGCTCTGCGTATTAAGGCAACAAACGAGGAGGAAAAAGCAAGTGCACAAAAGCTGTCTTCAGATATTCCGAGCCGATTCTGGGCCCCGACGCGGGGCTGTCTGGCGGAGGGGGACACCGGCGCCGCTCCGGGAGCCAGCGAGCCGACGCGCGCACGAATGAATGGCGCGGTGTGAATGGCCGCGAGGCGCCGGCGCAGGAGGGAGTTTGCGGCGCGGCCGGAGCGGGGCCGGGAGGCTCGGCGGCCGGGGGTCGGGAGGCGCGGAAGGCAGGGCCGTGGGCGCCAGTCGTGGCGTGGCGCCTCCATGGCGGAGGCGGGGAGGGAGGTCACCGTTACATAACCCGCCGGCCGCCGCGCTACGGGCGCCCCGGGCCGCCAGGCCGCCAGGACCGCCGCGGCGCCCGGACAGCGCGCCGGCCCGCCCCGCCTCAGCCGCCCGCGCTCGGCCGCCGCCGGCCCGGGCTGCGGCACCTCCGGGCGGCGCGTGTCCGCTCCCGCCCTTCCCCCATCCCGCCGCCGGCAGGGATCGCTCACCTTCCACGTTGCCCCACACCACCATGCCCGGCGCCGCCGCCTCGTCCGGCCTCGCGGGCCCCGGCGCCCCCGCGCCGCCGCACAGTGCGCTCGCCGGGCCGGGAGGAGGCCGGGAAGGAGTCACACCGCCGCGCCGCGCCGCGGTCCACGCTCGCCCCGCGCTCAAGGAGGGCGGCCCCGCGCGCTCCGCGGCAGACCCCGCCCTCCCCCTCAGCGGGCGCGCGCCGCAGCCTCGCCCCGCCCCCTCCGGCCGATCCTTGGCCCCGCCCCCTCCGGCCGGATCCCTGGCCCCGCCCCCTGCGGGCGGCGGCCAGCTCTGTGCGCGCAGCCGGGTGAGGCTCGCTCCGCCTCACCCGCACTCACTCCCGCGCGGCGCACGCGCCCGCTCCGCCTAGCCTGTGGCGACCCCCGAACGCCGGGAGCTGAGCCTGGAAGCTTGGCGACCCTCCCTGGCCCCGCCCCCCTCACGCCGCCGGGAGAGCGCCGCCGCCGCACGTGACCGTCTCACTGGCGGAGGCGGGGGTAGGGGGGGACGTAGCGTGGACCAGCCTTCCTCTTCGTGGAGCCCACCCCGCACCCTATGACCTCCACGCCTCCAGCTGGGATCTGGGCGCTGTTCTTCAGCGAGTCTCCGCCGCCCCCGTTCCGCTCCGGACGCTACTGTCCGAGAGGACACAAGTGCAAGGACTGACCGTGCTTAGAACCCTGCGCTGTGTGTGCACCGGTAAAGCGCCGGGTCCCCCTCCGCCAGCGGCTGATTTACAGCGACATCTAGCGGAGGGAAGGAAACACAAGGACTGGCACTGCCCAGCGTCGGAGCAACCGGGAGTCTCGGCCCTCATTGGCTGGTGGGAATGAACCCTGCGCCCTGATTGGCTGTCAGTTCCAGCGGGGCACTAACACCTCTCCCTGTCCCCCGGTGCCCGCCCTGGGTTGCGCCTGGATCTCCGTAAATCCGCGGTTGGAATCCCATCCCGCAGCACTGGCGTTACACGCGAAAGCAATTTTCTACTAATGTAAAAAGAAAAATTACACGTTATGTATTATTAAATACAATTTTAATTAAGGGCCTTCTAGCTAGACTCATAAGGACCATTTTCGTCCTTCTTGGCAATGTCGGTTTTCTGGAGATCCCCCATTTCTACAATAATCTTTATTGTAATGCACAAACGTGAAGGGAAACTCCATGCAAAGGCTCAACACTTTTTCTCATTTCCTTACCTGAAACACCTGAAGAGTTTCCAAGTACTTGGGAAAAAAACCCGGCACTCTTGAGAGCTGATCTTGCAGAGCTGGCGTTTATCAGAAATTCGGAGAATATTCAAATGACTTGTTTCTTTCGTGTTTACCATTTTATAGACTTTTTAAAATGCGCTTCAATTTCAGTATTCTTGTGTCTCAGCCAGCTAATTCAGGTCGTGTGCTTTTCTGAGACGTCATAATGTAGTACAAATTGGAGTGATTTCAACAAGCTGAGCCAGCTGCGGACTGCACCATCAGGGTATCATCTGCTAAAACGCCACAGAAAAGCAATGGCAAAACCTTATTAGTTATGGTTTTTAACGAGTCTCCAAATGGCAGTATTTCCATTAACAAGGAATGGCAAAACTCGCCTTTCAAATTGAACAATAACTTGTGGCCCTAAGGGCCTAACCGGTTTGGCTCAAGGGCCCGGGGGTTGGATTCCTGTCAAGGGCATGTACCTTGGTTACCAGACATCCCCAGTATTGAGTGTTGCTCTCTCATTGATGTTTCTAACTCTCTATCCCTCTCCCTTCCTCTCTGTAAAAAAAATCAATAAAATATATGTATAAAAAAAGAAAAATAACTTGTGAACTCTACAGGAAATGTACCATTGAATTTCAATGTCAGTTTTCTTCCCCACTCCTATTCCAATCAAAGCTATTTTTATGTATTTTCTCAAGAAAGAAATACAAATTTATGGAAAATAATAAGATGATATTAACTGCACTTGAGTACAATCTAGCAGGTGGCTTCCAATTCACATTGTTCTCTAGATAAAATAGAATAAAAAGAGTGAATAGGTAAATGTATACAAACCAGAATTCTTGCCACAATTTAGCCAAAGTTTTCTTTATTATTGCCCATTCTAGAATATTCTAGAAGACTATCCCATATGTAATACCATATATTACATAATATCCGAGGAGGTTTTTATTTCCCTTTTACCCAATCACCTACATTCATTTATTCATTCATTCATCGACTTCCATTTATTCTCATGAGGACTATCTTTCCTAGTCTAAGGGCAGCTGGCCTGACCTTTGGGTGGGGTCACTGAGATGACCACTTTGGCCTCCCACATTTTTAGGAGTGCTTTGGGGCACTCCACCTTATTCCTCTTTTCTGAACTTCCTTAACATTCATTTTTGAAATTTCTATCATTACTAACATCTCCAGGGGCCTATGAAACTCAGGCGGATGAGCCTTGTAGGGGCAGCCCTTGGTAAGGATATGACTCTGCTATCCTTCCCCCTCTGTATGACAGTTAAGTTTTCCAGGAAACTCCCACCTCTAGCCTCTCAAATACCCAAAACAGAACATGAGAGCATGAAGCCATTAAAGAACAGAGGCTTGTTCTCGAGTTCCTTGGGTGCTATGTGCACAGTAACTTGTGTGACTTACTTATAGGAAAGGACAAGCGTGCTGATTATTATAAGGCCTTCAGAATAGTATGGTGAATGTTGAAATAAGGCAGAATAAGCACAAGCCCACAGAAATTTAGAATGGCAGTTGGAAGCAGAATTGGTTTACCAAGACTTAATCCTTCTAAACACATCCTTTATTACATAGTAAAAAAAAAACAAAACATGGGCAGGTGTATATATATCTATATTTAAACACCACAGTTCCCGAAATTTAGGACAATTCAACAAGTCAATGTGCATGCTGAACATCAGTCACTGGAGTGAACGAGCCAATGGTGAACAAATGCATTCCGTGCACTCAGTGAGTTTCCGGTGTGGCTCAGGGCTGTCCCCTGGGGGTGTTCTGTGGAGCACATGGGAAGGGAGTTAGAATGATGACATCTCAGTAAGGAATGACAGACTAGTCAAGCTAGCAAGGGGATGCCAATGCCACCCTCCACAGAAGGAACAACATGTGCAAAGGCAGAGGAGGGAGGGAGGGAGGACCCCACAAACCCTATGAATGTGTTTTAGCTGAAGGCAATCAGCCATTGCAGGGTTTTAAAGGGTAAAGTGACAAGGGTTAAAGTCACTCTGGCTGCTGCATGGAAATAGTTGGAGAGGCTCAGGGGGTGTTCTAATAGTCCAGGTGCCCAGAGGGGGCAGGGGGTTAAATGTGACCAGGGGAGGGGGTCAAAGATAATGAAAGAGTGAAGGGCAAGGCAACTGAGGACATATACAAGGGAGAAATTATATTGATTGAACATGGAACTTAAACTGCAAAGGAGGAAAAAAGATTTGCCAAGGGTATGTGGGTGGGTATCAGTGAAAAGATGGTGCCAACGAGGGGGTGGAAGCAGTTAAAGGATTTTTGGAGTCAGGCGCTAAAGGGTGTGGTCATAACAAGGTTGCAGAGGAAATTAGCAGTTGATTTGGGATAGAGGCCAAGATCAGAGACAAGTTCAAGGATATGAGAGGCCAGAAGGAGAGAATCTAGGTACATACTGAAATTATCCGGAGTTAAGACAGGAGAAAGGATCAGTGAATCAGAACACAATTTCGATGACTCTAGGCCAGGAGGATAAATGCCATTCACTATGCTCAACTCCAATAGAGAGATGGTCCTAGGACAGAGGTTTCCAAAGCATACTTAGATCTGCCATTTTTTCCCACAGAATCTCTAGGCCATCAGTATTACTTACTAGCTTTGTTTGTCAAGTAAGTAGGGCCAAATAACCTAATAAGTACTTGTGACCTAGCAACTTAATAGGCATTATTAATAGGCATTACTTTTTTAAAAAAAAGTAATACACATAAAGTGAAAGCAAAAATAATGTTAATTTTTATTTTCGAATAACCATTACTATGGGGCTTACGTGTCCATTGAGCAATGTAAAACTTTCAAACCATGGGACCACATTGGATACTGCCACCCTCGTTTCCCATTCCGCACTGGGCAAGACCATCTCATGCTTATGGCTACGTACTTCATATTCCATTGAAAGGGGAGTCCGGGAGGTTCCACGGTGAGGCCCGGTGAGGTGGTGACAGCCAGAGCTCTGCATTGAAAGAGTAACTACACTTCCCCGTGCAGCCGCAGTGGTACTTCCCACCAAGTGAGTCTTCTCTTCAGCAATCTCCCACCCCGTGGCTTCAGCATCCACCCATGATCCTGGACTGAATAAATTATTCCACCGGTTTGCAAAGGAGTGATTTACTAATTCCATCATTCTCTCCACCTTCAGTAGCAAGCATTTTTCTTCAAAGAAGAACTATCTCCTATAAACTACCATTTCTCCTTAAAAAGCAGAGCAAATGTTTCAATTTTTTTCCCCAATAACTACTAATTTTCATAGAAAAGTGTTGTCTACAAGTTACCTCCAATGGTGGTAAGCTTTTTCTTGAAAATTCTAATGAACTCATAAATTTTATTCATTTATTGCAATCTTTCCATTGATTATATTCATTCTTTTTGATGCACAAATTGTTCTAGATTTGGCCAGTGGTAGCCTCTTTTAGTTGGTGCCCATGTCCTTTAACACACATCTGTCAATTGTTTAAAGGTTTTTAAATAATATAGTAAGGCTACTATTATTATTGTTTTTGTTATTATTCTTATTATTATGCTATTCTTGATTGCTAAGTTTTCCATGTGAGGATCAATCCTGTGATATCATTTGCTTTAGTCTCTAGGTCTTCTTTATATTCCTGGTGTTCTGGGATTTCACAATTATATACTCTAGTGCAGTGTTTCCCAACCTTCTCTCATGATGAGAATCACCTGGTGGAGTTGTTAAAACACAGATTCCTGAATCCCAACTAAGAAGTGCTAAACTAGAATTTTTGGGAACATATAGGTAAAATTGTATACTTAACTAGTGCTCTAAGACAGATTTTATATACAGAGCACTAAGTTAGGTATGCAATTTTACCTATATGTTCTCAAAAATTCTAGTTTAGCACTTCTTAGTTGGGATTCAGGAATCTGTGTTTTAACAATTCCACCAGGTGATTCTCATCATGAGAGAAGGTTGGGAAACACTGCTCTAGTGTGGTGCTTTTCTATTCATTATGCTGGGTATTTCATGGACCCTTTTAGTTAGAAGTACTTGTATTCATCTATTTTGAAAGGTTTTCTTGTACTATTTCTTTAATAATTTCTTTAAATGTGTTCTCCTACACCTCAAAAAAAAAAAAAAAAGAAAAAAAAAGAAAAGACAAAATAAGCTCAAAATTAGCAGAAGAAAGATACTAACAAAGGTCAGGATAGAATAAATGAATCAGAGGTTTAAAAAGTAGAACAAAATGAAGAGTTGGGTTTTTAAAAAAAAAAAAATAAGCAAAAAATGTACACTTGAACCCTATATAATCTTATTAACCATTGTCACCCAATACATTTAATTGTGCTAGTTTAAAATAAAAAAATATATTAAAAAACATTTAAAAACCTTTAACTAGACTAAGAAAGCAAGAAGACTCAAATACATAAAATCAGAAATGAAAGAGAAGATATTAATTACAACTACTCTCAGAGGAATGTAAGATATCATCAGAGACTACTATGAACAATTATACATCAACAAATTGGATAACTTAAAAGAAATTAATAAGTTCCTAGAAATCTTCAACCTACCAAGACTTAATCATGAAGACAAAAAAATATGAAAAGACAAATAAGAAGTAATAAAAAACTTGTCAACAAAGAAAATACCACAGCACTTGATGGCTTTACTGATGAATTCTATAAAACATTTAAAGAAGAACACTAATCCTTCTTAAATTCTTCCAAAAATGTTAAGAAAACCTTTCAAGTTCATTTTATGAAGTCAGCAAGGCACTATAAGAAAAGAAAATTATAGGCCAACATTCCTGATGAATATAGATCTGGGAGAAAAGACCTTCTTCTCACCACACACAATGGGAACTCTGTGAAGTGATGGATGTGTTTATTAAGTTCATTGTGGTAATGGTCTTAGACGACCCTGCTAGCGACCCACAGTTTGAGAACCGCTGCTGTAGAGCCTAAGACATCGGAAAACACAGATATTTACATTGCAATTCATTAACAGTAGCAAAATTATAGTTATGAAGTAGCAACGAAAATAATTTTATGGTTGGGGTCACCACAACATGAGGAGCTGTATTGAAGGGCCGAGGCGTTAGAAAGGTTGAGAACCGCTGACTAAGGGAAAAGAGGTCAGTGCCCCTGACCCAATGGTCGGATAGTGCATATTTTAAACGTCTTGTGGCGCACCAGTTGAAAATCACTGGCTTACACAAGCTTGTATAAGTGTGTGTATTTGAATTTGAGTGTATGCCCCTTATCTTTATTCTGGCTTTTTCATATATTTAAAAAAAAAAAAAAAAAAAAAGTCAGAACATAAACTCTTAGGATGCAGTAGAATCATAATCACCTCTATTTATAATAGGTCTCAGCCAGGGGGTAATTCCCAGCAATCAGAACGAAGTACACATCGCCTTGTGGCATGCAACCTTGAGAACTCTGAGTGAGTTTATAGTCTGGGTACCAGGAAGCCTGTCTCGCAGATTTCGAAGTGGATTCTTGAGAGAACTGGGTCCATCTCAGGGATTTTCCAGGCCCTGGCCTTGCCAGCCTGTCTCTGCCTGGAGCTCCATGATCTGGGCTTCAGCTGACTCTAGTTGGTCCCAGTAGATCAACCAAAGGACTTGTGTGCATGCATATGAGCCTAACCAGTGGTCACAGACAATAGGAGGGTAGGGCATGCGTGGGGAGGGTTTGGGGATGGGAATGGGGGGATGAGGACAAATATGTGATACTTTAATCAATAAATTTTTTTTTAAAAAAGTTGGTCTCAGTAACTAGCAGCCAAGGAGTTCTTACTAAGATTAAAGCTCCATTTCAGCCCTTGCTGGTTTGGCTCAGTGGACAGAGCATCAGCCTGTGGACTGAAGGGTTCCCGATTCAATTTCAGACAAGGGCACATGCTTGGGTTGTGAGCTAAATCCCCAGTGAGGGGTATGCAGCAGGCAGCCAATCAATGATCCTCTCCCATCATTGATATTTCTATTTCTCTCTCTCTCTCTCTCTCTCTCTCTCTCTCTCTCTCTCTCACACTTCCTCTCTGAAATTAAAACAAACAAACAAACAAACAAACAGGGAGCGTTTCACTGATCTGGAAGGTTGACTGAACTTTCCAGAGAGTTAAAGCAGTCTATCTCTTCCTATGACATCAAAAGGAACCAAAGCCTTGGCTTGGGGCTAACAGCTCCAACTCAGCTTTGCTGGGTGGGGGTAGCAGTTCCAGGACCTGGGCCATTTGCGGGGCTCTGGTGAACTTGGTCTCGGGGACCAGCTATGCCTCACCAAATGGAGAAAGCTGCAAAAGGAGGTAGGCCTAAGTGATCAGCACTTCCCTTCCCTCTTCACCAGACAGTAAGCAAACCCAAGGGACATTCTGGATTGCCCTGAATTTGGGGCTTAGTGGGAGAGGTTTAGAAACGTATTCCTAACTAATACAGGAGACACGAGAATCACATTTCTGGATTAAAAGGAAGTGCACGACCCCAAATTCAACTTCCTAACAATGCTACATATCTTGTTTTCACACTATCTCCTTGGGAGGAGGTCTTTCAAAGGGTTTGTTTATAACGAGGTCCCAACATATAGCCCAAGGGCAAAATACTCCCGCAGTGGTATGCCCAGTTGGCAGGAGAACCGCAAACAAAGCTCAGGGACTCTCACTGCCCGCTCTGCCAGCAGGGGCTCCTCGGAGCCTGAGCGCACCTGGGAGGGTGGAGCCTGTTGCTGCATTTTATTGGATGAGTCCCTCCTGTGGGAGCTCTACATACAAACACTGAAGGCAAAAGAGATGAATACGAACACGGTGACATATGCTGGAGGTGTTCAAACACAAACCCACTTTCCATGGAGGCTCAGCTCTGTTGTGGGAAAAGACAGAGTCAGACCCAGGTTTCTGGGTTGGATCCTGGCACTAAAGAGCAGCTTAATTTTAGACAAATAGTTTAACTTCTCTGGACCTCGAAGCAATGGCCTGTAAAAGAAAAGTGTTGTAAACAGTGCTTCCCCTAGTTCTAAAATTTTATCAAAACCTTAATTTTAAAGGTTTAAAAACTAAATAAAATGAATTGGAATCATGGTTGTCTCATACCGTACTGAAATACTCAAAATAATACAATTCATTTAAAAAGCTAAAATGGTTAGAAATATATTCAATTAAAGATAGAGAGAACAATAGAAAAGGCTTTGTTTCTGATCTTTTTTTTTCCTTAATATATGAAAAAGCCAGAATAAAGATAAGGGGATTATAAAAGACAAGCAGAATTAATCATTATATGAGTTTAATCAGGAAAAGATTAAAAAAATGAGGAGGCTCAATATTGCAAGCCGCATTCATAATCATAGGCTTTTAAACCACATACACAAGACATCAAATATTTCCACATGGGGAGGAAAGGGCTCAGAGAACAAAAGGGATAAGGAAAGTCTGGGCTTTGAAAAGACAATTTCATTACTCACAGAGGGAGAGAGTGGAGAATTGCCAAAAAGAAGAGCCTTCTCTCTAGGAACAACAGCTGACATTCAGGAGGCTGAGTGGAAGGGCGGGGACAGAAGGATGATTATTAACAGGCAGAATGCATCTCGCTAAACAGAGCACCGAGCTTAGATATTATTGTTTCAAAGGCGTTTGGCAAATAAACAGAGGCATGGAGAAAATTTGAAAAAAAAATTATGAAAAAAAACCCCCAACCAATGTGAAGGAAGTTTTCAAAGTAGGAAGAAGCACACTTATCTTGAAGGGAAAACAACAAACAAAAACTGAATGGACTAATCAGAATATACAATTGTTTAGGAAAATGGAAAATCTAATGTGGGAAAAAAGCCAGCATGAAAGTATGGGATATAACTTCAATTATGTGGAATCTAAAGAATATAAATGAACAAACAAAACAGAAACAGACACATAGGTGCAGAGAAGAGACCGATGGCTGCCAGAAGGCAGGGGGTTGGGGGCCTGCGTGAGAGAGGTGAAGGGATTATGAAGTACAAATTGGTGGCCGCATAATAGTCCTGGGACATAAAGCACAGCAGAGGGAATAGAGTCAATAATGTTGAAATAACTGTGTGTGGTGCCAGCTGGGTACTGGGACTATCAGGGGAATTTCTATAAAGTCTATGGTTGTTAGCCATTATGCTGCACACCTGAAACTAATACAAAATAATATTGAATATATATAGATTAAATTAAAAAACCCAACAACATAAAGTATGGGATAGCAACAGGAATTTTTAAAAGCACAATTAGGTTTCATTTTAAGACACAAGTTATTTCACCAAACTTTGGGCCGTTCTAGAAGCTACTGCAATAAACTATGAAATAAAGCTGAAGGTTGCCAATCAGCACATCCTAGTTTTTAGTACGAATTCTTTGAAAATTCCAGCATGGGACATTAAGTTTAAATGCTGAGGCAGAGGCCAGAAGCTTCCCTATTTCAGAGCCAGGAAGCGGTAGGAAGGTGGCCCATTGATGGCCCTGGGACTAGGACACTCTGTTCAGGAAGCCCAGGTCCCAGAGGGACACTTGGGAAGTGCAGCGGGAAAGTAGGACATCGTGAGGAGAGGACCAGGAAAGGGGCTTCTGAGGTGAACAGCATCTCTGCAATGGGGTTCCCCCGCCTTAGCAACATTCTTACCTTAGCATCCAAGACCCTGCGACAGCTGGCTCTGCTTCCCCACCAATGCCATGTTGCTGCGCTCTCCCCTCACCCACCACTCTGCAACCAAACTTTGTGCCTCTCCTTGACTTCACCTCGGGGGCTTTGCCTCTATATGTTCCCTCTGCCCCAGTCTGTTTGGCCAGCTTCTGCTCTCCTTCAGGCCTCAGCTCACAGCTCACCAGCGCAGAATGACATCCGGTGAACAGCCTGTCCAGAGCTGCCGCCACCACCACACCTTTTGTTCACCTACCATCGCATCCCCGTTTCTATCATCTGTCTCCTCGCCTATCACATGGCCAAATGGTCCCCAGCCTCCTCCTCCCCGTTGGGATATGAGCTCTCCGAGGAGGGGTCTTGGTTGTCTTGTTCCGCAGTGTGTCCCACCACCTGGCATGCATTGGTTGCCTGAATAAATAATTACTCAGTCTCTATCAATTCTTCCAAATGTCCCTCCTTCTTTCATGCTTATTCCCATGACACAGTCTTAGCACAATTCTTCATCTCTTCACTCCTAGACAAACACAGCTGCTTCCTGAATAATTACACGGGCCCTTTCTGTGGCCCATCCCACATGATACTTTCAGATATTCTTCCTAAAACATCGGATCTGCTATGACTATCCCTGTGATGACGTTACCATTGCCCTCCAGCCAAAGACCACCAGGGTCACTCTGGTAGTTCAACCAGCTGGGTTTATTTATTACTCACTGTGGAGAGCATACACCATGGGGAGACCCAGGCAGGGGAGAGAAAGAACCCATTATATGAGTTGGTTTGGTTGGGTGATTTGGAATAAGGTATAAGGAAGTGGGGTGTCAATGGGCTGGATGTTGTCAGAAAGTAGGGGTAATTCTATGATAGCATGTCTATAAATCTTATCTATGGGGAGATGAGACTAGAAGGAGGATCAAGTTATAATTGATAAAGAAGTAGCAGTCACCCATTTGGCCGAGAAAGGGAGTATTTGGTACTTTTTGAGTGGCAGAGTGACTTTTTTTTTGTTTCATGCTCAGTCAAAATTATGAAGTAGGCTTGCTTTATTTCATTTTATCACGGTCTCAGCGAGGCCTTCCCTGAGAATTGTTTACATCTAATAGGAGACTAGTATACCTCGCAGTGAGGCTCAGACCAGCTTTTCAATGTCAGGGGCTGATTTTTTTTTTTGTTCTTTCTTCCCTTTTGGCCACAAGCAGATGAAGTCAAGCCACAGAACATTAATTATGTTATCTAGATTTTCACTGTTGCCAAGATTTTGTTGAGTAAGAGCAGAAAAGTATCTGTGAATGCAGTCTGTGGTTGCTCTGGGGTTAATCTTTCCTTCTGTTGTGTGAGAGTTGTTGAAACTCTGTGACAATGACTCTGCAGAAGCATGATGGACAGGACACATCAGCCAACTGCCACACAGGCAATTATCAGAAGCAAAATGCCTCTTAGTTGCTGTAAGAGGGCTTGAAGCCAAAGGCATAGATTATGAAAGCCAGGCAACAAAAGTGTGTCCCATAATCCACCTGTGTGTGTTTAACAGAGCCAGATGGCTTTTCCTTTCAGCTTAGTCATAGATCATTCTGTTTACCCTGGAGTATTTATATAGGTCCAAAAGAGAGTATTTGCTATGGTATCAACTCCCCCTTGGCTGGCTAAGAGGAAACGAAGGAATAATATGATTGTTCATGACAACTCTAGCTAATGAGTCTAGACTAGTCAGGTTTCCAGAGTAGAATCATTTATGATTTCTGTTCAAGTCAGACACAAGTTTCAACCCACGTTTCTAACTGTATTATTTCCATTGTGTGAATCCCCCTGGATGCTTTCCCAAATAATTTGTGCTGCTTTGGAGGCTTTGGGTATCCTTCTTAAGGAAATAGGATCCAATGAAAGGACAGTGCTTTAAATATCTGGATGTCTCTACCAATTGCGCCGAATACACAGGGTCAGTGAGTGTGAGGTAGAGAGGAAGTCTGATGTCCATGAAGTAGTATCCTCGTGGAATGCAGGTTGAATTACAAGTGTAGACATCATTCATTGTCACGGGCATGAGTCCCCCACGATGAACAAATTCCTTGGGTTAAATTTAATGGTTCCTGCAAAGGCGGCTGAAGTCATCTATGAAGAGAACACATGATCATGAACAGGACAGACCCAATATCTAGTCCTGATAGACAAGGCTCTGCTGATAGGATTGTAATGATCTCAGCAGAAACATTTCAAGGTCCAATTTTTTTGCAAGGTTGGAGATTGGGATTAGTGCTGTGAAGGAAACTCAAGAGCCAGAGGGATCTATTAAAGAGAATTTTCCTTCCAAAAGTTTAAAGAAATAGTCATTAAGTTTTTATCAACAGGGTCAGTTAAGGAGTTACAGATGCAGCAATCCATTGGATTCAGAATAGCAGCTATGATCTGGAAGGAACATGTAAGAGAGTTTTGATATTGGGAGTTAAGGTTTCTGAGAGCTTTGCTAATTTTATTTTATAATTTCACTAGTTCTCCCCCCCACCCCCCGCAACATTGAGATGAGTAGTTTTAGATAAAAGACAAAACTTTACAGAGTTCTTTAATAACAGTACTAGTAAATGAACGTCCCTCTCACTAGAGCAGTGGGAATCCCCCAACTTGTAGAAACAAAAGCAAGACATTTTCTCCCTTCCTTCCTTCCTTACTTCCTTCCTTCCTTCCTTCCTTCCTTCCTTCCTTCCTTTCCCTTCCTTTCCCTTCCTTCACCTTCCCTTTCTTTTCTTGTTTTCTTGCCATAGAACAGTAGATCTTGTGCAAGAAAATTCAACCTGCTCTGAGAATAAATAACTGGCTTATGCAATAACAAAAGCATGTGCATAAGCCAGTACAGGAGGCATTTCTAGAAAGTCCACATGGAGTGTTCGAAGGCCCTCAAGCTTTGGTTCTTGCCTGCATCTGCCTTTCACCGTTTAGCAGGATTGTATCACTGGCTGGCAGGATGCATTTTGGAAGCACCCTTGCACACCTCTACACCTCCCCCGCTAATGTGGCAGATTGATTTCTGTTATGTGTAATGTAATGAAGCATTTTTGCCTACTCCATCTTCAGTTTTTTCACACTGCCAGTTGACCATCCTGAGAAGTGCCAATCAAATATTATCCATCTGCCATAATTATCCTACTTCTTGCCATTTTCTTATTTTATGAATCAGGGGCTTGTCTCTGACCGTGAATAACAGCCTCTTTGGATTCCTCTGTGATTATAGGAGTAATTATCTTGGTTAATGTTGCCTTTTTAGACATAGTGGTCAGCTAAAGCATTTCCATGACATTCAAGGTCTTTGCATTTTGAATGACCTTCCACTTTTATTATAGCTATTTCCTTACGTAAAAGCAAAGCGTTAAAAGTTCTTTAATTTGCCATCCAGTTTTTATAGGCGATCCTATGTTAGAAAACCTCTTTGTTTCTAAAGCATTCCAAAGTCATGAACCACTCCAAAACCATGTCCACTATCAGTATAAATATTTGCTCTTTTTTTCTTTTGCACTTGGTAGATCCTGGTGAGGGCAATTAATTCAGCCAGCTGAGCTGATTTGATTTCTGGAAGTAGTTTGTATTCCACAGGTGAAGTCAGTCTTGTGACCGCCTGACTTGGTTTCAGATTGCTTTATACTACACTGCTCGCGATAGGGAAATGACCCAGCTTCAGGGAGCGGGGACAAAATGTGGATCTTCTGCTCAGAAATGCATCAGTTCAGCCTCGTCTAGAAGCCTCCTGGGCAGTTCCTGCTTCAGGATCTGGTGGACAGGTCAGACGAAGAGGAACTCATTGCAACATTCAAAGGGATTCTGATCACGTAATTGATGGAGCCAACAGATGGCTAATGCAAATCAGAGCAGAGTGAGTGAACAGGATAGTCTATGAGCAAGTCTGGGAGCAGGGCGTGTCTGAGGGTCCTCCTTGGTTGTGGCTGGGCACTGATGGGTTCCCCCACCTCATGCTCAGAGGCAGCCACCAGACAATCGCTGCCAGGAGTGTAGGAGGCAAGAAAACACACTTGAGAAAAGTCAGTGTTTGAACAGAGACCACCTGGAATAAGCAGCAGTCATCAGAGAAAGGATAATGTACTTTGCCTGGGTTTTTAAAAAAGGCCCAGTAACGGATGTAAGTACTGTGGGCCTCACGTTATTGAAGTATATGGTATGAGGGGCCAGCATGTATTTTTATGGCTGAGTTAATGGACTTCTAGAGATAAAAATGAATATAAAAGCAACATTTACTACTCATATAACCTTAGAAAAATCTCTAACAGCCCTTCTCCTTTTTCTACTTCCTTCTCTCCCCTTCCCTGCTTCCCCCTCCTCCCTTCCTCCCTCCATCCTCTCGAACTCATTTACTCAGCACCTACTATGTGCTAGACATTATGCTCAAAATCTAGCTCACCATCCGGTGCCATTAAAGACTGTATCCAGGTTAGGTACAGGAAGGGGAGGGATGGAGCCCCCAGCAAGGTGCTCAGGAGTCCAAGTGTGGCCCCTCACCAGATTGGGGGAGGAGAAGTAAAGGAAGGATGAATTTGGGGCTGGATGGGCTGGGTGAGGCTTGCGTGTTTTGAAAGCTAATAAGGAGCTGGCTGAGTGAAGTTGGAGAAAGGTGGTCTAGGAAGTGGGAAGAAGGTGTGCAAAGCTCTGGAGCATAAGAGGGTGCTCAGCTCAGAACTCTCACGTGGCTTCGCATGGTTGGAGTCCCATGCGGGGAAGTGAGTGGGCTGAGATCACAGGAGAAGGCAGGTCACTGGGAGGCTGGACTTTCTTCTAGTGCAGTGGTCCTCAGCGTGGGGAGGTGTGTCCCCCAGAGACTCTTGGCAATGTCTGGAGACCATCTTCATTGTTACAGCGTGGAGGGGGTGCTGCTGGTGTCCAGTGGGTAGAAGTCAAGGGCACCACTCCTCGTCCTATGGGCACAGGACATCTCCAAGGCTGGCTGCTTGGTTTGCAAGGTCCAGGTGAGAAGATGGCTTTTGACCTAATAGATACTGACCAAAGTTTCCATTGACCATGAATATACCAAACACCCCATTATTTGTGTCTTTGTTTGCTCCCGTTTTAACGTTTGGAGCAAATACAGCCTGTTTGAAAGTTATTTCTTTGTGTGGGGTCCATAAATCAACAAACCGAGATAAGGGCAAAAACCCACGCTTTTCCTAGATAACAGGAAGGTGGAGGGTGGGGATTACCTACAAATTCATTCACTTAACACAGATCCTCGCTCAGCTCACTTTGCATTCCACTACGGCCCTTCCCTTTGCTTTGGCTTGGAGGTCAGCACCACCCATGGGACTCTGCAGAGCGTGGGAGGACCCGGTAAGCATCCCTCATGTGAAAGCCTGCGCCTGAGAGCTCGCTCCCGAGAGTCCTCTCTGGTGCAGAGCCCTCCCGCCCCTCCCCCTCTGCGTGCCCTGGGTTACAGCTGTTGCCTCTGGTACTTCCCAATTTTGACCGTAGATGCAAATTTTCAACCTCCAGTAGCTGCTTGGAAATTCTCAGACCAAACTTGTACATTTTCAGGATGATTCTCCCATAGGAACATAGACATGAAGGGTCCGTCCCGAGGGAAAGGACTGATGGGTAAAGACAGACCTGTCAGACCGTCAGACTCTCAGGCTAGGGTAACCCGCTCAGAGAGAGGCCTGGGCAGAGGGCAGCAGTTTTCCTGACCTCTGACATTCATCTTAGCATTGCCTGTGGCCACCTCCCTCCAGTCTTAATAAATCCATATGAATGAAAAGAAATTGAATTTGCAGACTTTATCCAACTATGAATCTCTTTCTTCCTAACTCTCCCCACCTCCTCCTTCCCGAGGAGTCAGCTGTGGTGACAGACAGATCTCCCTACATGACAGGCGTGTGTGCATGGGGGCGTCACATGAAATGCCAACGTGGGAAAGGAGCATAGGGATGGTCCAGCTGGTCGGCTTCCAGATGTGGAGAACGTGGCCCACAGAAGTGCACGCACTTGTTCAAGGTCACAGGCAGTGCGGCTCCTGGCACCACCCCTCACACTGGATTCCTCAGCTGCCATTCCCAGTGCCTCCCATGCCCTCAGCGAATGCCTCCGAACCGCTGGGAACCCTGTGTTTGCCCCTGGTCCGTGTTCTGTGGCACGTGTAGAGGCTGTTGCTGAACTCGGTGCTTGAAGCTATCACTTTCATACCAAAACAAAACAGAATAAAATAAAACAGCCCATTCAAGACGAGTTATAAATCACAGGCACCTAATAACAACACGTGGCTCTTCTGGAGAGTTCTTGTCTGCAGAGCACGTCCACAGCGGTAGCTAACAAACTCTCCACGCCCCTTCCCACACGCACCAGCAACTTAATTTACATGAAACGACGAATCTTGAAGTGGCCTTCCACTCAGTCACAGCTATAGTCTCACCCTCTGGGAGCTCCCTCTCAGATCCCAGCGCTGAGTGTCCTCAGTGTTCATGCAGAGTCAGCTGCCTCTGGGATGAAGTTCCTGTTTGAAAGGCAACGACCTTCAGTAAAAGACTTGTGAAGGAGCCACGGCAGGAACAGTGGTTGGATTTGACTGTGGCCTTCCTCCTCCCCTGGGCCTCTCCCCTCCTCTCTCGCCTTCCTGGCACCCCCCTCCGACCCATAGTCTCCTCCTGCTAATGAGGGAGAAGCAGTGTGATCAGATGTCATGCCAGGAGGAACGGGGCGATCGCTACATCCAAGACAAGGGGCAGGGAGAACATTGGCGGGAAGGCTGAAAACTCAAATGAAAAGTTGAGTGCACAGCCAGTAATCCCCTAGCTGACATTTGAAAACAGCCGTAAAAGAGAGGTACCAACTCCAAGAAATGGAAAAGTTTATATCCAAAGAAGCAGAGTTAATAGAGCAAACAGGATTTGGCACAGTATAATTAGAAGCCTCAGAGAGAAATAAAGTGATATTGTGCCCATAAAAAGGAAGGTCTTAGAGATCTTGAAAATGAAAAATTTGATGATTGAAATAAAATTCTCAGTAAATGGGCAGAAGCACTGAAGCTGATAAAAGAACAAGAGGAAAGGTTGAACCAAGGAATTCTCTCAGAATAGCAAAAACAAACAAGGAGACAGAAAGTATAAAACATGGTCAAGAGCATACTATATAATAAAAGAGAAACATGTAAATTGATCATACCTCCACTACGCTTATCAGCCAATCAGGAGGAATATGCAAATTAGCCTCATAGCCTCTGACAGCAGGGAGGAGGCAGCTCCCAGCATGGACTGCTTGGCGGTCACCTCAGAAACCTGGAAGCAGGCAAGCCCGGCCTGCAGGCAGCTCTCAGCATGGCCTGTGTAGCAGTTGCCGTGGTGTGGAGCAGGCAGGCCCTGCAGAGAGCAGAGAACCATGGGGAGCGGGCCTAAGCCATCATTAGGATATACTCTGAGGACTCCCAGATTGGAGAGGGTGCAGGTCATGCTGAGGGATACTGATTGGAGAGGGTGCAGGACAGGCTGACGGACACTGAATTTAGTGCACTGGGCCTCTAGTTGGAAAATAAAACCAAAAGTCCCTGCCACTCCTCTAACAGATCTTCAGAGGGACTGAGACCATGAAGGATAGCAGTGTCCCAGGGTGAGGACAGCTGAGCTGAATCAAGGACAAGAGGGTAGAACAAGAGACTTACCCGGCAATGTTTTAGTGCAGTGGTCGGCAAACTCATTAGTCAACAGAGCCAAATAGCAATAGGACAACGATTGAAATTTCTTTTGAGAGCCAAATTTTTTTAAACTTAAACTTCTTCTAACGCCACTTCTTCAAAATAGCCTCGCCCAGGCCGTGGTATTTTGTGGAAGAGCCACACTAAGGGGCCAAAGCGTTGCATGTGGCTTTCGAGCCGCAGTTTGCCGACTGCTGTTTAGTGGAATTCCCGGCAGCGGCGCGGGCAGCACCGGGCTCTGGGAGTCGGGGTGGGGGCGGGGGACTCTGGCTACACGGAGAACACCACGGGCACAAGGAGAACTGAGCCATGCTTTCCAGCTTCTGAGGCCAGTCCTGGGGAATCGGCGCTCCTCACCGAGGGAGACCATGGCACAAGGGTGAGCGTCCAAAGCCAGATGTTTTCAGACTTGCAAGGATTCCAAAATGTTATGTCTCAGAGGGGATATGGAGGAAGAATTAACTCCCTCAGATCCCATCTGAAGTGCAAGGAGCAGCAACAACAAAGAAGCTGGGAAGCCTTATGGTTAAGTCTAATTAAACCAATATTGACTACTTTAAAAATTGAGATATAATCCACACACCATAAGATTTACCCCTTTAGAATGCACAGTTCAGTGGGTTTTAGTATATTCACATGCTGTGAGACCTTCATCACCAATTCCAGAGTATATTCATCACTCCAAAGCCCACCAGCAGTCACTCCCCATCCCCCCTCCTCCCAGCCCCTGGCAACCACCAGTCCACTTTCTGTCTCTGTGGATTTGCCTAAGTAGGTTCATATAAATGGAATCAGACGACAGGTGGCCTTTTGCATTAGGCTTCTTTCATTTAGCATAATGTTTTCAAGGTTCACGTTGTAGCCTCTGATCATTATTCCATCATGTGGGTATGCCTATTTTATCAACATCAATTTTTAAAAATATATATTTTATTGATTTTTTTAACAGAGAGAAAGGGAGAGGAATAGAGAGTTAAAAACATCGACAAGAGTAAAATATCCATCAGCTGCCTCCTGCACACTCCTCACTGGGGATGTACCTGCAACCAAGGTATATGCCCTTGACCGGAATCAAACCTGGGACTTCTAAGTCCACAGGCCAATGCTCTAGCCACTGAGCCAAACTGGTTAGAGCTAAACTTCAGTTTATGAACTCTTGAGTTGTTTCCCCTTTTTGGTTATGAATAATGCTGCTATGAACATTTGTGTGCAAAATTCTGTGTGAATATGCTTTCAACTATCTTGGGTATATGGAATTGTTGGGTCATATGGTAGCACTGTTTCATTTTTGTAAAATTGCCAAACTGTTTTCCATAGTGGCTACATTTTATATTTCCACAGCTATATATGAGGGTTTCAATTTTTTCTCATTTTCATCAATGTTTGTTATTGTCTGCCTTTTTTATTATATCCATTCTACTGAAAGGGAAGTAGGAACTCATGTGACTGATATGCATTTCCCTAATGACCAATATTGCTGATCATTTCAAGTGCTTATTGACAATTTTTGTATACTCTCAGGAGAAATCTCTATTCAAATTATTTGCCCATTTAAAAATTGGGTCATTTGCATTTTTTGTGGTTGAGTTGTAAGAGTTGTTTATGTGTTCCGGACGCCAGACCCATAGCAGATATAAGACTTGCAAATATTTTCCCTGGGTTGTCTTTTACTTTCTAAATGATGTCCTTTGGAATAGAAAAGCTGTTAATGTAGTGATTTCAACTTACCTTCTTTTCCCTTTGGTTGTGCTTCAGGGGTCACATTTAAGAAGCCAGTCCCTGATTCAAGGTCACAGAGATCTATAGCTACCATTTCTTCTAACAGTTTTATAGTTGGAGCTCTTACATTTAGATCTTTGATCCATTTTTGTATATGGTGTGAGATAGGGGTCAAAACTCATTCTTTTGCACTTGGATATCTATTTGTCCTGGTACCATTTAAAATTATTTATTTATTATTATTTTAAAATCCTTACCTGAGGATATTTTTTAATTGATTTCTAGAGAGAGTGGAAGAGAGAGGGACAGACAGAGAGCCTATCAAAGTGAAAGAAACACATCCATTGGTTGCCTCCTGCACACACCTGACCAGGGCCTGGAGCCAGGGAGGAACCTGCAACCATAGTGCCCATGATCAGAATTGAACCCAGGACCTTCAGTCTGTAGGTCGACACTCTATGCACTGAGCCAAATCAGCTAGGGCCCATTTGTTAAAATGTTGATTATTTTTATTTTTATTATTTTATTTTAATAAAATACATTTTATTGATTTTTTACAGAGAAGAAGGGAGAAGAATAGAGAATTAGAAACATCGATGAGAGAGAAACATCGATTGGCTGCCTCCTACACACTCCCTACTGGGATGGGCCCACAACAAAGTTACGTGTCCTTGACTGGAATTGAACCTGGGACCCTTCAGTTCGCAGATTGACTCTCTATTTACTGAGCCAAACCGGTTAGGTGAAATGTTGATTATTTTTAAAGAGTCCAGTCTGGAACTAAAAGTTTCCAAATGATATCTATATGAGAGACTAAGGTGAGGTACCCCAGTTTGCCAAGTTTTTTATTTTATTTTTATTGTTGTTGTTGGGGGACATAGATATTAATTCTAAGCATTGACAAAAAGCATGTGTTTATGTTTGTGCATTAAAATCTAAAGGCAACAACTAAAAGAAATGCATCAGAGGAAAAGGTATAATAAATAAAAGTTGATTAAATCGATGAAACAGAAAAGAGAAAGTGTGACAAATACATGGAAGATGGCAGGAAAACCAAACATAGCAGAAATCACAATGAATGTGGCCCTATAAAAGTCACCTAGTAAAAACATGGAGATACTCATACTGGGTAAAACCCACAGTCCAACTACATGCTGATTACAACTACATATGAGAGACAAATCTAAAGCAAAACCACACAGGAAAATAAATGGTCCTGGGATGAAAACAGATACAAGCTAGCTAACACACGGAAAGCAGCCATAGCAATATGACATGGGACAAAATAGAAAATGAGAGGTGGCCCCCTTGTGGGGAGCTGAGAGTGGAGGCAACCCCATGGCCACGTGAGGCCCAGGCCTTAATTCTAGTTTAACTGCATGTTAAAATAGGCCTCCCTTTCTCTAAGAGTTGTTAGTGTGCTGTGAGTCCCCTTTTTCACATTATACATAGAAATAATCTTATTATTAAGGCAGGAAAGGGCAGTTAGGGGTGACCAGGCTGGCAAGGGAGGGAAAAAAGGAGTGACTGGGCCAACAGGGGAGGGAAGTTAGGAATGACCAGGTCAACAGGGGAGGGCAGTTAGAGGGAATCGGGCTGGCAGGGGAGCAGTTAGGTGTTGATCAGGCTGTCAGGGGAGTGGTTAGGGGGTGATCAGGCTGGCAGGCGGAAGTAGTTAGGGGCAATCAGGCAGGCAGGCAGGTAGGCAAGTGGTTGGGAGCCAGCAGTCCTGGATTGTGAGAGGGTTGTCCAACTGCCCGGTGGGATTGGGCCTAAACAGGCAATCGGGCATCCCTTGAGGGGTCCCAGATTGGAGAGGGTGCAGGCTGGGCTGAGGGACCCCCCGTATGCATGAATTTCATGCATCAAGCCTGTAGTAGGATAATAAAGGGTGCCTATGACTTACTATCCTACCTAATAAAAGAATAATATGCAAATTAACCATCACTCCGCTACACCTACAAGCATACCCACCAGCCAATCAGAGTGAGTATGCAAATAAACCCAACCAAGATGGTAATGGCCACAGAGAGCAGGAGGGAGGCTTGGGTTTCCCAGGCAACGGAAGAAGCCAAGCTTTCCGCCTGCTCTTGCCGGCCTAGGCCTCCATTTGAGGCTTCAAAGTTTTAATCATAGAAGGTAATCAAATCCAAACAGAAATGGCGGCAGCCAGGGAACTGGAGAGAGCAGGCTAGGGTTGCTCCCAGCAATAGAGGAAGCAAAACTTTCCGCATACCCTGGCTAGCCCAAGCCTCTGTTTAAGGCTACAAAGTTTCAATGATAGAAGGTATATATATACCAACAAAATGGCTGCTGGCCGTGGAGCGAGCAGGAGGCTTGGCTCCGCTCCAGGCTACAAAGTTTCAATTGTAGAAGGTAAATAAATTCCAGATACCAGGGCCTCCGCTTGGGTCGCCAGGGGGCATGGCTGGCCTGCAAACCACCACAGGCCCCTCGCTCAGGCCTGCCCACACCCCAAGGGAACCCCCACCCTGATCTGGGACACCCTTCAGGGCAAACCAGCTGGCCCCCACCCATGCACCAGGCCTCTATCCTGTCTAATCAAAGAGTAATATGCAGATTGATGATCACTCCAAACACACAAGATGGCTGCCCCCATATAGTCAAAGATTCTGCCTCCATGTGGACACAAGATGGCCAGGACGGAAGGGCAATTGGGAGGCACCAGGCCTGCAAGGGAGGGCAGTTAGGGGTGACCAGCCCGGCAAAGGAGGGAAGTTGGGGGAAAACAGGCTGGCAGGGGAGCAGTTTGACATCATGAGGCCGGCATGGGAGTGCTTAGGGGGTGATCAGGCTGGTAGGCAAAAGCGGTTAGGGGCAATCAGGAAGGCAGGCAGGCGAGCAGTTGGGAACCAGCTGTCCTGGATTGTGAGAGGGATGTCCGAGCTCACACCTGGGCATGTGCTTTTACCGGGAAAGAGACTGTGACCTCTAATTCACAGGTCGATGGTCACCCACAGAGCTACAACAGCTGGGCTCATCGTTGCTTCTTGATGCTTAAAGACAAATGCTAATTCTTGTGTTGACTTGCAATTTAGTGCCTTGAATTCATCCCTGAGATCAGTGTGTTTAAGAGAGGCTGTAAGAGGATTTTAAAGAAACGCATGGGGATTCTCTCCCCGGCTCCCATTGCTGTGAGAGCTGTGGACTCACACCCCTTGCAGCTGACCCAGCACTCACCCCTGCAGCCTCGGAGTGCCAATTAAACAGTGCAGGCCCAGCCCGTGGTCGGGGGAATTGGTTTGAGAACAGTTTTATGGTTTTCCTCACGCCAAGAAACAAATGAGCCCCTCTGGTGACAAATGCAGAGTAATTCCGTTCGGACAGAAAGAACACAAACCTCACATCTGAACATTCCGTGTGTGGCTTGGCAGGCAGCTGTAATACTGAGACTGAAAACAAGAAAAAACTCTGGTTCCAAAGAGTTGGGAATGCAATTCATGTAGTTGTTTTTTCTTTTTTCCTTTCATTAAAGAAAAGAGTTTTTCAAGACCAGTTGATCCAGGTTTCATAAAAAGGTGTTACTTAAAAAAAAAAGATAGGATTCTCATAGGAACAGGCTTTAGGTGAGCAGCGGGCAATATCGAATAAGAGAAAGAAAGTTCTAGAAAGACCGTGGGTGTGAGGGAGGAGCAAGTTGGTGGTCCTGGAGCAAGCATAGCCCAGTGCCCGTCCTGGCTGGCATGGGAGTGAGGCGGTCTCCATGGTGACCGAGCGAGGTTTTGCTTCAGGACAAGGCGTACAGGAATCTGAGGATGCGGGCTGGGTGAGGTAAAGCCTCGGTGTGTTTGTTACTGCTCCTGCCTCTTTGTTTAGTTTGGGGAAGCGGGGACTGAAAAGGAGGGAGAGAAGGGGAAAATGAGGTGAACAAAAAAGTCTCCTGCACCGGGGCACAGACTATGGCAGGACACTGGTCTAATATTTTCATCTTTGCTAATTCAGAAGTCTTTTATTCTACTCATCCAGATACTGCAGACATGATTTCACCATGCTGGTCTGAGCTGGAAAATCCTGGAGCACAAGGCAGGGAATGAACTTGGCCATGAAGGAATGTTGAGAGGACAGCGTCTTGGGGCTGGAGGTGTCCATGCGGTCATCAGAGTCAACTCCTAATCAGAGTTTCCTGAAACATGTGGGTGTGTTCTCTCACATGCGTGTGCAGGCTTGTGTGTGGGCTGGGAGAGACAAGTAGCAATGTGCAGGTATAATGAAGAAAAACTACCCTTTTTTTGCTCAAAAAAAAGAATTTGACTGAGTATGGATCACCTGTGGGAGCTGTTAAAAAAAACCTCACAAGCCCTAGCTGGTTTGGCTCAGTGGATAGAATGTTGGCCTGAGGACTGAAGGGTCCCAGGTTCAATTCCAGTCAGGGGTACATGGCCGGGTTGTGGGTTCGATGCCCAGTAGGGGGTGTGCAGAAGGCAGCCGATCAATGATTCTCTCTCATCACTGATGTTCCTCTCCCCGTCTCCCTTCCTCTCTGAAAACAAAAACAAAAACAAAAAACAAAAAACAAACTCACGAAACAAGGTCGCTTCTAAGGAAATTATGATCTGGGGACCAGAATCCTTACTGGAACATATTCTGAATCTAATATTTTCTTATAAAAATAGTCACAGAAACCGGTGGGTGTTTTTTACATACAACTCAATTTCTCTCATTTACAACGTAAGTCATTTAATGTAACATTTGCAACCTTAGAAAGGCAGACATATTTAATCCAAGTCAGTTTATAAATTCCAATTTCACATGGATTAAAAACTGCAGATAAATTAAGTCACAATAATATCCTGTACATGCATTAAGGCTGGTGACTGCTAAAGTCTCTTGGGTATCTACAAACAGGAACTCACACACAGATCACGGGGTCTGAAGAGTGTCTACATCGTTAGAAAAATCTTGCTTCTTTTTTTTTTTTCTTTTCTTTTTTTTTGGTGATACAGATTTCAACAGTAACTCTGGAAAACTGTGAAAAATGTTGTTTAAAAATATATATGTATATACTACTGCACAGTTTCAAAGATGTGATTCATAAATAATGTTGGTTGCACTGATTAATTTTATAACAATTACCATACTTCCAAGGTGATGCGAACACGCAGTGACTTACACTCAATGTTAGGCACTAGTCATACCCTCCAGGCGTACTACAGTCTCATGGTAGC
The DNA here is from genome assembly GCF_964339955.1 of Pipistrellus hanaki. Lineage (NCBI taxonomy): Eukaryota > Metazoa > Chordata > Mammalia > Chiroptera > Vespertilionidae > Pipistrellus > Pipistrellus hanaki. The sequence goes on from NC_140514.1 coordinate 52,845,681, forward strand.
TGTATTGTACATATATATTTTTAAATGTATGCGTTTGTACAAACTGTGTATCGTATGCATGGGATGTCAGAAATGTACACATCACTGTTATATAATACACGCATCAGTGTCGCACACACCGGGATAAGTTTTAGTGCAGGAAGTCTCGTTGCATTGCGTTCTATGCGTTCTATCTAGTACACAATTTGTCAGCTTTTCAGATTATTTTTCCCAGTACATTCCTCTTTAGATAGCGGGTCTGAGTTTCCATTTGTCATGGGAAAGTTTCCAGAAATCTCTGTTTTAACCAAACCTCTCTTTCCGGGCACAATTCTGCACGTAAGTCTGATCTGTGGAGAGCAGTCACAAACCCCACGTGGTGAGGAGGAATGCATCTGAAACATTGTGATACAGGGTGGCATCCGTTCAGGTCAGGAAGGATAAGGTCAGGTGACTTGTGCTGAACTGCTAAGGAAATACGTCTCCAAAGAGAAAGACGAACTAAAGGGACAGCACGTGTTGACACAGGAGCGTCACTAGAAGGACAGACATGAAGCTGTGAGCAGTGGTTGTCTGTAAGGGGAGATTGGGATGGGACTTACTACTTTCTACTTTCTACGTTTCCATGTTGTCTGAATTTTTACACTGAAGCATGTATTGCTTTATAATCAGAAAATGCAAAAAATATATCTCTACTCTGAACAAAAGTAAATAAAGGAACAGTTATGAATGACTTTCACACGCACCAATAAGAAGTTGGCTCCTCACCATAATCATCTCGTCCAGGCTAACACACTCTGCCTTTCAGGCTCCACAATGAAGCGAAAGGCCATGCCCACAACGACAGGGTTTGCTGGGAAACGTGGTCTTCGAAGCGCCGGGAAAACACAGAGGCCGCCTGGGTGTTCAGATGGGGCCTCATGGGAAGCACACCCCGCGGACACAGCACATCCTGCAGCTTTAACACGGACGGGCCTGCAGAGCACCTGGGGGCGCGCCTGAGGGCCAGCCCTTGTGTGCGAGTTTGCACATTTCCAGGGCATTCAGCGAGAGCAAGCGGAACTAAGCCTCAGTCCTCCGAACACACACAACAGCCACAAAAACCCACACATCAGTTCACAATTCCTTACGTTAGACGGAAACTTCCCACATGAATGGGATCATGAACTCTACCCACAAGGACTAGCGCGAGGCTGTGACAGACCCCTGGGCTGGATGAAAGTAAAACAAACTCTGTGAACAGTGCAGACGCTTGAAGGCCAAAGCCAAATGCCAATGGCAAAGCCCTTCCTTCACTTGCTCTTTGTAAGTTAATTTCGGGCCACCACGCGCACAGATCAGTCATTTGTGCAGTCCTGAGAGAGTGCTGGGAGCTAGGGAATTACATCTCATCTCCACTGTCCGTCAGGACGACGGGAATGTCAACATCGGAACCGACCGACCGGACCGTCCGAATCTGTGACAGATGCTGGGCGCCCTCCCGCCGGAGAAAGGGGGAGGGGGGTGTGAAAAGACCAGCCCGGTGCAGTGTGGTCAGGGAGGGGCCTCAGAGCCATAGTCTTTGTTGTGAAAGTTATGGCAAAGCACATCCTTTTTTTTTTGTTCAGTTTTTCTTTTCAAGCAATAATTTTATAACCAAACATGTTTAATAAGAAGACTAAATCTAGGGCATCACAGGGGACTAAAATATAAACAAGTTTCAGACAAAAAATGTAAACAGGTGTCAAAAAACTAAAATGTAAACTTAATTAAAAAAAAGAAAGAAAAGAGTTGGGAGCGAGACGTAAACATACCCGGCGCAGAGGACATGCCACCCGACAGCCCCGCGGCGAGGCGGGAGGAGCCGCCCGGCGGAGGGCAGCCCGCTGACCGGGCCGACACGCACCCCGTTCACAACGCAGTCGCATGGCACCTGCTGCCCGAGGCGTGAGCACCGCACACCGCAGGCTCTCCGCCCGGTGACAACACACAGACTCCCAGGGGAGGCGCCATCGGGGGCCAAGACGTTGGTGAGAAAGCTATTGTGAAAAGGAAATGCTTAAAAACGCCACATTTAAAAGACTGACCGTGCCCCCAGGCTCTCCGGCCCGGGCCACCGAGGCGGGGAGAAGAGACACCTGCGGGGCGGGCGGGTGGCAGGTGCAGGAGGCGCCGGGTCCTGCCTGGCTCCCCTCGGCATGGGCGGGCTGGCTCCCAAGGCACCGAGTTCCCACCAAACACGGCGCCCGCCCAGACCACGTGGGGGCAGGGCAGCCGGTCCATCTGCTTACAGTGCATTCAGCTGAGGGTGAAGTTGGATGGAGGGGCGAGGAGTAAATAAATGAAAGGCAGGGCATTTGGTAACATGCAACCTAGTAAACATCCAGCAGAACATGACTGACTTTCATTACTCAACTACCCATGAACATGTACAACTGAAGGGTGAGCGGGGATAGTATATCAACACTGAACGTCGTCCGCCGTAAGGAGAGGTCCTCTTCACTGGCAGTCAGGCTGTTGGTGTGCTTCGCGGCACCTGGTGAACTCACCACAAGGTTTTGGTTGAATGTTCTAAAAAGTCAAGGGTTAGCTTGGAAGTAGAAAGAGTGTGTGTGTGTGTGTGTGTTATTGTGTGTGTATGTGTGTAAGTGTATTTCCTCTAATCAGAAACCTCTGACCACTTTGTCTAGCCTGGGATTATGGAAACTAGACAAAGAAAGTATGTTTTAAGAGCTGTGTATCTTACACACACACGCTGCTGCTTCTGCACCCACACATACAGGCACACGTGCCCTGGGAAAGACCGCTGTCCGATGCTGAGAAAACAGTCACTGGGTTTGATCAGCGCTGCGGCTGGGAGTGTCGGTAGCACAGTGTCCAGAACGTGGAGCCGTCCTCGGAGGGGGAGCACAGTGGCCGCGGGCGCGGGCCTAGGGCAGGTGGGCGCTGGTCCGCAGCCAGTGCAGGCCCTGCTGGGAGTACTGCACCAGGTGCTCCATGCTGCTGTGCAGGGTCACCGGCCCCATGAGCAGGTCCAGGTCGTTGAAGAATTCTAGGGGACAGACAGAGCGGTTAGCGTGCGACCCTGGGGCCCACGTGACTTAAGGAGCAACTCCACTCATGGTCCTAGAGAGGCAAGCTTCTCTGCCCATCGTGCGGCTCAGCGCTCCACTGAACAGAGCGGAACACCAAGGCACAGGACTCAGACTTTTATCCAATGGTCACTCTGTGGGCAACTTCTAATTCCAGTGAACAACGTTTACTTAGCCCCGTGAGGGGAACCTTGGTTCCGCCAAGGGCCATTGGGATATTTATACCATCATTCTCCGGCCACACAAAATTATCCACTTAAAAACCAGCCTGCTGCATTTCATAAACTCACCCCTCATGCCTTGGCAGGGCCAGACCAAAGGATTTTGGGGGCCTTACAGGGCCTGCGGGCTGGACTTAGCCAAACCCTGACTTCCTCAGGACATTCTCCCGGAGCAGCAACCTTCCCACCCTGGCCGTGGGCGGTGGCTCCGGCACCCTCCCCTGACCCAGCTGCGGCGTGCGCTGCACTGACACGGGTCCCCTGGAGGAGGCTCCGGGCAGCAAATCAGAGCTCCCAGTGCTTGGACGTTCTCTGGGCTGGTCCTTCCTTTAAACTTAGTATGTGCCAAGGCCCTGTGCCAGGTGCAGCAGGGCAGATAGGGAGCGTACCAAGAGACCACAGCCGAGTGGCCGGGAGAGGCAGAAACATGCACAGGGCCGCTGGGCCATCGTAGCTGGATCACCGAACAGCACTCCTTCAAAAGGAGTGCCTGGGAGAAGTCTGCAAAGGAGCTCATGTGCATACATGCTGAATGGGGGCCTGCTGGAGGCCAGGGAGGGGTGAGGGGGACGCCAAGTCCAGGTGGCTAGGATCAGAGCAGAACCAGGAGGGGAGCTGTCAGAAACACAATACTGACTTCCTGTTAGACCTGTGCCCCTGGGCCTCAGGGAGGAGCCGTCTAGTGGCCACTGGCAGTGCAAGGCCTGGCCTGCGCAGGGTGTCCCGAACCAGCCACGGACATTTTATACATTTGTCCTTCTGCGTTGTCTACTTGGGACACCCTCCCCACCCCATCTCTGCTACTCAGCCACTATTTGCTTTTCAAAATCCTGTTCCATGCCGGCTTCCCAGTGGATTGTCAGGGTCAGCACCTTTGGGCTGCACATTGGGAGCTACCTGGCTTTCTCCTCAGTTTCGTGAACTCGGCCCCACTGCCTACTCCTGCTGTAACTTCCTCATCGCATGTGGACACCCGGGCTTGTCCTCAGAGGCTTATGCTGTCACGGCACCAAATGCGCATTCAATGACTGGATGTATAAAAGAATGTAGACCTGTTGACCCCAAAATTCTACTTCTATAACTCCTTCCTATGAAAATAATAAAAAATATAGAAAAGGACTTATGCGAAACTATTTATCACAACCTTATTTGTAATAGTGGAAAAAATTGGAAGTAGCCTAAAGTGTCCAACATCAGGGGAATGGCCCAAGAAATCTTACGTTGTGGTTATACAACCACCGTGCTGACAACATTATAGAACCAGCATAAAGGGTGTTTTTGAACTAGTTAGTAACATGAGACAATTCCTGATATACTGTTAAACAACAACAACAAAAATCAAAACAGGACATAACACTGTAGATATACAATGACCTTATTGTGGTAAAAAAATCACCCTTATTTGGAGGAGACCAGAAGAAACTTCAGTAGGATGTTAACAGGAATTATTTCTTGGTGGTACTATTACTGATGATATAAAAAGCTTTTTTTCCTCTACAACAGTTTTCTGTACTGTATAAATTTAGCCACAATAAACATGCACTCCGTTTATAATCAGTAAAAAACACTTAAAAAAGAAATGGAACTTTTTGCTTCATATAAACACTTTCTTTTTGGTTGTAAGCAGCTATCACTTCAAAAGCCAGTAACATTCACACTCATTAATTAGTTCATTCAGTGTTCCAGACCTCTGCTGTGTTCTGGGCTCGGTGCGCGTCTTAGGAATACAAAGCCGGATAAGACAGAGTCTCCCTTCAGGGAGCTCACTCCAGCAGGAAAAAGAACACGTGTGTGCACATCTATATCTGTATCTACAGATCTGTATCTGCACAGTACTGCGTCTTTATCATCTCTACTGGAGGCCCAGTGCATGAATGCATGCAGGGGGGGACGGGAGGGGGTGTCTGGCTGGCCCGCCCTGATCAGGGCCGACCCTGACAGGGGCAGGGCCAGCTGGGGGAGGGGCTGCAGGCAATTGGCCAGCTGGCCCTGCCCCCTGGCCAAACTCCAGGTTAAGGGGACAATTTGCATATTAGCCTTTTATTCTATGGGATGTGCAATCTTCCACAGTGAAGAAAAGGTGGGTTCAGGCCCAGGTGAGGGGCGGGGTCAGGAAGTTTCACGCTGTAGGTGACAGCTTCTAGGATTTCTGCTTCGGTCCATGACGACAACGTGTGTGGTGACGCCCAAGGCCAGGCTGTCTCCCTGAGCTGAGGTGGAGCCATGCACGCCCCCCAAAGGCACACACCTCGGTTTTCCTTGGCCAGGTTGTCTGCCATCTCCCAGTAGTCGTAGCTGTGGAGGATGCTGTTGGTGATGCTGACGTGATTGGCTGCCATCTGGTGGATGCGCTGTGGGATGCTGACGATGGTCGAAGGGGACAGGGCGCTGGTGTTGGAGAGGCTCCCCTGCGATCCCACGGAGCTGGTGGGGGAGGGGTTGGGGGACATGGGCGATGGGGTTCCAGTGCTCCTGGAAGGGGAGAGCAAGAAAAGCAGGTGGAGAGGCTGGCTCCCCCTGAGGCGGGGCAGCCCCCGGGCACCGTGAGCAGAGCAGCACCCTGCCCAGCATGGGCTTCTCGCCTTTACTTTGGGAACATGAACTTACTTTCCACCGGCCCCCCATGGAGACGGGGCTTGGGCAGCTTTCGATGAATTCTGCAGGAAAAGAGAAACATTGACAGTGAGCCATTTGCGTAGGTTTACTGAGCTGACGATGCAAGCTCTCAGGGGATGGCTGAGAGGAGTAATGGCTGACACTGCAGATAAAATGCAGATTCCCAGAAAGGAACCCGGGAAGTCACAAATCCTAGGCTGCTGGCTCCCCCTCTGAAGCCCAGTGGGGAGCTGCCTGGCCTGCCGGGCTCCACAGTGGGCGAAAGCAAGAGCTTCTCCACAGCTTGGGACTTCACGCCCCGAATGCAATGTGTCAAACTGAATCAGAATCCAGGGTCTGCTGAATCCTGAGCCAGTTTAATTTTTCACCTTAAACTAGCTTAATTCTTCTGAAAAAGAAAAAAGAGCTGGCCTCCTGTCCCCTATGAGAACACCTCATGTTGAAATGTAGGGCATGTCTGCCTACATTTAATGCCTGGAAATATTTTAACTTGCAAGGCTTAAAAGTATTTCTCTTGCCGAAACCGTTTTGGCTCAGTGGTAGAGCGTCGGTCTGCAGACTGAAAGGTTCCAGGTTTGATTCTGGTCAAGGGCATGTACATTGGTTGCGGGCACATCCCCGGTAGGGGTTGTGCAAGAGGCAGCTGGTCGATGTTTCTCTCATCGACGTTTCTGGCTCTCTATCCCTCTCTCCTCCTCTCTGTAAAAAAATCAATAAAATATATTTTTAAAAAAAGTATTTCTCTTAAAGAAAGTTCCTCTTGAATGTTTCTAAAAAAACAGATTAAAATATATTTTCTGGACAGGTGGGGTGTTCAAAAATTCTGATTTTTCTGAATATCCTGACTGGGGAGGATATGTTTCCCAAGCCAGTTGTTTGCATCGGGCATTGACAAGAAGCTCTGCTTTTGGTGAGGAAGTTCCTAAGTGTACAGACAGACCCTCCCTGAGAGCCTTCGATGACTCTGGGACCTCCGTTCACGGCCTGTGAGAGGGACGAGGCCTCTATACGCTGGGGTGAGTTTCCCTCCGTCCACGGCCTGCTAGAGCACATGTGTCAAACACAAGGCCCGCGGGCCAAATCCAGCCCGCCAGGCCTTGCAATGTGGCCCGCACCGCGCTGTCATCACTGCACTCCGCTGTCAGTTTATGACATTGTCAGTTTATGACTGTTCAGTAAACCATTAGGCCCGCGATTTAGGCTGGATTTTAGATTTTGGCCCCTTCTCTGATTGAGTTCGACACCCCTATGCTAGAGGGTAAGAAGTCTCCACACGCTGATGCGAATTTTCCCTCCAGAGACAAGAAAACAGCGTTGGCCTGGCTCCCTAGACACAAAGCATTTCCCTTGGCTAAAAAGAACTTTATGAAGTGGCGACTGAGCTTTAGACTCTAGCGGGGTGCTATCAAGAAGGCAGAAATGGCCTTGCATGTGGCCACTGTGCAGCTGCCTTCAGGCTTCTTCCAGACCACCAGGCCCCGTGACGGTTAAAACACGAGGGAACAAAGTCCTCGGTTCGGACAAATGGGTCAGTGTAGGCGTCAGAGGTTCCTGCATTCTCCTCAAAGCAATGGATTCCGTCCTCAAATGTTTCTGGTAGAAAGACAACTAAATTTGGGGAACAATGCCCCCCGATAGCCAGACAGTACCTTGAAATAGTCGATAAGTGCTTTTGAATACTTGACAGCATGGTCCCTTTTGAGTCGGAACATCCGCCAGTACAGGAGGGCCAGGCATCGGTAACTGCGGGGAGAAGAGAGATGAGCCTGCAAGCATGAGTGTGTCCTGTGCGAACAAGACTTTTCAAAAAGCTCCTTTTTTGTTCTGTTAATCCTCACCCAAGGATATTTTCCCACTGATTTTTAGGGAGAGTGGAAGAGAGGGAAAGAGAGAGGAACACTGATGTGAAAGAAATGCATTGATTGGTTGCCTCCTGCAGGAGCCCTGACTAGGGCCCGCGGGCGTTGGGTGGGGGGGGGTGGCCTGGGACCAAGGTATGTGTCCTTGACTGGAGTTGAACCCGGGACCCTTTGGTTCTGTCCACTGAGCCAAACCAGCTAGGGCTCAAAAATATTATTTCAAGCACTCAATATTTATATCCTGATTGTATATACAATATAAATACATACATGTCTCTGTAAGTGTCTGATCTTCCTTTTGTTCAGAAGGAATACTTCAACATTTCAAGGGGTTACTCCATCAATGCATTTGCCATCAGATCATTTAAGAAAAGCTTTATTGCTTTGTTGGGGTTTGGGACTGCCATTTCTTCTGTCACCACTAGAGGACAGTGTCTCTCCACAGAGGAGAGAGCAAGCTGCTGCTCACAGCTCACAGCTCACAGCTTTCACAGCTTTAACTGCTAACTGGAGTTTCAGGGCAGAGTGACCTCACTGACTTCCCTCTGGCACCCTGGACTTCCCGCACCAGGGGTGTCGCTGAAAGAATAGCCATCCACCTGCGCTTACTCCTTTACCTTTAAACTATTTCGCTCAATTACAATGAGTTCAAATAAAGGAACAGATACGTGGTTTCATAAACAATAACAACTATGCTGAGAATAGTTAACATTTTATTTTATATATTTCATTATTTACATATTAGTAACCTTATATAATGGCAATTATTAATCATCATTATTTTATTAGCCCTAATATGAAATTTAAAGTTTGAAAAGAGTGCAGAAAGCATTTCCTGAGACATACCCTCTCTTGTTTGGTGCTTTCCCCTCGTAATTATTGGCTCACCCAGGGGTGGTGCTGACCTGGGAGATTACCAGCATGCCAAATGAGTAATGGTCTCCTCTCAGCCCATCAAACTCCAGATGACGTGACGATGCTACACTACGTGAGGCCCTCTTTCTTGTGTATGTTGCTGTTATTTATTCATTTTTGAGGCTCAATTGTCTACTGCAGATCAGGGGAGTAAACCTTTGGGGACAAACATTTTGGATCCCTGCCTCAGAAGGAACAAAGAGAGAGGTATCTTGTGATTTGGGGGCGTGGGATGAGGTGTACTGAGAAGATGTCACAGGGAAATTACTATTATAATCACATATTCATTATTAGTGAGATCGTTATAGATATAAAAACCTATTAATGTTGGTTAACATTTTACAAGGAGAGCTTTTATTATCAAAGTGTAATGAGCTGCTCCTCAGTTTAATGTGTTGAGGACTTGAATGCGTCATCTTCATTCATTCAGACTAATCCCATGTGTAAAGAGATAGATGAATTATTTTGATAGCAACTCAAATGTTAAACACAAGAGAAATTACATTTGGCACAATTCACATTGACATAATTGAAACACAAACCTACCTGGTTTTAACACACACACACACACACACACACACACACACACACAGGAAAAGTTACCCTAGCATAACGGACTTGTTGATTTTCTTTCTTTCTTTTTTTAAAAAATATATTTTTTATTGATATTTTACAGAGAAGAAGAGAGATAGACAGTTAGAAACATCTATGAGAGAGAAGCATCTATCAGCTGCCTCTTGCACATCTCCTAGTGAGGATGTGCCTGCAACCAAGGTACAAGGCCTTGACCGGAATTGAACCTGGGACCTTTCAGTCCGCAGGCTGACGCTCTATCCACTGAGCCAAACTGGTTTTGGCCCTGTTGATTTTTAATACCCGAGTAGGCACCTCATGGCTGGCATAGCAGCAAGCTATGGGTGGGCTCTCCCTGGCCACGATTGGACTTGCGTTTGGTTTTGCATGTCAGAGGCACTAGAAAAACATGGTGCCTCTCAGCACCTGGTTTACCAATGGCCACACACAGGTAGGGCAGGCTGTTGTAAGCCGATATGATGCACTCACCATAACGCAGCCAGCTGTTTATCCTCTGGTGTGGCATTGGGGCCTGAGTGGGTCTTTAGTCTCATGGCATACCTAGAGGAAAAGAAAAGAAAGCAAAACTGAAGAAAAATTTAAAAGTTTTAATTAAATATATTGGGGAGACATTGGTTAATAAAATTATGTAAGTTTTAGGTATACAATCCTCTAACATCACATGTATATTGTTTAACAACCCAAGTCAAGTCTCCTTCCATCACCACTGAACCCCACCTTTCTCTCTGTAATCACCATCTGTTGTCTGTGTCTGAGTTTCGTTTTTGCTTAATTCACCTTTTTCACCCAGACCTGCAACCCCCTTCCCTTCTGACAGCTGCCAGTCTGTTCTCTATGAATCTGTTTCTATTTAGTTTATTTATTTTGCTCATTAGATTACACATATAAGTGAGATCATATGGTATTTGTCTTTTTCTGACTGGCTTATTTCACTTAGTGTGATGCTCTCCAGGTCCATCCATGCTGTTACAAAAGGTAAGATTTCCTTCCTGTTTTAATGGCCAAGTAGTATTCCCTTGTATAAATATACCATAGGTTTTTTATCCACTCATCTACTGATGGGCACTTGGGCTGCTTCCAAATCTTGACTGACTACTGTAAATAACGACGCATTGACTATAGGGGCACATATTCTTTCGAATCAGTGTTTCAGGTTTCTTTCAATATATTCCCAGAAGTGGAACTGCTGGGTCACAAGGAAGTTCCAGTTGTCATATTTTGGAGAAAATTTCATACTGCTTTCCATAGTGGCTGCACCAATCTGCTTTCCCACAAGGGCTCCCTTTTCTCCACATCTTACACAATATTTGTTTGTTGATTTACTGTGATAGCCTTTCTGACAGGAGTGAGGTCACATCTCATGGTGGTTTTAATTTGCATCTCTCTGATGATTAGTGATGCTGAGCATCTTTTCATATGTCTATTGGCCATCTGTATGTCCTTTTTGGAGAAGTGTTTATTCTGATCCTTTGGCCATTGTTTAATTGGACTGGTTGGTTGTTTTTTTAGTGTTGAGTTGCCTGAGTTCTTCATAAATTTTGGAAATTGGTTTCTTCTCAGATGTATCATTGACAAATATGTTCTCCCATTCAGTAGGTTGTCTTTTCATTTTGTCAATGTTTCCTTTTGCTGCACTAAACTTTTTAGTTTGAAGTAGTCCCATTTGTTTACTTAATCTTTTGTTTCCCTTGCCTGAAGAAATGTCAAAAAAATATTGCTATGAGAAATGTCTGTATTTTCCTCTTGGACTTTTATGGTTTCAAGTCTTACATTTAAGTCTTTACTCCATTTTGCATTTATTCTTGTGTTTGGTGTAAGAAGGTGGCCTAGTTTCATTTTTTTGCATGTATCTATTCAATTTTTCCAACACCATTTATTGAATAGACTTTCTTTACCCCAGTGTATGTTCTTTTGTCAAATATTAATTGACTATAAAGATATGGGTTTACTTCTGGGCTCTACTCTTTTCCTATGATCTATATGTCTGTTCTTATGCCAGTACCATGCTAATTTGATATCCGATAGTGTGCTTTCTCCAACTTTGTTCTTCTTTCTCAAGATTGCTATTTAGGTCTTTGGTGATTTCATATAAATTATTGGAATATTTGTCTTAGTTCTATGAAATATACCAGTGGTATCTTGATAAAAATTGTATTGACTCTGTAGATTGCATCAAAGGTAGTATGGACATTTTAATGATGTTAATTTTTCCTATCTATGAACATGGTGTACATTTCAGCTTATTTGTATCTTTTAAAAAATATATATATTTTATTGATTTTTTTACAGAGAGGAAGAGAGAGGGATAGAGAGTTAGAAACATCTATGAGAGAGAATCATTGATCAGCTGCCTCTTGCACACCCCCTACTGGGGATATGCCCGCAACCAAGGTACATGCCCTTGACTGGAATCGAACCTGGGACCTTTCAGTCCGCAGCCGACGCTCTATCCTCTGAGCCAAACCGGTTTCAGCTTATTTGTATCTTTTTATAATTTTCTGAGCACAGGTCTTTTACACATCCTTGGTTAAATTTACTCCTAGGTATTTTTTTTTTTTTGATGCAATTGTAAATGGGATTGTTTTATTAGTTTCTATTTCTGATAGTTAACTGTTGGTGTATAAAAATGCAACTGATTTCTAGGCATTTATTTTGTATCCTGCTACTTTACTGAATTCATTTATCAGTTCTAGTAGTTTTTTTGGTGTTATCTATAGAGTTCTCAGTACACAGTATCATGTCATTTGCAAATAACGACAGCTTTACATTTTCTATTCCAATTTGGATGCCTTTTAATTCTTCTTACTGTCTGACTGCTGTGGCGAGGATTTCTAGTACCATGTTGAATAACATTGGTGAAAGCAGACATCCCTTTCTTGTTTCAGATCTTAAGGGAAATGCTTTTAGTTTCAGTCCATTGAGTATGATGTTGGCTATAGATTTATTATAAATGGCCTTTATTATGTTGAGTTATATTCACTCTATTCCCACTTTGATGAGAGTTTTTATCATAAATTGTTGCTGGATTTTTTCAATGCTTTTTCTGTATCTATTTATATGACTAAGTGATTTTTATCCTTCATGTTGTGGTGTATCACGTTTATTGGTTTGTGCATGTTGTACCAACTTTGTATCCCCAGAAGAAATATCATTTGATGATGATGCATGATCTTCTTAATGTATTGCTGGATCTGGTTTGCCGATATTTTGTTGAGGATATTAGCATCTATGTTAACCAGAAATACTAGCCTATAATTTTCTTTCTTTATAGTTCCCTTATTTGGTTTTGAAATTAGGAAAATGCTGGATTCAGAAAATGAGCTGGGAGTCTTTTCTCCTTTTGAAATATTTGGGGTAGTTTGAGAAGGATAGGTGTTATCCTGTTTCCCCAAAAATAAGATAGTGTCTTATATTATTTTCTCCCGAAGTTGCGCTAGTACCATTATTTTCAGAGGATGTCTTATTTTCGGGGAAAGATGGTAGTGAATGTTTAGTAAAATTCAACTGTGAAGCTATTCTGTCCATGACTTTTGTTTGTTGGGAGCTGTTTACTGTTTCCATTTCATTAGTTGTAATTGGTCTATTCAGATTTTTTTTTATTTTTCCTGATTCAGTTTCGGATGACTATGTTTCTAGAAATTTATCTATTTCATTCAGATCGTTAAATTTGTTGGCATATACTTGTTTGTAATATTTTCTTACAATCCTTTGTATTCCTGTGGTGTCAGCTGTTACTTATCCTCTTTCATTTCTGATTTTATTTACTTGGGTCCTCTCTCTTTTTTCTTGACGAGTCTGGTTAAGAATCTGTAAATATTGTTTATCTTTTCAAAGAACCAGCTCTTAGTTTCATGGACCTTTATATATTTTTTAGTCTCTATACCATTTATTTCCACTCTGATCTTTATTATTTCCTTCCTTCCACTTAATAGTACTCTGAGCTTTTCTTGTTGTTCACATGATAATATTTTTGGTTGTGGGGTTAGATCATTTATTTGAGCTTTATCTTATTTCTTGAGGTAGGCCTATAATGCTATAAATTTCCCTCTTAGGATTGCTTTCACTGTGTCACATAGGTTTGGGGTTGTTGTGTTCTCATTGTCACTTGTTTCAAGGTATCTTTTGATTTTCTCCCTTGATCTCATTGTTAACTGATTCATTGTTTAGTAATATGCTATTTAGCCTCCACATCTTTGTGTGTTTCTTAGCTTTTTTCTTGTGATTGATTTCTAGTTTCATACCATTATGGTCAGAGAAGATACTTGCTATAAATTTCAACCTTTTTAAATTTATTGACACTTGTTTTGTGTCCTCACATGTGGTTTACACTAGAAAATGTTCTATGTGCACTTGAAAAGAATGTATATTCTGCTGCTTTGGGGTGAAATGCTCTGAAGGTACCAATTAAATCCATCTGGTCTAGTGTGTCATTTAAATCCGTTTCCTTTTTGATTTTCTGTCTGGAAAACATTGATGTTAATGTTTAATGATAAATGGGATGTTAAAATCCTATACTGTGACTGTATTACTGTCCTTCTCTTGCTTTATGTTCAAGATTTGCTTTATATAATTAGGTGCTCCTATATTGGATGTTTAAAAGAGTTATAGACTGTTGTTAGATAATGATCCCTTTATCATTATGTAGTGTTGTTCTTTGCCTCTTAATGTAACATTTGTTTTTAAGTCTATTTTGTCAGATATAAGTATTGTTACCCCAGATTTTTTTCACTTTTATTTGCTCAAAAAATATTTTTCCATCCCTTCCAGGAATATCCCTTTATTTTTAAAGAGGTCTCTTTGAGATGGGTCTCTTGTACACAGCATATATATGGGTCTTGTCTTCTTATCCATTCAGCTACCCTATATCTTCTGATTGGAGCACTTAAGTCATTTACATTTAAACTAATGTTGTCCCAAAGGTCCCTTAAACTATGCACATTAAAAACATCTTTTTTTCTTTTTTTCTTTTTGCTGCTCTGTTTGGTTGCTTTCTACTACTTTGTTTTCTAAATCACTGATTCGATCCTCTGCTTCATCCATCCTACTGTTTATTCCTTCTAGTGTATTCTTCATCTTAAATATGGTATTCATTTATGACTGGATCTTTTTTTATGATTTCGATGTCCCTTTCCACCTTGTACTTCTTACTAAGTTCCTCAAACATCCTTATAAACATTTTTAAAAACTCTGTATCTTATAAATTACTTGTCCACATTTCATTTATCTCTTTTTCCCCCCTAGAGATTTATCCTGTTCTTTCATTTAAGGCCTTTGTCTCCCCATTTTGGCTGCCTATTTGTATTTTTTTTCCTTTGTATTAGGTATATTTCCTATGTCTCCCAACCTTGGTAGGCTGGTCTTATGTAGTAGGTGTCCTGTGGGATCCAGTGGTGTAGTCTCCTTAATCAACTGAGCTGAGTGTTACAGGAATATCCTTTGTGTGGGTTATGTAAGCCATTCTACTGTAATTAAGTCATGAATTTGCTATTGGCCCATTTGGTGCATGGGTTTGAGTCTCAGGCTGTTTGACTGTGAGGCTCAGTCAGTGTGTACTACAATAGTTGCTGTGCAGGTGCTGACCACACTAAGTATCGATAGAATTTGCCTCAGCAGGGTCTGGTGCCTGCAGAGATCTCACTTTGGCTATGCCACGTGCAAAGCTATCCAGATCCTGCTCTGATGTTGTCTGAAGTTGGCCATTGGGTGTGTTGGTTCTGGGGCCTCTTGGGAGGGACTGGTGCAGGTTAATATCAAACACTGCCTATGACTGATCCTGGGCAACCTGTTTGGAGCTACAAGGGGATCCATAGTTTCTGGCTGCCTCTGCTGTACCTGGGTACGCGTGCAAAGGACCAACCTATGCATCAAGGCTGGCTTGCACCAGCACCAAGTCCAATGTTAGGTCAGCAAAAGGCCCAAGGCGCCCTGATAGTCACCCTCGCCTGCTGGCAGCCTGTTAGGCTCAGTCACTGAAAGAGCCTCTGATGGTACTTGGGTTTAATAGGTAGGTTCTCAGTGAGTCACCAGGTGTGAATGGTGTTCACTAGATGGATAACACGTTCAATCAGTGTGCCAGTGCTGGGTCTGCGGCCACTCAGCCAAGGTCCTAGGGTATACCAAGTCTAGCTTCCACCTGCTGGGTAACTACAGACCTTTGTGGTAAAGCAGGGTCTTAGACAACTTTCAGGGTGAGGCCAGGAGGGTTTATCAGGCCCCACTGCCCACGGTTTGGCCCTGTGAAGGAGGGCTCTTCACTGGTCAGGCATAAGAGAGAACCATGTTCTAGAGCCACACAACCCAGGATGTCCCAGATTCCGCCAGGAGCTCAGCATTAGGGCTTCTGCGAGATGGAAGGTGGGACTAGGGGATCTCCCATGTGAGGGAGTGCTGGCCAGGCCTGGGGGAAGGAGGAAGGAGTGGTCCCACTCTAGTGCCACCCAACGCAGACACTGACACCCCGAGTCTGCCTGGATCTCTCTGTTCAGGCTTCTGACTCCTTAGCAGGGTGTCGTGTCCCCCCCCCCCCCCCCCCCCCTCGGTCAGAGACAGGGATTCCGGGGGGTGGGGCTACTGCATTTACCAGGTTCATGTCACAAGGAGGGGAGTGCTCTGCCAAAAGAGAGATGGCATCTAGGGTGAGGGAGAGGGACTCAGCACAGGGACCCTGACAGCTGTCCCTTTCGCTCTCTCCCCAGCATCACAAAGCCCAGTCTCTCCTCAAACAACTCAAGTCCACTTTGCCGGAGCCCAGGATGAGTTGCTGTGAATACGATTTTGTTTGCTGGCCCTTTAAGAGGGAGACCTCTCCCTGGTGGACAGAATTCCTGCTGATTTTTACAGCCCAATGTTCTGAGGCGCCTATACCCAGCTCTGATGCTCTGGTCTGGGGAGCCTGGCCTGAGACCCCAGGCTCCTCAGAGGGAACCTCTGTAGCTGAGATGTCCCTCTGGGCTCTCAGATGCCACCCATGAGAATGGGGCCATCCCTTTCGTTCCTACCAGTCTCGATGTGGCTGCTGTAATTCCTTGGGTATAATACTTCTCTTCAGCTTGTCTCCAGTTGGTTATTCAGGATGATTGTTCTATAATTTAGATGTAACTCCAGTTTGGTTCTGGGATGGGTTAAGTGTAGATTCCACTTATCCACAGCCACCTTGGGTCCCATCGAAATAAATTTTTAAAAAATAACTTTTTTATTAACAACAGAACATCTTCTATGGTGGAAGTTCTCTCTGCCTAACACTTAGATTTTCATACTGCTTGCAGATAATTCTTTCTTCAAAGCTACCTGATGTCACCTCATTTTCCTGTAGCTTTTTAGTACTGTGATGCTTAGAACAAAATGATCTTTATAACCACCTAGCTACTTTCTGTGCTTTGGTGATACAAATTCAAATGCTACAGATGGTTAAGAGTGACACCAGTTCAAGCATTCCACATATATGGTGACACATCCATTTTTACAAATTTTGATTTACAGCTGAGTGGTTGACAAGATGAAGGCAAAGTTCAATTCTTCTGGGCCAATCTCCAGAAAAAAAGTTCATTCCTACACTTAGATAAATGCCTGGCTTTACCTCCTTTTCCTTGTGACAATGTTTACGCTGACAGTAGTGTAAGTGTCCTGGTGTGTAATTAGTGGCTTTTATTAACTTAAATAGTTAATCACATTTATTTCTTTGGATTCTGGCCATCTCTTCAAAAACATACCAAGTCACTTGCAGACTCTTTGAGAGAGCTGAAGTATTATTTTTTGGCTTCCATGGTTTCAGATGCAAAGTCAGCTGTCATTTGAATTGCTGCTCCCCTGCAGTAACATGTCATTTCTCTCTGGTTGCCTTCAAGATTTCTTTTTCTTTGTTTTTAGTATTCAGAAATGTAGTTATGATGTGTCTTCATATGCATTTCTTAGAGTTTATCCTATTTGGGTTTTTCTCAGCTTCTTGAGCTTGTACGTTTATATATTTTGTCCAATTTGGCAAGTTTCAGCTATTCTATCTTCAAAACTCTTCAGTCTTGCTGTCTTCCTTTCCTTCTGGGACTCCAATGATACATACGTGGATCTTCTGTCACTGTGTTTGAGGCACTATACATTTTTTCCAGTCTATTTTCTTTCTGTTACTTAGATTGGGTAAATGCCATTTCTGTTGATTCTATCCTCTGTCATCATCACTGTACTACTAAGCCCATCAAGTGAGATTTTTATTTCTGTTAGTTTTGGAAAGAATTATTTCATATGAAAGGTATTAGACATTATACAAAGAAGCTGAATTGGCTAAAGACAAATCATATGACAAAGTTTATCAGTGGGGTTAAGAGATGAAATTCCCTATTGATTCATTAATGAGAGGATAAGGATGTGCCTTTCCGGGTCTCCATCATGGAAAAGAAAGGTCTCCCACCCACCTCTTCACCTGCCCCCATCAGAAACTTTGTTTTGCTCACATGACATGCCTTACCCCAGGTCGGGGAATGATGTGCACATCTAACTCTTACACTAGGACAGTGGTCGGCAAACTCATTAGTCAACAGAACGGCAAACCGCGGCTCGCGAGCCACAGTTTGCTGACCACTGCACTAGGACAACGCCAGGACACTCTGAGATATTAAGTCATAGGATACATTTCCTTCCCTAAAACCCCCCAAATCTGCTTTCCTTTCATTAAATACTTCTGAATCATTATTGATGGAGTTAGAATTGAGATTACACTAATATGAATCATATTTTTAAAAAAGCAGCATAGACGTCAAGTGAGTTAAAAATTTGCTACTTCCTAGCTGGGTGAACTATGCATAAGTGAACTATGAATAAGGAGTCATAGGAGAAGCCCTGCCTGACTCATCACGAGGGCAAAGGAAGCAGGGGAGGCAAAAGCTTACATTCTCACTTTCAGAGGCAAAGGTTCTCAGTAGCTGATACTGCAGGTTGACATTCTCCTCTGTATTCAGAGCACTCGCACACAGTCCTCACTCCTCGACCCCACCGCCCAGCGAGAACACCCAGCACTCACCTGATGAGTTCCACTGTTTCCGAATACATCGTGTATGGAGATTTGGATTCCATTGGGCCCTGTTCCATTGCATTTCCACACTCAATGAATGACAAGGCTGCCTCGGCATAGTTCAAAGCCTTTCCGAACTTTTCCACCTGTTCAACAGTTAACACAGTGTCTCCCGTAAGTACAGGTTTTAAACAGTATTGTCACACAGTCTATACACCTCATTTGAGAAATCCTGTGAATGGAACTGAGAGAGGGAAAAAAAAAAATGGGGCACTTCCTTCTCTAGTTATCTTCATAATTTGCCACTATTTTAGGGTAAATGAGTGAATGGTTACAGACAGAATTGTACCAAATCCATGTAACAACTGCCAATCAGAACCCCTCAGAACTTCATGGTCATTCCTCTTTCAACCCCTAAGGGCGTGGCAGCTACATTCCTTGTTCCTCCATTCTATGCTAAATACACAGCGAAGCTGGTGTGATTCCTTACAAGAATTTTCATACTCTTTTTAGTATAAATCTTCAACTTTGATGATTTACAGCATAAACATGTGCCTTTGTATTTTACATTATCTAACATTTCCCTTTCCATGCCTTTCTCCTAGTGTGTGTGTAGTTATTTCTTTAATAGTCAGGACCTCAGTCAGGGAAGAGAGTAAGGAGAGGGGATAAAACTCAAGGCAATATTTCAGTTTAGCTAAAATGGAATACAGAGTTATATTTAATAAAGAGTCTTTTTTGGATTATAGGAGGTTGTCTAAGTTGATGTTTAATCCTTCCCCACAATAGCAAGAATGCGCTTTATATTCTCAGATTCTATTAAATATAAATTTACACATCAAGTTCCTGGTTCCATACTTTGCTACACTCTGTAGATAATTACATGTTTTAAGTTTGAATCGCATAATCTCTCCAGTATTCATTTGTGAATCAAAACAGAATTACACAAATACTCTAATTACTAATATAAGTGTTGCCTCTAAAAAATTTCTCATTGATAATGATGCCTTAGAAAACAGAAATATAGAGCTAAATACTCCCTCATTAGCAAATCAAATTTTTAAACAGCTTATAACCCTAACAGGCTATTGAGCAATATTTCTTGGCAACACTTTCAGATTAAAGAAGCCATTTCAACAGTAAGTATTTCCTGAAGCACCCAGTTCTTTCCTGTGCGCACTTGATGCACACAAGTTCCTTCCAAGAACAGATAATACAATCAGAGAGAAAAAATGGGTACCCACACGACAGTTCACGGTGCAGGGCAGCCTGTGAGTGACTAGCAACTCAGAGGAACGAGTCCAATGCACATGGGATGGAGGAGGGGCAGGTGATGGGGCTGCAGAGGCGGGAGGCCTGGGGGAGGAGACCTGGAAATGCCTGCGGGAAGGAAAGGATTTGGGGACATGCTGAAAGTGTGAGTGCGTGAGAGGGAGTGTGGAGGTATGTGCGAGCTGTGTGCGTGTGAGTGTGCGGTTCTGTAAGTACACAGCCTGATGGCTGAAGCTGTGGGGTGGGACAGGGTGACACTGAATGAAGCATCCTAGTAACCCTGGTGATTCAGGCAGAACTTTTCATTCTGCTTTAGGGTTCGCTGCTCTTCTCCCACAGCATGCCTCTGCTCCTCAGGGGACCGGAAGCCTTCATCAGCCTGTGGGAGTGTGAGGCAAGAACGGCACCTCCTCTGCTTTCTGACACTCTGGCTCTGTGCCTGCACTGTGAACCCAGCCGGGATCGTCACACAAGTGAACATTTGATGGGCAGCATCGGTAGCAGTGGGAGAGGAGCGCTGTACAGTTCGGACATCTTCACACCGGAATAAGACGAAGGCCATCTGAAATGCCTCTGCCATCTCCAGCTCCCCAGCCTCCGTTATACAAGCTGGCGGGAACCGAACCGGCATTCCCTGAGGAGAGAGTCCCTTTGGCCGAGGCCTCAAGATGCAAGAACCACATGATCGCTTTTAGAAAAAAAACAAACCACAGACGTTTTTTAAAAAGTCTAATGTCTAAACAGCCTCGAGCTTTCCAAAACAGGAGATTATCCAGGTAAGAAACATTATTTGTTATAAACACCAAGTCATGGTGACTCCAGAGGCGTTGTGCATTGTAACAGTTTCTGCTGTACAGTTTCAGAGAGGTATTCATTTTTGAAAAGGGATTAGATCCTGGGACCACGCCAAGGGCTGGCCAGGCTAACATGACAGAAAAATGCAAACTTAGATTTTATTTTTAAAGAAAAAAAAAATGCTACCCACTACTCCATTACCTCTAGTTACTATTCAAAATGTAGGGCTAAAATAAAACATTCATTTCTCCAGGGCTTTCTCCCAGTCAGACATTATTGGTTGAAGTCATACTTATTGGGTGATGAGTGCTTGATTATATAAACATTTCCCCATTTAACAGACTCGGCCATCCTTGTAATAGATTTTATAATTACCCAGCTACATTGCCCCCGTGATCAAGGTGCAGTACAGACATCATTTGGAAAAACGTATCTGGAAAGAAAAGGGCCTTACCATTGCATCTGCTTTATGCTTCATCCGCTTAGCTTCTTGCATAAAATAATCGGCACTGCGCGGCCTAGGAGAGGACGATGCCGAATGTCACTATTGTGAAGCATATTCCTTTTGCTCAAACTTTAATCACAATTTAAACACTCTGCTTCATAGGGAATCAGGTATTTTTCACATTTCCAAATTACCACCCGTATGGAAAGTAGCAAAATTATATTTCGTTTAAGTTAGCAATTCAAAACACAGTATATGCCGATCATCTGCATTTACAGTGATTTTAACATGGCTCCCCAATGCCTGCTTTGAATCAGATTTTTTATTGCATAGTTAAGAAAACAAGTAAAAAACTTATTTTGTGATATTTACATGAAACAATGGCTTTTTAATGTAAAGATTGCAAAATACCTCATAATAATTGTATGGGTGAATATAGCTATGTATCCTTATGAAAATCTGTGTCATTTACAGGTATAAAAGGTAGAGTTATATGTACCTAGAAATGACTAGACGCCTGGTGCATGAAATCCATGCATGGGAGTGTATATGTGCTTCAGTCCTGCCTGCACCCTCTCCAACCTGGGACCCCTCAGGGGATGTCCGACTGCCAGTTTAGGCCCTGCAGGATTGGGCAAAAACTGGCAGTCGGACATCCCTCTCACAATCTAGGACCACTGGCTCCTAACTGCTCGCCTGCCTGCCTGCCTGCCTGCCTGATCGCCCCTAACCGCCTCTGCCTGGCAGCCTGATCGCCACCTAACTGCTCCCCTGTTGGCCTCATTGCCCCCAACTGCCCTCTCCTGCAGCCTGATTGCCCTCAACTGCCCTCCCCTGCTGGCCTGATCACTCCCAACCGCCTCTGCCTTGGCCCCGCAACCTTGGCTTTGTCAGGAAGGAAGTTGAACGTCTGGAAGATGTCTGGTAGACCCAGTCTAATTAGCATATTACCCTTTTATTAGTATAGATTTTAAAGCTTGGCAGTAAGAAATGAAAAGAGGTAATGCTGTGTGATTCCATTCCAGTCACAATGAAGTTAACTGTAAAAGGATGTCTCCCTTGTAATAGTGTAATCGTGGCCTGGTTCTCCACAGCTCTGGTTAGCTGGCTAGTAAACATGAACAGCAGCCACACACTATTAAAGCAACACTGCGGCCAGCACTGTTTCTGCCAGGAGACGGAGGTCCTTCATCCAGAGGTTGATCCGAGTGTGCCTGTAACTTTAAGTTACATTAAGGAACTCATCACACTGCACCTTTAAATGTGAAGTCTGATAGTTTTTACACATCTGCATATTTTAGGTGACATCAGCCTACACTTTATGTAGTCAATAAACTTGACTTACTCATGGATAGCCAATACAAGCCAGGACTCCCCGAAAGCGATAAGACGTAGGTAGTGATATGAACCACGGACTGTTTAACCCAGTGGTCGGCAAATTCAGTCAACAGAGCCAAATATCAATAGTACAACGATTGCAATTTCTTTTGAGAGCCATATTTTTTAAACTTAAGCTATATAGGTAGGTACATTGTTATTAACTTAATTAGGGTTTGCGGTATTTTGTGGAAGAGCCACACTCAGGGGCCAAAGAGCCACATGTGGTTTGACGTCCACTGGTTTAACCTATTGTTACATGCTTATGCTGAACTGTCTTTTTCAGATTCTAATGGGCCTTTTTTCCCCCACTGCAATATTAGGTGGTCAGAATATGCTTTTATCCAAAAAAGTCAATATGCTTAGAAAAATCATGAATATCATGTTGCCTATACTACTGCAATCCAAAAATATTATCCTCATTTTAATGGTTTTAATCAATCAATCAATCAATCAATCAATCAACCAAAGAAACAAACTGGTCACAAATCACTGAAGCATAAATATTGTCAGGACTGTGGTATCACATTGGAAATATTCAACTTCAACAAAGAAATGAGGAACACAGTTACAGGGTTTCCTTAATGCAAAATAAAGCTTCCGTTTTTGGCTCATCTTCCCTTCACCATTCCTCCTGTCACTCAGGCTGCAAACTCCCATCCATCTTGGCGGGTCTTCATTGCCCTGCAGGTCCCTTCATTGAAGGCCCTGGGCCTGCAGACTGGTTTCTCCAGTTCATTTCCTAGATGCCCATACTTGTTCTATTTCAATGGCTCTAGTGGCCTTTACATGGCTCTTTTCCAAAATTCTTTGTCCCCATATCAACCTTTGAACACATGTTGGCTGTCAGTTAGGTCTTTGATTCCAATTCTGGCAATTTACCTGATTTTTGTTGTTGGTTTTTAATGAACTGACTTTATTTTTTTAGAGCGAGTTTAGGTAGACAGGAAAGAGAAAGCACAAAGGGTCCCCAGGCATCTGCTGCCTCACAACCCACTGTCAGCATCCCTTCGCTCTCAGCACCCCCACAAGAGTGGAACATTCGTTACGATCAACGAACCCAAAGCCCCCAGTGCACGCTAGGATTCACTCTGAACGTTGTGTATCCTATAGGATTTGACAAATGCTGAATGACATTTATCCACTATTAGAGATTCCTACAGAGCAGTTTCACTGACCAGAAAGATCCTCTGCATTATTGTTTGGTTTTCCCTTTGTTTCACTCGGCGAAGAAGAAAACCAAACCCTGCTGCCAGCCAAACCAGATCAGACTCCTGAGCTTCGGAGGTGGCCCCAGGGCCCATTTGCTCAGAAGAGGAGTCCAAGTATGCCCCTCAGTTTCTCCCGTTATGAAATGCCATGGATGTTTTCTTGTAAATAAATGCCCCTTTCTTTTCTCAAGGAAACATCCACCACAGAAATCTAGGCTCCCAGCACCTCTCCTGGCTTACAGTTTCACTCCCCTCCAGTCTACCCTGGACTTCAGTCCTGATCGATATTTGTGAAATATGGCTTTCCTTACCTTACCTCACCAGCCTGTCACAGACCTCCAGCCCTCTCCAGTGCCCCTGTGCTCTCAGCTCAGGCCTCCAGGCATCTCACCCGCTGCCTCACCAAGGCCTCCAACCGCAGGGGTCGTCTCCGCACTGTCTTGTTACCACGTCATCCCTGTCTCAGAAGCTCTGCTCACACTTTTTCTCCTTTCTGGAATATTCTCTCTGCTCCTTCACTGAGTGCTACTATGAGCCAAATATCACCCATCCCTCAGATTTTCCTGCCAAGAGGCCTTCTTGGTTACTCTGGTCCACCCTCACGTCTTTCTTTCCTAATCTGAGGCACTGCCTCTTGTTTACACTACCCTTCTGGGCATTCAGTTCTCTTCCGAGCTGCACTGGGCCACACAGTCATCGCATTCACACAACTTGGCAGCTGGTCCATTTCAGCGGGGCCTACGCTGTGGCCTCTTTGATCCTTCCACCCTGCAGTGTTAGGCACAGGGGAGAAGGAAAATGAGTTCCCCTGGAATAGCACTGAATTCATTCTGCGCTAGAAGAGAGTGGTGGCTTCTGATGGCAGCAACATAGCCAATGAGCCAGAGAACGTCTCCATGGCAACCTGAAATTCTCTACATCATTATCTGCTCTACACTCCAGTATATGAGTTTGGTCATTTTTTTTCCCTTCCCATTTGGTACGTCTTGTTGCTAACAGATCATCATTTCAAATGCATTTCGTTTTCATGAAAGGATTCTCTCGATAATAAGCTAAGACATCTCAGTTTTTACAAGCCTTCTACATTACCCCTTTGGATGGCAGGGCCTCCTAATTCCTGTTATGGGGTCCTCCATCAGTGCTGTTTTTATCTGCAGCATATGAATGTCTTTTTAAACCTGATACGAAGGCTGAGTCACAAACCCCCACAATAGTGGACGTGGATAAGTAACACATCTAATGTTCTGACTGTCACCGCAGCAACACCGGTAACCCGAGATGCTGAAATGCACCATCCAGAGGCCACTTAGGAACACATTAGAATTCTCATCTCTGCGTGCAACGGAGGCTCATTACATCGATTCACTGAAGACGGCCTGCAGATTGGCCCGTTTTTCTCCTCTCAGGCGATTTCTGGTGCCAGGCTCCGACACCAGGTCATTATAGAGCAAAGGGACCCACGGGGCGTCGCTGAAATTGGCCAGCGGAGGGTGCGTGCTGTCACCAGGCGTCGCCCCCCTGCAATGCTCAGGTCAGCAGGAAAATGAAATCGTCGTTACTGTTGTGGCAGATACAGAACGTGATATGGTAAAGGCACTAAGACGAAATCTAATTATCTCAGGGTTCAGACAGATTTATCATCTATTTTTTTTCTTTTTACACGGAAAACCTGAAGATTTTGTTTTTCGTTCAGATACTAACATTCTTCACATTGTTGTCAGTGATGGTATTTTATGAGGATATAGGAACAAGCCCAATAAAAGTTCAATTAAACATCATCCCCGTAATCGTGCAGCTCGGGCTCTTCAGAAACGGGCCGTGAGTGACCTAAAAAGGCGATGCTTAGCTGTATGTATCTTTGTCATGTGAGGTCTCAGCAGCAAAAATAATCTGAGCACTTGATGCACAAGAATGCTGCTTTCTCTTTCATTTCCTCCCCTCGCCCTCCCACCTACCGGCATGCGCCTGCGTTCTTAGCACCGGTCTGAGCTTCCCCAATGTTTCTCTGGCCCAGGGAGGATTACAGCAACCATGTCCTTTGTTCTCCTTCACTGCGGAGCTGGAGCTGAAAGGCTCCCCGGGAGAGGCTGGCAGACTGCCTCCTGCCACTCCCGCCTCTGGGAAGGAGCCCGGCAGGGCCAGCCTGCTCTGCGAAAGCTGGCAGGGAGGAGCAGGCTGTTTGAATAAACAGGTGCCTTGGCACAGCAGAAATCCGAGTAATTTTCTTGGGGAAGATGAAATTCAAATCAGACAAATAGGCCACTGCCTGCCAAATGGATTCATCACCTGACATCCTGTCAGCTGCCTTGATAACCCCAGACGCGGCCCGTGTCCCGAGCTTTGGGGCACTTTCTTTACAAAGAAGAACGTGAAGGAAGTTGCCAGATGGGAGAGGATGGGAGGCTGGGGGAAAAGGTGGAGGGATTAGAAGTGCAAATTGGTAGTTACAGGATAGTCACAGGATATAAAGCACGGTATAGGGAATATAATCAATAATATTGTAATGACTATGTATGGTGCCAGGTGGGTCCTTAAATTATTGGGGGGTCCTTTTGTAAATTACATAAATGCTTCCCTGCTGTGCTGTGCCCTGAGACTAACACCGAGTGTGCGCTGCAGTGGGAACGGCAGTGAAGGAACGGCTCAGATGCGCGGCCTGACGCCGTTGTGGAGGCCCCGCAGGGCCCGCCCTCCAGTGCTGGCTGTGCAGGTGGCCTGCACCCAGGAAGCAAGATTCCCCTGCAGCTTGTGTTCTCTAACCCTGGCGTTGGCTGGGACCCGAGCCTCTGGCCGTGGCTTCTCGGAAGCACCAGCGGCCAGTCATTGTGCCTTACAGGCCTTGGTTGTGCAGACAATCATTTCCCTCAGACACGGCCACGCACAGAAAACAGCACGCATTTTCCAGCACCAGGCAGAGCAGCAGGTATGTCATTCCATCAAAAGCAACTTTCTAGTGAAATGGACAATCATCAAGTTGATTGTTGTCCTCTGGGTGTGACATCTTTTATAATAAAAGCCTAATATGCTAAGTGTCCAGTCATCCATTCAACCAATCAAAGCATAACATGTTAATGATATGCCAAGGCCACTCAACTGCTCGATATGATGTGCACTGACCACCAGGGGGCAGACACTCCCACCAGGTTAGCTTGCTGCTGGGGTCTGGACCATCGGGACTGAGTGAGTCGGGCTGGACATGCCCTGGAGCCCTGCAGTCCCTCCTGGGCTGGCCAAGCCCCCTTAGTCCCTCCCCAGTCCTGATCATGCATTGGTGGGGTCCCTCTGCCTGGTCTTCGCCATCTTGGACCCCTTGGGGGATGTCAGAGAGCTGGTTTTGGCCCAATCCCAAAGGCCAGGGACCCCACTGGTGCATGAATTCGTGCACTGGGCCTCTAGTTTAAAATAAAATATTACGAAACCCTTTACTCCCTGGCCAGGTAGCTCAGTTGTTCAGAGCGTTGTCCCACTATGTCAAGGTTTTGGGTTCAACCTCCCATTAGGGCACATACAAGAATCAAACAATGGGTGCATCAATAAGTGGTATAACAAACCGGCATTTCTCTTTCTTATCAACAAAACCCTTAAAATGATCAGAGAGGTAAGATTTCAAAGAGAGAAATCTGAATTCTTTGATGCCACCCACTCCTCAAGCGTAAGTCCCCTTTCTCCTCTCTCTTTTTTGATATTATAGAACAAAACAAGGCCCTGGTAGAGAGGCAGGAATTCCACGGTGGAAAAGAATCCCACACGAAGAAAAGAAAGACATACTGATCGAAAAGGTGGGAAGGGGAGCCCCTCAGGCAAAGGGCAGGGCCACAGCAAGCCCTGCAGGGGGCGCCTTGTGATGTCACCACCGACCCAAGGATGGCAGTCAGTGTCCTTTGACTAAATTGTGCTGCCTGAGACCCGCCCTTTTACATACAGGCATCTTCCCATCTTCTGTAAGACTAAACCCTTTCAGCCTGAGGCTGGCGGCCAGGAGGACATTACCAATGCCAAGTCCCCTTCCTTCCCCACCAGGCACACTTCACATGCCACGACTTCCAGCGCCCGGGGCCGAGGGGTCTGTGCTCCGCGTCGGGAGGCCAGAGGAGCTGGGCGCCTGTGGTGGGTGCCACGGGACAGATGGGGCGTTTGGCTGAATGTGAAGATCGTGACTGACTTCCCGGTGAAATGTGCGCAGGAGGCAGCCATCCTTCTGGGAGCAGCAGGCGCCTGGCACGGGGTCGCTGGCTGCCAGCGCGGCAATATGGCCTGTGGGAGCCAGGCTGCTTCTCCCGCCGAGCGCTTCCCCGCTCAGCTCTGCCCCGGGCTTCTGTGCCGAGGCCTCGGACACAGCTGTGCTCCCTCGATTTTTCCGGCCGAGCACCCCGTCACTGATTCTGACACCCCGCAATATGATTTTTTTTTTTTAAACAAAAGCTTGGTAATCACACCAGTGTCACCTCAGGCCTGTGGCTGTCATGTCATGATGTCAGCCGGCGAGGTGCGGCCACACTCCGCCAACCCACGTCTGCGGTTTCCCAGAACAAGCTGACCCGGATCACATTTTAAGAATCGTGTTATTCTGTGCAGTTTCTCCTGCAGCCCGAGGCACACACGGCGCCGCGGAACTGCTAGCGGAGAAAGGGCCGGAAGCCCGGCGCCTCACATGCACGGCATGTAGGTCCCTGGCCACCACGGACAAAGGAAGATGCAGGCGCTGCCCCCGGGGGTGTCTGCTAGTCCCGCAGGGTTCATCCCACACTGGGCACTGGGCACTCCGTGGATTCAGCTGCTGTCTGAACCGCATGTTTATCCAACCATTAATGAGTATTTATAATACAAAAGGACGAGTGTGCTTTTTTAAAAAGCTACATGATGAGGCTTTGAGAATTAAACGACAGCTCAGCATCTGGTGCCCATCAACTCGACATGATTTCAGTGCAAACCTCTCGCCCTTCTCTTCCGCTGGCGGCCTTTCTTTGGCTGTCCCACTGCTTGTTGACACCTGAGTGAGAAGCCAGGAGCGAGGGCCCGGGAGTCAGGTGGCATCTGTCGGGGAGGCTGTGGTGGGGAGCTGCCTGGCACAGGCGAGCGGAGAAGGAGCAGGAGGCTCAAGTTTGTGGTCCCAGAAACCTTTCTGGGGAGGCCACCGTGTGCCTCCCGCTCCCCTGAATAACAACTGAGAGTTAACTACATAATCATGTGTCCTAGCTCCCTCCTGCCACTGTACCTGCCCTTGACAAGCCCGCAGCGCACACCCATGGGACCTGGGAGACATTTACAGACTTCGGTGACTCTCTCGCCCAGTGATCCGTTAAGAGACAATCTCTTACAGCTTTAAGGGAGACACTGCTTATTTCTACTTTTCAAGCTTGACAAATCTGCCCAGGGCTTTCTTAGTTCAGTGGTGGGTGGCTGGTTGAGGTGCATGTTTATTTCACTGCTATGGGTTTCGAATCAACTGGGACACAGGGCGATTGGAACACACCATCTCTCTCTCCCAGTGATGGATATGTAAGACTGCTTTTTTATTCTATTATATCTATCTCCATAAAAGGAGAAACAGTTTTATTGTGGCTGTCAGCCCGAAGAATTAGACATATTGCTAATAGGAAGAGCCATGCAACACCTCGTGGCTGATATATGTGATGACAAAATTATAGCAGTGGCAGCCCCAATAGACTGAGAAACATTGCTTTGTATAAGCGGCTCAAGAAACTGCAGGTCTAAGTACAGTTACTTTGTTGTTGCTGTGTCTGAATTAGCTTTCTGGCCCATGCATTAGAGAATTCCTTACATTTTCATTTCCCGTGTGTGTGTGTGTGTGTGTGTGTGTGTGTGTGAGAGAGAGAGAGAGAGAGAGAGAGAGAGAGAGAGAGAGAATATCATACCCTGAACATTATCTGCTGAAATGTTTGATGATTTGGGCATCTCCGTGTTTGGTCCTGTTGTTAGATTATGACTTCCAAATGCAAATTTCCATGTGGTAATTAACCACAATTCTAATCTCCCATTTTTACGAATGGTTAAAGCTCTTGCGAACAATTTATACCACTGAACCCTAATTATATGTGACCAACTGATTGTATTCACATTACATGTCCACTACCTAGGGTAGTGTTTCCCAAAGTGTGGTACGCGTACCCCCAGGGGTACGGGAAGAGTTTGGTGGGGGTACGCGTTGCACCGGAGTTTGGTGGGGATATGCACTGCACCGTGCTCAGCTGCGCCTAATTTTACGTTCTCATGTGTACAAGGGGTACTCAGCGTTACGAAAATTATAGAAGGGGTACACATATGACAAAAGTTTGGGAAACACTGACCTAGGGGATTAATGATAAGAGAAAAATACTGCAATGTCTTAGATTAAATTACAGCGGTAGAGAGTGAGAAAAGAGTGAGGTAAGCAGTTAGCAGCTGTGGGCCCACAATGTGTCTGCTCACATTCCTGAACGGTTGTTGGAGCTTTGTATCAACTTCTATAGAAAACTAAGATGCCACCGCATCCCATGTATGCATGAACTTTCAGGACTGCTGCCCGTTAGTGGTCAAAATTAGTGAATCATCTTTACACGCAGTGCACCCAGCCTTAGCCTACAACCGTCTTTGCTGCACCGTTCCCTGGCCCCGCTCTGTAACAAATGTACATTCTTTCAAAACAACTTACATCTTTCTTCCCAAAACATGGATACAGAGATCACGTCTGCTCCCCACAGCCCTGCTCCTGGCGGGTGGGACCGCACACCCAGGACCTGGTCCCTTTCTGGCAGCATTTGGCTCAACAGCCCCTTCCTTTCAGAAAAGCTTTGGCAGATTGTCCCCTTTGTCGTTATGAAATGTCTACCTTTGCCTCTTGTTACTTTCTTTATTTTGAGATTTATTTTGTGACGTAAAAGTACGGCTACACCACTTTTCTCTGGGTGTCGTTTGCTTGGAGAATCATTTCCTGCCCTTTCACTTTGAGTCTTATTTGTCCTTGCAGCTGAGATGTGTCTCCAGAGGTGGCACATGGTTGGGCTTTGTTTTTGACTCAATCCACTACTCTGTGTCTTTTTAATGCAACCCACATCAAAATCCCAATGCCATTCTTAAAGAAATAGAACAAGAAGTCATTAGATTTGTATGGAACCACAGAAGACCCTGAATAGCCAAAGCAATCCTGAGAACAAAGAACAAAGCCAGAGATGTCACACTCCCCGACTTACAAAGCAGCAATAACCAAAACAGCATGGTATTGGCAGAAAAACAAACACACAGACTCATGGAGCAGAACTGAGAACCCAGAAATAAACCCCCATATATACGGGCATATAATTTTTGATAAAGGAGCCAAAATTTATAATGGAGAGAAGAAAGCCTCTTTAATAAATAATGCTGGGAAAATTGGAAAGCCACATGCAAAGGAATAAAACTAGATTGCCATTTGTCACCATCTGAAAAAATAAACTCAAAATGGTTTAAAGACCAAAGTATAAGACCTGAAACAATAAGTTACATAGAAAAACACATAAGTACTAAACTTATGGACTTTGGTCTTAGTGAAAATTTTATGAATTTGACCCAAATGCAAGATAATTAAAGGCAAAAACAAATGAAAGTGACTACATCAAATTATAAATTCAAAAGAAACCATAATCAAGACAAAAAAGGCAAACAACACCTCTTATAAGGGGTTAACATCCAAAATATATAAAGAACTCATATAACTCAACAACAAAAATAAATAACCCAATAAAAATGTGCAGAGGAGCTGAACAGACACTTCTTCTCAGGACATGCAGGTGGCCACAGGACATGCAGGTGGCCATAAAAACATGCTCAACTTCACTAGCTACTAGGGAAACACAAGTCAACACCACAATGAGAACCACCTCACACCTGTCAAAACGGTTATTGTCAACAAGATAAATAATAACTCGTGTTGGAGAGGGTGTGGAGGGAAGGACCCCTCACTCACTGCTGGTGGGAATGTAGGTGGACATCCACTATGAAAAGCAGTAGGGGAGTTCCCTAAACTATTAAGAATAGAGTTACCATATGACTCAGCAGCCCCTCTTCTGGGTATCTACCTGAAAGATTTGAAAACATTTATTCATAAATATATATCTACTCCTATATTCACTGCAGCATTATTCATGGAGGCCAAAACATGGAAACCACTGAAGTGGCCTTGGATAGATGATTGGATAAAGAAGATGTAGTACATATAGTATATACAATGGGACATGACTCAGCCATAAGAAGATAAAATACTGTCATTTGGGACAACATGGATGAATCTTGAGAATATCATACTAAGCAAAATAAGATAGAAAAAGTCAATAACCATTACTTCACTCACGAGTGGGATATAAAACTGAAAACAATAAACAAACAAAAACTCACACACACACAGACAATAGTATGGTGCTTACCAGAGGGGAAGGGCATTGGGGAGAGGTAGAACAGGATAAGAAAGTCAAATATCTGGTGACTTGACTTTGGGTGGTGAACACATAACGCAATATACAACCCATAATGATCTGTTATAGAAATGCACACTTGAAACCTCAGAGTTCACTAACCAATGTCACG
Source organism: Pipistrellus hanaki (assembly GCF_964339955.1). Taxonomy (NCBI): domain Eukaryota; kingdom Metazoa; phylum Chordata; class Mammalia; order Chiroptera; family Vespertilionidae; genus Pipistrellus; species Pipistrellus hanaki. The sequence continues at coordinate 52,877,596 of NC_140514.1, forward strand.
CCAATAAATTAAATTAAAAAAAATAACATCTTTGGGCTGTGAAACTTTTTTGTTTAACGAAGACTACCTGCCTTACTGCTTAGGGCAGGGGAGAAGATGAGGAGGTTGTGAGGGCCAGGAGGGGAGCGTGCATGGAGCTGAGTACAGCGAGAGCAGCCAAGGGAAGGGGAGAAAAATACACGTCCTCCTGGGCCACCCTGTTGTGTTTTTTTAAATTCTCATCCAAGAGAGGAAGGAGGAGGGAAGTAGAGAAAAGGGAGGGAGGGAGGGAGAGAAAAAGAGAGAGAGAGAGGGGAAAACATTGATGTGAGAAACACTGATTAGTTATCTTTCCTATGTGCCAACCAAGGATCAAACCTGCAACCAGGTATGTGCCCTGACTGAGAACTGGACCTGTAATAATCTCTCCTTGCACAGGATGATGCTCAGTTGAGCCGCTCTGGCAGGGCGTCCTGGACCACCTTAGCCTTTCGTACATCCAATGACCTTGGAACATTAGTCAATGAGACTAACAACAAATGCGGATTTGGCTTTCTATCCCCAAATTCTGGGGTGCTTGGAGGACAGGTGTCAGGACTGTCGCTTCTATGACAAGGACACTGGGACTTGGGGACATTTAGCACCCTTAACTGTTCTGACTCCGGTGGGTCAGTGGTTTAGCGTCTGTCCCCGGGGCGGGATTGAAGGCAATCTGGCCTGAGGGCGGATCTCTCGTTATCAGGGGCGGCTGCAGCCGGGTTAATGTGTGCCTCACACAGAGATGGACCACTGCCTAGTGCACAGCTGAGGTTGCAAACAGGCGTCAAGCCAAACTCTTGAAACCATCTCTTCTGCTTTCCAGGCTTGTCCTTGACACATATTTTTTTCCCTAAGAGCCGAAGTAATTTTCATAATTTCTTATTTGTCACTTTCAGCATCTCAAGAGCATTCCAGGATGTTATCTCTATTCATCTACTTCTCCTGTTTCTCCTCTTTCAAATTGCTCCTAGGAAAGGAGGCAATACTTGGGTTTTAGTGCAGGATGGAGTGATGATGACAGGATATTTTTTCTGTATAAGAACTCTTTCTACTGGTGTAAAGAACATAGCATTTTATTTTATTTTTAATCCTCACTTGAGGATATTTTTTCCATTGACTTTTAGAGAGAATGGAAGGGAAGGGGAGAGACACACGGAAAAACATAGATGTGAGAGAGACACATGGACTGGTTGCCTCCCACATGCCCCCCTGATCAGGGCCAGGGAATGGGCCTGCAATCATGCCTTTGACCAGATTCAAACCCAGGACCCTTCAGTCCATGGGCCAATGCTTTATCCACTGAGCCAAACCGACTAGGCAAGAACACAGCATTTCAGAGGAAAGGGGTTTGCCTGTTTATCAAAACAAAACACTTCTTTTTGGTAGCATTCAACCGCCAACAGTCTTGAGTTCAAAAGGCTCGCTGATGCCCTCTGCCTTCCTTTCGGACCTCCTGGCTGCAGCCAGGTTCAGCTGCATGTCCCTTTGAGAGGACACTTACCTGACAGGCTTATCAGGAATGGCCACTGTGGCCAGATGCACAGCCCCTTCCCCCGTGGGACTGCCCTGTCCCGCTGGCCCTCACCGCAGCCGCGGATCCACACTCACATGTCGTCGAAGATGAGTTTCTGCCTCTTGCAGTCCCGGTGGCTGCTGGAGCCTGGGGACCACGGCTCTGTCTGCGGCCGTGGCTTGTGGAGAACGTTTTCCGAGTTGTGGTGAGCTGCTTTCTAAATGACAAACAACACGCTGGTTCTGAGAAACTCGCCTCTTGGCTGGAAGAGCAACCCATCACACAGAACAGCTGTGTTCCGGACTCTACGTTAGAATCAGTGGTGCTTTTGTTTAAGTAAAGAAAAAGAAATATGTGCATTCCAGTTCTCAAAAAAGAGTTTCAGATACAGGGTGGGCAAAAGTAGGTCTACAGCTGTTCTGTGAAAGAAAGCCATGCAGGTTATGATTATAGTAATGCAAGAATAAGCTCCGTGTTTCGCACACCCGCACTATAAACCCACGTTTGCCTGCCCTGTATGCTGTGCAGTGTCATCTCATAACAGTGTCATCAGCGAAGGCATGGCTGGCCCAGGCACTGGGTTCAGTGAGGTCAAGTGACAGCCCGAGCCCCCTGCTGTGAGGAAGGCTCAGGGCCAGCCCTCGCCTGCTCTCCTCCACTGGCTAGATGTGTGGTTCTCCAAGTTGACTCCGCATGAGACTCAGTCAAGGGCGCAGCAGCGCACAGACCGTGGGCCCCACCTCCAGAGCCCCCGTCCCCGGGTCAGGGGCGGAGCCTGAGAGCGAGCATTTCTAACAAGCCCACTGAGCTGTAACCCACAATCCCTCTCAAAAGATTAGAAACAGACACTCTCTTATTCACTGTCTGTTAAGATTAGAAAAAGCCGGAGGGAATTACTAGAAATTATTTAAAATATGTCGTTAAAAGGAATACTATTGATTTGTGGAAAAATTAAAAAAATTATAACTCCTGGGGATACACATATTTATAGGGCATCCATTGTGTGCATAACACTTGGATCAGAAGACAACTGCCTTTGGTTATGAAATTCAAATCAGTTCCTCTAAAGTAATTAAAATAGAAGGTAGCCCAGCCAGTGTGGCTCAGTGGTTGAACACCGACTTATGAACCAGGAGGTCATGGTTTGATTCCTGGTCAGGGCACATGCCTAGGTTGTGGGCTTGATCCCCAGTAGAGGGCGTGCAGGAGGCAGCTGATCAATGATTCTCTTATTGGTGCTTCTCCCTTCCTCTCTGAAATCAATAAAAAATATTTAAAAAATAATAGAGTGAAAGGAATAATAAAGTGCATGCCAATGCTTCTTTCAGGATGGACCAATTCTGGGTGTGGGTCAGCTTCCTCGCTGTAAGAGCCCGTGGGCATCTCCTCCCTGCAGGTGGGTGGCACTGCGGGTGTGTGGCCTGTCTAAGCCGCTCTCCCCAGCTGGACGGGAGGTTTCACGCAGGCTCAGATGGAATCTGCTAGATTGTCCTTGCGTCTCTGTTGCTCGGCACAGTGTTTGGCACCCAGTAAGCACCTGCTCAATAGCCATCTAGTCAGGGAATGGATGACTAAATGAAGTCGCTAATTGTTTTAAAAATTTCTGCACACCATACAATTTTTTGCTTGTAGGATCTAGACTAGAGGCAAAGAAAAGTTTTGTTTGTTTTTAAGTTTGAATTGGTAGTCTTTCATTTCAGGTTTTCCTAATATGGTGTTCTCAGATTCTTATAGTTTAGAATTAAATATAATTGTTCCCAAATGAGGGCGCATTTAATTTCCTGATACAACAAGGTTTAAGCTTTTGTAAGACCTTCTACTAACTCTTTGATCTTATTAAATCATGGGATAAAGCACTGAGTGCTGCCTCCCCATCTCTTTGCCAGAGTCAGATGCTCTGTCTCACCGCCCCCAGCCTCACAAAGCCCCACTGGTTTTGATAGGCACAGTGACGGGAGCATGCAGTGGGGAGATCCGGGATGAAATAATGGAGCCCAGCGGGAGGGCAGTAAAGAGGAACCAGCCTGTAGTGTGAGGTGCACAGGTGTCCACAGGTGCTGGGTTCTTTAGATAACATCATCTCATTTAAATCTTTTAATGCTGTTTGCAAATGAAACAGGCTCCAAGGCCACGTGTCCACTAATTTATGAAGCTAGATGGATGGTGCACCCCAACCTCCTGCCCTCCTCACGGGAGGGGAGGACACTGGAATCACCCCAGGAGGTTGCCAGAAGAGGGGTGGTGGTGGGGTCCCACACTCTGGCTGCTATACTGGTCACCCAGGTTGGAGTGGGAGCCCCAACATTTTGGCCTGGGTTTTCCATTCCAGGCTTAGCTCTGTCCTGGGACAGGAACCTTTTCAAAGGAAAGGGTGGGCTGGTCCCAAACTCCGATTCCCTTTGTCTTGTGATGGACAGCATTACTCTGGGCCATTCCTTTTCAGAACGGGGAGTGGAGCCCCACAGGCGGCTCCTCAGTTTCTCCTTCCGCAGCTCTCCCTGCCAGGCCTTCCCAGAGCAGCCTGGGGTCCCTTCTGGAACCTCACGTGTGTGTCCAGACAGTGCCGGGCTAGGACAGGTGGCGTGTCGGGGTGTGCTCAGCTTCACTTCACATTCAATCAGATAGAAAGAGCGTGAACGTACCGTGAGGTCTGCGGCGTGAGCCGGCAGCTGGCTCTCAGCCTTGAGCTTTTTGCTGGAGGCGGTGGAAGGGAACAGGCCGCCGCTGGCCCTGCCGGAGGACGTCAAGTCCTCGCTGGAGTATTTGTGTTTGGAGGCGTCGGAGAGGGGTGAGATGGGCGGCCGGAGCAGCTTTTCATTCTTATTGATGGGGATTGCCAAGCTGCAGAAGAAAATCACGGTAATGGAATGTCAGGAGCCAGCACAGGGAGAGGCAAACGTCTTATATATGACCCACGCCGCCTATTTAGAGCTGGCTGGCAGCGAGACGTTTATGGGGAGTTATTACACCAGGAAACAATTTTATGGCACTAGGACCGTAACAAACAATAAGCAAATTTCACTCATTGTTTCTTTACTTGTCCTACAGGATGAAGAGTAACTCTGGAGTTAAATAACTAAGAATAATAAGACTTTCATTTTCCAAAATGCACAACCAACGTCGTCCTGCTTTCCTACTAAGTGTCAGCAGCAAGCAATGAGAAGTCAATCACACCATACTTGTTCCTATTTCTAAAAGGACTTTTGCTAACAACTGAGCTTATACTAATTATTTAATGGAGAAAAACAGAATTACAGAATGACTTGCAAAGCAACAAGCAACTTTTAATTGTTAGGTTTCCCAGCTAACCTGGCATTGATCAGAATGAACACAGAACAGAAAACTCATCAGAAGTGACATTTTCTAATTCCCAGCTCTTGATTTTACTTCCAAAACTATCGTCTGGAACTCCCTCCCCCACAATCAACCATCAGAGAAGTTATACTTGAGTTATTGTTAGGACTCTCTCCATTACTTAATTTGAAAAAAAATTGGGAAAAGACACATGAGCTTGAAAGAAACTCAACCATTGCTAATTTAGGATGCTTGTAGAAAGAAGTCCCCTGATAGTCAGATAAAAAAAGAAAAGGTAAATTAATTTAACAAAATGTAGTCATTATTCCCACAGTTATGATTGTATATGGTGGCTATCCCTGCAAACAAGTCATTAAAGTCACTTCAAAAGCAATTGCCTTAGTAGGTGGTGACCATGTAGAAATAGCAAACTCAGGCCTCAGATGACAAAGGCAGGTTCTGGAGATTATGCAGATAGACATGGTTAGGGATAGACTTGGTGGTGATCTATTTCTGGTTCGAACAGCACTGGATGTCTAACAGCTAAGCAGGGGGAGGCACGTCGGGAAAACTGCGGTGGGCCAATCACAGTCCCCGGGCGAGTGATGATGGAGGGGAAGATGGATGTGAACAGTCTGAATAGAACTGTTTCCTGACACGTGAGTGAAAAACGTCCCTCATCTAATCTATCATTGTCCATATATGTGATTTTAAATGTTCATGGAAAACTGGATTATTACACTGTATTATCATGGACATATGATTATTTCTTCTTTATCATTATAAATTTATATAGTCAAGTTGACCAAAGAAACTTCATTTGGATCTCCTTTTTGGGATGGGTGACCGCTTTACATATGGGGTTGTCTTATCACACGGGTATAACTGACAGCAGTCAGCACAAACCGGGGGGACCCAGCCCGCCTTTCCTAGAAAGTCTGAAGGCACATTGCTATGCCCAGGGCCATCACTTACCACGAAGCCACCAGACGGGCATGTGGAAAAGCAGGGGGCCTCTGGGGGGACCTTACTAAAGGCTGCAGCCCCTACCTTGATTTTTCCAAACAAATCTGATCCCCTGGGGTGTTTCGCTAGAATCTCTATGTTTAGTTCTTAAACCCGACCTTGTAGAAGCATGTGCTTTCTCAAGGATGCTTACCTGCTGATTGTACCTAAAGGTTAATTTTAGTTCTAGCTGTTGTGACAATAAAAACCCAAGGAGGCAGGCAATCAAGGCTTTTTTGACTCCTTATGCCAACTAGCCCCTTAGCTTCTCTTTCACAGAAACGTGTGTCAGAGTAATCATTCATCTGTCGTTCAGGCTCTGCCATGCAAAGGCTCCTACTGCAAGAGCTTACGAGTCCTGGGCTCCGTGAACTGGGATGGAAGTGACACTCTCACTCTCTATAACCTCTCCCTGAAATGGAGCATAATGAATGCTGTTTATAATCACCACCACTTAGAAATCATGTAGTCACAGATGTGCTGGAAAGGGTACTTATCCTGGCCTGGGTGGCTCAGTGGTTGAGCGTCAACCTATGAACCAGGAGATCGCGGTTCAATTCCTGTTGAGGGCATATGCCCAGGTTGCAGGCTCGATTCCCAGTAGGGTGCGTGCAGGAGGCAGCTGATCAAGGACTCTCTCTCATCATTGATGTTTCTCTCTCTCTCTCTCTCTCTCTCTCTCTCTCTCTCTCTCTCTCTCTCTCTCTCTCTCTCCCTTCCTCTCTGAAATCAATAAAACAAATATATATGAACTTTAAAAAGAAAGGTTACTAATGCTAATGCACAAAGAAGCACATATATAACTCTACGCACATTTGAAAGATTATTAGGAAGCACTCTGTCCCCATTAACTTTCCCCCAGTTATTCTGGGGTACTGTCCACTCGGACAGGCTCTGTGGACAAGGCCAACGGTGTGATGTTCAGCTCTCCCTCCTGTTCACGCCGCCAGGAGCCCGGCCCCTCCACGGCGGCCGGCCCGCTCCCACGCCTCGCTCTCCGTCCCTCTCCTGTGAGTGCTGCTCTCCATCTTCCCTGACCTTTCTGCTTACAGGTGCACGGGCTGTGCTGCGGCATCCATCTCCCCTCACAGATGCTATGTCTGCAGCCAGGGAGAGTGAGGAGCCTTCGCAGAGGAAAAGTGGGTTCCGAGCTGTGCTATTTCGAAATGGCGAGAGCGTCTGTGACTGATGAGAAGCCACTGGCTTGTGATGAACACCGGGGACCTTGCCTTGCGAGGAGGACATTTGTCACAGAGCGGACTCAGCGCAGCGCGGTCCGTCTGGAACTCCGGCAGCGGCGCCACGAGGCGGCCGTTAACCTTGGAGACACAGAGCCTGTCTAACACCACGATTTTAGTCTACATCCAAGAGCCTTAGGGGCATCGTATGGAGATTCAGCTCAAAATGTATGCTTCTCCATTTGTGTGATAAGCTTAGTGTCCTAAGCTTAGCTACTGAAATCACGATTTAAGAGCCCAGCGATGAAGCTCTCAGAGGGAGGTGTGCAGAGCTGGGTGGCAGTGGTGACTGCCTTTTGTTACTGAGAAGCACTCACACCCGAGCGGTGACCTGAGCAGTTACCCGAGTGCACATCTGAGTGTAAGGACAAGCCTCAGGTTAACCTGCTGAGAGCAGGCCTGGAGCCCCAGACCAGAGCAGTCCTAAAACCCAACTCGCCATGTGGCACACGGCTTCAGCCCAGAGCCCCCTGCCCCCAGCTCGCCTCCGCCCGAGGGACACGCACCTGCTGACGTTCATGTTGCAGGGATTCGCGGACACAGTGTTGCTGGCAGAGGCGGCCAGGCGGGAAGAGCTTTCCTTCTCTCCTGGGGCCTTCTTGACCTCCCGGTAGTCGTCCTCGTTGTCACACTGCGTGCAAACAAGCAAAAACAATGAGCTGCGGCTGTGAAAGGATCGTTGTGAGCTCCCATCACCGTCTTGCTCACACACAGCACGGCCTCGGAGGCCCGCTCGCTGCCTCTCTGGAAGGCATCGGAGCAGCCATATGGTCCAAGCACCCGGCCCTGGTCTGGGTTCCCTGCCAGCGCCTCCTCAAATGAGGAGGAAACGGGTCAGTTTTACTGCGGGAACTTCAGTGAGAGGGAAAGCCCTGCATCCCGATAAAAAACGCAGGACACACCACTGAATGGGGAAAACGGCTCCGCCGTCAACAGAGACTGCCCTGGCCCAGCCTCGGCACCTCTCCCGGCATTTCTCGCTAACGGAACAGGGCACAGCAACCCATTCTCAGTGCCAGGAGGGCAGTGACTGGCTCGACCCTTTCTCCTGAAATTCACGGCTTTTATGCATTTCAAGCAAAGGCTGTCACCTCTTGGTGCCTCACTCCCAGTTCACAATGGCTCTCCCGTGCTATCGGAGAACCCTGGAGGCACCTTTTTGTAAAACAGCACTTGGATCCAAGTATGTTTCCTTGGTTACGTGTGACATTAGACGTGTTTTAGGGTGCCATGCAAACACGCCCTGTCTCATGTGCAGGGCCCTGGGCAGTGTTGTCCAGAAGACAGTTTTCTCTCTGGCTGGGACTGTCACAGCCTCTCGCACAAGGACCCCAAGGGCTCCACTGGGACCCCGGAGGATGCCCAGCCCTTGGCTCTGGGCTCCAGCAGAGCTGGACTCTGCCCCTTCGGCAGCCTGGTCTATGGGTCCCATTTCCTGCACCCAGTCCTGGGGTCTTCACACCCAGATGCTGAGTAAAGAGCGCTGAGAAATGCTCTTCACCTTCTCAGTGTCTGCGTTTAATGATAATTTATCAGATTTTATGAGCTTGGTGACAGGCTTGGCATAAATAAAGTTTCATAAGTTAAAATTTAAAAAGGTCATAAATAATAAAATTATTTAAATACAGAACATTATGGAATTTATATATACTTATACATATTTGCATATGTCTTTCTGCACATCTCCTTCTCTATATCTATATATGCCTGTACAGCTATCTGTATTTCCAATCTATGTTTATCAATTTCTCTCTCTGTATATTTCTTATATATCTTTGTGTCTCTCTTACCCAAGCCCCCTCTCTTTCCATCATTCCATCCATGTATCCATCAATCCCCAGGTGGTTAACTGACTGATCAGTCAGTTGATCACCTGAGGCCTGACTGATAAGTCAATCCAAAAGTGATGAGGAGGGCAGGATATCCAGAGGAAAACAGGAAGACAGCGGGGGAGGGCTTACCCACATTACTGAATTATACCATCTGACCTGCCCGGTGCCCTTGCATAGGTGTCACCATTTAGAAAGGAAGAAAGTGAAATAAAGAAAAGGCAAGGCCACCAGACTAAGGTCACCCAGGAGGCAGTGAGGACTAAATAATTTGCTGGTTCAGCACAAAATGAAAATGTTGGGCTCCTTGTTAAAAAAGCAGGAAAAGGTCCTTATCATAAAAATTATTATTTTTTTATTTGACAACAAAAGCAAAAATAAACAAGTGGGACTTCATCCAACTACAAAACTCTGCAAAGGCCAGGAAGCCATCAACAAAATGAGAAGGGAACCTACTGAATGGGAGAAAGTGTTTACACACCATACAGTATATCTGATAAGGAGCCCACAACCCAAATAGATAAAGAAGTCACAGAACTCAACAGCAAAAATCCCAAAACAAACTATCTGATTAAAAAATGGGCAGAAGACCTGAATAGACGTTTCTCCAGAGAGGACATACAGATGGCCAACAGGTGTATGAAAAGGTGGTCATCATCGCTCATGACCAGAGAAGTGCGAACCAGAACCACAGAGAGAAATCACCTCACAGCTGTTAGCTGGCGATGATAAGAAACAACAAGTGCTGGCGAGAACATGGGGAAAAGGGAGCCCTCCTACACTGTTGGCGGGAATGGAAATTGGTGTAGCTACTATGAAAAACAGTATGGAGGTCCCTAAGAAAATTAAAAATAGCATGTTATCCAGCTATCCCATTTCTGGGTATTCATTTGAAAAAAATGAAAACACTAATTTAAAAAGATATGTACATTCCATGTTCACTGCAGCATTATTTACAACAGCCAATATAGGAACAACCTACATATTCATCAATGGATAAATGGATAAAGAAATTGTATCTACATAATATCTATATAATATACACTGAGTGGCCAGATTATTATGATCTCTGAACGCATAATAATTTGGCCACTCAATGCATATCCTATATAATAAAAGGCTAACATGCAGCCGAAACCGGTTTGGCTCAGTGGATAGAGCATCTGTCTGTGGACTGAAAGGTCCCAGGTTCGATTCCGGTCAAGGGCATGTACATTGGTTGCCGGCACATCCCCAGTAGGGGGTGTGCAGGAGGCAGCTGGTCGATGTTTCTCTCATCGATGTTTCTGACTCTCTATCCCTCTCTCTTCCTCTCTGTAAAAAATCAATAAAATATATTTAAAAAAAAAGGCTAATATGCAAATTGTCCCCTCGACCAGGAGTTCAACCAGCAGGCAGGCTTGCCAACTGCCCATGTCCATGTCCCCTCCCCCTGGGGAGGCTGGCTGGACACCACCCATGCACGAATTCATGCACCAGGCCTCTAAAATGTGTACACACACACACACACACACACACACACACACACACACTGAGTGGCCAGATTATTTTGCATTCAGAGATCATAATAATCTGGCAACTCAGTGTATATTCACACACATATACACATGATACAAAAAATGGAATATTATTCAGCCATAAAGAAAATAAAATCTTTCCAAAATGAATGAATGTTATGATAAGTGAAATAAGTTAGACAGAAAAAACATAAATACTATATAATCTCGGTTCTATGTGAACTCTACAAAATAACAAAAAAATCCTAAATAAATCCCCAAGCTTATGTACCTAGAGAACAGACTGGTGGTTGTTGAGGGGCCTGGGGGGTTTTGGGGGAGAGTGGATGAATACATGAAGGGAATCAAAATGTACAAACTTCCATTTACATAATAAAGAAGTCCCCGGATGTAACATACAGCATGGAGACTATAGTTGATAATACTGTATTGCATATGTGAAAGTAGACAGGAGAGTAGCACTTGGAAGTTCTCATCAGGAGAAATGAAATTTGTAATTATGTATTGATGATGGATGTTAATTGGACTTATTGGACTTATTGTGGTGACCATTTTGCAATATACACTACAAATATAGCATCATCACACTGTATACTAGGAACTAATACAATGTTTTATCAATTATACCGCAATTGTTTTTAAAGCAGGAGGAGTAATTAGAAAGTACTAAAGTAGAAAACATTTCCTGTCTCTCAGTGTCTCCTGATCTGCCATGCTGGCGTCTACTTGAGACCTTCCCTGAGGCGTTGGCATGCTTGGGAGGGGGAGTGTAGACTCTGGTGCCCAGGGTCCTGTCCGGTGACTGGGCGCACGCACGCACCCCACCAGCAAAGGATTCCCACTGCCCACCAGGGGCGGGCCTGCCTGGTGAGGGTAGGAAGTCCAGTGGGCCTTTCCCCTTTCCCTGGTTCCCACTACCCAAGGAACCCGGCAACCCTTAGGGGATTGCAGTCTCCTTTCTGGGAATTCTCAGAATAGGACAGGTTTCTCTGGACCACACATGCTCTATTGTCCTATCAGACTTCACTTACAGAGCACAAATTCAAAGAGAAAATGGAGAATATGAAGACAGCAACCACCAGCATTAAGCCCCAAGCCCAAGCCCTTCTGAGCAGGGAAAGTTCAGCACAAACCCAAGACTGCCTTCTATTGGGAGACCTGACCAGACAGCCTAGGCTCACTCCTGCTCTGCCCCTTACCACCTAGGGAACCTAGGCAGATTGCTGTAATCTCCTGAGCCTCAGTTTCCTCATCTGGAAAATGGGCATGACAATGATATTTGCATCATAAAGTTATAGGACTCAACGGTTTAATTTACACCAAGTGCTGCATCCCTCATGAGGATATGCATATGTGTCAACTGTTGTTAATGATTTTGTCCTAACTTTGGAACTATCCATGATTACTGCAACCTTTGGTTTGTTACCCATTGTGTTTTTCACTGTGGTCCAAGTTACTTTTAAAGACACAGTAACAGGAGGGAACAATAATCTTCAAAATTGGCTGTAATTTATAACTAGGTTACTTCCATGCTGAAAAACCTTCGAAAACTGCTGAGCATTTGGGTCAGCTTCCAGATGTGTTTCCAGCTTCCCTGTCCTTTCTCGTGCCTGCGCTTCCTGGTTTCCCTTCCCCTCTTTTGGTGCCTCTTCCTCCCTGACCCTCTAATGGCAGTCACGTGTCACGTAATGACATTTCAGCCAATGATGGGCTGTCTGTATGATAGTGGTTCCATAAGACTGTGATGGAGCCCGGCCAGTATGGCTCAATGGATGGAGCGTCACCCCATGCACCAAGAGGTTGCTGGTTTGATTCCTGGTCAGGGCACATGCCTGGTTGTGGGTTCGATCCCCAGTAGGGGGCGTGCAGGAGGCAGCAGATCAATGTTTCTCTCTCTCTTCCCCTCTCTCTCAAATCAATAAAAATGTCTTAAATTTTTTTCTTAAAGATCATAATGGGCTGAAACATTCCTATTGCTTAGTGATGCCGAAGCCATCCTCACATCACAGCTCCAGGATCACTCACGTGTTCGCCATGAGGCAGTGCAAACCAGGCTGCTGCTCTGCCCGCCGTATGACGGTGCAGCACATACAATATGCACAGCCCACAATACATACCTGATAATGGTAACACACAACTATGTTAGTGATTTGTGTATTTTATCATTTATTTGTGTATTCCTGCTACTTACTAAATTTTTTTCTCTACAATAGTATGCCTTCTTATGTTAGCAGCAGCCTCCTACGTCTCCTGTCCGCCTGCCTCTTTCCTCTATGCCTGCTTTAATGTCGTGCTGTTTTCTACAGTAACAAGCTCTGCAGGCTGGTAGCCCAGAGCAGTGGCCTGTCCCTTACGGCCTGGGTGAGTAGGAGGTCAGACCATCTGGGTTTGTGTCACTGCACTCCGTGAGGTTTGATCAAAAGCAAGATCACCAGCCATGCATTTCCCAGAGCAAATCCCAGCCATTAGAGGGCACAGGACCATACTCAAACCCCTCCTCCTCGGGGCACTGTCCCCGCCCCGCTCCACCACCAAGCTCCCATCAACACGCTGAGGCCGTGCTCCCCCCACAGGGCCGTCCTCCCACGCCTGGCTTCATGCACTGCTCTCCAGGCTTCCCCATCACAGCCTTACATTTGCCGGCTCCTTAGTCGGTGAGTGAACCCACTGTAGATGCCACTGCACCCCTCCCAGCAAAGAATGGGGCTCACCGCGAGGCTAGCTTTCCACAGGCCCAGCTCGCCTCGCACACACCTGATAAAGACTTCAACACGCAGCGGACAGGGCTTCGCTACCAGAGCTGTAACACGGGATCACAGCCGTGCTCCGGCCCTGGGTGCTGAAGGGTTTACCCGGATGACTGTATGCCAGCCACTTACAACAGCGCCGGGCCTGTGTCAGTGCTGTGTGAATGTTTGCTCTGTGAGACACAGAGACTGCTGCTGCCTCCCATCCCGGACCAGCAGCCGCGTGTGCTCTGTCTCCCCAACCGCAGCCCTCCTCCCCCAGCCCCCAGCCCTCCCCCCCCAGCCCACGGCCCTCCTCCCTCAGCCCACAGCCCTCCTCCCTCAGCCCGGAGCCCTCCTCCCTCAGCCCCGCAGCCCTCCTCCCCCCAGCCCCCCAGCCCGCCCCCCCAGCCCGCAGCCCTCCTCCCCCAGCCCACGGCCCTCCTCCCCCCAGCCCCCCAGCCCTCCTCCCCCAGCCCGCAGCCCTCCCCCCCAGCCCCCCAGCCCTCCTCCCCCAGCCCGCAGCCCTCCTCCCCCAGCCCCGCAGCCCACAGCCCTCCTCCCTCAGCCCGCAGCCCTCCTCCCTCAGCCCCACAGCCCACAGCCCTCCTCCCTCAGCCCACGGCCCTCCTCCCTCAGCCCACAGCCCACAGCCCTCCTCCCTCAGCCCCACAGCCCTCCTCCCCCAGCCCCACAGCCCTCCTCCCTCAGCCCGCAGCCCTCCTCCCTCAGCCCCACAGCCCTCCTCCCCCAGCCCGGAGCCCTCCTCCCCCAGCCCCGCAGCCCTCCCCCCCCAGCCCCGCAGCCCTCCTCCCCCAGCCCCGCAGCCCTCCCCCCCCAGCCCCCCAACCCTCCCCCCCAGCCCCGCAGCCCTCCCCCCCCAGCCCCGCAGCCCTCCTCCCCCCAGCCCCGCAGCCCTCCTCCCCCAGCCCCCAGCCCTCCTCCCTCAGCCCCACAGCCCTCCCCCCCAGCCCCCAGCCCTCCCCCCCCAGCCCGCAGCCCTCCTCCCCCAGCCCGCAGCCCTCCTCCCTCAGCCCGGAGCCCTCCTCCCTCAGCCCGGAGCCCTCCTCCCTCAGCCCGGAGCCCTCCTCCCTCAGCCCCGCAGCCCTCCCCCCCAGCCCCCCAGCCCTCCTCCCTCAGCCCGCAGCCCTCCTCCCCCCAGCCCCCAGCCCTCCTCCCTCAGCCCCACAGCCCTCCCCCCCAGCCCCCAGCCCTCCCCCCCCAGCCCGCAGCCCTCCTCCCCCAGCCCGCAGCCCATGCCTACCTTGCGTTTCCTCTTGGATTTGGGCAAAGCCTTCTCTACGGGTGTGTCGGCCGGGTGGCTCGGAGGTGCGCTCTCTGCCTCCTTGGCCGCGGGCGCCAGGGCCCCGGCCTCCTGGGGCAGGTGCTCTGGGATCCTGGACAGGAGCGTCAGGTCGATTTTGACCCAGAGAGACCTGACCTCGTCACTGTCCTTCAGCGGGGAGAGGAGCTCGTTGCGGCCGAAGGGGACCAGCGTGTAGAACTGCTCCTCCAGCTCCTTGGCGATGTCGCTGGTGGTCCTGGCGTTGATGGAGCCCACAGGTGCGCGGGGCCCGCCGCCGCCGATGCCGCCGGCCGCCTCCTTGAGCCGCTGGTCACTGGCAGGGGCGGCGGCCGCGGCCTGCGCTTTGGCCAGAGGGTACTCCTCCTGCTCCGACTCCAGGTCCGAGTCTGAGGAGGAGGAGGACGATGAGGACTCTGTCTCGATGAACTCCTTGGACTTGGGGACGATCCTGCTCAGCCCCCGCGTGCGGCGCTTCTCGCAGGGGACGGAGGCGGCGGCGCGCAGCTCCTTGCGGTGGCTGGTCCGGCTGCTGGCGCAGGGCCTGGCTTTGGGGGGCTCCGGAGGGACGGGGGGGATGGCTGCGGGCGCCCCCAGCGCCTCCGCGGGCTCCTCCGGCCGCTGGCAGCTGGCGGGCTCCCCGGCGGAGGCCCGCTCGGTGCGCCTGGGGGGCTTCTTGCCCGCGGACCTCCGCGTGGGGGCGGGCGGCTCCGGGGGCGCCCCAGGGGCCGGCGGCGGGGCGGCTGCGGTCACCGCCACGGCCACGGCCACGGCCGCGGGCGGGGACTTCTGCTTCACCCCCTTGGTCCCCGGGGCCTTGTTGGCTGTCCTTGGCCGCTGCTCTTCCTTGCAGGCGCTCTTGGCGTCCTTCTCCCTCAGGCCGGCCTGGCACCCCTCGGGCAGCTTCCCGCCGTCCTGGGCCGGGTCCTTCCCGGGGGCGTAGTACTGGCCGCCCTCCAGGCCGTGGCTCTCATTCTGGACCAGAATGGGCGGCTTGTGGGGGTTCACTTTGTTCAGCCATTTGTCCAGCTGCCACTTGTTAGAGGACGCGGGCTCAGCCTGAAAGCAACAAACAGAACATCCTTCGTTACAGACCTGCTGCTTCACCTTCACCTACTCCTCCAGGGGTCTGGGCAGAAAGAGGATGGGGCGGGATGAGGGGAGGGGCAGGGGCGTGGCGTGTGGGGCAGAGCTCAGTTGGCACCTGGATGCAGGGTGGCGTTCCATTCCTGTCCCAGGTCGCTTAAATGTCAGTACTTTGAAGTCCATTGGAATAAATTTAGGGATAGCACTGTGCTTCATTAGAACCCATTTCTAACACTTTTGTGTGCTATACAATGGATAACTTTTATAATTATAACATACACGCATACATACTTACACGGGATTCCGTGGAAGTTACCTGGGGAGCGGTCTGGAGCCGTGTTAAAGCGCTCAGTTTCTGTAAGGCTGGCATTCTGGGGCCATGGGAAGAGGGGGGCATGGGGAGGCTATCCCAGAGAAGGGACGTGGAGTCCATGCGGGAAGGCAGGCCGGGCAGGTACCGGCAGCGGCGGTCACTGCGGGCACACGGTTTGGCTAGAGGCATAGCTCCCCCACTGAGCAGCCGCCTGTGTCCCTGAGCTCTGGCGCTGGACCTGGTTAATCCACCCCTAACCTGCTCCCATCCACTTTGCCAGACATGTTTCAGACGTGAAAGTGACCATGGGAAGTATTTCCTGTGAGCCATTAGTTCAGAGCAAATCATGGGTATTCTAGGTTTCAACAGTAAACTCTGCCCCGGGCACAGAGCGCCTAGGCCCTAGGGCCATGGTCAGCAAACTGCGGCTCTTTGGCCCCTTGAGTGTGGCTCTTCCACAAAATACCACAGCCTGGGTGAGTCTATTTTGAAGAAGTGGTGTTAGAAGAAGCTTAAGTTTAAAAAATTTGGCTCTCAAAAGAAATTTAAATTGTTGTACTGTTGATATTTGGCTCTGTTGACTACTGCTCTAGGGGAAGGCCTTAGTTCTCTGTCCCATAAAAAGGTTAAGAGCCGAGGACATGCTTGATCGGTTGCTTTCTAATAAAGCCCATTGACCCATCATCTGTGATGATTAATGGGAAGAGTAGAACTAACCAGAGTGTTTGCAGTTTGTGACCATACGTGAAAAGGAGAAGATATTTGGGTTAGGTGATATTTTTTTCCTTCCCATAGCCCCCCAGCCTCTGATCATGGCGTCTGCTGTCTCAGGGGAGACCAGAGACCGGCCCAGAATAAAGATGGCACTGCTGGCGTTGCCTTTTGAACATGGCTGGTTCAAGTCCACAGCAAGTCAGCCTCCCTCGGAGGAGAAGCACATTTCCTTTAACACAAGAATTTCAAAAGTTGTTTTCACGTATCAAGATTTGTTTTCAACAGTGGGCTCCAGCTGAGGAAGAACCCTTGAGGAGCGTGAAGGGAAGGAGGGGCCTGGTGTCTGGGGGAGTCGGGGTCGTAGCTCAGGAAGCTGGGAGCTTCTGAGGGGCCAGGGGCCCGGGGCCAAGGCGAGGGACTCAGAGCATGGGAACCAGGCACTGAGCAAAGCAGGGACATCCTGCTGCTTCTTCCCAAACGATGCGACCGCTGCACCTCAGGGACCCGGCAGCGGTGCCCAGCGGCCCAGCATGGGCGTCCGAGGCCCGTGCCCTGGGCCGTTGGTGGCAAGGCTTCCCACAAGGACACAGGTGTGGGAGGCGAAGCCCTCATGGCCCTGACTGGGGTGCCTGGTCTTCGCTTTGTTTTCATGCACCGAAAGTAAGCACAAAAGAACACCAACATCCTTCTGGAGGCCCCGAGTTGTGACACGGCAATTCCGACCTGGCTTCACGTGGCTTCTCGAGAGGAGCCCACAGAATGCCGGAGCACACCCGTGCACACTCACTGCCCTGCAGCGCGCCCCACGGGGGGCGGCAGGCAAGGGCAGCTGCTGCACAAGGGGGAGCGGTCACCTTCCCTGAGACCAGCTGAGTGTGGCTGAGAGCTAAGTGGGTGGCAAACAATTTATGGCTCCTGGTAAGGTCTCCTCCCACCCTGCTGCTCTCACCGTGTGGCCACTGACAGGTCAGTGACTTGTTCGTCTCCACTTCCCTAGGCCCAGGTCGGCACACTCATTAGTCACCAGAGTCTAATATCAACAGCACAAGGATTGAAATTCCTCTTGAGAGCCAAATTTTTTGAATTTAAACTTCTTCTAATGCCACTTCTTCAAAATAGACTCACCCAGGCCTTGGTATTTTGTGGAAGAGCCACACACAAGGGCCAAAGAGCTGCATGTGGCTCGTGAGCCTCGGTTTGCAGACCTCTGTCCTAGATAAATGGGGCACAGGAAATAGGGATGCGGGCAGAGGGGCCTCTTGCAGAAGAGGGACACATTTTGGAAGGGGGAGCCAACACTATGGCAGAGCATGCCCCTCACGCTGCCTCTCTCTCCTCTCTCTCCCCTCCCCCCATCCTGAGCCGCCCACAGCTCACACCTCCCAGCACTCCCTGCCGGGCGCTCAGAGTGAGGGGGAGTTAGTCCATTTAATATGCGCCCGCTGCCTCATGTGCTTTGAGGTAATTTTCCCCTCCACTTCACAGGTGAAGAAATCGGTCTGAAGCACCGTTTACAACACACCACTACATCACGCTTCCTTCCTCAAGGACCTCGGCCTGCCTCTCAAAGGGAACCCGAATTTCTCGGGTTTGTGTTCAGGACTCCCATCACTTCATAGTCGTCCTTCGTTGCTGGCACGCCTACAGTGACCTGCCACTTCACATATGCCACCCGATTTAACCCACCCAGGTAAGAAATGTCGCCGCTGATCTGTATGCGGATCAGAGAGGGTAAGTGACATGTCAAAGCTGCACAGCTACCAGGTACCCTGAGACTAAACACGTATCGCCTGTTCTCTCTCCGGCTGCCTTGCCTCATCTCCCATTCCCCCAGCAAGCTTCAAGAACGTGGAAGCTTTTGAGAAATGCAGGGTCTTCACCCTAAAACGAGAGTTAGGTCTGATTTTGGAGAACATCACTAACTCTCCAATAATACCTGTGCCTCCTGTTACCCTCAACTGCACAGCCTCCTGGCGCTCATGCTCCTTCCCTGCGCCCACGTGCCTTCAGCAAAGCCCGGCCCTCCCGCCGGCAGGAGCTGGTCTCCTGCAGCGTGTCCCTCGCAGCGTCTGTACCAGCTGGGAGGCAGGCTGCCGCGCTGCTCCTGAGAACAACGCACGCCGGCTGTCCCTCCATCCTACTCTCAGTCCTCCGAGCGGAGCGGCCATTCCGGGGGCAGGGCAGTTGTGGCCCGGGGAGCTGAGCAGTGAAGACTTCATGGTGTGAAGGGGGGACCCTGGTGGTGTGAAGGTGGGACTCTGCGCACTGGCCTGCAGCCGGTATGGCCGCCTTCCTGAGCCGCCCCAGGGCTTCTGCCCCTGCTTTCTCTGCTTGCTCACTGCTTTCTGTTTTCAGCCCACGATTCTCTTCCCCAGTTGATTCCCCTCCCTGGTTGCTTCCCCTCTCCGGCTGATTCTCCTCCCGGGTGAATCTTCACTTCCACTCATGCCTAAGCCTCCACCGAGCACTGCAGTCCCTGCTCCATCGGACTCCTTCCTAGCACCCCCGCCATACACCCCACAAATTCCTCACTGGGGAGAAGCTAGTTCAATCAACGAATACCCGGCATCACATTTCTGCTGATTTTTAAGAACAACCCAGGGCAGCATGGCCCACAGGCGCCTGTAGTTCACAGAGTCCACGAGAAAGGTTTCCACGGGGAACGTGCAATGGAAACCAGTTTCCATGAGCAATACCGCGGGCTGGGTGGAGCCCTGGGGTAAGTGATGGTTAAGGACAATCCTGGCCTTCCTGTGCTGTGTGGCAGGGGCTGGGAGCTCTGTGTCGGGTGCAGTCTGCTCGCTGAGGGGGGAGTCACGGTCCCCCGGACAGCTTGGACATGAAAGGGAGCATCATGCCAGAAAAGAAGATGAAACTCAAGTGTCACAAATTAGACTGAGAACTCGCGGCGACCATCAGGCCGCAGGGAGGGCACTGCACGGCGGCTGGTGTTTGCAGTGGCCCCTCTGTGCCAGCGTGCGGACCAGGCGTATGATGGTGAGGCCTGTTCAATGCAGTGTCTCTACAAGCAGGCCGCGGAGGGCAGTGCAGAGGGAACTCAGCTGCGCCCCCTGGGTGCCGGCGCTGGCGGCTGACCCGAGAACGGGGGCCCTTGAAATGTCATGAGGGCCTCCTCTCCTCCCCACACGCCAAGCTGTTACAGGGGGCGAGAGAGGGAGTGAGGGTCAGAAACAGTTTGCTTCTAAGCAGCAGAAACAGCCTGCACAGTGGAATGGGAGGTGTGGCTCCCTTGTCATGGAGGTTCAGGGAGCCGAGCCCATGTTCTCTGCAAGGTGACCTGGGCCGGCTCAGCCAGAGGGCAACAGTGACACCGTGGAGGGTCAGGCCCATGATGCTACTTCTCTTTGCAATTTTCATTCGGGAAATTTGCTTTATTTCTAAAGGGCATGTGTATTAATCTTGGGGAGAATGTTAAAAGCAACCTTACTTTTATTCCCACTAAGACATCCTTTCCAGCAGAAAGAAGTGATGTGCAGGTGACTAACCCACTCTTGCCACTTCCACATCCTCTCTGCACCCAGAAGAAAGGCGCTGCAAACTGTGCGTGGCCCCAGGCAGCTTGGCTCCGTGCCTGCTCCGCAGAGCGCCCTCTCCAGAGCCAAGGCCTCTGAGAGCTGCTGGGAGAAACTACAAGAGCTTCTTTTCCTCACCAAGGAGTTCAAGCCTGTGATCATCTCAGGGACATTCAGAAAGAACTTGCTTAAAGTGCCTAAGAATTCACTTGGAAAACTACAGGACATTGAAAAAAGAGATAGAGGAAGACATAACCAAATGGAAGAACATACCATGTTCATGGATTGGTAAAATCAGCATCATTAAAATGTCCATACTACCTGAAGCATCTACAGATTCAATGCAATCCCCATTAAAATACCAATGGCATATTTCAGAAATCTAGAACAAACTCTCCAAAAATTCATCTGAAATAAAAAAGACTCTGAATAGCCACATCAATCTTGAGAAAGAAAAGCAAAGTTGAAGAGATCACAATACCAGATATCAAGATATATTACCAAGCCACGGTTCTCAAAACTGCCTGGTACTGGCACAAGAACAGACATATAGACCAATGGAACAGAACCCAGAACCCAAAAATTGACCTAAGTCATTATGCTCCATTAATTTTTTACAAAGGAGGCAAGAGCACACAATGGAGTCGAAATAGTGTCTTCAATAAATGGTGCTAGGAAATTTGGTCTGGCACATGCAAAAAAATGAAACTAGATCACCAACTTACACCATACATAAAAAAACAAATTCAAAATGGTTAAAGGACTTAAATGTAAGATGGGAAACCATAAAAATCTTAGATGACTCCATTAGCAGCAAAATCTCAGACATACATTGTAGCAATATCTTTACTGATACTGCTTCTAGGGCAATAGAGACTAAGGAGAAAATAAACAAATTGGACTACATCAAAATAAAAAGCTTCTGCTCAGCAAAAGAAACCATCAACAAAACAACAAGAAAGCCCACTGCTTGGGAGAACATATTTGCCAATGTTATTCCAGATAAGGATTTAATCTCCAAAACTTATAGAGAACTCATACAACTTAACAAAAGGAAGATAAACTATTCCATAAAAAAAGGGCAAAGGACCTAAATAGACACTTTTCAAAAGAGGACATACAGAAGGCTGAGAGACATATAAAAACATGTTCAAAGTCACTAATCATCTGAGAGATGCAAATCAAAACAATGAGATACCATCTTACACCTGTCAGAATAGCTATGATCAACAAATCAACAAACGACAAGTGCTGGGTAGGATGCAGAGAAAAAGGAACCCTTATGCACTGCTGGTGGGAATGCAGACTGATGTAGCCACGGTGGGAAAAAGCATGAAGTTTCCTCAAAGAAATTAAAAATAGAACTCCCATTTGACCCAGTTATACGACTTCTGGACTCTATCCAAGAAACCAGAAACACCAATCAGAAAGAACATATGCACCCCTATGTTCATAGCAGCACCATTTACAACAGCTAAGATTTGGAAACAGCCTAAATGCCCATCAGCAGATGAGTGAATGGAAAGACTGTGGTACATCTACACAATGGAATACTATGCTGCTATAAAAAGAAGGAGCTTTTACCATTTGCAACAGCATGGATGGAACTGAAGAGCATTATGGTAAGCGAAATGAGCCAGTCAGAGAAAGATAAATATCACATGATCTCACTCATATAATGAACAACATAAACTGATAAACAAAAATAGATCCAGAGACAAATGGCAGGGCAGGGGAGTTAGAGATCAACCAAAGGACTTGTATGCATGCATATTAGCATAACCAATGAACACAGACACTGGGGTGATGGGGGCTTGCCCTTGGGGGTTAGTGTGGCAGGGGGCTGGGGGAGGTCAATTGGGAGAAAAAAGGAGACATAAGTAAAACTTTAGACAATAAAAAAAAAAAGTTGCTAAGAACTGCACTTCTAGGCTGGCTTCAGCCTCACCAATGAGAATGAGACACAACTGCTCATGGGGTTAAGCTTCACAGTCACAGAGAAGAGCCGGGACAGGGATCGTCACTGACACTAATGCTTTTTACCCGCCCCACCCCTCCTTGGCACCTGTGCTGTCCTGGACCCGTTGTTTCTTAGAGCCGCCACTCTTCTGCAGTTTCTCAACGAATTATGGCACAGCGTTGGCTTTGAAGAAGCCTGTCTAACGCCTTTACTTTATTGAACTCCTGTATTGTTTTGTCTCATATTATTCCCATTATCAGCCCGGCTCTGTGAAGACAGGGACATGCTGGATAATTGCTGTATCCCAGGGCCAAGCACTAGGTCAGGGGCACGTGCTTGATAAGTATTTGTTGGATGAAAACAGAATGAGTGAATGAATCAAATTATAAAGAAGGAATAATAATTTAGTTTTGGGGAAAAGTCAGGGTTATATGAGCCTGTGGCTTTTATAGGTTAATGTTGTTAAAAGCTTTCCTTTATATGGAGGCCGGGCAGGTGTGTGGGTGGGTGTGGGGGAGCAGGAGGTAAGCCTCATGGGAAGGGGAGGAAGAGCAGGACAGAGGGTTTATTTCAGGGTTCAGGGCAAGTGCTTGGAGCACAGCAGGAAGGTGCTGGAAGAATGAGTGTGGGGAGTATATTCCCCAGGATTCTCGGTGCTGCTGGAGGGGAGACCCTGAGGGAATTAAGCCCCAGCTGCTCTCTCTCCAGTGTCCGCAGGCACAGGCTCAGGGCTGCGCACAGTGTGCCTGCGCACTCCCTCTCACCGCCTCGGTTCACATAAGGGCTGTTGGCTTCGTCTCAGAGCCCATTTAGAGACGTGGGTCCCACAGTGCTCCGGTGGGTTGGTAGGTGAAAAGTTAAATCCTACCATCCAGGGTAAGGCCAAATGTTTACACACGCAGGAGGAAACCATTTTACTCCTTCTGTAGACATGAAAGTCTGCTGTACAGAGCCATGGACTTGAGGAATTTGCCCTCACCTTCTTCCAAGAACCTCCATGCTCTAAAGACTGTTTGATATTTCCCTTTCCCAAATAGCAATGTTTTTATTGGCACCTTATAATGTTTTTATATGAGGCATCTAAGTCTCCCATGTAGATACTCCTTATAGCTAGAAAAGGTTACATTATTTGTAGGTTGGTGCTAACTTTTAAAAAATATTTTCACAAAGAAAGCACAGTTAAAGTTTTATTAATACTTATGGCTCTTGTTCTTCTAATCTGTGACAAACTGCAAAAAGGTCAGGTCTTACTATGTCCAATCCATAACTCCTTTCCGTGAGTCACAGGGGGCCACGCGCCCCATTCAGTAACCCACCCTGGCTGGTTACTGACCCTGCTGACCCCTAGGGAGACCTGACCCCACTCCAGCCAGCGGCATTCGCAGCCTATTTGGAAATTCCTGGCCATCAAAATAGAGATTTTTGGAGATGAAAGATGCAACTTCTGTTCTCCCAAGAAAGCTCTGCAACTAAGAGAACCGAAAGGAGGGGGCAGAGCAGGGAAAACGATGAGCCCAATCCAGCCTGACAGGCTGTCCAGGGGCCATTGTCTGGGGTCGTGGCTGTCGCAGCGCGGAGGTGGGCAGCTGTGAGGACCAGGGTCCAGGCTGACGGAGGCCCAGGCGTGGGCCGTGCGGGGCTTACCTCGGGGCTGGAGTAGTGGGCCGGCTTGCTGCCCTCGCTCTCGCTGGAGCTGCTCTCGCTCTCGGAGTCGGATCCGGAGCTGCTCTCCGAGTCGCTGGACGAGCTGCTGCCGCTGCTGCTGCTGCCACTGCTGCTGCCCTTGCTGGAGGCCACCGAGGCTCTGCGGCTGGCCTGCTGGAGCCGGGCGCTGCTGGCCACGGCCCGGGGGAGAGGGAAGGAAAGGCAAGTGAGCAAACACGCAGCACCCCGCAGCTGCCCCGCCACCAGAGGAGCGAGAAGGCACAGGCCGCACGTTGGTCCACCATCACTTGGCACGCGCAGAGCGACCGTCAAGGTCGATCCTGCCAGTCCCGTGGTTACGTACGTGCCGATAAACGGGGAGTGGGAGGGTGCCCGTGGCAGTCGGGCATGCCATGTGTATGGCCATTCGGGGGGACGGTGGGGGGTTCAGACGGCGTTCTGTCCCGCCGCTGTTTCTGGGAACGCCTTTCCAGGGCACCCCAAACACTACCATCTACAAAGAGGCAAGGAAATCCAAAATGCTTGGAATGTTTTGTGAAAATTGAAAATGTCTGTTTGCTTTATTTTAGGACGTGGGCCGTGAGGAAGGGAACAGTATTCCTTTCTGTCCTTCCCTGGCCTGCTGGAAGGTTCCGTACGGAGACGCAGACCGGGGCCCAGCGGTTACATAACCCTGCCCCCGCCTCCTCCCACCTCAGACTGAGCTCTGTCTCTTCCCAGGAGCGGGCCCTCTGAGCAAACAGCCATTTTCCTCTGAGCCCGTCACTGAAGGACCGGAGATCCATCACTCACACGGTTTTATATATTCCAGACCCCAGGAGAGCGGCTGCCTCAGAGCAATAACATTTCAAAGTACACTTCATGTTCACATTTCATGCTGAAATTCGCCAGGAAATTATATACGCAAGTTATATGTTCAGACAGAATCGGGAAAATGGACATTTTCTAATGGTAATTAATTAGCCACAAAAATTCAAATAACACACAGCCACCCAAACAGTGTTTGAGGCAAGAATAAAGTTTTTGGTACTCCCATTATATTCAACATTTTCAAAGTCTGTACTAATTAAATCACACCTAACTCTGTTCTTTCGAGGTCAAACGCTCAACCCAGAGCAGCAGCAACCACGTTCTCCTGGGACAAGGCTGGCTGCCCCTCCCACTGCGGCCATGGACCGCGGGCCAGGCTGGCCGGGCGTGGCAGGGGCGGCCTTGGTGCAGGTCGGCCTGGGCAAGGCCAGGGACCAT
The DNA here is from genome assembly GCF_964339955.1 of Pipistrellus hanaki. NCBI lineage: Eukaryota > Metazoa > Chordata > Mammalia > Chiroptera > Vespertilionidae > Pipistrellus > Pipistrellus hanaki. Next base: position 52,902,558 of record NC_140514.1, read on the forward strand.
TTTCCCGGCCCCTTACGGCTCTGACAAATGCTCTGCCCAGGACGGAATCGCATAAATCCTCAGTGTGGGGGCGCGGGGAGTGGGGTGAAGGGGTCATTGCTCATTGGAACCCGGCTTCCAGGAGCCTGACAAGACAAACACCGTCTCGAAGGATTTACCTGGAAATAAAAGCCATTTGTGAGCTGCAGGTCAGGGAGAGAGGGCGCTGGGACACAGCCTTTCCTGGAGGTTTTATTTCCCTCAGTGTCCCGGCCACACCACGGCCTGACACATCCCTCAACGTCAGGCGGCATCTGCTGCTCGGCCCGGCCTGGCGTCAGGGACTGCTCGTGCAGCCTCTCGTTTGTGGCTGGCGTTGAGCGAGAGTCCTGGCTCTTTCGAAGGGAGGTTAGTGATCAAAGGCTGCAAAGTGGCTTTCTTCCTTATGAGCGAAAACCCATCTCTTCTGCTGGTGAAGCTGGGATGGCTCCTCTCAATGAAGTCATTACAAACAAAAGGGACCACCGGTCTCTGACCCAGCACGACCCCTGAGATCCAAGCAAACCATTTGTCAGGGGCCCCCCAAAACACTGGGGTGGGGAAACGCCAAAACACAAACCAACACCCCCACTACCACAGCCACACCAAACTCCAAAGCCCCAAAGCGCAGCCACACGTGGTGGAGGGAAGAGAGTGCCCGCCCCACTTCAGAAGCCTGGGAACCCGGACGGACAAGGAGCGCGCCGGCTGGTTTTGTGTCGCCAAAGGCTGGGTCCCTGACGCGGACGTTCTACCCGCTCCGGAGCCAACACAGGGAGCATGTGATGGGGCGATGCGTGGAGTCCTCGGGGGCTCGCACCCCAATGCGCCCGGCTGGCCTTTGGAAAGCAGCTCTTTAATCTCCGGGAGATGCCCATGAGCCGTTCCCTCCTGCTCTGCAGAGGAGGCCGAGGCCCGAGGAGACCCCGCCTCTGGGCTGTCAGGTCGGCAGAAAGACTCACACTTTCCCGCTTCCCTTTCTCAAACTGGGAATTCCTTGACAGGGACAGACTCACTGGCATACCCACTGTTTGTTTTTAAAACAGCGGGAGAGCCATGCATTTTAGGCTTCTCTCCATGCTTTGTCCACGGGCTGAGGCTCGCGCTGCTGCGGTCAGGATTGGGTAAGTTCGTGGTTCAATGGTTCGAGCAGAGAGCATGTCGCCAGGAAGAGTCTGGTGAGAGCGGGAGCCCCGAGAGCTGTGCCCCATCCTGGGACCACGGAACTGCCTGCACCCACCTCGGCGAAGGCCACTCCCAGGCACCGGGCACAGCCGGCCGGGCTCACAGCTCCCATCTCAGCACACGGAGCCCGGGGCAGCGGCGCGGGGAGGGGCGGTGAGGACAAGGATCGGGTGCAGTCACACTGCAGGCGAGGACCCATCAAAGGGCCCTCTGGAGGCAGGAAATCTAGACGGGAGAAGACGCATGGGAAAGCCCTTTCCGAAGGCAGATGGGGCTGCAGACAGCTAACGTTTCAGTGTGCCGAGAGACCTCGTGTTTTTGTACCGGAGATATTAAAGAAATAATTAAAAAATCTAATGTTTCCCTGAAACAATAGCATTAAAATAGTTGACATGATGACACGGTGTGGACAGTGTTTATGCGTGCTCTTGGGCCCTCTGCCATACCAGGAACACCGGGCGGTGGAGTCTGCAGACGTGAAAACATTGATGAGATCATGGATACATCTGTGTGCTGCCCAGCTTAGCACTGTACTGGGACATAGTAGTCGCTCACATGTGATCACTGAGTAAAAAAATCAGTAGAAGAAAAAACCCATCATTGGTTTAATGGGCTTTTTAGAAAAAGCATTTAACCTTTCAAAAGGTTACACTTTCTCTTTGCTAATAAAAGAATATTTAAGGGGATCTCAGCTCCTCTGTGCTCTCCCAATTTTAACACTTTTCCTTTCAGAGACTGTTTCTTTAAATGTACCCTCAGTTTAGCCGAAACTGGTTTGGCTCAGTGGATAGAGCTTCGGCCTGCGGACTGAAAGGTCCCAGGTTCGATTCCGGTCAAGGGCATGTACGTTGGTTGTGGGCACATTCTCAATAGGGGGTGTGCAAGAGGCAGCTGATTGATGATTCTCTCTCATCGATGTTTCTAACTCTCTATCCCTCTCTCTTCCTCTCTCTGTAATCAATAAATATATTTAAAAAAATGTATCCTCAGTTTCATGTGCTATGATTTAGCCCCGTTCCCTCTCAGATGGTTATTTAATTTTTGTATTTTAATGTCGGGGGATGTCTTGCTGCTTTGTTAGTGGTCAGGGCCCACCACCCTTTGGGGAGTCCTGGCTTTATCCCCATGACCCGCTGCTGTGCCCCTGCCTTCGGCTGCAGTGACGCTTCCATCCCTGAGGAGCTGGCCCGGGCCAAGTCTGAACACAGACGGTGAGAGGAAGAATCTGGAACCTCAGTGCCGAATCCCGGGGCTCGCAGGCCAGGGTGCCCTGCCGGCCAAGGGCCGTGTGGGGCTGGATAAGTACCCATAGGCGTCTAAGACCACACGGCACGTGAGCTTTCCAATACTTCACAGAAATCCTTCCATTTCCATAAACCCAGCTTCAGTGCAGGCCCCAGACAGCGATGACACTGAGCGGGTCCAAGGACCCTCCCGGAGAGGGGAGGGGCCCAGAGAGAGGCAGCATGGGCCGCAGTCGGCCACCATCATGTTGGCTCCTGAAACCCTCCTCCCAGCCCAAGGTCTGTCTGAGCAGACCGATTCCATCGCTCTCCCGTGTTTAAAGCAAATGAAGTAGGCCTCTGATGCCAGCCACCTGTGGTGTTCAATCTGCATCTCACCAGGGAATACAAGATTCAGGATGGGGAGCTCAGGGGATTCTGTGGAAACCAAATTACGGCATCTGAGGGGCAGACTTGTGACTTGTTGGCTGTTGTAACGAGGCTGGTGTGTTCCTGGGATAGGAACTCTCAGGCAGACGTGTAAAAACTTCTCCAGGTTTTTGCGGGAAAGGCTGTGCCCACGGCTCCCTCACAGGCCCTGTAATAGAGCATGGCCACTGGACTGCTCCAGCAGAGCAGGTAGGACAACTGAAACAAGCAAAAACGCTTTTCCTCACGAGCTCGGGTGTCCCCAAGTGTTGTCCTGGGCACCCAGCTCTGCAGAGCGAGCTGGGGGAGACCCCATTCGGCCTGGGCTGCCCGCACCAGAGCTGGGCGGGCAGTGCTCCCCACTCAGAATAGTCGTCCTGTTTTAAATCACGGGCATTGGCTTGGAGAACTTCCTCTTGCCTGGCATACAGAATCGGTCAGTACCAATCTACCATCAGCTCTCTTCCTCATCACCCCACCCCCTTCCCCCACTTCGAGTGGTGCAGACGCCATAAACCAAGGTAAGGATTGCGGTTCCACCGCCTGGTCGGAGGCTGTTCTGCCTTCACCCTCAGCGCACAGGAGCACGTGAGCAGCTTTCGGGAAGCAGGAGGAAGCGCCATTCCAAGCACTGGAACGTCGCTTCCTCTCCCTCCCACGGGTTCTCGACGTCACAGCGTTTTTATCTGCTGTTTCCTGTGGAGCTCGCGGGCACCGGGCACTGTGGGGAGCAGAGACCCCGCCGGCACCGGAGGACGGTCACACGGAGCCTGACGGGGAGAGTGACGTGGAGCCAGGCCTCATCCCTCCTTCTGGGCCACCGCCCCAACCCACATGGGAAGGCGACTCCCAGTGCTGTGACCTCCTCACTGGGCACACTGGGCACCTGGACCAGCACAGCGGGAGGCTCACCTGGGAGAAGTGCCCACCGAATGGGCCCCAGCACTGCTGACTTGGGGTGCAAAGTGCCCCCATGGCAGCCTGGTGTGTGCCTCACCTTGACCCCGTTCGCCCATGCCCTCTGGGGTGCAGGGTGGCAGCGGTCCCTGCGCAGGGTGGAGAGAGGAGCACCCGGTGGGGCCGGGTGCCAGGCAGGGGAGCAGGTGGCTGGGAGCTTCTCCCTGGGTGGCGGGACCCTGTGAGTCACGGCTCCGAGCCCTGGGGACGTCCACTCGCCCATGGGACTTCTCTCTCTCTCTCTCTCTCTCTCTCTCTCTCTCTCTCTCTCTCTCTCTCTCTCTTTCACACACACATACTTCCAGGCTGCAGGGCATTAGAGCGAGTACAGACAGTCTGCGTGGGCTCCGGAGATGCCCAGGCGCTGGCCCTGCTGGAGCTGCAGGGCTCTCCGACCTCACCGTCTACTCAGAGCGTCCACCCCGGCTGCCAGGCTCCTGAGAGCCTCGCCTGGGGGAGGGAGGGGCCAGAAGGAGGAGGGGGTCGCCCAGCTCCTGCCTGTGACGGAGCCGGGACCTCTGAGTCCTCCCTGAGTGACTCCAATCAGAGGTGGAGGCCAGGTTCCCCGCCTCCTCCAGGTGAGCAGGGGACGCTCACAGGAGGCTCTGTGCAGGAAGATTGCAAACAAGTGGGAGTCCCATGTAATTAAAACAGTTTTGAATTAAAATGGCCACTTTAGTAATTGCTTTCCTATTATAATATTTACACCGCTGCCATTGTGTACCTTATCTCATTAATTACTGCTGGGAAAGGGAGGCAGGAATAGTTACTGTGGGATGCTAACCAAGGGGCCCAGAGGCTTAAGAAACAGCTTGAAAGAGGTGTCACCCGCACGCAGTCCTGCTAACAAGGGCCTGGACGCTGGTGGCCGTCTGCCAGAGGCCGAGCTCCGGCTCACCAGCCTGCTGTTCTCAGAGGTCACCGGCTCCGAGGCCCGCTGTTCTCAGAGGTCAACGGAGGACCCCGCCCTCCCTCCCACCCTCACCGGCCTCATCACACACACGGGAAGGAGGTCAGGAGTTCTCTTCAGTGGCAGCAAGAAGGAGCTTGCACTTTATCAAAACAGACAGCACTTGGCACAAATAACTCAGCGAAATGGAAATTAGAAACGGCCCCCGAAGGGCACAGGGTTGGGGCAGCAGGCCAGGCTGCACAGAAACTGGGAGCCTGAGGCTTCCCATGAGGGCATGCAGGTGAGAGGGGCAGGGAGCCAGTCCAGCCAGATGCCCCCCGCCCCAGCCTGCAAATGGACCTCCCCCAGATGCCCCCCATCTGCAAATAGTACCTCCATCAGATGCCCCCTGCCTGAGAATGGCACCTCCCCCGATGCCCCCAGCATGTGAATGGTACCTCCCCCAGATGCCCCCACCTGTGAATGGTACCTCCATCAGATGCTCCCAGTCTGTGAATGGTACCTCCCCCACCTGGATTTCCAAATGGGCCCCACACTGACAGCCAGTATGACACACTCCACACACAGGTACACTCTCGGAGGGAAGCCAAGAGGGACCATCGTGCAGGATTTTCTATTGGAAAGAGACGCTTGTTCTGAAAAGGGAAACCTAGTTTTCAAGGAAGCCCCCTGAGGAGGGAGACAGAATTTGAGCTGCACCCACAGTGTCTATAGGATGGCCTCCAAGAGCCTGACATTTCCTCACGGACTTCCCAACGGCAATCAGACACTCCTACAGAATACTTGTTTCTTAAAAAGGTGTTCTTAATGATTTCAGAGAGAGGAAGGAAGAGAAGGACAGAAACATTAATGTTGAGAGAGAATCATCCATGAACTGCCTCCTGCCGGCCCCCACTGGGGATTGAGACCACAACCCAGGCATGTACCCTGATCAGGAATCGAACTGTGACCTCCTGATTGATGGGTTGTCACTCAAACACCGAGCCACACTCGCCCAGCCATTTTTTCTTAATGGTTTTTCAATCAAAATATGGGTTGGGTAGGGTTGCCACATAAAATACAGGGTACCCAGTGAAATCCAATTTCACATACACAGTAAATAAGATGTAAAATTAGGGACATAGTTATATGGAGACTTATTTGTTGTTCCTGTGTTTTTATTTGCTAAACCTGGCAACCTTAGGCTTAGTGTTCTTTCTTATCCATCCAATGTAAACACTGCAGGGCCAGGCACGGGGGAGACGTCCTGGCAGTGGTGGGTGGTCACCAGGGAGGCGAATGACCCTGTTGACCCTGGCAACAGCACCCCTATTAAATAGTGAGCAGGTGGTGCCCTGCTTGCCATGTGGCAGTGTCTCCTGGGTTATTTCACAGGATCCCGATGGGATGACATGTGAGAGGATTAATTATAACTGGTCACAGACCAGGAAGTTTGGGAACCCGGAAGTCATCTTTCACATTGCCAGAGCTAAATTTTAAGAGCAATGTCATTCAAGAGACATTACGATGGAAGAACAGTCAGAAGATACGAGGAACGGGGAGATAGACGATCATCCGAGTCTATTTCAAAGTCACAAAACGTAGGGCTGAACAACTGCCTTTTAAAGCTCCTCAGTAAGTGGAGAGGGATGAACAGTGGGCTGGCTGACCACTTTCCCAGGGAAACTGAAGTTGTTTCTATCTCCAGGCCTGCAGCTCCCACCCGCTAATTCAGACCCCAATGGCCAGACAGAGAGGCCAGAATGTCTATGAAAAGAATAGTCTGAACTGCCCCCGTGCAGGCGTGAGAGAGCCGACCCCGAGGGTCTTCCGCGGCCACAGCAGCCGCGCTCCACTCCCTCGGCGGCGCCTGCGCATCGGGGCAGCAGAAGGCGGAGAGGCGCTCCGTTCACGGCTGGCCTGGCCCCAGGGCTGAGCGGACAGAGACCAGCCCGCCTGGGGCGAGGTGCCCGCCGAGAGTGGTGTCTGCAAACCTGGGTCCACCTCCCCAGCGCCCGTTCCTTGCTACATAAAAGCCAGATGATCCTAGCAGCTGTCCTCTAGCCCCTCTTGCGTGCATCTTCCCTGTGTGTGGCAGGGGGGAGGGTGGAGAAATAGAGGAGGCGGACTGCACCCGGCATATTTCACTCCAGACTCCTCTTTGGGGACCGCTCATGGGGGAGGGCGGGGGGCCCTACCCCTCAGAAAGGGGACCGTCATGGGAGATCCGGAGCTCATTTAGGAGCGCGGTGCCTGCCAGGCTTCAGCATTCAAACGTCCAGCAGACGGCCTTCACCAGGAAGCTCGGAAAGAAACAACACGAGGCGTGCCGGCGCTGTGGGAGCTGGAGAAGGGCAGGTCAGGGCGCCGAAATGTTAAACACCCGGGAAAGTGGCAGCAGTGGGGCTGGGGAACAGCCAGAAGTCCGAGAGAGTCACGGGAGACCCATCACAGAAACACAGAGGAGAGTTTACGGCCTCTCACGCCCCTCGGGCCTGTGTCAGCTGCTGGCGATGAGGGTGGAAGGTTGCCGGGCAGGAGTCCCAGGGCCTCCCGCCAGCGGGGATACAGCTGGGCCGCTCCTCCGAGGACAGAGGCCTGGCCCTCCGTGGCCCCGCGGGCCCGGTGACCTTCCAGAGAGCACGCTCAGTCAGCGGGGCTGCGGGAGGGTTACCGCCGGGGAGGCCGCTGCTGCTGGGCCTGGGATGGAAGCACCGAGGCTGCGGGAGGGCGGCCTGAGCCCGCTCTGGGGGCTGCTTCACCGAACCGGCTCCGAGGCCTGACCACGGCCTCACGGCGGGCAGAGCGGCACCACCTCCCGCTCAGCAGGCGAGCAAAGGACGCAGAGCCCGCAGTGCTGCGGAGGGAGCTGGCCAGGCACACGGGGAGCGTGTCCTCCGTGGAGGCAGGGAGTCCAGCAGCTCCTTACTAGACCGAGCTCACCAGGGGCAGGGGGTGTGCGAGGGGAGTGCCTGGGCCCAGGCTGGTTAAGCTGTAACTTGAAGGACAGGCAGGAGAGGCAGGGATGTGAGAGGGGAGGAGGGCAGGGGTGTGAGGGGAGGAGCAGGCAGGGAGGGGGGCTCCCGGGAGTGTGGGCCCCCACCACAGGAGCTCAGGGTCACCTGCGGGAGGGCTTCCCCGCCAGCAGAGGAGGGGGGAAGGACTCTCCAGGCCAGAGCTCCAGCACCTCAAATCCGCGAGGACACGCTTCCCTGTCTGGACGTGAGAGAGCGGTCCACCGGGAGGGGCGTCTGGAATATCAGGATGCGCAGAGATGTACATTGTGTTTTTCTAAACTTTTGATCGTGGTTTTACATACACAGGGTGTCCCAAACCATGTATTAACAGCTGATAGCTCAACAGATGTTTCTTTTCAGATTTAACCCTTTGGAATAAATAATTATTCAAAGTATGTATACATTTTTGGGGGACACACTGTATATATCATATAAAATGCACCATTTTAATTATTTTCAAGTGGCATTAAGTACATTCACACTGTTGTGCTGTCATTCACATTATCTTCCCTTTTCTAAAGAGCTCACACCCTCTTAAGGCCACGCTGAGTCGCTGAGTCCCAGCTGTGGGCTCTGATCACAGGTTAACCCCCCCCCCCCCGCCCCCCAGGCCCACCTGCTGCTCCTTATACCCCGGCATCAGGTCCCCATGTTCCTGGGCTTCCCCAAAGCCGCTAACCCACCCAAAGGGCAATCAGTGGCTTCACACAACTAATTCACTCATAAAGGCTGTAACGGTTTCTTCCAGGCTGTCTTGTCCTATTTGTAAAACACAAGTTCGGGAGCTTTTAAAATGTGTGTTATTTACCTGATAGAACGCAATGGCTTCCCAGGAGCTATTCCGGTGTAGTGTGGAGATCAGAGCAGGGGGTTTAAACGCTGATTGCAGACCTGATAGCCTGTATTTGCTCGGACGGTGATGCGGCTCGGACGGTGATGCGGCCTGTTTGGCTAACAGCTGCCCAAGGGCAGGAACACTCACGCCTCTCGGGTGGGGGGCTGCCAGGCAAGGGGGCACCTTGGTGAGCATGGCGGGCCGGTCAGCCTTAGAGGACCTGCGGCCCCTCAGTGCTTTTTCTTTGATCACAGTCCCAAGCAGATCTTGACCCGAGATCCCCACGTGATCTGAGAGATCGCGTTGGCGTTTGAAACGTGATTATTTGCTTTGAAATAATAAATGAAAACGGATCTTTGGCGATCGGCTGGATCAGCTGCAGGGAGCGTGAGCCTCCCGAGGCCCAGAGGCCCCCAAGTGGCTCAGGGAGAACAGGCTGGAGAACCTGCCACAAGTAGGGGCAGAATGACAGCAGTGAGGGATAGTTCTTGGGATACGATGGTATCATTTTCCTATAATGTTGGCGTAAAGAGATGCCCCATACAGTCCTAGCTGGTTTGGGTCAGTGGATAGAGCATCAGACTGCAGACTGAACGGTTCTGGGTTCAATTCTGACCAAGGACACCTTCCTTGGTTTCAGGCTACTCCCTGGACCGGGCCCTGGTTGGGGCTTGAGCAGGAGGCAACCAATCGATGTGTTTCTCTCACATCAATGGTTTCTCTCTAAAAATGTATGGAAAAATGTTCTCGGGTGAGGATTAAAAAAAAAAGTTTAAAGATACAAACAAAAAAACATGCTTCATACAATTGGTTACTCATGGTTCCACATTGGAAATCCACACCAGTATTTTTCTTTTGGTTTTTCGCCTCTTGGTGAAACTGGAAGAGTCGCATGGTAGGTGGGAGAGACTTTGCCTAATGGGCCCACAGAGTGCTTGCCTGGTCCACAGGGCCCTTCTACCGCCGCCGGGTTGAACCGTGCAGAGGACACTGACAGGGGGCACTCTTCTCCTCCCACGTATGCAGCCGAGGACGTTCAGGCTCAGACGCTGACTCCTCGGCCCAAAGCAGATTCCAGCCCCGTGTCAGGATCAGACCCCCTTGCTTGCTCCTTGGCGTCCAGGCTGCCGTTGGCATTTCCCTCCTTCCCAGGAAGGCAGAGCTGAGCGGCATGCTTGGTCGTTCTGGTTGGAAAGGCGTTGGGTAAGTCATCACTGAGCAGCTGCTTTGTAGGCGGGGCGCACTAGCGTTCAAGGTGTGGCTCCTGTTCTCTCCTCCTTGTTGAGAACAGACATAAACGCATGAGGAAGCAGAGGGCAGATGCATGCCCGTGTCAGCGAGTGCGAGTTGTGGCAGTGGGGTACGCTGCTTATTCACGGTTTCTATGGAAGATGAGGCTGGACCCAGGCTTGAGGAAGCACTGTGGAGCGATGGGCACCCCTGCCCCAGCGCCTTGCCTGGCGGCTGCCGAGAGCCTGCAGGGCCCACACCCTGGGCGGGGGCTGCTGCTCCGTGCTCAGGCCTCAGTTTGGCCTTGCTTGGGCCATTCTTTCTGCAGAGAAAGGTGCCCCTCACTTCTCCAAGCTGGGGGGCCTGTCCTGATACCACTCATCCTTCACATGCCACCTCAAAGGCCCCTCCCCTTCCTCTGTGCTCTGAGTATGTCAGTGCCACACCTGCACCCGCTGGTGACACTCTTTCCCTACTAATGTACGGGTGTGTGTGGCTGGTGTTACTGAAGCAGCTAAGAGAACTGACTAGTATCAGACAGACCAGTCTGCAGGCTTTGGCTAAGTTATGTGTCCCTGGAAACCAGACACAGTGGGATTTTAGGGAGAGTATTTGGTAAATGAAATGAAATGAAATGAAACTTCATTGGAAATGTCATTCCTCAGGTCCTCATGCTGAATCTCTCCTCCGAGGGTGGTGTGAGGATTAACCCTACCAGACCGCTGTACCGACTTTTCGGTAATTTTCGAATCTGCGAATCTGCCGCTATACCGCTGTACCTAATTTTCGTTACTTTGCCTAGACCTATTTTCTACAATGTCTCCAAGTTCCATCTTATTCTAACCACTTGTTTGCATGTAGCTAACATTTTTCTACATCATGTTGAATTTTTCTCTTCAATGCTTAGGAGCCCAGGTATAGGGGACAGTTAGGTTCAGGGCCTCAGGTCTGGTGTGTGAAGTGCTCAGCGTAGCGCCCACACACGGCTGCTGTCGTACACTTAGGCTGTGTGCACATGTCCACGTTTAATACACAGTGGTTATGCGGATGTCTACATGTCCTCGGCCATCGTCAGCTCCTGCAGCGTGGGACCATCTTAAGGAGTGTGTGTGTCTTCCATGGAGACCAGCATAACGCCTCGCCAAGCAGAGGAACTCAGAACTGAACCTGCCTCAAATGAATGCAGGACAGAAAGAATCTCTCTATATAAAAGCCTAAGCGAGCATCTGACCATTCGCCTGGTAGCTATGATGTGCAGTGACCACTAGGGGCAGATCTCCGACCAGTAGAGGAGGGAGCCCTTCCTCATGGAATCGGCCATGGGTTAGGTTGCTGCTGGGGCATTGTCAGCCCTAAATCTGCTTCACTCACATCCCTGATCCAGATGGGAGGGGGCCCAACTCCGGGGTGCGTCACCCGAGAATCACCCTCCTGCAGTCTGGGACCCCTCAGGGGATGTCGGAGAGCTGGTGTTGGCCTGATCCCTGCAGGCCAAGCTTAGGGACCCCACTGGTGCACGAATCCATGCACCGGGCCTCTAGATTCAAATAATTGGTGGAAATAAGATGGGGGCAGTTTGCCCGGCTGGCGCAGCTCAGTGGCTGAGTGTCGAACTATGAACCAGGAGGTCACTGTTCGATTCCCAGTCAGGGCGTGTGCCCTGGTTGGGGGCTAGAGCCCCAGTGAGGGATGTGCAGAAAGCAACAAATCAATGATTCTCTCTCATCACTGATGTTTCTACCTCTCACTCCCTCTCCCTTTCTCTCTGAAATAAACATATTTAAAGAAAGATGGGGTGCATTTCAAAACCCTGGACAGGGTGAAGCGTGAAGAGAGGAGGGACTGGAGATCATGGCCCTCACTCCCTCTGGGTGCAGAGAGCTCTCAATGGCATCACGTGTTCTCTTCGGTCATTATTTCTAATTTAATCCACTCTAATTGCACAGGGTGTTTCAATCCTTTGAAAAATTTTAAAAAGGCTTTCTTCCCTACTTTTGGACTAATTTTTTAAATTGAATATATTGGAGTGACACTGGTTAACAAAATTACACAGGCTTCAGGTGCACAACTCTATGACACATTATATGTATACCGTATGGTGTGTCCATCACCATTTATGCCCCATTCCTCTGTACCTCCCCACCCCTCCTCCTCCTGGCAATTACCACATTGTCGTCCACGTCCATGAGTTTTTTCCCCCTCTTTTTTCTTTCTTTTTTTTCCTCAATCCCTCTATCCCTCTTCCAGCCACCCATCCCCCCCAACAGCTGTCAGCCTACTCTCTACCTATGAGTCTGTCTTTACTTTGTATGTTAGTTCATTTTGTTGATTAGAGTCCACACATGAGAGAAATCCTATGGTACTGGCCTTTCTCTGACTGGCTTATTGCACTCAGCATAACGCTCTCCAGGGCCATCCAGGCTGTTGCAAAAGGTAAGATTTCCTTCTTTTTTTACAGCTGAGAAATATTCCATTGTGTAAATGTACCACAGCTTTTTTTTATCCACTCATCTACTGATGGGCACTCGGGTTGCTTCCAAATCTTGGCTATTGTGATGAATGCTGCAATGAACATAGAGGTGTGCACATTTTTCAGTTAGTGTTTTGGGTTTCTTTGGATAAACTCCCAGAAGCGGGGTTGCTGGGCCCTAAGGCAGTTCCATTTTTAATATTTTGAGGTAACTCCGTACGGCTCTCCCCAGTGGCTGCACCAAATGCATTCCCATCAGCAGTGTGTGAGGTTCCCTTCCCTCCACATCCTCACAGAACTGGTTGTCTGTGAATTTATCGATGACAGCCATTCTGACAGGGAACAGCGTACCAATTCTATGGCTTCTGTAGGCAGGGCCCTGCCTGGACCCTCAGGGATGAGCCAGGGGTCTCTGCCTCCTGAGGTGGTCTGCTGCCTCCAGAACGGCCAGTTCCAGGAAAGTGTTTCCTCTTTAAGTCCAAAGTCGCCATTGTTTAACCACAAAACCGTCATTCATGTGTTCATTGTTCTCCTTCACTCATCAAATAACTTACTGTGTTTTTCCTAATTGCCAGGAACTGTTCGAGGTGCTAGGAATTAAAAGATCACTTTATGAATGGAAAGTTACGATTATTATAATTATTAGTAGAAACGAAGACAGTGTTAGTGCACACCAAGTAAAGTCTTTGTCAGAATCTGTGTGGCCTGAGTCGCCTGCCCCTGCCCCCACCCCAGCCTGCTTTGTTGCTGAGTGAAGATGGACAGGGGCCTGGGGGCCTGACCCAGCTCTGCCGCTCGCTCCGGTGGCCTGGGCTGATCCCGCCACCTCCTGAAGCTCAGTCTCCTTGTGGTCGCCGGCGGCTGTCACTGACAGCTGTGAGCGCGGCAGGAGGCTTATTCACACGGCTCCCAGAATGTCATGGCGGAGCCCCTGGCCCTGGAGACCAGAGACGGCTGTGGGCTCAGGGTTGACACTCTTCTCCAGTGAGCCTCCTGGGCATCTTCCAGGTTCCAAACGTGGAACTTTCTGGAAAGTGCTCCCTGCCTTGCTTCGGGGACACGTCCAGTCCTGCTTTTAGATGCAGACAGACTCACAGGGAGGTGAAACCCCTTCACTTTATGCCATTCCTCAGGCAGCTCCTTTCATCCTCTTCTCCCGAACAGGAAGAGGACGCTCGATGGCGAGACTGACTTGAGGAAGCTGAGCCGAGAGCGGCAAACGCGGGAGCCGGCGGCCCTGTGGACGATGAAGCCCCGCGGGGCGCTTGGCCGCTCCGGCCGCCCCGGCCGCCCCGCAGCCTGCCCCGCACGGCGCCCGCCCGCTGGGCCCGGGATGCGCTCCATACATACTCGTGGCACAAATGAATAAATCAATGGTGGTTGTTTGGATTTCAATATAAATGGATCCTGGAGCTGAAATATTGCCAGATGGGCTGGCAGGGCACAGTCTGGTGATGCGTCTCCCAGGCTATAAACACGCAGGCCTGTCTGCGCGGCAGGCTGACATTTCAGAGATGATTACATGCGCGATTTCAGCCTCCGACTGCCAGCGCTTCAGCAACTGTTTCCACGTGGGCTTCCTTGTTCGTCCTTTTTATTTTTTATTTATTTATTTTTAGCCGAGCACATTTTCCCCAGCTCCTCCTATTTGTAGCTGAACATGATTTATTCAGATGAAATTAGGCTCCGTTTTTATAAAGCTTGAGTTCCTGCAAATGATGCTTGAGGTTTCGCAGCGAATGTGAATTCCCGATCAGCCATAAAGCTGCGGGCTCCAGGCCGCCTCCGGAGCGCGAGGCGCCGGGGATGGACACGAGTCCCCACTGCCTCCTGCTCCTCCCAGGCTTCACCACGGACCTCCGCCTCCTGCAGACCCGCAGCTGCTCGGCCTCATAAATCACAGGCCCTTCCCCCTCACCCCCCTCCCCAGTTATCTACTATTTACTGCTCAGAGGGGAAGTGAATCACAGCGAGGGGACTTTGTATGCTGCGTGCATCCTTCCTTCTTCGCCGGCACTCTGCACATCCCCCACATTCCCGCGGTGCCCGCTTCCCAGTGCGCCCACACGGGCTCACCTGGACAAGCCAGCCTCGGGCGCACTTACCCCGGTTCTCCCTGCCCCTCTCCACCACCGACACACAATCCGTAAGGACGAGAGACCCCGAGAGGCACACACGGTGAGGAGTAGGTGGGAAGCACTGTGTCTTTTTGCAAGTGGAGGCTTTCTTGTGACTGGCTTGTCTACCAGACAGAGAATTTCGCCCCCTCGTCTGTCCTGCCCTGGTCTCCTGATGTTTTTCATTATTTGGGCACCACCAGCCTTCGGTTTGCCGGCGGACACCCAGTGGCGTGTGACAGATGAAACACTCTACAGCTGATGCTGGAAAGAATGAGAAACAGGCCACCCCACCTACACTGGCCCTTCCCGTCGTGCCGGTGGCAGGCGTAGGTTGGGGGACGTCAGATTTGCTCTGTGACTGTGACCCCGTGCTCACCTGCGGACACACTGGCTGTTCAGGCTGAACCGCACATTAAGCTCATCCCTCAGGCCAAGCAAAGCAAGGCCAAAGGTCTTCTGAGGGGCTGACCACAGACGATGTTTAAATGTAGGTAACGAAATGTTTCATCGTTCTACTGTACCAGGGCTGTGCTTTGATTACCACGGACTCACAACTCCAAAGCACACAATCTGAGCTACCCGACACCCACTCTCACAGAATGCCTGCTTAAAACAGGACACGGAGAGGTGACCAGGCAGGCGAGGCCGGCCGCGCAAAGGCGTTTGGCTAGTCTCTCCCTCTGACACCGCACAGGGAGGGACCTGCTACGTCCTCAGAAGGACAGAAAAAGGCCGCCCTTCGAATTGTCACTGGTCTGCCAGGTCCCGCCTCCGCGCCCTGGAAGCAGGCCTCCTGCCCGGGAGGCAGAGAGCAACAGCAGCTTCCTGCTCTGTAACCCACATCCCCAACCCAGCCAGCCAAACCCTCTTCATCACCAAGCTGCACATCTTAAAGCAAAACAGCGCTCAGCCCCTCCCAAACCTCCTGTGCCCCGGGCACTGCGGGCGGCTATGTGGCCACAGGGCAGCGGCACGGCCCGAGAGGCACTGGCAAGACAGACACCAAGAGGGGAGCCGTGCGCCAGGGCCTGGGCCAGCCTGCGTCGCCCTGTTCCACGCGACGTGCAGAACTCGGGCACCCCTTAAGGCCTAAACAGGGTTCTGTTCTTCTGGGGTAAAAATGAAAGTGCTGCCTCATATGGAGTTTTATATCAAGAGATGGTTAATGTGCTGAAAAACAATAGTTTAGAAACCAAAATAGTCGGTGTACATGAATGTGTACCAGGTGAGTGCCAGGCGACAGGAGGCAGCGGTCCTGGGTTCGATCGCCACCTCGGGAAGGTCAGAACCTGGGGCAGATATTACGCAGTTCATCCCCACCCTGGTCAATCATTTCCTAGAAATTACTGGTTTCCTCCCAGGTCAGGTAAGTGGTAGAAAATGACTTCTGTTGCTGGGTCTCTAAGACCCTAGAAAATGTGAGTCTAAGAATTCAGTCGGTGTTCTACGTCCTTATTGGAAAGGAGGGTTTCCGATGGCATCTCCAAATGGTCACAGATGGTTCTCACTTATGGAAATCACGCCTGTGGACACAGGACAGGAGCAGCACAGAGCAGGGAGCTGCAGACAACCCCCGGCTAGGCGCATTACTTTGAAATGAGCCCAGTTCCCCCAAATTTGAGCAGAAAAACTGTTATACTTCAGGGGAAATGCTCTACTCCACGGGGGACAAAGACTTTGTGGAAGAGTAGTGACAATGGGAGCCTCTGTCTCTAGGCAGTGGACGGTTTCTCCTGCACTTGGTCATGCAACCAACAGGGGCCCAGGAGCTAGCTTACTGGCTGCTGAGCTCGGGCCTGGCCAGGAGGGGCTGGAGGGACTTCCAGAACAAAGTCAAAGGGAGCAGCGCTGTTTATCACCCATGGACCTTTGCCAGCCAAGACTGGGCCACGTGTCTTCTGGGAAGGAGTCCTAATTTCTGATTGTATCTTGCAACCAGGTCTTCAAAGGGAGCCCATACCTTCCTAAAATAGCTTGATTCCTTCTACCAGAGGTCATGCTGACATTTTGCATCTATTTACACCACTTTATTGAAATACTGGAGGCACCCGGGACCGGGCCTCCCGCTGGTCACTGGCAGGCACCCGGGACCGGGCCTCCCGCCGGTCACCGGCAGGCACCCGGGACAGGGCCTCCCGCTGGTCACCGGCAGGCACCCGGGACCGGGCTTCCCTCGCAGCCCCGGCTTCATCCAGAAGGTGATCCGGTCTAATTAGCATATTATGCCTTTATTATCCTATATAATAAAAGCCCAGCAACCAAAACAGCAGAACCACCAGAGGCCAGAAGTATTGGCCGCTTGCCCTGGTGGGCCATGCCCCCCAGCGGGGACACCCCCCACCCCCCAGATCTCGGGTCTCATCAGGGCAGGCCATCCGGCTCCCCATCTCACACCCCCCCCCCCATGCAGAACCTTAACAAGTGAAGATAACAATGAACCAACAAGAAAAAGGGCCTGATCTGCTCTCAAAAGTAGCTATAGATCCCATACAGTAAAGCCAGATGTGGACACAGTTTGAGTGACAGTTGATTGGGTTTGTAGATCTCATTCATAATAAAGTCAGAAAACCAGCCAAAGCGCGGTGGGAGGAGCCAGGCACTCAGGACTGGGAGGTGGGTGACCTGCATAAAGTGTTTCCGGGAGAATCGCATCGAAAGCCAGACAGCTCCCGGGAAATGATATGGAAAAAGTCTGAGGAAAACACCTCAAAGCAAATGAAGTACTTATTGCTGAAAAATGAGCTCAGGTCTCAAACAATTCCGAAGTTCGGCATTTACTGCGCGCTGAGGGCTTTCCCTCCGGCTCCGTGTCTCTTGTTTCACTAACAACAAGGGACCCTCCACACTTCCTGTGAAATACAACACGGCGACTTTGGCAGTAATAAACCCACACGGGCATGACAAATCCAAGCATGCAAAACGTTTAACACCCCAGCTCCCAAACACGAGAGGGACAAAATCCGATTATGAATTATATGCTACGATAAATAGGGCTCGATGTTTCATAAAGCAATTTATAGTTCATAAAAATGACAAAACGTACCTGTCAGACAGAGCGTGGAGCGCGGCTCCCTGGGCTGCCTGCGGAGGAAAGGGCAGAGATGTTTATTTAATATTCTGACTTCCACATTACGCGGTCAATCAGCACTTACAAAAACCCGGGTCACACACATTTTTGCCATGTGGCCGAATATCAAACTGCAGGCAACACAGTAGGAGCTCTGTGTGTTGCGCAGTGAACACTCCCGAGGAGTTAACGGAAGCCCCTGCAGGGTCCCGCCACCAGGGGGCGAGCGTGGGGGGGGGGGTGCCAGGCTGTGAGGTTGGACAGGTCTCAGGAGACCCCTCCTACCCTCCCGCCACCTCCCCAGCTATTTCATTTGTACTCCCTGTTGCTTTATTCTACTTCATAGCATCTTCTCAATGAAGGTATACCTTTGACCCAGTTTTCTGATTTATTGAAAAAGTCACCACAATTGTAACCCGGAACATTGACAGAAATATGGAGATATTATGAGATTATGGATTTGTTTATAGGCAATGATTTTGTGGCAATTTTAAAAGAGTCTTCAGAGGTTCCTATGGAGATATTTATGGAAACCATTACAGGATCTGGGATTTGCCTTGAAACAATGTACGTGGAGGGGAGGGAGAGGGGTGGACATGCAAACAAAACAACGTCCCTGGGCGGTAACTGCTGACACCAGGCGATGAGCACAGGGGGATCGTTATGCCATTCTAGACTTTCTACGTGTTTGGAATGTTCTATAAAACACAAGAAGCAAAACGAAACAAAAGGCCTCCATTTCTCCGTCAGATTCCCCCCGTTTTGCACTCACGGCCTTCTGCCTGCTTAGCCTCGGCTGCCCACGTGCCCCGAGGGGCTGAGCTCATTCCACGGCCCGAAGCCATTGCCGGGAGGGGTCACGCCCCGCCTGTGGGAGGGGCTCACTCGGTGCACAGGGAACAGAAGTGCACTGGCCCGCTTTCACCGCGCCCAGGACGCGTGGAAAGTGTCCTGTTTGCCGGGGCGCCGGCATGTTTCCTCGTTCCATGCGGATGGCAGACAGACAGGCAGGATCTTCAGATGAGAAAAACACGACCTGGCAGGAACCTGATCCTGTCACAGAACTGAATCCCCCCTTGGCAACACACACACACACACACACACACACACACACACACACACACACACACGTCTTGGCTCACTCGGTCCGCCCAGCGCTGGCCGAATGCCCCCCCCACGGAGACCCCTGCGGGGGCTGCAGGGGGGATAGAAGCAAAGGCAGGAGGCGCGGTCCCTGTGCCAGAGAAGCCCAGCCCCAGGCAGGAAGTCAGGGCAGAGGGCCAGGGAGGACTTGACGACGCTTGGGAATGAACATGCAAGTGAGAGATGAGTAGGTGGGGACGTGGGTGCCGGTAACTCATGGCCGGCAGGCCCCGGGCTCCTCGGTCAGGGCCTGAGGCGGCTGGCAGGGGCTCAGTTCACATGATGAGGAAATGTCAAATGAAGGAATCAATTTGGAATCCTTCCCACTAATATGCGAGCGAAGCTGCAAAGACAAGGAGGATGTGTGCAGGGGAAAGAGGCACTGGTCGCTCCGGACGGCAAGGTGGAGCCAGGGCCGCCCCGGCCAGGCCTGCAGGGGCGGCTCTCAGCGGGGCACCTCTTGCCCAAACACCAAGGCCACCGGGGCTGAGGAGGGGTGTTTCTGTGTGTCCATAGCAAGGGGGGCACTGCCGGCATGAACGCCTGGGGCCAGGGATGCTACAGCCTCTCCAAGGCCCAAAGGGCCCTGGCCCCATGAAGCGGCCCCGCAGAAGGACAGGGGTTTCTGTGGAGAAACACCCAGCAAAGGCCGGAGGAAACCTGGCAGGAGCGACCCCCGGGGTGTGGCTTCTGGGCCTGGCAAAGGAACCGAGACCAAATCACCAACACCGACATCACCCCCTGACAGGAAAAACATACGCTCTGCGGACCTTGGCACTGACCGTCTTCCATCCTGGGAGAAGTTTACCATTCGCTTATGTTAGGGCCTCCGAGACTCAGCTTCCAAACTGCTCTTCCTACCCTAAGGGGATGGCGAGGGAGCTGGCCAGCCATGCCCAGGCTCCAGCGAACAGTTCATGGGGTCACTTCCCCTCTTTTTTCTCTGATTCCCGTGAATTTAGGGCCAAATGCCGGGGCATTCCAGTGTCAGGAGGGGAAAGAGTATCCACAGGGCGCTCTCTTGCTGAGGGCACCTTAGGGAGTAGAACGAGGCGGGGAAAACGGTGAAAAGCCTCAGGAGGCCGTGGAGACCAGGGGCCCCTCCCTGCCCCTCCCTCTCCCTCCCTCTCTGTGCTCTCGGGGGCCAGCCCAGGCGCTGGCACAGGAGCGCCCGGCAGGTGCAGGCAGCCACCACGGTCCCCGGGGCCCCATCGCTCAGCAGGATGCTTTCGTTTTTGGCACCTGTACTTGAAAAGAACCTAGCTCCCTACCCCTGCCTCTGCTTGGCTAAATACACCAAATGTACTCTGAGCCCCCCCAAGGAAAGGTGGCATGCATGGTTAGTTCAGGCTCAATGCACCTCCGCAGAAGGCACGTGACTTTTCCGGGGATAATGGAAACCTTCAGCGATGTGGCTGGAAGGTCAGCAGGCATCTCGGACACGGTGTCTGCGTTTTCCCCGGCCAGGGCTGCCCATGTTTTAGCAGCCCGTTGACTTTTTTCTCTCCTGCCTCCGAATACTTCCCACTGACGTTTTGTGATACGGAAACAGGGCCCGTTGATGAGCAACTTATGAGACAATTATTTTAACAACAAAAGCAAAAACAAGCACAAAACAAGCAACTCTGCCGCGGTGCCTCCAGGGGGCGGACCCTGCGGAGGACTCCGTGCAGTGGGCCCCCGGCCGGCTCTGGTGTGAGTGAGCGGGGCTGGGCGGCCGCCCTCCTCCAGCGGATGGACGTGGCGCTGACCAGAAGGCCGTGTGGGCTGTCACAGCGTCCCCCCAGCCGGACGATGGCTTTCTGCGCTCCTCACTCTCCCATCTGTCCGCCCGCACGGCCAGTGTTTCCACGCACTTACCACTGGCTCAGAGCACCACCGGCCACCTGCACCACAATGTTTAATGCCTGAATTTGATGAAGCTATTTAATTTGCAGTTATTTTACAGCATTAAAAACTTGATGGAGATGGCTCATCACCCATCAAGAAAGCAGATGAGAATATGTTAAAGGTTTAAACAATAACTTTAAAAAGGCTTTATGGCATTAAGTTAAAATGGTATGCCATATGCCAAAGCAAAGACCGCCATTTTTCTTTTCTTTTCTTTCTTTCTTTCTTTCTTTCTTTCTTTCTTTCTTTCTTTCTTTCTTTCTTTCTTTCTTTCTTTCTCTCTCTCTCTCTTTCTTTCTTTCTTTCTTTCTTTCTTTCTTTCTTTCTTTCTTTTTCTTTCCTTTTCTTTTTTTTTTACAGCTCTTCTTTTAAATATGCTTTGGCTTTTGGACCCTATTTTCTTTTACTGTTGAAAATAATAAAATAAAAACTCATTGGAACTAAATCGCAGAGAAAAAACTGCTAGGTGACTCATAAGTGAAGCCCGAAGAAAGACGCGGCGTAAGCTGGATGGATTGCTCAATTTCCTGCCTGCAAGGGCCGTGTGTTCCAGCGCCCACATCCCTCCCTCCCAATCATCACCTCGCTGTCACTTTCCTCATCCAGTTCTCAGCAACGGAACGGAGAGGGCGAGGGGAACACTTCGCCGATCCTTCCCGAGTTCCTTACGCATTCACGAGGGACTCGGAGGCATGAGCTCTGAGACAAGTTTTCTGCCAGAAATAATCATTTTCCAGGTCCTTTTCAAGAGATGGCCCTTTTCTGCCTTTGTTACACAAAGCTTGGAGCTTGGGACACAAGCAGCAGAAGTTCAGGTTTCAGTGTTTGTGAAGTAAGTTGCTAGTCCCGGTCTGTGACTGAAGGAAAACCAAAGGAGAGATGAGGCGCCCTCATTGTCACTGGGCTGAGCGCAGGGCAGGCTCTGGATGCTGAGCGAGGGGAGGGGCTGGATTTCAGAGGGTGCCCGGAGGATGCCATTTCTTTCCTTCCCGATGGAAACAGAACCAACCAGGGCTGCTCCATGGTTCAATCTGAAGCGCCTGTGATGTGCAGGTGACAGGCGTGGCCTGGGCCACAATCAAGATAGAGAACGTGCTCACCATGTTGGACGTAGGGACTAGAGGTGTCAGACATAAAAGCTGAACATTCTCGATTGCACAAGCGTTCTAGATTGCAGGGGCTGTGGCTGACGAGGAGAGGGTGCGGGGGGACCTCCCTTGGAGTGAGTGGGTGAGGAAGGCCCACTGAGTCAGGGGTAGCTAAGCTGATGCCTGAAGGATAAAGAGGAGTTCCTGGAGCAGAGAAATGAGAGGGTGTGGGGAAGAAAGAGCCCCACGCAGGCCTAGATCCTCGCTCAGTTGAAGGACTACAAGAAGGCCACTGTGAGGGAGCTCAGAGGGTGGCAGCGACACTGGCAGATCCCAAGGGCTTTGGAGGTCAAGTTGAGGATTTGGGGGACTCTCCACCTGAGAAATCACTCACATTAGGGGAAGTTGGGTAAAGGATGTACGGGGCCTGTTTGCATCTTTAGAGTATTCAATAAAATTTTTTTGTTAATCCTCACCCAAGGATATTTATTCCATTGATTTTAGTGAGAGTGGAAGGAAGGAAGGGAGGGAGGGAGGGGGGGAGAGGAAAAAGAGGAATGCATTGATTGGTTGCCTCCTGCATGTGCTTGGACCGGGTCTGGGGATCAAACCTGTAATCCAGGTACATACTCTTGACCAGGAATCAAACCCATGACCCTTTGGTGCATGGGTCGACTTTAACCATTGAGCAACACCAGCCAGGGGCTGATGGATCTATAATAAAAAAAAGTAAAGTAGGGAGTGAGGCAATATCATTTACATTTTTTCCCCAAATTTCATTCTGGCTTCTGTGTGGTGAATGGATTTGGGCAGAAGGTTCAGTATTAAGTAAGGTTGTTGCATTAATCTAAGCAAGAGAAGTGCATGATAGCAATGATGGTGGAGAGAGTTTGTGCTACATTTTGGAGGCAGAACTGAGGAAACTGGCGATTGATTGGATGTGACAGGCCAAGGATGGCGGCAGGACTGAGCCCCAGGTTCCAGTTTGAGCCCCATGGAGGGCCGCTGACTGGGACAGGCAAGCTGGGTGCAGGGGCAGGGGTAAGGGAGAAGCTTAGTTTGGGGTGTGAAGTTCACGTTGTTTTCAGGATGTTCAGCCGGAGATGCTAAATAGATGCTTGGACACATAGATGGCGGCTGTCAAATGCCAATGAGGTTCCAAACATTGGCACGTTGTTGGCATGTTGGCAAATTACAGTCATAAAAAGGAGACAGATACAGGGCTCATGTGCCGGATCTGCATTTTGCTCTCATTCGAAGAGGAGTAGGTTCGGGTCAGCTGCCCAGAACAGCCTGTCCACTCCACACGCACACAGCCCATCTGTGCTGTCCCAGCTCCAGGCTCGTTTTCCCGACAGAAGGTGGCACCTCTGCGGCTGCGGTCTGGGTCACCTTGCTCCGCCTGTTGGAAGACTGTATCCACATTCAACTACTGGAGCAAATGCCGTCCCAGTCAGTGGCCCTCCGTCTATACCAGGGGCTCAAGCTGGAACCCGGGGCTCAGTCCTGCCACCAATCCTGGCCTGTCACATCCAGTCGATCGTGGTTGGTCATTTGTTGTTTAGCCGTCATGAAGCGCGCCATGGAGTTTAGGTCCAATCGCGTATCTCTGCAGGAATTCTGTCCAGAATGGCTAATTACATTTTTTCTAGCATTTATTAATGTATTTCACTGTTTAATTTACTTCCACATCTGTTACCACTTTCTGTTTCATTTACTGAACTTCCGCGCTGTTGGTTTTTATTGGAATCCTCGTTGGGTCTTTTTGTTTTTAAATGTTTTTATTGATTTCAGAGAGGAAGGGGGCGGGAAAGAGTGATAGAAGCATCAATAAGAGAGAATCACTGATCGGCTGCCTCCTGCACGCCCCCTACTGGGGATCGAGCTGCATCCCCACACGGGGAATGAGCCCACAACCGGGCATGTGCCCTGACCACCACCAGCTGGGCACCTCACCGAGTGCTGTGATCTTCCATGTGGTTCTCCTCCCCAGCCAGCATACCGGCGAGACGAAGGAGAGTCCTGCTCTCCGGTTTTCCTCTGACACAGGAAGCACGTTGCGTTCTCAGATGCCCCAGATGCCGCCCAGGAAGCGTTCTGTTCAGTAGACTTGGACTTGTCCTGCTCTCCACGGGGCCAGGCCGAGTAGGGATAACAACATGGATCATCCAATAAGGACCTTTTTTGAGAGTGGACGGGGATACCCCGCCCTCCAGACGGAGCTGGGACAGCAGGAGAGGCAGTGCTGTTCTCAGCACCCAGGCCACCGGGCTGCTGTCCGTACACGCACATCAGATGCAGAGGCAGGACTCCGGGGCCGAGGAGGCAGGACTCCGGGGCCGAGGCGTTGTCAATAAGCAAAGAGCTCCGAATGGGGTCAGCAGGGACAGATCGCTTTGATTCTCGGTGTCTCTAAAGTCAAACCAACGTCTCTGCCATTTTCCAGCTGCTCCCCCTCTACTTAGATTCTGCCTGTTAGTGTTCCCCGACCACCCAAGCTTCCAGCAGCTTCCTCTCTCTCAACTCCTCGTCTGGAACCTGGATGAGCACAGGCTTCTTCCTTCTTCTGAAAAGTTCGCCACCTGCTTCACAAGAAATTTAGTCTGGGCTCCTCAGGTTCCGGGAGACACTGAGGGCAGAGGTCCTAGCTCATCCTGGCCCAGAAAGCGCTTCCCGGGATCACACTCCGTGAACCCCCTGCCCGTGATCAACAGGCCGGGTGCCAGGAGGGAACTTCTGCCCATGACCAATTCCTATTTGCATGGCTCTGCTCCAAGAGATTTGTTAAAACTCATTTCTTTCCGAGCTATATATTCTGTCTCTATTTCACTTTCTTTAAAACTCGGGTCCACTTTGGCTTTAGGGAAAGTTTGCCTCGTTTTATGTTTTAACGCCGGATTGCTTAGATCAGTTTATTCTACCGGAACTCCAATGAAGACAGCAGCACACTTGCGGAGCTGCTGTCACACCCAGGGAGAGTGCTGGTTAGGTGAAGCCTGGACTACACCACCTCACAATCGGTGTCCTGCCACCAACCGCCTGGCGTGGGCCTGGTTTGGAGCCGGCTGTCGGTGAGAGTCAGCCCCTACCTGGCGGCTCTCTTCTCCTGAGGGGGGTGGGGGGTGGGGAGGGCACTGCCAGGACATCTGGCTCACGAGGGCGACGCCGTGAGCCACCTGAGACCTCCGCTGCCGGCCCTGCGGGCTGTGCCTCCACAATAAGACCCGGCCCTGCGGGCTGTGCCTCCACAATAAGACCCGGCCCTGCGGGCTGTGCCTCCACAATAAGACCTGGCAGCTGCCAGGAGCTGGGGGAGAAGGGAAGGTGGTGGCAACGTGAGCACAAACTGGGGCGGCTCCTCAGCTGCAGGGACTGTCACCGCATCTTTCTAGGAGTGAGGGCCCCACTGAGGGCGAGGGCCCACTGAGAGTGAGGACCCACTGAGGGCGAGGAGGACCCCACTGAGGGCAAGGAGGACCCCACTGAGGGCGAGGAGGACCCCACTGAGGGCGAGGAGGGCCCAACTGAGGGCGAGGAGGACCCCACTGAGGGCGAGGAGGGCCCCACTGAGGGCGAGGAGGACCCCACTGAGGGCGAGGAGGGCCCACTGAGGGCGAGGAGGGCCCACTGAGGGCGAGGAGGGCCCCACTGAGGGCGAGGAGGGCCCACTGAGGGCGAGGAGGACCCCACTGAGGGCGAGGAGGACCCCACTGAGGGCGAGGAGGGCCCCACTGAGGGCGAGGAGGGCCCCACTGAGGGCGAGGAGGGTCCACTGAGGGCGAGGAGGGCCCACTGAGGGCGAGGAGGGCCCCACTGAGGGTGAGGAGGGCCCACTGAGGGCGAGGACCCACTGAGGGCGAGGACCCCACTGAGGGCGAGGAGGGCCCACTGAGGGCGAGGAGGACCCCACTGAGGGCGAGGAGGGCCCCACTGAGGGCGAGGAGGACCCCACTGAGGGCGAGGAGGGCCCACTGAGGGCGAGGAGGGCCCACTGAGGGCGAGGAGGGCCCACTGAGGGCGAGGACCCACTGAGGGCGAGGACCCCACTGAGGGCGAGGAGGGCCCACTGAGGGCGAGGAGGACCCCACTGAGGGCGAGGAGGGCCCCACTGAGGGCGAGGAGGACCCCACTGAGGGCGAGGAGGACCCCACTGAGGGCGAGGAGGGCCCGAGGGCGAGGAGGGCCCACTGAGGGCGAGGGGGGCCCATTGAGGGCGAGGAGGGCCCACTGAGGGCGAGGAGAGGAGGACCCACTGAGGGCGAGGAGAGGAGGACCCACTGATGGCGAGGAGGACCCACTGAGGGCGAGGAGGGCCCACTGAGGGCGAGGAGAGGAGGACCCACTGAGGGCGAGGAGGGCCCATTGAGGGCGAGGAGGGCCCACTGAGGGCGAGGAGGGCCCACTGAGGGCGAGGAGGGCCCACTGAGGGCGAGGAGGGCCCACTGAGGGCGAGGAGGACCCCACTGAGGGCGAGGGGGACCCACTGAGGGCGAGGAGGGCCCATTGAGGGCGAGGAGGGCCCACTGAGGGCGAGGAGAGGAGGACCCACTGAGGGCGAGGAGAGGAGGACCCACTGAGGGCGAGGAGGGCCCACTGAGGGCGAGGAGGGCCCACTGAGGGCGAGGAGAGGAGGACCCACTGAGGGCGAGGAGGGCCCACTGAGGGCGAGGGCCCAGCGAGGGCTGGGAGGTATCAAGCACCCTCCATGGTGGCCACATTTACTGTCATGAGGGTAACATTATGGGTCAGAGGGTCCCAGTGCGCCCAGTCAGAAGGGTTTCGGGAGGGGGGGGTAGAATAGGGGTGGGAGGTTAGGAGGAGGGGGTGGTGGAGTGGGGGTGGGAGATCAGGAGGAGGGGGTGGTGGAGTGGGGGTGGGAGGTCAGGAGGAGGGGATGGTGGATTGGGGGTGGGAGGTCAGGAGGAGGGGATGGTGGAGTGGGGATGGGAGGTCAGGAGGAGGGGATGGTGGATTGGGGGTGGGAGGTCAGGAGGAGGGGGGGATGGAGTGGGGGTGGGAGGTCAGGAGGAGGGGATGGTGGATTGGGGGTGGGAGGTCAGGAGGAGGGGGCGGTGGAGTGGGGGTGGGAGGTCAGGAGGAGGGGGTGGTGGAGTGGGGGTGGGAGGTCAGGAGGAGGGGGTGGTGGAGTGGGGATGGGAGGTCAGGAGGAGGGGGTGGTGGAGTGGGGATGGGAGGTCAGGAGGAGGGGGGGCTGGAGTGGGGGTGGGAGGTCAGGAGGAGGGGGTGGTGGAGTGGGGATGGGAGGTCAGGAGGAGGGGGTGGTGGAGTGGGGGTGGGAGGTCAGGAGGAGGGGGTGGTGGAGTGGGGATGGGTGGTCAGGAGGAGGGGGGGATGGAGTGGGGGTGGGAGGTCAGGAGGAGGGGGGGATGGAGTGGGGGTGGGAGGTCAGGAGGAGGGGATGGTGGATTGGGGGTGGGAGGTCAGGAGGAGGGGGGGATGGAGTGGGGGTGGGAGGTCAGGAGGAGGGGGCGGTGGAGTGGGGGTGGGAGGTCAGGAGGAGGGGGGGATGGAGTGGGGGTGGGAGGTCAGGAGGAGGGGGGGATGGAGTGGGGGTGGGAGGTCAGGAGGAGGGGATGGTGGATTGGGGGTGGGAGGTCAGGAGGAGGGGGGGATGGAGTGGGGGTGGGAGGTCAGGAGGAGGGGGCGGTGGAGTGGGGGTGGGAGGTCAGGAGGAGGGGGTAGTGGAGGAGGTGGGAGGTCAGGAGGAGGGGGTGGTGGAGTGGGGGTGGGAGGTCAGGAGGAGGGGGGGATGGAGTGGGGGTGGGAGGTCAGGAGGAGGGGGTGGTGGAGTGGGGATGGGAGGTCAGGAGGAGGGGGGGATGGAGTGGGGATGGGAGGTCAGGAGGAGGGGGGGATGGAGTGGGGGTGGGAGGTCAGGAGGAGGGGGGGATGGAGTGGGGGTGGGAGGTCAGGAGGAGGGGATGGTGGATTGGGGGTGGGAGGTCAGGAGGAGGGGGGGATGGAGTGGGGGTGGGAGGTCAGGAGGAGGGGGCGGTGGAGTGGGGGTGGGAGGTCAGGAGGAGGGGGTAGTGGAGGAGGTGGGAGGTCAGGAGGAGGGGGTGGTGGAGTGGGGGTGGGAGGTCAGGAGGAGGGGGGGATGGAGTGGGGGTGGGAGGTCAGGAGGAGGGGATGGTGGATTGGGGGTGGGAGGTCAGGAGGAGGGGGTGGTGGAGTGGGGGTGGGAGGTCAGGAGGAGGGGGTGGTGGAGTGGGGGTGGGAGGTCAGGAGGAGGGGGTGGTGGAGTGGGGGTGAGAGGTCAGGAGGAGGGGGTGGTGGAGTGGGGGTGAGAGGTCAGGTGGAGGGGGTGGTGGAGTGGGGGTGAGAGGTCAGGAGGGCTTCTGGAGGGGGTGGTGGAGTGGAGGACGGGTAGTGGGTACCAATTTCATTACTGCACAACCTTGGCACAAGGTCTAGCCAACAGCACAGGGCACCTAATGCTTGAGAAATACCATGTGAGCTGCCTTAATGAGGCGCCTCCCAGACCCTGGGGGTGGTGGTTGGCCTCTCCATCCCTCAGTCAGCTCCACCTCATTCCAAAAAGCGTGTCCTGTCAGAGGGTGAGGACCAACTGGCAGCTGCGGGTTAGTCTTCAGCACCGATTCTAACGTTTATTCAGCTCCGCCAGTGCAGTTACCAGCAAGCATTCCTTCGTTTGTTTGTTGGTTGGTTTGTCTGTTTAAAGGAATCAACACGGAGCATTTTGCTTTTAAATAGGCACCATCCTTCAATTACCAGTTCCCCTTTAGGTAGAAGGGAATGACAAACCTTTGCTGAGCTATGACTGTGTTAAAAACCAAACCAGCACGCTCTATGAAACGCCTTTCCTTGTGAGAAATGCATTTTCACCAGCGGTTCCCAGTAAGAGCCGCTCCTGAGGCCGCACACAGGGGACTGTTCAGGGTCCCGCTGGGCAGGTGTTATTGCTAGTCTCCGACCTTCTGTTCCGAACAGAAGTACTTTGTCCTCCTGAGTAACATGTTCTCAAATCCCCGCCCCTTCATTCTGAGCCGGTTCTCTCGTTACTGATGTTCTCTACCAGCAAAAGGCAACATCTGGCCAAAGCCTTTCACACCTCACCTCTGTGGTCTGTGTGGCAGACGTAGTCACAGGATACACTTCCATTCCAAGCCCCCGGTTTTTATATAATTTTCCCTTGTCCGAGTGGTATGCGCTCACTGCAGAAAGACAGCGCACACAGGAAGCCGGAAACCAAAGCGACAAACGCAGGAGGAACTGCCTCGTACACCCCGGCCCACAGTGACCGCCAGCTGTTTGGATGACTCTGTCCCCACTTCACAAGTAAAACCATCCATCAGGGCTGTCTCTCACAAAAACGCCATGAAAGCCTTGAAAATAAGGTAAAATAAAAGGTTTTTTTCTCTTTTGTTAATCCTCACTTGATATCTTTCCCACTGATTTTGAGAGAGAGTGGAAGGGAAGGGGAGAGACAGACACATCGATTGGCTGGCTCCTGCACATGCCCCGACCGGGGACCGAGCCTGCAACCGAGGTGTGTGCCCAGGACTGGAATCAGATTCTAGGGCCTCAGTCTGGGGGTCGACGATGCTCTAACCTAGGGGTGTCGAACTCAATCAGAGAAGGGGCCAAAATCTAAAATCCAGCCTAAATCGCGGGCCGAATGGTTTACTGAACAGTCATAAACTGCCAATGTCATAAACTGACAGCGGAGTGCAGTGATGACAGCGCGGTGCGGGCCACATTGCAAGGCCTGGCGGGCTGGATTTGGCCCGCGGGCCTTGTGTTTGACACATGTGCGTCTAACCACTAAGCAAAAGGGGCGAAATCAAAGATTCTTGACCAGAGAAGCTCAAGGGGGAGAAGCCCCTCAGCATCTCCTCACTCGGCTGCCTTTTCTCACACCCACCCCGTGGCAGCGCCTTCTCTCTCTGCCCCTTCCCTCCTCCTCACCCTCTTCTCCCAAGCTCAGCCCACACTCTCTCCTCCTCCACCTTTGAGTTCTATTTTCGATAACTATTGTAGCTCCTTTCCCTTTCTTATAAAATTAATGGTCTTGCATTCTTCCTGGACACCTCTCCTATTACGGAAAAGAGCATTTAAAGAAAGTGTCAGTAATGCAAAGAAAGAACACTTTTGAGGGGAATGGAAGGGAAGAAGGAGGATGTAAAAATGTACATTTTAATAGTCTGACACCCAGATCTGCCTATATAATATACATAATACTTATATCAATACGGAATATTTTCTATTAATCTCCGTTAGCATTCCTGTCCGGGCACATTGAGGCCGGCCGGCTCACGGTCACAGAGCAGCAAGGCCAGCCCAGCCCTGCCCAGCCCACCGCGGTGTCAGGACAGAGGGTGACGGGAGGGGCTGGGTGGGTTTTGGATTCTGCCAGTTTCAGCTCAGAGAGAGGCAGCGGACGCTGAGAGGGCGCTAGCTGAGGCCGGGAGAGCTTTCTCGGGGATGCTCAGGAGGAAGTGCAGGCGGCACCTCCTGGGAGGGTTTGCGGAGAAGCCGGAGGGTTTCAGGATTCCGAGACGGATACCTTTTCCTCGGGAAGTCTGCAGGTGGAATCACATTGTTTACCTGCGAGCTGGCCAGGAGCTCCCAGGGAAGAACTCTTTCTACCTCTGACCTCCTGTGGCAGGACTCCGTGTGGAAGGCAAGAGCTGCTGGGCCAGGCCGGGCAGGTCCAAGGACACTGAGGACTCAGGCACAGGGCAAAGCCCTGGCGCCCGAGGGTGGTGGCAGGAGACCTGGGTGGGTGTGTGATTCTCAGAGCTGTGGGAGCGGCAGAAAGCCCTGGCCTCGGACAGAGCACTGACAGAGTTGTAGTGCCTTCCACGTGAGTGAGCGTGTGAGTGTGTGTGTGTGTGTGTGTGAGTGCGCACAGGTGCTTGTCTGGCATCCACAATTTCAAAGTGAAAGCAAGCACACCTGAATGACCCTCGGATCTGGCGGTGGCTGGTTGCTTGGAGCTGCTCTGCACACAGCATGTGGGTCTGAAGCCCTGCTGCTGGGAGTGGAGGTGAAGTCAGGGTGACACGGGATGTGGCTCTGGTCCTGCAGGTTCCACCCGGGCTTTGTAGCTGCTCCCCAGGGCTCGGGGCAGCATGTGCTGCTGGAACCCGCCTCCGGGGCAGGTCCAGAGCAGGCCGGCCGGCACAGCCAGATGGTGATGGCCGTTAATGATGCCCATCGTGGGCACAGCGGGGCACCGGCTCAGTCGCTTCCCATTTTGTCGGGTCTGCCAAAGGCCTTTGGAGCTCTCCACCAAGTTCTTATGATGCACCAACAGGGGCCCTGGTGGAGTCCCGCTGACCTTCCACTGACCGTGGTCGGTGGCTGTTCTCAGGAATGCAACTCGGGCCCAAGTTGTGGGCTGCAAATGTTTTGTTTTCGTATAAAGGCAAGATGGAAAAAACATCAATGTTTTGATAGTTTTGCTAAACATACAACCTGCATTTGAAGAACCAAAATTAAGTCTGTCTTTGTTTCACTGAAACATCGCTTGCTCAGACAAAAATAACAATAGTTGAAGGTAGAAACTGGCAGAATTAAAAAGTACTGGTTAGGAAACATCCTCAAAATGGCACGTTGCCAATCAATTGTGTAACAGGAGAGAAAGCTGCACCTGTTCTCATTGTGTTATTGTTATTATCGGTGTCAGACTTTCCACCTCTCCCGTGACCACTGCTTACGGTTTACACATGGAAGTGTGTTCACATATAATTGTCATCTCACGCCCTTCCCTGAACAGCCTGGACTTTTACGAATGAGGTCCTGGTTGAGAGGAGAGGTGCCCGGAGGCCTGCTGCTGGACCAGACCCCCCGGAGAGAGACCCCGGCCACCTGCACCCACACTGTGCAGCCCGCGGGGGACCGTGCTGGGTCTGGCTTCGGGGACTGCGTGGCCACTCCCAGAAGACGGCCTCATTTCACTCCGCACAACCTGTTGGCTGCAGATCTGGCCAGCACAGCACCGGGAAGTGCCGGGGGCGTTGAATTACCACAAATGGTTATGCTCCGGAGATTATAGTTCATTAACAAAAAAAAAAGAAAAAAAGAAAAAAGAAAAAAGAAATAACGGGCTCAGAGCGTCTCCTGGGAAAAGCTGAGCTTATGAGATAACCAGCCCGGTGAAGACTTGGAAAAACACACATGTAAACAGAGCTTTCCAAGCGCAGAGCTGGACCAAACACCTGAGTGGTCTAGGGACTCCTCTGTGACATGCAAGCACCACGCCTGGACGGCAGCGATAGCGTGCGCGCGCAGCAGCATCCACCGGTGAATGGCTGAGCTTCTGAAAACGCTATTGAAGGAAACACCATTCAAGTCCCGGGACAAAGGACTATGCCTGTGCGTCACCCAGGGGCGTCCTCAGAGGGAGAGGTCCACCCCTCTGCCCACCGCGGCGGCTGGCGGCTGAGCGAGAAGGCGCCTATCGGTAACACGCACAGCCGCTCTGCGCTCCCATCGGGGAAGCTCCGTGGGTGGCGTTGAGAGGCACCATCAGCGAAAACGAGGCTCAGCTTAGAAAATGTTTCTCCTTTCATGAATTCTTCTACCTGACAAAGCAATAATTCTCATTTTTTGCGTTAACTATATGTTTGCCCAAATTTAACCAATCATCTATGGTTTTTATACAATTTTTCTCATTGTCCCGATTCCTAGTCAGGGTCCTCAGATGGAAATCAGGCACGTCTAAGGTCCAGGCTGGCTGGCCACAACCAAATCTACATAAATCTCAGCCAGGTCCCCAGAGGGCGTCTGAGAAAAAGTTTTGGGGAACAGGGTGTGGGCCTTTTTTACATCTCTGCCCAGTGACACTTAAGCTGGTTGACCATTTCAATTTCGGAGATTATAGTTCATTAACAAGAAAAAAAAAAAGGCAATGACATTTTTGTATCTCCACCTACGCTAGTGTTTTTCACAAATGTTTAGAAAAAATGGCATGATATAATGAAATTGGCCATCTTAAGAGAAGTCTGCAGTTGCCTATGGTGACAGTAAAATTTTACCGATAAAATAGAATCATTTAACTAAGTGTGAGAGCTTAAAAACACAAACACAAGCCTTCTGCTGAACGCCTGCGTTTCGCTGGTGGCGACGGAAGGTCCCAGCAGTGATTCCTTCAGTGCACATGATGGAGATCTGGCCACGGGCAGTCCTTTCCCATGAGCGTGCCTGCTCTGCCCCCACATTCAAAAGGCGCCCATTGGTCAGTACGGTTAAACTGTGCAAGACTAAACACGCACGCAAAAGTTAACTACCTTTTTTTCTACTTTGCTATTAGGCTTCATATCTATGTAACACTAGGTAGTTGGTGTGTATATACATTGAAGCGAAGGCCTGGCATTTCCTAAGATTTAAAATTTACTTCCGACTTTTTTTAAAAAATATATTTTATTGATTTTTGTACAGAGTGGAAGGGAGAGAGATAGAGAGTTCGAAACATCAATGAGAGAGTGTCATCGATCAGCTGCCTCTTGCACACCCCCTACTGGGGATATGCCCGCAACCAAGGTACATGCCCTTGACCGGAATCGAACCCGGGGCCCTTCAGTCCCCAAGCCGACGCTCTATCCATTGAGCCAAACCGGTCCCGGCTACTTCCGACTTTTAAGGACAAATTACTATAATGAATATTACCAGTGAGGAATTCATCGAGACCAACAAGCCAGAGTCTTGTACAACTCGGCACTTAGTAGGCCTTCAAGATTATTCTCGAATGACTTTTATGTAAAAATTGCGTAGCTCTTGTTCTGACTCCAAATAATATCTAACATACAGCTCCTTTCTGATGCAGGGAGAAGCTCGACTTTGGAGCCTGGCCCCTCAAACCTGGTCCTGATTACGGCCTCCACTCCTGTTTATATAATTCTGCAGTTTTGGCAGGACTCAAGAGCACATGCCAAGGGTGTTGGCTCTTATGCATCTCCTGGGATGTGAATGTCAAGCCGCCTGGATGAACCCTGGCCACAAAGCCCAGACAAGCACAACGACTCTATTTATCCAGACTTGGCCGCCTGGATGCCGATGGGCTCTGCGGCAATAAATTTTCACAGGCCGAGGGCTCCAGATCCACCAGGCTGTCCGGGAAGAAAGCGGCCCCAGGGCAGTGCGGCGGGCTGCGGACCCTCCTGCTCTGTGGCCCACGTTTGGGTGTCCCGCAGCCAACACATTCGGTCGCTGATTGACAGGTGCGGCCAGAGGCTCTTTTCGAAAGCTCTGCTCTCTGTTACGCAATCGTCATATTAGAAAGAAACAAGGGAAAACATGAACAGCACTCCCCGCGATGGGCAATCTGCTCTCAGGATCACACCCACACCGCGGTGCGTTACCCAGCGAGTCTGTGGCACAGAGCAGGGGCCTGCCACAGGAGTGGTCCCGTGTCTCTCCACGAGAAACCCGAGGTATCAAAGAGCAAGAAGTGCAGCTCCATGCAGCCGGGCTCTCCGTTCACATTCCTTTTGAGAGACGCCATTAGTACGCCACGCATTCACATAAGACAGGAACCGGCTCTTTAACGTGAAGATTTATGTTAACTACCCAGATATCTATTACATTAATTGTGCTCTCCAAATATTGATTGGGGATTAAAAGGTAACTTTTCTTCATGGCGAGGAGTAAATTATGCCAGTGGGAGAATTTCCCTCTACAGACTTTATCCAATGATCATGGCCTGCAAAATTAAAATTGTCAGTTGTAAGTGGATAAACCGTGCTCATTTGCGGGGAATATGCAGTTCTATAATTAAAATGAAAAGACTGCCTAATGTGCGTGGCTAATGTGATCACTGGAAACGGCAGGCACGTACTTGGCCGTGAGATCTGGACCCTGCTCCCTTCCCTGCCCTGCACTTATGCATCTGTCACTTCGGGAAAACACTGCCCTCACCCGACACCAGCGTGGCTGCTCCATCCGAGAGCCCCAGTTCCGGTCCCTCTCCTCCTGCCTTTGCAAACTCATTAGTCAACAGAACCAAATATCAACAGCACAACGATTGGAATTTCTTTGGAGAGCCAAATTTTTAAAACTTAAACTTCTCCTAACGCCACTTCCTCAAAATAGACTCGCCCAGGCCGTGGTATTTTGTGGAAGAGCCACACTCAAGGGGCCAAAGAGCCGCATGTGGCTCATGAGATGTAGTTTGCCGACCATGAATCTAGACATTTGCTATGTCCCTTCCCCCGAGCCTGGCCTGACGTGATCAACAGAGCTGTCCTTTCACCACATCGAGACATGCAGTCCCACTCTCACCCCCTTCCAAATGCGTGTGAAAACGCCTTTGGTACTTTGCAGCTTCAGGAATAATTTTGTCTTAAACCTTCTAACTGATCCACATCTCTCCAGGGAAACATTCTCTTTGGAATTGTTAAAAACCCAGAGTTACAGGAAAAGAGATCAAACAAATTGGTACATGTACCACATGTCCTTCAGGCTCCCAGACAAACAAGAAAACTGGTCCTCACAGTTTATCCTAGTCCCAGTTTGAACCTCAGCAAGCATGAGAATTACAGAAGCAAACATGAGAACATGCTTCCATTTCCATCATGTCTCCGAGCTCTGTGGGTGAACCCGGTCACAACCCCAGCTCTGAGGTCACAAAGCTCTGCTGTCCTCGAATGGCAAGGCTGTGCAGACACCGCCCTCCTGGCTTCCAGGCTTCCGTCTACGAAAACTTCTGAAAACCTGTAACTGCAGCACGGCCTGTCGCTAAGTTATTTACGAAGTGGCTACCGCCATCTCCACCTTCCTCCTGAACAAGCAGGTCATGTGTGCATGCTCTACAGTCAACTCATGGTCTCGGGTCTCTCTTTTGGTCTTCTCTACCAGCACTCTGATCTCTGGATAGACCTGATTTGAAGTCAGGATTCGGTAAAAGAAATGAAGGCGGAGAAAAGTAACCTTTGATACTGGATAATGGCCAGCAGCGAATACTGTCCATCCCTCTCCACACTGCACTCACTCAATGTAGCGCCTCTGCTGTGCCAGACCCCGTCCCTGCCTAGTCGGTAGAGAAAGATAGTGTAAAAGTAAAAACAAGTAACTACAATTGTCATGAGGCTTGAAAGGTTAAGGTTATTGTGAGAAGGACTAACATGGTCCAGTTTAGGTGACGGGGACGCTTGATGAGGACGTGAAAGCTATGCTCACTTCCTAGACGAGTAGGCTTTGGTCGGGAAGGAAGGAGGGAGCAGCCGCTGGGGGCCCTTGGCTTGCAGGGGAGGCTGCGCTTGGTGTGCGGGGAGCTGGAGGAAGGCCCCCGTGGGGGGGGTGGGGAGCTGGAGGAAGGCCCCCGTGGGGGGGAGCTGGAGGAAGGCCCCGGGGGGGGGGGGGAGCTGGAGGAAGGCCCCCGTGGGGGGGGTGGGGAGCTGGAGGAAGGCCCCCGTGGGGGGGAGCTGGAGGAAGGTGGGGGGGGGGGGGAGAGCTGGAGGAAGGCCCGGGGAGGGGGGGGGAGCTGGAGGAAGGCCCCGGGGGGGGGGGAGCTGGAGGAAGGCCCGGGGGGGGGGGCTGGAGGAAGGCTCCCGTGGGGGGGGGAGCTGGAGGAAGGCCTCCGTGGGGGGGGGAGCTGGAGGAAGGCCTCCGTGGGGGGGGGCTGGAGGAAGGCCTCCGTGGGGGGGGGCTGGAGGAAGGCCCCCGTGGGGGGGGGAGCTGGAGGAAGGCCTCCGTGGGGGGGGGGCTGGAGGAAGGCCTCCGTGGGGGGGGGCTGGAGGAAGGCCTCCGTGGGGGGGGGGGCTGGAGGAAGGTCCCCGTGGGGGGGGCTGGAGGAAGGCCCCCGTGGGGGGGAGCTGGAGGAAGGCTCCCGTGGGGGGGAGTTGGAGGAAGGCTCCCGTGGGGGGGAGCTGGAGGAAGGCCCCGGGGGGGGGGAGCTGGAGGAAGGCCCGGGGGGGGGGGGCTGGAGGAAGGCCCGGGGGGGGGTGGGGAGCTGGAGGAAGGCCCCCATGGGGGGGAGCTGGAGGAAGGCTCCCGTGGGGGGGAGCTGGAGGAAGGCCCCGGGGGGGGGGGGAGCTGGAGGAAGGCCTGGGGGGGGGAGCTGGAGGAAGGCCCCCATGGGGGGGAGCTGGAGGAAGGCTCCCGTGGGGGGGAGCTGGAGGAAGGCCCCGGGGGGGGGGGGGGAGCTGGAGGAAGGCCCGGGGGGGGGGGCTGGAGGAAGGCCCCCGTTGCGGGGGGGAGCTTATGGAAGGCCCCTGGGGGCGGGAGCTGGAGGAAGGCCCCGTGGGGAGGAGCTGGAGGAAGGCCCCCATGGGAGGGAGCTGGAGGAAGGCTCCCGTGGGGGGGGGGAGCTGGAGGAAGGCCTCCGTGGGGGGGGGAGCTGGAGGAAGGCCCCCGTGGGGGGGGGGCTGGAGGAAGGCCCCCGTGGGGGGGGGCTGGAGGAAGGCCCCCGTGGGGGGGGGCTGGAGGAAGGTCCCCGTGGGGGGGGGGGCTGGAGGAAGGCCCCCATGGTGGGGAGCTGGAGGAAGGCTCCCTTGGGGGGGAGTTGGAGGAAGGCCCCCGGGGTGAGGGGGGGAGCTGGAGGAAGGCCCCCGTGGCTGAAGTGCCCGATGAGCTCCATGCGCCATGAAGGGAGGAGTGGGGGCGCCACACGGTGGGGGCAGTGCTGGCTTTGGGCTTTATCCCAAGCGGTTAGTTAAGATTAGAGACCAAGGAATGACGCGATCTGAGTTACATTTTTAAAAGATCACTGTGCGAAGCGGTATTGCAGAGGGGAAGGGATAGACACGTGCTCGATAGGCTTAGACCAGCCAGGATGGCAAGAGGCACGTGGACTTGTGTTTAGTGTTGGAGGCTGAACGTACAGGACTCACAGCGAACACCAGCATTTGTGTGGGAACAGGAGTCGTCAAGGAGGAGCCCAGGTCCCAGGCTCCCCCCACGGCGCGGCTGGCCGTGCGTGTTCAGGAAGGGAACACTCACAGGAAGGGCACAGGTGGGTGGGGTGGGCACCGGCAGGCAGGGCCAGAAGTCCAGTTTGGCACATACTGAGGGAAATGCATGTGAGACGTCCAAGCGGGAGAGGCAAGAAGGTCTGCAGGTTAGAAGCGAGCTCTGAGCTGAGGGTGTAACTTTCGAAACTATAAGCATATAAGCACTGAAGATCATGGGAATCAGGGGACCCCTCAGTCAGAGAGAGAGAGAGAGAGAGAGAGAGAGAGAAGGGAGAGAGCGAGTGGGGGAAGGAAGTGGAGAAATCAGGAATAAATGCTAAAAGGCTCCAACAGTTAAGGCTGGGTAGAGGAAGAGCCTGAGAAAAACAGCCAGAAGGGTGGAACAAACAGGAGTTCGGTACGAGGCACCTCAAGAGGCGTGTGTGATCAATGGTTTTCAAGGCCCAGTGCTGTCCATCTCCTGGCAGAAGGCCAGGCTGAAAGGACCAGGTCACTTGGTCAGTGGGGGTCGCTGTTCACGCAGTGAGTGGTTCTGGTGGGGAGGTGGGAGAAGGAGATGATGGGTTTTGGTGAGAGGAAGGCAGTGTTTTCAGTAATAGAGGGAAGGGAGAGAAACAGTGAAGATAAGGGTGGCTGTGTGGGTCTGGTTATGGGAAGAGGAGACTTTCCTGTCACCCATGAATTCACTAGGGAAATAAAGGTGAGTAAGATGCAGAATCATTCTGGATGTTCACTCAAGAAGTCAGGAAGAGCCGAAACCGGTTTGGCTCGGTGGATAGAGCGTCGTCGGTCTGCGGACTGAAAGGTCCCAGGTTCGATTCCGGTCAAGGGCACGTACCTTGGTTCCGGGCACATCCCCAAGGGGGTGTGCAAGAGGCAGCTGGTTGATGGTTCTCTCTCATCGATGTTTCTAACTCTCTATCCCTCTCTCTTCCTCTCTGTAAAAAATCAGTAAAATATATTAAAAAAAAAAAAAAAGAAGTCAGGAAGAGAGAACCAAGTCCCACATTATTCACTCAGCATCAATTCTTTGACAGAGATAATTATAAGATACTGGGAAATTACACTTGTAGAATGCCATCACCAGTGAGCTGCTAAAGGTTATGTATATATAATTTAATATCTAGAACTAGCACTTAAAATGATAAACAAAGAGATATAATAAAAAATACAAAATACTGTAGATAAATACTAATGGGAGTTCCCAAAATGTTCAAAAAAAAAACCTATAGGAAGCCAGGAAGAAGAACACAGAAAAAGAAAAAAAGAACAAAAAAAAAGAACAAACAGAAAATAAAAATAAAGTGGCAGAATTCAGCACTAAGGTATTAATAATTACATCAAATGCATATGGTCTAAATACATCAATTCAATGATAGGCGCTGGCAAAGGGGATTAAAATATGACAACTATATACTGTCTATAAGAAACTCATTTCAAATATAATGACATAAGTAGGTTGAAAGTAGAAGAATGGAATTAGTTCCATTACGCAGACATTAATCAAAAGAAGGCAGCAGTGGTGGCAGTGATGAAGTAGACCTCAGAACAAAGAAAATTACCCAAGAAAGAGAGGACATTCCAACAATAAAAGGAGCAATTAACCAAGAAGACACAGAAACGCACAATGTTATGCACCAAATAACAGAGCTGCAATATATGTGAAGCAAAAACTGATAGAATGGAAAAGAGAAACAGACAAATCCACAATTACAGTCGGAGATTTCAACCCACCTCTCCCAACAGCTGACAGAGTGACTGGACAGAAAGTCAGAAGGATATAGAATAACTCAGCAACGTCAACAGCAGGATACAATGGGTATTTACAGAACACCCACCCAACAGCAGCAGGTTAGATGTTCTCTCAGGAGCCCATGAAACAGATGCCAACACACACCATATCTTGGGCATAAAAAATACTCCATAAAGTCACAAGAACTGAGATGACACAGCACGTGTTTTGTTCTCTGACCACAATGGAACCAAACTAGAAGCCGATACAAGTAAGATGACAGGAAATCTCTAAACGTTTAAGAAATGAAACAATATGGTTCTCAATAATCCCCATGCCCAAGAGGAAGTCTCACTGAACTGAGTGACAATGAGAATACATCTCGACATTTGTGGCATCCAGCTAGGGCACAGCTCCTCACAGCTCCTTCTCTGCTAGGGCTGCACGTCCGCAGCCAGTAGGCACTGGAAGAAGATGTGAGCAGTCCTAGGCAAACAGGAGAGACTTCCCTGCAGACCGAATAGCCATTGCTAACCAGGAGCCATCTGCTAAAACAGTTCTTTAAAGCAGCCCTACAAAGCAGCCACATACCAGCTGGTCAACAATATCCTATTCAATAATCCTGTATAATAAAAGGGTAATATGCAAATTGACCCTAAAGGCAGAACAACCAGGAATGACTGGTCACTATGATGCACACTGACCACTAGGGGGCAGACACTCAATGCAGGGGCCCCCTGGTGGTCAGTGAGCTCCACAGGGGAGCTCTGCTCAGCCACAAGCTAGGCTGACAGCTGTGAGCACAGCGGCAGAGGTAGGAGCCTTTCCCACGTCCTCAGCAGTGCTGAGAATGTCTGATGTGGATTAGGCCCCAGGCTCAGGCTGCAGTCTGACATCCCTTGAGGGCTCCCCGGCTGCCAGAGGAATGTCTGACTACCAGCTTAGGTCTGATCCCCCGGGGAGCGCACTGACCACCAGGGGGCAGCTCCTGCATTGAGCGTCCACTCCCTGGTGGCCAGTGCATATCATAGTGACCGATCAGTGGTGGCAGATGGACATCCCCTGAGGGGTCCCAGATTGTGAGGGCACAGGCCGGGCTGAGGGACCCCTCCCCTGAGTGCACGAATTTTCATGCACCAGGCCTCTAGTATCTTTATACTAACTTAGACAAAAGAGTCTTCTTGCCAAATAGTGATATCAATATTTGGGTTATAGAAAGGTACGCCTGTGCATTGTGTACAGTAAAACTGCTGTGTCACTGCCTTTGCACATGCACAAGGCAAACTGGCCCTGACCATCGGGCATACTCTGATTAGGGTTCCCCCAGCAGTGATAAGAATGAATATACAGCCCTAAATGCTTACAGGAAAGAGGACAAATCTCAAATTAATAATCTCAGCTTTCTCAGGAGACTAGAAAAAAAAGAGCAAAAATGAACCCAAGGTAAGCAGTAGAAAAATAATAAAGATAAGAAATTAATGAGATTGAAAACAGAAAAACTGATAGAGAGCATCAATGAAACAAAAGCTTGGAAAGATCAATAAAACTGATAAACATCCAAGAAGACTGACAAAGACAAAAATAAAGGTCAGTATCAAGAATAAAACGCATATCACGATAGCTCAGACATCAACAGGACAATAAAGGAATACAATTCTACACACGTGACAACTTACTGGCACAATGAAGTGATTATTTGGAGAGCACATAAGCTATCCCAGTGGTCGGCAAACTGCGGCTCTCGAGCCACATGTGGCTCACAAGCTGCGGTTTGCTGCTCTGTTGACTAATGAGTTTGCCGACCACTGAGCTACCCAATGTGAAAAAAATCCAATAACCCTTTAACTAGAAAGAAAATAGAATTTGCAAATTTTTATAATCTCCAGGCCCACAAAGTTCCACTGAAGAATTCTGACAAACTTTTAAGGAGTGATTAACACCAATGTTATACAATCTCTTCAAAAATGGGGAAGAGCTGGGCACACGACTCAATTCATTTTACAAGCCATGTTGGCCTTCTGCCAAGACTAGACAAACATGATACCAAGAAAGAAGCCTTAAGAACAACATCCTTCATGAGCTTAACAGACAAGTGTGAGGATGTGGAGCAACTGGAATTCTCTTCCGTTGCTGGTGGGCGTGTCAGCTGCGCAGCCGCTTTGGAAGGTGGTTTGGGACAACCTACTTGAGTTGAATGTGCACACACTCTCTGGCCCGACTGCCCTCTGAGAGACCTGGACACGGGCAGTTTACATGTAATGGTGGTTTATGAAGACTCATCGAGGTGTATTTGTAGGTTACATGTGCTTTCCTCCATGTGTGCTTTACTCAATTATAAGTTAACTAGATAACAACAAAAAGCCTATTTGATCTGGTGATATGAAGATAGCAGAGAAGCACAGTTCTGAGGGAGTGGCGGGCTTTGGGGACCTCAAGTTAGTGTGACTGCAGCAAAGAGCAGTTCAGGCAATGGGCCAAGGTTGCAGAATTACTGAGTTGGAGAGCAAGGATTTGAACCCAGGGAGCAGGGATGCTGAGCCCGTGCTCACCCACTACACTGCTTGTCTACTTGTCCTTGAAGGCACCAAGGCAGTGAGGACAAAGGCAACACCAGACAGGACGCACTAGGGCCTGAGGCCCCTACTGGAGGGGCCTGCAGGCACTTCAGCTGATGCTCCTGCAGCTGTCTCTATCACAGGGGCTGCCAGGCTGGTGGCCAATAGTCATAGGACAACCAGGCATCAAGGAAGAAAAGATGAGGCATTTTCATTTACTATGTTTACTAAGACCGGGAAATTTCACTAGTATTTTTGAAATATTTGAGTAAGGGACAAGCTCCGAGTACGCCTGAGAGTCAGTTGTGTTAGTTGTCTTATCATCTCCCAATGCCAGAGCAACGCAGTGTGTGCATGTGTGCCCAGGCTCCATCCACGCTTTCCGGCACAACCGTGTTTTGGTCTTGGAGAGAAAAAAACACACCATGTCATTAGAGTTTTTTAGAAGCATGGAAATTACGATTTTGTAATTAGGCCAGGGTATAATTATAGGCTAGAGCCAGATAATATAATTAGTGTTAGAGCAATCCCTGAAGCTACCACACACAACCATGGTGTGAAGCCTTAATTAAAAAGAGGAGATTACTGTATAAAAGTCATTCATTCTGTCAGCTGCTTTCAAAGGTGGGAAGGTGCCCACACATAGGGACTACATGCAAGAATGAAGGATCTGACACTATCATCACAATACAATAATATCAGTGTCTACAGATGGAAAAGAAATCACCAATAAAGCAAGATAAGTCAACTCAAAGTTCCTGCTGTCTTAGAGAACATCTTTGATAACTAGTTTTTTAAAAATTGAGTTTGCAGGGAAATATTTCCTGGAAACAATTCAGGAAATTCTTTCCGAATTAAACAAGGCTTGCTGAATGAAATAGCCTGTAAATCCCTTTTCCAATGGGAAGTTTACATAATCTACACATTGGTATGACTGAATCCACAACACACCTATGTGAACTTCTCCCTGGGAAAACACACAGAGATGAAATCAGTTGCTTATCGTCATCCAGACGAGGACCCAGACGGGAGCTGCTCTGGGTCTGGCGCGGTGGCTGTGTTGTGGCCAGCTGACAGCCCTGGTGTCTCCGCCTGGAACCAGCTAGTCAGCCTCCAAGAAGCCTGAGTGGTCCTCCGGGTTCGGTTAACCTCCCTCCACTTGGGCTCCCTCTGCTTGCCAATCCAGTTTCAAGAGGCACCGAGTTCTACCTCAGGCCAAGCGGCTTCTTTGGTGCCTCACCGCCTCTCACGAGGTGAGCAGACTCCACTCGCTGCTCTCCTAGCCACACTCTGCTCAGACGCTCTTCCTGGAAGTTCCCTTTCACTGTTCTCTCACCTCTGCACACTCTCTGTGCATCGTTCCCACCTGCAGGTCTCGCCAGCGCCTGCACCGCACCCACGGTACCGTTATGTAAAATTCCCTCTCCCAAGAGCGACCGAACGGCACATGTGGTTTGTAGGAAACGTAAAAATGACGTAGAAAAACCTCTCTGTCTTAGTCGTTTTTGGACATACCACATTTATCCAAACTGACAAAACGCAGCACAGGTAACAAGAAAAAGGGTAGGGAAATCTGTCTTTAGTGTTTTCAAACATGCTTCAAAACGCAGGCACTGCCTGGAGTACAGACGTGACGGTGATGAATGTTGAGTGGGTATTTTTTCACTTTAACTGACTGATCAGAAGAGTATTTACAAAGCCCCGACTAATGTCTGGAAGCTGATAAATCAACACCAAAGGAGAACATTTCAAGCACATTTATCATTTAAGACAAACGGGCTATCCTGAGCATGAAGCTTTCTTATTCATCACTGGAGCTCACCTCTGCGCTTGCATCTTCTCAGTGTTAATAACATCTGCGTAAGGCTCCTCAATATTTAATGCTACAGTCTGCCTGCTGCATGCTGATGAGGTTAGGATCATGCCTGATCGCC
Organism: Pipistrellus hanaki; assembly: GCF_964339955.1. Classification (NCBI taxonomy): domain Eukaryota; kingdom Metazoa; phylum Chordata; class Mammalia; order Chiroptera; family Vespertilionidae; genus Pipistrellus; species Pipistrellus hanaki. The sequence goes on from NC_140514.1 coordinate 52,946,239, forward strand.
AGCAGGCCAGTCAGCTTTCCAGAAAGAGGCTTTCACTCTGAAGCCTGACCCCGCTAGCTTCCTTATAAATAGCTGCTGTTGGTTTTGGTGCCATAAAAAAGCACAAAATTACTGTTTTAAGGGAAATTAAGGTCAAGATATTTTAACAGACGTTCCCAACGGCACCAAACAATGCCATTAGCATCACTGAGCCCCATGTCTCAGCATTTGTATGACTCAGCCAGCGTCCAGGACGGTCTGCCAGGCCGGCATCACGGTGCCACGCCGAACAGCACATGCCCAGCGGGAGCTTACCTGTTCACCCTCCTCTTCATCACTGCTTAGCTTGAGGTCATCTTCGAGCATTCTGGAAGAGGGAACAAAGACGTACAGGTGCTTAGCACATTCAAGTTATTCACCAACAAAACACCTGAACGCGAGCAACGTTTCAGTAATAAGTCTGTTGGATGCACTGGTTTGGAAAAGTGCTCATTTGAAGCCCTTCTCCTGTGATGCACCCAAAGCAACACACTGCCACGTCCTGAGAACTGGCCCTCACGGCAGGCACAGTGCGAGGCGGCTGCGTCCACGTGTGAGGCTGGACGGTGGTCACGAGCGCGTTTCCCGGGGAGGTTTTCCGAGTGGCAGCGCCCGTGCCCGTGTCCACCTCCGCTCCCGGGAGCAGGCCCCGGGCCGGGGCACGCTGCGGAGGGTGGCGGGCACCACGCTGGGGGGCGAGCCACGCCGCCCGGGCTCCCACCGCGGAGGCCTGGCCACACAGCCGCAGGCCCTGCGGGAAGGGAGAACCAGAGGGGACCTTCCGGAAAGACTGCGAAGGCAACTCCCCTGCGCCCCAGGTCTGACAGCACACTCTTGCGTTCATAAATGTTAAGGGTAAAACAAAAAACAAGAAACCCTTCCAGTCCTGTGATTTCTGATGATGATAAAATGACATTCTTATCAGCACCGCCAAATTGTTTCTTTACAGAATATTAATTTTCAGAATAAGTCATTCCAAAAGAAACCTCACGTAGGAGTGCGCTCTACAGCAGGAATGCACGCAGGCCGGGCGCCAGCAGTGGGTCCGGAGGCCCTGAGCCCCTGTGCCCAAAGGCCCCCTCTCCTCCTCAGTCACCTTCCACAGACACCCTCAGTGTGCCTCCATCCCTTCAGAAGCCAGTCACAGGCCCATCGTCAGTGCATTCCTCTGGATGTTTTAAGAAGTCACTTCGGTGGCTTTTGGGTGAGCCTGGGAGAAAGACCTGCCAGGACGGGCGGTGGACAGAGTCCCCCCAAGGCTTCATGCTTCGGGCCGGTCAAGGAACTCCCCCGCCCCACCCTGGTTATAAAGTGAGGTGATTCCCGGCAATCTCTAAGGTCCATTCTGCTTTAGATTTCACAAGTCTAGGAAATAAATTTACCTCTCTTTTGAAAAGTAGGAAAGGCCGTATATTGTCCTTGAGATCACAACTGAGGGATTGCTAAGCAACTGCGGTGTGCCACTGAAGCCACAGCCACTGGAGGCCACGGCCACGTCCTCACAGGCTGCGCTATCCTGCCTGCCGGCAGTGAGACGTCTCATTCGCTCATTACTTAAGCCCCAAGCAAACAAACACAACAGCAGCCAAGACTGCAGAGCAAGGACTGTGCCCCCAACTGCTCGTTCTGTCCGTCTGGCCTGCCCTCCACTCCTCTGGATCCCAGGAACTCATCCCTGGCTTCAGAGCAGAGACGTGGGGAGATTTACTAAAGCACAGAGCACTGAGCACGGAGCACTGAGCACGGAGCACTGAGCACGGAGCACTGAGAACTGAGCACGGAGCACTGAGCACGGAGCACTGAGCACAGAGCACTGAGCACGGAGCCCTGAGCATAGAGCATGGAGCACTGAGCACGAAGCACTGTTCAGGAAGGAGCTGGGGAGGGGATGATGTTCTCTTTGTCCGGGAGTCCCTGGTGAGCGGCTCAGTGATGATAGAGCACAGAGCCAGCATGCTGGCTGGGCCGGGGCACCTTCTCCAAGACCATTTTCCCACCAAAAGGCACTCAGGCCTTCCAGATGAAAAACCCCAGAGAAGCAGGCCCGTTTTTTGCCTCCAGCCCTCCCTCCCTCTTCTGGGGTAAACTGCCCACTGCAGTTTGGTGCAATCTCACAGACTGCCCTGTGAGCACCGGGTGTTCTAAGTGTGGGTGGTCCTGTCAGTGTGGGGAAGGGCGGGAGAACACACACCATCGGCGCTAACCACCCGCCTGCTGCTCCATGGAAGTCCTGTCAGGGGTGGCGAGGAGTTTAATCTTTATCCAGGCAATCGTGTGTTCGGGTTTGGAGGCCACTGTCAACCGGAGCAGGAAACCCCAAAACCCTTCAAAGCGAGGGATCCTAGCCCGCCGCACACCGGCCGGTCTCTCGGCCACCGCACGAAGCTGGCGCTGCCCACTGTGACCACAACCGAGAAAACAGTGCGTCAGGGTCTCTTCTAAGGTACAGAGAACAGCCCCGTTTTGTCTGTTTTACCCATGTTCTAAGTGTGTAGACATGCCTCTCGCACCCCCGGTCCCAGCAGGGGGCGCCTCTGGCCCCGGGTCGGGTCTGCAGAGACTCGCCTGCTGCCATCGCTCAGAGGAAAAGCGGAGACCCAGCTCTCATGTGAGCAGTGCTCACCCCCCCACCGGGCTCTCACTCGTATGCACAGAATAGGTCCTGGCTCACATCTGAAAACTGAGGACCCAAAGTGAGAATCCTCTGCATTCCAGAGAGACTTCAAGAGGAGTCAGAATCCAATTACACTTCAGAATACCTTGAATCTGAGGAAAGGGCAATGGAAACACGGAGTGAAACAGGCACAACCAAGGGCCATTCTGGCTGCTGTTCTCAACCCGGGAGACCCAGCCGCAGCCCCTGCCCCCTGGAGCGGGGCCCCAGCCCATCCCTGCGCCGGACCGGCCCTTCTGCTTGGCTCCGAGGTCACAGCACAGCCCCCGTGGCTGGCTTCCAGGCACAGCGCTGTTCCCTTCACGCACTTTATTCTGGTTTAATGTCCATCAAGTGCCCACTTTTAATGCTGGAAATATCGGAGTGGCCTCTGAGGGCCTGGGGCGGGGTTAAGGTGGGGGCAGGGGGGGGGGAGAAGGGGGAGGCGCGAAGTCTATTTGAGGTTACAGCCGAACAAGAAACCATGGCCAGAGAAGAGAGCTGTGGCACCCAGGGCATCCGAGGCGCTGTCAGGTGGGGTGGCAGGAGCCGTGGCCTGCGCCTCCGCTGAAACACTTCCATGGCTCCCCGCCCCGCCCAGGAGACAGCACTGCTGTCATCTGTCCGTTTTCCAAAGAAACAGACTGGCTAGGTGTGGTAAACAAGACCCACAACAGCGAAAGTTCCAAACCAAGAGTAAAAGAAAGTGCGAATGACTTAAAAAGTGTTGGTTAGGCCATGGGGTTGGGGTGGGGACCTCTAATGACGTTTTTGAAAAAAGGCAATTCTGATGCTGGGAAGGCTGAGGACAGCTCAGGACGGATCACCTGCACATAGTGATCCATCCAGATCACCCTGCCACACCCCTCCACCCCTCCAGGGAGCACCGGCCAATGCTGCCAACCACCCAGAGCCCCACTCCCCTGCCCTCAGAGTCCCCCCCCCCCCCCGAATCCTCAAAGCCCCGCCCCCATCCTCAGAGCCCCCCCCATCCTCAGAGCCCCGCCCCCCCATCCTCAGAGCCCTCTTGGTGACTGAGCTCCTGATAAAGGGCAGCAGCTCTGTTTGAAGCCTGCTGAGCACTGTATAGACCCCCTCAGCCCATCCCCACAGCACCTCCTCTGAGGTGGGCATGCGGGGCAGCAGGCCCGGAGGTCAGAGCGGCTGCCCAGGTGACTCCAGCTCTGACACTCAGCCAGCCAGCGGCTGGACCCCGGCCTCAGGCTTTCTCAGCACAGAACCCAGCGCAGGGGAGCGTCTATAGGGGCTCATGTGTATGAACATTCCTTTTACCTCTGAGGCCATTAAAGCTGCGGAGCACTTATGAAACTTGATGGGTAAACAATTTAGGAGGCAAAGATGTTTCTGCTACGAAGTCTTCAAACGAAACCATCTGCTCTACTCCAGGCCACTGTGAACAGAAAAGGTGTTCTCGGAGGCTATGGAGGGGATGTAACGCTGCCGGGGTCCATTGATCCTAGGTGACTCTGCGTCTACGTCCACAGAAGACAGACAGCATGTCCGTCAGTCCGCCTGCACAAGGAGACATGTCCTGGGAGCTGTGGCCAGCCTCAGGGCCAGGCATCCTTAGCAGGAAGGACCCACGCCTGATGACAACAGGGACACCAAAATAAAAGGCGGTAAGGTCAAACTTTGCAAGTGAAGGCTGGACAGCAGAGGTGCAGCCAGCAGGGCGGAGACCCCGGATTTGCCCTGAGCACCCGAGGGGCTGCCCTCCTGCTGTCAGAGCACAAGTCAGCGCCCAGTGTGGCTGCCCTGCGAGTCTGCACCCGTAACACCTGGTGTGAAGGATCAGCATGCTTTGAGCCGTGGGCTGCATGCTTTCCTGTACGGACCGCGAGGAAGACAGGGTGCGACAGGGCCTCTCTCTGGAAGGGGAGACAATGGAACCTCGGTCTCACCACCGGTGGCAGCACTGGTGCCCAAACTCCCAACCACCGACTAATTCGCACGTGTTCACGCATGGGACCGCTCTCCATGGAAGCACCCCCTCCCAGGGCTGGCTCCCCTCACACACTGCTCTCACTGCCTCACTGCCCTCGCAGCCACTTCTCAGCGCTTACAAGCATGACGCGCAGATGCACGTGATTCTAACAGAGCCAACTGCTTCCTCTGAAGAGACGGTCCCTCAGCAGCTCAGAAAGGAGGGTTCGAGGCAGCCCAGCAACTTCCTACTTGATTGTGGTAACTTCCATGTGTGCCTCATCCTTCACGGAGCCACAGGAAACGTGTGCTGTAGCTGGTGCCCATGTTTTCAGGCCCCGCGTTCCCGGGCAGCAGCAGTAGCCGCCTGCCCTCAGCAGATGGCCACCTGGTTTCAGGCTCACTGTCTCCCAGGTACTGCGGCACTTCACCTGCACATGGAACGGCCGTCATTTCACAGAGCAGTGGTTTTTAATTAACAGGATTTCCCTGGAATTACTTGTCATTTAGGGCTCTTAACAGATGAAGCCTTTAGTCCTTTAAAGTTCATTTCATTTAGGTATATCTTAATGGCTTTTTAAAAATCCGAGCTTAATTGGGCTGTTTGATTCTCAGATTTGTTTCTATAGCTGGTGCTACTCCTGTCTCCCCCTATTTGAGATTTAAAACCAAAGACAAATGTTTATGACTCCCCATTAAACATATTCATATATGCAAATATCTACTCTAGCAATTAGCAATGCATGATAGCCCATTCGTTATGCAAGTACACCCCTCTGAAGGCTTACCCGAGCCATCATCTCTACTGCTCGGAACACGGGAGGGAAAGCTGTAAAACTCATTTTATTCTGAAGTCGGTCAGGGCTGCCATCCCCCTGGCTTATTTTCATCCTGGTGGCCACCTCCTCTCTGCATCTGTTTAGAGAATTTAGCTCGTGCCACCCCAGTCCACTGGGGACCAGGACGCCTAGGGTGGGCTCACACTGTGATGCAGTGGGTCTGAGGCACATGAACTCACTGGTCTGGAAGCAAACGGAGAATCAGAACAAGACACAGGGCTGGGCTCGGTGGCCTCAGCGCTCCCCACGCCGGTGCTCTCCCGTCGGGGTGTCAGTGCTACGTCTTCTGAAGCCTCAGCGATCCCACGGGAGACAGGAGGCCTTTGCTCTCACTCTCCGTCCTGGACTTCTCTTCCCGGGGTCTGCGCTGGTTGCCAGTGACATCACAGAAGGTCTGGTTCTGCCAGGCCGATCCTGGGGCAAAGGTGCGCCTTACCTCTCTGCTTATCACCTTATTCTTTCTTCAGGACAGTACGTCCCAATGGTCCCTTTCACTGATGTACAAGCGGCGGAGTCCACCTGCCACCTTCTACGCAGCCTGCCTACCTGGGGCGGAATCTCACTTCCTGCATTTAAGAACCCGGGAAAAGCCACCTCACTGAGGAAACCTGACCAACCCTGGCGAGAATGGGATGAACGCGTGCCCTCAGAATCTCCAGTGAGCCCTCGCCGACGTGGCTCAGTGGATAGAGCGTCGGCCTGCAGACTGAAGGATCATGGGTTTGATTCCCATCAAGGGCACATGCCTGGGTTGCAGGATCCATCTCTCATCATTGATGTTTTTTATCTCTTTCTCCCTCTCCCTTCCTCTCTGAAATCAATAAACATATATTAAAAATAATCTCAGGTGAGCAATGGCTTTCCCAGTGTACTAGACCCACATCTACATATTGAAACAGGACGAAGGGAGAGCAGAGGAAAACGAAGCTCAACACCAGGACTCCGTCCATGGTGCTGAGTGTGGGGAGGGGATGAGTCCTGAAATGGCAGCCCTAGCCTACGCTGGAGTCTGAGCTGTGTCCCCGGCTAGCCCTGTGAACTTGGGAAGACATTTCATCTCTCTAGACACCACTTCCACCTCTCTGAAACGAAGCTTGGGTAACATGACCTCTGCAGCCTGAATCCCATGATCTGTCCCGTTAGATGGGCGAGAAGCCAGGAAGCTGCTGGAGGGTGAGGAGGGAGCAGAAAGGGGGAACACACCGCTGCTGTGCCCGCAGGAGGGGGCGCTCTGAGTCACGGCCCAGGGAGCAGGGGCAGCCTCACCAAAGAGGCTCCTGGGCAAGGCGGACGCGGCAGGGAGGCCTGCCCACTCGCTGCCCTGGGTTGCCGGCCCCTCCTTCTCTTGGATGCAGTGCCGGCACCTCTCCCGAAAGTTGTTTGCAATATCCCAGGCGGTCTGGCTTCAGGTTGTGTCCCTGTCAGCCTCGCTGGTTGTGCCTCTCCTTTGGAATTGCCGCTGAAGCAGGGGCCGGGCCGCCCGAGGGAGCTCTCGCTCCGGGGACACGGGCTCGGCCCACACCCCCCGAACATCCCCCCAATCCTCCCACCCAGAAAGATGGCGCACACACAGCTCCGGAGATTATAGAAACAGGAAAGTCTCCGTCTTTTCCATTTAGGGCAACGCGGACCACGGTATAAAGTAGCATTCTCCGAACATAGTAGACGTGAAAATTGCTTCCTTCTGAGAGAATTTCAGGGAAACCGGGTTGTGTGTATTCAATGATTTCTAAAGAGCACTTTGATAGGGAATGCTTTCTCCTCAAAGATGCTTTTATAATTCCTGTCCTTGTTCCTTACAAGGACTTCTAGAAAATTACGTTCTGAACCCGCTGTTCTTGGTATTAGGATGAGGTTGGAAACGCGCCACAAAGTCAAGTGCAGAGCAGGGCCCTTGTCCGAGCGGACACCAGGGAGAGGCCGCAGGACCCTGTCAAGGGCACAGATCCAACAGCGGGCTTTTCTCCATCTCACCCTCTCCGCAGGGGGCTCTGTCCCTAAGCGGAAGGAAACTGAGATATTTATGGGTTTGGCTCAAGTGTGTGATGCCAGATATTAATTGCTTGTCAGTTAGTCAATAAGCTGGTTGCCTATTCTGGTTGCTAACTATTGACTTGCATATCTAATTGATAACTTTTTTTCAATCCTCACCTGAGGATATGTTTTTATTTTATTTTTTTAGAGAGAGAGGAAGTGGGGGCATAGGAGGTTGGAGAAGAGAGAGAGAAAGAGAAAGAGAGAGAGAAAGAGAAAGAAAGAGAGGGAGAGAGAGAACACTGATGTGAGAGAGACCTGAGCAGGGATTGAACCTGCAACCTATTATAGATATGCACCCTGACCTGGAATTGAACCCCTTTGGGTTTATGAACTGACACTTCAACGGAGACATGGGCCAGGACTTCATTGACAGCACTGAGCGTGAGAAAGCATTGACTCAGTAAGGCCACTTGTCCAATAGGCTCAGATTTGTCGGTTTGTTCACAATACATGTTTTTTATTTTTTTGGCTATTGTTATTGACAAGTTAATTGCTACGACAGTCTCTAATTAAGAGACTTATTTGAACAGATAAGCTGTTAGGACTGGAAAAGAGAACCAAGCATAACCTCCTAATTAGCAAATGCATGCTCTGTAAGCTGCATGGACCTCACATGTTGCCCGAGTACCACCTGCCACAGTGGTCTCAAACCTGACCGGGCATTGTAATCACCGGGATCTTTCAAAGGTGTTGCGCCTGGCCCCCACCCCACCCCATACTCAGATGTCACGGGTTTGGGTTTGGGAACCACTGCATAACACAGAACTAGAGACACAGTCTTAACAGGTCAAGGCCTTGACTAGCTCTGGACCTTGGTTAAATGCTGAGTTTTAGTTTGTCCATCAACAAAACAGGATGACAGTCAAGTCTCACACAGACAATAAAGGTGAAAACAGACTGTCGAGCCTCAGAGGGGGCTTCCTCAGTGCCGGGGCTAGTGTTTACTGGGTGCTCAACGCTGACTCATGGCTTCAACCCCGGAGATTCTGATTTTACTGGTCTCAGACTGGCACAGGCGTCAGTCTTTCTGACGTGCCTCCCCGATGAATCTACCTGCACCAGGACTGGGAAGCAGTGCTACTGCTCCTAAAGCCACCTCCAACCCACAGGACAGTCTCTCTTCTCTAACTGCGCAGACCGAGTGCACTGTACGAGGACTGCCTATCAAGGCATCTGTCCTGTCCCCTCCCCTCCCCTCCCCTCCCGGCCCCACCATTTGAATGAGATTGCTTCCAGGGGAGGGGTGAGTTTCCCCAGTGCCAAAGATAAGGCACAGCCCATCCTTACTGGAAAGTTAAGGATTTTTAAAAAAATATATATTTTATTGATTTTACACAGAGAGGAATTGAGAATGATAGAGTGTTAGAAACGTCGATGAGAGAGAAACATCGACCAGCTGCCTCTTGCACAAACCCACTGGGGATGTGCCCGCAACCAAGGTACGTGCCCTTGACAGGATTCGAACCCGGGACCCTCCAGTCCGCAAGCCGACGCTCTATCCACTGAGCCAAACTGGTTTCGGCTTTTTTTTTTTAAAGCCTTAATATATATATATATATATATATATATATATATATATATATTATTGATTTTTTACAGAGAGGAAGGGAGAGAGATAGAGAGCTAGAAACGTCGATGAGAGAGAAACATCGAACAGCTGCCTCTTTCACACCCCCTACCAGGGATGTGCCCGCAACCAATGTACATGCCCTTGATCAGAATGGAACCCGGCCGGGACCTTTCAGTCCACAGACTGACGCTCTACCGCTGAGCCAAACCGGTTTCGGCAAGTTAAGGATTTCTATCAGGGACACTCGATTGCCAAATCAAATGGGCACCTTTGTTTCTTCATCTTGTCTGAGCGCTCTGGTCTATGTGACGTCATGTAGGTGACCTTAGGATGTGACACTCCTTTCTTGGAACACTCCCTGCACAGCTCCTCTAGCTCTCCAGGTTCTCTTTACCTGTGACCTCCCTTTCCTTCAAGCATTTGCACCTTCCAGCCACTTGCACTAGTCAATGTCACCCCAAGTTCTGGCCCTCAGGTCCTTTCTCTTCTGTACCGTCTCTTCCCTTTTCCTTTTCTCAAGGATGATCTATGACCGTGTCCTCCAAAGGCCACAGGGTCAACCGCACCCGGGATCTCTGCACCAGGCTGCCCAGAGCTGAGCCCACACAGTTGATCTCACTGGGCATCATCAGCATCTAGGAAAGTGCCGAGCACAGAATCACACACAATAAGTGTCGAGCAAATGAATTAATCTCTACTTGGATGTGCCTCCACCTTGATTTGTCCAAAACCGGAACCCATTACCTCCCTAAAAGCCAACGTTCACTGCTGAATTCTATGTCCCGGTCTGTGGCACTGCCATTCAGCTGGTCAACTGGTCACGGCTTACAGACAGTGGAATGCTCAGATGTGTCTGCCCCACCTGAGTTCTCTTTAGGACCCCCCCCCCCCAATCCCTGTCATAGCACTGTAGTCCATGCCTCCGGTTCTCAGTATAACAGCGCATCCCTCCCTGCAGTCCTTCCTCGGTCCTGTTTCACACCTTGCTGCTGTCCACCTACAATCTGAGTCCAGTCTCTGCTGCTTCCCAAGGCGCCAGGCTCTCCATGGCCGGGCCTCAGCTCACTGCGGCTGCTCCCCTGGCCTGGCCCCTGAACTCCATCCTGGAACAGTACAAACTACACATAGTTCCTCTTCTCTGCATCTCAGCCCGGCCTCCCCTCCTGCCTGAGCGCCCTCTTTCTGCTCACCTGTGCCTCACCCTTCAAGCAGGGGCCGGGCCGCCCGAGGGAGCTCTCGCTCCGGGGACACGGGCTCGGCCCACACCCCCCGAACATCCCCCACTCCTCCCACCCAGAAAGATGGCGCACACACAGCTCCGGAGATTATAGAAACAGGAAAGTCTCCGTCTTTTCCATTTAGGGCAACGCGGACCACGGTAAAAAGTAGCATTCTCCGAACATAGTAGACGTGAAAATTGCTTCCTCCTGAAAGAATTTCAGGGAAACCGGGTTGTGTGTATTCAATGATTTCTAAAGAGCACTTTGATAGGGAACGCTTTCTCCTCAAAGATGCTTTTATAATTCCTGTCCTTGTTCCTTACAAGGACTTCTAGAAAATTACGTTCTGAACCCGCTGTTCTCGGTATTAGAGGATGAGGTGGGGAAGGTGCCATGAAGTGCAGTGTGTGCCAAGCAGTCAGGCACACTGTCCAGTCTAGAGTCAGACCAACGTGGGAAGGGCGCAGACAGGCCTGCAGGGCCCGGGCCACCAGGGCGGAGTGGCTGCTGAAACGTGAGTGGCAGCACTGACCGGCACACGCTGCTTCCGGAGTTCCTACAGGAGACTGGCTATTGTAGGCACTTTTTATCCAGATCTTTCCAGTAAAAATGTGGATTCTCAAAATACATTTTGGTTAATGGTATCTTATAATATTTTTTAAAAGAAAACTTAACTCGTGTTTTGAAGGATTTCAACACAGGCATAGTGGAGTTTTTTCATTTTATATTTTTTTCAGTTTTCTTGGGGGAGAAGGTGGGCGTAGAGAGGACCAGGAGGAGTGATGGGGAAGGACGGAGATGCCTGCGTGCTGTGCTCGGTGTCAGGAAAACTGGGTGTGTCCGTCTGAGCATCCCGGGCAGGGGCATGGGCAATGGTGACAATGGCAGTGAGCAACGTGTGTTTCAGGGGCTCCTGCTCGCTTTGCTGTGACGTTGTCTGGAGCCTCGAAAACCAATCCCTTCGGGGAGCTGAGGCCCAGCGGAGGCCTAGCCGTGTCAGAGGCTCCCTCCCTGCCCTTTTTCTTCTCCATCTGATGAATCTTAACCGGAATCCCCTCGCCTCCCACCCTGCCATCCCACCTCAGGCTCTAGCTTACCAGGCTGGTCCAGGCCAGGCCGTGCCCAGCCGGCACATCCACCCAGCAGAGTCAGGGGTGATGGGGGAAACTTAGAATCTCATTTGTCACCGGCAGCTCCGCATAAGGTTCTCCCATATATCTGTGTCCAAATTATCTTCATGAAAAATACGGACCAAACACTCAGCCAAAAATGTAGCACCCTTGTGCCCTTGGCTCCACTAGGACTTCTTATCTGTTATCATCGCTGGTTAAAGGAACCGTGTACACCTTTTTAAAAATCAAGGTGGTTTCAGCCAGAGAAAATGAGAGTTGGTGGGGAGTACAGAAATGGCATTGCCTCCTGGACCCTGGAACGTGCCCCTCTGGTTCAGGGCTGGTTGCTGGGCAACAGGAGACACTATTGCATGCCCCATCACGACCCCTTTCCCTGTGATAACAATTCCTTCCACCTTTCCCTTAGCACTGGACAATAAACTCACTTTTTTTTCTTTTTTCTTTCATTTAAAGAATGAGCATGACAGCCAGTGAGTCTGGTACCCAATTTAGACTCTAACTTGGCAGCTCCTCTCACCGAGGCAGCATTTTGCCGGAGATGCTCCCGACTTACTTGTTGCAGCCTCTGCTCCATCAGCCATTCCACAGGGCGGCCGGCCTTCCCCGCACGGGTCTGGAGGCGCATTTACACCTTCAGCCTCACTCCTAAGATCTCTCCTGGAAGTGTCTGAAAGCTTTGGCCACGTTGGCAACTAGTAAGAAAAGTTATATTTCTGGGCCAGGAGCGGGCACGCATCCATCCCTCCTCAATGACCTTCAAATGTCCTACTTGTCTACTTACAAGGAAGCTCAAGGTTCAGGGAGATGCAGGAAGGCGCTGACACCTGCACTGGGAACGTGCTGGATTAGCAGCTACTCTGACACTCCGTCACTTCCGCTCCACGGCCCGAGCGCATTAGCTCTGCTAGGCCCCCGCTTCCGAGTGGAAACTGAATAGCTCACAACCCCTCAACTTGAAAGGATTATTGGGGAATTGAATAGATAACACAGACCAAAGCATTCTGCAAATTATAGAGCACAGAATAACCGTGAGGACCAGGAGGGTGTTGGCTCAGAGCCTGGCACGCAGGAGGATGGTGAGAGATGGGAAGTGAATGGAAGGGCCACTGAATCACCACCAATTCCTGGCAGCCTGACATGAGTCCAGAGGCGAGGGGGGGAGGAAGAGCTGGCACACTACATTTGGGCTCAGCAGGCTCCAAGCAGCTTCCCTAATTGACAATGAACTCCATCATCTGGTCATGCTTCTAAAGAATCAGTTCCAATGACAAAACACTGGGAGACGTTTATTCGAGCAGGCTGCAGCCTTCGGTGTCCCCTGGCGCTGACAGGCAGGCAACAGCCCTTGTTAGCTATCGGGAGAAGACAGATGTGCAGGTGAGGAAGCAGGAAGCTACACGCCCCTTGCCTTTCCTTCCTTCTCTTCCCCACCCCATCCTGCCACCTGTCCAGCCCTACCTGCCCGCCTGCCCCTCAGCACACCTGGGACTGGACCCCACGCTGCTCTGCTGTCTTGCTTCTCTCATTCTGTCTGCACTGGTAGCCAATTTCATTCACTTTTGCCCTCAATCCTTCTATTGTTTGCGGTGGTTCCTGGTATTTCATCTCCCCTCTCTGAGGCCAGAGACCATCTTTCAAGTGTCTTTTGAGTGCACCAGTCCCTGTCAGAGGGCTGGGCGCTTGGCAGGTGATAAACACCTATTGATACGGAGCCTGGACACCTGTTAGAGCTGGCACCTGGTCCCGGAGGTGTGGGCCTTCAAAGGACCTAAAGAATGATCCGATATTCAGAAAGATGATCTTTAAGGAGCCTCGATGGAAGACCGAGGGAGGGAGGCAGATTTTAAGAGGGAAAAATTTCCTTAGGTCCAGAGTCCTTGTATGAAACCGCCCAGTCTGGGTGTGTTTGTTTCAGGATTCAGAGGCTCCTTTGTAATTTAGAAAAGCCACGGGTGCCCACCCCGCACATTCCACAACGCCCCGCCCCGGGCAGGCCTGGGTGTCTCCTGAGCAGTCAGTTGCAGGAAGTGCGGTCAGAGCTACTCCCATTGAGTCAGGCCTTCCAATGGGTTTAAAGACGGCAGGCGTTCGGAGCCTTTACCGTTTCTGAACTGAGGGAGAGATCGTGGGTCAATATTTTAAAGGAAAGCCCTCCAAGGAGAACGGGTCTCCTTAACTAAGGCTGAGCACCTGGAGGGAAGTCAGGGGAGAGGTCAGACTGAGGAGCGGCTCAGCCCAGCAGAGGGAGAGGTTTGGGAGCTCCAGGCCGCCCTGGAGGAGGCAAGGCTGAGGCGGTGAGCGGGGTGGGGTGGAGAGGGGCTGGCAGCTGGCCAGAGGCCGGTGCTGGCTGTGCTGAGGCCACCGGAGGAAGCAGGGAGAGGAACAGGGATGCCTAAAATCACTTTGAAAGAGTTTGCATTACTTTTCATAGTCGCACTGCCCCCTCCAGCCCCTCACACCCCCCCCCCCCCCACATGCTGGTCAGTTATCCAGAAAAGTGTTGCCTAACAGAAATAAAATGGGAGCCCATTGTAATTTAAAAATGACTAGTAGCTGTGTTAAAAAAGTTTAAAAATGGCAAAATCCACTTTAATAATACATTTACTTAACCCAATCCACCTGAACATTGCCATTTCAACCTGGGACCAGTAACAACGACTACTGACACTTTTCTGCAGAAGTGCTTTACACGCCCAGCCCACCTCGGGCCGGCCGCCTGTGCCTGTGGCTCAGCCCACCCTCAGCTCTTCACTGGGCGGGTCTCCAGGGCGGGTCCCTCAGTACCTTCACTCCTGTGAAGTTTGGCTCCTTAAATTCATTTCGTTCTCCAGCCAGACGACTGGGTTCTAGGTATTATATCTAGGAGCAAAAGCATCCTTTTTAGTCAGATCTCTTGAGATAGGCTAGAAGTGTGCCCTTAAGCCACAACAGATCAATCTGGGAAATGTATTTTCTTATGAAAACTCTGACTTTCCCTGCGCGCCCACAGCTACACAGGATGGAGGAGGCTGCTTCTGCCTCACTTTCCCCCCTGTAAGTGAGCCTGTTTAGTTCCAGCAATACAATAAGCAGAAGGTCTCACAGCAATGCAGCCCTGCTACTGGTAAGAAATGGGTTTCAATTAAATGTGTAATTCTGAGAATTCGTGGGCACTTATAAGCACCTGATGCCATAAGACAAGGGAACTGATAAGAAAGGGAAATAAAGCATCTCTAAAAAGAAAGATCCACCAGTCATTTTCCCTAGCCAAAGAACTCTCCAGATCACGTGGCAAGCTTCCCTGTGTGGGGAGGCCCCACACCACTCCAACAGGGCACGTGCTAAACCTTCTCAGCCTGACTGCCTCACACAACAGTAAGCTGTCCAAACCCATTCAAACAAAATCGATTATTTTTTTGGTAAGGGTGCAGACAAAATAAATTGCCCGAGAAATCAATTTGACATAAAAGCTTTGGCTGCTTGGAAGAATGGTAAAACATTCCCTCAACATAGCTTCATTCTCTCCCATCTCACGCGACATCCCCACATGACCCAGCATCAAGACAGGTGGTTTATAACACAGGAAGCAAAAACCATGGCATCTTAGCTGCATAATATGCATTTTCCAGCCAGATAATCCTAAGCTTCTGTTATTTAAATTCTGCATTGCATTTAACGCAAAAGGCCTAATCCGAGGTGTGCATTATCAGCTACACAGATATGTCAGCACCCACTCAGTCTGCCACACAAGGAAGAGAATCAAGTTATACTTATTACTATACTCTGTTGCTCTTGCCTCTTTCCACTCTAGACATGTGGTTTCTGGAAGCCCAGACCTTGACCAAGGAGGGTTCCACCCGCCTCAGAGCAGTGTGTGGTTCCCAGGCTCTGGTGGAATTCCCGAGGGCTACCAGCCCTGCTGTTCCCTTCGCTCTCATCCCCTGCCACCTATTTCTCCTGAGAGGGCGAAGCCCTTGTGACACATTCAAGCTGTGAAGACATCAGGACTCTTAACCCAACTTTTCTTCCCAGCCCGAGGAAAAGGCAGCCAGCTGGCTCTTCACAAGAAGAGATGAGAAGCAGGAGGCAGCTGATGAGGGGCGTTGCACGGGAGTTTGGAGTTCGGATGAGGTTTCTGCAGACTGGAGAGTCCTCAGTGCCAGGAGGTGTCCTGCTGCCCCCAGCTGGGTGGCACTGAGCGGGGAGGAGATGAGATGCCTTTGCCCATCCCCTCCCTGCTCTGGGTGTGAGGGGTGGTGTATGCGTGTCTCTTCAGGCTGCGGATATCATACCTTGAAAAAGACCTTCCAACCCAAAGACTGTGAAGAGCCCCAAGTTTTTTCAGAGAAAGGAAAAAAAATGCAAGTCTCACTCTAGAGAACCAATGTATTAAGGGCAAGCGTTCGTAAGACGATGAGTTAGGTTCAGTGCATAACGCCATTGCAAAGGCTCATCTTATTTTAAATGAGCAAGAAGTCCTGCTCTTGCAGAAAGGTCCCTGGGATCAGGACAAGAGAAAAATAAGTCCCACTGAAGACCCAGGCCCTGAAAACTCCTTTCAGGGTCTGCCAGCTCTGCCAAGGGTTCAGAGCTGAGAATCCTTAGGTCCAAGGATCTGAATTCTCCTCCTGCTTCGGATGTTAACTACATGACCACAAACTTCTTTGTGATTTCTTTATAATGGGAATAATAAAACCAACTCTGCCTTCTTCACAGGTTGCTAAAGAAAACATGATCTAACAGAATAGAAAGTGCTTTGAAAACATCACTTTATGAACATAAATACTGCAGTATACAAATCCCTAACCTTGTGAATTTGCATGCTTCCCAAATATCTACTGTCTGTATCACAATGTCTCGTCTGTGATGCTCTATGATATCTGCATCTGTTCTTTCTTCTCTAAAACGTCTCTGTATGTCCCTGACTGTTCAAAATAGAATTCCAAGTGTGCATCATCCCCAGGATTGGGCAATGGCAGAGTGCTGTTATTCCTGGACCTCACCCCAAGTTCCAAGACCAGACCATCTCTAGATGTCTTCCCAACTTAAAAACCCTCCTGCAAGCTGTGCCACAGTCTCTGGCCAGGCATCTCTGTCCTTGCCTTTGGACTTCTGTTTCAGCAGCTTAGTTGTGTTTTTTAAAGCTCCCGCCCTGCCCCCAGCCTGTGTTTTCCAACACCACTAATGAAGGAGTGCCCGAGCCAAACTGGGCATCTCTTCATGAGCCCACTTGTGACTCATGTCTTGAACTGCCCAGCATCGGGGCTGGGTGGCTGTCCATAATGTTTGCAGCATTTGGAAATTCTACCTCAATCTCAATCTAAGAGTGTTAAGCCTGGCTGACTACATTCATGCAACAGAATCCAAACACTCTGACTCACCTTCGGGGTCTGGCATTCTTGGGCTTTAGATATTGAGACAGTGGAAAACTTTTATATCAGTATCGGTGCTGCCAATAATTTTTATTCATTTAAGGACTTGACCTTTTACAAGTACATATTTACCCAATTTCCACGGCTCCTCATTGACCAGACCTAGCACTCTCTGCAAGGAGAGACCACTCTACACTGCTCCACACATGAGTAGGCACCAAGTGAGATTAGGCATCAGTACTTTGTAATCTTCATCATAGACACTGTACACATTTTGTTAAATTCACCTAAGTATTCATTTTCTTTGAAGCAATTAAAATGGTATTTTAAAAAAGTTTTGTGTCTACTTGTCAATACATAGAAATGCAATTTATTTTTGTGTATTGATCCTGTATCCTGTAACACTACAGTCCTCATTCATTCTATTTTGTAGGCTCTCTGGGATTTTCTATGTAGACAATCATGCTATCTCCCAATCGAGACAGTTTTAGTTTATCTTTTCCAATACGGACACCTTCCATCTCCTCTTCCTGCCATATTGCAGCGGCTAGAACTCCAGCACTACATTGAGTAAGAGTGATGATAGTGAACACCCTTACCTTGCTCTCCACCTCAGAGGGAAAGCATTCCCTCTTCCACTATGAAGTATGATGTCAGCTGCTAGCTGTCAGTACTCTGTAGATGCTCTTTATGAGGCTGAGGAAGTTCCACTCTCTTTCTAATGCACTGAGAGCTTCAGTAATGAATTGGTGTTGAAACTTGTCAAATATTTTCACTGCATCAGTTGATATGCTCATATGTCTTTTACTCTTTGGCCTGTTTATGTAGATTACATTGGTTGACTTTTAAATATTGAACCAGCCTTGCATACCTGGAATAAATCCCACTAGCTCATGGTATATTGTTCTTTTTATATACAGGTAGGGCAAAAGTAGGTTTACAGTTGTTCATATGAAAAATAATACAATAATTAGTATATAATCCTATCTAATAAAAGAGTAATGCGTAAATTGATCATACCTCCACTACACCCACAATCAGGAGCAAGTATGCAAATTAACCCAACCAAGATAGCTAAGGCCACAAAGCGAGAAGGAAGCTTGGGTTTCCCAGCAATGGAGGAAGCCAAGCTTCTAGCACACCCTGGCAGGCTTGGACTCCACTCAAGGCTACAAAGTTTTAATTATAAAAGATAAAGAAATCCCGCCCCCCCCCCAAAAAAATGGTGGCAGCCACAGAGCTAGAGAGAGCAGGAGGCTTGAGTTGCCCCCAGTGATGGAGGAAGCCAAGCTTCCTGACCTGCCTTGACCTCCACTCAAGGCTACAAAGTTTCAATTATAGAAGATAAATAAACCCCAACAAAAATGGCAGCAGCCACAGAGCTGGAGAGAGCAGGAAGCTTGGGTTTCCCTGGTGATAGAGGAAGCCAAGCTTTCTACCGGCCCTGGCTTGCCCTGGCCTCTGTTCAAGGCTACAAAGTTTCAATTATAGAAGATAAATAAATCCCAGATACTAGGGCCTCCACTTGGGTCGCTGGGGGGGGAGGGGGGGCGGGGTGTGTGTGTGTAGCCAGCCTGCAAACTATCATAGGCCCCTCACCCAGGCTGCCCCATGCCCCAAGGGAACCCCCACCCTGACCCGGGACACCCTTTAGGGGCAAACCAGCTGTCCCCACCCGTGCACCAGACCTCTATCCTATATAATAAAAGAGTAATATGCAAATTGATCATCACTCCAACACACAAGATGACCACCACAAGATGCCAGCAAGGGAAGGCAGTTGGGAGGGACCAGGTCTGCAGGGGAGGGCAGTTGTGGATGATCAGGCCAGCAGGGGAGGGCAGTTAGGAGGGACCAAGCCTGCAAGGGAGGGTAGTTGGGGGCAATCAAGCCTGCAGGGGAGGGCAGTTAGGTCCACACTTGGAATTTGAACTTCATTGTTGGTAGTACAAAGTTATCAAACATTTTAAAGCAGAGAAGTGGCATGAGCAGAATTGTACTTTGAATGTATTAATCTGACAGCATCACTGGATGAAGAAACTGGTGGCAGGGCAGTCAGGCTTCTCCAGAGGATGGGGAATGAAGCATTGGAGGCCTAAACAAAGGTGTGGCCATGGGAACTTTGGAGAAGCTGAATATAGGAGAAGCCATGGGAATAGAACGTGATAGGATATAGCAAGTGATTGAATCTGGAGGCCAAGGAAGGGAAGAGAACCTGTCATTCTGAGTCTGGGTAGCATTATTAGCAAAAATAGGCATATAAGAGAAAGAGCAGTGGGCGCAGGAAGGGTCTGTGGGGAGATGGAGAGGAATATGAGATTCTGAACATGTAGGATTTGAGGTTTGAGTGAATGTCTACATAGACTCCCTAGGAGCTCAAGGAAATCATGAATTCGAGATCTCCATCTGGGAGGCTTCTGGACAGAGAGATAGGAATGGGTGAGATCTCCATGAGGTCATTGAGAAAAGGGACAAAGACTGAAGCCCGGTAAGAAAACCAAGAAGATGCAATATTGAGACAGACAAGGAATGAATGGTTCAAAGAAGGCATGATCAACAGGTCATGGGCTGCAAAGTCATCAGGAAGTTAAGGACTGGGAAAGGGCCACTCATGGGTTTGGCTCAGTAGCAGATAGGTCACGGTGACCTCTGAGTACTGATGTTAGAAACCAGCTGCAGCAGACAGGCGGCCAGGAAGGCGGGATGGACTAGGAGACAGTTTAAGGTGAAAACAATGGGAATGAGGATGCTGCTCCACAGACCCTGCACAGCTGACTAGTTTATTTTCCTTTTCAATAGCCCACACCCCTTTTTTGCTGAAATGAATGTGGTTCAGTTAGGCCAAAGGTGGTTTCCAATTCTGACTAATCAACAAAAGTAATTGAAAGATTTCCTAAAAATACAGCTTCCTAGACCTAAACCCAGCCACAGTGATTCAGAATTTCTGTGGCGGGGCCCAGGAGGCTGCATTTTAAAGCCCCTTTGGTAATTCTGAAGGTTGGCTATTCTGGGACCTCCTGAGAATGGTTTTCATCCGAGGCCATATGTTAGGGCAGCCCTGACTGACCGAGACTCTGCAGGGCACCGGGTTAATATTTTACAAAGCTCCCCAGTGATCTGATGTGCACCCAGCTAAGAACCATGGTAAGGAGATTGGATTGAAAATAAATTAGTTGGCCCTAACTGGTTTAGCTCAGTGGATAGAGCATTGGCTTGCAGACTGAAGGGTCCCATGTTTGATTCCCGTCAAGGGCGTGTACCTTGGTTTTGGACACATCCCCAGTAGGGGGTATGCAGAAGGCAGCCGATTGATGTTTCCAACTCTCTATTCTCCCTTCCTCTTAAAAAAAAAAAAAGAAAAGAAATCAATCAATAAACAAACAAACAAACAAACAAGTTGGATGGGATACTTAAATTTACCAAACTGATTGGTTCTCTGTTATTTATGCCACTTGACAATTTCCTGTGGAGAGTGCTCCTATTAAAACTGCACCTGATCTAACCTGCTCTCACAGGCTGCTGGGTGTGGCTCCCGCTGCTCCCGCTGCAGGCCCACGGGCAGCCAGGCCTGGCGGTGCCATCTCCGGCTCTTTGGGGAGAGACTGGCTTTAGAGACTTTTGAATCCTCTTTAAGGGAAGCATACAGAATAACACTGTTCTTTCTCTGAACTAACCTCCAATGTACTTTATAAAACAACAGCAACAAGATGCAGGATGGAGAAAAGATGATAGAAAATGCAATGATAGTTCATATTTCACAAATATTAAAAAATATTTTCAGGCAGATTCATAATTAGTTTGATGAGAAAAGTCCTTGCACTGTTAAGTCAGTTTGTTTTAAAAGCATCAACAATAATACAAAACTACAGAACTGAGAGCCTAGCACCTAATTGTATAGCTCTCAGGTGAGATGTAAGCCTAGCCCTTTAAATGCCTCTCAAAAAAAAAATTTTTCCCCCCCACCTTTTATTTCAAATGATGGGAAGATGCAATTCTGCTCCAGCAGCCCCTAGGGTCATCTGAGACAGAAACTGTCAGTTTCTCTCCCATTTTATAGAGCATCCCATTTGCATACTCAATAGACAGTATAAGTTCAAAGGCCATATTCCCCAGAACGTACAAATCTTATAATTGAAAGATGTAATAGTAATATGGAGATACTCTTACCCCGGGGAAGGCTGGCTCCAGCGGTGGCTCAGGAAGTCAAAAACTAGTAAACTTGCTTGTAATAACATCCTAAAATCTCCAAAGGTTCTTTTCTCCCATGCACAGTTAAAAAGCCATCTCCTACAGAAGTGTCACATCTGTGACGTGTCCAGATTAAGGCAAGAGTTGCTTGCTTATAGTAATTTGTCTGGTTAGAGATGAAAGAAAAACAATCTGTTTGGAAGCTGTCATTTAATATTTTCTAATTAAAAAGAAGCAGCATCTTCACGTTTCTCAGCAGCACTGTGTGATTTTTAAAGAGGTAAGTTCTTCTCCATGTCAGGTATCTGACAGGTTTTTGCATTTCAGTGCAAAGCAGACAGACAAAAGGTTACCCAGAAAGTTTCAAGCGCATCTTAGTAAGGTAAACGGAAGTTAGGAAGCTTCTTTGGTATCGAATTACTGAGGCATCTTATTGAAAACCCCAAATCCTCCTTGCAATTAATAACGAATTGTGGTTTCTGACCAGGCTGGAGCTGAGAGCCTTTAAATTCCAAATCTTTCCATTCCTGGACGAGCTTTGCGCTTCAGATGTGAATAGGATGCCTTTCTCTTTCTGGCCGATGTTCAGGCTGGAGTCTGGGAAACAAACTTTTTCCATCCCATGACCTCAGTTTCAGGATTTCTTTCTTGCAAAATGTTAGTTGTTTTACTTGGCAGATTGCCAGAATTCATTCTCATATTCTCTCTCTCTCTCTCTCTCTCTCCTTGTATTTTTTCTATTTTTCCTTCTCTTTTTTCCCCTTCCTCACTTCTTCACCTTGTCTGGCTCCTATTCTTCAATAAATTATGGATTTGAGTTAGTTGGACCTAACTAAGCTTTATGTGTGGTGTTTGGTAGGGTTGCTAGAATTAGCAAATAAAAAATATAGAATGCCCAGTTAAATTTAAATTTCAGGTTAAAAAAAACACACTAATGTTTTTTAGTATAAGTATTTTCCAAATATTGCATAAGACATGCTTATACTAAATAATTATTCCCAGACATTGCATGGGCAGAACTACACTAAAAAATTATTCCTTCTTAATCTGAAATTCAAATTTAATTGGGTGTTTTGTATTTTATCTGGCAATCCCAGTTTGAAAGTTAAACAGAAGGGATAAAAAAACAACAAAGACATCCATTTACAAGTCCTGGAAGAAGAGAAGTTTCCGTCCCTCTGAATGCCTTTGTCTGGGCACCACCTCTCCTGGCCTTCCTTTCGTTGAGTTTTGACCCATCAGCTTCGCTAAAAGCTCCACAGAACACACTGCACTCCCACCCTGAGCAAGCTCAGCAGGTTTCAGGTCTCACCAGGCACCACCTGAGTCCAGAACGTGCAACGTCATTGCCCAGGCAACCCGGGGTCAGAGACCAGCAACAAAACCCACACAAATACTCTTTTTAATTCACCCTTTTTCTTTAAAATCTGAACATTGAATTTAGTATTTTCAAGGCACTGAGTGTTCTCTCCACAGTTCTTGCTTTGCGGTGATTTAGCATGATTAGTGACAGTAATTATTTAAAAAAATAGAATTCAAATGTACTCTGAACTGTACTAAAATGATGACCTCTTGGACATTCTGAAAGTTAAGAAAGATCTTAATTACATTAATTATGAATTCAAGTGTATTTTCCATTGTCTATGTATTAGCATACTCAGGAATGACACATAATTTTGAAATGCTGCTCCCTTATTCAGAGATACATTAATATTCAGTATTTTGAAAAGATTTTGAGGTTGAACAGCTGAAATTGAGGCTGTATGGACATGTGATTTAAAAGCATGGGCTCAGGAGTCAAACTGAGCTCAATTCCCAGTTATCATACGAGCTGGATGACTCTGGGCAAGTCGCTTACCCTCTCTGTGCATCATTCCCTTTTCTGTAAATGGGGACAACCACCCTGGAGAGCAGTGAGAATGATGTAAGTAAAATGCCCAGAAGAGTGCCTAACGCATGTAAATGCTCAGTACATTTTTTTGGTGGGAGGGTGAGGGTCACATGACCTAGCCCAAACTGTCAAAAGGCAAGCAAAACGCAAAATCAGAGCCTGTCTCCATTTTTACAATTGGCTCATGAAAAAAAAGATTTTTTTCTTGGGTTCAAATGCAAAATACATGTTTTTTTCTCCCAAAATCGTGAATAATAATATTTTATGTATTTACCCATTAAAAATGGTTTTGTTTTCAGAGTCTACAACTTCTGGGGTTATATGAAGTTAGCAGCATATTGCTTCAAGAAGTGAAGTTGTGTGGTTGACAGAACCACCCAACAATGGGTATTTTTCTTGTCTCACCTACTGATTATTCCCTCTGCCCTCCAAAAACTCCAAAAGCAAAGCAAGAACACTCTCTCCCCTTCCTCAGAGGCCACTGACCGATCCCGTCCTCTAGCCTCCGTGTGACACAGGCTTTCCTGTGCTGCCATCTGGCCCTCCGACCTGCCTTTGAGTTGGGAGCCAGCCTTGGTGCCCAGCAGAGCTGGGTCCACAGGGCCCGCTCAGGAGCCTGAGTGCCGGATGACGTCACAGAAAGTGCTTTCAAGTCAGACCCCCAGGGCGACACTGGCTCGGCTCTACCTGTGAATCTCAGTTTCTTTATCTGTAAAGAGGGAGGTTCTCATGCTGCCTACTTTTTGAATTGCTATTCAAATTCAAAGACTCGACTCTTCTGCAGGGTTTGTAGTTCACCTGTGGTCTCTGCACAGCGCTGCCTCATCTTGTGTAGGGATCCTGTGTCTACAAAGCATTTGGTGCACAGCCGGGCACAGAGTTAGTGCTCAGTCTCTGCTATCTCCGAGTCCCCTAAGCGTTTACATTGGCACCGGCCCTCTTCTAAAGAAAGGCCTCCCCCTCATTGTTAAACAGGAATGTCTTAACGTAGAAACGTGAGCGTGTGCATGGGTGTGAAAGTTTGGTCAGCGCCCATTATCCCTACATGCCAGTCATTGAACATGCCAGTCATTTAAGAAGCTAAAAGTGGGGGTGGAGTTTTGTGGTAGAACTGTACGGGCAGAGGCTTAAATACCTGACATGCTTTGATGGGATCACGTGACCACTGCTGACCGAAATATCCCGGCCAACAGCAGAAGGCGCTTGGAGGTGAGCAGGTGGGCCCGGGCCGTGCAGCCGTCCTCTCATTTCCACCCGATGAACTCTAGACTCCGTTCCCTGCTATGGCCCCGACCTCCATCCCTGTGCAGAAAGCTCCCCTTTACCATTGCCTGTAACCAGGCCTCCTCCCATCTCCTCTGCAAGCCGCCTTCAGCCTCTTTGGGACGGAATCTCTCAGAACTGTGGAGGTACCCAAGGCTCTAGGGCCATACCAGCCATGTGTTTCAAAACAGGATTTCTTCCTCAATATCTCTCCCACTTCCTGTGCCCTCCGCACTGGACCACAGATCTAACGGGGTGCCATCAAGTGGCTTTGCAGCCTACCTGGCCGGAATTTCCGCTCTGCCAACTGTGCGACCTCCACAAGCCAGCACATTTCTCCGAGATCTCGACTTTCCATTCAGGAAGATGAGACGTAATAATGTAATGATACACCTCACTGGATTGTCACGAGAATTAAATAAGACACCGTGTTCACGAGAGCGCCTGGCGCAGAACAGGCACTGAGTACACGGGAGCATCATCTCGGGGCGGCTACCAGGGGCGGGTCGAGCACTGGGGCGCGAGGCCAAAGGGAAGCTGATCTGGGGACAGCGGGGAAGGGACAGAACCCGGTCTGCGCATATATGAGCTCTGCATTTCGGAGGTTCATCGGCTCTGAAGTCTGCAGATGAGAAAGAACAATCCTAGCGAATAGTATTTCTGGGAAAAGATACATAAAACGCACAAGGGGACACCAACCATCCTGCGTTACTGCGCACATTCATTTATTCACGCTAATGATTCCTTGTTGAATAAGTGTTCTGTTCTAAAGGCTGGGCCCGGCTTCAACACCAGGTCATGAAGAAGCTATCTGAAAACAAACATATGAAGCCAGTATGTGTGCTCCGTCTGTTCATATCAGGCAGTATTTATTGATTATAAATATGGTAACATTTGTTGATTTCCCACAGTCCCAGTGACTCCCAGAAAAACGCCTCCATCTGCCAAAGCTACGGAGAGCACAGAATGCTCTCCGTGTGCTCACTAACCTCTCCCTCACCAGGAGTCACTGCAAAGCACAAACTCCCTGTGGGTACTCCACCTGCCTTAACCATACGTGAACGAGGCAGTGGCTATGTCTAATGAGGGGTCACGGAACGACTTTACCTTCTCGTAGGATATACACCTCTAAGTACCTGCTGCTGGAGCTTTGGCAGAGTCCCACTCTTTCCTTCCGTCAGTCCTGGGGGAATGCATGTGGGTTCTGAGGGGAGGACTGCAGGGTGCCCCCTAAGCTAGTCACGTCCTGCAGCTGGCAGATCTGAGTAAAAACTGAGTCACTGGATACAGATCTTTGGACAAAATTCTGATCCCTTTCAGCCTTGGTTTCCTCACCTGTAAATGGGGGAAGAAAACCAGGCCACTGGGCAGACTGAAGAGGTCATTTCCATAGTGACGCAGCCAGGGCTAGCACAGGGCAGTGCTCAGTACTGTCACTGCCTTCTCCTCCCTGCCCTGGGCACACAATGTCTTGTCAATAGTCAGCAACTGTTGTATTTTGTGAACATGGCTGACAAAAGTGAGTCTGTGTGGTATGACCTGCATTTAAACATATTATAAAGAATTAGTGGCCTGGTGCATGAATTCATGCACATTGAAAGGAAATTAAATAGAAGAAATATTTTAATATCGCTATTTGCCTTTTCTCTATAATAGAAGTGTTAACTAAATTCACAATCGACAATGACAGATGGAAATACATGTGTGTGATTGGTGCCAGTGAGAGCTTCAGGGGTCCTCAAACTTTTTAAAGTGGGGGCCAGATCACGGTCCCTCAGAGAGCTGGAGGGCCAGACTATATGAACTACTAATTCCTACTGTAACACCTCGGCTGAGCTCACTGCCCAAAAAACCTGGCGGGCCGGATCAGACTCCTTTGCGGGCCGCATGTGGCCCGCGGGCCGTAGTTTGAAGACCCCTGACATATATCATTCATGCAGGAGTCAACTTGGCCTTATATATATATAGAATAAACTTGCTTAATTAGACCTGCTTTCTGATGTAGCTAACCTTTATCCATGCACAGAGCAAAGAGAAGCACCCCTACTTCTCTGTCAGATAATTGTCAGCAACACAGCAGTAAATATCAACATGGAGTAGGTTATTATTGTAGATCACGCAGGGAGAACAAAGGGTAAAACATTTAACTGACTCTCTTCTGTGCAGTGAGAAAACCTGAAGTCATTTTCAAGGTCTACCATTTCTTACATCTCTTCAGTTGGGTCAAGTTTCTAAACTATCTAAATCTCTGTTTTCTGGCTAATGAAAAGAAAATAGGATTCCACTGAGTCTCCTATCTACCTACTCCAGGACTTCTGTGAGGATCGAATGAGATGAGGCATGGGAAAACACTTCTCAGACATTTGGTTGCAGTGTGAAATGTTTCCACTTGCTATAAAGCAAGTCCTGTTCCTGGCTATAGAAACTGCAAGGAAGCTAGTCGTCACTAGGGAGAGGAATCCAGGCACTGCTACGTCACATCATTACCTGGTGCCCACAGCGACCCTTTCCAGGCTGGGCTGGGCTGTGGGCCACATTTTGTGCCATGAGGTCTAGGCAGCATTGGCTGTCATTTGGTGGGCTGTCTCTCTGGGGGTGGTGGCAGGGCCTGTGTCCCACTTGAGGTAAGCCAAGTATTGATTTGTGGTCACCAGGTCACAGCAGCTCCTGAATTGAGTGTCTGCCCTTGGTAGTCAGGGCACATCATAGGGACTGGTCAGAGAGCCAGGCACTTAGCATATTAGCCTTCTATATAGAGAGAGATGAAAAATGTCAGAGTCACAGTAGGTAATGTTTGTGACACTTGCTTCTGATATACACTCTTGTGGGATATGATGTAAAATGTGCTTTTGACTGTGTGGGTTATGTTCAAACAGTCTGAGATGAGTTTACACCTATATCCATAATTGAAAGCAGGGACTCAGAGTGATGTCTGCCCACTTATGTTGGTAGGCAGCATCATTCACAACAGTGGAAGGCAGAAGCAGCCCAAGTGTCCATGGGTAGATGATAAACAAAACGTACATATGCACAAGGGAATATTACTCAGCCTTACAAAGGAAATTCCTTTTCTAAGAAGGAAGGAAATTCTGACACAGGCTACAACATGGATGAACCTTGAAGACTTTTTGATAAGTGAGATAATCCAGCCACCAAAGTGCAAACACTGTACGAGTCCACTTCCAGGAGGAGCCTAGAGGCAAGTTCAGAGAGTGGGAAAGGAGGGTGGTGGCTGCGGGGGATGGGGAGAGGGGAGACGGGGAGTTGTGTGCTAAGGCAGTTATTAATTTGGCACATGAATAGGTACAGTTTCAGTTTGGAAGATGAAGAGTTTTGGGAACGGGGTGACGGTAGCAATGTGAGTGCACTCATGCTGCTGACCTGTCCCGTGGCCCCCCTACCGCGGTTTTGCATTCCACCATTTCAGTTACCAGTGATCAGCCAGGGCCCAAATGTATTAAAGGCAAAATTCCAATCGTGTGCTGTGCTGGGAAGTGTGGGGAAACCTTGCACCATCCTGCCCATCCTGCCAGGATGTGAACCATCCCTCTGTCCAGCGTCTCTGCTCTGGGGGTGCAGACGCTCCCCATCCTTTCGTCACTGAGGAGTCGTCTGCGTGATCAGATCATCTGTCATGGTGTCGCACCCTACTTTACTTAATAATGGCCCCAAAGCACAAGAGTGGTGAAGCTGACAATTTGGATATTCCAGAGAGAAGCAGTAAAGTGCTTCCTGTAAGTGGCAAGTTACGTGTGCACAGGCAAGCCATAGTGCACAGCGGGTTCGGTACCGTCTGCAGTCTCAGCATCTGCGGCTGGGCTTGGAATGGGGGGCTACTGCATACTTAAAGTGGTTCAGATGGTTCATGTTCCGTGTATTTATCACAATTAACTCACAAAACATTAAGTTACAAAGCACAAGTTTGAGAAATCCTGATCTAGACAACATCCTGAGGGGAGGTAGGGTGTGACGGAGCCCCATGCACAGAGCAGAGAAAAGCGTGACTCTCCGGGGAACGGGAGGGGCCAGGGGCCAGATGTCCCCCTCCTTCCCCCCAGACCATGGGCCTTCCAGTCTGGTGTAAGGACTTGGGAGCTAAGGTGTGCAGCCTTGTTCTGTGATGGCATAATTCCTACACATTCTTGGGCTTGCTTAGGGTTTTGATCTGAGAGTAAAGCAATATCTTCGTGTCTAGTTTCCCTCAGGTAAGACTGACAAAACCTCCTCCCCGCTCTGCCAGCTGCACCTGCACGCATGGCACCCGAGTGCTGGCCCAGGGCTTCCTGCCTCTCCGAGGCCTTCAGCCCAGTTTGCTCATCAGACGCAATGCCCCTTTTCATGCTCGGCGTCTAAGATTGCAGACACAGGACCTGGCAGAGTTTTTCTAGGCAAAGGCTGCACACTAGGCTTCTCACTTTCCTAGCAGACAGGATCCTGGCAAATCACTTAAACAGATATGGAAGGGAGCCTCTGGGGACAGAGCGCTCGTAAATAAAGGAGCAGCCGCAGTTCATCATTTTAAACTCGGGTTGCTACGGCCAAAATAAACATCAGGAAGGTTTCAAGTTCCTCTGGAAAAAAGAACATCTTTTGGTAATAGTTCTCAAAAGAATGTAGATCTCTCAACTTCCAGATCAGTTTGTGGAAGCTTATTAGTAAAAGCACATGCATAAGTAATACATTCCTTTACATGTTTAGCACATAATTGTTCCTCTGAATATTCTCCTTCTTATTTTACCTTTTATAAGACAGCTCCATAATGGGCATCTTTTTAATGAATACTGTTGTGAACTGTGAATACTGTTGACTTCCTCCAAAATTCCCAAATTGAAACTCAAACCCCCAATGTGATGGCATCAGGAGGTGACCCTGGGAGGGGGTTAGGTAATGAGGGTGGAGCCCTCGGGAACGGGGTTAATGCTCTTAGAAGAAGAGACAGGAGAGCTGACTGCCGCTCCCTCTGCTCTCTGCCACGTGTGGACACGATGAGAAGACCAACCGGGAAGCGGGCCATCGCCAGAATGGAGCTGCCGGAGCCTTGATCCTAGATTCCCAGCCTCCAGGCTGCGAGGAATCAAATTCTGTTTACAAGCTACCCAGGTTGCTGTGGTTTTCACAGTAGCCTCGACTGATGAAGACAAACTCTTTTCATTGACATGAACATATTTCACCTTTCGTCTTTGTAAACTACTCACAGAATTGCACGTGACACACCTGGAAAGGGGCTCTGGACATCATCTTGGCCCAGTCTGCTCACCATCAGACGACACCCAGGTCTTCCAGATATTTTAAAACAGATGTCAGTGGTGGAGGCGGATTCCTTAGCTGCCTCCAGGCCGTGCCTTCTTCCCTGGGAGAGGCAGTACCCGCGCCCCTGGCCTTGGCCCCATCATCAGAAGGCGTGGAGAAGTGCCCATTGAAGTTGGCATCTTCAGAATAAACTGATCATTCAGCCTTTCCTCCTCACCGCTCACTAGAAGACCTATATCAACTTTTGTTTCTATCACTCTTAACCCTTTCTAAGTTTTCCACTTTTTTTAAAAAAATAAGAGATTAAAATTCTCATAAGCTCTGTTCACTACTAACTGCCAAGGCAAGGTTGATTTCTATCTTTTATAAGTGATGAATCTGGTTATGATAGAAATAATAACTATTTACTGAATGTCTACTAGATAATGGGCACTTTCTATAGATTAATTCCAACAAATGCATTAACTTTGGAGACAAAACACTTCACAGGTCACTGATTCAGTTTGAGCTTATAATAATTTCCAAGTCTTTTACTGTACAATGTGTACCTCTGATGAAACATTTCCTCTCCGCCTCATTTTATTTATGTTTCCTCCTAGGCATTGAATACTTTGTTTAATCCCATTTGTTTATGAAGATCATTTCAAATCTTCATTTGTTCTTTAAGGTCTCAGTCACTTTGCTCCACTGAGGGTCCTCTGAAAACGTAGAAGGAGCCTCACTCAGGCCTTTTCTACAAGCCTGTGCTGTGGACCTCTGACTCGAGAGTGAATTCATTGTTGGCAGGAAAATCTGGATTGAGCAAGCATGGTGACCCCGCCAAACTGTGGCCTTCATAGTATTTTGGAAACCCCCTTTTGCTAATTATTTCTAGAGCTTTTCTGGCACAGATGACTTTCTAGCAGAATCTCCGTCTACCCTCCCTCTAAGGGTCTTACTTGGAGTGATTTCCTGGAATGATTATCATCTCTAGAAAAACTATCTAAGCACTGTGAGATGCCAGCAGAATGGGACACTGGTTAAGAGCTTGGCTTCCAGGGTTTGGATTTTGGATTTGAATTTTGCCTTTGCCACTTGAAGTTATATAAAGCAGGAACCTTAATTAGCCTATTTGCCTCTAAAATAAGTTTTTTTTTTGGTAAGAATAAAACATGTCCAATGTTAAGACTAGTACCTGGACAATGTAATGACTCAAAACATGTTAATTATTATTATTACTAGAGGCCCGGTGCACGAATTCATGCACTGGGGTGGAGGGGTGTGAGAATGTCCCTCAGCCCAGCCCGCACGCTCTCCAACCTGGGATCTCTCAAGGAATGTCCAACTGCTGACAGTTGGACATCCCCCTCACAATCCACTCGCCTGCCTGCCAGCCTGATCAACCCTAACCACTCCCCTATGAGCCTGATCAATGCCTAACTGCTCCCCTCCTGGCTCAATTGCCTCCAACTGCCTTTCCCTGTTGGCGCAGTCACCCCCAAATGCCGTTCCCTGGTTGCCCCCAACTGCCCTCCTTTGCTAGCCTGGTTACCCCTAACTGCCCTCACTTGCTGGCCTGATTGCCCACAATTGTCTTCCCCTGATGGCCATCTTGTGACCACATGGGGGTGGCCATCTTGTGCGAGGGCATGATGGTCAATTTGCATATTACTTCTTTATTATATAGGATAGGGAAGAAAAGCTGCCACATAAATATATACCCTTTCTGTAAATTTGTTTTTTATTCTTTTTTTTTTTTAAAGGGAGGTAAATTTTGTGTGTGTATGTAAGTTTTCAGCAGCTTTACCCTAAGAGTATATACCAAGGAGCATAATGGCTGGATTGTATGGCGAGAGTATGTTTAGTTTTGTAAGAAACCACCAAACTGTTTTCCAAAGTGGCCTTAACATTTTGAATTCCCTCCAGCTATGTTGAGAGTTCCTGTAGCTCCACGTCCCCACAGCATTTGGAGTTGTCTATGTTCTGGCGATTGTAATAGAGGCATATCACTGCTCTAACTGGCATTTCCCTGATAACATACGATGTGGAGCAACTTTCCATGTGATTATTCACCATCCGCAGTTCTTCCTTGGTGATGTGTCTGGGACTTTCTTTGGCCACTTTTGGGTTGTTTTCTTACTGTTGAGTTTTAAACATTCTTTGCTTTGGATGTCAGTCCTTGATCAGATGTGTCCTTGGCAAACATGTTCTGTCAGCCTTCTCATTCCTTTGACATTGTCTTGCCACTCTGGCAGTGCTGATCTTCCGACACTGCATGCCAATAATGCTTTCTCCTTGAGCTCGTGTTGTTCTCTGTGGATCGGGGAGTACTCTTAGGGGAGAAGCTGTATAAACGCGGATCTCACCCATCCAGTTTTCTTCTTTCAAGGACCAAATGCCCAACATTTTCTGTTTTCTAGAAGTTTAAAAAATATTTTGTCCCAGATTTTTTAATAGTTAATTCTCTGCAGGAGAATTAATCCTAAATAAGGTCTCCAATCATTATCATTACTGGTACATGACAGAGACTGTAACTTTTGGTGTTTTGTGTTTGTTAAGCATAAACTACAGATTTCATCTTTATGAATACTCATAGTGTCGTTGAATAATATCGCCTGCAGGGATCTTTGGGTGTTCCTCAGCTACTCTGTCCTATCAGGCAATGACTGCCTAAAACTTAACATGATGGATTTCCTGCTGATTTCATCTCCAGGGAGGAAAGATTCCTTTCTAGGAAATTAGCTCTCTGTCTGGAGGCTCCCAACTTTATACTTCAGTTTACATCCATAGGATGGTTTTAAGTGACTCCCAGGGTCATGGAGTTTCACAGACAGAAGGATATACAGGCATTACTGAAGCCACGTCTCTCTCACAGGATCACAGGTGTGAAAATGGTGTCCTTCCTCATGCCCAGTGTGTGTTGTCTGCCGTTTTCTTTGCTCTGCTTCTACCCTCTGCTCCCATGAGCTCATCATTTCTGGTCTGTTTTATTGAGATTCTCCCCCCTTGTTCTATCTCCTGGCATCTGTGCATCTGCTTCTGCCAACCTGGTGTCAGAATCATTCTGATTACTGTGACCTTTAATGTTAGGAGTTGAATGCTCCCTCCCACCCTCAACCCACCCTCCCAGCGTGCTGCATGACACCCTCCCCCCCCGCCCAATTCATACTGAAGTCCTAACCTCTCAAAATGAGACTACTGGGAGATAGGAGCTTTACAGGGATAATTAATTAAACAAGACCTTTAAGGTGGGCCCTAATCCAAGATACCAGGTATTATTATAAAAAGGGGAAACGGACACAAAGACATGCTTAGAGGGAAGGTAATGAGAAGAGACACAGGAAGGAGGTGTCCACCTGCAGAACTTGTCAATAGGCCTGGACACGTCCTTCTCTCAGAGGAAACCAATCTTGGACGTCCAGCCTCCAGAACCACAGGATTATACACTTTTGTTGCTTAAGGCCCTCAAAGTACAAAGTCTGTTGTACTTTGTGCCTTAGCAGCCCCAGCAAAATAATACACTTACCACTTAACAAATAGTCTGACCCAGTTTTTCTACTGGATTCTGACTCATGGCTTTACTTTGTCTCCTAAGATCCACGGACTCCTCAGTATGGTTAATGGGCAAAAAAGCAAAATATCCAAAAATGTGGGACCTATTATTTTTTTCTTAAATTGAATGGCTTTTCTGAGCCTTCTAGACCAAGCATGTCAAACTCAAAGGCTAACATGGGCCAAATAAACAAGGGGTAAGTTTATGTGGGTCACTAAAAAACAAAAGCTTCAATTTTCAATATAAATTTTGATAGAGACATGCTGAATAAAAAGGGCTGAAATAAATGAGTCATCGTTAACATAAAATAATAGGACATTTTAATAAAAATTAATATTTTTCTTGAACATTAACTTACCAGACACTGAATAACTTCACAAATAAATAATCATAACACAAATGAATCTATTTTTTTTGTTTTCCAAAAGTGAAATATTTCCTGTTGCGCACACCAAACAAGTTAGTTCAAGACTAATGATGTGGCCATCGGCTACTGAAATATTTGCTGCCAGTATTAGTGGAGAGAAATGGTGTACCTGAGTGCAAGGTACGTAAGGGAAATGAATGCAACATGATTATAGTAATCAGTCATTAGCAAATGTTGTAGTTCATTATTAATAATTATGTATAAATAACAGGATACTGTAAAACATTAAGTTATGAAATTTTTATTTAACATACCATTATATCGTGGGCTGCATGTGGCCTGTGGGCTGAGAGTTTGACATGCTTGTTCTAGACAAAGTAAGGATATTGTCCCTGCCACCTAAATAAAGCTCGGACAAGTACCGACAGGGACTGTACCATGCTGAGCCTTCGATCACACACACGCTGCTCCTCTGGCCTAATTCCTACAGAACTCCGGGGGGCGAGCTCCTCCAGGGCTCACGGTCAGAGTCCTCCCTTTTACCAGGATCCTGCAACCCCCGCTTAGTTCTGCTACTCCTAGTTCACGAGGTGGTGAGGCGGATGGCTGAGCACCTCTTTGCTTGAGGAGAGAGGAATGTGGGGTGATGCTCCCAGCGTTCCTGTTCTCAGATCGCCAGAAATAACAGAATTTAACAGGACAGCCCAGACAACCAATTCCCTTAGAGAATAGAATTTTTTAGAAATGCATAAAAGAAGAAGAACTTCCACAGTACATCAAACTGCATTAACAAAACTGGTGTCTACTGAATGAGATTTAACATTTTGTAAAATTAAATGTAGGATGTTAGCAGTTTTCCAATATATTTTGTTTCTTAAATGATTTTTTAAAAACAAGAAATTAAAAAAGTTGTCTCTGTAATAATTACCACTTTTATAAAATTATTTATAAAAAATGCTACTTACTCCCAAATCGCTTACATTCTAGTTGTGTAAATTCATATCCAGTTTCAAATGTTATTAAAAAGAACCAAATTTTTTAACGATTCTGCCCTTCTCAGTTCTCTAGAATGCCTCCAGATGGCATTAAAACCCTTCCCCCATTATATTTTGCAGCATAAAAATTTTAAAGTTAGTGATATTTTAACCACTTAAAACTAATCAATTTATTATATCATCAGAAATCATAGCAATGGAGCTGTTTAGAACTTTTAGTGTAGCATCATAAGGAAGACCACATATAATCACATCCTTTATGAAATATATAGCCATCCTATGCTTAAGGGAAGCTGAAGGATTTTTATAGACTGAGAAACAGATCTTAGACAAACTGAGACACTCAATAAATTATATCACAAACTGTGATTTCTACTGAGAAGCATTTTAAACGCTTAGTAATAAGAGTGCTGGCCCACATAAAGACGAATTCACAAACCATACAGGAATAAGAAAGCTGAGTTACCCCCTCAGAGTTCTAATAAAGATTTTCAAAGGGCAAATGTGATTCCTAGAATAATTTGTTAGCTTCTGAATTATTTCATTTAAACTTCGGTATATAAATTTGGTATCAAATTAATCATTAAAACTTTTGGGTTCCTTGAGCATCAAGAGGAAAAAGCAACATGCAAAGTAAGGAACAGGCGCTTTCTAAGGGCCTTTTCTTATCTTAAAAAAATGCTTTTGTTCATTCAACAACATCAGCAAACTCATGAGATTCCAGAGGCATCTGGCCTTATATTTTTCACAAAGTTCCGAGGGGAGGGTGCAGGCAGCAGGCGTTTTGAATGATATCAGTGCCTCACAGGTGTGCGGGACAATGCCTCCCGAAGGTGAGCCAAGTTTTACGTTATTTACCACAGTGACGATGGAAGTCTCAAACACATTCTAAAAGGCTGCCAGCTCCTCTGCACCAGTATGTGCCCTCCCATCTCCTTATACTTGGACTTTCCGAAGAGGAGCACTTGTGTTTTCGATATTATTCTTTTTGTATTAAAGCACGAGAAAGACCTCCAAATGCGTGTGCACTCGGAGCATTTAAAAAGCCATCATCAGGAGAAGGAGAACTGGCCCTCCTCCCGTTATTATTATTACAGCTACGCGACACTTGAACTGTTTCGTATGAAAGAACCGCCATCACGAACAGAAAGAGGAAAGACTTACGATGTATTCGAGGTGCCATTGTCTGGACTCTCGGGCTCAGCATCACCTTTCTCTTAAAAAGGAAGCAGAAAAAAAACCAACATGTGAGTATCACAGTCTTCAACATTTAAGAGAGATTACATACATTTGAATGTTCCTATTTCCTATAACCATTTTCAAAAATGTGCAGCAGGAGGCTTTTCAAACACCTTTTTATGTCTGAGAACCAGATTTGCAGAGAATTTCTTCTCTGTAATACCACTGCCTGGGCACGGATCTGTGAGCAGGCACTAAGGAGCTGTTTGTAAACAACCAGAGGCTCAGAGTGGAAACCTCGCCAGGAGATGAGTATCTTATAGCCGAAACCTGTTTCCTTCCACGCCACTTTACAGAACATTTAAGGAAATAAACCCCATTAGCATCCTACATGAAGGCATGCTGAACTTCGATCCCTTTGGCTAACATGAGCCGAACCAGGTCTGGCTGTGCCAGAACTCGGAGGAGAATTTCACTGAGGTTGTATCCTAGGTTACCAGGTCCCCAAGAATTACCCCCCACCAAAAGCCCTGGCTTAGGTTTTGCCCCCACCCTCCCCAGTTAATACAGAATAAAATGTAAACCAGAAATCCCTCCTGACAGGTTAGGTAAAAAAGAAAAGTTTCACTGTGGTCATCTAGGATTTAATTAAGAGAGACTGGAACCAGTTCACTTTTTGTAGTTTTAAAGGGCAAATTCCTCTTGCAAAGATACTGTAACTCTTAGATCCTTGAATACTGGGAGTTTGAATTACGTGCCCTCATGCTGTAAGGTGCTCCCTTTTGGGGATGAAGGAGCAAGGGTCTTGATTGCCAATGTGGGTTGGCTGTGTTACGATGGTTGTGCTGTCCTAATCTACACTAATAAAAGAGTAACATGCCAATTGACCATATCTTCGTGACAGCCACCAGCCAATCAGGAGTGAGTATGCAAATTTACCCAACAAAGATATTGGGTTAATTTGCATATGCAGGCGCTGAGCAGCTGGGGGCGGGGCAGGATGCTTGCATCATTGCCATGGCGACGATGCAGGTGTTCTGCACCACCCCAGCAGCCCTGGGCCTCTGGGCAGCGTGGGAAGGCAGAAAGGCGGCTCCGGCCAGAGCGAGGGCAGTGCCAGCAGCCAGGGGAAGGAAGGCTCATGCTTGCACAAATCTTCGTGCAATGGGCCTCTAATAGTTTAATAAACCCCAGGCAAGGCTGTGGGACCTAGGAAATGGGCCTGATGGTGGCAGCTGCTTTGCTTTGTCATCTGAGTCTGCAGAATCCCTGGTGTGCTCTTTGAGGGCCCAGGCCTACGTATGTGCAGGCCCCTTTTGTCAGGACGGTCTCCCTAAACTGCATGATGATGACATTCGGAAGATATTGTCCAAACTGAATCTCAAAGCAAACTTGATCATTTCTTCTTTCTCTTTTTAGGAATCAAAGCTGTGAGAGAAAGACCAGCAGATGTGGTTCACATGTCTATCTTAGATATAACAGAGGTAACTGGGCACAGGTACAGCTACGAGGGACAGCCATTCATCAGAAAGCCAATCATTGATTTCACTGCCTGGGTAACAAACGCTGGTTAATGGGCCTCCCCACATAGGAAACCACGCTGAAGTGCAAGTAGAGGCAGCGAATCAATGAAGTAGCTCTGGAGTTCGTACTGTCACGTCCGTCCTCCAGGCCACGCCTGTGGTGCACTCAGACACGTGAGGCCTCATCAACCGGTTTGAGAACTGGAAAACAGCCTTTAGTCCTTTCCAGAGTCATTCTTCCACGCAGTGGCGACAATTCCTGCCAGAACCCTAAATAGTTATACCTGCGCTAGTGAGACAAAGCTACATGGAGGTTTCCGTCCCCATATTGATGCCCCGCTCTTTACCTGGAGGAATTTGTTGCTTTCCCCAGCCTGGCACTGCCCTTAGCCACACTGAATACAATCACAACAGAGTGAAACAGCCAGGCAGCAGCCAGAAATAGCAAACATTTCCAAACAACTTATGTCAAGAAAACAGGAAACAAAGACTCTCAATGGAGACACTGTTTGGATGTTTGAGTAAATGTTTTTCCTTGGCCAACAATTCTGCCAAAGAACCTGCAAATGGAGAGGACACAGGCCTCTGCCTGTGGGGCCTGGGCTGGGAGTCGGGCTGGACCAGCGCTGGGGCGACAGGGACAAGAGAGGGGGTTCTGGCCGGCAGCGAGGACCCCAGGGGCCAAGGAGAGATTTAGGAACAGCCTGGGAGGGAGTGCTCGCAGCACCGCCAGTGCCAACGAGGAATGGGCTTCCGGGGAAGAGGAGGTGCAGGAGGGAGAAAGGGATCCAAATTATTTTGGTCCTCCAGAAAGAACGAAACAGATTCTCCCAACAACTTGCAATTGTAGGTGATGCAATTATCTGAAGTTTCCTTGAAATGTTTAAGTGCGTACGTCATTAAGGGCCATCCCTTCTTCCTCATGACCCAGGGGAGAATGACGCACGACAGATAGATGTTTCCGTGCAGCGACCGAAGAGGATGGGGCCATCCTGGCTCTGTCACCTTTTCATGACGGATGCCCCGCGGGCTTCTCTGGGAGGGACCTGCACGGGTCATTAAGGAGATGGACAGGAGAGGTTGGCCTGGGCGCAGGGTGGTCATTTAGCACATGGAAATACAATTACAGAGAGGAAGAGGGGGAAAGTGAGCCACTGCAAGAGCACACACACACAGACACAGACACACACACACACACACACACACACACACACACAGACACATGTACACACAAGTAAATCATAAGTAGGAACATATGTACAGTACATATATGTGTACTTTCACCCTGACGCTTCGCAGGGTCTCCCTGCGCCTCGCACAGTCCCTGACACACTGCACACTCAGCGTCTGTCTTCTGTCTGAGAACAGACCCCCACACTACAGGGGAGAGAGGGTAGGTACACTCACCATGGAGTTGAATGTACAATTTCAATACTAAACAATTTGATGACTCCAATCGGTCACAAAAGAAAAAATACCGAATTTGTGCCCTTCAGACGCTTAGGGTGACTGCATGGCTGGAGTCTCCATCACCCCGCCAGGAGAGGGACTAAGGATGTCTGAACAGGGAGAAATACAGGTTGTGCCAGGCTGGATTCTGCTGCACAGGTGAGGTTTGATGTACTACATCTCTTCTTTATAATAAAAGGAACCCATGCACATGGCAAAACAACTGACCAGCAGGGAAAACGTGACTCCGTTGCTTGCTTCTGGTTTTCGTCCTGTGAGCCCTTCACCCGTTCAAGACATTTAATCATCCATTTCTTGATTAATCAACTTCTGACAGTATCTTTCCTCTTAAACTAGGCACAATGAGGAAATTCCCCCACTCATTCCTCCCACCTGACCTCCCTTCACCACTTACACAGCTAAACCTTCCATCTACAAGCCGAGACTTAAAATATTTATATTCTGTTCAGTGATTATTAATGAGGCATCCTTCTGCATCTTAACTTAATTAATAACTTAATTTTTAGAATGTCCTATAGGCCAATTAGAAAAATTATAAACCAATAACAGAAGTTTAAATACTGCAACAATATAAACATTAGTCAGTGAAGAAGGGGGACTGGGCCTGTGGGGAAGGGAAGGCCACTGAGCCTGAGTGAAGGCTGCGCTCCTGGCATTGAGGTCCCGGGGAGTCTCATTCTTAACTCCATCAGGCCGCAGCTTAATCCGTAAGCCGAGACATGATACGGATTAAGCTGTGGGCCCTGGGCTTTCACACGCCCAGCCTTACCAGGGAATGCTGAATTGGTTCCAAGTTAACTTACGGTCAAACATTAAAGAATGTTTCTTTTCATTTAATAATATAAAGTGAAATTTCAGTGTAGTATCTGCATTTCTCTGAGTACCAATGTGGAAGAAATATTTTGTGCTTGCTCTTCTGTGACATTCTTTCTCATTTCTCAAAAAAAAAAAAAAAAATTTAGTAACTTTTTTAGCTCATAGAAGCACTTCATTGTCTTGATCCAAGTCTTCTGTCACTGTCTCTCTCTCTCTCTCTCCCTCTCCCTCTCTCTCTCTCTCTCTCTCTCTCTCTCTCTCTCTCTCTCTCTCTCTCCTATTCTCTAGTAACTTTTCCCAGTGTGAGTCTTTTACTTTTTTTCTGGTATCTGTGCATGATAAGTTCTCAATTTTAATTTACTCGAATATATCAATATTTTCCTATATTTAATAATTTGTTGTTTTTATTTAAGAAGTACATCAAAATATGTTTTATATTGTCTTTGGAAAGTGTATAACTAAACTGATCACATTTAGATCTTCTACAAATACCAGGAGTTGTTTTTTTTTATATGACATAAGGTAATTTCATTTTTCTGGTAACCAATTAAAAAGCTCATTCTTTCTCCATTGATTACATTATAAGCTCTCTGATGAATCTAATTTTTGTATATATGTGGGCCTGTTTCTATGACCCATATTCTCTTTCATTGTCAATTTGTCTATTACTGTCTGTGATACTTAGCTTAAAACATTTATATATTTTTAATACGGCAAGGCAAGGCTCCAACTCCACCTTGTTGTTCTCTGGGAGTGTCTGAGCTATTTTTGGGCCTTTGTTCTATCAGAGAAATTTGAGAATCACCTTGTCAATTTCCAGATACACAAAAGAGAAGTTGTAATTGCACTGTCTCCTATCACTGTTGAGAAAGAAGTCACCTGGAAGTTGAATTGTTGCTTCTCTGACGAATTAAAGGGCAGTTTAAGAATTGTTTCCTTATCTACGTGGTTTGCAGATGAACTATAATGTGTCTAGTGTGGCCTTTATTTTTACTGCTTAATATGCATGAGGTTTTTAGAATTTGTGGGTTAGTGAATTCAATTCTAATTTTTTCAGCCATTATCTTCCTTAATATTTCCTCTGTTCCCTCATCTCCTTCTGAAATCCTACTTAAATATATGCCAGACTTTCTTACTTTATCTCGCACATTTCCTTTTTTCTAAATATATTTTCATTGATTTTAGAGAAAGAGGAAGAGAGACGGAGAGAGAGAGATATCAATCGGTATACATCCCATCCAGGGATCGAACCCACAAACTGGGCATGTGCCCTTACCAGGAATCGAGCCGGTGACCTTGTAGTGTGGTGCACAGGACAATACTCAACCAACGGAGTCACACCAGCCAGGGAATATCCCACACATTTCTTAATTTCCATTTTTCTCTAGGCGGCACACTAGATAATTTCTTAAATTCAATTTCCCAATACATTAATGTTTTTAGCTGTATCTAATCTGCTGTTCAACCTGAATGAGAAAATTTTTATTTGTTATCATTTTTTCATTTCTAGAGGTCTGATTTGTACTTCTTAAAATCTTCTTATTCTTAACCACATTCTCAAACATCCCATTCTGGAAATTGAAGCAAGCACTCTTATTTTAGATTTGGGTTGGGTAATCCCAATATCTGAAGACCTTATGGGTCTAATTCTCTGCATCTGCTGTCCTCCTAACTCTTGTTCATGGTCTCCTGCTCCACGGTATATAGTGCTTGTGATATGGAGTAACTCATTTCCCTCGGAATTATAGTTCTATTATTACTTATTCTTCTCCACTTTGTTTTCTTTTTCTGGTATTCCTATTAGCTGGATGTTGACCTTGCCACCCCAATTAATCTTCCATGTATCTGAACTTCCTTTCAAATTTTCCATCTGTCTTTTGTTTTATGTTCAAAAAAAGATGTTTTCAACCTTATATTACAAATCCTAGACTTCCACTATTACAAATCATTTCTATTAAATTTTGTGAACCATATTTTTAATTCTCAAGTGCTCATTTGTTCTGTAACTGCTTCTTTTTCATACCAATCTATTCTCTCCTTTTATTTAATACAGTAATTTCAAATGTTTCTGAAGGCTGTAATTATACTTCACATTTTTTTCTTCTGTTTCTTGAATTAAGTGAATTTCCTCTGGAGTCAGTCCTCTTTGGTACTTATTGGTGACACATTCATGCTTTGAACGATAGCAGGTTGGTTTACAAAGGTAACTGATGGGGGTTTCCTGCAGTCGTATATTGATCTGTTTTCCTCACACACATATCCCTGGCAGGAAATGCTGCTTTGAGCTCTTTGTAAATGGAAGGGTATGTTCACTGGAGACTTTATTCAGGGTTCGGAGAAGAGAGACCTCAAGACAAGCTGACAGCCCTGATCCTCTCATCCTGCTCCACACCAAGAGAGAAGTACTGTACTCTGGGTGTGTAGCATTTTTGTTTATTTTAATCTTGAAAAAAGCTAACTCTTCTTCCACCACTCATATATGTCTTTTTTTAGAGCCTGGTATTACCTCAGAATCTATACACTTCTCTTAGGTATCAGCTCCCAACTAGAGCTTCTGGTCAACTGTTCTTTTCTTAGCAAATGTTATCGTGTTATTTGATATTTTGTTGTTTTGTTTGTTTTTGGGAGTGAATCCAGATGGAAATCTATGTATGAGAACCAGCTAGGATGGCTGGATGGGCTATGGGTGGAAGAAGAGCCCCGGTCCCTACCGCTCTCTGAGCGCCAGGCCTGTTCCCTGTGAGACTGAGCAGAAACCTGGGGTCTGTCATGGAGTCCCAAGGACATTCCCAGCACCGCTAGAGCTGGTTCCTGTTTGTTTCATTAAGACCTTCATTGCCCAGGGTTACTTCATAGGAGGGTCCTGTCTACTCTCTGTTTTCCAGGAACTCAACTGAATATCTGGCTTGTTGATGCACCCCTTTCTGTCCTCAGCGCTGTTACAGATTTATATCCATTGTGACGAAGTTCTGGTAATTTAAACAGAGATTCTGGAGTCATGCTCAGACTGCCACTTGAACAGGGCCACTCCAGACTTTAGTAAAATGTAGACATAGGTCAACTCTTCTTTAATATTTAAGTTTCTCAATGCTTAATAAGCTTCTATTTTCTAAAATTAACCAATAATTTAGTAAACTGACTAAAGTATCCTTTAAAAGATCTGGATTAAAAATATTTTTCTGTTCAATTAACATACTCTTCTCTCCTGGCATCTATATCATACAAACCTCCAACTTCAAAGAAGAAAAGCAGCACTGAGCTGAAGTGGTGACGGTTAGCTCATCAATCCACACACACATTTCGTGTTTGCTTTCCCTAAAGCTCAGTGCTTTTTTATTTTCTACATACTTACTAAAGTCACAATTCCAAAAACTGTAAGGATTCCAAACCAGATACAAGAAGCAGCAGAGACATGCTGGTGAGACCAGTTCTCCTAAAGCTTCCATGTGCTATAATCCAGGTGAATGCTCAGATTTTTAAACAGTGATATCTGTAGATAGATGTGCTTGGCTTTAGGAGAGGATTTATTTTAAAAATACAAAATAATAAGCTCCCTACTCCAAGAAAAGGGAAAGCCAGTCAGAGATTCCCCTGGGCGATGGAGTGCCAGCGCGTTTCATACTGCACACGGCAGGTGCCACCTCACATTCCACAGACGAGGGTCTGCTTTTTCATAAGCCAAATGCAGCATTAGCAGGTCACTGTCAGGGCATGCTGTAACCACATGCCAGATGCACACAAAACCACAGTATATATACAGCTATCATAGGAATCCAGCCTCACACTGAGCCATCAGAAGCAACCTTTTTGGGTTCAAGGTAAGAGGTGGGAAATTCAGTTGTCTTTGGGGCAGACATCCCTGCATTCAAACCCTCTTTGCCATTTCTTTTCCAGCCACTATAAACAAGGCTGGTTATTAACCTCAGAATCTCATTTCATCATGTGCAAAATGGGGACCGCCATCCACGTACTGTCAGGATTCAGTGAGGTAGCGTGTGTCCAGGGGCGGGCATGTGGAAGAGACTCAGTACCTCTTCCTTTGTTCTTTATGTCAAAAGCTTCAAGCTGAGCGAAGGTCCTTTTATTCACCTCTGGTATCCTCCCTCTGCCCTGAACTGTTTAAATTCAAATGGAGGGACATGCTGAGGAAAGTAATAGCACTTTTTCTGTATATTCTAGTCCAGTGGTTCTCTTTTAATGCTGCGACCCAGATATTTACATTGTGACTCATAACAGTAGCAAAATTACATTTATGAAGTAAAGTAATTTTATGGTTGGAGGTCACCACAACATGAGGAACTGTATTAAAGGGCCTCGGCATTAGGAAGGTTGAGAACCACTGCTCTAGTCTTTGGCACGTGATGCTGACGCCTACACACCTCATGGACTTAACCAGGCATTTCTCCTGATTCCTTTTCCTACTACCGAATTAAGGATGTTCTTTAGGTTTCAAGTCCCTTGGCATCTCTCCCCTTTGCTGGCTTGTGCTCACAGCAAATTCCAGGCAAGGGTGAGATGATGAAGTGGGATTGCCTGTGCATCATTATGCCACCGTTGCCCTACCCTGACCTTTCTCCAGCTG
This sequence comes from Pipistrellus hanaki, assembly GCF_964339955.1. Lineage (NCBI taxonomy): Eukaryota > Metazoa > Chordata > Mammalia > Chiroptera > Vespertilionidae > Pipistrellus > Pipistrellus hanaki. Next base: position 52,990,060 of record NC_140514.1, read on the forward strand.
TGCAGGAGAAGGCGGGGCCTCCGAACACATCTGTCCTCTTGTCTTTTCTCCCAGCCCTTCTGCCCTCACAGATGCTCAGTGAGTGAGCCTCAGTTCAAAGACACGTCTGCTTGCTCAGAGTGATTTTCATGTTCAAACACGGCTTCGTAATTGGCAGGGGGGACTCTCAGCTGACTGGCTGGTCATAGATGGAAGGAAGCCCAGCCTTTGTGGATGTTGTCCATGACACGAATGAGATAGCGTTTGCATTTCTTCATGCTCAAGAAAACACGAACAACAATTAGTAAGGCCAAAGAAGAGAATGAAAACACTACTTCATGGAATGATAACATCCTCTGACAACGAAGCCGTGACATTGGCTTCAATAAGGAATTCCTTCCTAGACACTCCAGCCTGTCTCTGAGAGGGCACGGTTTCCCCATGGCTTCTAAGGCCATTAATCTTGAGGGCTTCTGATTGGTTCTCTTTGCCCGTCCTTTTTCTTTCAATTTAGATAACTAATTAGTGTTTTTTTAAAAACATTTCCCCTCCACATATACCAGAAACCAGCTATCACAAAGAGTAATGTTCTTTCAACCTACGGTTGTTTTGACAACCACCATTTATGTCTTGGCCTCCTCCCCTTGAGAAAGATAGAGGGGCTCTCAAGGTCACGTGGACCGCACACGTTTGGAATGCATGTGAGCAAATGGCCCTCTTCCCCCCGTTTGATTTTGTTTATAGTGAAATTCTTTCACATGTTTATTGCATACATCTCCCCTACTCACCCTCACAGCCCCCCTCCACCACCACCACATACACACTCATACAGCCCAGAGAGAAGCCTTTCTTACTTGGATTGCTGTGTCCAGAGGAAATGAGCTGAGAGTCCTAGAAGAACAAGAAATACCAATTAACATTCTCATTTTGACTTTTAAAATCAAAGTTGAATGTGAGATATATTCCTGGTCAATTTCTACCAGCTACTGTAATGAAAAACATTTGCATAAATGTGCTCATTAAAAGTTCTGGCACTATAGTTCACAATCACTTCTCTTTTGTATTGTAGACTTTTTGTTTTGTTTATTGAGGTGAAATTCACAAAACACAAAATTAGCCACTTCAGAGTGAACAATTCAGCGGCATCTAATACATTCACAATGTTGTACAACCACCAACTCTCTTTAGTTACAAAGTATTTCCATCATTTCAAAATAAAACGCCACAGCATTAAGCAGTGTCTCCCCTTCTCGCCCCCCTCCTCAGCCCCTGGCGCCCCAGTCGGGGTCCTGGCTCCCTGAGTTTATCTGTTCCGGATATTTTGTAGCAGTGGGATCATGTATGGCGTGACCTTTTGTGCCTGGCTTCTTTCATGTCACCTGTTGTGGAGATTCATCCACGTGGTAGCTTGTACCAGTAATTCATTCCTTTTTGTGGCTGAATAATGTGCATTGTGTGTGTACACAGCCGTTTTTATTAACAGGTCCATTCTGTTAATGCACGTTTGGGCTGTTTCCACCTTCTGGCTATTGTGAGCAGCGCTGCCAAAAACACACATGCATGTGTCCTTGTTTGAGTCCCCAAGAGCAGAGCTGCAGGTTCATGTGGCGACTCCATGTTGAGCTTTTTGAGGAAGCGCCAAACTGTTTTGCACAGGGGCTGAGTCATTTTGCATTCCTACTAGCAATGTCTGAGGGTTCCAATTTCTCCACATCCTCTCAAACACTTGTTATTTTCTGTTTTTAATTTTTATAAAATTTATGACGGCCATTGTAAGGGATGTGCAATGGTTTCTCATGTGGTTCTGATTTGTATTTCCCTGATGACTAATGATATTGAGCTTCTTTTCTCTTTTCAACTATGAATTAGTTTTTGAAAACAACAAAGCAGCTTTATTGAGGCATAAACAATAAAACACGAGCTGCACATATTTGAAGTACACAATTTAATAATAAATAGCAATAAAGGGCTGCTACTATTATCATCTTCTTAACTCCAGGACCATTCCATTTTATTAAGTAGCACTTAGTATTTAACCTAATATATATAATAATATCTACTCATTAAAGAAAATTTAGAGGAACGGGGAAGTATACAAAAGTTGTCTGTGACCCCGAATCGGGTCATTTCGGAGGGTAAGCTGCTGCTGTTGGTTCGCCAGTGTGATTCGAGTGTGTCACTGGCAGTCACATGCACAGAGGTGACACCACTTCTGGCTTCTTAGAAGAATGCTTCGGATGGGAATTTCTCCTTTTCCATCTTTCAATCCAGAATCCCCAAGCCTAAACTGCTGTCCGGTACGTGGGGATCCGAAAGCTCCTCTAAATGAGGTTTAGCGGAGAAGCCAGTTGGTACAAATCCTTTTGCTGAGGATGGAAATCACCACGCTCCCTGGTGTCGGAGGAAGCCCTTCCACGGAGCGCCATAGCGACCACCGTGTCCCACCGAGTGTAAGGTGCCATCAGAGTGCAGGAGGCTGCCCATCTCAGGGACCGCTGGCAAACAAAACTGCTGCCAACGAACTAAGATGCCACCAGCTGTAAAACACACCCTGATTTGTAGGGAACGTACAATGAGAAAAACCACGCACCTTACATCAGTAAGTCCAGGCATCCTTAAGCCGAAGGAGGACACACCAGTACTAATACTGTGTGAGCATTACTTCAAGACTGCGGTTAGGACCCCTGAGGACTGGACCACTCAGACCTCTCCTTGTCTGTCTACAAGCCCAATTAGAACTACAAAAGGCAAGAAATGCAAAACTATCTTCTCTTATTCTCTGATTCCCCCCCCCCCCCCCCCCACACACACACACACAGTGAGCTAATCCCTAGAGGAAAAGGAACCATCTGATTTGGCTTCATCGCCTTCCACCCCCACCAATCGCTTTCTTCTGAATCGTATTCTATAAAGCGCCAAGTAGTTAAAGTAATGTAATTTACAATGGGTTTCAATGTTTGGTTTGAGATAATGCTAAGCATGGAGTTTTAGTTCAAACATCCTGTGGTAGTTTCTGAGGTTTCCTAGCAACCCCGGGAGGGAGGGAGCTTGCTGCTTTCCTCACCCCCGGCTTTCATTCTCCTTCTGGGCACCCAGAGGGGGCAGGCGCGCGGGCATTTCTGTAAGGATGCCGAGTTCCCCTGCGCATGCTTCCCAGCCCTGTCAGCCGGACACGCTCAGGCCAGGGCCGATCCCCAGACTCAGCCCCATCGCCCTGTGACGTGGTGTGACATGCCATTAGGTTTGCCCGGATGCCTTCTGAGGATGGGAAAACTCTACAATTTCCAGTTCTTTATTTGTATGTCACAACTTTGGAGGCCGCTACAGAAATGAAGGCCAAAGGGCAAAGCAAATTCTGCCCCACCTTTGTGGGAGTACCTGATAATGGCAGCCAGCTTGAAGAAGTCACGCATTCTTTTCTTTACCTAATTCAATTACTCTTGAGATTTGAAGAATGAGGCAGACATGTCTGCTAGTATTTGTCCAGTGAACAGTGACTCCCGATGAAGTGTTCAGAGAATAGGAGAAACACCCACATTCGGTAACAACTGTCCTCAATGGATGTAATACCCTTCAATGCCTGGACAAATGGGGGAAATTCTCGGAAGTATTAGCTAATTAATTTAGTGGTGCGGCCAACTCAGAATGCAGTTAAATCAACTTTCCTGGGGAGGTCAAGTCGCCCCTTTAATCTTAATAAGGGATTAATTTAATTATTTGTTGCACATTTAGGAGATTTTGTCCCTTATATTTTATGAACAATTCTAGATCCTTCATGCTAGCATACAGTGATAATCTTAAATGTTAATAATCTATCTGATTATGGAAATGCAAGTCTCCAGCTGACTACACTAATTAGTTGAGATACAGGTTGGAAGGGGTACAGTATGTGACAGTACAATTAGTGACAGTCTTTTCAGTAGGCAGAACACGGGCCCCCCAAAGACTCCTGTATCCTCATTCCCTGACCCTGTGAACACGTTACTTCTCATGGCCAACGGGGCTTTGCAGCAGGGATTAAATGATGACTGTGAGATGGGAGATTATTCTGGATTACCTAAATAGGCCCAATCTGATATTCCCGGTGTCCTGACAGCCCCATGCTAGAGCATTCAGAGTTTATGACCATAATAAATTTTAGAATATTATTATCAATTCAAAACAAAAATCCTTTAGCCAACATTCAACCCAACCTCCCCACCTCTGAGCTTCAAGAAACCACTAATCTAATTCTCTGTCTCACTATATTTGCCTATTCTGGACATTTCAAATATATGAAATCATACAATATACCCTGTTTCCCTGAAAATAAGAGAGTGTCTTATATTAATTTTTGCTCCCAAAGATGCGCTAGGTCTTATTTTCAGGGGATGTCTTATTTTTCCATGAAGATGAATATGGTACACATTTATAGTTAAATGAAAATAAAGGAAATTTATTACCTGTATACGGTACGGTAGTATGGTAGTTGTCAACACAAACCAGACACACTGTGAATCCTACAGTATCAAGAATTTACTCACTTATTCAAAGACAATCATGTCATCATTTTCTGGAACATCATCATAACAATCCAATTCCTGAATTTCCTGGTGAATTTCTTGTGACTCCATTTTTTTTCAGAATCAGTGGACCAGATCTCTCATGTTTAGCCTAGGGATGACCTTATTTTTGGGGGGATGCCTTATATTTCGCTCAGAAGGAAACCTGTAAGTAGGTCTTATTTTCGGAGGATGTCTTATTTTCGGGGAAACACGGTAGTATATGGTTGTTTGTGACTTTCACTTAACATTTTTCAGGTTCATCCACATTGTATTAGGTGACACCATTTCATTCCTTTTTATGCTGAAAAGAATTCCATTGTAAGGATATGATACTCATGTTTACCTATTCATCAGCTGGTGGACATTTGTGTTGTTTCCACTTATTGGCTACTAGTTGCTCTGTACACTAATCCGTGTAGCTCACTGCCGCTGTCTCAGCTTGCCGCCCGCCCACTGCCTCTGTATCTCTCCCCCCTCATAGCTCGCTGCCCCGCCCTCTGGTGATCAGTCCTTACCCCTCAAGGCGTAATGACCATTTGCATATTACCTCTTTATTATATAGGATTATGAACAATGGTGTTATAAATGTGCATGCATAAGTTTTGTATAGATATGTGTTTTCATTCTTTGGTTGTATATCTAGAACTGGAATTGCTGGTTCACAGGATAATGCAGTGCTGAAGAAACTGCCTAAATGTTTTCCAAAGAGGCTGCAGCATTTTATGATCCCACAAGCAACTGAGAGCAGGTTTCCAATTTTTCTACACTCTTGTTAACACCGGTCACTGTCTGTCTTTGCTTTTAGTTATTTAAGTAGGTCTGACTCATCTTCTCACTGTGATTTTTATTAATAATAGTGACATCAATTTCTTAACAAAATACATTTTGTTAAGAAAAGGAAAACAAAAAACAACAACAACAAAATGCTTAGAATGAAATTTATCATTGTGATGAGTATAATAAAAATTTTCATATACTTATTAGCCATTTGTAGCTCTTTCCTATGTAAATCCTTTGCCCATTCTTAAAATGAGCTATTCTTTTATTATTGAATTATAAGAGTTCTTTATGTGTTACTATAGGCCCACTGTGCAAAATTTGTGCAAGAGTAGGCCTTCCTTTCCCCGGCCGCCAGCACCAGCTTTCCTCTTCAGCCCCATCTTCCTCTGGAAGGTTGTCTGGAAGGACGTCCGGTCTAAATAGCACATTACACTTTTATTATTATAGATGCTGTCATCTATTTCGGTAAATAAAATTTTATTTGAACATAGCTACAGTCATTCATTTATGTATTGTCTGCAAAGTCTAAACTATTTATATCCTGAGCCTTGACAGAAAAAATGTGTCAACATTTAATTTAAATAACGGGTTATTGGGGAAGAAGTAAATACACTGAAAAAACAGAATAGATACTCCTGAACAAAATCTATGTATTTATGAGAAATTTAATTGCTGATAAACATGGTATTTCAAAATAGTGGGGGGAATATGAGCTAATTTTATTAACAGTGTTATAATAACTTATTAGCCATTTGTAAGAACATAACTAGAATTCTATGTTATACCAGTCAGAACATTTTTTAAAACCCAAAACCAAAACTATAAAAGACTTAGAATAAAATAGAGAACATGGTTAGAATATTGGTGCAGGAAAGATTTTTTAAAATCTCTTACAAAAATTAAACACTTTGCTAGTATAAAAGGTACATAAATCAAGTTACAAGACAATAGTTGTATCATATATAATAGGCACATGAATAAGCAATAAGAAGTTCCTAATGAGTCATTTTTTAAAATGTGATATGAATGGGTAATGACTATGAGTGGTAAGTTGCAAAGGAAAAATAGTCCATTGTTAAACTCAGAAGAAATTGGAGAAATGCAAGCGAAAACAATGAGACAGCAAATTTCCACCCAGAAACAAGGATAAAATGTCGATAATATTAGACGCTGGCAAAGATGCACAGCAAAGTACTCTGGAAATGCAGTGGAAAGGAAGTATGGCTTCAGGTGCCTCCAGCACCACCGTTCTGCTCCGGCCTCAGCACCAAGGACATCGGAAGAGGCGCCTGCCAAATGCTGTTTGTTGAAACAGAGTTTGTGATAGAAACCAACCATAAACAATCGAATGTCCATCAAAAGGAGTTTGACTCAATAAATTACAGCCCACTTCATACTAGGAAGTACTTTGCTGTTGTTAAGAAGAATGAAGAAAATATATATTCACTTGGCAAACTCTCCAAATACATTTTGTTAAGAAAAGGAAAATAAAAAACAACAACAAAACGCTCAGAATGAAATTTATCATTGTGATGATTATAATAAATAATTATTTCAATAATTCACTAGAGAAAGTTGATATGACTACTTAGCAAGGATATTTATATATTGTGGCTATCTGGAAAAAGTTCAACCCTTAGAAAAAATGCTCTTGGTATTATGCCATTTATGAGTTTTAAAAACTGCATATGCACATATATGTATATATAATGCAGAGAGAATGACTGGAATGTTACACATCAAATTCTTGCTAGTATGTAGTTCCTGGGTAGGGAAATAAAATCTGGACAAGGGTACAGGAAACTTTCATATTTTGCTCCTTCTATTTGCATAATTTAACCTTTATAATGAGTATGAAGTTATATGTTATATTCAAATAAAACAAATTAGACTCATGTATAACTTAAATACATTTTGTGGCTATTCTTTTTGTGTACTTGTTTTTAGAAAATATGGAAATCTTTTAAAGTCCTAGATTATATTTTATGCTTTATAAAAGATATCTAAGAGGAATTAAATACTACCTGCCTTCAATTCTAAGACATTGATTTCAAGATTCATTATTAATTTAAACAGCTTTCAAGGAAAAAGTAAGCAATCACACTGAATGCATAGCATTATTGTAAGAAGCAACTTCACAAATGTTTTAGATAAAATGACACATAATATGCATCACATTTTGCATTAAGTATGGAAGTGTAGGTGTAAAATTGCAATCTTGATTTTTCCCTTTGATGAATAAATATATATGTTTGAAAAACGTTGAAAATCAGACCCATAAGCCTCTGGCAGGAATATTCTCAAAGGAAAAGACAATAAAGGGACATCCCATCGTCCCTGGAAAGCCCTGTGTGAAGACAGCTGGCTGTTCTGGTGACACAAGATCTCACCTTATTGGGAAATGAGAATTTGCTCGGTTCCACCTTGCCAGGCGGCTGAATGGCAGAAAGCGGCGGGAGCCAGGTCATCTCCTGGAGGGAAGAAAACCGCACAGTCAGCACAGAGAGCATTCCACGTCATAAAGCACGGAGGGGAAGAAATGAGCGGGAGATGAAAGGAATGAGAGGGACTTAAACAAATGTGAACCCACTTCCATGACTTCTCCTCATAACTTTATCAAATTCTTGGTTCCGTGGCTAGCCTCAAGTCCCCTGCATACTTTAAGTAGATCTACAAGGCTGTCCTATTTTCACTTCAGTTAAGCTCCCAAGTAAAGGGACAACATGGTGGTAAAAGTTCCATGGAAAATGCCATGCACAGGGGGCTGTTTCTCTGGGACTCGATCCCACAAAACTCACAGGGTGTCTGAAGGACTGCATGAGCACTTTCAGCTTTAGGAATCAGTACTGCAGGAGTTGTTTATTTTGTTAAAACCCATATCAGTATGAGTTTCCAATAGGCCCCCCCACATCACTTCCCTCTTCATAAAAATGTCATTCGTGAAGAAGTGAAGACACAGATCACACACATGACACACAGAGAGAGCGTGTTGTGATGCTTATAAGAGTATTAAGAAGACAGCTTTAGCTCAACACGCAGTGGGCTGCCGCCTGCTTTCTGACGTGCGTTTTCAGGAAGCTGAGAGGGCAGGGTCCCCGGTCACTCCCAGCATTCCTGGGCAGCCCATCTCCGGAAGATGTCTGCCTTCACTGAGTGACTGTGGGTTAAACCGAATCCAGTTCTGATGACCAGGAAATCGAGTTTAGAGTTTACAGAGACTCTGAACTTGATTTACATCCACTTCCAAACCCAAGCAAGCACAGGAGCAGCCGGCCCAGTTTAAGAGACGTGAGTAACTCGCTTTAGAGGAGACGCATTCTCAGTTCCCTTGGTGGTGCTGTCAGGTGTGTGGAGTGAGAGTTTCTCGGGGATGGTCTGTGCCCTCTTTCCCTGGGCAAGTCTTTGCCCCCAGCACGTCAGGTGGTGCAGACCCACACAGGGAGAGAGAGAGGGGGTGCATTCACGCCTCCCTGGAAGGATCACTGACCCTCCTCGCCTCCTGCCCACATGACACAGGCACCACAGGTGGGTTAAGCTCCCTTCTCCATTCTGCTGGTTCCAAGGGTTCGCCAATGGGAAGCACAGGAAGACTCGGAGACCCCTTCTTGCCTCTCAGCTCACTCCCCAGGTATCTGCACACCCTACTCCGCATCTCCATCCCCGCTGCCTCTTGTGAAGACCAGGAACACAGGGGTCCTCAGTCCATTTTCCAATGAACAGAAAATTAAACAGTGTCTCTGCAATGTACCTCCCTTTCTTTCTGGCTACCTGCACTACCATCCTAATCGCACCTTTGTTATTTTTAACCTGAATTACTTTAGGAGCTTCCTGATTGGTTCTCCTTCTTCCCTTATGATGAAGCCATCCTCCACGCTTCTGTCAACCTATTTCTCCAAAGGGGCAGAGCGAAACGGAAAGCACCCCTCTACGGTTCATTCATCTACCATCACGTGTACAACAACGGTGGCAACTACGATGGCATCGGCAGCACCTGTTGTGCTTACAGTTTCAGAACACGTCCAACAAGCCTTCCCGTTTACACCAGCCTTTAAAGTAACAACTATTCTATCCACACTGGAGGCGAGGAAGTGAAGGCGCAAAAAGATGCAGTGATTTGCCCAAGTTCACCCAGTTCACAAACGCCACCGCTGAAGTGTTCACGCACATCTCCTTCCTCCGTCAGTGCTTGCTTCTTACTCTGCATCCGCCCCAAGGACAATGGTGTTCAATACCTTCTGCGATCAGATCCCCTGTGCCTTTTATCCTTTTATTAGCCTTTTATTAATCTACACACACACACACACAAACACACACACACACACACACACACACACACACACAGGATAAGAAAATGACAGTCTCTGCTTTGACTCACACTGCCCCCTGTGTGTGTGTGACTGCCCTGCCCCAAATGCCTTCAGGATTTCTATCCACCCATTAGGGCTCCGCTGAAACATCACTTGTGCCACGGGCCTCTGCTGACTCCCCTTCTAACCCAAAGTGATATGACAGTCCCCTCCTCATGCTCCTCCAAAGCACTATTTCTCTCTATCGTTGTAACTCTTGGGTTCCTTTAGAAGCATACATCTCTATCTGCGCTCAGCCATTTTGCTTTCTCCCCAAATGCAGAGTAAAAACAATTCTCAGGAATCCTAATAATCTCTCTCAAGAGTATTCAGTCTTACTAAACATAACCAAGAAGGAATCCTAATAATTTCTTTCAAGAATATTCATGTTTATTAAACACAACCTTTAAAGATGAACTGAACATTCATTCCTTCAGAGGGACAGTGTCTACTCGTCTATGTAGGTGAAAAACCTTACAGACTAAGTGTTCAAAACTAACTTGTCAACTTGAACTAAATGCCCATATTTCAATACACAACTGCTCACAAGCATTGCTTTAATTCTAACTATTTCCATGTCATTTCCAACCTAATCAGAGCATGAGAAGGAAACAGCATATCATATATGAAGGAATAAAAAAGACAATAGGGTTGCTTAAAACACTTAAATCTATTAGAATTTCAAAAAATACATAGTTATTTATATGAACTAATTAAATATTTGTTTTTAATGAATGTGCAATGACCTTTTAAGGCTGATTATCCACCATATTAAAATTCTCCATTAGGGCTAAATGGAAAAAAATTAAGGGCAAATAGACTATTTCTATCGGCATTTCCTCTTCTGTCACTCACTAGCTCACTGAGCTTGAGTAAGTCTCATGGTCAGTAACTTGTAGTGATTTCAAAGCATAGACTTTTGAATCAATCCGATCTCAATTTGTGGTATCTTAGAACCAGAGCAAATAGAGTTGCTAACACTTATAGGTTAATCATGGGCATTAAATCAGATAATATATATAAAGGGCATAGCATGGTTCTCTTATGTTTAATCATTCAATAAAAGACAGCACTGATTAATATCAAGCTTAGTTTCAGAATTCTTATCTCTAAAGTAAGAAATCAAATTTCTCTCTGAGCTTTATATGTTTAGAGTCTGGGGATAGAAGACTGTATGGAAAAGTGTTTTTACAGAAGAATGAAGGTATTATGCCAATGCAGTCTATAATTGAGCTAGTGATTATTAATTCAAACTACATATTGCTAAAACATGAAGTTATTTAAAGAGTTTATTATGATTCTTAAGTATGATATGTATTTTCCATTGGAGAAAATGTCCTAAGTTTTCTCAAGGGAATGGAATTCTGACATAATAATTGCAGTCAGTGAGATAAGATTTGATGAGAAGGTGTTTAATTTATACCATTTTCTGGTAGTGACTTAATATGTAAGCAAAGGGGAAATTCATAACTGCCAAAACTTCACTTAGTTTGCCTCACTACACAGGGTAAGAATGCTATTTTATTGCAAGACCACCAATCCCATGCGCCATTCCCCTCCCCGCCCCTGCTCTGGACCTCCCAGCCTCACCACTCCCTTCATTACTGTTCTCTTTTATTTCCTCCACTTGGGTGCCCATTCCTCTCATCCTGGACCACGGGTAAAGCAGGACGAGAAGTAGCGTGTTTAAAGCCAAGTATTCCAAAGTCCTGATCTCGCAAACCCCTCTATTGCTCCTTTGACCTGCCTGTCTGTCTTCCTTCCTCTTTATTTTCTGGTCACGTAGGACTGAGGCCACCCTGTTCCGCAGCACGGAGAGGTCCTCAGTTTGGAGCCGATTGATGAGATTCAGAACCAACCTATCTGTGTTCGCACAGCCTCCCAGTCCCAGCCTCAGCAGATGTCTTGTTACCCAAGGGACATATTTCAGGGCGTCTTCCTATTTCTTAGACAGACATAAAATGCCAAGTCTCTTTATAGCCAACACATTCCTTTTTCTCCTAAATGTAAGGACAGATGGCTACATGATAAGAGTGGAGAATACTGCATTTCATTAACTGTCCAGCTTTCTCCACCCCCCAATTTTCAGAACACCACGGGGCACGTACCAGGTCCCCATCCCCATGTCTATGGCATGGCAAGACAAACCATGAGTCCCCAACAGCCATGGTTTCAAGGCGAGTAGATGCTTCTTTTGCACAAGCCCCCTCCCTCCCTCAGCTGCCACTCACAGTGATGCCTCCTGCACCAGCCTCTTAGGACAAGCGGGTGAAACGTGGGACACCCATGCACTCAGCAATGCAGCTCTTCGTTATTTAAAAAGAGGAGAAACAAAAATTGAATTTTAGCCTGAAATATAATCTGAGAGTTCAAAATATACAGTTATGAAGACCTGCAAAGTACATTTACTTGCAGATAGGTTAAAGAAGAAAAAAGTGAAAATATTTTAATTTTTCTACTAAAACAGTAAGTGGAAAACACTTTCCCTGGTCTCTTTTCATATCGATGCTTACCCATGGCCATGGGGTCTCAGCCATGGTCACCAAACCCAGCCAAGACCACGGAGGTGTTTTCTCAAAAACAGTTACTATGATGCACTTGCTCAGAAGCTCCCGGTGACCCTGCTCCAACATCGAGGGTGCTCTGTTACAGGCGCCGTCAAGGAACACATAGTCACTGCCCGTTCCCCTCTGGGCGCAGTGTCACTGCCTGCCCTGATTCCCGGGGTCCGCATCCGAAACGTGGAGGCAGTAACCTTCTCTGGCAGAATGGGTGGTAACCATGCAGGTGCCCAGCGTATGTCTGGCACAGAGCAGGTGCCCATGGAACGCAGCCACTGCTGCTGGGCTACCTTTGTCATTGGCATTGGCAGCGTCTGGCATGGGCCTTGGGGGGGAGGGGACACACAAACACGGGAGAAGACATTTATGAATTTTTTTTTTAATCCACTTCACTCAGTTAATTATTTAATATTCAACTAGTTAATTATTCATAGTCGAATGGAAGGCCAGCGTGCTTATTAGGCAGGAACCTGCTTCCCTAGCTCCCTCTGCCTCTGCCGCTCCGGGGCAGGGGGCGGCGGGGCCATCTCAGCGCTGGGGTTTTTCTTAAACAGGACAGTGCCCGGTAAGCTGGTCACTGGGGTTCTGAAGAGCTTAGAAGCTTTGCCTTTTAGTGTCTAGGCAACAGTTAGGGCAGTTTAGTGAGTCCGCTGGCTGGCTGGTGAGCGGGCTCTTCTCAGGCAGCCTGCAGGGGCCATGGGGCGTGTGCCGGCGGAGGGGGGGAGCTGTGCCACGGGGACAGGGCTCAGCCCCGGGCAGGCGCAGAGGAGGGCAGCCCGGTGGACAGGAGGCGTGAGAGGTGATTTGTGAACCACGGAACGGCCTTGCCCTCGTCCAGCAGGGACAGCTCCTAGTCTGAAGGGAGAACTTTCACGAAAGACAGGATGACTTTACAGGAGGCGGGAGGCCTCCAGAGCTGGACAGCCAGACCCTGCCTGCGCTGCCGGGGAGCAGGGGAGCTGGTTAGCTTTGGAGAAGAAACAATGTTTTTTTGTCTGTTTGTTTATTACTAGGAGGTTAAAACATCCTTAAAAAGCATAAGCAGAAGATCAATGTGTTCCCCCCACAAAGTTTATAGGTCTGCAAGAAAAGAAAAGTTAGGGCCAAAATAAAAATAGGATGACAACTATTTTTATTAGAAGAAAAAGCATTTAAGAAGATGGAATCAGGAGAGCTTGATGGAGATTACCCTTCGGGGAAGGACATTCTGTAAGAACAAAGAAACAAAGATAAAAGAGGAAGGCGCAGCATTAATGCTGCCTGCAGATGGTGAGATCCTGAGCTCCGATGCTGTGTGTCTTCCAACGGGGAAGGAAGACAAGAACTCCCGGGCACTAGGAAGCATAACCGATCCTGCAGAGGCCTCCGTGGGGAGAATGAGAAGGACGGGCCTGAATGCACAAGGGCAAATGGACAATCCACAACTTTCAGGCAGATGTTTCCATTCTTTGATCCTCACCCAAAACACAGACATGGTTCCCGTCTTGAGAAGGGGTCTGCAGTCACACCGAACAGTTTATGACTTAGTAAAGCCCATCGCACAGCTTCTGCTAGTGCAGCCAGACAGGCACTCAAGCGAACACACATCCGAGCAGCCACCGTGTGCCAGGCGGATACGGCACAGGCTGCAGCCGCCGTGGGCCCGCTCGTAGGAAGCCTGAGGAACGGTGGGGAATATAAGCAATAAACCAAGGACAAAGACATGGAAAGGCAACAGGCTCAGGCGCACAGTCCTCACGGCTGCTGCGTTTCCTTTTCTTTCTGGGGTGTGTGTGTGCGATGGCGCTGCCCCGGCCACCAGCACCCATCCCGGCCGTAATGGGGACTGGTGAGGCACCGTATTCCTCATGGCTGCTACCCTGGCCTGATGAATCTAGTGTTTGAGCAAAAAGGAAGCACAAGAGGGGCATGGCTGCTGTATCAGACATCTGAGGAGCTGCCTCGAGGAAAACACTTATGGAGACAAGAAGCACAGTCAGCGTCAATATGGTAAAGCGACAGGAGAAAAGAAGCAAATGGGACCACGTCAAAATAAAGGCTTCTGCACAGCAAGAGAAACCATCAACAAAACGAAAAGGGAGCCCGCTGTATGGGAGAACATATTGGCAATGACGCATCTGATAAAAGGTTAATATCTAAAATATATAAGGAACTCATACCACTTACCAAAAGGAAGACAAACAATCCAATTAAACAATGGGCAAAGGACCCTAGCCGGTTTGGCTCAGTGGATAGAGCATTGGCCTACAGATCAAAGTGGATTAGACTCCGGTCAAGGGTGCGTATCTCAGCTACAGCCTTCTCCCTGGCCCAGGCCCCGGTCAGGGCTTGTGCAGCCAATTGATGTGTTTCTCTCACATCAATATTTCTCTCTGCCTTTCCCTCTCGCTTCTACTATCTCTAAAATCAATGGAAAAATATCCTCAGATGAGAATTAAAAAAAAAAATAGGGCAAAGGACCTGAAAAGACACTTCTCCAAAGTGGACATACAGATGGCCAAGAGACTTAAGAAAAAAATGCTAAAAGTCACAGATCATCAGAGAGATGCACATTAAAACGACAATGCGGTATCACCTGATACCTGTCAGACTGGCTGTCATAACAAATCAATAAACCAGTGCTGGTGAGAGTGTGGAGAAAAGGGCACCCTAGTGCACTGCTGGTGGGAATGCAGACTGGTGGAGCCATTATGAAAACAGTATGAGTTTCCTCAGAAAATTAAACAGAGAACTGGTATTTGGCCCAGTGACCCCACTTCCAGGAATATATCCTAAGAAACCCGAAACAGCAATCAGAAAGAATATATGCGCCCCTATGTTCACAGCAGCATGATTTACAATAGTTAAGATCTGGGGACAACCCAAGGGCCCATCAACAGATGAGGGGATAAAAAATCTGTGGTGCATTTACACCATGGAATACTATGCAGAAATGAAAAAAAAAAAGATCTCTTACCCTTTGAGACAGCGTGGAGGGATTTGGAGAATATCATGCTAAGCGAAATAAGCCAGTCAGAGAAAGACAAGTGTCACATGATCTCACTCATATGTGAAATCTAATAAATAAAATAAACTGATGAACAAAATATGGTGATAATAAAGCATTGTAAATACGATACAGCAGAAATTTACTAAGAGAGTATAACTTAAGCGTTGTCACCAAAAAATAAAAGTAAAAAGGTAAATATGTGAAGTGGGTGGTGGGACTCCTTCACAATGTGTGATGTACACAGAAATGATCACATGCACACTTAAAACACATGGCAACCTTATCTGTCCTTTCCACCTTAATATACAAAGTCATTTAAAAAATATTTTATTGATTTTTTACAGAGAGGAAGGGAGAGAGATAGAGAACTAGAAACATCGATGAGAGAGAAACATCGACCAGCTGCCTCTTGCACACCCCCTACCAGGGATGTGCCCGCAACCAAGGTACATGCCCTTGACCGGAATCGAACCCGGAACCTTTCAGTCTGCAGACCGATGCTCTACCACTGAGCCAAACCGGCTTCAGCTACAAAGCCATTTTTTACTTCCCTGTTAATTTTAGAGGAAAAAATGCTGGACTGTTGCTTTAATTGCATCTCTAATTTTTAGTATAACGTGTTAGACATATTCCTTTCCTGTTCCTAAATACCTATTCATATCTTTGCCCACTTTGATATCAGAATATATATTTTTCATGTTATTGTTTAAAGTATTTTGAGTATTTAGAAAATTAATTCTCTGTCTTACCTGTTTGGTTTTTGTTTTGTTTTATTTTCAAATACGTTCAGTATTATTCTGCATTAGTTTCAATTGTACAGCAAAGTGGTTAGGAACTCATGGACTTGACAGAGAGGTCCTCCTGCTGCTTCCAGTACACCCTGGCCCCACACCCATTGTCCCGATGTGACTGGAGATATTCCCTACGCTGCAATCTACAGCTCTGTGGCCATCTGCATAAATATATTTTCCATATCACATCTTTATGAAAAGAATTCCTAAAGTAAAAATGGAAAAGAAAACTTGGAAGGAAAAGCAACTCTTAAGAAAAAAAAGGTGAGCAATAAAATATTTTTGGAAAGTATTCAATGTAATTGTCAAAGTCTGTGGCAGGAAATGTTATTGTACAGCAGCAAACGTTTCCAAATTTTGAAATGTGACTGCTAAAATATTTGTTGTAATAAAAGCCTAAATAGGCTTTTAGCAATATAATATTATATCAGTAATATTCCGGTTAAACTATTAGATATTTGAGTGTGAGTGTGTGTGTGTGTGTGTGTGTGTGTGTGTGTGTGTCTGTGTGTGGTTGTTTTCTGTACAATGAGTATGAGGAATCTTACTGGGGTGATGAAATCACCTAAGACTATATTGGGGTGATGCACTACTCTGTAAATTTATGACATGTCCCTGAATTGCATGCTTGAAATGGGTTAGTTTCTGATTCGTACACTCTGCCTCAATGAAGTTGTGGAAGAGGAGAGAGGGATAGCGTTCCTGATGCCTGCTGGTCATGAGTAGAACAGCGGCACTAAGGTGGCACACACCCTCTGGCTGGGGAAAGAGCCAGGCTGGGGGGCAGCGGGTTTGTGATGAAGGGCTGACCCGGTAAGTGTGGCCCTGCCGGGGCGTGGTGGGTGCTGGGTGGGCCGGTGCTGGGTGGGCAGTGGGGGCGCCGGCCCAGTCAGAGGTGGGACTGGAGTAAGTGATGAGCGCCCAGCTATGGAACCTCTGAAAAACAGCAATTCAGACCCGACACCCAGCCAGTGGAGATACCGGGTCCGGGTATCACGGTAAGAGTGGTTCTGAGAAGAGAGAAGGCTGGCGCATGTGGGACACGCCAACCAATTGCCAGAGATGCAAACTTCCTAGCAGTAATTTTAAACGTCACCTTGCTTATAGAGTATTTGTGTTTCAGGACTTTATGCTTCTTCCAGCGTTTCGGAGGCCCAGAGCCGGATAGATGGCATTGTGCAGAGAAAGGGCACTCCTTGGGACGAGGAGACACCCAGGCTGGCCCATCCCAGCGGGCGGGCGGACCTGGGTCCGGGTGGAGGCTGCTTCAGGGGCAATAGGATTTTTCCAGCGAGAGCGCGGCCTGGAGAGACACCTGCCGCGGCCAAAAGCTACTCTGCGGCTCAGAGAGAATGCGAAACCGGGCTCTGTGCCCTTCAGCTGGTGAAACAGCGCTAAGAACACTAAGGGCGTGGGTGAGGGCGCGAGGAGAGACGGCACCGGGAAGTGTTCGGTAGGTGAGCGGCTTAACGGAGAGCAAGCAGCGCGGCCCGGCTTCCGGAGTGCGGCCGGCATCCTCTCCCTCTCCCAGCGCTGCCCCTCCGTCCTGTCCGCTCAGTCCCTCTCCTCCCACCTCCTCCCGCTGCGGACACAGGAACTAGGACAAGAGAAGAGAAGGCAGAAGAGGAAGAAAACTGCAGAGAGCAGACCCGGGGAGCTGGCAAGCCACGAGGGAAGGTGAGCCAGCACCATGGAGTCAGGACCCTGGCCTTGTCCTTGAACTCTGAGGCCTCTCCTCTCCTCTGTGAGCACAGGGAGAGAAATGCCACAGGAAGGAGTTTACAAAACAAAACAAAACAACAAAAACAAAACAAAAAAACAGTCGACAGAGGGCTTTCCCGCCAGGGGCCGTGCACAGGCTTCCTGCAAAGTCGGCGGAGACGCTGGCCCTGTCCAGCAGACGCGGAAAGTATTTACTCTGGAAACGTGGTCTCTACATCCAGCCAAGGTCTTAAAGTTTTACATCCTCTGTATCTGCCTCTTCCCTCTCGTTATTTCTCCTCAGGAGGACATGGCGGCGATTTTTATAAACACTGTGTTTTGACCAGGTTCAAAAGCTGTGGTTAAGCCAAGTATCATTTCATCCCCAGCACGAAACCACCATGCTTTCATTCTCCTATTGCCTCCCAACTTAAGAAGTTCACGTCCCAGTCTCCCACGTGCAATTCCAGAACCATGGTTGGCTAGATGGACTCAAGCACAAGCAAGGCAGGGCCTCTGCAGCCAGGAGAAAGGCCACTGACCCTGAAGCCTGACCAACCTTCCCCAACACCTTCCTATCACGCCACCTGTCCCCTAAGGTCCGCTCAGTCTGAGGGGCCGGGATCACGCATTAGGCAGGTCCGGTTCTCAGCCTCTTCTGGCCCCGCTCACTGGCCTTCCACATGCGCCTCCCAGGACTCCTCACTCAGGTGGTGGGCCCCTGCCGCTCACAGGAGGGGGCTCTGAGCGTCCCACCCACTGGCCTTTCTCAGGTGTATGCCCTCCGCCTCACTTCCCTGCCCACAACCAACCCTCCCATCACTTCTTCACTCAGACCCCTATTGCCCAGGAAACGTGTGCGTATGGCTCCTTTCCCGAACCTTCCCTTTCTCCGAGCATGGAGAGCACAATCGTGCACAGCACTCAGCCACCGAGACCGCTCTCCCTCTGTCCACGGCTCCATCCCGTGTCCAGCTGGCGCAGTGTCTGTGGCCGGGCTCGTTAGAGATCCCGAGCAGTGACTTCACGTGTGAGGTGTGACAGGGAACGAGGATGACACACGTTCACACAGTTCTTTGTCTCTGCCGGGCGGTGAGTCTTTCATCCCCGCGGCGTGATGGCTCAGGTGTCTCCACACTCTTTGGAATTGCTCTGCATCGCAGCCTTTGGATTCCTGAGGAGCATGGCATGGGGAAGCTAACGGTGGACATGCGTTCAGAGACCGAAAAGTCCCTCGGGCAGGCTCAATGAAGTGGCTGATGACGCTCAGGAGCTGTTTTGGATCAAAGCCTGCAGGAGGGGGCGGGTCCCCCGGCTCCTGGCTCCCGGAAGGGAGCAAGCAGTTCTACTGCAGGGTGTGGGCGGTGACACGTTAGAAAGAGCACTTATACACAAGATGGCTTTTTGCAGGACAATGAGTGATCCCATTGAATGCATTAAAAACACCCCACACGTGACTATTTCTTTTAGAAACGAACCTAGCAACTAACCACACAGTAGGAACTAATTCGATACCCACTGACCTAACCTACTTACAGCTGCGGTAGAAGGCTGGTTTGGTTCAAAGAAACCTGAGGCTTTATAAATACAAGCCCCGAGGCAGGCCAGGGAGACAATGCCGCAGCCAGAGGCACACAGCGCCTCTCAGGAGGAAGGGAAGGTGGGGACCTTTTAAATCACAATTCGCAGGGGGTTTCAGCTAACGCTGGAACGAGAAGGAACACACAGGATGTGCCCGGAGTTCCTTATCATTGTGTCTTTTCGGCTTCTAACAAAGACCCGCAGCAGAATCGGGGTATTTTGGGCAAATTTCAAGGAATTAAAGCAAAGGTTAACAAAAAGAGAACAGAGGCCAGCCCGCTCACCTAGTGCAGCCAGATGGCTATACGTATGTGGCTAGAGGAGTGACGCGGAAAGACTTCCAAAGTCCCAGGCACCGTATCTGCCAAGAAGCTGCATCAGGTTGGCAGAAGGTAGAAACCCCGTATTGGGTAAATATTTAGCAACATTGACGAGGTTTGAACACTAATATCTCATTTGCAGTGGAATACGCTTTATGGTCTGAAATCTTTCTCCACTCTGTTTCAGAGGTGACGATAAAAATCGATCCATAATCACCCGTCCTCCAGGAGTCCCGCACCTGTCTGTGCAGGGGGCTTCCCACAGGCCGGCCTCCCAGCTCCGGGAAGGGAGCTGGCCTGCGGAGCCTGCTCCTGCCACCCTTCCCGAGGGCGCCGGCCTCACAGAGGAAGGGCTGCTGGCACAACCACCACACGCTGCTCACATCACCCTTTATCGCTCCTGTCTGCACAACAGAGAGCTCTGTCCGGGCTCGTGGTGGACTTCAGCCAACACCTGGGAGGGCTCAGCTCTGAGGCATGGGTAGCAGCCCTGCCAAAGGCAGGAGGCAGGAGGCAGACCGTGTGTCACGGCCGTGCGCGGGGCACTGGTGAGCATGCCGAGGGGCATGGCAAACAGGAGGCACGGACTCTGCGGGAGGGGCTGACAGCACTGCGGGGGGAGGAGCCCACAGATACACGCAGAAGCGACACAGCCCCCCCAGCATGCGTGGCCAACTCCGGAGACAGGAGCGGCAGTGAGCTCCGCGCTGAGGGAGGCGTGCTCACCGGGAGCTGTGTGCTCGGCGGGCTGCCTGGAGGAGGCAGGAAGAGTGCAAGCCAGCAACCAACGTGATTTGGCTAATTCCAGGCACAGGCTGGCCGGGCATTTGAAGGGACGAATGGAAGTCAGGGTGGTGGGGAGCTGAGGAGGGTAAGGAGCGCGGCCTGCAGTACAGGGCTGAGTGCCAGATGGCACCGCGGAGTGGTGGGGCGGCGGCTGGAGGGCCACCGGTGCCAGGTGCTGCTGCAGGCAGAGTGACTTGGCAGTGGTGTGCCAGGCAGTTTGGAGAGGGGCCAGTGGAGAGAAAGGCAGCCTTTGGGAAGAAAAGCTTTTTAGAAAGTTGAGGATATAATTACAACGGGCTGGGGAGGAGGAGGTGGAGGGCTCCAGACATTTCAGCATCGGAGCCAGGAACTGCTTTTAGAGAACAGAGCGTGGGGCCACCATCTGACCTCAGAACGGGTGTCCGCAGGGCAACTCTGAGAGCACCCGCCGGGGCTCACACAGGTGACCGTGAGGGTGCTACCGGGCCTCACCCCAGCTTCTGGGCCCAGCCCTGCCAGGGCGCGGCCAGGGTGGGGGAGCTCTCCTTCGGCCTCTGGGGCTCTCCTCTCCGATACTGCGGACGGCAGTGGGCCTGGCCGCCTGCCTTGGAGTTAAACAGGCACACGACCCACCTGAGTTTTCCAGGGCACTTAGTCTGGCCTTGGCTGGGCTTCTGGCCTCACACGAGACTGAGCCGCCGCAGGCCTCCCCTCGGCAGGCTCAGGTGTAGGATCCGGAGACCCGACGGACGCAGGCTGGTTAGCAGCAGCCCCACGTGGCATGTCCCTTAGGGCAGCGCCATGTATTTCAGACCAAAGCAGCCACGGGGTCGGGGACGTTAGAATCGATGATCCAATATGTTAAAGGCGTCACAGAGCCTGGAAAGGAGCAGAGCAGCCCTGCCCGCGGAGCGCTCGCTCTCTCTCTCGACGCAAAAGGACTTTCACAAGAAAAGTGCCGGGCTTCCAGGAAGGGAAAGCATCGGAATGGAGGTGGGAAGAGTAACTGGTATCATGGTGTGGCCAGCGCAGCCACAGAGTCACCTGGACTGGAAATCCCCATCTGAAACTACATGCAGGGGTGAGGCCGGCTGGCTCAGCTCCCGGCGGCCACTGCTCAGAGCAGGAGCGTCCAGCACCATGTAGAGGACCATGGACTGAGTGCACCCTTCCTCCACATCCCCTCCTGCCATCCTCAGAGCAGTGTGAAGGAAGCCCCCTGCTCCATTGTAACAAGGAGGAAACGGAGGACCTGAGAGCCTGAAGCAGTTGTTCGGGGTCACCCAGCCAAGGGGTGAAGGGCTGGTGCCTCCGAGCCACCATCTGTGTGCCGCCTCCCGCGGGAACGGGCCTGGCGGGTCTTCCCCAGGGACCGGGCTGCTGGCACGCACCCCCTCCCTGGGCTGATGGCTTCTGCCCCTGCCCGAGCCCCGGGCGCAGCTGCGGAGCCGTGGGCTAGGGAGGCCTCCAGGTTCCACAGCGACCGTTCTGGAGGAGACACAGCCCTGTTTGTCACTTACTCTCGGAAACATGGAGAATCTGACTTCCGGGAAAACCCACTTTCTACTAGTGCGACGCTCGAAGCAGAGCTAGTGCCTAGAGAACTAGGAACTTTAGACGCAGCCTACTGGTAAGACGCAGACTATTGGTGATGTCCTGAGCATCAGCCCAGAGCAAGGGGCCTACGATTTTCCGAATAAAGACGCCGGCTTCGGAGGAAGCTGTAGCTGCGGTGCGTCTGTTTTTAAGCTCCATCTACGGAGAGCCTCCTGCTGTGGGGCAGCGTGCACAGGCCCTATCCACCTGCTTCCTTCCCGGATGCTGTGACCCAGGGCCCAGGGCCCCAGTTCTCTCTCCCACAGGAAGCGGACACCGGGTCTCCTCTCTGCAGGTCCTACAATGGCTGATGCCAGACAGTGGCCGGCGTGCCCCCCCGGGTGGCTGTTCACGGCCGTGGTCCCCGGTCACAGGCAGCTGACCCTGCGGGGCCCAGCCAGGGTCTCCCAGCTGCTCCCCAGGGCGGGAAGACACTGCCCTGGGTGTGGCCGTGGCTCGGCCATGGCTGGGTTAGACTTCCCCACGGGCCTGCCTTGTAAACTTCTCTACTGGGTTTGAGTGCAAGGTTCCTCATCAGCTAAATCAGCGCAGGTAGGATTGCCAGCGCAACACCTCCAGCCGTTCTGCAGCCACGAAAATGCCCGGGAGCTGGTCTCTGCCAGGCCACCTCCCGCAGCCCTGCCTTCAGGCAGCGGGCCAGGCGGCCACTCCACCCCCGCGGCTGCACCGAGGGGCCGCCCTGCAGTCCACGGCCCCAGGGAAGCCCGGGTCCCAGGTGCGGGAGGGAAGCCGGTGCCCTCAGCCGGGGAAGGAAGGCCTACTTTTGCATGAATTTTGTGCACCGGGCCTCTGGTATTTACTAATCAGGAAAAATGACATTTAAAAGAGCATAGCCTGCCTTAGGGGTGATCTTGGAGTTAGTGATGATAAAGGAAGCACAGAAACATTCTTATTGGTTCACATTCATGAAACTGGAGGATGAATTAGAGACTCCGTGGTGGCTAACTTCAGATGGCCAGCATTGCTGTTAAGAACCTAAAGTCGCTTTCAGTTCTAATTGCTGCAGAAAAACCAGCTCATGCGTGACTTCAGGCCTTAAAATGTAGACAATAGCACTTACCACAGCACATTTTCTGTGTGAAAGCTCTTTTTGTTATTTTCTGTCTAAACTGTCTACCTACACAATTAAAAGAAAGAAGACAGTGGGGAGGGAAGGACACTTGGGGCTTGTGCGGATGTGTCTGAGTTTATTGGAAGCCCATTCCGGAGAACTTGGTCTCTTCCCAACAAAACACATTCTACAGTTGTGTTTATTTTGGCACCTCGGAGCCCCAAATTCCTATTATGTTTTTATTAGGAACTATAAAATAACTAAAAATTTGATATAAAATTTACATAATATAAAATTAACAATTTTAACCATTTTAAAATATACAGGTCAGTGGGTTTTAGTTATTTACAATGTTGGGCAGCCATCATCCATATCTAACTCAGACCACAGTCATCACCCCTCCCCCCCCCAAAAAAAAAACCATAAAAAAAAAAAAACCCACACAAAATCTCTCCCAATCCCTTAGCAACCATGATGCACCTTCAGTTTTGGTGGATTTGCCTATTCTGGACATTTCATGTAAATGGAAGCATACAATATATGGCCTGCGAGTCTGGCTTCTTTTGGTTTAGCAAAATGCTTTCAAGATTCATCTTTGTGGTAGCATTTGTAAGTACTTCATTCCTATTTATGGCCAAATAATACTTCATTGTATCACAATATTTTTATTAATACATCGGTTAAGCATTTGTGCTGTTTTAACTTTTAGGTTATTATGGATAATGCCACTATGAACAGCCAACTACAAGTTTTTACATGGAGATGCTTTTAATATCCTTAGGTATAGACCTCCCAATGGAACCGCTGGGTGCTATAGTTTAACTTTCTGAGAATCTGCCAGTGTTTCCACAGCTCCTGCAACATTTTACGTTCTTTGGCAATGTATGAGGGTTCCAATTTCCACTCGCCATTGCCAATACTTTTTAATTTTAGCCATCCTAGTGGTGTGGGCGTTATTTCATAGTGTTGATCTCTATCTTCCCAATGGCTAATGAATGACAAGCATCTTTTCGTGTGCTTCTTAGGCATTTGTATATATTTGTGTATTTGGACAAATATCTATTAAAATCCTTTGCCCATGTTTTCGCTGAGTTGTAAGAGTTCTTTCTCTATATATTCTGGGTAAGAGATCCTTACCAGATGTATAATTTGTAATATTTTCTCCCATTCTGTGGATTATCTTTCACTTTTTTGATAAGTATCCTTTGAAGCATAAAAGTTTTAAATTTTGATGAGGTCTACCTTAGCTCTTTTTTTCTTTTGTTGCTTGAATTTTTCATGCCATTTTTAAGAACCAACTGACTGCTCCAAGGTTACAAAGGTTTATATCCATGTTTTCTTCTAAGATTTTTATAGTTTTGGGTTCTAAAATTTAGATCTTTAATCCATTTTGAGTTAATTTTTGTATATGACATGAGGGAAGGGTCTGACTTCATTCTTTACCTGTGGCCTCCCAGCTGTCCCAGCACATTTGTTGAAAGACTCTTCTCCCCCATTGAGTGGACTTGGCTTCCTTGTTAAAGGTCAGCTGGCCATAAAACCATGGGCTTACTTTGGGATTCTCAATTCTAGTCTATTGATCTATATGTTATTCTTATGCCAGTACCACACTGTCTTGATTATTGTTGCTATCATATGTTTAAAATATATGATTATTGTTGGTATCATATGTTTAAAATCAGGAAATGTGAGTTCTTCAACTTTGCTCTCCTTTTGTAGAAGTTTTTGCACGTGTGTTTTTGTTTTTGTTTTTGCTTTGGAGGTATGGATTTTAAGATCAGCCAGTCCATTTCTGCAAAAAAAAGGCAACTGTAATTGTGATAAGGATTGCACTGAATCCGTAGATCAATTTAGGGAGTATTGCCAAGAGTCTATTAAGGGAACTCACATGTGAGGTGCGTCCTGAGTGCCAACAAGATGGCATGGATAGCCTCTACCCTGACAGTTATTTCTTATTTATCTCGTCTCCTGCCACTAATATGTAAACTTCATGGGAACAGAGAACTTTCTCTGTTTAGTTCATTGCTCTACCGCAGAGCAGGGGCCAGTAAACAGTGGCTGTGAGACCAAAGTGGCTGACATTTACTCTTGTAAATAAAGTTTTACTGGACATGACTGCCCCAACTCGTTCACTATGGTTGCCTATGGCTGCTTGGTGCCTGCAAAGGCATGACTGCAGAGCTGCAAGACACTGCACGACCCCAAAGCCTAACATATTACCACTTGGCTCTGTATGAGAAACGTCTGCTGATTCCTGTTTGAGGCCTAGCATTCCGCCCGGCATATGATAGAGGTGCTCACACCCGATCGATGAATGAGTGAATAAAAGGGAAGAAGAAAGAAACAAAGAAAAAGTAGGGCTAAGAAATATCATATCAAAAGGGCATTTGCATTTGTTACTAGGTTAATCATAACCATAGCAAAGCATAAATAGGGATTTCAACATAATAAAGTCCAAATGTATATAAAATATTTCATAATGCTGTTTTCTGTAAATGGGGAATACAATGTGTTTTCTTTTTCTTTTTGATGATCCTCACCCGGGGGTATTTTTTCCATTGATTTTTCAGAGAGAATGGATGGAAGCGGTGGAGGGGGAGGGGAGAGGGGTTGGGGAGGAGGGGGAAAGAGAAAGTCAGAGAGAAACATCGGTGTGAGAGAGAAATGTTGATTGGTTGCCTCCCTAGCACCCTGACCGGACCTGGGGATTGAGCCCACAAGTGAGGTGTGTGCCCCTGACCGGAACTGAACCTGAGAACCTGTGGTGCAAGTGCCCATCTCTAACCACTGAGGAATGCTGGCCAGGGCTGCAATGTGTTTTCTTTGCTATGATGTGAAAGCAATGCTGAGAGGAATACAGCTAGCCTATGTGGAATGTAAGCTCACATTGAACTTTATTATCCGGGGGATTTCAGTCCTAATAAACAAGTGTGCACACTCCAAAACTATTGGTTCTGAAGACTAAAAAGAAAGTTTGTTTTTTTTTTCCTTTTGCTTCTTTAAATTATTCTGGCCAACGTTTGATTTTCCATTTCCACGTGGGCATGAAGACAGCCTTTTGAATTTAGAACCCTCACATTGTAATAATTGTAAACAGAGCACTTAAAAGGCTTAATGTAGACGTTACCCAAAGCTTTGTAACTCAAACATCTGTGAATGCAAGGGAACATTATAAAATACAGAAACAGGATTCCAGGTTTATGAGGTTATTTTTTTTTTAAAGGCACTAAATCTGCGAGCATGAGAGAGACAAAGGAAGGAACAGAAACCAGCAAGAACAGGGCAGCACTGGAATTCTGTAAGATGGCACCATGTCCCCACTGCCCGCTCAGGGCACAGAAAGCCTGAGCTGTGACCTTCGCTGTCACCGCAGGACGAGGGGCCTCCACGGTCCTAAGGTGATCCAGGGTGATCCGTCTGAAACTCTCCTGAAACCTTTAAAGTCGTGGCCTGCAACAGTGGTTCTTAAGAGATCTGGCTTGCCGAAACCGGTTTGGCTCAGTGGATAGAGCTTCGGCCTGCGGACTGCAAGGTCCAGGGTTCGATTCCGGTCAAGGGCATGTGCCTTGGTTTCATCGATGTTTCTACAATAACTCTCTACTTTTTCTCTGTGAAAAATCAATAAAATATATTAAAAAAAAAAAAAAGATAGATCTGGCTTGAGAAGCACTTGTTCAATTCCTTCTGAACCTGGGTTTTAATGTAACATCTAGGCTCATGCCTCGCCTGATATTTGGTCATTCAAACTGGTAGTTCAGTTTGTGGACACATGCTAGTACTCCTACCTGCACACACTCACACACACACACACACACACCCCAACTCGTGGCGAATTCTGAGACAAGATTTCTAAAGGTAAAATGAGTGTTCCAAAGCCCCCTAACAAGATTGAACATATTTTAGACTAATGACAATTTGATGTCCAGACCAAAAAAGACACAAATGATTACTTTGGTCTGTGAAGGCATAGACTCGGGGTCTGTTTGCTTAAGCTGTTTCTATGAGGCTCTGAAGTCTGAGAGAGCCTGGGCGGTGCAATGCCATTGGCTGTAACTTGAGTCCAGGTGGCCTCCTGGTCTCTTGTTATCTATTTGCAAAAATCACTGTTGGATAAAATACATCCCTTCACAGAAGAAAAATGGACACTCTGCAGAGATTTAAATGAGAGAACTTGACAATCTGTCCACCTTTAAAATGGCTACCACGCATTGCCAACCCCTCACCCTCACCCTCAATATTCCTTAATGTCCTCCTCTGAACTCGAGGGATTGAAATTCCCTCCATCTGTACAAGTTCTGAAAAGCGGTTGCAGACGCCATGTTTCCTGGATTCTGTCCTCTGAAGGGGTTTGTGTGTAGACAGTGCCAAGGACTGTGGTAGAGAGTGAAAAAGGGGGTGTACATGTAACTTCTGCGGTTTTGTCCAGGAGCCACTGAGGCCCCGAAGTGTGAGCGAAGCACCCTACCTCAGGGCGCCCGACTCCGGACCCCCGGGGGCGCTGGATGTGTGCTGACAGAAGACACCACCCGGCAGCAGAGGTTACACAACAGACGAGGACCCGCTGCAAGTTGACACTGTCCCAGGCACTCAGTCAAGCGTGGTCACTGACAAATGTGTTCCTTTCCCAACCAAACAGCCTCCTTGTTCACACTGCCTGTCACAAATCCTTAAGCTCAGCTGTCTTTCTAGAATCCAGGCACAGTTTGTGATGTGGAGGCTGTCATTTGTAGAAACTTCTAGAAGAGGAGAGAACGGTCAAGAGACCACCCTGAAGATATAAAACCAGTCAACCTTCTAACCTCTCCTTGCTCTGGCTGTGGAAGACGGGCCTGGGGGACAGGCAAAGGGTCCACGTTCTTCCGGGTGTGGCCAAAGCAGGGAACCAACCTGTGGCGTGCGAACCAGACTGCACGTCGCCCACCGTAGTCATCCACGGCACGTACGCTTACAAGTTGCAAAACCCTGATCGAAAGTTGACTTTTGAGGTGCATGGAGGCATTCCCTAGCAACACTCAGAGAGAGCACTCAAGGTGGCATCACTGCATTCTCTCTGGGAGGCAGGGATCTACCCCACTGGCTGCTCTGGCCTGAGCGATCAGCAGGGGAGTCTGGTCCAGGCCAGGGAACCAGGAGGCGGTGTCTGCAGATCAGAACAGGCCCGCGAAGCCCGAGTTCTCAGCACCGTCATCCTGAACACGTCGCTGCCAGGAAACAGCCTGCTGTCCCCGGTACCCTCGTGGGTGGTCCAGGGGACCCTTTGGGTTCTCAGGGTGTATGTCTCAGTGCAGTCACACCCTGTCAAATCTCTGCGGGCTCCAGACATGATAGCATGCAAAGGTCCCACAAAAGGCCCACGGTGCACCCCACAGAGGTGACGGACACAGGCCTGGGACTTACATGCCTACAGGGGCCGAAAGCGGACCCGGGCAAAGAGCGGACCAAAGGCCACGGGGCTGGCAGACAGACCGCACATGCAGGAAGCTCTGAGCGCACGTCGCACACCAGTGTGATCCCGAGGCCGTGTATGCTTTGTACAGGACGCAGAGTCTCCTGCAGATTTAAAATGCTCCCTGTCAGCGTGTGGGGAACAAGCTCCATATGGCACTAAACACTGGAGTCATTTTCTTTTATGGGATAACGTGAACTCAACGCTTTTAGCCATTTTTAATTTCAGGTTCCAACGGAAGAATATACCAAATGCAATTGTACCGCCTTAAAGTGTAGTCCATACCCTTTCAATTACCGTTAGAGACTATTTCTGTCGTGAGCACATCCTGAGTTATTCGAGTTTAAACATTCATAATGAGCTGATAAGGAGGTTGCATTAGTTTTCCTCTTTGCAAATCTCTTCTTGATTCTTCGGTGCGTTTCTTCATCCCTTAACTTTGGCTCTGAAATGTCCACGGGTTTCTGGCCCTGTTTGCACTGGTGTGGTGTCCATGCGAGAGTGAAGCGGGGACCTTTGAGAGTTTAGTCTTTGTCCTCAGAGCCTGCTGGTGTCCTGGCGGCCAGAGCACGCCGAGGGACAAGCAGCAGCAGAATGAGTCAGAGTCACTGTATCAGCCTGAACTGGTTTGTCTGTTTCTATTAAAAATCTGGCTAGGCCACTCCAAGCTCTGAATCTATGCAGACCTCTATCACAGAAAGGGTGAGTGGAGGGTAGAGGATTACAGCAATGGGGTCTATAAGAAATGAAGTTATATTTCACGACCTCTGGGCCACGCCGACATTAAGGGGCCATTTCTAAATCTAAAATAATAGCACCAACGTGGTTCCACCTACCGGACGGCGCTGCTCCCAAAGTTACCCCCGAGTCTCAGACCGTTACCTGGAAGTCACAGCTACCCCCGGTGAGGAGACTGGCCTGGAAAGAATAAAACGTTCCCCTCTCCTGCTTCCTTCCCCCTTTACAACGGAATCGTACCAGAAGCTCTGTAAGGGCAATACAAGGAGACATTGTATGTCACCAGGTTTCTAGAAGGCTCTCAAAAATTCCTAAAACATGCTGCAGAGGAGAGATTTCAGGGCCGTCCCATCTCCGACGGCGAAGTGTGCGGGACTCCAGAAAGCTGGCACTGTTTCTGTCACTGAGGACATTCGGGGCTGGGGTCACTCAGGACATTCCGGGAGTGGGCTCAGCACACACGCTTATTCCCAGGGTTCGTTAAGGACGTGAGCTCCCGGTGCGATGCCCACCTGTTCCCCGCGGTCCCTCTCACGCACTCCAGTGGTGCGGGGCCTCTGCAGGGCCTTGGCCCAGCCCTGCCAGGCGGAGGGAGGCGCAGAGGGTGTGGGTCTGCCGCTCGGCTCCGTGCCCTGGGGAAAGGGACTGAGCCTCTCTGTTCAGCCTCCTCCTCTGAAACGCACTGATCAGAGCACAGGCTCCCGGGGCCAGCGGGAGCTCCCATCACACAGCACCAGAGCCTCGATTAACACACCAGCTCCCAAGCATGAGTTGTGGCTGTTGACCACTAAGTGGTCAAAAAGTGAAGGGTAGAATATTGGCTGTTCAGATGAAAATAATACTTTGCCTTCAAAAGGACACGTTGACAAAGTACCAGTACAAGCAGGGTCTCCCACATCCTGTTTCCCGGTCCCTACGGTAGAGGCCTGGGTGGCGCTCAGCCGGGTAAGGTGCCAGGCAGGTCAGCGTCCTGGCTCTGCCCAGAAGTCAGGGCGCGGGGCCAGTGCCCAGCGCTGACACGGAGAGCACTGTGGCTGTGTGGCTGGATGCCAGTGCTGCCCAGTGAGACAGGAAACACTGGTTCAGGTTCCTCCTTCCCCGTCAGCTCCCTGCGGCACGCTGACGGCACGGGGCCGGCGGGGACAGACTGGGCCCCGGGGCTGGGCCTGCACCTCGGCTCGGGTGGCAGGGCCCCCACCACAGCCTCTGCTCCTGACACTCGAGCTCATTAGCACGACTGTTTTTATTGACACACACAGCCACGCTCCTGTAGCATCTTAGCTAAGCTTTATTTATTGCATCTATCCATCTATATATACAACAATATTAACACAGCCAGGCACCAGGATCGGACTTGAGGGCATCATTAAAAGCAGCCAGTGTTCAGTGAGAGATTTAACGACGGACTTAATAGTACTAAATGGAAAAAAATGCCCTTGGCCTTTACATTCTCATTTAAAAACATATAAAAGGGCAGTAATTCAGGCGGTTATACTTCTCGCAAAGATTTTGCTCTAAATCACAGATAGCAAGGGGAGGCAGGGCTGAGCGCCGGCTCCCACCCACCCGCTCGGCCCGTTAAGCCACAAGTGCCCCGTGCAGGCGTCATTAGCAAACTGCCCGCGAACGCAGCCCCTTAAATCAGAGGCCGGGAGTGCCAAGCAGAGGCACAGAGGGTAGCAAAGGAGCAAAAATCATGGCCCAGGTTTCTCTGAGGCCGCCTTCTCTGCGAGCCCACACTGCAGCCTGGGTCCCGGCACCACAGCCGCCCCGGGGCAAGGCGGAGCGGGCGCCTCCTCTCAGGAGAGCCTCCTGGTCCTCTCTAGTTCCTGGCTTTGAGGCGACCTGCTTCCCGCCCCAGCGCCTGCCTGCCCCGCACTCTGCCACGAGGTCATCTGTTTCTGTTTTGGAAACACATACCTTAACCAGTTCTCAAAATGTGACCGTGATGTACTCCCGGAGAGCTCTGCCTGGGGGCTGCTGGTCTGGGAGTCTAAGCACTTCTCATTAAAGACCACTAGGCTGGGTTTCGAGTTTCGGCAGACAGAAAAAGTTTCCTGAATTTTACTCGGCCTGCGTTTGCTCAGTTACACACCAGCTCTGTGAGCCAGGGCTGGCCCACCTCGGAGTCCGCTCTCTCCTCTGCAAAGCGCTTCTCATAATTGTTCAGGACTTGGGCCACTGGCACTGTCTTTTCTAGAAACCCAGGGATCGTGAACATGTGACCAGAGTGACTCCACGGCTGCCCTTCCCAGGCTCCTGGTCAGGCTCCTCGGGGTACCCGGTGGGCTCCCAGGCAGCGGGAAGCGGCCTTGCTCTTCTGAGTCCAGCACAGCACAGACCCCCTCCTGGAAGTGCTGAGGGTGGCTCTGAGAACGGTCACGCAGGAGGGCTGCCCAAGGATCCGGGCCGCCGCCAGGGGGCGTCAGCGCGGAGCCCTTCCCTCACTTTCAAAGTCTTGTCAGGAGAAATAAACATCAGTGGCAGAAGCACAAGCTCTGCAAATTAAAATATAGCTACAAAATGATCTTCTTTGCATTTTTAAAGCAAATTACAGAATCACTCAACGAATTTCAACAATGAGAGGAATGTAGATCCAGTCAAAATTACACATGCATGGATGCTGGTGACACCTAAAATTAGATTCCCGGTGGCAGCTTCTGCAAAAATAGTGATTGCTCATCAGAAAATACACACGTTCCTATGTGAATCGCTCTCGCCTGCGATAAATTCTTCCAAAAATGACGACTCAAGCATTTAGCAACCTGCTTTAGGAAATACTGCAAGCTCATGCTTCTTTTCCAAAAACGCGTAAGCAGCAGCACAGATAAGAGGAGTGTGACGGCGACATAGAGTCCTGAACTGTTTGAAAAGCCTATTTTGCAAATAAAGTTCCGTAAGAACTTCTTGAAACGCGACTAACAACCAGGTAAATACGGTAACTATAGTATCCAACAGTAGCACCCAAACAAAACAACTAAAAATTTATTAACAAAACTATCATAGGCTTTCTGGCATCTAGACACAATGGGCCTAATGCGTTGGGGTTTTTGAATGAAATGCACTAAATAGAACCTTCCATGAATGAATGAAAGAGCTAAGATTCGCTTTTCTCTGGTAAAGAAACTCTTAAGACACATTCATGCACGTGAAAATAAAACATTTCTTTCATTGAGCACTGTTTGCTTTTACAATATTATTATCAATCTCCACTAAGGGGCTAACGAATTCTATAGTGGTTTTCAACCCGGGGTGATATCTGGAGAAATTGTTGGCAATCATAACTGAGGGGGTACTACTAGCATCTAGTGGGTAGAGGCTAGGGGTGCTGCCAACCATCCAACAATGCACAGGTCAGCTTCCCACAAACAAGAATATCTGGCCCCAAATACCAATAGTGCCAAGGCTGAGACACCTGATCAACATATAACCCAGCAATTGTACTCCCAAGATTTTACTCAATATAATTGTCCATGAATGGGCAGCCACAAATGAGTGGGTAGGAATTAACAGTCAGATGAGGAGGTACATAAGGTGAGGTCCAGAAGATCTCGAACACAGGAGCTTCTGTCCCCATGGAGTTTGGGGTGCACTACTCTCTCGGCTCATGAATGAGTTCCTGTTAACCAACCAGGATCACCAGCCTTCTGGATTTTTCTGAAGCCTTCATACCTAGGATATAATGACTGATTATATCTTTGGCCACTGGAGATGAATTCAACCTGTAACCTCCTCTCTGCTCCCTGGAGGTCAGGAGGTGGGGCTGGAAATTCCAACCCTCTGCTTCATGGTTGATTCTCCAGGCATTAAGTTATCCTGGGGATTTCCAAAACTCACATCATTAACATAAACTCAAGTGTGGCTGAAAGAGGTTTGCTATCTATTAGTAACAAAAGAAACCTTTCTCTATCACTTAGGAAATTCAAAGGGTTTAGGAGCTTTTGTACATGAAAGAGGAAGACCATATATATATTTATTATAAATCACAGGATCACAGTGGTCATTCAAGGACTTGGCCAGGACGGATACGATTTAAATATGGTCAATGTGCGTGTTCCCAGCTGAGGCCCAACAGGGCGATGCTGTGCCTCCTCTGAGCTCTCGTACTATAAGCAAGGGTGGTTCTCTGATATAGTCAATAGCATTTTTTTTTGTTGCATTTTTGTGGGGTTTGCTGGTTATTTCCCTGTTGACAATGTCCCCAAGGGCAGTGCTGGAGCGCTTCTACTGCTCCGAAGTGCAAGGAAGCCGTCATGCACGTTACAGAGAAAACCTGTGGGTTTGGTAAGTCTCACTCAGGCCTGAGTTAGTGTTGGCCATCAGTTCAATGTTAATAAACTAGCAATTCATATTAAATAAGGTCTCTTTAAACAGAAAGACATATAAAACAAACTTGTTATTAAAGGGACTGATGAAAATGTTGTGACCAGACAGGCTTGTAGGAACTTAACACCTTATTTTCCATAGTTTTGGTATTTGTGCATTCAGTATTCATGGCACTTTATAGAACTCTTGAGGCCCAGTGCATGAAATTCATGCACTTATGGGGAGGGGAGGTCCCTCAGCTTGGCCTGCACCTTCTTGCAGTCCAGGAGTCCTAAGGGGATGTCCGACTGACAACTTAGGCCTGCTCCCCATGAGCCTGGCTTCTGGCTGAGTGGCACCTGCCTTGTGGGAGGGCATGGTCTTTGCCCCATTCGGTCGATTTGCATATTAGCCTTTTATTATATAGGATAACTACTGTAAACAATGGGAACTTATGGTATGTATGGGTCTTTGATAGAATTCATTATACCTGCATTTCTGTCTGTGTCAGTGTCTGCTTCCCTAAGAAACACACTTTAGCTCTCCAATTATTTGTTTTCTCTAATTTCCCTTAATAATTTTCCACAGTTTTTGAAGTATAATTCTTGCATGCAGTTTGCTAAATTTATCAGTAAGTACTTTACACAAAGTTTTGATGCTGTCCAAATGAACTATTTTACTTCATTTTTATGTTGGTCATTACTTGTGAATAAAAATTGGCAAAAGAGTATATCCTTGCCTTATTGATAAACTTCCTTTAACTCTAACTATATTGTTATTACTAGAGGCCCAGTGCATGGACTCATGCACTGGTGGGGTCCCTCATCCTGGCCTGCAGGGATTGGGCCGAAACTGGCTTTCTAACATCCCCTAAGGGGTCCTGAATTGTGAGAAGGTGCAGGCCAGACTGAGGGACCCCTCTGGTGCACAAATCCATGCACTGAGCCTCTAGTATGCATGTAAGATCTTTGGTTAATCTCTTTCCACCCTCCCCCCTCTCCCCGCTGAGATTCATCAGTCTGTTTCATGTTTCCATGCCTGTGGTTTCTCCTCTTGCATTGAGTGCCCCTGGTAGTCAGGGTGCATCATAGCTACCGGCCAGTTGGCCAGCTGCTTAGGCTTTTATATAGAGGCCTGGTGCATGAAATTTGTGCACAGGGGTGGGCAGTCTCTCGGCTCTCTCCAATCGGGGACCCCTTGGGGGATGTCTGACTGCCTGTTTAGGCCCAATTCCACAGTCAGACATCCCTCTCACAACCTGGGTCCGCTGGTTCCTAACTGCTCACCTGCCTGCCTGCCTGGTCACCCCTAACTGCTTCCCTGCTGGCCTGATCACCCCTAACCACTTCTGCCTCGGCCCCAGCCACTGTGGCTTTATCCAGAAGGTGATCAAAAGATGTTTGGTTGACCCAGTCTAATTAGCATATTACCCTTTTATTAGTATAAATTAGTTCAGACAGCTATAACAAAACATCATAAATTTGTGTAGCTTAAACAACAGAAATGTATTTTTCTCACAGTTCTGGAGGCTGGAATTTGAGGTCAGGGAACCAGCATAGCATCATCTCATACACAAGAAAGTGGTGGAATGATTGCCAAACAGGGCACATACCCAGGTTACAGATTCAATACCCAGTCCAGTGAGTGCAGGAAGCAATGGAACAATGTTTCTCTCTCACTCCCTTCTTCTCTCTGAGATCAATTAAAATGAATGATAAATAAATACTTTTCTCTAAGTATGTTTTAACAGGAAAGACATTAGTGACCTATGAAGTGAAAAACTTGTTATAACGCATGACCCCATTAAAAAATATTTATTGATTTCAGAGGAAGGGAAAAGGAGAGATAGATAGAAACATCAAAGATGAGAATCATTGATCAGCTGCCTTCTGCATACTCCTACTGTGGATCAAGCCCAAAATTTGATCAGGAATCATGTCATGACCTCCTGGTTCATAGATTGATGCTCAACCACTGAACCCCACAAGCCAGGCCCCATTTTTATCAATATCAGGCACATGAGGTACATTGGCAAGATCTCACTCCTAGATGATAGTCTGAAATTGCCCAAACTCCTTTGCAGCTAGGTTTCTGGATATTAGTTCATTTCTGCTGACTGGATGCGCCTGCACAATATTTTGAAGGCAGAAGTGGGGCAGAGGCATCTTCCCGTAGTTTGGGCTGTTTGCCCCCGGTGATCATGTGTGCAGAGCTGTCACAGCAGCTGTGGCAGAGGCAGTGCCCAGTGACCTGTTTTGTGGGAGCTGGAGGGCACTTTCGGGGGCAGCAGTTTCCTGATCCTGGGTCACAGCTGTGCCAGAGTGTCCCAGAATTCAGTGGTGGCTGAAGGGGCAGCTCCTCCCACTGGCCAGGGAGTCTTTCCTGGGGGCCCAGCCTAATACCCACTCCCCCAGCTTTCCGATGATTTCCCAAGCACCAGTTCCTTGTGCCAAATTCTCTCCTGCCTAAAATAGCAAAGATCTAAAAACATTTTGGATCCTCTACTTTCAACAAAAACAGTGCTGCACAGGGTTGGGCCTGAGGAGTCGGTGAGGTGTTGCGGAAAGCTCCCTGAGTCTCAGCTTCTTCTTCTGTAGAATCGAGAAGGTCATCTGTTCATAGTTACTGAAGACCATGGCAGCTGTGTTTTCCGAAGATGGCCACGTTTCCTATCCCTCCTACGGCCTTGCCACTTTCCTCCATGACCTCTCTCTTGAAGTGGGGGTGACCTCTGAATTCCAAGGCTAAAGCCAAAAAGGCACGGGGCTGGAGGCTCTGTCTGGCGCAGGGCCTTGCCCTCCTGGCTGGCTTCCCCTCCCGTCTGCGGCCCAGCACTTGGCTGCACATCATGGCCCACCTGCTAGTGCTGCTGGGCCCAGCAGGCAGAGTAAGAGCCCATGCCGGGCCTCACACTTCCTGGTTCCTGTGTGCCACTGACCCCTGTGCCCTGCGGCCTCTATTCCTGCCACTCTTCCAACTGGGGCCAGATGCCCAGGTGCTGTGTGCAGCCGACGGAGACTGCTGTGGCCACCACCAGGAAAGCCTCCTTATCTCATCCCCGACTCCAGCGCCCTGATCCCAGGGCCACTTCCACCAAAGGAGAGCTTTGCCCGTGCAGCTGCCTGAGACCGAGACTGAGCAACTCCAAGGTCCCCGGATCCCAAATTTCTGCCAGCCAAGGCTGCTGGCCGGCTGGCCCTGCCCTGCCAGGGTGTTGGGGGTGATCCAGCCAGGATCAGGCCTGTTCACTGGCCACAGGGGGTGTCACGGTGACCAGGTCGTTATGGTCGTGACAGTGTTATGGTCTCTGGCTTTTTATATATATGTTGATAGATAGGCTTTTTGAGGTTGCCTGTTAAAAAAGCTATAGTTCTCTCATGTTCCTACTTTGCTGAGTTAATTTATATATTCAATTTTGACCAATGCTTCAATTGAAATAATATGGTTTTCTCCTTTACCAGTTAGTATGAAACATTAAATGGATTAATTTTTGTACTTTAAACTTTTCCTGCATGCTTGAGATAACTTACTTGGTCATGGTATGACCTTCTTCATATATGTTTGGATGTGAGTTGCTGTGATTTCATAAAGGCTTTTTGAGTCTATACAAATGAAAGGTGCTAGTCAATAGTTTTCTTAGTCTGGTTCTCTTGTCAGGCCAACGCTACCTTCAAATAAGTATTTCCTACTCTCTGTTTTCTAAAAAAATCTGTCAATTATTAGTATTCTTTCTTCCTTAACTCTTGGTAAAATTTATGAGTAAAACCTGGAGTTTTCTTTGGGGAATTACAAACTCAAGTTCTTTAACACAGATAGAACTATGCAGATATCTATTTTTCCTGGTATCTGATTTGGCAGTTTTAAATCTGAATTCTTTTAATCTATTAGCATAAAGTGGCTCATAATAGCCCCTTATTATTTTTAATATTTGTAAGATCTGTGGTAATGTCCCCTCTTTTAGTGCTGATAGTAATAATTTGTGTTTGCTCTTTTTTCTTATTAGCTCACTTAGAAGATTATTAATTTTATAGACATTTTCAATATATCAGCTTTAGATTTAATAAATTTTTCTTTGCTCTTTGTTCATGTTTTCTTTAAACAAATTCTCCTATGTTTATTAATTCCCTTTACTTCCTTAGGGCTTAATTTGGTCTTTATACTCTAAATTCTTTTTTTAAAATTTCTTTATTGATTAAGGTATCACATATTTGTCCTCAACCCCCCTTCAAATCCCCCTCCCCTCACCATTCATGCCCCCACTCCCCCATTGTCCTTGACCACTGGTTAGGCTCATATGTGTGCACACAAGTCCTTTGGTTGATCTCTCCTTTTTATCCCCACCCTCCCTCTGAGGTCCAACAGTCTGACCCATGGCTCCATATACTCTAAATTCTTAAGGTGAAAACTTATATACTTGCTTTTTAACCTTATTTTCTAATATAAACTATAAAAGCTGTACAATTTCCTCTAATGCTGCTCTAACTGAATCCCTCAGGTTTTTATCTGATACATCTCATTAGATTTAACATACATTCTAATTTCTCTTTTGATTTTTTTCTTGAATCCATGGGTTATCTAGAATTATTTTGCTTAATATTATAATATTGGGAAATTTCCAGATATCTTTTGATTTTGATTTCTAAATTAATTTTGTCTTAGATGGGAGAACAAACTATACTTTCCAATGCTCCTACATTTATTGAGATTTGTTTTATAGACCACTATATGGTCTATTTTACCAAATGCCCATGTGCATTGATAAAGAATACTGGGTGCAGAACTGCTGGGTATAGTATTCTATACAGTTAACTAATAAATTATTGGGTGTAGTACTACTGGGCACAGTGCCAATTAGGTCAAGTTGGTTGTTAATATTTTAAAGTATTCTATGATACTACTAATTTTCTACATGTTCTATCAAATAATAAGAATACTGAATGTTGAAATTTCCAACTGAAATTGTGAATCTGTCAATTTTACCTGGCAATTCTACCAGTTTTTGCTTCATACAATGCAAAGCTATTTTATTAAATGAATATACATATAAGGTTGTTATACACTTTTGATGACTTGCTATACAATTTTTATCACTTGGAAACATACCACTATATCCCTGGAAAAACTGTATTTATCCTGTATTCTACTTTGGCTGATATAAATATAGCCCTTTACCATTCTTTACATTAATATCCGCATATATTTTCCATTCTTTTACTTTGCCTATCTCTATATTTAAAGTATGTACACAACATATAGTTGATTACTGATTTTGTTAACTTTATTCTAATAATCTTGGTCTTTTAATCAGTGTTTAGGCCACTGCATTTAATGTAATTATGAAGTGACATTAATTTAATGTTAAGTGTATATTTCATTAGGCTTTGGTTTAAGTCTATCATCTTGATAGTTGTTTTTAATGTGCATAGTCTATTCTTCTGTTTTTGTTTTTTTTTCTCTTTTCCTGCCTTCTTTTGTATTAATTGATTCTTTCTTGGAATTTTTCCTGTTCTTGGCTTGTTTGCTATATCTCTATTAATTTTTAAGTAGCTGCTCTTCCATTTAAAATATACATTACTCCCTGGCCAGTGTGGCTCAGTGGTTGAGTGTTGATCTATGAACCAGGAAGTACATGGTTGGGACACATGCCAGGTAATGGGCTTGATCCCCAGTGTGGGGTGTACAGGAGGTAGACGGTCAATGATTTTCTCTCATCATTGATGTTTCTGCCTCTTTTTCCCTCTCATTTCCTCTCTGAAATAAATAAAAATATATATTAAAAATATGCATTGTCATAATATGCCATATAGTAATATGTCATTCTACTTCTAATGTAAGAGTTTTACAACAGTAATCTTTATTTCTCTCTCCAGTCCATTGTACTATTATTTGTCATTCATTCTACTTTTACATATAATATATTATAAACATTTCCACAAATTGTTATCATTTTGTTTTAGATTGCCAGTTATCCTTAAAACCAAATTAAATTAGAAAAATATTTATATTCACTAATGTATTTACCATTCCTAGAACTATTTATTCTCATAGCTAATTGCAAGTTTACATCTGGCATTATTTTTCTTAAGCCTGAAGAACTTTCATTAACATTTCTTTGGTCCACTTTGTTGGCAAAGAATTCTCCCACCTCTTATTTATTTATTAAAGCCCTTCCTCTTGGCTTTCATTTATGAAAGATATTTTCAATGAATATTGATTTCTACATTGACAGATTTTTTTCTTTCAACATTTTAAAGATTCCAATCCATTGTGTTGTGTATATTGTTTCTCAGAATTGGGTATTTGTCATGTTTTTGTTTGTTCCCCTGTGTATAACAGTTCTTTTTATTTCCCCCCTGCTATTTAAAATTTTTCTTTCTTACTCATTTTTAGCTTTTTAAGTATCATCTGCTCAGATGCAATGTTCTTTGTACTTATCCAACTTGGAATTTGTTGAACTACCTGGATCTGTAGGCTTGTAGTATTCACTAAATATGGAAGACTTTTGGCCATTATTTTTTTCTCTCTTTTTTTCCTCTCCTTCTGGGATGCCAAGTGCACATTATAACAAATACCTAGATATTGTGACACCAACCACTTGAGGTTTTGTTTCTTCGCCCAATCTTTTCTTCACCCTAGGCTTCATTTTGGAAAGTTTCTATGGTAATGTTTTCAGATTCATTGATTTTTATTTACTGTTAAGTCTGTCCAGTGAATATTAACTTTCAAATAACATATTTTCAGCTCTTCAATTTCTCTAATTACGTTCATATTTTCCTTTAAATCTTCAAGACTATTTATATTAGCTGCTGTAAAACCTTGCTGATAATTGCATAATCTCTCTAATTTCCAGGAATGTTTCTATTGACCAATTTTCCATTTGTTATGGGTCCCATTTTGTTGCTTCTTTGTATGCCAAACAATTTTGGATTGTATGCTTAACATTACAAATGTTATATTGGTAATTTTTTTGGAAAACAGTTTT
Source organism: Pipistrellus hanaki (assembly GCF_964339955.1). Taxonomy (NCBI): domain Eukaryota; kingdom Metazoa; phylum Chordata; class Mammalia; order Chiroptera; family Vespertilionidae; genus Pipistrellus; species Pipistrellus hanaki. The sequence continues at coordinate 53,030,556 of NC_140514.1, forward strand.
TATTGAGGTGTAATTGACATACAACATTTTATTAATGTCAGGTGTAAAACAGAATCTTTCAATATTTGTATATATTGCAAAATAATCACTATAAGAAGTCTACCCTGTTTCCCCGAAAATAAGACAGTGTCTTATATTAATTTTTGCTCCCAAAGATGCGCTAGGTCTTATTTTCAGGGGATGTCTTATTTTTCCATGAAGAAGAATATGGTACACATTTATTGTTAAATGAATACGGTACGGTATGTATATGGTACGGTAGTACAGTAGTTGTCAACACAAACCAGACAAACTGTGAATACTACAGTATCAAGAATTTACTCATTTATTCAATGACAATCATGTCATCATCTTCTGGAACATCATCATAACAATCCAATTTCTGAATTTCCTGGTGAATTTCTTGTGACTCCATTTCTTTCAGAATCAGTGGACTAAATCTCTCATGTTTAGCCTAGGGGGGGCCTTATTTTCGGGGGATGCCTTATATTTCACTCAGAAGGAAACCTGTAAGTAGGTCTTATTTTCAGAGGATGTCTTATTTTCAGGGAAACATGGTAGTTAACATCTGTCACCATATATAGTTACATTTTTTATGTGTGATGAGAACTTTTAAGATTTATTTTCTTAACTTTCAAATATGCAATATAATATTACCTATAGTCACCATGCTATTCATTATATCCCCATAACTTAATTATTTTATAACCAAAATGTGTATCTTTTTACTCTCTGCAATCCATTTTGCCCATTCCAATCTCTCCTCTCAGTTTTGTTTTTAGACTCTGTGAATAGATGAGGTCATAAGGTACTTGTCTTTCTCTGTCTGACTTTTAACTTAGCATAATACCCTCAAGATCCATCCCTATTGTCACAAAGGTCAAGGTTTTATTCTTTTTTTTAGGCTAAATAATAATCACATATATCAATATATCTATCTATCTATATCTATCTATCTATCTATCTATCTCACATATTCTTCATCTGTTCAACCATCAATGGACATTTAGGTTGTTTATAAAACTTGGCTATTGTAAATAATACTGCAGTAAATATGAGGATGTATACACTTTTTAAAATTAGAGTTTTGTCTTCTTCATATAAATAACTAGAAATATAATTAATGGATCCTATGGTAGTTGTATTCTTAATTTTTTAATAAATGTCTAAACTGCTTTTCATAGTAACTGCTCCAATATACATTTCCACAAACAGAGCATGAGTGTTCCCTTTTCGCCACTTCCTTGCCAACATTTATTTCTTGTCTTCTTGACAACTGCCATTCTAACGGGTGTGCACTGGTCATTGTTTCACCTTTCTCCTTTCTTCCCAGATAATTGAAATGTGTTACCTGTGGACCATATTTGTCTTTATAAGGATTACATTTAAAGTGTGTTAGGGTGGGATCAAAGTAGTCTTTACTCTGGGGACATTTCAGACTTCTTACTAAGGCGTGACTCTACTGGTGTCTCTACTGAATGTTCTGCTTTTTTAGATGAAATTTCCCCACAACAGCTGTGAGAACGCACATGCACCTCTGCCCGGCATGAGCTCTGGGGATTGTTCGGTTTATAGCTCCTGGGGAATTTTTATTTGTGTGGCCTGTGGAGTTTCACATTGTGTAAGCAAGGTTTGGTACTCAGAGAAGAACCAAGGGACTCCCTGTGCAGGTTTCTAGAACTTTCTAGGAGTGCCTCCATTTTTGTATTCTGCCTCGCAAATTCCATTTCTCTAGGGCCCTCTGCCCTTTCTCTCTCTCCCACCCCCCCCATCCCAGGGAGGCTTCTAGGTCCTGCTGGGAGCTGCCTCTCTGCACTGCAGTCTGGAAGCTCCTCTGAGTGAAATCCAAGGACTGCAGCGGTCACCTCTTTTGCTTTCCTTCTTATAGGGCCACAGTTCTATTCTGACTGCTTCCAAATGCCTAAAAACAGTATTTCCCTTATTCTGTGCCATTTCTGTTTGTGGCAGAAGGACAAATCCTAAACCATTAATTACTTCATCAAAGGAACCTGAGTAATCATTCAAAAATACAAACCGGATCAAGTCACTCTTTAGCTTAAAATATTTCAAAGCTGACTCTATAATTTATTGTCTATGTTGGGGTATTTTTGAAGTACTAGAATGCTAATCAGAAGGGGGACTGTGATAACAGGCCCAGAGCAGGACAATCACAGGGAAACTGGGACCTCATTCCATTGCCCCACCTCATCCCCCCAGCTTTGTTCCTTGTGCTTTAATATCTCTATAGTGCTCTTTCCTTTGCTCATGGCACCGCTCCTGTTGTCTAAGTAAATTCTTCTTCTTCCCTCCCGCTGGTTGAAATATTATGTTCCTCTACAACTATTAGTTATTTGTACCTCATCTGGCAGGCACCTCATAGTATTATATCATTATTATTATTATTTTTTGCATGATGTCTCCTCTTATAAACTAGGTTGGTGAGGAAGTGAGTTCAAAAATCAAGAAATACGTTTAAGAAAAATTAATCCAGAAGCAGTATTTGTGAACAGTGGGATAAAGGATGCATGATAGAGACAATTTAGAATGTATCTACAGTCTCTATTTCAACACTCAAGGCTACAGAAACCCCAATCCTCTGAATACCAAATCATCTTACTTTTTTTTCTCAAACTCTCTACCACAATTAAAACCTATTTAGAATTTCAGAATTTTAAAATGTAAAAACCTCAGTATAGAGATCTTATGTTCCATATTTTATTCTCCATAGTTAATGACTTAAGCAAATCTGCCAAATTTTGGTGAGTTTTAAAGTTGGAAAAGTATCTGCAATTTTCTCAGTGAACTACGTATATTTAATATCCTATTGTAGTACCCATTGCGCCTACAATCACGCTATTACAAAACCTTACACCTTAAAACTGGTCTAATGTCCAAGGAGCCAATTCGTTAATATGATATTGCAAACTAAGTGCTTATGCACCCAATAACAAAGTTCCAAAAGGTACGAGGCAAACTCTTGATATAACAATGAGGAGAAATAGACAACCCATAATTACAATAGGGTTTTACTAATCCTCTCTTAGTGATTGACAGAATAACTAGAAAGAAAATCAGCCAGAATTCAGTCTTGAACAATACCCTGACATGATGGTCTATGTAGAGAAATCAGTGAAACCTATAAAAAAAAGTTACTAAAATTAATGGCAGTGCCACAATGTTGGGGGATATAAACAAAGATCAACTGAATACCTATATGCTAGCGACTAATACATAGAAATTAAAATCAGAACACAATATATACAATATAGTCCATATACAATAGTATAAAAATATGACAGGAATAAATCTAACAAAAGATGTTTAAGTCCTATACACTAAAAACTTCAAAGCACTGCAGGGAGAAATTGAAGGAGATTTAAATAAATGGAGATATAGACTGTGTTTAAGGTTTGGAAGAATCAAAATTGTTAAGGTTTTAATTATCTCCAAATTTATAATAATCTATTTATTAGACTGAATACAATCCTAATAAAAAGCCAATGGAAATTTTATTTTGTAAAAATTGACAACCTGATTCTAAAATTCACATGGAAATACGAAGGTGTTAAAATAACCAAAACAACTGTGAAAAATAAGAATTGGAGAACTAACATCACCTCAAAGAAAACCTTATTATAGATCTACAGTGACCAAGACAGTGTAATATTGGTGTTAAGATTGATAGACAGGAACAAAATAGAGAACCCAGAAATAGACAATATGGACAACTTACTTTCAATAAAAATGCAAAGCTAATTGAATTGAGAAAGTATAATAATTTTAACTGTTGTTGCTGGAACAATTAGATATCTATGTGCAAAAACTGAACTTCCATCCATACTTTAAAGTGAATCTTAAATGCAAAGGTAAAACTTTACAAAATAGGAAAAGCCCTAGCTGGTTTGGCTCAGTGGATAGAGCATCATCCTGCCGACTGAAGGGTCCCAGGTTCAACTACAATCACGGGCACGTGTCTGGATGTTGGGCTTGATCCCCAGAATGGGCATGCAGGAGGCAGCCGATCAATGATGTTTCTATTTCTCTATCCCTTTCCCTCCCTCTCTGAAATCAATAAAAATATATTTTTAAAAATGAATAGAAAATAGGGAAAAAAATCTTTGTGACCTTGGATTAGGAAAAGATCTTGTAGCCATGACATCAAACATATAATCCATACAGAAAACAAATGATAAACTAGACTTCACTGAAATTAATTTAAAAAAAACTACCATCTTTGAAAGCTACCAAGGGATGTAAAGACAAGCCTCATACTGATATAAAATGTTTGCAACGCACTTATCTACAAGGTATATAAAAGACTGATATATCAAATATGTATAAATAATTTTTAAAACCCCCAAATCAATAATATAAATTCAAACCTCCAAAATGGCCAAAGTTTTGGATACTTCACCAAAGAGATATATGGATAGAAATTAAATACATGAAAATGTGCTCAACATAATTAGTCATTAAAGCAACACAAACTAAAACCACATGATACTATTACCATTAAAATGTTTAGAATTAAAATGACCAGGTTTTAGCAAGAATGTAGAGGGACGGAAACTTTCAGGTACTGCTGTGTGAGTAAGTACTTAGAGAATACTCTGACAGGTGGTTTTTCTTTTACGCTAAACATTCTACTTCCATTATTTGCTCCAAACATCTAACATGGGGTGTGTACTTCAGAAAAAAGTGAATATAATTCCACACAGACTTTTTACATGTAACAAACATGTGCACAAATGTTTAAAACATGTTTCTTTGTAGTAGCCAAAAATTGGAAAAGCAAATGTCCTTTGAAAATGAATGGATAAGGAAATTTTGGAATATCCATACCATGTCATACTGCCCAATAATGAAAAGAGATAAACTAGTCATACAAGCAAAATCAAGGGTGAACCTCAATTATGCCGAGTGGGAGAAGCCAGACAAGAAAGAGGACAAACTACATGAGTCCATTTATATAAAACTCTAAAAAAAACTCCTCAAACTCGGCTATGATGACAGGAAGCAGATCCTGGCGGCCTAGGGTGGGGGAGCATATGGAGAAGGGTCGGAGGGAAGAGTGACAAGGGGCTCTGACATGCATTCTGGGGTTGATTACGATGATGTTCTCACAGGTATGGACCCAGGGGAAACCTATCAGCTGCCTTTCTAATCACTGCATGCCAACTATTCCCCAGTGGAGAAATGCAAAGCTCCTTCTCATTTCCTCCCAATCCCACCCAATTTAGATTTTATACATGTGACCCTTTCTGCAAGTTGCTAGCAGTGTATCTTTTATTGAAACCAGCTAAATAATTTTGAGAAAATTCTCAGAAATTCAAAGTATGCCAACTTCTTGTAATGTTAGAGGTTACCTTCCTTCTCCAGCCTTCATCCCAGTGTGCTGTGAGGTGCCTTCCCATGTATCCGTAACCTGGTCTTCACGGTCACAGGCCTTTCTTAACGTTCTAAAGCATTATTTTATTTATTTTTATAAGACTGTACTTATATATGTTTTTACTCTTTTCTTTATTGATTAGACACAGTCACAGGAGTGAGCCAGTGGCACTGCTCATTGGAAAGGGGCCCTGGTAAGGCAGCCGCTGCCTCGGCAGCAGACGTGTGTGGCCGGAGGAGCAGGTTCCTGCCGCCGAGCTGACCCGCCCGTCTTTCCCTCAGGAAACTAGAGGGGGAGCCTCCTCTGCTAAAGGACTTTCACCGACTAAGCCCGCGTCTCCATGTCCAGGGACAGGCGCTCTCATCCTACGCCCCGTCGCAGCGCCGCACGCAGGCACCTCCGGCTACAGAGGCGGGAACGGTGAGCACGGCGCTGCAGAGAGACCACTTCCCGTACGAGGGGCTCCTGCTTCATCTCAAGCCATTGGTTAGCCAACTTCCCTTCTTTTCTGTGAGTCAGCACTCCTGTGGCTCTTCCCAGAAGTATCTCCCTCACATTTCCCTTTGTTAAATAGATGTTTCCACAGGTTTTTACATGTGTATTATGTATCAGATATATAATGACATAATTACTGTAATATAATTTAACTGCATAATTAGAATGTATAATTACATAATTAAGACATATAATTACTAAGTTTAAAAATTTATGGAAATTATTTTTTTTTTTAAATGAATAATGCATGCAACGAGGAGGCAACTACTGAAATTCATGATTGGGGCCTTCTAAAAATTACTTCAACTGAAAACAATGTGTAACCGGTAACCAATTATTTCACCTGATGTCTTGAGTGCTTTCAAACATGTCAATGATTTAAAAAAATTTTTTATTAAAATGTTAGAAAGCTTCCCTGGATACAGGAGAGACAAAAGGCGGTGCTCAGGAAGTGTCCCTGAGGCCGCTGCACTCCTGCCCTCCTCCCCAGGCCCGGCAGAAGTTCCTCCTGCCACAGGCTATGGGCACTGCAGTCATTACCCAGCTGGTGTCTCGGTGAATCTGAAAACAGTGTATCTGATTCTGAGCCCTGGAGAGTCTATACTTAGTCTCAAAGATATACTGTTACTTTAAATGTGGATTAAATATCAGTTTCATAATAAGAAGATCTACCTGATTTCATTTAATTTCAATTTAAAGAATAAAAGTTTCTGAAATCGATGTGCATTTTGTCAGTGGAATCATGACGAGTCAACTAAGCTAGATGCTGGGACAGAAACAGCGAGCGGAGGTGTTCTCTGGCCTGTCGTTCAGACAGGCACATGAGCCAATAAATGACATGGAGAGAATCGGAGCAGGAATAGCTTTTGAAAACTTTAAAAAACCTAATGTCATAATTTGGAGCCTGAGGAGATAATCCTCACTCTAGAGCAGCGATCAGGTATTGAATTTCCTGATCCAAATCGGCACAACAGTTGACTAGTTTCTGTGCAAGACAATCCCTACTCTTCAGCCCCATGCTTCCTTCCTACTTATCGATGTCTCTTCTCCCCGCACCTCCTCATCCTGCCGCTGCTTCAGGAGGTGTGTTCTGGGAGGGCAGCCACTCAGTGTGGGAAATGGGGTCACACACACACACACTGAAGGAACATCGCCTGCCCTTCTCATGGGAGCACAGTACATGTTGCTTGACAACATATGCAACCAGCACATCTTCAAAAACCTAAGTTTAACCTGCAAGTATTCCTAAAGATCATCCTCCAATGATTGCGTATCCTTGGGAAGAAAAAGGAAACACATGCACACATAAAAGAACATGCCTCCCAGAGATGGCAGAGGAAGTGCCGCCAGTGGAAACTGCAGGCTAAGTCTGTGTGATGCCCTGCCCGGGCCAGGAGAGCTCTGCGCCTGTCAGAACCGGCCGCCCGCTCCGCAGCTGCTCCATCGCTGGCCGCCTTGTGCATTCACCCGCCACGGCTCCCGTACATCCCCTCGTTAATCACTCCCATCCACGCTCACTGAGCTCCTGCCTAGTATGCCTGCAGCACGGCGCTGGGCATGGACGGTGCCGCAGAGAGCAGGACGGAGCCCTGTCCGCATGGAGTCAGAACCAGAACAGGGCAGCCCGTCGGCACACAGTGGTGCATGAGCCGGGCCAGGGGGGGAGTGCGCGCCAGGACCGCAGTGGAGGACGGCACCCAAAGCCCAGTGACTGCCCCGGAGCTCCCTCCTCTGTCTCCTCTGGGTGCCTCTCCAGATCTGATGGGGTAACCCAAGCTGAACTGCATGTGGCAGAGCGAGTAACCGAGAACCGGCCCGGGGCCAGAGCCGGAGAGGAGAGCCACTCGTCTCAGGAGTCCCACTCCTCCTGCCCCCCCCCCCCCCCTTATGGATAAAAGTCCCGGCATCTTCCCCAACGTGTCTCTCCTGGAAGCCCAGGGCCAGCTGGGCCCAGCCACTGCCCGGCAGACAGTGAGTGAGCACCCAGGCCGGATGCTGGGTCCTTACAGGAGAGTCCCATCAGCTGTGGCCCAGGGTACAGACTGTGCCTTTCGTACCTTCTCAATCATTTTCACCATTTCTGAAGGAAGAGACATGCAGTGGCGTGTGGCAGCGCGTGCAGGCCTCCTGCTTTATCCTGTGCCACGCAGCGGACTGGGCCTCGGAGCTTATCGGAGCATGTGAAGGGCTCCAAGCTCCGCGGGAGCTTCTGGGCTGAGGGGCACAACGCCTGGTAGCCTAACCCCCACACGCTCCTTGTCCTGTCTGCGGGCCTGACTGGCAGCACCAGGGCAGTTCCGTGCACCGTTAGCACACACGGACAGAGGCCGCTGTTAGCATGTGCACGAACGGAATCCTGTCAGCCCAAAGGCCTGGGCAGAACGGGAGTGAGCACGGACGCGAGAGAAAACGGCCCGGGATAAAGCTGCTGCCCGGGCTGCGGGGTCCTGTAAGTCCCGTCAGGTCACAGAGCCCGGGTCTCGGGAGGACGTTGGACCAGCCGCAGAACGAATGAGGCAAATCCCTCCCCCCACCCTTCTGTTCTTCCTAAGATGGGGAACTGTCCCGCCCCAAAGCGCTTTGGCATCTCAGCTGGGAGACAGGTCTTCCTGATAAAAGCCCCACACCGCAAAGTCCGCTCCTCGGTTCCATTTCTTTTCTTTTTCTTTTTGCCCCGAAGTCAGAAGAACCGACCTAACTGCCTGCTGCTGTGGCGCGAGGCCTGCAATCACGCTCACTCTCAGGAGCTGCTGGACATCCGGCGAAAGCAGGCCTCCGCGGCCTCACCACACCACAGGGCCCCCCTGCTCTGCCGGAGAGGAGGTCTCCCAGCCCCCCTTCCTTACCAAGGGGACCCGGCGTAGTTCCACTTACTCCCCACAGGGGGCGCATTCCCCTGCCAGCCAGCAGCTATCCAAACAAGCCAATCTCCGCCCTGCCGGGCCAGAGGGCACCAGGCGCCACGCCTTCCTGTTCCTCCACAGCCCCTCTCGGTCGGTCCTGTGGCTCAGTCTGTCCAGAGTGCAGCCCCTGGGGCCGTACACCCCAACCCCCCCCCGGCTGGGGATGTATGTGAGCAATAAGCAGGTGGGGATCAGGTCTGTGCAGGTCGGGTGTGGCGTGTGGATTAGCCACCCCCAGGAATACAGGCGGGAACCCTCCGTCAGCAGCGGGGTGGAGAGGAGACGAAGCAGCTGCCTGTGCGCGGTGGACTTGGGGGCCCGGGAAGGGGGGTGAACGAGAGGCCAGAGAGCTCACTGCACGGCAGTTTGAGAATTCAGAAATCACACGTCCTCACACTCCGGCCTCCTCTAAACCCCACCCTGACTGTAGTGGGTCCAGACGCTGACGCAGTGCCATGGCAGCAGCAAGGAAAAGTGAACGGAGGCAGAAACCAGGGAGTCACACGCCAGGAGGAAGAGACAGACTGTTCTGGGGTTTCAGGACCCCAGTGACAGGAGGCTTATGCTAGAAAATACGTGTAATTTTGCATCTAATTCATCGGCAGATTCTGTCTGCATCTCACGCTAGTTCTTCGAATATCACATCCCGGGTACCGGAACTCTACCTGTCTCTGTGTGGAAACAAAGTGTGATGAGCAAGAGAACTAATGATTATACTAATGTGCATGTTTGCCTGACAAACGCCAGCCAGTCTCCTCCTCCTCCCCCCTGCCCACGCTAATGGCTGCACCTCAATCAATACACTCAGGAAAGACCACAGAATCAATAGCAGGGCTTAATTTTGCAGAATTAAGAAGTGGCTTTTTTTAAAAAACAAGAAAGTAGACACATTTGCAATAACCACATTCGGAAATATGTTGCCTAGCAACAGGATATGAAAATGATGCCCAGTACCAGGAACTTATTTTCACATACGAAACCAGCTCCCTGCCTTTGCAATGCTGCCACGTACTTTTCCCCAACTAGAACTCCACAGAGACTATTAACACCACCCTTTTCCACAATACACTCTGTTAAACAATCATGTGCTTCTGCTAGTGCACTGAAACACTGAATCTACTTAATGACTAGGCAGTGAAACGGCGGGAGGCGCTCTCTGTTCCCACTGTGGGCTCACAGCTCACTCCCTGGGCAGGAGAATCCCACGGCCACAAAGCGAATGGACCAGGACATTGGGATTCACATGCCCCAGGTGAGCGGACAGGGCCAGAGGGGGTCTCATGTACCTGTGTTTTTTAAAGGGAAAGTAGACAAGGAACTTAAAGAGCATCATTCGTGTTTCCACTTTTCTTTGGGAGATAAAACAAGCTTCTGGAAGGCAGAAAGCCCTTGGATGTGGGAATGAAGACACCACTTTCGTGGGGGGCGGCGGAGAAGGGGAAGCTGCTGAGCCGCCGCCGAGCCCTGGCTGGCCCCGGGGGAAGCTCCCAGCGAGGACGGCTAGCTCCCAGCGCAGCGCTCTGGCGGGAGGGGAGGGGAGCGGCCCAGCCTGGGCTCCACAGGTACCATCTCATGCCATCCTCCCAGGACACGGAGTCCATTTAACAGAAGCAGGAAATGGGCTCAGCGAGATCACGTGATTTACCCAGAATCACTCATCGGGTAAGAGGGAAAGCTGGGTTCAAAGGTGGATCTGTTTTCAACGCCACCACCCCGCTTTGCCTCAGTTGCTATTACTGCTTTCTAGCTTGGGGAGGGGGTGTTCTGGTGTCCAAGGATCTAAGGAGAAAACCTAGTCCCTTGGAAGGAAGGGAGGAAGGGAGGGAGGGAGGGAGGAACTGCACTACACCGATGCTCACTTTAACGTGCACGCTTGCTAGAGTTTTTGCAAGTTTCTTATTCACTGTATGTGAGATGGCTAACTCCTCAGTTTAGGGACACGTGTTGTATTTTGAAAACTATTCTCTGCTGAATTGAGCTTTTTATTCAGGAGACTTCCAGTAATACAGATGGACAACCTGTGGGTCAAAGAAGAGTTAGTCTTACAAAATTTGGCGGGGGTGGGGTTGGGGGGGCGGGGGCAGAGGCCTATCTTATCCTGTCCCAGCGCTGTCTTCCCACACCTGTGCAGGCCCACGGCGAGCGCTCTGCTGTGTGACGGTGTAAGGCCAACCTCACGCACTCGTGAATTTCAAGGTTTCCCTAACAGACTGACTGGCCAGTGATTGTGACTCAGGAGCCTTTGGGACTTCAATCAGTACCGCTGTCTATGAAACAGCCGAGACGGGCAGAAAGACAGGCCTGTTGCCGCTGGATGCTGCTCTGGCGTGGAATGTGCTGTCTAATGGGAAGAGCAGGTGATTACAGGTGAAGACACGCGATGGCAGCTGAGCATCCTTCTGGTTGCTATGCAACCCCAGCCGTCCCTGTCTTACTCAGCCTCTCTAACCTCCCGTTTCCTCATCTAGGAAATGATGACAACACTTACACTGACAGGGAGTCAACAAATATGGATGGCATACCAAAGGGCACAAAGCAACAGACTTACTGCTTATCTGAGCCAGGAAATGAAGATAAGGCAAAGCGGAGGGTCAGTCCAGAAACCGGGGCAAATCGGAAACAGCAGAGGCACGAGGCTCTGAAACTTTCCCGGTGATTGTGGCCACGTGCAGTCTTGGCTTTGGGGTATTTTAAACTTAGTTTCTGAAGAATCCTGTCTACTTACTTCAGTCAACGTGTTTGTACCTTGGTTGCTGTTGCTACGAGAACAAATCACGTCAAACTTAGTGGCTTCAAATAACACAAACTCAAGATCTTACAGTCTAGACGGGCTCACGCCCCAGTGCAGCAGGGCTGTGCCTGTTTTGGAAGCTCCAGTGGAGGACCTGTTCCTGGACCCCACTGGCTCCCGGGGGCCCATTCTCCTCGGCCCCTCCTCCATCCTCAGAGCCAGCAGTGCTGGGCAAGTCCTCCCCATCCTCCCAGCCTCTGGTTCTCGCTCTCCCCTGATGAAGACTGTGATTACACAGGACCAAACCAGATCATCTGGACGATCTCCCCACCTCAAGGTCATCTGATGAGTAACCTTAACCCCATTTACAACCTGCACTCCCTGCCTTGGAACCCAACACCGTCACGTGCCTGGGGCTGAGGATGTAGACATCTTTGGGGTGAGGGGTGGAGGGCGGGAGCACTTCATCCCCCCCCCCCCCCCCCCCCCGCCCCAGTGCGGGTCTGCACATGAGTAATGACTTGTCCACTGAGAGCAACGATGGGTTTGATTTACATGGTGCAGCCAGGGACCCATAAGACGTCTACTGCATTGAGGACGTGCGGTCTAAGGAAGGTGATATATACATAAAATATTAACTACAATAAAAACGGCCCTGACATTTATAGCATGATTTATAGTTTGCAAAGCAATCTGAAATACACTTTGAACAACACAGATTTGAATTACCCAGATTGGCTTATATGCAGTTTTTTTCAATAAACACTATAAATATATTTTCTCTTCCTTACGAATTTCTTTATTTTAAATATATTTTTATTGATTTCAGAGGGGAAGGGAGAGGGAGAGAGACAGAAACATCAATGATGAGAGAGCATCATTATCGGCTGCCTCCTACACTGGGAATGGAGCCCGCAACCTGAGCCTGTGCTCTTAATTGCAATTGAACCCGGGACATTCCTGTCCACAGTCCAACGCTCTATCCACTGAGCCAAACCATCTAGGGCCTTTATATCATTTCTTAATATCATTTTCTTTTCTCTGGCTTACTCCCATATAAAATACAGTGTACAATGCATTTAATATGCAAAATGCATGTTAAACAGCTGTTTATGTTATCAGTAAGGCATCCTGTCAACAGCAGGCAAGTAGTAGTTATGTTTTGTGGGAGTTAAAAGTTATAAATGAATTTTTAACTGCCTGGTGGGGGGGGTGGACCTGACCCCCAGATTGTTCAAAGGTCAACTATATATGTCTTATTGACCTTCAAAACTACTTTATAAGACAGGCAAGACAAGTATTATCATCTCAGATTTATGGATGAGCATCGGAAGCACAGAGGGATTTTCTTAAGGGCACAAAAGTAGCAGGTTCAAACCCAGGTATTCCGAGTTCTGGTCCGGCACTCTTTCCACAAAACCGTATGTGTGTGTCATGTCAACATGTAAAGCCCAAGGAAGCAGCAAGAGATCTGGTTTCTGCTGTGGAAGGAAAAGCAGATGCGAGGGCGTTCAGACCTAACAAAGAACACAGAGTAGGAGTCTCATGGAGCTGAGGGACGCTCTCCCCATCAACTCAGCACCTGCCTGTGACACATCGCGGAGGGAGAGGACAGGAAGGAGAATGGGCGCGCAGGCAGGTCCCACGCCCCTCCCACACAGTGACAGGGAGCCGCTTGCTCCACGTTCAATTCCCCGTGTGAATACATGAGTGCAGTCACAGGACGGCTTTCTCCTGGTGCACACTGGCCACGGTGTGCACGCACACGTAGCCAGAGAGGCCAGGAGAGTGTTAGAATCCTGCACTCCTGTTCACACTATTTTATTCTCCAAAAAGGTACATCGTTTTCATGGAGAATCCAGGATCAGAAAGTTGTTCATTCAGGCCACGACCTCACACCTTTGTTCTGATGCCGTCCCTTTAAAAGCAGCGGATGGCTGTTGTCCCACCCAGAGAGGTGTCGGACGATCAGTGAGACGTGGCCACTGCTGACCACTGGCTTCCACAGCGAGAGCCGTCCCAGTGGCTGCTCAGCCACCACCTCCACCCTCCCCGTTCAGCGGCCTCCCAGGGGCCCCTGGAAGTCAGACATCACAGCCTCCCACCCAGGAGCCCCTGGGGGCGAGAGGCTGAGAAGGCCCCACGCGGCGCGGGTGACACCCCACACAGCACGCTGGACCGCTGGTGGAGCCCCAGCCCAGCTCCCCCGGAGGGGCCGTCCAAGCCCAGAGGCCTCACGCCCTGACCCCAGGGCTGCGCTGAAGGATGAGATGGAAGACGGTCCCTGGAACAGCGCAGTAAACACACACTGTCAATGTGAGCGCATGAAGGAACGTCGTGTGGCTCCCTTTGCTAATTGCCTAACACCGTCCTCACCGGCTGCATACATTACAGAGCCGGTTAATGGCACCGTGAATAACAATCAGTTTACTTTCTGACTTGTATCTAAATATACTTTCTATATGATTTCATCTTTTATTCAGCTGTTTAAATGCAGAACATCTAATTACAGTTCCTATTAGTCAACATTAATTTTTTTTTTTTTTGCCATGAAACATGTGTGATGACTGATTTTCTAAAAACAGAATTCTTCAGCATATGGAACAAATTGTGTTATTAGTAATGTAGTCCCAGATGACTCCGCATTTCAATTTCCTTAATTACTTAGTCATTGCTGATTATGTCTTTTTACAATTCATTATCTCATTTCTTGCAACATGGGCATTTTATTCATTAAGTGTCAAAAGGAAGGGTCTGACCTCATAAAAAAAGGTAATCAGGAAATACTGACATATTTTTAAAAGCCTGTGCGTCCCTCCTTTCACATTTCATGCTCTGTGAGAACACGCTCCGAACACGTCCCGTGCGGAGGGGGGTGCCCCGTGAGGCCGCGTTGGCCGGGCTGGAGGGCGGTGGCCGGGCGGGGAGGCTGCCCGCTGCTCGCGGAGACACGGCTCACGACGCGCACACGCCAGCCCGACCACAGCTCCATCGCCCGTGAAGTTCTCATTTTAAACAAAGTTACTACTTGGGAATGTTGTAGACGGTTGTACTCGTTTTATTCAAAAGCTAAAATGATCTCTTTAAAAATAGCTCTTTCCGTGGTCCTAGGAAACGCAGGGTGAGAAACATTTCCTAAATCAAGAGAGAACCAGCTCTTAATGAGGTGCTGCCTGTCCTCCGGCGGAGTCTGTGGAGTGAGAGAACCGAGCCCGGCCTGGCCCAGTCAGCAGGGCCCGGGTACCACAGCCTCCGGCTGACAGTGGCTCCTGATTCCAGGGAGTTCTGTGCGCCTTGCCTGCGGCCAAAGCCATCGGGAAGATTAAAAAAGGCAAAGAGAAAGTAGAAAAGGATTGAGAGGGCTGAGACTACTAGGAAGTTAAAGGACAGACATACTTTTTTCTGCCTGGTCACACCTTGGGAAGAGCACCCCAGGCTTCCTCAGCTCGCACTTGACTTATAACCCAGATGGAGGAGCTACAGGAACAGAACAAAATGGTGCAGCGTTCAGGGAGCGTAGCTCCAGCTCAGCACGCATCCCCTGGCTGTGCTGAAGTGAGCTAAGCAGGGTATGCCAACGGGACTTGGGCTGGCTTGGTTTCTTTGTTAACCCTCACCCCTGGATATTTTTTCTGTTGCTTTTCAGAGGGAGAGTGGAAGGGAGGGAGGAGAGAGAGGAGTGGGGAGAAAGGGAGAGAGGGAGAGAAAGGAGCACTGATGTGAGAGACACACATTGATTGGTTGCCTCCTGCACACATCCCAACTGAGGGCGGGAGTGAACCTGCAATCCAGGTATATGCCCTTGACCGGGAATCGAACCAGTGGCTCCTCGGTGCAGGCTGACACTGAGCAACACCAGCCAGGGCTGGCTTGATTTTTGTATTTTTATTTTGAACAAACAATTGATACCACACAATCAAAGGATTTGCACCGAGACAAGGAAAAGCTTGCCACAGAGGGAAGTGTTATGACTGTCTGCTCAATACTCATCTGAAAGAGAATGTCTTTGGAGAAAGTTGTTGAAATGTTTTGACATTTTTCCTCCACCGTTTGAAGTGTGTGAGGGGAAGGGAGACAGTTCCTTCTCACCTCCAGCTTACGCAAAAGGTTAGTGAACACACACACACACACACACACACACCCTCTGAGGGCTTTTATTTGACTGGGAGCTTGGGGGATGCCTCATTTAAGCCTGAAAAACCAACAGGGAAGTGGCTGACGGAATGGCCCTGGGTGGATTGCACTTTCTCCTGCAGAGAGAGCAAAGGTGCCAATGGGAGAGGAGAGAGGGAGAGGGAGTGGAGGGAGGGCTGTGGGGAGACTGAACGAGGGGCACTGGCCTCGTCAGAGGAGCCGCAGGTGATGTCCACGGGGGGAATATTTTTGGAACCATTAAAGCATCCAGGAGAGAAAGAGTGTCCTTCCTCTCCCGGAGACAGAGACCCACTAACCTGAGAGAGAGCCGACTCCTGCTCACAGGGCCAGACAAGGACAACTCTTTGGCCCTCACCACCCTCTGCGGCCCTAGCTCTAGCCCAGGAGCCCCAACTGAGAGAAAGATGTGCAGGCCAGAGGCACCTGCCCTCCTCCCTCCCCAGGGATCCCGCCTGCAGGAAGCCCACGTCGGGGGCAGAGTCTTTAAGGGACGTGTGCAGCTCTGACGATGGCCTGTGGCTGGGCATTGTCACTGTTGAAATGAGGCACTCCTGTCCTCGGAACGGCTAGGAAAGCCATGGGAACCGCTGAGACTCCGTTCAGGGGCGAGGGGAGAAGAGGCCACCAAGACAGGTGTCAGGGGACAGCTGGACAAGAGAGGGTCGCTCTGTATCATGCTGAGTGCTCCTCAGACGCGGCAGCTGCATTTTCTATTTGTGGTAAAAGATACACAAAACTTAGCATTTTAGGCATGTTCAATTGTATACTTCATTGTCATGAGGTATTTCACCCGGTTTGCCACCATCACCACCATCCTTCCACAAAAGATTTTCATCTTTCCAAATGGAAGCTCCATCTCCACTCAGTACTGTGTGATGGTTGCATTTAAGGAGTAAATAGAAGAACTCAGCAGAAGGCCTGGCTCTCGCATTTACTATGCTGTTGTGGCTCTTTTACTTTTTATTTATTTCATGTCTGACACTTTTTATTTTTGCATGTGTGGAACTGAGTTTCTGACTACATCATATTCTGTCTGTTTCAAGAACTTCCTTTAACATTCCTTGTGAAATAGGTCTGCAGGTAATAAGTTCTCTCCGTTTGTGTTTGTATTAAAAAACTCTATTTAACTTGTGGAGAGTGTTTTTGCTGAAACAATTCTGAGTTGACAGTTTTTCCTTTCAGCACGTTGAAGATGTTACTTGTCTATTGCTTGCCTGCTCACTCATGAGAAGTCTGCTGAAATCCTCATCCACGGTCCCCTGCTGGCAATGTCTTTTTTTTTTTTTTCCTTTTTCTGGCGAACTTTAAGATTCTCTCTGTCTTTGGTTTTCAGCAGTTAGAACAGTATAGACTGTAGGGTGTATATGTGTGTGCTTGTGTATGTGTGTTTGTACTTATCATGTTGGGCATCCCAGAGCCTGCGCTTCTGGAATATGTGGTTTGGTGTCTGTCATAAATGTTGGAAAATTTATTGTTATTAATTTTATTTATTTTACTTAAAAAATAAATAATCTTTATTGTTGAAAGTATTACTTAGGTAGGCACTTCTTCTCCTCTCATTAACCTCTTCCAGCCTGCTCCCATCCACCCCCAGGCCCTTACCACCCCATTATTTGTGTCCAGAGGTTATGCATACATGCATAGAAGTTCATTGGTTGATCTCTTCCCATCCACCCTTCCCTACCTTCCCTCTGAGGTTCAACAGTCTGTTCATTGTTCTATGATTTGGGGTCTACTTTTGATCATCTATTTATTTGGTTCATTAGATTTCACATATGACTAAGATCATGTGATACTTGTCTTTCTTTGACTGGCTATTTCTCTCAGCATAATACTCTCCAGGTCTATCCATGCTGTTGCAAATAGTAAGGCTCCTTTCTTTTTTATTGCTGTGTAGTATTCCATTGTGAAATGTACAATAGTGTTTTTTTATTTACTTATCTGCTGATGGGCACTTAGGCTGTTTAATTTTGAAAAATTCCTGGCCATGATTTCCTCTGCCCTGTTTTTCTTTTCTCCTCTGGGGATGCCCACTTATAATTGTCCTGCAGGTCTTGGATGCTCTGTTCATTTTTTTTCTTCTCTCACATTTTTATCTCTTTGTTTTCAGTTTGAATAATTTATTGACTTTTTTTTTTTTCTCACGGGTTCTTTCCTCAGCTGTGTCCAGTCTACTGATAAAACCATTCCAGTGTTCTTGGCCTCTCTGCTTTTCATTTCTCTAAGGTCTTATGTGGCTCTCCTTGTAGTTTGTATGTCCCTAGAGAAATTACCTCCGTGATTTTGCATGCTCTCTGTCTTTTCCTTAAGAGCCATTAACATATCAACCACAGCCACCTATGTTCCCTGTCTGATAGCTCTAACATTGGGTGGCAGCTGATTCTGGTTCTAATACTTGCTCTGTCCCTTCTGACTGTGCTATTCCCCTTGATTTTTAAAATAGGTCTCATATGTCTTTGCTGAAAGCCAGACGTGTTGTACGGAGCGGTAGGTTCTGAGGGAACTACGTTCCATGCCTGGAGGTGAGAACCCCTTTCCTTCTGCGAGGTCTTCCGCGTGGAGGTTTGTTAACCTAAGTCAGAGCTGGGCTGGACTTAAAGTCTGCTCTCTGCGTGGCTGAGTCTTCCCCCGTGGCTCTGGTCTTCTCTTTGTACAGCTCCCGGTGTGTCCCACTGCTCTTTCCACTTCGTGCTCGGCACTGTGGTGGCTGAGAGTTGGGCAGAGGGTGGCTGGTTCTGCGTGCGCTGGCTCCCGCGGGCTGTGACCTGAGGGGGCGGAGGCCTTCCTCCAGGCGCCATGGAATGTGAGGCAGCCCATTCCCGCCCTTCCCCGGGCGCTTTTCCTTTGCTCTCGTTCTGCCCCCCCAGGGATGATGGGTTTCCCCAGGACCTCAAGATGCATTTGCATTGCCCTTCTCCGTGAAGATGGAAGCTTTTGTTTCTTAGAAATGACAGGAGAGGAGGCAGAGTGGGTTTTGGTGGGGGTGCCATTCCTCTCCCTGAGCTACAGGGGTCAGCAGGCCCCCCGGGCGGCAGGCCTGTGCCCTTCTTCCTGCAGAGCAAGGTGTCGGGTCCGAAGGAGAGAGGGAGGAGAGGGCCGGGAGGTTGGGCAGAGGCTGCTGTTCCTCTCCCAGCCAACCCCCAGGAGAGGCCCCTCTGCCTGCCCTGGCCTCCCGGTGAGCTCCTGGAGGAGGAAAACCCAAAAGGCCTGCACACCGCCCTGTGCTTTGGCGCCCTCCCGGGAGCCGGACGGTGGCCTCTGGCCATCACTGCACGTTTCCGGCTGCCTCTCCTCACCGGCGCCTGTGCATCCGCATGAGCAAGTGCTCAGGTGGCTCTTTCCTGAAGGTGCAGCCTTTCTTCACCTTTCAGGTTAGCTGGCCGCTCTGTGCCTTCGCTTCTTCTGTGAGTTTCACAGAGGTAGTTAATCTGCCTTTCTCCAGCTTTTGTTCTGATGGAGGAGAGGCAGCCACG
The DNA here is from genome assembly GCF_964339955.1 of Pipistrellus hanaki. Lineage (NCBI taxonomy): Eukaryota > Metazoa > Chordata > Mammalia > Chiroptera > Vespertilionidae > Pipistrellus > Pipistrellus hanaki. Next base: position 53,049,702 of record NC_140514.1, read on the forward strand.
CTCCTCAGGCCCCGCCTTCTGTAGCTCTGAGTTGCCAAGCTGTGTGCCAGCTTAGTTTCCTCTGAGCTACACAACCAGTCTGTGAGGCACAGGATGGTGCCCCAGGCAGAGAAGAAATCACTTAGGAAACTTACCACAGATTATTCTTCATTTTACAGTCATCACAGGTATCATTATGAACTCCTAGTCCACTCAAGTAGATGCCTACCTGAGGCAAAAGTAAAGTTTATACATTTAGATGCCTTTGCGTTTCCATGAAGACATGACTTTAGCATATGTGCAATTACAGCTCTTACTCATTTATGGACCCTAGAAGTTATTTTAAAAAATAAAATAAAATAACTCAAGGCATTGAATAAAATTTAACAAGTATTATGTCCCACACTTGAAAGCATATATTATGTCTTTTTTTTTTTTTTAATGTGTCTTTATTGCTTTTGAGAGAGAGAGGAGGGAGATGGTAGAAACAGAACATCAAAGAGAGAGGAACATCATCGACTGGCTGCCTTCTACACAGCCCCACTGGGGGTCGAGCCTGAAGCCCGCACCTGTGCCCTGATCCGGAAAAGAACTGGTGACCTCCTGGTTCCTAGGTTGACGCTCAGCCACTGAGCCACACCAGCCAGGCTGTATGATGTCTTTAGTCAGTTTTCTCATGAAGTTAAATTTCCAATAAATCATTTACTTATTGAGATGAATGCTGGGTGCTATCAAACCATATAGAAATGAAGGTCTTCTCATTCTAACTGAAATTAAATATATATGTAAATGAAAAATAGGATATTGAAAAGAAACACCCAACCCTTCACATGTCATCCACTCCCCTTCCTGTGTCTTCTTTTAAGGCCCCGTGTGAAGGCCTCAGTTTTGTGAACTACCTCTTTACAGACTTCCCCTGTTTTCACTCACTGCCCTTTCGGCTCCCAGTAGACTTGTGAGTTTTACATTCTCTCCTCAGTCACTAAGTCTTTACGTAGAAAGGATTTAGACTGAAGTAGGAGGGTTCCATGTAATGTGCCAATAAGTAAGAGGGCTGGTCCAAGCCATCTATTAAGTGTACTCCGATGTGAAAATACTGCTGTGAGTTAGAAGTTATGCATGAGTTTTAATCCTTTCTGAGCTCTGAAAAGGAGTCTTGAGAAACACAGTGGACTAAGACATATATTATAAAAATTACTTTGCCTGGGTAATCTGGTTCATAATTAGGCTTACTTAGTATAACCATATACTTATAAAAGCAATGTATAGGCATGAGCTGACATAAATGAACGCGGTTTTACAAGCAGCTAAGACGGCGCAGAGGTTTAAATAAGCACTCTGACCGCACTTACAGTGAGGAAAAGCTGTCACCCACGCGGGAAACACAGGCGCCACCAGGGGGTGTCGTCCGCCTTTATTCCCCGCGCAGCGCCTGACTGCACCCACCTCAGGAACAGCTGGAGAAAAGATCCTGTACTTCTGTCACGTGATTTATAACCTCCTGGCTTTCATTTTTATCCCAAGGAAGCTTTGTCTTTCCAGTTTATTACTGCTTGTCAATCACACTCCAAGTGATTTCTAACACTTTTGTTTTTCTATTAATGGTAAGTTTTAAAGAAATTGTAAAGCAAGTATCTAGAATCTTTAGGGGAGTTTGCTATTAATCCTAGGTTAATCCTTTCCTGTACATAGCCAAGAATCCTTTAGCAAAGGAATTGTTTCTTAGCAGTAAAGATAATCTACAAATATCCCACAATTAGAGTTTACAGACGAAGATTTCTTTAAGTAAACCTCGTCTCTAAGGAATTTGGAAGCACTTCATTATCCGAACAAGAATGGATCGCTAATGGCAGCCAGGTCCAAATTACAATGCCTTTTCCAGTCCCTCACTCACAAAACTCCTCTGCTTCCAGAACCCTGCTTGTCGAATGAAAACACTTTGGTAAAGTGAGACACGCTGACTCACCAAGATGTGCGTATTCACAAATTTATCCAGCAACAGATGTTACAACCATATCAGATAACAAGGGAAAACTACAGTTGTTGTTGTGGGTTTTGTCTTTGCAAAATGAACACTATACTGAGATCTCTGCCGGCTCCGTCCCCAGCCCGTCTGTGGCAGCGCTGTGGTTGGACACAGGAGGGAAAGCGCACATCCTTACAGGGACAGGTGCTGCGGCTTCGTCCCGGGAACCCGCTCTTGGTGTCTCTGGATTCTCCCTCCTCCCCTGCCCCTCTCCTGGGGATAAGCACAGTGCAGGCTACTGTGGGGCAGGGGGAGTCCTCAGAGGTGTGAGGCACAGAGCTCCTCCAATGGCAGAGAAAACAGGCTGATGAAAGAGCCCAGTTTTCAAGATGCAGAACTCGGCAACTAGGGCCCGCATGAGCGCACAGTGAGCGCGGTGTGTAAGGATGCTCGGAGGCATCCTGTGCTCACTGCGCGCCCCTCGACCGGGCTGCAGGCCTGGGTGCTCAGCCGACCCCGGCAGCTTCTCACCCCAGAAGCAATGGACGCAGCACCCCCTGGCTGTGAGAAACGGCAGTACACACACAGTGGTCCCAATACAGTGCCATATGGAGATTTGCTCAGCCTTCCATTTAAAAAGTATTCAGATTTTTAAAAAATCACACTGTAATGTGTTTATAAACGGGCTCTGGAGTCTGCGAGGGCTGAGTTTAGTCCCCAAGTCTCATAATTGCTGTGTGTGAACCTCCCCATATCTGAGGTTCCTCTTCCATCGGAGGGAAATGACATCACAGGGAAAAATGACATCAGGGGAAAATGACATCATAGGGGGGAATGACATCATAGGGGGAAATGACATCAGGGGGGAATGACATCATAGGGGGAATGACACCATAGGGGGAATGACATCATGGGGGAATGACATCACAGGGGGAATGACATCATGGGGGAATGATATCATGGGGAAATGACATCATGGGGGAATGACACCATAGGGGGAAATGACATCAGGGGGGAATGACATCATAGGGGGAAATGACATCATGGGGGAATGACATCAGGGGGGAATGACATCACGAGGGAAATGACATCATGGGGGAATGACATCACAGGGGGAATGACATCACAGGGGGAATGACATCATGGGGAAATGACATCATGGGGGAAATGACATCATGGGGGAATGACATCATGGGGGAATGACATCACAGGGGGTCATTGTGAGGACTGAGAGATACTAGATGTTCCGGGCACAGTGAGCCATCACTACAGGTTCAGCAATGCCGTCACTGATGTTTCTATTGTGTGAAGCCATGGAGTCTGCTCTCGTTCGATCCTTTGACCTCAGAGAAAGGGAGGCTAACACGCACTATTGTTTCACCGGCTCTTGATGATTCTTAGAGCTGACAGGCCCGGCACACATTCGGCGAGGGACTCCAGTGCCCCAGGCTGCTAAGACACTGGGGCTTGGGTAGAACAGGGCGAAGGAACACGTTTTTAAAAAGCTCAAACCAAAATGATGGCTGCTCTGATTTCCTAAACATTTGTTCTAATTCACCAAAGCCTGTGCTCACCGCCTTCTCATTTCCCCTCCATTTGCATACGCTTGTCTTTGATGTGGCCACACTTTAAAAATACATCATTAAGCAGACAGGCATGTCCCCCCTGGAGCTGGCCCTCTTAACAAATCTCCTTTTGTGTTCTTTTGTGCCGGAGTGATTAATCATCTCAGCCATCCAGGGCTGCTGCTGATGGGTGGGTGACTCCAGTTACCACGGCCCCTCCCCTCCTCGCCGCTGGAAACATGCTAGGAATCTGCACTTGGGTTTTTATCCGCATCACAGCGGGCTCCTCGCTTCGTACAGTAACTGGCCAACCTCCCAGAGAACTCGGGTTCATTTCCTGCCTTTTCCAGAGTCTGGGGGTGTGTGTGTGCGGAGGATAATGAGGGACGGTCAGTGAAAAACAAGGGAACAGAAAGTTAGAAAGTCAGAATGGTAAGTGCCTATGAGGCAGAGCGGAGGAGAGGTTTCTGCCCTGCTGAGCAGAGGGCCTGGGGCTTTATCTCATTCTCCTTTATTTTATCCTCCGGCAGGATCCTCTGTGCCGCCTGTGGCCGGTTTCTCTCCCTCCTCCTCTCCCCTCTGGTTCTGCATGGAGCCTTCAGAAGGCTTTCGGATTGGAAGCGAGTCTTTGGCTCAGCAGGTCTTACTCGGTAGTTTGGTTTCCTGAGAGGCGGCCGAGGTCGGTTTTGGGGGCTGTTCATTTTTCAGAAGCTGTTACTAACATTTTCAGTGAGATTTTTAGGTTCTGGTTTAGAGAGCCTGTTCTCCACCATTCCCACCACAGACAGACCCTGCTAACTGAATTCAAACATGTTTTTAAAAGCTGGCCACAGTTATTGCCAGAGAAGGGAAAGCTAAAATGGCTCATAAAGTAAGCATGCAGATGTAACTATTTTGACAATATTCCATTAATTAGTATGAAATTCTGGAATGATTTTTTTAAAATGTACTTTACATAGAGAAATAAATCTACATTTGAGACCATTAGAAGGTATTTAGCAGTAGCTGAGGATTTAAATTAATGTTTAATAAATCCATAATAAGCATGCTGATCTCAGGATTTTAAAATCAGGTTCAGAAGCCCAACCAATGCTCCTAGAGAAATACTTAAAAAAAAAAAAAAAAAAGAGACAAGAATATAAAAACCTTATGTTTAATTCCACAGAATCACAGACCTCTAATTTAGAATTACAATTTAAAAAATTAGGCACTAAAATAAAAACATTGTAATGGAAAAGCTGTAATAGCAGTGAATTGTCCATAGATTACAACTTCTATAACTTTCTAGGAAATTCAGAGAGAAAGATATCCTTTGCACAAATAGCTCCCCTCCCCTAGTGGACGGGCAGGGGAAGAGGGAAACTAGGATGAGTAAGTCACTAATCACCCAGGGTCAGCAAATGGCAATTGTTTCCAAGCTCAGTGTCTGCAGACAGGCCCAGGCACCTCTCCTGATTTCCATCCAACCCCAGGGGCGTGGGGAAGCAGTGCTGGGTGGGAGGCCCCGCAGCGGCCCCAGGCGCCAGGCAGCACTGGGCCAGGGCAGGGGGGCAGCACTGGGCCAGGGCAGGGGGGCAGCAGTGTGCCAGGGCAGGGGGGCAGCAGTGTGCCAGGGCAGGGGGGCAGCACTGGGCCAGGGCAGGGGGGCAGCACTGGGCCAGGGCAGGGAGGCAGCCTGTGCCAGGGCAGGGAGGCAGCCTGTGCCAGGGCAGGGAGGCAGCCTGTGCCAGGGCAGGGAGGCAGCACTGGGCCAGGGCAGGGGGGCAGCACTGGGCCAGGGCAGGGGGGCAGCACTGGGCCAGGGCAGGGGGGCAGCACTGGGCCAGGGCAGGGGGGCAGCAGTGTGCCAGGGCAGGGGGGCAGCACTGGGCCAGGGCAGGGGGGCAGCACTGGGCCAGGGCAGGGAGGCAGCCTGTGCCAGGGCAGGGAGGCAGCCTGTGCCAGGGCAGGGAGGCAGCACTGGGCCAGGGCAGGGGGGCAGCACTGGGCCAGGGCAGGGGGGCAGCAGTGTGCCAGGGCAGGGGGGCAGCACTGGGCCAGGGCAGGGGGGCAGCAGTGTGCCAGGGCAGGGAGGCAGCCTGTGCCAGGGCAGCAGGGCCCACGGGTCAGAGTGGAGCGAGGCACGAGGCAAACACCTCACCCTCAAAAGGCAGTGAATCTGGGAGGTTCAAGAATGGCGACACCAGGCCACCCATATTTTATATCTGAGGGGTTGTTTTAAGCTTTCCTGTGCGTGTGCAATAGTCATCTGCGGAGAACTGGTATAATTTCACACCCCTCAACTTAAAAAAAATAACACAAAAGACTGTGTGGCTTAATGATAATAAACACAATTTTAAAACGAATGTCTCGATCACTTTGGATAGATGTGTTTTAATGCGTTCTTGTTCCAAGAATTGCTTTACACAGAACGTATTAACCGTGGAAATAGCTTGGAAATAGCTTTGACTTTCAGCCCTTGATTCTATGAGCAGCAACAAAGTAATTAACCGAATTATCCCTGCGAAGTTATTATCCTGATTCTCCAACTTGTACATCACACTCATTAGCTACCCAAATGAAAAACGCAGGCTCATGGGAGATCACGGGCGCGCAAGAGGTGGGTGCGAAGGCGCTGAGTTCCCTTCAGGAACCTCAGGCAGAGCGCTGGCTCCCTCCATCCCACCGCAGGGAGCAGGGAGCAGGGGGCAGGGAGCAGGGAGGAGGGAGGAGGAACTGGGAGGAGGGAGGAGGAGCAAGGAGGAGAGAGAAGGGAGCAGGAGCAGGGAGCAGGGAGCAGGGGCAGGGAGCAGGGAGGAGGGAGCAGGGAGCTGGGAGGAGGGGGGAGGGAGGAGAGAGGAGGGAGCAGGGAGCAGGAGCAGGGAGCAGGGAGCAGGGAGCTGGGGGCAGGGACAGGGAGCAGGGAGGAGGGAGCAGGGAGCTGGGAGGAGGGAGAAGGGAGGAGGGAGGAGGAACAGGAGCAGGAGCAGGGAGCAGGGAGCTGGGACAGGGATTAGGGAGCAGGGATGAGGGAGCAGGGAGCAGACTGCTCGGTGCTGCTGCTGTGTCTCTCGCTCCAGGCAACATGCAGCCTCACAGGGCGGCCGTGGAGAGCTGAAGTTTTAAATGAACACCTCAACCTTTCATTAAAGGATGGGGAGGAAGAGACAGATGGGGAGCAGGGACAGACACTGAGCAAAAGGTCAAAGTCGTTGGTTTCACCCACTTAGTCGGTATTTATTAGACATCTACTAGCCAGTCACTGGTGCCAGCCCCTGGAGTGACTGCCAGCCCAATGGGGTGAGGAAGATCTTGGTGGCTCAGTAAGAGGAGGGGTACCTGGGAGACAGGGAATCGGAGCATTAAATCAGACTGGGGGAGTCAGGAAGGGTCCCTGGAGGAACTGAGGTCTCAGTGGGCCTGGCAGGTGAGCAGTGGCTGGAGTGGGGTGCGGGGTAGACAGAGCCTGTGCTGGGGGCTGGAAGGAGCCGGAGTAAAGCGCGGGGGTGAGGGAGGGCGGGCAGCACTCGCTTTGGAGTGCAGCATGGAGTGGGGTGGCCAGGGCAGTGGGGGAGGAGCCCTCTGCCCACAGGGAGAGCGGGCAGGAGGCACACACTAGGCAGAAGCCTCCAGGGGGCTCAGGACTCTCTGGTGGGAAAGGGTCAGGATGGTGGCAGAACCAGGAAGGTGGCTGGGGTGAGGAGAAGCGGGTGGGAGGCCTATGGACAAAGGAGACAGAAGGACGGACTTGGTGAGGAGCTGAGGGAGGGCGGGAGGCGGGACAGCGGCTGCAGGAGGCGCGGGGAGGCCGAAGAGAGCCTGGGGGAGGCCTCCATGCCACCGCAGTGGCACACGGGAGCAGCTGGCCTGGTGGACATGGCACTCAGGACAGCGCTGGGCCCACACCCACGCGGGACTGTGACGGCCCGGGTGCCAGAGCAGCGGGAGGCGGCAGCTCCTGAGGAGGCAGAGCCAGCCCACGTCCCAGGAGGGCAGGGCGAGGAGGCCAGGAAGCGACCACGCGGGGAGCAGAGCGGGGGTCAGAGGCTGAGGGCCGGCCTGAGAGCAGAGCCTGTGGCAGGGCATTGGGGTCCCCGGGGGCCACAGCGAGGGCTCTGCCTCCGGCCCAGCCAGCGCCCCGGGGACACGGGAGGCGTCTCAGGGCGCGGTGAGGAGACTCCGAGGGCAGCGGTGCCCCAGGAACCTTCGTATTGTTAGTATTACTACCACTCCAGCGGATGTTTTAATATTTTATGCTTCTTAATTAGTACCCCCAAATAGTCTTTACTAAAAGACCCCACATATAACAATGCACAAGTCATTTCAGAACAGCACTTAAGAGAAATCCAGATTAAGTGTCCAAGGCTCTGAAGACTAACCACGGACACAGACTATAGTGGTGAAGGCCTGGGGGTGGGGGGCATATGTCATACTTTCAACAATAAAGATACATTTTATAAAGGACATTCCAGACCCCTGGCCGCCGCACACTCCATCAGCACCATGCCCCCGCACCCCCCTGTGTGCCAGCCCGGGTCAGCGGGAGGCACCCGCTCCACGGCTTCCATCAGAACCCGCCCTTTAGGGCAGAAAATGCATCCCACGGACTGCCAGCTCCTCTGGCTGCTAACACTGGCTTGATCTCTCTTCCCAAGGTCCCGTAAATGCCTCTGGGACTCTCACGGTGCAGATTCGGGGAGATGTAGAAAGGCGAGAAGCATTCCCTCTCAATGGAGGATCCAGACCTCCAGCCCCCCGAAATGTCTGGGCTCAGAACAGATCCTGCAGAGGGGTCTCCTGCCCCAGCCCCACTGGACACTGACCACCTGCGAGTGCAGCCAACTGGCCAGAACACAGGGGCAGGCCCTGGGACCCCTCCCAGACATGGGCGCCCTCGGCAGGGGGGGAGCCATGTGAGTAGTTTGCGGTTTCAGCTGAAAGGACAAATAGAATAACATCTATTGAGAATGCAAACAGCGGCCCTGGCTGGTTAGCGCAGTTGGTGGAGTGATATGCCAAGGCTGCAGGTTCAATCCCTCCCTGGTCAGGGCATCTATAAGAACCACCAGTGAATGCCTCGGTAAGTGGGACAACAAATCAATGCTTCTTTCTTTCTTGTTCTTAACGCTCCAAAATGATTTAAAAATATTTTTTAAAAAAAAATTCAAAGCAAAACGCTGCCCTGTGAAGCTAATTTCTCTTGGGCGAGTAGAGTAGGTTTTTCTCAGTGAATTTCTCACCTGTGTCCCGCTGACTTTGGCTTTGATTTGATTTTACGACAATGAGTAATGGGACATGCCAATGGGCTCTCCTATAGCTACACCTGCACTGGTTGTGCCATTTGTGGGCTTCGTTTAGTCACCAGTAAAATCTCTACTGTTTGAAACAAAAGAAGGAAATGATAAGGAAAAGCTGGTCTGGTCTGAAGCAGGGGAGGTTCGACGTAGGCCCAGCTCTGCAAAGGACCCAAAGTCACTCACAACAAGCGTCCTCTTCCTTCTCTGGTTTCTCTCAAGTGGCTCACACGTTCATGTGGGCCACGGAGCATGGGGACCTTCAAGCCAAGGCTCCTCTCGGCCCACCACCCAGGCTCTGCATACATGATATGTGTGTGTGTGTGTGTGTGTGTGTGTGTGTGTGTGTGTGTTTGGGTGGGTGCTTCATGTGACAAGGCGCTCAGCTCTCTCCTCACTCGCAGTCTCCCAGGTCACGCTGGAATCCTGCCCAGGAGGTGCCTTAGTTTCCAGAAAACCAGGGAAAAGGAGTTCCCTTTCTTTGTTGGCAGTCTGTTTCATTACTGTGTCAGAAAACGGCGTTGGGTCTCCAGAATGTAAACCACCACAGTTACCCGCTTCAGATAAACGGAAATGCAACTCTATGTAGATATTCATCGTGAATATTTCACGGGACACTGGCACTAAATTAGCGACTTGAGATGAAAGCCAAGAAGGTCAACTGCTCAGAGCTGCACTGAAATCCACTCTGAATTCCCCCCTTAACTCCCAGTCGGAATCCCAGCTCCCGTCCCCCGTTCAGAGGCTCGTCCTGTCAGGCACGCTGCCCTCACCGGCGCGGACCAAACCTGCCGGCATAAGATGTGTGCATCCCAGGGCCCAGCCCTGCACAGCCCCATTAAGTTGTAAATGGCTTTTATTTGCTGAACAAATGTTAACGCCATTCTACGCTAATGGGTAATGCAACGGAAAGCACCTCCGTACCATACACCGGAGCCTTTACGGTGAAATACTGTGTGACGCAGAGACCATCTGTGATAAACAGATGCCAGCCTGAGGGCTTCCCGCCTCACGCCCATCTTCACAGAGCTCAGTGCTAATGTCTCCCTCGGCTAAGTGAGTTTTTCAGTAGCACACAGATTTATTAAGTCCTAGGATTAAAATGCTCTGAGTAAAAATAAAAAATAATTACCCTTTAGAAGATAATGTAATATTTAAATGACTCGAAAACAGTCACCTCAGAAAAAAAACATTAGAGAGGCGAGAGAAAAAGAAGTTTGGAAATAAATTGGGAGCCCTGGCTGGAGGGCTCGGCTGGTTGGAACATTGTCCCGTACACCAGAAAGGTTCCAGTTCCATTCTCGGTTGGGGTGTACAAGCGGCAACGGATAGATGTTTCTCATATCGATGTTTCTCTCTCCCCTTCCTCTTTCTCTAAAAATCAATAAAAAATATCCTTGCTAAGGGTTAAAAAATAAATGATGTTGGTAATATTGGCCACAGAACCTCTATGAGTTAAAGTGTACAAACACATGATCCGGCACTTCTGAATGGTAAACATGTAAAAATGCACAGGTGGTATTTTTGAACATTTATGAACTGGGGACTTGGGTGTGTGTGTGTTGCTTCTGAATTTAATAAAACACCGTAGCTGTTGGAAAGAGGAGGGGGGGGGACTGGTGCCAGGCGGTGCTTGTTACAATCACAGCTCTCCCATCGCTAACTCTTTGACCTTGGGCAGGTTATGCCTAACTTCTCCCCTCAGTGTCTTCACCTTTGAAATGGGGATGCTAACACTGCCCCCCTGTGGGCACTGTGAGGCTTCACTGCGTTCGCACATGCAAGGAAGTGAGTGTCTCCATCGTCAGAAATGTTAGCTCTCCAGCATTTGGCAGTGGTTACAGGATGTCACACCTACTGCTAATGAGAAGAGATCTGAATGGAAACTGTGGCCTGACTCACACACTGCGGCCTTCCTGTGACTTCTCACTGTTCAGAGACCTCACCGGCTCCGTCTTCTCAGGATCGGACTCCCCCAGCCTCTCCACCGAACCAGCCTTCCAGTATGTCACCAGTGGCCTTCCTGTCCTTTGTCCCCTCCAGCGGGTGGTTCGCCATCCTTGTCTCTCTGGTCCCCTCGGAAAGTCTGAGCGCAGGGGAGCTGACACGCTCTCCATGGGTTCTATGGTTTTACAGTCACAGTTTCCCCGGTGTCTCCCACCATCCCTCTCACCTCCACTGGCCCCCCGATCTCTCCAGGCAAATGCACCCATTTCTGTGGTTTTATCACCAATATGCTCATTAATCCAAATGTTGATCTACAGCTGAGTTCTCTGTTCTGAGCTCCAGACCCAGGTATGTTCATTTACATTCTCCTTGTTACTGGAATGTCTCAAAAGGTATTTTAACCTCAACATGACTAAAAATAATTTATGATTCCCCCTCTCCCTCGAAGCCAGCATCTCCCACCCTGCCCCCATGCCTGTGAGTGCCCCACAGAGCGTCTCCGCTCTGGACACGGCAGCAGCTCCACTCCTGTTCTTCCTCCCTCTTGCCCTCAGTCCATTCCCCGTAGCAGCCAGGGGCGCATTTACGTTGCCACATGATGACGCTGCCCCCGGCTGAGTCCTTCACTGGCTCCCGGCCTATGAGAACTTGAACATGGCGGAGAAGGGACTCTAAATCCGGACGCCGGGACCACAGTGTGGGAGCAGTACCGATACAGAGCGCATTTGGCTTCTCCTAACTGCCTTTATCCACTCTGGCCTGCCCCGGCTTCCTGCGTCTCTGACCAGCCACGCTCTGGCATTTCCTCTGCTTGGAACCCTCGGCATCGCATTCCTTAGGCTGACTTCCTGTTCACCCTCCAACTTCCGTTCAAGGTTGCTTCCTCGGGGAAGCTGTTCTGGACCCAAAACGAGGCCATGTGCCCTATGATAAGGAGGCTGCCATAAAGCCGTGTTTGTCACAATTAACATTCTACTTTATTTGTAAAATAAAAACTTGCTGTATTTCTGTAGAGTTGAAGAGGGCATGTCTGGTTGGCCCACCATTGTTCCCCCAGTACCTCCGTTGTGGACAGGGCATACTAACCCGTTAATGAATATCGCAGTTTTCATCATTTTAAGGCATTTTTTGATGGCCCTGGTCTTACTGCAGAACAGAAGGGAGCCTTCACTGAACAGTGATGGCCGTGAGTAACCACTTCGGTGACCTGGGATCAGGGGAGAGAGACTCACAGGGACAACCGGGCTCCGCCAAGACCAGCCACGGAAGCCAGTGTTGAAAGGGCAGGGCACCGCTCCCATGGTTTACGGCCAACAGAACGTCTGTGAGCTGCCAGATGATACCCACCCTCCCTTTTGGAGGGTTCTTTCACTCACTCACTGGGTAACTTATCCACAACAAAATCGTAATTCTAAATTCCAGACTCTGGGGCCACCGTGTAGGAGCAATGCTGATGCACATCAAATACAGACACACACACAACAGGCTGCAGCCGAGAGCGCGGTGCTGGTTCGCAGGAGAGGACGTGCTTCGGGGCAGAGGGAAGGCGGTCCGGAGAGTGAATGGCGTGCGGAGGCAGGGGGCAGCCAGGAAAACAGCCCAGGAGAATCGGGAACACTGATAGGGTCTTTGAGGAGCTGCCTAAATACCAATACCTTAACTACCAACGCCTTGGGCTGCCAGGCCAGGAGAGAGGCAAAGGCTCCGGGCAGCACTGTTTCCCCGGCTCCGCACTCCTCTCACCCGCCCACTCCCATGGGCTCCAGGAGGGAGGCACAGAAAGCTCCGCTGAGCTAAGGAAGGCATGGCCTCCGCTGCCCTTAACCTGGCATACGCAAACCAATCCACGATCCGGTCGGTCCAGGCCTTCCCTTTTACTCACACCCGATTCAAGGTGGGCGGTGGCAGCGGTGGATGGAACAGGGTCAGAGTCGTGGGAGGTAGCAGTGGGGTAAGGAGAATGAGGCTCTCACCAGCTCTCTGAAGGAAAAACACAAATGCTTTACCCCCTGGGAGGCTTCCTCGGGGAAGCTGTTCTTGAGCACCTTTGAGCTTGCCCTTTGGTTGCAGCCTTCAATTTATTCTGGGTACACTGTACATTACTTAACTACATCCTTTCGGTCTGTGCATTACTCAAGCTCTCACTCGAACTTCAAGCTCTGTGTGGAGTATGGAGAAGAAGGGTCACATGACAGTTCTTCCATCTCCTCAGAGAAGAAGGAAAGGATAGAGAGGCAGTGTTTCAAACAGCAGCACCCAAGAGGCCCGCTGTGCTCTGGCATTGTTATTCGCAGATGGAAACACCATAACCCACCAAAGGAAGGTGGCCTAAACAATGGATATTTGGACTCAAAAAGGAAAGTACATTGAAAGGGAAAATTGGAAAAGTACATCAGCATTTTACACTATCTGTTCTTTAATCTGAAACAAAACTCTCCAGGACCGAGAAAACAGATAAAAAAATATAAGCTGTATTTTTTAATATATCCTTAAATGCCAGAAAAGAAGCCACCCGCTTTGAAAATGTTTTCTATATAAATCTCTACCAGAAAAACGAAAGTCAGTATTAATTCAACAAATCGAACTTTAATTCATTATTTTGGTCAACTTGAGTTCCAAGATTTACGTATGACACAATGCTTTCTGGGAAGAAAAAATATCCTGTCCCGGAAAACGATCCGATGGCTAATGTAAAGTTCAACCAAATAATTATATTACCGTAATTCACTAGAAATTCAAGAAAAAGTGTGTAGGGTGCCCAAAACTTAGAAACATATAAAAATGAAGTTTTTTTCCTCCCTTTATAAGGAAGACCATACCATCTGGTCTAAGTTATCTTGGTGTTCTGCCGAATGCAGTGTCAGCTTTCTGTAAATTATTAGGTTACACCCCTAAAAATAGGAGTGAAGAGAAAAAAGGGATGAAAATGACACCGTGACTATAAGTTTGGACACGCAGGCGATCAGTAACATGGGACAACAGCCCAGCCCAAGTGCCTCTGGGTATGAAAGGGTTCACGGAGGACATCCGCTCAATATGCCGATGGCGAAAAGGGCAGGTTTATGAGAGTAACACGCAAAGTAATAACACGCAAAATGATACAGAAGTAAATTTCCAGACTCCAAGACACCACTTCGTCAGAGTGCTTCTGATTCCAGTTGCGTTTAGGGGAAAAAATACCAAGGCAACCCCACCCGATTGGAAAGTACAGATTATTAAAGATGCTTCTAAACGTCTCCTACAACCGGGGTCCAAATGGGAGCACAACCATGTATTTCACCTCAACTCTGTTCCCCTGTCTCCCAGCTAATCCTGTGAACACAGGGCCATCCCAGCCAGGCCCCGGCCCCCCGCTGTGGAGGGCTCCCGGATCTCTAAGGAAGTGCGGCTTCACAAGGAGGCACCTAGGCAGCTTGCGTGATTCCTCCCAGAAAAGGTAATGCCCAACACGACGACCGGCGCCCTCTGAGGTGCAGCCCCATGACTGCCTACCATCTGGAATCCCGTCCCGCCCTCTGGTAAGATTGGTAAAGGATCATCCTTACCCGGATTATCTCCTCCACACAGCTGTTGGTTTCCCCCGGTCTGCTCTCCTGAAAGCAGAGGAAAAAACACAAGAATTAAAGCCGGATAGACGAGATTTATGGTTACAAAGAAAAGATGGCACGTTAGCTCCTAAATTCAACGGAGTTTGGACTCGAGGAAATGCCTACACTGGGACCTACCCCTAAACCCCATTCCTTCCTCTCCCAGCCTCTGATAACCGCTAATTTACTTCCTGCCACTATGACTTTATAAATTCTGGACATTTCATATAAATGCAATCACAAAATACGTGGACTGTGTGTCTGGCCATTGTCACTTAGGATCATGCTTTCAAGGTTCATCCACGTTGTCCCCCGTATCAGCACTTCCCTCCTTTTTGTGGCTGAATCATACTCCACTGTATGGATGTACCGCTTTGTGTATCCGTTCATCAGCTGGCGGGCATTTTGTTGTTTCCACTTTGGCTACTGTGATAGCACGTCTGTGAGCTGTTGTGTGCAGGTTTTTGTTTGGGATGTAACTGGAAGTGGAATTGGTGGCCATATGGCAGTTCTCTGCTGAGCGTTTTGAGGAACTGTCAAACTGCCTTCCCCAGTGTCTGTCCCATTTCACATTCCCACCAGCAGGCTCTGACTTCTCCACATCCTCACTGACACTGTTATTCTCTAGGCTTGTTTTGGTGGCAGCTACCCCAGGGCAATGAAGTGGTGTCACATTGGTCAGTGACGCTGAGCATCTCCAGGTACATGTTGGCATTTGCATCTTCTTTGGAAAAATGTCCTTTTCCATTTTTTAAATTGGTTGTTTATCTTTTTATAGTTTTGTTCTAAGAATTCTTATTATATTCTGAATATTAGACCTTTTGTCAGCTGTATGATTTGTATATATTTTCTTCCATTCTATGACTATACTCCCTTGATAGTGTTCATGGATGTACATTTTTAACTTTGATGAAGTCCAACTTACCTGTTTTTTTTTTTCTTTATTGTTTTATTTTTGGTATCATATCTAAGAAACTGTGGCTAAATCCAAGGTTATGCAGATTTACCCATTTTACCTGAAGAGTTTTACAGTTTTAGTTTTTATATTTAAGTCATTAATCCAATAGTTTGAGAACTTTTAGATAAAGAAACATTATCCTTGTATAGATTATTCCATTCTAGACTCCTTATTAAAAGATCAATAACAAAATGTGTAAGGCACAGCCACAGCAGCTAATGGTGCATGAACACAACATACATGTCCATCCTTATAAATAAAGAAAAACTGTGTTAGATATCATGACAGAATTAGCAATACTATTTCATTGCCCTCTCCTACACTCACCCTTTCTTCTGTTCTTTTAAAGGTTACAGTTTGGTGACATACATCTAATGAGTCCCCACTCCACCCCCCAGACTTACTCCGGACTTCTCTGGAGATGTCACTATGCTGACACTCTGATCAAACTGGCTCAGAGAGCTCTTTTGGGAACCTGACCCAAACCTGCTTCCTTTCCAGGGCGGCCTGAGGAACCGTCACACATGCTGCCTGTAAATTCTGACTCAGGCACGGGCTTGACGGCCCTTTGAAATGATCTTTAGAATTTAGTGGTGGGAATGACGGTCTCAATTTAAAAAAAAAAAAAAGTTTCCTTAAACCAACAACCATTTCTCTTACTCTACTTCCAAGTCTAAATCCTTTCCTACCATGTAACATTCGGGTAGAGCAAATACTCCATTCTCAGTGTATATTTTCCACCCTAAAACAATGAATCAAGGAAAACTTGATTTCATGGTCTCCTGGTGGACTCACCCAGATGCACAGTACACTGAAAGGAATCATTAAATTAAACTTTGGGTTTGACCCTTAAAGCTAAGCTTCTCCTGAAAGTAGATTTATATACATGACAGGGTGCTCTTATAAGTTGCTCTCCCTGTAATTCTACTCTGAAAAGGGAATGCCCGGAGGGAAATGCAGTGTAGATGCCCCAGAGTTAGAGTATGTACAATTACTGCGGTGGGTCATCTCAGGGAACTCCAACCGTGAGCTCTGATGGTCTAGAATGACATCAGGTCTTCTGTACCAGGAGGGCCCCTTGCAAAGTTGAGGAGGTGAGACCAGACCCAAGGACTTCTAAGAACAGTCTCAGGCAATCCTGGCCTTAAGGTACAATGTGGAAGTCCTCAGCAGGGGAAATCTCTGGCCTTTTCTGAAACAGTTCTGACTCCTGGTGTTACAACAAGTAGAACCTGAGTAGGGTAGTACATTGGGTTTGAATCTCTAGGAACCTGTCTAGAATGGAGTGGATGCATGAGATATGGTATTAAAGAAAGTCTGAATGAAAAGGAAGCCTAGAATTCATTTTAGACCACTCAATGACTCTAGCAGATGGAGAACCGTGGCCCAGAGGAATGGAGGACTTTGTTCAAAATCATTCAGGTGGCAAGGAGTAATCAAGGCAGAATCCACATACATCTCCTCAACCCCAGTTCAAGTTTAGAACTGCCTCAACTGGAGGTCACTGTCATGTTTGAAAGGAAAGAACGTGGATTGTGCTGGGGTCAATTTCCCCCTTCCTTTCAACGCTGCAAATTCTCCAACACTTGGTCACTCTGTCTCTCCCTCACTAGCTTCTGACATCGCATGCGGAGACCAGAGCAGGAAGTGATGGGAGAGGAAGTGGAGAGAAAGGGTTAAAACTACTATCCCTTCTCTGGCATTAAAGAAGGAGAGACAGGACTTGTGTGCTCTGAGACTGGAGGGCAGAATTCCCCCTCCTCTCCCAAACACACAGAAGGGGGAGGGGGGGAGGGCTGTGCTGACAGTGTGTAGGGGTGAGGGGAGACCAGAGGGCCCTTCACCTACTTGAGACCTTTCTCAAATCTGGTTTCAGTTGCAGTTGTGTGCTTGGATTATAATTACATTTAAAACTTTCAGTGTTTATAAACAAGATTGAAGCATGCCTGTAATTTACATCTCCAAATTGGAGTTTATTTTCTCACAGCAAAGTTACTGCTTCCCTTGGAAAGGTACCCACTGAGAAGCAGGGCTGCACAATGCAAATGTTAATCACTCCGGGTTTTCTGAGGGTTTGTAGCTGCTGCTTCACGCTGAGCCGCTGAGCTGTTCTTATTTACTCCGACTTTGATGAACCCACTCCATTCTGCTATCATTACATTTTGGAATCTGTCATAACAGTCTCACCTCATTGAATCTCCAAGTAAACTTCAATTAAAAGCGAGCAACCCCAGCTGATTCTCCTCCACAGCCTGGCTTGTCACGTTCCTTTTCCACGGAACTGCTTTCCCCAAATCCTACCACTTAAGGATGCACACCACACGCCCTGCCAGGGAAATGCGAGGAGCTGAGTACAGCAGGCCTCTAATAATGTTGTTTCACCCGTCAATTTGTTCCAGTATCGACGAGACGCCATAGAAACTTAGCTCTTGTTTACATCAATTAGTCTATGGTAAAATTTCACTATACATCAGCTCCTCTTAAAGTCACCAAACCTATTGACCACTGAGTGAGGACTTACTGCAGAGCTCAAGAAGCAGCCAGAGCTGCTGTCAGTGAGAGCAGAGCCCCTCATTACCATGCCAGGCACAGCGCCCTGGAAGAAGCAAGCGAGGCTTAAGGAGAAAACACTTGATCAAATCAGTGGGAAATGGCATTTCACTGCAGAGGCGATGAAGCCTGTTTTAAAAAATAGCTTAACTCTTCATCGGACACATTTAATGCAGAACTTCCATTCTAAAATAAACTACTTTACAGTCACAGCGCCTTTGTCTGCAAGCTCTCAAAAGGCCCTCAAGCGTTTAGAAATTATCACATGCACCCTCTTAAATACTTCTCCAGAAGTATTTTAAAATAAATCTTACTATTCTCGATTTACAGGACACCTCAGATACGTAGAAATTAAGTGTGCCATCAATGCCACCAAAACAGTGGGCCAAGGTCTGAACTCAAATTTGGGATCATCGTAATTCTGTATGAAGGCCGTCCAGTCACTGACTGTGCCCCCAGCCTCACCTGAAGCCGGGGTTACCTATGGACCAGAAGGCAGTCGCCAGTTCTCTTCCACATTCAGCCTGTTTTACACCCAACCTGACACCTCCCCTTCCGAGGGCTACACTGTTCCTATCACCCAGCTTCATCCCTCATCAGTCTCCTCCTTATCTCCTGAATCTGACCACCATTCACATCCATCTCTTCCTCCGTGATCCTACTGTTACCATATCGCTAGACATTTATACAATGAGAGAAAAAATAAGCAAACAAAATCATAAAAGATGTATAAAGGCATATAATAAAAATGACAGCAGACAATATTAACTAAAAGACAGGTCATGGAAAGAAAGAATTAGAGAGCACAATACAGAGGGAGTAAAAATAGGGCATTAATAGGAATGCTAGGGAAAAGGAAGGGAAATAGAAATATTATGGATAGTAAATATATATTAATCTACCCCTATTTTTCCGAATAGACAAAGGACACTCCTTCAAAAGTTACATAGGAAGCTAATTCAAAAAATAAAATTAAATGAGGCTAAATTAATAGATAAAATGAACTTGGAATGCTAAGAGGAAACCCCGACTTCTCAAGCATGCCTGTGATAGTTACTGAATGGTACTTACTGAAGTGGTCATACACACAGCTATAAAACAGCTTCAAAAAATCCCAATAAGTATTTGTGTTATAGCCCAGTTTCCTTAACCACAAGTTATCAAAATAATAAGTGATGAATTAAACATTGTGCAGGCATAAAATCTCCTAGAACTCTTGGAATAAAATGGATATCACACACTTATAAATAATTCTTTGCATTTACAGAAAAATAAAATTAAAATGCTGCAAAAGAAAATTATGGGATGCCCCCAAAGATATTATTTGAGGCAAATTCATATACTAAAAGTTTTAATTATTTTTAAAAGGAAATTTGTGTACTAAGTAATATATTAAATTTTTAAATAAAAAGGAACATACAAAAGGAATAAATAGGGAAAACCAAAGAAATATTTATAAAACAAATATCAGTAGAATTTATAAAACCAAAATACACTATCTTAAAAACCAAATTACAATACACTACCCAAAATAATAGAAAGGGACTTAAAAATCTGTTAAATAAAAAGAAAGCCCAAATAAACATAATTTGATATAGGGAATAATAAAATATGTGGAAAAGATAATTATAAGATAATATTAATATTAAAGTAGAATAAGTACTCGTAAGTAAAAGTTTTTATGAAGTTGGCAACTTTTTGAAAAACATCTGACATAAGAAATAAAGAAAAATAAGATTAGACCTACAAACTTGAGAATGTCATCTTCTATAATTAGGTGATTAGCCAGACAGTTTTAGAGTGAAATATTTCAAAGGAAGAACTAATTCCCAAATTCTTTCTCTTCCAGAGTAGAAAGTACTAGAAACTATACGATTTATAAATTAGTATAAAAATCTAACATAAAGAAGTTAAATAAAAAATCCTAAACAGAATATTATAAATATAATTTAATATAAATCTCTCCTGTAATATCAAGAAAAATAAATAAGGAATAACCTACACAAGAAATGTTGTAAACCTTTAAGAGAAATCTACAAAATTCTACTAAAGAATACAATAAATAATAAGTAAATAAATAAGTAATCAATCCATCTCTAAAAGGGACTGAGTTAGACTTCTCAAATACTTCCCAACTCTAACATATAATAATATTTCAAGAGAAACAAACCACAAACTGCATTAACGTAAAATAAGATGCGATGAAAACCATCTAACAGAAAATCAACCATTTAAAAGTGTGCACACAACTCAGTGGCATTTATGCACTCAGTGCTGGGAATCACCAGCACTTCTGTCTTGTCCTAAAATGTTTCTGTCAGTCCAAACAAAACCTCCGGCCCCCTAAGTAGTTTCTCCACATGCCCCTTGACTATTTTTAAATATGATCTTTTTTTTGTATTGACAAACACGATACTGAACTAAAAGAACAAAATCAGAAAAATGTTGATGAGTACATTTACTTATATTGGATTTTATGGTTGATACAATTCTCATTTATGAGTTTATGACCAGCTCCTGGCAAAATACTTGTTACCACATAGTAGGCACTCCATGGTGTGAGTTGAATGGATAAATAAATCATTGGTCAATATACTAACAGAAAAAGAAAAAAAGACTATTTACAAAATAATATGGCTGGTCATCTACATTACAAGGAGAGGTCTGCTCTACCCACAAATGAAATAAATCATCACTAGAGTTATCCTAAAGACAAATTCTCAGAACATCAGCATTTATTTACTTCAATAAGTTAAGCTTATTCTGATGAGTACAGAAACCATTAGCACGTTGGTATCTGTAAATCAGAGAACAAGTATTAGCCGTCTAGCAGCAGGCAATATTGCTAAAGAGTTAATAATCTTTCTATCAGATCCTTAGCCATAGGACAAGGTCTTTCAATTATGTGATTATTTTCATAATGAAAATCAGTGATCTCAATCAGAGGCTGTGGTTAAAAGTGCACTGGTTTCCAGAAAGGTAAGTGGTCTGTCAGTGCGATGACCTTGTCAAAAGCCACTGATGACAATAAAGAGATCCGAACCGAGACAGCGGCCTTACGTCCTGATCACTAATTGATATCCAGTGCTTCCCCCTTGATCAAGAGGCCGAGCACTGTGTACCGGGGCATCTTCCACTCTGTCCTGACATCGCTGGGAAGAAACCACAGACCAGATGCTTCCCACCTGCTGTCTGACTCTGACAGGGCACTTCACGCCTCTGTGTCCTGTCAGCTAAGACAAGCGGTCACTGCAGGAGGGAGACCATGCAGGCTCAGGCAGGAGTGACGAATCCTCACGTGACAGGCAGACTCTGGTGAGACTTCTAAAACAGACCATTCCTTTTTGACATTTTCCTGAACCCCATCCTCTGCCCAGTCTATGCAACCTAATAAACAATATGTGTTAGGCAGCAGAAGGCTTGCTATAATATAGTCCTTTTTTTTCTTAAAAGATAGAGGAAAGTGTTCAGAAAAAAACACATTTAATTATCATATAGAAGTGGCAGCACAGTTTTCTTTTATAGTCATGAAATTCTGAACATAAAACTTATACGACGGAGAGTCCAGCCCAGTGAGGCTGGAGAAATTAGCCAATTACAGGCACTAAGGACTGCGCTAACTTGTGTCCTAAGGGAAGGCAGGTAATCAATCCTCTTCAGCAGGAACTGAAACCACTATTATACCTGCCAAAAGTGGTGCTATGCATTTGACAATACTCTATTTGGCACATGCTATTCATTTGACTTCAGCATTTTTCCAAAAGAAATGAAGGACAGATTCACAAATAACCCTTAAAATGTGATGTGATTACGAGTCTTTTTTTCTCCATCATCATAGCACCTTTCCAAAGAGCTCTGGGTCTGTCTGACCGCCAGAGAGCGTCATCTGGGTGTGCCTGACAGGGACTGGCTGTCCGTATGCTCTCCGAGGAGACGGCTGTACGTGAACGCCGGTGAGGAGAGACCACTGCGGTGAGCTGGGAGCAGGGAGGAGGCTTACCTGAGAGGTGGGAGCGGGGAACATGGGAAACAGGAGAGAGAAACTGGTACACATTTTTACTGGCTGATGAAAAATTTTAAATATTATGTTTTATATTTTTAAATAAATCTATCTACAATGCCACACTTACATGCTTTTGTCTTTTTCACTTTTAAAAAACTTTGTGTATATTTAGAGCATTTTCATTCTTGACTCACTATGACTCTTGGAAAATATTTGCAGGCTTTTGGAGAAGAGCTGTCACCATGGCAATGGCTACTCCTCGAAAATGCTCAGTTCCTTCAAAGTGTCCCCCAGTGTAAGGCCCAGGGAGCTCAGCGGCGTGTGGAACTTGAGGTACCTGGGGCTGAACCTGGATATCTGTCCACACACGCACCCTTTCCTCTCTCCAGGCAGGCCTCAGAGGCCCCTGGGAGAACTGCTCTAAAACCCCACCTGGCAAAGCCATCCTTTACTGAGGGCCTTGGCGGCCATCCAGGCAGAGGAGACGGGCCTGCTCCAGGGCCTACCAGGAAGAGGGCAGACTGTCTTCCACCCCAACCCAAAGCCTCTGGCCCCAGGGGAATACACTCCCTCTTATCCTCATACGCTCACTGCTGTCATAAATCCCTTGGGTTGCAATCGGAGGGAGAAAAACAAAGGTTTTATGAAAGTTTTGGTATGAAATAAACGCAACATTTGAACCATGCTGAGGTTATTATGGCGAGATCTCATGAAAGCAGGCATTCGCTTTTCAATGAGATCTAACACCGGGCGGGGGATGCTCCAGCCACAGGGACCAGCTGGAAAGAAACCCATTTGTTTGGGCCACTTTCTGGTTTCACAGCCTTTGGCTTCCTCGGCTTTTTTCGGTAGATATTACAGAACGGAACTGATCATAAGGCAAACCTCTGCACCAGGAATCTCTCTTCTGAATGGAGACAACCTTAACTATGTTTATATATAAAAAAGAAAAGGTTGGAAATCTAATTAAAACACACCCAAGATTATGTTGGAATAATTTAATGAAAAAGATCATTTTGTGATAAATACCAACAAGAGCAGTAAAGTTAAGTCAGAAAATATGAATAAAAATTAGCCAAGGGTATTTTCTATCTAACACCATGGCTTAAAGGCCTAGAGAAAAAGCAAGAAAAGAATCACTCAGTCATCCATCAACCCTCCTCTCCCACATGAAGCCAAAGAACTAAGAGACAATATGTGGTTATGGACTCAATTTCCAGCACGGGGGAGGGAGGTGAGTTGTAGAGGCTCCTTCCTATAGGTTAAAGAATAAAGACACTCAGAACCTTAGCAATCCTGATGGAATAAAATATATTTTTATTGATTTCAGAGAGGAAGGAAGAGGGAGAGAGTGATAGAAACATCCATGATGAGAGAGAATCATGGATCAGCTGTCTCCTGCAAGTCCCCCACTGGGAATTGAGCCCACAACCCAGGCATGTGCCTTTGACCGGAATCAAACTCGGGACCCTTCAGTTCACAGGCTGACCCTCTATCCACTGAGCCAAACCAGCCAGGGCTATATGAGTTATTTATGGGGGGGGGGGGGGGCGGGGAGGAGGAACTCACCCTAAAAGAATATTCTAAAAGTACCAATCTACAGGTATGGAACAAGACCTATTACAGTATCCAGTAAATTAAATAGACTAATTGAGTAGAGATTTGAGAAATTTTAATTAATAATTAAGCAATCAAAGTATCCAATATGAAAATCTATTACAACCTGTTTACATTATTTAACGTCAAGCTCTTCAGTTCTGTGTGCTTATAATTAGCAAGCTGTAAAATATGCCATCCATGGAAACAGAATGAGGACTGTTTATAATAATAATTGATATTCATTTTCAGAGAGAGGTAGGTTGCATGGCTACAGGTTGCAGCAAACCAAGGGTTAAACTCATCACCAAGGAAAATACTGCAGGGAGGCAGCATTTATTATACATTTAACCTCCCAGTGCAGAGCCCTGTCCTGGAAAACACTACATCACAGCCGACGCTTCCTGCTGAGACAGGTGATTTCCCAAGGTGAGGGCGCGGGCAAGCCAGGCGCCATGAAATTCCAGCCTTTCCCCGGATTTAATGAATCCCACCACGCTGACAGTGATTTAACTCCAGCTGGCAACTCTTATGCTGTCTCCCCAATTCCTCACATCCTACCTGCATAAATGTTTCACGGAAATACTGTGTGTGTGTGAAGGCCAGGGAATTACACATGATTTTCATTCCGCTTTCGGCTGGAGCGTGCCCCCTGCGGCCCTCCACCTCCCAGCAGGCGAGGCTGCGCGTGGGCCTGCCAGTGCGAACCGGGCTCGGAGGTGGGGATGCCAACCCACAGCACAAAGACCTCCCACTCCAGTCCCTTTGTGATTCTGGCTTTAGGAAAATCAAATGTTCATTCGGGAGAGATGAAGCTCCTGCACCTTTTCGCGGGAGCAGGAACGTCTATAAAGACCCGCTCCGGGAACCTCGATGCTTTCTAGGCGCAGGATTGCGGCAGTAAATGTGTTTCTTCACCTCTGGCTGTACCTCCGAGCTGCCAGGCAGAAACTGTGACTCTGCCAGCAAATAACCTGCCAACACTTCCCAATAATTAGAGCAAAGGGTCCTTTTTTAATGTCACAGAGCAGAAACGCCAATATTAAATTTCCCCCTATTTGTTCTGTGTGCAGGGCTAAGCCTGAGCGGATCTCAGACTGGTTTCCAGCTTGAAGCCATGGAGACACTGAATGTAGGTCACAGGCTGGGCCCAGCCACGCCCGGGGCCAGAGCCAGATCAATGTGAGCCAGGAACCAGCCATCACAGCGTGGCCACTGCGTGCCAACTCCGAGGCGAGCAGGCGTCCTACAGGCCCTCATTTAAAAAGAGAAAATCAAATCATCTTAACAGAGTGTTGGTGGCTGCTTTTTCATCCCAGGCCTTTTCAAGGAAAGACCGAACCCGCTCTGATCAATAAACCCTCTCCTGCTTCCTGCGTCTCCTCAATCTGCCAAGCCAGAAAATGCCTTTCTGTAGGCACTAACCCACTGTGCCCCCGAAGGGAAGAAAGCCTCTGAGGGGACTGTCTATTTATAAGCACGAGTCTTTTTATTTCATCTAAAAAACACACCTAAAAAAAACAAGGACGTGAGGCCTACAAAGAAAACGCTCCTCAGAAAACCTCTTGAAAACATAGCTGAGCAAAATGAACAAAAAGATCAGAGAAAGCAACCATGTTGGGGGAACTCAGATTCTGCTTGTGAAAGAACCCCAGGATCCAGAGGGTCACTTACTAGTCACTTCACCCGTTCATTCCTTCCCTCACAGCTGGTCCCTGGGCACGGACACGGGGCCGATAGGGGGACGGGACACAGACAGACAGGCCCCAGCTCTTATGGAGCTCATTACAACGTGGTGGAGCCGGACAACAAAGAAGCAGGCTGGTTCCAGAGAGTGATGAGTAAAGACCGAAAAGCAAGCACGGGGATGTGAAGGGGCTGGTACAGCCATCAGGACTCCTTCAGCACTAGCATCACCTCGCTTTACCCACAATGCAAGGCGCAACGGGAGCTCACTGTCCCCGGGCGGAAAGGGGCCTAAGATGAGAGTGATTAAAAACAGCTGGTGCAAAACCCCAAAATACAACATACAACTGAAAAGCTGCAGCAATATGTGGTCCCAATTTCCATCGCATCCTCACGACTCTGGGAAAAACCTATTTACAGTTCCATGGCAGCCATACTGAAAAGGTAGGGAAAGAACCACAGGTTTTTTCATAAGAAATTTTGCAAATAACATGGCAGTATTGCAAAATGCAAATGTAAATGCTGCTGAGCCATCTGTCCAGTATTGCGGCAACATTGGGAAAAGGCTCTGAAAGAAATGATGTTTGAAATCATTAAAAAAATAACATGTCAAGTTTAAAATACTCAAGAATCTTAAAGCCAGCGTCAACACATTCATCAACCATATGGCCCTCCAGCAGGTTTAAAAAAAAATTTGCCCTGCTTGCATTTTTCTACTTCATCCCAATGGTTTTTAAAACATGTTTCTTTTTCTCATTTGAGTACCTTTTTTTTTTTTTTCTGTTGATTTCCTTGGTATTTACAGCTCCTTGAATTATAGCTAGATTCATAATATTCATTTCGCCCTTTCTGAAGCAGGAGATAACACAGCGGGGAAAATTCCAGCCAAGTGTTCCAGAAGAAGGGGCACGTGGGTGACTATATATAACTTCCTGACACATCCTGCTTGAGGGCTGGTGACCTCCCATTCTCAGTAATAGCAGCTAGCTTCATTGACCATCATCCTTTCTAGGCACCATGCTAAGTGCTTTGCATTCATTGTATCATTCGATCTTCACAGCTTTACAAAGTCAATAACGTGATTATCCACATTTTGCAAAAGAGGAACTTCCTCAAGGTCACAGTCCGGGCCCAACTCTGTGTGCCACGTCTGTGCTCTCGGCTTGTGTCACCTGCAACACATCCGTGTTCAGATGTCTGTGGGCCCAAAGCTGAGCTGGCTATTTAAGATGAAGAAGGAGCAATATGTGTTAAGGGTGGAGACCTCCCTCGTCGCATCAAGAAGGGACTCAGATAAGTGCCTTAAATTAAGTTCTGCACGGAGGTTCTCTGGTGGCCACACAGTGCAACATACAGATCATGCATCTTAGAGACGTACAACTGAAACCCATCTAAGCTTAGCAACCAACCTCACCCTCCCCCCAAATTTTAAGTAAAGTGAGAGGAAATCTTAGAAAAGAAAAAGAAAAGAACAGAGGAACAGTCTAGAGCACATGTGTCAAACACAAGGCCCGCGGGCCAAATCCAGCCCGCCAGGCCTTGCAATGTGGCCCGCACCGCGCTGTCATCACTGCACTCCGCTGTCAGTTTATGACATTGTCAGTTTATGACTGTTCAGTAAACCATTCGGCCCGCGATTTAGGCTGGATTTTAGATTTTGGCCCCTTCTCTGATTGAGTTTGACACCCCTAGTCTAGAGGAAGATTCTTCCAGAGGCAGAAGACAGAATGGCAGTCACAGAGTTGGGAAAACCAGGGACGAAGGGAAGCAGTTGTGTGGATTAATACTGCAGTGTGGTTTCTGAGAAAGGAGTTAAAGAAAAAGATCACCTAGCTTTCACAATGACACTTACAAAGCCGTCATTTACACGGTCGTAGCAGATGGATGCCGAGACGCCCCACCCAGGAAGTGACTTATGTCAATCAGAGAAGCAGAGTTTATGCTCCAGGACACTTCCCAGCCCCCGTGCCAGGGCAGGCCAAGTGCACTGACCACACCAGCTGACAGGCTTTATAGAGACGTGTGTCCATCAAATCAGCAAAGTGTTTGTGATAAATATTTCAACCTGTGAGATGGAACAGCAACACGAAGCCATAGGTTGTGGTAGAGTTCATAACTCATCTCGTAAGTCAATTTCAATGTTTGATAAAATATAAAAGTTTTATAAAGTCCTAGAGAATTACAAATCTGTGATGAAAATCTTTGGAGTTTCAAATGAATTAAAAAACTAGTTTCAAAGAACGCAATAGCTTCACATATGTTTCTGGGCATTTTATAATAGTAACAAACATTGTAATGAAGGTTAAGAAATAGACTTGGATATAAATGGCTAATTTATTTTTGAGGCAGGTAATTTACTAAAAGTTAATTCAATGAGGAAAAGATAATCTTTTCAAAACTGGTGTCAGAACAACTAGATATCCATATGCAAAGAAATGAATCTTGCCTCAGACCAAAAAAATTGTCTCAAAATGGATCTGAGATTTATATTTAAGTGCTAAAATATAAAATTTCTAGAAGAGAACACAAGTAAAATTCTTATTGACCTGGGGTTAGGCAAATTTTTTCTTAAGACACAAAGGGCACAGATTTTAAGATGAAAAATAAATTTGACTTTCTTAAAATTAAAAATTTTCCATCTTCAAAAGACATTGAAAAGGCTTAAGAAATAAAGAGTGCAAGGTTTGTTTTTAGGATGGTAGAAATGTTCAAAAAGTGGCTGCTGTGATGGTGGTATAACTATGAATATATAAAAAATTATTGAATTGTACATTTTTAATGAGTGAATTGTATGGTGTATGTTTATCTCAATAAAGTTGTTATCCAAAAGAAGAAGAGAAGGAGGAACAGGAAGCACAGGAAGAGGAGGAGGTAATCCAGTCTCTAGGAGAAAATATTTGTAAAACATGTATTTTAAGAAAGACTTGCAACCAGAATAAATAACTCTTAAAAAAATAAAAAATGTGTGTGCGTGTGTCTGTGTGTATTGATTTCAGAGAAGAAAGGAAAGGGAGAGAGAGATAAAAACATCAATGATGAGAAGGAATCATTGACCATCTGCTTCCTGCATGGCCCCTACTGCGGATCGATCCATAACCCAGGTATGTGCCCTTGACTGGAATCGAACTTGGGACCTTTCAGTTCACAGGCTGATGCTCTAGCCACTGAGCCTAGCTGGCTAGGGTCAGAATAAAGAACTCCTACAACTCAGTAAGAAGGGGACAAACAACTCAATATAACACGTGCAAAAACACAGTGATGGGGTTATGTGAAAGGGACTCAAGAGATTATTGAAAGAGCTCCTAATGGCAAAGCTCAAACAACACAATTAAGATGTATTGGATTATAACTCAAAGTATAAAATAAATATCCATGACTCCATGCTGATATAAACAAAAGATTGAACAAATAAATAGAGAATAGATAAATCCCCTGTGGACAAGAATTAAAGGAATTTATGTAGCTAATCTTCCCTCAAGGAAATAAAGCACCCACTCCCCCTTAAATGCTGGCTGCACATAGTGACTTCTTTCCAAAAATGATAGCACGAAGAGAAGAAGGTCTAACTTTACAGGGAAGAAACCTGGCAAACATACTCCAACTAAATGACCAAGGTCAGCACCAACAGTGATAGGTCACATTGACAGCTTATATCATTGATGTGATGTGATGCAACTAGCACTTGACCTCTGTGGTCTTCCTCCCACAAACCCAGAGCTCAGTCTAATCATGAGAAAAAAAATCAGTCACACCCAAATTGAAGGGTTTTCAAAGTGCTGGGCCAGTATTCCACAACATTGTCGAGGTCATTAAAAAAAGTCTGAGAAACTGTCACACTGTAGAGAAGATTAGGGAGATATGACAACTCAACATGTGGCATCCTAGATGGGATCCTAGAATAGAAAAAGGGCAGTGGGTAACAACTAAGTAAATCTGAATAAAATATTGACATTAGTTCATAATAATGTATCCCTATTGGTTCATTAGTTGTAGTGAATGTACTATTCTATATAATAAAGAGGTAATATGGAAATTGACCATCACTCCAACACACAAAATGGTCGCCCCCAGGTGGTCAAAGATGGCCGCCCCCATGTGGACACAATATGGCCACAACAAGATGGCCAGCAGGGGAGGGCAGTTGGGGGAACCAGGCCTGCAGGAGAGGGCAGTTAGGGGCAATCAGGCCAGCAGGGGAGTAGTTAGACATCAATCAGGATCTCAGGGGAATGGTTAGGGGGTGATCAGGCTAGCCGGAAAAAGTGGTTAGAGGCAATCAGGCAGGCAGGCAGGTGAGCGTTTGGGAGCCAGCAGTCCTGGACTGGAGAGGGTGCAGGCTGGGCTTAGGGACTGCTCCCCCATGCATGAATTTTGTGCACTGGGCCTCTAGTCTATATATATAAAAAGTCTAAGTAACCGGCTGACTGTCTGGCCAGCGGACCAGCCAACCAGTAGGTATGATGCACTGACCACCAGGGGGCAGACACTCAATGCAGGAGCTGCTGAGCAACAGCAACTTCGCAGAGTGCTCTCTCACACTCTAGAACTCCTTGAAGGACGTTGAACTGCTGGTTTTGGAATGATCCCTGCAGGCCAGGCCGAAGGACCCCACCTGCTGGAGGGACCCCACAAACTCCACAAATGCCCTTGGAGCCCCAGTGCTGCCCCAGGTGCGACTGGCTGGGGAGGGACTTCCGGAGGTTGGCTCTAGGGTGTGTCCAGCCCATCTCGCTTAGTCCCACCCCAGCAGCCACCTTCTAATTAATTTTCTTTCAATGTGCACAAATCCATGCACCAGGCCTTTAGTACAAATATAATAGCAATGGAGAAACTGAGTGTATTATAGAAGGGTATAGGGAAAAAGAAACTGTCAGTACTATCTGAAACTCTTTTTGCAAATATGAAACCATACTGCAAGAGAAAATTTATTTTCTTAAAAAAAAAAAAAAAAAAAAAAGGGCAAAGATTTTAAAAAATAATTTGCCAAAGAAGGAATAGAGGTAGCAAAGAACACATGAAAAAAAATGATCAACATCGCTCTGGCCATATGCTATGGCTAGAGCATTGGCCTCGAGCACCCAATTAATGTGTCTCTCTTCTCTCTTCTCTGTCTCTGTCTGTCTCTCTCTTTCTCTTTCTCTCTCCCTCTTCCACTCCCCATCCCTTCTACTGTCTCTAGAAAATCAATGGAAAAAAATAGCCTCCAATGAGATTAACAACAACAGAAGATGATCAATATCAATGGCTAAAGGGAGAGCAGATTAAAGGCACAATAAGGTAACACTTCATATTCATTAGACTAAAATTTAGTAGATTGACAAGTTTACTTCTATTTGCATCTGAGATGGAGTAAACCCACTTTATCCTGTTTCTCACACTGAATGTAACTAAAAACACCTACACAGAATGCATAGATGAAAAAATTAAACAGCAGTCTGATTGGCAAAGGTCAGAATCTAACGTACCAGATAAATCATTTTCTTCTTCTTCTGGTATCTCTTGGTCTGTTCTCTACTACGTTTGAAACCCACAAGCAGGCACTGTGTGCCAAGAGGAGCGAGTACCAGGAAGAAGCTTGCAAACATGGCTGCAAAGGAGGGATTCTCCTGACCCTCAGGGAGTGTCTTTTCATTTCTCCATTTTCTCACTTCTCAGCCCCTCAGAATATCCCTGGGTGGTGATAGCATCGCTGGCAATGGCAGCAATGGGAGCCAGCAAGGGGCCAGGTCTATGATGGAGAACTTCCCTCTCTGATTAGAGGAATGCCCAATCGGCATGAGCTATGTGATGTAACAATGAGACACACGTACACAAAATCCCTTCTAAACTCTGCTATCACTGTGAAAAGGACACGTGGTTAAAGGAGGATTACTTCTTAGAACAGATATGAACTCTAAGAGTGTGGGGAAAACCCTGGTTGTAGGAAATGTGTGACAGGGTGACAGAAAGTCCCTGATTTCTGGCCGAATGTCTAAAGAGGACCGCAAGGAACCAGAAGATTCTAGGGGCATCACAGAGGGAAATGATTGGAAAATGAACTGTATATAGTGTGTGTGTGTGTGTGTGTGTGTGTGTGTGTGTGTGTGTTCAATAAGTTCCAGGGCTTACCACTGAGCTAAACGTGCTTGGATATAATGCTAAACAGCAAACTATAGATCTGAACTCTAGGATAGGCTCGTCCCAGACAGGACACTGAACGGCATACAACCAGAACTATTCTGAATGGCATGCAAATGAGCTGAAAATAAAACTGACATTGCAACTAAAATCCACAGAAGGCACATCAGAACTGAAAGCCTGAATCCCACTAGGCTGAGTGCCTGCTAAAACAAAAGTATCAACACTCTCCATAAGATTTAAACAAGAACCAGTCTTCTTGGGTGATATTCAAAATGTCCAAGATGCAATCCAAAGTTACTGAGCACAGAGAACCAGGAAAAATCTCAACTCACATGGGAAAAGACAAGAGATGCCAATAATGAGGTTACATAGATGTTAAAATGATCAAAATTTGTTAAATTGTCTATTTAAAATTGGTGACTTTTATTATATATACTAGAGGCCCAGTGCACAAAATTCATGCGCTGGGCAGGGGTTCCCTCAGCCAGGCCTATGCCATCTTGCAGTCCGAGACCCTTCAGGGGATGTCTGCCTACTCACTGCTCCTTCCCTCTCAGCTCACTGCTCCTTAGTGCTGTGCGGAGGCAGGAGAGGCTGAGTGGAGCTCCCCCTGTGGGCGCACTGACCACCAGGTGCAGCTCTTGCATTGAGCATCTGCCCCCTGCTGGTCAGTGTGCACCATAGTGCCTGGTCATTCTGCTGTAAGGGTCACTTAAGACTTTTATTACATATAGATATGATGCCTCAAAAATGAACGTAAGAATATGTTTTAAAAGGATTAATACAGTTGAAATGTATTATTATCAGCTTGGTTATATACTTTGCGAAAAATTGATTCTTATGGACTATTCTGAAACTAAACCACTATTCAAAGCATTGTTTCTTTAAGAAGTTATGTTTTAAGTTTCAAACAATCAGTTTAAAAAATATCTTTTGGCAACTAGTCCCTTCTTAACTTAATGATGACCAAACATTATAGAAAGCATGGTACCTTAGAGATCCCACCTTTGACCCAGAAACATGAAACTTCTGATTATTTGGGGAACAAATTATATATAAGCATGTCTTATAAAAAATATGTCGGGTGACACTGGTTAATAAAGTTACAGAAGTTTCAGGTATACAATTCCATAATACATCACCTGTATAAGGAGTCTGTACTGTGCTTATGGCCCCAAATCAGTTTCCTTCCACCACCACTTAGTCCCCCTTTGCCTTCTTCTCTCTCCCCTACCTCCCCCAGCCCCCCCCCCCCCCCCGGTAATTACCATACTGTTTTCGATGTCTATGAGTTTATGTTTCTTTTTTTCTCCTCATCACTTCACCTGTTTCACCCAGCCCCTCAACCCCGTTCCCTCTGAAACTGTCATTCTGTTCTCTGTGAGTCTGTTTCTATATTGTTTGTTACTTTAATTTGTTCATTAGGTTCCACATAGAAGTGAAATCATATGGTACCTGCCTCTCTCTGACTGGCTTACTCCACTGAGCATCATACTCGCCAGGCCCATCCATGCCATCACAAAGGGTAAGAGTTCCTCCGTTTTTATGGCCGAGTAACATCCTACTATGTAAATGTACCATGTAAGCATGTCTATTAACATCTCTCAGAAGTCTCACATGGTGACTCAACTGGTGTGCTGGCGTGGGCCATGTAGGAGAGAACTATTAACCCCCTCTGTTCCTCTGGCATTGAAATCCTGTTAGAAATTAGTAAGTTCTTCTTTATTATAGAGTATCTCTCATTAAAACCTTCAGTCTTGCCCCCAGCCGGTTTGGCTCAGTGGATAGGGAGGGCATCAGCCTTGGACTGAAGAATCCCAGGTTCCATACTGCAACTTGGTTGCAGGCTCCTCCTGACCTGGGACCTGGTTGGGGCTTGTGCAGGAGGCAACCAATTGATGTGTTTCTCTCACATGGATGTTTCTCTGTCTGCTCCTCTCTCTTTCACTCTCTCTAAAAATCAATGGAAAATTATCCTCCAGTGAAGATTAAAAAAAAAAAAAATCTTCAGTCTTTTCCTAGCAAGAACTACAAAGACAAATAACATTCCAGTTTTTATTTCTACTGATTACTAAATTATTTGAAGAGAGACATACATATAGGTTTCAAGAAGACTGTCCAAATGAATATTTATTTTCTCAAAGGGAAAAATCTGGAGAGCTGATCATCTTTCACTCTAAATAAATGACTAATCATAATTGGTGTCCTTGTTTGGGAGCTCATTAGCAAACTGTTCCTGTAATTGAGCCACTCATTTACAGGCACAATGGCATGAATCAGAACAGAATACTGAACCCCACTTATTTGCACTGATTGTCACAGTTTGTTTATAACAATGAATAACTTTTAATCCTAAAATAATTAGGATGATTATCAAATTATTCTGTATTATTTAGCTTTAAAAAAAAACATTTAGAAAACGTTTTATGTAATGATTGCATGCATAGATCCTGAACTACAGAGCTTTTTATTTCATTGTTTGCTTTAGTTCCAAGAATTTAGTTTTTCCAAGTCACTCTGTCAATAGCTCCTTAGAAAAATAAACTAAAGGGAATATATGCTGTGGATTTTATGTGTGTTAGGCATTAATATATAGAAATATAACCCAAAGCACATGTGCACATAAATCCCAGCTTGGGTCAGGCTGACTTTCTCTTCATGATGGTGAAAGATCCCATGTACCCTATGAACCCTATTTAATTCAACCTTCCCAGATGTCCCCAAATCATTAATAACTTTCTTTTATGTTCTCCCAAAGTACCTTGCCTATGTCTCTATTGTCACATTTCTCCCAGCCTATCTTTATTTGGGTAGGTCTACCTTCTCAACTTGACCTTGTACCCATGGGGATCTCATTAATAGCTTTTCTCCTGATATAAACTAAAGGAAAATATCCCTAGTGTACTACTTTGAATTATTGTTCAGAAAATATTCCCTTCCCTTCCCCTCCCACTGTGAGTGAAACATTCTCTCCCCTCTCTGCAAACCCCTTCCCCCAATCTTGGTTGGTCAAATGGCTTGCTTAGGCCAATGGTACATAGTAGACATGATACAAGTCAAGGCTTAAAAGGCACTTGCTCAGCAGGGATTGCCCTTCCAAACTCCTGCTATCTCCATGAAAAGAACATGTGGTTGAAAGAGGATTAACTCTTTGAGCAGATCAGAACCCAACCTTCAACATGGAGCTGGCAGGTCTGGATACAGAGCAAGAATAAATGGCTGTTCTCAGCCGCTGAGTTTGGGGTGGGATGTTCCTCAGTAATGATGCACACACTAATGTGGGGTTTTATCCACTAGGAACATGTCCGCGGTTAAAATACATTTTGGAATAATCCCCCAAATGAGGTGGCTCTGCTTTCCTATGCCCTCAGTACAGTGCTAATCGAGTCCACATTGCTTTCCACTCGTGGCATTGCCTTACACTTGTTTGCATTCAGACTAATGCTTCTCTTTCCTGCCCACTTAGCTGTTGAAGATTTTCCTGTGGTTTGTCCTGACCACTTGGGTACACAGTTCTTCATCGGAGTTGGAGTTTTCTGCAAACACGTTACTCCGCCACGCTGTCTTCCAGAATCACATCGTTTTCGGGATGGAGTGTTTGGAGTGGTCAGGGACCACCTGCAGCACAGTCACCCAAAACTCCTGTTAAAATTGGCAATTACCGGCCAGCTCCTGGTCTCCTGAGTCAGAGTCTCTGGGGTGCCATCCAGGAATTTACATTTTTTAACAAGCTCCCTAGGAAATTCTCATGTTACAGCAAAGTTTGTGAAACACTTGAATAGTATAAATGTTAACTAACCAGACCTGAAGCCAGTCCTAGTCCTAGAGGATTTAAATGATTATATATCTTCATCCAGAAATATCATATATGCTAATTCTTTATTTTTGTTTTCTATATGTTCATTATCTACTACATTAAACCATGACTTTTTTTCTTACCTCCACTTTTAATGACATCAAAGTTCAAATTTCGTTTTAGTAACCTTGGTACATACTATTTAAAAACCTTTGGATAATTTAAATAAATTATTTCAATGACTTTTCTCTATTAACAAATTTATATCTTCTCTTAAAAAATAAATGTGGCACTTGAATTAGTTACATATTTGCCCCATAGAAGTCATAATTCCGCCCCTCCAAAGAATTGCCCTTACATTTTGCCTTCAATGGAATTCATTGGCTGGTCTCACATGGAACTAACTTACAAGTCTTAACTCACTGAGCTTCTTACGGAAAGAAGTAGAATTGGTGGTTGGTCAGGTTTTTAGCATTTTGTCAGTGACATGACAGTTTTTGGTCAATAGTTCCAAAATTGCCAGGAATTCTGTTTCTTCTGTGGCTTCTATTCTATGTAAGAATGAATGCGAAATTTCATTTAGTCTCTTTATTACCATGTGGATGGTACAGAAAGAGCATGGACTTGGAAGCCAAAGTGCCTGCACTGGGGCTCTGATTTTACTCTGCCTCAGTTTCCCCCCCTGTATAAATGGGGATGACAATAGCATATCACACCAGCCTGTGCATTACACACCGATTACATGTAAAAGTGCTTGCACAGTACTTGGTTCAGCAGAAGTCAAGATGTGTAAGTTGTTATGAAATTCTTAAGTGTTCTTGGCACTGCTATAGTAGTAAATCTTTAGTTAAGTTCCTTTGTATTTAACCACACCCCCTTTTTGTTTTCTTAAATATTTCATTTCAAAATATGGCAGACATACAAAAGAGTATCTACAATGTGTATGTACATTTTAAGGAATTACAGTAAAGTACATACTTGTGTTTCCAAATAGCTTAAGAGGCAGATTTATAACAATAAATTCTTTGATCCATTGGGCTTCTTACTTAGGTCATCACCTTGCCTTCACTAGCCAAATGGTGTGCTTGTTATTCTCTTGCTTTTCTTTATAGTTTTACTACTTATTTGTTTATTACTATTTATAGAAACCTCTGTAAGTTGCTCATAAATTCTTTTATGACCTATTTTCTTAACACTCTATCTGCCACCTATTTTTAGGCTCTTCATTCTCCTCAACTGCGGCACTGGCACAGATTTTGAAAGATATTCTGCTCCTCGCAATGGTCAGTTTTTTCTCCAGTGCTTAGTTTGGGAAGGCTTCCTCCCCAAGACACCCTCACCCAATGTTTCAGCTTCTCCAGTCATGTTTACAGATGCCCACCATCTTTCGTCTGTCCCAAGGTCCCCCTGTGTGGTCCTGACACTGGCTGAGTTATTCAGCAGGGAATTCCCACAGTCTCACCTCATTCCTCAAGCTCTTTACCCTGTGTGAGAGCTAACTAAAAACAACCACTATTTTACAAACATAAAAGGGATCCTTGAAACCTATTATGATGTGTTAATATGCTAAGACATCACAAATGACAGTGAATGAGCTGCAATTAAACTTATTCAGTTTTCCAAGTTAAAATCTAGTGCCAGATATAAAAGGTTTCCTCCTTCTTTTAAACAGTTATGATAGCAATTAAAAAGACCCCTTCAGTCACTCTACCCTATTCAGCATTCCAAACACTTCCAATCATCTAGTAATACTGTTTTGCAAATTAATATTACAAAGGTTTTTTTTATTAAAATAAATGTGGTTTTAAATAGAAACACTCAATAAAACATCTAATTAGATATTTTTCCTACAAAGGAAATGGAACCACAGAAATTCAAAACTAATCCATCCACCTAGCTCAATAAAGACTCCACTGTTCATTTCCTATGGGCATTGATTTTTTTTGCAGTTAATAACAGAAGTTGAGGAGAAGCAAGCTTTTAAAAGGGTAGATGTTTTTGCCACTCATGAAGGAGCTCTGCATTGCCAATTCCAGACCCCCCAAAAAGTAAAAATTTATCTGTGTTAGAAGGATAACCATCTCAGAGTAAAAGTAAGACTTTGGTGCTGGGAAGATAACTATTCCAGTTTAAATACATTACTTTATCATGGGCCATGAAGTCAGATGATGACTGATTTAAACTATACAAACATCAAAGTCGGACCCTTCTATTTATTTTGTCTCCTCTTTTAAAAGAAATTCAGAAAAGAGTTCACATAACCTCAACCCTAATCCTTTAGCCACCAAATAAAATATCTTAAATAGATATAAGCATGACTTAGAGATACTGAAAAATATTTGGATTCTTCTACTGAATTATGTTTTTTTTAATATTTAATGTTACAGAGAACACTGAAAAATCAATTATTTCATATATATGTTATGCTTTGATCTGAAGAAACAATAATATTTAATGGAGACCAAACATATCCACACAACAGACCCCTTTTCATCAAGGCTATATCCAGAAGTTACTGGGACGAGTGTGGCAAGAGTGTATGAGTCAGCTGGCAGCTCTGAGGCAGGTCAGGATGGAAGCCTCGGCTGAAAGAACATGGCAGGTTCATGATTAATTTTCATTTAAAGTCCACATGCCACAAAGATATTCTTTCATGATGGTAGAGCAAACTCTCCATGTTGGACATGACAAGAAAGAACAAGAAAGAGATATTATGAGGCCCTTCTGAGAGTTACAGGAAAGTGAAGTAGATATAAACTATGTATTTGCTTCTTCAATTCCACAGAATCCCCTCCTGGAGGGAAGCAGAGAAAGCTGGCTGGGGCTGTGGTCCTGATGGACAGTTCACTACGACTGGAAATGTGGGACCAGATTACCACTTCCTAATCTCACTGCCATGGCCTTGGAGAATTACAGTCAATAGCTTTCTGATGCAAGGAACATGATGATGGCTGCATAACACAGACAAAAACAGAGGATGTGATAAAGGATAAAGGATGTCTGCTATCACTGCTGGACTTGGATTCTGGGGTCTTGATAAGTTTGTCTGCTAATAAAGGTCCAAAGGCCTTTAAAAGCCCACCTGGTCTTTAGCATGATGACGAGGCCAGGAGTGGCCAGCACCTCTGAACCTATACTGTCTCCCAACTGGGCCTTAATGAAGCAGAGTTCCATAATGGGTTCCATTTTGTTCATTCTCCTTTTTCAAATACAGTTTAAAAAAATATTTTTATTGATTTCAGAGAGGAAGGGAAAGAGAGAGATAGAAACATCAATGATGAGAGAAAATCATTGATTGGCTGCTTCCTGCATACTCCATAATGGGGATCAAGCCCAAGAGCTAGGCATGTGCCCTTTCCTGGGAGTCGAACCATGACTTTCTGGTTCATAGGTTGATACTCAACCCCCGAGCCATGCTGGCCAGCCTATGCGGTTATTTTTAAAGCACAAACACAAATCTTTAGACTGGTGTAACTATGCCTCTAGTCCTTTGGGAGAGTCTCTTACATTAATAGGCTACAAAAAGTTATGACCAGCCGTATAACCAGCTAGTCAAAGACGGCCTTTCCTGACTGCTCTGAATAAAGCCCACTTTCCAGATCCGATGACCACTCTGCTGTGAATGCACCTCCAATGAGCAATGAGAAGTCTGAGGCTAACCTGTGAGCCACGCCAGGGAATCCCGTAAGCCAGCGTTTTTCAACCGCTGTTCCGCGGCACACTAGTGTGCCGCGAGATGTTGCCTGGTGTGCCGTAGGTGCAGACAAGACAAGAATTTTATAATTTTTCACTATTTTGTTTACTTAATATTTCATAATAAAGTAATTATAAAATACTTTCTTTGTGTTTATTTGATTCCTATTCAAGAGAATTACTTAATATATAGTCAATATAGGCACAGAGTTAAATTTTTTTAACATTTTCTAATGGTGGTGTGCCTCGTGATTTTTTTCATGAAACAAGTGTGCCTTTGCCCAAAAAAGGTTGAAAAACACTGCCGTAAGCAACCAAAGAGCTTCTTCACTGAAGGAGAGCTAGGAGCCTTGTCTGAATCCCTTTTCACAACCACATGTGTTCATTGGACATGAAATATTAAGTAGGAGCTGATATGGTCTTTGGGGGGGTGATAGAGTTCAATACCATCAAGGCCCCCTGAAACTCCTAATCAAACAAAAGGGCAAAGAGTCATGCATTCTCCGCAGCTGGAGACTTAGAGGTGACAGAGATGGCACATAATGCTTCTTAGGCATTTTAATTAGTGTCCCCTAAGTACCTTCTTAAGCATTAAGTAGAAAGAAAACAGATTCTGAAACAGAATCGATTTGCTGAGCCCACAAGGCTGAGGATATGTGGAGGTTGGATAGAACCAGACAGCTAAGCAATAGCTGCATGAAATGCAGAACGGACGTGAACAGAAGCTATATGGCTGGATAAAATGCTCTCAAGGCACAACGGCATACCTTCAATAGCCGCAGCCCAGTCATCATGTGCTGGGGGGAAACATCAGGGGACAATCATAACTAGTGGGAAGGGGAGAGCTTCTTGGAATTGAAAGATTCAAGGACAAAAAGCAGGCAACTATGGCCCATGAGCAATGGACTATGGAAATAGAGAGTAAACCAAAGAATTATTGATATGAGCACTGAAGGTTCTGGCTGTCAAACTGCTTATTTTAGCCCCACATAGTTCATATCGAATAATAATAATTCAATTCAGAAAGATCTCATTAAGATGGATGAGCCATACCAACAACATAGAATTTATTAGAGATCCACGAGAATTATATTTAGGCCCAAAGATATAACTCTAAGAACCTATAACTAGTAGCTTAGGAGCTTCATGTGCATAAGACTTACTTCTGGGAGTCAACAATGAAGCAACATTGACCAATAAATTAATTCAATTGATTATGTAGGAAAAAGAAGAGGACAATCCTATTCATGGATCCAGTGTGCTGGGTTCTGGGTGCACCCACTCAGACCCTGTCCAAAGAAGAAGCTGCATTAAGTCACTGAAAATGCTCACTCAGGGGAGAAGAGAACACCAGGATATCAAAAAGCCCTCATGTTTGAAGGGCTATGTAGACCAGAGATAAGTATTATTCTATGAGGCTATTATAGGCTAAATTAGAGCCACAGTTAGACATGACAGTTTAATCACTCATTCAACACTGTTTGTGGAGCTCCTACTATGTCAGGCATTGTGCTGGGCAGCAGAATTACAAGAGGTGGGAAATTTCCCCCATGCTCAGAGATTTTCAGGGGGAAAAATGGCCGCCTAAAAAGTTGGAAGATACATTTTAGTCTTAGGCTGGGTGGAAATGGTAATCAATGAAGCGAAGCTCCAGCCTCAGAGTATATTAGGATTCCCCGACGAGTTCTGCCAGGCATCTCGTTCTCAGTTCCTCCACATTCTAAGAAAGAGGCTCTCTCAATATGGCTTTCAGTAGAAAGCAATAGAAACCAACATTGATTACTAATATTTTAAATAGAAATGGCATCTGTTAAAGAGAAGATGGTTTCTCACAGAGTCTGCAGGAAACCTGCAAAGCTGGTCTTAGGGAAGGCCCCCCAGTGTGCATGGCCAGGCGGGTCTGGACAGGACCCCTGTACTGTGACTGCTGACTGTGTTATAAGAACAGATCCAGGAAACTGCCACCATTGTTCCCATTCTCACTGGGAGGGGGTCCATGCATTCCCGTATCTTCACAGCACCAGCCTCTGATTTAGTACCGGAGGGATGAGCTGACCTGGCAGAGCCTGGATCATGGGCCCAAGCCCTAGCTCTAAGGGAAGCTGGGAGATGAAGAATCTTGCATTTTCAGCTTGACAGGTGGTCTCTGCCTCACTGCGGGGGTGGGTTGTCCTGCCATGGTGCTCAGATGCTGAGATTCCCAAAAATGTAGTAAAGGTTTAAAAACACTCGGCGGAAGTGATGGCAATTCTTCTCCCAATGACACTTGAACAAAGCCAAATAATGGAATCAGAAGCCCAAAAGGTGGGGAAAAAACTAAAGTTGGCAACGTAACTTCCTCAGTATCACAGAGAGTGTTTGCTTCTCCAAACCCCCTTCTAGGAAGAATTATGATAGTTACACTCTTTCACAAACATGCTTAACACCGATCGGAAATTGTCCTGGTGGGTTTGAAAGAAAACTGGTAACGAGGAACCTAGGAGAAATGAGGGTGGGGTGGGTGGTTCGGGCTGTATTATGGCAGAGGTATGTGTTAAGTCAGCCTCGTGGAGAACTAGTTAGCACAGCGGTAACCAAGCATAACCCACCAGGCCCACAGGACTGGGAGAACCTTTCAGCAGTCAGGAAATCCACCACCACGCGTCCCCAGGGCCCGCATCTCCTACATGATGGCAGGCAGCCCCTCTCTAAAAGCCTGAGAGCAGGTCATCTGATGACCTCCCTGGGTAATCAGGAATGGCAAGGGTCTTACAGCTCATGGTAAGAGCGTCCTTCAATAATGTCTTATCCATCCCCTCCGCCTCCTCCCCGCCCGAGCAGTGAAAACAGGGGAGGGGCTCCCCATCGCCCCATCCATCTCACTGTGGTTTCCATGGGACAGTGCGGGTCAGAGCCGAGCGACCTCACACCTCAGAATGCACCCAAGGGGGCATTGTGGACTCTGGGTGACTCTTCAGAGCCAGACTTCCTGCAGGAAGCCAGGGCATGCTAACTGTGCCCCTGGGACAGGTGGGCACGTGAAGAGAGATTAGCTTTCCCCCAGCTGTCAAGCCGGGGCGCTCTCATTAACACCCACGTTTCTCTCTCTTCCTTTCTCTCTTTCTTTCTTAGGTCCTTTGACTGCAGCTCGTGACTTGAAGTATGGAGCTGAAAACATGCACAGATGGGACCCACGAGATCATGAGAACACTTTCACAGCTCCGGAATGTGTGCTGGGCTCCTTTCCTCAGGAAGAAAAAACCCGTATTCTAATTCCTACCCACTTTCCACTCTTTCTGTTTCAGAAATAGATGATTGCAGAAGCCAATGTTCCAAGTAGTAATAACCAATAGGGCAATAATTAAAATCCAGTTCTTTTGTTGTTTTCTTTTAATCCCAAAGCAGCTAATTGTGTCTGCTAATCTTGTCTTCATAGTTCACAGAGAGGGCACGGCATCTGAAATATATTCAACATTAGCTGCAACCAACTGAAATTCAATGTCAGCCAGAAGGGGAGACAGCAGGGCGCTGACAGGTGGTGCCCTGAGGGGAGATGTGTCCTGAAGCGGGAGGGACTCGGGGAGGGGCTTTTAGTTTGCTAAGAAAGTTCTAGAAAAGCGGTTGGGAGTTTTGTACAGAAACAGCAAGATAATGAGGAGTGGGGGGAGAGTACTGAGAACACGAGTCTGTCTTGGATGACCCTGTGGCTTCTTGAGCATCTTAATCAGTTTCATCTGTGACCCCCTGAACAATATCAGAGCCAAAGAGGATAAAGTTACTGCTCTCTGGGTGGACAGTGTGTTCTTTTTGCATGAAGAAAGGGAGCCATGCCAAGATCCAACAGTCCTATTTTTCATACAAGATCCTACTTCTGGACTTGTAGGTGGCCCCTGCCATCCCAAACTGACCCCAAACCCAGGGCCCCCAGTATCCTGTCCAAAGAGGGCTGTGGTCTGTAACTTGAACATATGCTCAGGATTTGGAATAGATGAGATTAACTATTTCCCCAGAAAATAGCCAACAGAACTGATTTGTAATGACTTGATAAAATTACAGTACTTCTTAAATCTCAGCAAGGGTCTTCCATAAAAGAAGGTACTCATTCAATAAACGTGTACCTAGAAGCCACTCTGCCCCTGGGTCAGGTGCAGGGTTAGAGGTTGGGGTGGGTGAGAGGAGAGAATGAAATATGACTAAGATAGAGTACTTATTGCATAGACTTCCACAGTTTAAAAGGTCATGAATGTTATTTTGGAAATTATGACAGCTGTCCTGAGGAGGTTGGCACTGACCCAAACCTGATTAATAAGAAATGCCGAACAAGAAGTATTCGGCTGTGTTCGCTTATCACCAGCATAGCAGTCACCACCGTGTGCCCTTTTAAAGGACATCAGTAACACGCCTGCCCTGGGTCACCCCTGCAGCGCCCGGTGTGCAGTGATGTGCCGGACAGCAAGTGAAGGTAAGCCCAGTGACAGAACCTTGACCAGAGGGCCACTGTGATAGGGCGGTGGGGGGTGGGGAAAAGGCATATATTGTTTAAAATGTTGTCACTAGTGGATATACTCTCCTACTCTTCACTAGTGGAAATTGTTCTTCTCCAGAGCTAACCTCATACTGGTCCTGAGAACACAGAAGGAGTGGGCATCGTTATGTTCGGAGAGACGTGTGGGCCTCTGGACCATCCTCCCTGCCGTCTGCCTCTGGGGCAGCAGACACCCCTGCTGTGGGCGGCGTCCTGTCACCAACCGGACAGGACCACCAGATCCCGCATCGCTTCTCCCCAGGAGAAGCCGCCGCGGCTGCCTGCACCCGCCTCCTACGCCCGCTCCCCCTGGACCTGGACTGCACTCCCCACAGCTGGTGGAGGGGAGCGGGAGGGCACGCCGCCTCTCCCGAGGTCAGGCAGCTGGCCAGGATGAGTGGGGGGGCACCAGGGGCATCCTGGGGCTGTGAAGCACCTGTGCCAGCCCTGGGGCTCCGGCAACACGGCCTGTACCCCCTGAGTTCCTGGAGAACCTCCGACCAGGAGCCGGGCGGCCCCCTAAGCATCCCTCTCGGGCTGGGCCAGGCCACCACCTCGGTGACAGGAGCCTCCTGGGCCTGTG
This sequence comes from Pipistrellus hanaki, assembly GCF_964339955.1. Taxonomy (NCBI): domain Eukaryota; kingdom Metazoa; phylum Chordata; class Mammalia; order Chiroptera; family Vespertilionidae; genus Pipistrellus; species Pipistrellus hanaki. The sequence continues at coordinate 53,093,508 of NC_140514.1, forward strand.
AGGAAGCTCCTTCCCACCTGGAGCCTCCCTCCCAAGCTGTGGGTGAGCGAAACCACAAAGCTTTTACAGAAAAAAAAAGAATTAGCAGCCAGTATTTGGAAAATAATAAATTACCCAAGAAACCACTTTGTCCCTCACACTGATTTAAATTCCATAAAGTAGCATCAAAAGCTGGGATTCTGGGAGTAAGCTGCCTGCGTCTGAATGCTGACTCTGTCACGAAGCAGTGACTTACCCTACAGCTTCTTCCCCTCCCGGCGAGGAGCTGAGGTCACTGCCTCACAGGAGCCGGAGTGTTCGGTGCAAGGCCAGGGGCGTGGCACACGCCAGGCAACCATCTCAGGAACATCAGCGATGAGTAATGTCATTACAAGTTTATTTCACGACACTATGTTTTGTTCTATTTCTCACCTCAGTGATGTCCTATGACCCATCATGAAAGAGATTAAAAACCTGGATAAGCTGAATACAGTTACTGTTTGTCTTAATGATAAGGAAATGCTCTTAAAAATGGCTTTTTAACAGATGTTTCTTCAAAGCTGATTCTTATTCAACAATTAATTGAAGGTAGGATTGTAAATACGACTGAGAAATTAAAAATAAGAATAAGTAAGTGTGAACTCGAAATCACAGCCGTGAGCTTTTCAAACTCCATTACAGTGAACTCCCCCGGCCTCCCAGCACTTTGCACCTGCATCCCTCCCAGGAGCATGGTTATGTGACGCCACGCATTGGTCACTGGCAGACATCAGTTCCACTGGTTTATATGTATCTTCTATAGTAGTTAACTCATTTCATTATGGAACAGCAAAACCGTATTTGTTTATATCACCACTGGTGTCATCCAAAGTCTTTACGCCCAAGTCAGAGTCACTGTCAGGCTGCTGGTGGCAGATGTGAGGTTCGCTGAGACCCTAACTTTTGCTTGACAGCTCAAGTCTTATCAGAAGGAACAAACGCTGTCAGCTGTTTTCCTTGAAGTGACAATTGACTTCATTCACTTCGGAGAACATGTCTGCCGAATGCCCAAGTCTGAGAGCGCACTGTCTCTCAGCCGTTCTTCGAAGTGGAATGGTATCCACTTTCCCTTGTGCGGCCACGTGGCTCTTTCACGATGACCTCTCTCGGGCCGGCGGGAGGAGGGCGCAGACACAGCATTAGAAAGGCAGGGACTCCGCTAATGAGATCTAATAACGTGGATAATGTTTGCTCCCTTCGCAGGCACGGTCTTCAGGGAAACTGGAATTCCTTTTAAACTGTGTGTGCACGGCAGCTGGGGGCACTGCTGTCATTCAGGCCGAGGCGCCCGCATTCTTGCCCTCCATTGTGTCTATACATCGTGTACCGTGGGCACAGTGAGAGAAGACAAATACCACTTTAGTTTCACTGCGAGGACAGCTCCGATCTGAGGTGCCCACTGTAAGGGTCTTGGAGCCTTCAGAGAGTACACTTTGCAAGCTGCTTTCAGCAGATTCCTTCACCTAGCCAGCCCTCAATCTTCCCATCTGTAAAATGGAGAAAACTTGCAGGGCAAATCCCACAGGGTATGGTGAGGACTCCATAGAATAAACCATGTAAAGACGGAATAACAAAGCTGGCCTATAGTGAGAGCCACAAAAAACCGACTAAAAGGAGATCAGGGATCACTCGGGACCCTTGGTTCATCTGGGTGTGATAAAATAACCAGCTCAGCGTCTGATGAAAAGGGGAACACCTGTCAGTCATTTCCACGGAAAATTCTGGGTGATTTCCCTGATGTCATTAAACCTGGTCAGAGACTCCTTCAGGTGCCTCCCTTTAAAAAGCTCTGATTGCTGAATTCCCCTCCGCGCCTGAGAATACGATCTCCTGCTTCCACAGAGTCCCGCCTCTCTTCCGAGGAGCGGCCTGGAAACCACCAGGCGCTGGAGAGAGCTGACATTCACCCCGCGCCTGTGTTGACCGGGTCCTCAGGGGGAGGTGACACCGGTGCCAGGAACGGCTTGCCCCGGAAGCTGCTGTTCCAGGTCAGCTCTGCAGGGCGGCGTCCTTTCCAAAAAGCCAGGCTCGGGGCACAAACACCTGTCCCTCTCACCCACAAGGCAGGAAACTGAGTTCGGAGCTTATTTTTTCCTGATGGCATTCATGTGACTTTTTAAAAAAATGAAGGCCGACACAGATGTATCATGGAGCAAAACATAAGCTTGTATGCGTTGTTTAGACAATGCATCTTTTCTTTTATGAAGAGCACTTACGAATGCTGCTGCTCACTGGCCATGTGCTCCATGCTGACCTGCTGGGCCGTGTGAGGGCCAGCTTCCTGCCTGGCTCCTCTCACCTCCACAGCAGATCTGCGCCGCCTGCGGCCGTGCCCGGGCTCCAGGCCTGGAGCACGCGCTGCGCTCCTCCCGGGGCTGCTCCTCCTCACAGGCAGCCTTACTGCAGGAATCCCCTCCTCAGAGGCCCTGTCCGACCGCCCTACTGACAAGGGCTCCCTCACTCCCACCCCAGGTCACTCTCTCTCTATCCGTCCCAGGTCTGTCTGTTTTTAAATTAAATTATCAGTATTCGAAATTGCTTTATTTACTTACAGTTACCTATCTTCCTCCAACAAAATGATTCCCCATTGCGGGTAGAGCCCTGGTGTTTTTGGTCACTAATGTTGTAAGGTTTGTCTGCCTGATGCTTCAGAAGAAAGACCCATGTTCCATCCCCGTGGGCAGAGCCCGGAGCGCGCAGGCGCCCACGGAGTACTTGTCAGCCGAGTGACCTGCAGATGTCCCGAAGCCTTGGCAGGCGGCATCCGTCTTCACCGTCAGGGACACTCGCCATGCTGAGGACTCAATAGCTATTTGTTTTGGCTGAGTGATAATATGTAAATGAGTGAATAAGTCAGAGAGTTTTTGACTCTAAAAAGGACTATATTGTGGAAGGCTAGTGATCTCGCTAATTACACAGAGAAACTCCCATGCAGCTTGGCTGGACAGTCTGCCAGGCACACGCGTTGACAGTTATGCTTTGAACAACCCCAGTCTGGCTTCCACCCGTCATTCCACAGAAGGGGCTCATGCCAGAGTCACGCATGATGTCCACGTCGCCAAACCAAACAAGCTTCTCCCCATCTTCATCTTTCTCGTTGCTCTAAGCAGCGGGACAGTGGCCCCTCCTTCTCCGCTCTCGTGACTCGGTGACTCCTGGCTGCTCTGACTCTCACTTTCCTTTGCCAGCTCCGCCCTAATCACGTACCATTCCTGATGGTTACAAAAGACTCTGTTCTTCACTCCTCAAGCCACACTCATTCCTGAGGCTGTGCCATGCTCTCCTGTGGCTTTCACAGCATTTGTATGCTAAACCCCAAATGCCTATCTCCAGCCTGGATCTTTTGTTAAATTCCAGGCTCATTTTCCAGCTGCCTGACTAGCAAATCTACTTGGATATCTAACAGAAATGTCAAAATTTCTAAAATTGAACTCAATCTTCTCTACTAAACATCCTTCTCACTCAGGAATGTGCACCCCATAAAATCCACTTGCTATCTTCCTATATACATCCACTTCATCAAAAAGTCACGTGATTTGCGTGATTCAAAAGATAATCACATCCACCTGCTTTGGTGTACCTCCAATTCGCCACCTACCCTTAAGGTATAATCTCTCTCATCTTTTAACCTGTGTCCTCGCTTCTCTCCTTGTCCTGTTCTATTCTTCATACAGCTGCCAGAGTCTTCCTTATAAAAGAGGAGTCACATCATGCCAATCCCATGCTTAAAACCACCTGTGATCTACATGATAAAAACCCAAACCCTGAACATAGCCTAATCGTTTCTGTGTGATCTCGTTCCTCCCAGCCCTTCACCATTATTCCAAATTCTCTCTCCTTGGCTCACTAAGACCTAGGTCCGCTGGTTTTCCCTCAGTGTCCCCAAAGTGTAAAGATATTCCCTAGCCTAAGACCATTGCCCATCCTGTGCCCTTAGCCCGGAATACCTTTTTTCTAACTTTTCTGCTGTCTGAATGATCCACAACATCCTTGGTTTTAGTAAACATTTAGTGAAAGACTTTGAGAAAAGTGCTTTAATTCAAATTTATACTTTATAGAGGCAAAAGGAGGGAAGCTGAACTGGAGTGGCGAGGATAAAGCAGTGATACTATTGAGCTGAGGTGAGTAGGAGGAGATGTCATTGGTATATTGGGTGGCAGGAAGATAAGGAGCTCTGTTTGGGCATGGATTTGGGACATCGGGTAGAAATGCCCATCACCTGCCATGATGGGAGGGAGCCGTAGAGGGTACCAGCAGGTGGTACCACTACTGTGAGACATCAGAAAGGGAGCTGAGTAGGAACTAGGAGAAAGAGAGACTGAGAGCCCATGGGTGGCAAGCCATACAACTGTTGGCACCCAGATAAGGAACCTCCTTTATGTTGAGATTATTACTGGCACTTTATTAAAGATCATTGTTCTGTGGCCACACAGAACACAAAGTCAGCATTACCTCTGCAATGTTACAAAAATATTAAGTGAAATATCAAACTATTTTCTAAGCACAATATCTTACTTTGTTTAGAAGAAAACTGCAACTTCTGGTTGCCACTAGCATAAACATTGCTAAACAGTGACTGGACACTATCATCTAAATAGTAGACATTAATTTTCTTCCAAACAATGTAATTCACAAAACACTTCACTCTTCATTCAACAAATATTCACTGGGTCCCCCTGTGTGTCAGACAGTATTCTAGGTGCTGTAGATTAAGTGGTAAGAAGGACATATACGAGGCACAAAATGGGTACTGAATGAATGACTCAAATCAAATCACACTATTATCATATCAGACCCTCAACACTGTTTGTAGAACCGTGTTGTATGCAGGATTTCCCAGTTATACATACATGATACTATAAGTCAGCTCACCTTGATCAGTTAGCATTAAATGTTGCAAAAATATCTCATAGTAAAAAGAAACATCCATTGAGATGCAATTTTATAGTAATTTGTAGGAGAAAACAGGAAGAAGTTTGCATAACCTCTATGGCAATGTTCTTCAGATCAACAGTGAATTTAGTTTTGAGTTTGGAAGAAAAATCAAAGCTGTGCAATTTGACCCTGGAATAAAATTATTTTGGTTGAATTCTAAGTGGCTAAATTACAACTTTTGGGAGAAATAGTTCCTGCCATGGAATGTTCTTTCCTGTGTAATTAGTCTTGCTCTCAATTTTTGTTTTTGGGTACTTCAGAGTCAGGAAAATTCCATGCTATAATCACCTATTTATTTGGACACACTAAGTGTTTTTACTCATTAATGATAGCTTTTTGAACACTCACAGCCTTCCACCTATCATGATTTCTCCCTTTAATATGTTATTTTACAGTAAGTAGATTTTAATAAAAATAAAAAAAAACAAAGGCAAAAAATTCTGTTTTGTCGGTAGGCACTGAATTACATTTCTTCAATTCTCCTGCTCTCTGGGGCTGTCCTTCCATGAAAACTGATACAATCTAAAAATAATCAATGGGAAGTATAAATTTAAGGACATGCAAGATATTTTAATTAATTACGTAAGAAAGCTATCACTAAACTCCTGATTTGCAAGTCTCTCAAGTGAAGAGTAGGTGGATGGGATTCCTGAAGTCTGCCAACCTGCTGTTTTTTCACTCCGACTGAACCACACCTGGTCCATACCCTGCATCTGGATTTAAGCTGTGTTCCTTTTTTACACAACTCGAGTCTTTAAGTGTTTGGCAAATCTTTCCGATATCTGAATTAAACGTGGGCAGAGGCAAAGGAAACTAGACAACTCCAGGCCATGAGACCAGGTCACCTGGAGATGCCAGGCTCTCTGTGAGGGCGAGCCTGCCCTCGGGGCCCAGGATTTGCTGGAAGAAGGGGGGAGGCAGTGATGGGCTGGCAGACCTGCAGAGCTGGTCACTGTGGTGGACAGGCAGAGCGGGCAGTTCCTAAGCTGTTCTCCAGACCGTGTCCTTTAACTAAAGGCACCTATGATTTATGCTTTTAAAAAAAACCAGTGACTTTCCCACACGGTCCATAATGAGTTCTGCAGATTCATGGAATTCCTTCCTTGAAGTCATTCCCTTTAGCTGAATTCTTCTGTTTCTACTCTCCATCCCCAAGCTTATTTACATTCAGATTGTGAACAGAGACTATTTTTATATCTCCTAGCCGTGTTCATCAGCTTCCAGTAGCTCCATAAATGTCTACATAACAATATTAAAAATATTAATGAAGCATTACATAAAAACTAGAGTGTACATCAGTTTTCCTTCCATTTCCTGGAGGTACAGCAAGCCACCCTCATAAAATTTCTCTATTACTTCACGGGAGGAGAACAGTCAGAGGTTCTCTGTGAAGGTAATTTGGAATTCTGGATAATTTACTCAATCAACTGGGCGCAAACAGCTGGTCTTTCCCATCTCTCATGTGCTGCAAAAGGCTGCGAAAGCAGTTGGCCAACATCTCAGGCATGGCCGGGCTCACAAGGCATCAGTCTGGCCAAGGCGCCTCAGGCCACATATGTTCTTGCCCTAAATAGGGAAACCCAATGCTAATGTCTTCACCTCTTCTGGAATTTTCCCGTCCTTTTTGATTTTATTCATGCCCATGGAAACAGATAAAGTAGCTACTCTTTTTTTTTTTTTTTTTTTTTTTTTATAATTTTTTTTTTTTTTAAATATATTTTATTGATTTTGTACAGAGAGGAAGGGAGAGAGATAGAAAGCTAGAAACATCGATGAGAGAGAGTCATCGATCAGCTGCCTCTTGCACACCCCCTACTGGGGATATGCCCGCAGCCAAGGTACATGCCCTTGACCGGAATCGAACCCGGGTCCCTTCAGTCCCCAAGCCGACGCTCTATCCATTGAGCCAAACCGGTCCCGGCTAAAGTAGCTACTCTTTTAACAAGTATGAGCTATCATCAATTATCACTGTAACTTCAATTAAAATATTAAAGCAGTTAAGGATCCAATAGAAATAGTTTCCCGTTCTAATAGCACTTAAAATAACAATGAAAGTGCCAAGATGGTTATATGTTCATTTAATTGCTAATGAAGCCAAACCAATAATTCAAAGCTGAGTTCCCTGTAGAATATCGATCTGCAGTACCATCAGCAAAGGACCATCATTTGATAACAGAGATTTAAAATGGGTATCAGAACTTTACTTTCCCAAAATTCACCTCTGCATTTATGCTGTTGGCTGCTGTATCTCCAGCTTGCTAAAAAGAAAAGCAAGATCACCTGAAGCAAGCAGGCGTGAGGCTGGGCGGAGGCGTGCACGTCTGATGACACTGGTGCCTCACAGAAGCGGACAGGAGCCCTGGGAGAGGCCCCCGGGGACAAGGCGCCTCTGGGGCTCTGACTCACAGCGCCGGGGCTGTTTTTCCTCTGGGGAAGGACCAGACACTGCCCTTTATAAAACCCTCTAGGATGAGTCATAAGCAAAACCCGCTGGCAGTGGGAGGTGCGGGTAGAAATAGGCTTGAAAGGAGACCCTGTGGTCCTGTGGCTGCTGCCCAGGCAGCGTAGGCTGGTTTTCACGGCTGTGCCACGGGGAGAATCCCTGTGGATCTCATCATATATACAGGATTTCTCAATTGAGATTCCTACTCAATTCCAAAGGGTGCCACCCACCCTGGAAAAACACACACAGCACCTTAGCCCACCGAGGAGCTGTGAAAAAACACAGGCAGGCAGACAGATGGCTCCGGAAGCAGCAACATGGAATAACAGTGAGGGTGTGGGAGTTGGGACGATCAGAGAGGCGAGGGAGGACGGACAGCAGCGGTGACAGATGACGGAGTGTTGTTTGGGAGGAACAGTTGGAGGAGGCAAGGGGAAGGGAAGGGCAGGAGCATAATGAGGAGACATCCCCTTCTGTCGACTCCTAAGGCACGCTTCTTCAGACGGAGAGGGCAGCGGCCTGGCCTGGAGAGGAGGCCTCGGCCGGCGACATGCTCTCCCCAGGGCCCCTTTCTGCGGGAGACCAGCCCGCAGTGAGCTCCCTGCGTGCAGCTGCCGCACCGTCAACATGGCTGCGGAGGTTCTTTATGGAGTGCCCGCCTTTGTACTCCATACTTCACCCAAGTTAATAAGTAGGTGTCAAACTCTGAATTAAAATTCCCAGAAGAGGACACAGCACAAAGGACAATAAAAATGATTTTTAAATAATCATAGGGATAAATAGCAGCCACTTCTGACAAATGTAAGTGCTGGCATAAAATGTTATTAGGCCACAGACACCGTCCTTTGTTCGGGAAGTGCGCCTTATTCTCCAGGCGCGCCATTCATCATCCTAATGAGCCCTCAGGATGTAAATTAAACAGCGGAGACGGATCCGTTCGAGAAGCATCTTTGTGCGAGGTGTTAAACCACTTTCCTACTTTTATTCTTAGATACGGGTTCATTTTTGAATCGGGGAAAAAAAGGTCCCTCAATATGTGAACACTTTACGGGTAAGTTCATGCAATTCCCATTTTCAGTAACCCATTCGTTCATTCTCCAATACTTTGGGATCTGCAATTTCAAAGAAACAGAATCTCATTTTAAAACGCTGTGGCCTGTAAATTATGTTTGATCTGGAAAACCTTAGGAAGCTGGGCATGCATTTGCTTTCTTGTTTTATTCAGAAGTTATTTGGTCTAGGGAGGCCCTCGATGAGAAAGGATTAGTGAAAATTCCAAACAGCTTAGTTTACTGAGTCGAATGCAGTGATGGCTAGGCAAACACCATTTCAGCCATTAACGATAAAAGATTAAGGTCATGAGACAAATTAGTTGTGATTTCTTGTTATGTATTGATAAGAACATTAGCCGTTCCTGGGATGAATAGAGAAATCAGGGTTTTGTACTTGACCTGAATTTATGCATGAGCACACACGACAGGAGGGACTGAGCAGCGGCTAGGGAGGGATCCAGGAAAAATACAGAGAAAGGAAAATAGCAACAAATCATGTCTCATTTCGGCCTGATTGGTTCTCATTTGCCTCTCTCTGTCTCTCCTTCTCCCACCCCCACCCCATCTTCTCTTATTGCAACATATAAATCATTCTTTGCATTCTCGGGCTGTCCCTGTGCGGGGAGAGCTCAGCTTCCCCATGTGTCTTCCCCAGCTCTTAGCTCTGTGTGTGAGTGAATGTATATAAAATGAAGATACAAATAATTGCCCTATTGAGGTTTACCTCCTGTCCGGGGAGCAGCCATTAATCTGCCCAAGGGGGTTCCAACAGCCCCAGTCTGCAGAATAAATTATCATTAAACAGTCTAGGTATTCTAGAGACATTATATTTTATGGGGTCAAAATGTTGGGGAAATAACCCGGAGGGAGAGCTGAAGCCATCCAGCTGGGAAAGAAGTAAGCCAGTTAAAGCATTACATGAAAGCCGGGTTCTTACAGTGGCTCTGGACCAACCGCTGGTCTGGTTTGAGGTCAACCCCAAATCCTGTCGGAACCATTGGGACGGCTGATGTTGGGAAGCACCCATGCCCCGAGACAGTGCCCGGCGGAGGCCCACCTCTAAGCCAGGGGCCTCTCTCTCTGAAGGTTTGGCTAACGAAAGAGTGCGTCATGACGGGTGGTGGCTCAGGTAAGCCTACCAGTACATATTCCATCGAACACACTGTCCCAGGTAATGTGATGGAGAATTTTCTTTTCACCAGGATCGAGCTGGTTCAATACAAGGCTGGGGACTGTCGACGTGACAGCTGGCCACATAAAGAAAGTGCGGTCTCAGCCCAAGCTGTGGCCATTTCACGTCTGCGTCTCAGTTTCCTAATAATGCACGTTTTGATGGGCACGTTGATTGGGTTATGATCTCAGGACAGCACTAATTAGTTAGAGAGGAGAATAATGAATAATGCTGTGTGTCCACAGGCCTTGAGAAGTACTGGGGACAAGGAACAGGGAAGGAAAGCAGTTTGAGTGATAAAGTCGATGTTAATCCTGACCAAGCAGCACAGGGTATTATTCCATACAGATATTAACTCTGGAAAAGCACTGTTCGCCGAGAGACATATTTTAAAGTGGAGTTTAAGCCTCGTCTGGAGTAATAAACGGTTTTATTTCCTGCCCCCAGGCGGTAAACACAACGAACAATGCAGGGACTGGAAAGTGCCCTACTGCGGTGAGCACGCTTTCTAACCCTGGCAGAACGTTAATAATATAAATTCACACCAATAATATAAATTCTCACACAGAAAGCCCTTCCAGTATAAAAGAAATAGGCTGCTCCCTGACGTTTCCTCAGAACGCTCCCAATGAGGAAGGACCTCACAGCGGGAAGGCACACTCTTAGCCAGAGCTCAGAGCTCCTGCCAACGGGCCCCGTGCTCCATGGCTGACAGCACCGCCAGGAACTCCACCAAGTAAAGCACATGCTTCGTCAGGCCCCCAGCTGAACCCGGAATCCTCTGGCTCAGAATGCATCACGGCCTTCAAAAACAAATCCCCTCTGAATTACAGCTCAGAAGCATCTGTCTTTGGCGTGACCCTTTGGCTTCCTTGGGAAGAGAACTGCATCGCACAAAGGTCTGTTTTCGGTGGGCAAACCAGGATTTCACGGAGAGAAGGCACATACCATGCTCTTCCTGGTATCACTTCCCCCTTCTCACCCCCAAGGTGGCTTCTTTTTCCTTCTCAACAGAAACATCCCAGACTGAAAATCAGAAAACATCCAGAAAGGGACTAAAATTTAGTTTTGCGTGTATGTGGGGGGAAAAAAGATAGTTGGAATTATTAAAAATTTCAGAAGGATGCCTTATAATTAAGAAAACGTTGCTATACTGAACATAGTTGGGGGCTGGGATGGGTGGCTCATTGAACCCACAACCCTGTATTCCAAAGGGTTACAGTTCAACGCCCAGTCAGGGCACATGTGGGAGGTGATCAATTGTTGCTTCTCTCTCACATCAATGTTCCTGTCTCTCACAGCGCTAAAAAATCAATGGAAACATATCCTCAGGTGAGGATTTAAAGAATGGTTGGGATTTTCTTCTTTTTCCTTTTGTTAATCTTCTGAGATATTTTTCCATTGATTTTTTTTTTTTTTTTTTTTTGAAAGAGTAGAAGGGAAGGATGGGGAGAAAGAGAGAAATATTGATGTGAGGGAGACACACACATGTTTCCCTCATGCACCCTGACTGGGGCTGGGGCTCAAACCTGCAACCCAGATACAGGTCCTTGAGTGGGAATCAGTGTGCAAACCAATGCTCTAACAACTGGGCTACACTGGCCAGCGTTGGGATTTTATTCTCTACTAGAGGCCTGGTGCATGAATTCTTGCATTGGTGGGGTCGCTCTGGGTGGCCTGCAAGGATCGGGCTGTAACTCGCAGTCCAAAGCCACCTACAGCTCCTACCTGCCGCTCATCCTGGCCGCACTGTGCCTGCCACAGGCTGGCGCCCAATCGGTCCCAATCGGAGAGGCTCAGGCTGCTGCAGCAGTGCTTGCCAGCCTTGAGTCCTGTTTCTGGCGCCCTCTGGGGATTGGCCTGCGGGATTGGGCTGAAACTGGCTCTCTGACATCCCCTGAGGGGTCCCAGATTGCTACCGTAGAGTGCACAGGCCAGGCTGAGGGACCCCACTGGTGCACGATTGGGCCAGGAAGGGACCATGGGAGGGCTCCAGGGATTGTCTGGCCCATCTTGCTCAGTTTCCATCAGCCAGATCCCAGCAGCAAGCTAACCTATCGGTCAGAGCATCTGCCCCCTGGTGGTCAGTGCACGACATGGTGACTGGTTGACCAGTTGACTGTCTGCCTCCTGGTGGTCAGTGCACATCATAGCAAGAGGTTGAGCAGCCTTAGCATATTATTAGTATATTATGCTTTGATTGGTTGGTTGGTTGTTCTGCTATTCAGTCTATTTGCATGTTATCCTTTTTTCCCATTCCTTCCCACCGCACATCCAGAGCTGGGAGGACTCCTCTTACCCCTGGCAGCTCGTGCTGGGGACCCTGTTCTTCAGATTGGCCTCAGCGACCTGAGCACACGGATGCCCACGAAGCCCATGGCTAACTCAGAGCAAATACACTGCAGTCATTACACCAACATTTCTGCCAGAAACACGGGAGGGACATCCATGGTCAGAAGCCCCCTGAATTAAGCAGGATGGACACATTCCCTTGATGTTGGGCTGGGGGAGTTCCCCGTGTCTCCTCTCCCTGCCAGAAAAATACAAAGGATTCATGTTTGCTACCAGGAAAATCTCTACTTGCTTTTGGACTATTTTAACTTCAAGTCCATTGGAGTTATAAAATGGCTCTGTACACTGTGCTCCATGGAAGAAATTTTTTTAGCCAAATTGGTAAAAATAATTAATGACAATAAGGCAGACATATATAGGTAAGTGTACAGTTGTGAGTATGGGAAGCACAGAGTTTATTCTTGTGTTATTATTAATTACCAGATTATTTTCTATAGGAACCACTGTGAACCTACTTCTGCCCCACCCTGCATGTCATCACAGCAACTGCTGCCGACGCCACCGCAGGGTAACCTGTGATTTATAGACTTCCTGACGGGCAAAGGAACAAACGTGCTCAGGAAGAGGCTTTACTGTATTAATCTGGGATATTTTCTTAAAGATCCTATTTTTTAAAAGACTTCAACTTAGAAAAGCCATCTTTAGCCGAGACTGGTTTGGATCAAAGGATAGAGTGTCGGCTTGGGGACTGAAGGGTCCCGGCTTCGATTCCGGTCAAGGGCACGTACCTTGGTTGTGGGCATATCCCCAGTGGGGGGTGTGCAAGAGGCAGCTGATCCATGACTCTCTCTCATCGATGTTTCTAACTCTCTATCTCTCTCCCTTCTTCTCTGTACAAAAATCAATAAAATATATTTTTAAAAAAAGAAAAGAAAAAAGAAAAGAAAAACCATCTTTAAAATCTACTAACTTCCAGAGACTGCCCATCAGGAGGGCGGAGCGAAAACATTGTGCTGGCACCTCCCTCAGCCACATCGAAATTACAACTGACCTGTGATCGGCCCCAGGGAGAAACACCACAGTCCAGCTGAACAGAAGTCCTCTCACTGAGAATACGTAGGAGAAGCTACCCCAAGACTGTGTATGGCAACTATAAATGAAAAATTAAAATATATTTTTAAAAACTCTATTCATTTCCACTTTTACCCAATGCTACGGGAAGTAGCAAATTTCTCTTAAATTTCCAGTGACGTCTCACTGTAAATATCACATCACTGAAATTCTGCCCACTTCCCTCTGCGGGGAGGCTGAGCTGGCTCATGCGCCTAAGGCGGTGTCTCCCGTCAGTCAGAGCTGGAGACAGACGGTGGGACGCCGTGTGTGCCCTCACAGGGGGCAGCCTCCCGCTCTGGTGGGCCTGGCATCTCAGCGCAGCAGGCGCTCTGTGGCAGCCAGCTGAGCTGATCCCCGCGCCTGTGCCTCCCCGCATGCTAAATTTGACCTCAATCTCTGGAATGTCAGTGGTTGGCAAACTGCGTTCACAAGCCACTTGCTGCTCTTTGGCCCCTTGAGTGTGGCTCTTCCACAAAATACCGCGGCCTGGGCGGGTCTATTTTGAAGAAGTGGCATTAGAAGAAGTTTAAGTTTTAAAAATGTGGCTCTCCAAAGAAATGTCAGTCGTTGTCCTGGTGGTATTTGGCCCTGCTGGCCAATGAGTTTGCCGACCACTGGTCTACGGGGAAGAGCAATGAGCAAAATTCAGCACCAAGTCAGAGGGCCTGTCTCTGAATCCAGAAGAGGTTAAAATACAGTTTCCTGACAATTTACTCTTAGAAACACAAAACTAGAGGGGGAAAGCCACCCGTGCCACTAAGATCGTCTGTAAGAAGGAAGACGGGTGCTCCCTGGACTGACAGTGCTCCTTCCGGCGGGTGTTCCGGGCCGGCGTCAGCACCGTGTTTGCTCGCTCAGCGTCGGCTCAGGTCGGTGAAACTGGCTGTGTTTTAGCGATGCGTTATCCTGCCCACAGAGCTCCACAGTGTGCGCTAACAGCAATGTGATTATCACATCCTGTTCTAATTATTACTTACCTACATGTACTTTTACTAGAAAATACAAGCTCTTTAATGGTAGGAGTTATTCTGGGTGTATGTGTGTGTGTTTTGGTTCCAATTCATAATACAGTACCCGGCACACAATCAGCATTCAGTACGCATATATATTTTTATTGTTGTTGTACTTATTATTACTAAGCTATTTTAACAGTTATCAAGCATTGAATACTTATTGTAAAAGGCACTGTTCTAAACTCTTTCTACATCCCATCTGATTTAACCCTTCCTCACATCCCCACGAGATGGGTGTCACTTCCCTCCATTCACAGATGGAAGGGGAGGAGCCAGGCACCAGCTCCCGGCAGACGGGTCACTAAGCCGCACCAACCCCCCGTCAGCACATGTGACGCCAACAGCCGCTGCCTGCGCTGATTACCGGTAACCATGTTCAGCAAGTGCCAGGTCAGTCACTGGACAAGCACTGTCATGCACTGTCACAACTTTGCTTCTCATGTTTTGTTAATGAACCTAATGGGAATGAATACTTTAGATCAGCTGTCGCCAACCTTTCAAACCTTCGTGGACCACCAGTTGGTGACCGCTGCTTTGGATAGAATTCCAAAGCAAGGGATGAAAAAAGTATATTCCCAATAAAACATGGATGGGAAGGCCTAACTCTAAAAATGAAACACAGTAAAACTTCACTGTAACTTAAGAACAAACGGTAAGAGGCAATGGGAGTGTTGACATACATGAAGGAATCTCCCCTATACAGCACAGGCGTCGCTGACATAGGTAATTTTAAGTGAATTAAAACTGTTAATTAAATAGAAGCTTTAACATATGTACAATATTTGTACCTGGCTGTTAAAAAATAGAGTTTCTGGATCTATTTTTGTTCCAAAGACAGAGAAGCATCGAACAGACCATCAAACTTCAGAGGGAAGTCGGGGGTGGGGCGGAGTAAGAGATCAACCAAAGGACTTGTATGCATGCAGATCCTAGCAAGCAGCACCATGGACACAGACACTGGGGGTGGGAGGTGAGGGCATGTGCTGGGAGGTGGGGTGGCCAGGGAGAGGTCAATGGGGGGAAAGGAGACATATGTAACACTGTATGTAATATTTTAAACAACAAAGAACTTTTAAAATAGCATTTCCTCTTCTGTATCATATTAAAAACCACATCCAGGATTTCACAGCTGTGAGACTACACATTTTTATTTAAATTAATGCTATAATTACCCTAGTACCTGTAGGTAGGTTCATTATCTTACTCTTACTTCTTCCTACTTTGCTGCTTAACAGTCACCATTGACAATGACTTTTATATTTTAAGTATTTGGGACGGACATTTAACCAACCAACTTTTAGTCTTCTCCTTGATGCACTGTAATCTATCCCTGTGCTTCTGAAAAGACTAAGGCACGTGCGTCAGAACTGTGTCTGCAAGCACGCAGGCTCTCTTTCCACGGAGACTCCAGCGCTGTTACTTCGGGGCCTCCCTCTGCCCACGAGGCCAATGAGGGCCCAACAAAGAAGCCAACGAGATGGCTAATCAACAGCAGTCACGCACCTTCTTATCCTCCAGCATCTTCATTTTCAACGAGATTTATACAATTAGAGTGAGAAGACTGGACTGCACTCTCCATTGGTTTCAGTGGTGGATGAGAGAATTAATTTGACTGTCACAGAAGTAATGATCCAACTGTGTGCTGGGAGGCTTTAAAATCATTTTTATTTATTTATTTATTTTTTTGGTTTAAAGCCCAGGACAGACATAGCTGAGAACTAAAAGCACTTGCGTATCAATTCTTTTTCTCATGGCCCCAATAGATCTGGATCTTGTAAATAAAAGCAGGAGGTTTCAAGCCCTTTAAGATACCATAAATAATGTATTTGAAATCGTGTGTAAACAGTAATACCAGTGCCATTGTTTCTCAATCATGTTGACACGTGCCATCTCTGCACCTCCATAACTCTATACGCCCTTCCTAGGGGCAGACCCAGGTTCTGTGGGTCTGAAAGGCTACCAGCACCCTTTTAAAAACTGCCTAACAAGGTACAAGGCCTTGTAAGAGGACCATGTGACCCAGGGGCCTGAGATTTAAGCTTAATTTAAAAGGAAAGTTGCCCCTGCCTCATCCGCTGGGAAGCACAACACGAGTGTCCTTCTGCTGGGACAGGGGCGCGTTCTGAATGGGCTGGGCTTTTCCGTTGGTCTCACAACCAGCAGCCTCCCCCGCCCCCCATATACTGAGCCCTGTGCCGAGCGGCCTGGAGACAGCGGGGGACACACTCAGCCCCCGGGGTCCGGGACATCCTGGGAGACTGCGGGCGCCGCAGGCAGACGGGCCCGCGGAGGGCAGGGCGGGGAAATGGCACGGGGCGAGGAGAGCCCTCTGCTGCTGACACCATGTGCGGGACTGACCGTCTTGTCGTTAGGCATCTGCTCAGGGTCTTCAGAACTAGCTTTACACATTTACATGCTTTGCTTCTAATCATTTGTTTCTGGTATTAATTTTCAATGGAAAATTCATCAGAAATGCAACAAGGAATGGGGCGGAAGAAGTCAGAAGAAATAACCGGCTTTTCACACCTGATTAAAGTACACGTGCTGGCGCCTGCTTTTTAACTGAGACACAAAGAAAGCAAGCCCTGCCTGGGACACCGCGGGCCTGACAGGCAAACCGGCCCCGGGCAGAGCGGGCAGAGGCCTGGGCCGGAGGAGACCGCCGCCCCTGAATTCCGAGCTTTCTCTCAGCCTCTGTGCTCACACATGCACACCAGCCCCCCACCCCCTCATCCTCCAAACAGCCGCCATCTGAGACAGGCTCTGGTGTTCTGTTCTGTCTGGGTAGCCGTGACCTCCGTGTGCCCCTGGCCCACAGGTGCAGGGTCAGGCCTGTCACTGATCTTCCCCACCGCCACCATGGGGCCCCGGGGACTGAGACTGAGTTCCCTGGCTCGCTGGGCCTGCCTTGGGCCTGCGACTTTGCATGGAGGCTCTGCCGTTATTCAGGTGTGCTGACAGGAGGCCCGGATTGGGAGGCTGTGAGGAAACAGGCTGCCAGGCACGGATCCCGAGAGAAAGGAGCACGCCACACAGTGGGGCCCGAGGGGGCGGCCAGGGTCAGTCAGGAGGCAGAGGGACTGGGGGAAGGGACCAAGAGCCTTTACTGTAGTTTCTAGGGAAGGACCAGGCCAGGAAGGGTGAGCAGATTCAGGCTGGCTGGTCTGATCATTTTGGGGCCCTGGGCCAGGAGCTGCCCATATTCCCTAGTGTCAGGCGCTGAGATGATTAGGGCAGGGAGGTGGGGGCAGAATAAGAGGCGGCTGGGGAAGGGGAGTCCGGTTAGTTGGTTTGCATCTGAAAGGTGCACTTCCAGCTGGGAGTCATACTTTCTCTAGGAATCAGCTGACTTTGGAGGTTCAGTCCCCCCAGGGTCAGCTGGCCCAAAGATATCAAAGCATCAAAAACACGTAATGAAAACACACGATTAACACAGGAGGGAGGAGCAGCGGGCAGCTTGGGGGATGCTGAGACTGAGAGAGAGACTTCCTGGCCCTTTCTCAGGTGCGGCCGGTGGGCTCCCGGGCCTCCCCCGTGTCCCTGCAGCAGATGGAAGACAGCTGCCGGAGGGTGCCTCACTCAGCACCCCGGCAGCACACGTGACAGCACCCCCTTTTTAACGGTGAAGACACTGAGGTGCAGAGTGTGAAAGTGCCTTTCCCACGTAACATAGCTAGCCAGCAGGCGAGTCGGGGCTTGAATCCGGGCTCAGGATCATTCTCTCTCTTAGGCCCTGGGTTTAAAGTCTACCAGCTTTTTAAGGTCCCAAATGAATACACGAGACCTACCAGCTCCAAAATAAAAAGAGAAAGCTACAATGTCAAAAGTAATAAATACTTATAATTAAATGTCCCAAAATCATCTGAAGTCATTTTTATTGCTACATTTAATAATCACTTAAAAGTGCATTATACTTAACAAAAACCAATTACACTTGACAATAATGTGTTGCTTAGACTTTTTTTCCCCACTTCCCAAGAATTCTTGAATTTACCTGATGATCACAGAGAAATCAACTGTAAATTAAATGAATTGGTTATAGTCAAGTAATTTAAAAAGCAAAATTATAAAAGCCCTTTCTAAAGTTATATAGCATTAAAATAAAACAATAAGATGGCGTGCTCAATGTGGGATCTGGGTATATGTAGTATGTTCAATCGGAGCCCCCAGAAGGAAGCAGGCCTGATGCCTGGAGGTCTGAGAATAACTCTGCCTGAGCCAGCCTGCTCCCAACGTGAGCTCCTCCTGCTCACAGTGCTGCCCACCGCCCCGGCCAGAGGCGGCGGCAGAGTCCCTGCAGGAATGGGCCTGTGGCAGAGAGTGGCTAAGGGCTCTGCTCACTGCTCACCACACAGGCGACACCTTCCACATTGTAGCATGTAACATCAACTATTACATAGGAGGTGAGAATATTTAAACTGACAGAAATCCCAGATGAGTTTCTGGAATCTCTGTCAGGAGCACCAGCGCGGTTCGGGAGTCCTCAGAGCCAAGCTCCCCGCCTCTCTGCCTGTCCGGGCCAGTCTCAGTCCTGGCTGGCACTGGTTTTCCTTAGTTATGCATTTTAGGACTTGAATTATATCAGACCACAGCATCCCCGATCTTTAAAGTCTTTAATTTTATTGTAAAAAAACCACACAACTCTGCAAAGAGCTTGATTGTCAGAATGGAATGGCACACATTAATAAGCTGATAATCATAGTATTTACAGGCTTAATTCAAATAGAGGGCACACAGGGCAGCCCTGAGACCAGGCTCCGGAGCAGACAGCCAGATTTGAATGTTAGCAACTGAGACTTTTGGATAATTTACTTAACCTCAGCTTCCTCTCATGCAAAAAGAGGATAAAGGCTCCTATCACACAGGGTTGCTGCTGCTATAATTAAATTTAAATGTTTACAGTAATACTTAGCACACAGTAAACTCTCAGTACATCTCAATGTTGTTCTGAACTTTTAGAATCTGTTTTTAATTTTCATAAAGTAAATTCACCAACAAGAAGGACTGTACCTGGGAAAGTCACTGAAAAAAAAGAGTTTAAACCCGGAGACTGTTGGAATCTGCAGGTTTTGTATTTGCATTGGTTCCTAGATTTCAGAGGACTATATTTAAAGCTCCCTGGTCAGGTCTGGCACTAACTCGGTGCCTCCAAAATGAACTCATACTCTTCTGAGTTTCAGAACAATGTCACACCACCTACAGAAATCAGAAAAATAAATATACAGCTACGGAAAAAAGGTCACTCTACTGTATAGATTATGATGTCCATCCTAACTTTAAATACTTATTAGAATAAGAAATTAAAAACATAAAAGCAACAGAATATAAAATTAGTATTCAGAAATTTGTTGCGTTTTTATACACCAATAATGAATCAGGAAAAATTAAGAAAACAATCCCATTTACAATTGCATTAAAAAAATAGCTAGGAGTCAATTTAACCAAGGAGGTAAAAGACCTGTACTCAGAGAACTACAAGACTCTGAAGAAGAAAAGTGAAGACAATACAAAAAAATGGAAGCATAGCCTTAGCCAATGTGGCTCAGTGATTAGAGCATCAGCCTGTGGACTGAAGGGTTCTGGGTTCAATTCTAGTCAAGGGCACTTCTCTCAGTTGTTGGCTCAATCCCCAGCCCTGGTCAAGGTGCGTGCAGGAGGCAACCAACCTATGTGTACCTTTCACAGCAATGTTTCTCTCTCTCTCTCTCTCTTGCCCTTCCTTCCACTCTCGCTAAAAATCAATGGGAAAATATCTTTGGGTGAGGATTAACAAAACAAATAAACAAAAACAAACCAAAACAAAAAAAGGGAAGCATATACTGTGCTCATGGACTGGAAGAATTAACATTGCGAAAATGTATATTCTACCCAAATCAATCTACAGATTCAATGCAATCCCTATTAAAATATCAATGGCATTTTTCATGGAACAAATAATCCTAAAGTTTATATAGAACCACATAAGACCTTGAATAGCCAAAGCAAACATGAGAAAGAAGAAGATAGTTAGAGGTATCATACTACCTGACATCAAACTATGCTACAAGGCAATAGTAATAAAAACAGCATGATATATATAAAACCATCAATCAATGAAACAGAACAGAGAACCCAGAAATAAACTCACTCCTATATGACCAATTAATATATGACAAAAGAGGCAAGAATATACAGTGTAAAGCCAATCTCTTCAATGAATGGTGTTGGGAAAACTGAGCTGAAACATATATATGAATGAAACTGAATCACTTTATTACACTATATACAAGAATAAACTTAAAATAGATTAAATACTTAAATGTAAGACCCAAAACCATAAAACTCCTAGAAGAAAACATAAGCAATAAACTCTCTGACATTGCTCTTGGTAATATTTTTCTGATATGCCTCCTTAGACAAAGGAAACAAAAGAAAAAATAAATAAATGAAACTACATCAAACTGCACAGTGAAGGAGGGCATCAACAAAATGAAAAGACAACCTACTGAATGGAAGAAGATATTCATCAATGATATATCCAATGAGGGGTTCATATCCAAAATATGAAAGAAACTCATGTAACTTAACCACATAAAACAAACACACAACCAAACAATCTGATTAAAAGTGGGCTCAGGACCTGAGCAGACATTTCTGCATAGAGGACAGACAGATGTCCAACAGATATATGAAAAGATGCTCAACATCACCAGTTATCAGGAAATTGCAACTTAAAATCACCATGGGATATCACCTCACACTTGTGAATAGTTATCATCAATATATCGACAAGACATGTGTTGGCAAGGATGTGGAGAAAAGGGAACCACTGTACACTGTTGGTCAGATTGCAAATAGGTGTAGCCATTATGAAAAAAAGTACATTGGTTCCTAAAAAGATTCAAAATATTACTACTGTTTGATCTAGCAATTCTACTTCTGCATATTTATCCAAAGCAATCCAAAACACTGATATGAAAAGACATATGCACTCCTATCATTTCAGCATCATTTCCAATATCCAAGATAAAGAAGCAACCTGAGTGTCTTTTAGCAGAGGCTGTAGTACATATATTCAAAGAAATATTGCTCAGAGTATTATGATAAGTGAAATAAGTCAGACAGAGAAAGATAAATAACAATTTTATTTAAATGTGGAATCGAAAAACAAAATAAATGGGCAAACAAAAGAGAAACAAACTCATAGATACAGAGACATAATGATGGTTGCCAGACTGGAGGAGGGTTGAGAGGCTGAGTAAAAATGTGAAGTACTAATTGCAAGTTATAAAAACAGTCATGGGCATATAAAGTAGAGCATAGGGAATATAATCAATAATATTGTGATAACTGTGTATGGTGTCACAGGGGTATTGGCACTTATGGAGTGATCATTTCATAAGTCATATAAATGTCTAACTACTATGCTGTACACCCGAAACTAATACAATATTGTATGATAACTGTAATTAAAAATTCAAAGCAAGAAAGCAAGAGAAAGGAAGGAAGAAAGAAAATAAAGGAAGAAAAAAAGAAAGGAAAGAGGGGAGGGAAGGAAAGGGAAGGGAAATGCTGGTCTCACCACCTGGATGGACATGACAGGCTTTTTCCAACAAACAAATATTTCTAAAAATCCAACTAAACCATCTTTGTGACCTTTGGCGGGGCCTGCCTGGTCCCTGTACAGCCCAGCTTTATGCCCAGGATGGCGATGTTCACACCTTCTCAAAACCTCCCACAGCAATAACCTCTAAAGCACTTCATAGTGTGCTACACAAAGCGGGTATTTCATAAATGTTGGAAGGTGAACAATCTCTACATAGATGGTAGTATGGACTGAATGTCTGTGTACCCTCATAAGTTATATGTTGACGCCCTAACCTCCAATGTGACAGGATTTGAAGACAGGGCATCTGGAACGTAATGAGGTTAGATGAGGTCTTAAGGGTGGGGCCCTTATCACAGGATCAGAGATACTACAGCCCAGCTGGTGCGGCTCAATGGTTGAGGGTTGATGCATGAACCAGGAGGTCACTGTTCAATTCCTGCTCAGGCACATGCTTCTGTTGCGGGCTCAGTCCCCAGTAGGGGGTGTGAAGGAGACAGCCCATTGATAACTCTCTCATTACCGGTGTTTCTTCTATTTCTCTCTCTCCCTCTCTCTTCCTCTCTCTGAAATAAATAAAAATATTAAAACACACACAACAAACTATCAAACTGAACTTGCTTAAGAAAAGGGGGATACCAGGTGCCTGAGTGCCCCCCCCCCCCCCTCTGCCATGTGAGGACACAGCAGGAAGGAGTCTGTCTGCAGCCAGGAAGAGGCCCCCTCTAAACCCCAACTCTGCCTGCACCCCGATCTCCGTCTCCAGCTTCCAGAAACCACAGAATCTAAATTCCTGTTGTTTAACCCACCTAATCTATGACATTTTGTCATGGCAACCCATACAGACTGATACAGATAGTTTATGGATATTAATGTTGTTTGATTTTATTACTTTAGACAGAGGGACTAGGAAGAAAGACCCAGAAATCACTAAATCTCTGTATCATTATCCTCAGCTTTGGACTCAAGATCATTATCTTTCAGTATTTAAGGGACTCAAAACTAGGAATCCTGTTTTGTCACTTTCTTGTTTTTCTAAGCCTCTGTCTCTCTGAACTATAAAGGCTCCTCATCTAGAAAATCGGGCTAGTCACAGGATTAAATGAGATGTATCATATAAAGTGCTTGGAAAGCTGTGGTTCACTCATACAATGGAATATTACACAGCTGCCTGAGACGATGAGATGGCTTCTAGAGAGAGGTAGCCAAGATAAAGTGTGAGTGGAAAAAGGAAAAACACAAAAGACACTGTGCTTGTACACACCCAGTAGCTGCTTCTGTGAGATCAAAGCCTCCTTTCTTTCTTCCCTCACACCCTCCCCTCCCCTCCGGCTCTCTCTCCTGCTCCACTTCCTCTTTCAATCACAGTTGACTTACAATGTTAGATTAGTTTTGGGTGTGCACAGTGGTTAGCCATTTACATAACTTACCACGTGACCACTCCGATAATTCTAGAACCCATCTGACACCAACAGAGTTATCACAATATCAGTGACTATATTCCCTATGCTGCGTTTATGTCCCTGTGACTGTTTTGTATGAGGCAATTTGCACTTCTTAATCCCTGGTCCTTGCTCACCCAGTCCCCAACTCACCTCTCCCCTGGCAACTGGCAGTTTGTTCTCTCTACCTATAAGTCTATTTCTGTTCTTTTTGTGGTTGTCCCTCCATTTAAAAAAGAAAACAAAACTAAATTTTATTGAGAAATCACCAGGCCACAGAAACCTCAAGAATATTCTGTTCACCTTTTGTTTCTGAGTAAACAGCCAGGGAGGACTAGGTGAGATGCATAAGGAATGCAGCATCTCTATGCTGCTTTAAGTCTGTATGGAACTGTGTACGGTGGGATGACCCCAACACTCAGTGTAAGGAACTTCCCACCAGCACCACCGGAAGTGCTCTCCTATCACCCCCAATCCGAAAATCCGGAGAAGCCCAGCCCCACCTGCTTCCACACTGTAGCCACCTACCGCCAGCCACTCACTCCTGCTGCCTGTGCAGGCACAGTGGTTCCAGAAGGACTTGCCCCATCAATACCTGCCAATTTTTGCACAAAACTCCTCAAGAACCTGTCGGAAGCTCCCATCTGAGGTGAGCAGAGTTCATCAGAGGACTTTACAGGGCTAGTTAAGATGTTTCCTGAGGCCATTCATTCCCTGTCAGAACACATTCTCTTTTTAACAGTTATCTACCCTCAATGTAAATGAACTGTTTTTGCAAAGACACCCAATACATTCTAAAGAAAATATTTAATTTATTTTATTTGTATTTTATGTCTTCAATAGTATTGTGAAGATTTATTTAAAAACAGAATAATGGTTGGTTACTTTATTTGCCAAAATTAAATGAAACAAATTTATTATAAAATCAATAGAAAGGTGAATTCAACTAATTTTAAGACAACAGAGACCAACATTTACATTTCAGAATTTTGTATTCAGCTACAAATACTTCTACAATTAATTTAAATTTTAGTCATGGGCAATTAACTTATTCTGTCTTAAAAAGCAACCCCCCTGCCAAAGCCATTTCAACAGATTCTCTTGAGAACTTAGGGATGAAATAGTCCCCATGGACCGTGGGAATGAGCCCCTCGACCTGGTCCCGGGGAACTCTAGCCAGGTGGACGTGCTAAACCTTCCTGAAGACTCAGCCCGGACCGGTTTCCTCTCCCAGTACCCCCTCTCCTCACACCGCCTTCCCGATCACACCGCGCTCCCGCTCACACCGCCCTCCAGCTCACACCGCCCTCCCGCTCACACCGCCCTCCAGATCACACCGCCCTCCAGCTCACACCACCCTCCAGATCACACCGCCCTCCCGCTCACACCGCCCTCCTGCTCACACCGCCCTCCCGATCTCACCGCCCTCCTGCTCACACCGCCCGCCCGCTCACACCGCCCTCCCGATCACACCGCCCTCCCGATCTCACTGCCCTCCCGATCACACCGCCCGCCTGCTCACACCGCCCTCCAGATCACACAGCCCTCCCGATCACACTGCCCTCCAGCTCACACCGCCCTCCCGATCACACCGCCCTCCCGATCACACCGCCCTCCCGATTTCACTGCCCTCCCTATCACACCACCCTCCCACTCACACCGCCCTCCAGCTCACACAGCCCTCCCTATCACACCGCCTTCTAGCTCACACTGCCCTCCAGCTCACACAGCCATCCCAATCACACTGTCCTCCCGCTCACACCGCCCTCCAGCTCACACCGCCCTCCCGATCACACTGCGCTGACCCCTCGCAGCCAGCTGGCCTCCCTTTGGGAAATCTTTTCTGATTATTTCACATTTCTAACTTTTTTCAATTTCTGAAATACCACTCCTTTTAGTCCTTATTTGTTTACTTAAAAAATATATATATTATTTATTTCAGAGAGGAAGGGAGAGGGAGAGAAAGATAGAAACATAAGTGGTGAGAGAGAATTACTGATTGGTAGCCTCTTGCATGCCTCCTACTGGGGACTGAACCTGTAACCCAGGCATATGCCCTTGACAGGAATTGAAACCTGGACCCTTCAGTCCTCAGGCTAACACTCTATCACTGAGCCAAACCAGCTAGGGCTTATTGGTTTTTTTATATCATAATTTTATAGTCTTTCTGATAAGATATGCTTTATGAGCAAAATATACATTTTATACCTTTTTATTTGCCCGGAATAGTGATGAAGATATAGGTGGCAAGTTCAGTAAATACTGAATTAACGTGTTTAGTTGGGCATACATGACATGGGCACAGCAAGTGAATATTAAACATTTAAGAGCCCTGACCCACAAACAGATTTATGAACTGCTAGTTCAATAAATAACATGGATTGTGGATTGATAAGAAAAACACAAAACCTTGGGAAAATTACCTAGAGAGTTTATCTGATAAGCTGGGTCAACAAGCCTTAAAAATTCCCTACTTCCACCCCTTTCTGCAATGTCCACTGAGCACCCACAGCCTTACAGACGGAACACCGACAGAAATGAACCCCCGCCCGCGCCCACGCCGCCCTCGCTAATTCAGAAACGTGATTGCAGAGTGAGAGAAATCTGCGTTCGCGTGACGTCTGCTTTTTGTTTTGGCCTTCTTAAGTCTTCACGTTCTCCTCTATGTCATCCTCAAACTAATGACCGCTCACCTGCACTGAGCACCTACCCTGTGCCCAAAGGGATGCCCCATGCAGTTACTGAATTCACTGTCAGTCCAGCCCTCAGGGACACACTGACATGAGGCTGCCAAAGCACACAGAGGGCCGGGGAGCTCCCAGCCAGCATTCTGCATCGGCCTGGGCTTCCAAAGCCTTAGCCCTTGGAACAGACCATGACCCCCACATCTCAAATCCCCAAACAAGGTGGTGATCAGGAAGGGCCCTTCCATAAGCAGCCGCATCTTGGACGCCTTCTCTTTTACCAGCTCCTCTTCTCCCAGCATCACTCTCAGTCCTGCAGCTGCTCCTGCCAACACTGGCTGCCACGTGCTGCTTCCAGCTCTCACGCTGCACCCAGCTCCGGGCCCAGCTCCACCGCCTTACGAAGCCTCTCCCAGCCACCACTCTGCACACCTCCTGCCACCAGACCCGATTTTCAGAAACACATTTCATTTCAGCCAAATACCACAGCAGCTCCCGC
Organism: Pipistrellus hanaki; assembly: GCF_964339955.1. Classification (NCBI taxonomy): domain Eukaryota; kingdom Metazoa; phylum Chordata; class Mammalia; order Chiroptera; family Vespertilionidae; genus Pipistrellus; species Pipistrellus hanaki. The sequence continues at coordinate 53,119,755 of NC_140514.1, forward strand.
TGCCTCAAGGCCCTGCTGACTCTATCCTCATGCTGACCAACCGCCCCTGCTCCCAATGGGGCACACATCTCTCCCCCCCTCCACCTCCCTTTCTCCTTCCTCCACACCAGCCTCCTTCCTGCCGTCTGTCCTCTTGTCTCCTGCTTCTGCTTACGCTGACCGCATTTTCAAAACCAAGACCAGTTCTAATGCCAGTTACCCCAAAACTCTTCTCAGGGGGCTAGGCACGGGATGTCCTCAATAAGTACTGTGCATCTCACACGTGTGGATTTGGCAGCACTAAATGCAAAATGTTGGATGTTTGAAAAAGAAAAAAAAAAAAAAGCCCACTTCTGGACAAAACCAAAAACCTTCTTGTTGTCCTGACCGGTTTGGCTCAGTGGACAGAGCATCAGCCTGCGGACTGAAGGGTCCCAGGTTCGATTCCGGTCAAGGGCATGTACCTTGGTTGCAGCCACATACCCAGTGGGGGGTGTGCAGGAGGCAGCTGATCGATGTTTCTCTCTCATCGATGTTTCTAACTATCTCTCTCTCTTCCTCTCTGTAAAAAAATCAATAAAATATATTTAAAAAACAAAGAAAAGAAAACCTTGTTCACTCTTCTGTTTTCACCGCACATTCACCAACATACGCCAGTCCTCCCAACTCCCCTAATCTGGCAAGTTTACGCTGCAGTTTTGTGAAACAAAGGTCACAGATAAATAAAAATTCACAAGCTCCTCCAGGAAAATCAATACAGGTACTAAAAAATCTAAGTTGATAATAAATTTTAGTTCCCCATGCACATATCTCAGGAATGTCACTGTTTACTGGAACCGCTGTAATATCAAGATATTTCACAGGGGTATTGATTTTGCCACTGAAGTGTGACTAAAGGGATAAATAAACTGCTCTTGGGGTCAATCGATCCATTTATCTTCACTGGCATTTTATAAAAAGTCAAAGTAGCATAAACTTTGATAAATAAACGTTATCATGAAAGAAATATTGCTGACAGAAGGATTTGAAGGAAAAAAGAACCGACTAGTCTGCCGTCTGAAAGACGCGCAATTGACCTAACGTTTGAGCAGCATTTCTGAGAGCTACCCACCAAGGAACATCTTTTTCACCCTTTCTACATGAGCCACGTGGGCCCGAGTAAAATTTTAAGCCCCAATGGCCAAGAAAAATAGGGGTCACAAATCAAGCCCCTGTGAAATAGAAATGCAAGAGAAACAGTTTTGTTTTGTTTTCTGTTTCATCAGAAAGAAATGTGGGAGTCACTCAGGCAGACAAATGTCTTTGGCTATTTGTACCTTATCATGCATTCCAAAGCACGTGTGGAAATAGCCCGGCTATTTACACTCTAAAGAGTCATAATGGGCCACGCTCTGCAGCGGCTTCTCGGGCTTTATTGGTAAGTGACGTGGTGCTAATAACCACTTACGGCCCCACAATGATCCCATAAAGATTTCCACGTGAGGCCAGAACACACAGCAGCGTGGCTGTCATAGGAATTACGGCTCCGGAAGAGTTTATTCAAGTGCGGGCAGAGGGGCCCGGTGAGGAGGCTGGAACTGAGAGGAGAAGAGAGACTGGCAGGAAGGTCTGCTTACTGTGTGTGAAGACAGCACCAACGCTGAAAGGACATGAGTTGGTGCTGTACTTCCGGCCCAGGATGAGCAGGTGCACGAGGGCACCCCAGGGAGCCACACAGTGCTCAGGACACAAGGGCTGCTGGACTGTAAGTCAAGGTTAGGCGACCTCGGAAAGGGCTCTCAAACGAAACATGCCCCTAGTATGCAGCTCTCACAATCAAGCCACCCCTGGTTCTCTCCTCACTAACTACCAGGGCCCATTCAGAACCTCCTGGCTTCTCCTCTTTCCTCACAGGGACCACTGCTGCCTCCAAAGACTAAACCCCCAGGGCGCCTTCCAGGGTCCTGTTGGGGGAAAGCCTGCTGGGCATTCGTGAGGCGCTGAAAGGAGTACCTCTCCCGGGGCTGGTGCGATGCCCAGAGGGCTCAGTGGGCACGGGTACAATGGGGTTTACTGACTGAGAGTGTCTGGGTGGCCAGGCCAGGCCTGGGACTCTCCGAGGGGCACAGGATGCTGGCAATGTGGTTCCAGCAGCTGCTAACACAACCCTGGGCAGGAATGGAGCGGTAACCATGGGCACAAAGGGGGAAATGCCCATGACGAGAGGCTGTCTGGCAGGCTTGGACGAACTCAGAAATAGGTCTGGCACATTCCCCTGATGGCAGGACCTTAGAAAGCATCCGCGGAGGGTACAATGCTAGTCACTCTCCTCCTCCTGCAGAGCTGCGGGTTCAGGCTCAGGCACAGACGTGCAGGAATGCGTGCCCCGCTCTAATGGCAACGTCCCTCCTTGTCATCCGAGGAAACAGAATGTGCGTGCCCCCGTGTGTGCATGCGTGCCCTCCAGCTAAGAATGTGTTGCAGAAAGTCCCCCTGCTATTATGGCACTAAGAAATAAGGAAGGTTTTTTTTATTTGTTTTTTTTTTTATGGGATGTTTTAAAATTTCCTCTCCAAACTCCTGAGGTACCTGCCTTTCCAGGGTAGATGATCTGAGGCCACCATTCCCCTGCCAGGATGTCACCTACACATGGGTTACACAGCACGGCTGGAAAAGCTAAACACAACCAGCAGGCCGGGGCTCCGTTTGGGTGCTTGGGCTATTGTGCAATCTGAGTGTCTCCACTCACCCAACCTCTCAAAGGTTCCAACGGGCTTGGCTCAACCCTGCTGGCTCTGCCCTGGCTCCCTGCCTTTCTCCATGGCCAGCAGGACAGCTCCACTGAGAGGGAACTCACTATCTGACGCCCCGCCCCACCCTGCTTTTCTTCCCGTGATCATTCACACTCCGCTGTCCCTCCAGCTAGCCACACTGGCACTGTGGGAATCAGCTCCATGGCTCCGGCTCCTTCCGTCCAGCGCACCACCACGTTCTCCCGAGGCGCTGCTCTCTGCCACCCCTCTGCTCCTGCAGGAGCTGGTCCAGCTGCCACTTCCCGTCCTTCTCTAATCGCTGCCGTCCTTCATGTCCCACAGGCAGCTGAACTCACTGCAGCCACAGCGTCTTTCCAAAACACCAGGCTCATCACATCACACCCCACCCCCTTTGACACACTGTAATGGCTGTGCCCTTAGAAGGAAAGGCCAAATGCCTGTCATGGCTAAGAAGGCATGTCAGGGTCTGGCACCGAGGTATCTCTTTAACTCCCTGCACACCCCAGCCCCAGGCTCTCCCAGCTCTCCGCACGCCTGGATTGCACAATGTTAATCCATCTGCCCCTGCATGTTAATCCATGGATCTGCATGTATAATCCTAAGTCCCTGCTTGGATGTAATTTGCTCCTTGAATCTGAAAGTGAGGTCTCTTCTGGGAGTGCCTACACACTCCATGTGTGGTCACTGACACTGTTCATGAAATACAGATTTCAGATCTACTGGGAAGTGTGTTTGCTCATGACTGCTGAAACTGTACGCTCTTGCACTGAAGTTATAAACTTTAATAAACAGCATAAATAATTTACAGCCAACTACAGTCTTCACATGCTACAATTAGTACTGGCTTATAAATATACAAAAGAGGAAATACTTCTTTTTTATGATCAGAAAAATTGAGCATTTGTTTAAAATCAATGAGTGATAAATTCTAATTCCCAGTGGGTGACTTCTGGATAATATTTAAATAAAGATATATGTACAGGATACTATGATTTTTTTAGTATAGTTAGCTGAATTCAATTGTTTATTCAACTCAACAATGCAGGAATACCTCCTCATGCACGTGTACCTCACTTGCAGGGGTATCTCAGATGTAGGTGTACCTCTTCATGCAGGGATACCTCCTCAGGCAGGTGTACCTCCTCAGGCAGGGGTACCTCCTCAGGCAGGTGTACCTCCTCAGGCAGGTTGCAGGTGTATTTCAGATGTAGGTGTACCTCTTCATGCAGGTGTACCTCCTCAGGCAGGTGTACCTCCTCAGGCAGGGGTACCTCCTCAGGCAGGTGTACCTCCTCAGGCAGGTTGCAGGTGTATTTCAGATGTAGGTGTACCTCTTCATGCAGGTGTACCTCCTCAGGCAGGTGTACCTCCTCAGGCAGGGGTACCTCCTCAGGCAGGTGTACCTCCTCAGGCAGGTTGCAGGTGTATCTCAGATGTAGGTGTACCTCTTGATACAGGGGTACCTCCTCAGGCAGGGGTACCTCCTCAGGCAGGGGTACCTCCTCAGACAGGTGTACCTCCTCAGGCAGGGGTACCTCCTCAGGCAGGTGAGCCTCACTTGCAGGTGTATCTCAGATGTGGGTGTACCTCATCATGCAGGTGTACCTAATCAATGAAGGTGTACCTCATTTTCATGACAGCATGCATTGAAAACTGCATGCAGACTGAATTTCTATGATTCAAAGTTGATTTTCAATGTCTCATTTGAGCAAGTTATATGATAATTCCATGTTCAAAGGAAAGAATCCCTCCTAATTTAACTTTCTTGAATGATTCAGACTTTCATAATTGGATTTACTTATAGCAATATTATAAAGTAATTGAATTGATTTTAGTCACAGAATAAAACACAGAGGAAAAACAGTAACATAAGACACATACATACACATTGCCAAGATCCTACATAACACAAGCGCTGAAATGATGAAGCTGTCACTTAAGCCTCTCGTGCATAATGAGGGCAGAAACACAAGGAAGTTTAGCATTTACATTCGTCTGTATTCATCTTCTCTGCTAATTAAAAAATTTTAGTCTCAATTTACAGCTCTCAAGAACAGGCACAGCATTCTATATTGGGGCCATTTTTTCCTAGAAGCACAGAAATGAGTTTCTCAGGAGAATATCTCTACTTTTCCAATTAATAAACATGAAATAGTTGCTTAGGTGTATATGTGCATGTATATAACTATAATTGTTTCATTATACTCTATTACAACAATTATAAGATGTTGTCAGTTGTGAGCTGTACCCATGATATTGTGTGCCATTTAGGAAGAGAAACTTCTGTCAACCAAATTATGACACATAATAGATTGTCAGTCGCATTCCAATCCAGAGATTTAAAATGTGAGAAAATATTCATCATGAAGCCAATGATACACGGTATAGACTCTTTTCTACTTTATCCCAGCATTTGGAGCAGTGCTTGACAACAGTAAACACTGTAAATATTTGTTGAGTGAATGAAAAACGAATAAGTGAATTAAAACAGTGAAGTAAATACCTTGCACGTAGGAAAATTGGGAAAATTGTAGGAGCTGCTCAGAAGTTTCAGAGTAGTCATTTTATATGCCAAGTTGTCTCTTCTTTCAAATTATAGCTCGGGAAATTGGAGTATAAATGTAATTTCCTCTTTACAAACTTCCACTAAATAGATAGCTGTCAGGTGTAAGTCATGCAAATAAAATTATATATAAATTGGATGAGAATTTTTAAACTAAATTTTAAAGTGACCAAGCACCCATTCTGACACACTTTGCAAAGATTTTCCCTTGAATTTTCCTTGAAGCGCTTTCCTTCCATCCGGCTTATCTCTGAGATCTGGGCTATCTTCCTGTCACTGAGTAACAGCCCTCAGGCTTATCTTGAATCATGCCTTACTTCACAATTGCTGACCACTCGCTGATGTCACCAGTTACAAATATCCCCCCTAAATATATGTCATGGGCAATTCTTTCTCTCTATTATATTGATCTTCCTCTAGCTGACATCATTTTAAGATATTCCCAGAATATAGCACTTCTGTGAACAAAGAAAGACTTTTAAAAGTTCTCATTTGTTGTTTATATTGGCTAAGTTTTAGCAATCACTTTATGCATCTTCTTTATAAATTCTATCTTTACCTGAACGCCCCCCCCCCCCCCTTTTCCTTCACTTGTTCTGCCTTCGTGGGCTCATCAATATGACACCGGGCACTGGTTATGTCACTTCTGTCATCTGATGCTCCACTGGGAACAGAACTAGGCTGCCCCATGGATCTGCATGTATAAACGCAGGCCTGTGGGGTCCGGTGTGAATCTGTGTGTCCTCTGTGCTCAGTGCAGCCCCAGAGAACCACCGAGCAAGGACCCTGTGCTCCAGCTGCACAGTATGCACACCTCTCATCACATGGCAATCCCTTCCTGCCTAAAGGCTGAATAGGACAGTGGTTACAAAGGACTTCCACTCGGTTAAATTTAAAATGCAGAAAATAAGTCCTATCCAAAAATACACTTTGGCTTGGGGCCCTTTTCACTTGATTTTGAGTGAATTTGATTTTACACCCCTTCCTGTCAGGATCTGTGAGGCACACACCACGATGCGGCTCTGGGATCGGGAGCACAGGCATACCTACTTCATTGTGCCTCACAGACGCCGGGTTTTCACAGGTCAAAGGCAAGCCCCTCCACCAGCAAAATAGTTACAACTCCATTTACTGTGAGGTTTTACTGGGAGGTCTGGTACTAAGCCCGCAGTATCTGCCAGGTACGCGTGCACTGGGATGCTCTGGTTCTGCTGCCTTGCAGAGTTTTTAGTTAAAAGAGGGCTTCTTTTTTAACTGATACTTTTTCAGTGCAAACAATATTGACAGCAACATTTCATTGCTTTGTTTAGTGTCTTCAATGACCAGCATAGCCCTGGCCCTCTCCCTAGAGTCCTCAGGTGCCACTCTTTCCTCAGAGAGAAACAGAAGGTCTCTCCCAGGACTCTCTGGACCACTCACATAATCTCTACTATTTGGTTCTCTTCCTCAGAGGCCTTCTAGGGTCTAGAGTTACAGCCCTTCCCACACATCTGGTGCCGGCATCCCCTGTGGCCATGTCCACCAGCTGCTCCAGAATGAAGCCAGATGCCTGGTGGCCCACCATACTGCCTTCCCTTTCCTCCATTCTCCCCGCTGCTGTGGCCACCGTGGGGCTTCCTCCAAAGCCCTCTATACCCCAGTACCTCCCGGGCTCCTCCTCTCTCCTCTGGGCCGTCACTCTCCGCGTTTCCTCCTCCCAGTCTCTCCCACACCACCCTGTGGCCAGCATTCAAGGATGGAGCCGTACTGAGTGGGCCATCTGACCGTGGTGAGCCATCCAGGAGGCTCTGCGCTCTTTCTCCAGAGTGGCACCCAGGTCTTCAGGGAGCAGTCCTGAAGATGTGGGCTCAAGTCCTGCCAGCCTAACCCTGCTAGCTTGCGGGAAACTTCTGATGAAAACTTACATACAGCCCTCTTGGTCTTAGTGACCTTTCCCATCTGAGGGCAAGGACAGCCATCTGCTGACACGCCCCCGTTCTCAGTCCAAATGCTTCTTGCCTGCCCTCCCCCCCTCCCTCCCTTTCTCTCAGAAACGAAGATTCCATCATCAGTTCCAGTTTCTCCTCTTACCATCTTGGATGCTGATTATTATAAAGTTAGAGGCCCTCACAGCCCTGGCTTCGTCTGGAAGGTCATCTGGAAGGTCATTCAGCGGTCTGGTCTAATTAGCATATTATGCTTTTATTATTATAGATTATTATAGATACCAAGGAGGAATCACCCCGGTTAGTTGCCTCTTTTGCTTTCCTGTATTTATCCTTGCTTCATGCATCTCAGTGCATTGGTACAAAAAGGTGTTTGTTTAAATTTTATGTTTACTAGGTGTACCAGTAAATAATGAGGATTTTTTTTCAATAGATAGTGTTACACATATGTTGACATATATAAGCGATTTGATGTTTGCCATTTTGTTGTATTGACAGCAAGCTTCAAAACTTCATATGTCAAATTTGCTGAAAGTGTTAACATCATAGATGTTTTTCTCTTAAAAATGTCGAATTTCATGCCAAAAAAAGAGCATTCGCAGGAAGTTTTAATTCATTACTTTATTTTGAAGAAAAAGTTTTCATATACTTCGGGAAGCTTATGGTGAACACGCTCCATCTCAAGATACTTGTGAACACTGGTTTAAATGCTTTAAAAGTGATGATTTTGATGTGAAAGACAAAGAACATCCAGGTCAACCAAAAATGTTTGAAGACTAACAATTACAAGCATTATTGGATGAAGATGCATGTCAAACTCAAAAACAACTTGCAGAGAGATTAAACGTTGCTTAATTAGACCTGCTTTCTGATGTAGCTAGACTTTTTCCAGCCTAGTGAAGCACCTCAACTTCTCGTTCAGGTAATTGTCAGAAACACAGCAGTAAATATCAACACAAAGCAGATTATTATTGTAGATCATGCAGGGAGAACTTAGGGTAAATATTTAATTGCAGCAGTGTTTGACTATATTTTGCACAGTGAGAAAACCTGAAGTCATTTTCAAGGTCCACCATTTCTTACTTCTTTTCAGTTGGATCAAGTTTCTGAACTTTATAAATCTCCATTTTCCAGCTAATGAAAAGAAAATAGGATTCCACTGAGTCTCCTATCTACCTACTCCAGGACTTCTGTGAGGATCAAATAAGATGAGGCACGAGAAAATGCTTCACAGACATTTGGTTACAGTGTAAAGTTTCCACTTGGCTGTAAAGCAAGTTGTGTTCCTGGGCTGAAGAAACTGCAAGGAGGCTAGTCATCACTAGAGAGAGGAAGCCAGGTGTTGCTATGCAATGTTATTACCTGGATGGAGGGAAGGACACTTAGCATATTGGCCTTTTATATATATAGACTAGAGGCCCGTTGCACAAAGATTTGTGCAATAGGCCTCTTTCCCCTCACTGCCGGCACTGGTTTTCCTCTGGCACCCAGGACCTGGGCCACAGTGGAGCTAAGCCTTCAGCCTTCAGGCTTGGCTCTGGCCACAGTGAAGCTTTCAGTCTTTAGTCTTCGCTTGGAAGGAGACTTCAGTCTTCACTCCATGCCTGCATATGCAAATTAACCCACCATCTTTGTTGGGTTAATTTGCAATCTCACTGCTGATTGGCTGGCAGGCTTTGTAGAGGTATGGTCAATTTGCATCTTTCTCTTTTGTTAGTGTAGATATCCACATAGCTTCTATTGTTTCTGGTTCTCTCTTGAAACCTGACTGATGCCCCACCTAAGAAGTGAACTGATGATTAAGGATCTATCATAAGCCAATACCGTGTTAGGCACTGTGGCCTATTAATGTACAGCAAGCCTGCACATATACTACATGCCAGGCAACCTCCCCCGACCCCTACATGACAATCAGTTTCATTCTGACAATTCATACAACTATTCCTCCTTTTGTAACTTAGGGTTCCCTTTATCCTTAATGGAGGCAGAAAACAAACTGCCCTCCTCATATAGTTGAAGTCACTCATATATTCATGCTGTCATTGGTAAAAAAAAAAAAAATGATCTTAAAATGTAAAATCTGTATAAGCTTTCTAACTCTAACACAATTCTGTTACACTGTGTACAGTTTTGCCATTTTGCATAATTAACAAGTTCATGAAAAATTCAGTCACTGCAAGTGCAAGATTAAAGTGAGGGATTTCCAGTATTACCAAAATATCATTCCTCAGATGCTGGTTTGGAAAAGCCGGTTCTACTCTCCGTGTTAAATGACCCATGCTCCCTCCTGCCTCCCTGTGAATCAGCTCCTAGCTGGCCATCACTTCACTGGCTCACCTGTGGATCTCTGACGTCATTTCCCCCTCATCCTAAGTCACTAACACGGACTCAGTTTACTCTTAAGAGATTCTGAAGTGCTGAGGAATGCTGCTCTCACTATGAAGCAGGTATACACCAACATGCTCAGTGGTGGGTTCACTATACCCATCCTCACACCACCACCGGCCGCCCTGGCATTCTCCTGGTGGGGGGAACCTTGATTCTTTATTCCCCATCCTGAGTCAGTACTAGTAAATATTGACCTTACACCTACAGGCTGCTTACAGCTTATCTTATGTCTCCAACAAAACTACCTGATGCTTGTTTCTCTTCAGGCGGCTTATCCCTGCCTAGGACTCCCATTTCCTATAATCCTTTTGGATCTGTGTTGGCTACTTTATCTCCTCCCGCCTATTGGTCTAAAACCAACAACTGGTCACCTACAAGCCACTGAATGTCATTTCCAACCCTTCGCTCCTGCCTCTGATGAAAAGATGTTTACAAATTCCCTGTCATGTGCAGCAGCATGTTCACTGAGATGATCTCTGAAGTAACAATGTGCAGATGTGCCTGAAGAAGCATAACCACAATGTCTGCTCCACCGCAGAGACGACGCACTGAACGCCAACCGCGCTGAAGCAGCCCCTGAGAAAAGCACCGCGGATGCTCGGTTTGGGAACAGATGTTCTTCTGTTCAGGCACGGCCAGAACCTATCCTCCCACTGCTTACTCGCTAAGGATTGTCAGCAAACCTTTTATTGTTCATTTGTTTTCATTCCCAGGCATATATTAAAAATTAGACTTGATTAATAATTTAAAATCCTGCTGATGGAAGTCACATTTGGATGCTGTGTGAAAGCATTAAAGAAAGACCTCGAGAGGGGAGAGGTAAAATAGCAATGCAGTCAACTTCCTCCAAGAGCCACATCTGAGCACTGTGATCTCCAAACGCACAAAGGGAAACAACGAAAACATCTGGGTGAACATCTCCAGTTACTGCAAGAATGTTACAAACACCGTATCTTCTGTATCACTGTCTAGGAGGGTGTGTAGGAGGAATATCTCTTTGGACCACATTATAAGGCAAGCCTCTGCCTCTCCCGGGTGACTAAGTGTATATTTAGGGACTACGTGACTATTGAAGCCTCCACGTTTCTCTTTTCACGTTAGCCGTGCCAAAGCTCAGAGTTCACTTACAGGCTACGTTTCCTTACTCCGCAATAACTGTATGAATCTGGGTACGTCAGCTCACATCCTTTGCTGAATAGGAGACCTTGTAGTTTGGAAGACCAAGTTAAATCTAATGGTTTCAGGCTCTGACTGGCTCTGCTGTATGGCTAACATCACATATTTCTCCAAATACTGAATTAAGGACGCCACAATTCCTTCCTCCTTATCAAGGCTACTCTGACAACTGGTGAAGTTTAACTGAAGAATCTTAAAAGAACGCTTTTACATAAATGCTAAGGAAAGCAGGAACGTGCTTGTGATGTGTGCGCACAGAGTGATAGCCCAGCATGGCGTCTGAGGCGGAGCTGCTGCGGGTGGGCCCCCTGGGGCGGAGCGTGTAGTCCATTTGCCTGCTGCCAGCGGTGCTCCGTCTTTGATGCTGGATTGCAAGAAGTGTGGCATCATGGCCTGTGGTTTTGTGTGTGGCTATCACATCCCAATCTCTTTTAATCACTGTGTGACCTACGATTTCTGTGTGCCATTTTTTTTTATAAGACTGGGAATGTTCCAAGACTTAGTATAAACGTATTATGTATATGAAAAGGATTCCTCACAAAAAATCAGTAGAAACCGCAAATTACAGACTAGCAGCCTCAATAGATCAAGACTGGTTTTGCTGAACATTTGTGCCCATTTGAAGATTTGCACGTTTTACGTTCACTCACACAGGAGGCGGGGCTGGCTGCTACGGCAAGTACTGACCTTCAATAGAGCAGAATCCCAAGTAGGAAGGTCGAACAGTCATCAAGGGTTTCCTGTGCCCCAGGATTCATACAGAATTTTACAGATCATCACTTGAACTGCATATAGAAACATTACAAATGTGTGTGTTACGTTTTAGGGCAAACTGTTCCTTTGAAAGAATCCCCCGCTGCACCCAGCAGCTGCCGCCATCCACCGGAAAGAACGAACGGAATGGGGTGAACTGAGCTCTGGCCGCCAAGGGCGGGAAGACAGGCCGGGCGCCTGGGATGCACCCGGGCGGTGAGGAACCCCGCGCTGCCGCAGCTGGGATGTGAAATTCCAAGAAGAACCGGGTTATTTGAAAACCATTTCACCATTTTTAAAGCTCAGATGGTAAAGCGTCTCTAATGATTCATCAGGATTGTCCTGTTGAGAGGGGCAGGATTTATAAGCACAAAACCATAGCTGGCAAGGGACAGTGCTCAGACGGAAGAGAGGCACGGAATCCGCGCACAGCCTCAGAGGGTGGGATATGGAAACCACTCGGAGATGATGGGAGGGAGAGATTGCTCTTCAGCCCAGCGGAGAGCAAGGCCCCATTCTCATTACTGGGGATGATGAATCCTGATATTTCCAATGATCAGCCTATACAGGGAAGGCCACTCTATATATTAGCCTCAGAACCCGCATTATTAGAGGCTTAGGGCAAAATCCACTGGGACCCATGGAGAAATATTTGTCCAGAAAACTAATGATCAGCATTCCACATTTATGCTTGACGACAAACACAGTCTATAAATGTCACTTGGTGATTTACATTAGTAAAAATTATTAGCCAAAAGTCACACTTGCAGCATATGTGCTTCCATATACCACATAACTTGTTACAAGTTGTCCTCATAGTTATAGCCATGCTGTATGTCCCCATTAAAACCCAATATATTAGTTCTCCGCACACTGATTGCAAATTTTTTTTCCCCATTAGGCTATCTTCCAATCATACCAAGTTTTCGAAAGATCATATTTTAACCTGAATAAATGTAGTCGTATTTCCCTCCATATGATCCCTCAAAAATCAGGAATCACTAGTGTATGAAAGAAACATGGGGCTACATCTGTCATCAGGAAACCACAGATTTAATGAGGATCAAAATCTCACAGGGTCATACAACCCCAAATGATAACACAGGGAAACAAATCCTTAGCTTGCAGTTTCTGTATTAGGGATTGATTTTGTTCTGCCAAAATTGCATATCCATGAGCAAAACAAATTCGCCTCATTATTTTAAGCTGCTAAGTTTTAAGTGGGCTGCCATACGGCAAGGGGTAACCCACACTCCCCTATAAGGAGAGCACAAAGATGCACAAGATACCATCCAACGCCTTGTCCCCACTGACTTCACACCCATCCAAGCCTGAACTCTCTAAGTCCTTCCTAGGTTCTGAAAGCCCTGGGTTAAAAAACAATGCCAGCTCACTCCTTCCATTCACAGAGGAGAAGAAAGGAAGAGCTGAAGAGATTTAATAACAAGGACAATGTCTTATTCAGGTATACCTACTATTGTCCCAATGTAGTCAGAACTTTACCTAAGCATTTTAAATAGCCAGTGAATCTTTTTTTATTGTTGACATCATTGCAGATGTCCCTCATTTTCCCCACCTTTGCCTACCTCCTCCCAGCCCCGCCAGCCCTTCCCTGGCCTTCACCCCTCTGTTGTCTGCCCAGGGGCTCTATGAGTGCATGTTCCTTGGCTACTCTCTTCACCTTATTATTTGAATCCTGGATAGTGTGTTTGTTTTTCACAGTGATAGTCTTAGAAACATTGGATCTATTATTTGTGCATTCAAATACTCAAATAAAAAAACCCACATATTGTGGATAATGGGAACAGAGCTTCTCATTATCAGAAAAGGGAGTTATAAATACAGAAAGGGAGAAGACTAGAATGAACCCTGTGGAACAGAGTTGGAATTAGAAGTATCAGTATAAACCATGATTTCTGTTGATACAAAGGTAGATACACAGGTATATGGGTGATAGATGTTAGGTAGATACTCAAGTAGATACAGTAGATATATAATATATAATATATAATATATAATATATAATATATAATATATAATATATAATATATAATATATAATATATAATATATAATAAGATAGTAACTCTATCTAATGAAAGGGCCTAGAAACAAGGATAGCCAAGTATCGGTGAGCACACATAATACCCAAATCTTGGTTTCTAAATACCATTTCTGGTGGTGGTGGTGGGGGGGGTGGGAAGGGGAAGGGGACCAGGGCTCCCTGAGAAATGGTTGATTCCAGATTCCAAGTCTGGGGCTTAGGAACTACAAAATGATTCTAGAACATCTTGTACAAGAAAAGGGAATAATGAAGAATGATAGAAAAATGTCAAATGGAAAGAACCTAGTTTGAAGGGACTCCTGCTGATCAATTCCAGGGTAACTTGAGTGTTAAAATAACGTGAATAATCGACTGTAACCCACTGGATGAGAGAGAAATCCACGAGTGCATCCTGATTAAATAAGTAAATAAGGGGAAGGAAGGCCCCTCCTTACAGATGCCAACTGATCAGCGCACCAGTCCTGGCAGCTAGAATAGCACCACGGGGCCAGCACCACTGTAAGGACGGGTCAGGCGGGACACACCAAAGAACAGAAATGGTCTCCAGACACTCCCTGGCAGTACTTACAATGACCTCAGGGAGGAACCTGGCAGATGCCACTGTGACCAAGTGATGACACTCAGTCATCAGTCCTGGGACAAACCTTATCATGGGCCTCTGGGCGTGAGCTTCCAGAAGGATGAGCACCTCTCCTGGGGCTTTCCTGTCAAAAATGCAAAGCTTGAACCTAATTATTTGAAAACACTAAACAAACCTAAATTGAGAGACAGTCTTTAAAATGCCCGCCTCTGGTCTTCAAAAATATCCAGGTCATGAAAGACAAAACAAACAAACAAACAAAAAACCCCGAGGAAAAGAAGCATTTACAGGAGCCTAAAGAGACATGACCGCTCACTGTCCTGAAGAAAATCCTGGGCCGGCAAAGAAGAGAAGGCATCACGAGGACAATCTGAGAAAATAAATGAGGCTACAGTAGCACGGAGTTGAAGATAATTGCTTAATTTTGGTTACTATCCTGCGGTTATGTAAGAGGATGTTCTTGCTTTGTGGGAAATACACACTGAAGTATTTATGGGGAAAATGAGCATCATGTCTGCAACTTATTCTCAAATGTTCAGAGAAGATTTTATGCATACATAAGGATATATTTTATACTATAAACATACAGAAAACAAAGCAATAAGAAGAAAATATGAAAAAGATAAGAATAAAGGATTGTGGTAAAGTGTTAACATTTGGAAAATCTGAGTGAAAGATGTAAGGGAATTTTTATTTTTCTTGAAACGTTTCATATGAAATTATTTAAAAATAGTTAACATTATGAAGATATGGAAAGATTTAAAATATCCACCCAATAATAAAATAGATTAATTAAAATATTACATATTAGCTTCTCACTGCAGTTAACATGAAAAATACAGAGATACATATATCAGTAGGAACACATGGTAAAAATATGTTAGTTACACAATGCCATGGATACTCCAGTATCATTTATGTCATTTAAAACACATATGTGAAACATCACTATTAGTTATGTAGGAAAATTCTTATTAATTTTTGACAGGGGACCACACATGTTCCTTTTGCACTGGGTGTCAGTGTTTTTTACCAAATGAAAAAAGACATTTTTTTAAGTTCATCTTAAGATGTTAATTTAGCCTGTGAAAAAACAAAAAATAAAGAAACAATATTCAGCATTTCAAAGCTGAGTTGCCCTAAACTAGAGTTCAATTTAAAAGAAAACCTATCTGCACCTGGCTGGTGTGGCTCAATGGCTGAGCCGACCCATGAACCAAGAGGTCACCAGTTCAATTCCTGCTCCACCCCAGTAGGGGGCATGCAGGAGGCAGTCTAAGAATGATGTTTCTCTCTCATTGATGTTTCCATCTCTCTATTCCTCTCCCTGCCTCTCTCTCTAAAACTCAATAAAAAACATATTTTAAAAAATAAAATGATTTATTAAAAAAAAAAAAAGAAAGAAAACTTTTCTGCTTAGGATGTGGTTCCCTTGTCTGAAGCAGTGGCAGTGACTTCTCTGCTGAAACATGGCCTCTTCAGAAGTTTTCTTCAGCAACTCCGCGCCATCCCATCATCCCTCGCCTTACTTTGTTTTTATCGCAGCGCTTACTCTCTGAGATTCTGTCATGTATTTATGCAGTTATGCATATTATATCCTCTTCATTAGAACATAAACCCTGGGAGGTAAGGGCCTCATCTCCTCCCTGTCCCCTACTCTGTGTTCCAGGGAGGTAAACAGGAGGCACCTAATGTCTGTTGATAAAATGAACTTAAAACAAGAGGAACACAGAGAGATTTGCAGAGACGGGGAGAGGCCTGAAAGAGTCCATGCTTTTGGAACAAGCTCACAGCCAGGTTTCCCAAGAGCCTGAAGGCTGCACGGACCTGAGGTGGCCAGGGACACCTGTGCTTGAAAATTGCATTCTCCATTCACGTCCTCACAAACACTCCAGCCGGCGGTCGCCAGCTGGTGGTCTGCGGACCACTGGTGGTCTGTGAGGTCTGGAAGGTTGGCAGCCACTGCTCCTGGCAACACTCCTGCACACAATTGTGAGCTGCCACTACCAGAGCAGCAAGCTCCCAATGTCATCAATGGTGGCACCTCACGTTTTCATTTTGATGGAACTGTGTGAGATGCTCATCTTTGAGAGGCCCCAGGCAAAGAGGCCCACACAGGTAAAAGCCTGACACGAAGGCCAGGGATTCCCAGGCCCCCTTGGCAAGAGGACAACTAGCGGAATCACTCAAAGGCGGTGCGCTTTGTGTGCCTGCTCTTGTTTATGCTGCTCCCTGGTTCTCAGCTCCCCAACCTGTAGGACTGGCACGAGCTTCCCTTCGTAAAACTTGCCCTAACTATGGTGCCACGGGATGGTGAGGGGCCTGGCAGACTGGGTAAGCTGAGACCTGGCTTAAGAGTTTACCAGAGGGACTGTCTGCCTGCCTCCTGCAGGCTAGTGCAGCACCTGCCTGAGGTTAGAAACAGAAGGTCTGACCGCCCTGGGCTGGAAGGACAGGGCCCAGAGACTGCTAACGGAGGGCAAGCAGGAGGGGAGGCGAGGGGACCTCAGGCTCCTCCCTCCTCATCTCCTCACGGGCTGAGCGCAACAAGAAGCTGGAGGCCAGGAGAGCCTAATGGGCTCTGCAAGGTGGGCTCCCTGGCACTGAGCAGGAAGAAGTGAGAGCAGTTCCGGGGGAGGCAAAAGGAAGAAACTCCAAATACAATGGCTCTCCTGCTCTGAACCCCTGTATCAAGGGGCGCACAGCTCTCTCCTCCTTGTCTGAGTTTGGCCCTTGTTTGCCGAGTGCTGGCCTTTCTTTCCTCTGGACTCTAAGCTCTTCGGGGCAGGGCCACATATTATTCCTCCTGTTTCTCCATCACATCACAGCAACATCAGATTCTCCATCACATCACAGCAACATCAGATTCTCCATCACATCACAGCGACATCAGATTCTCCATCACATCACAGTGACATCAGATTCTCCATCACATCATAGCGACATCAGATTCTCCATCACATCACAGTGACATCAGATTCTCCATCACATCACACAGTGACATCAGATTCTCCATCACATCACAGTGACATCAGATTCTCCATCACATCATAGCGACACTGTCATTTAGTGATGATGTGGTCGGTTACTACGTAGGCTGTCAAAATTTCCTGAAACTAAAAATGACCCCAAAGTATCAGAATTACAATTTTCTAATGATATGTGACAGCAACGGGCATCTATCTCATTAACAGTAGGCAGAATTCTGCACCAACTGACATACATTTCTACATGAGACACAACACTATCTAGTAAGAAAAGTAAATGATGAAAGTAGTTTGCTATTTGACAAGGAAACTACATTATCTGCTCCACAAAAAGCTTGAAAAAATTTCCATGGGGTACTTATTACTTGGCCATTACATGAAAATATTACGGAAATAAAAACCCCATGAAGAGAAAAAACCCTAACAAATCCTTATAGAACTGGAGAGTATTATGCCAGTGCGCAATCAGTTCTAATATAAAAAGGAGGGAAAACAGCTTTTCTCTTTCAGTGTAGTTTTCCAAAGGGAATAAATAATTTACTGTTCTTTCAGCCAAGCAATTCTCTGCTATTATTTAAAAAATATATCCTAGTTGCAGTTGCAAAACAAAATACAGATTTTTTTTTTTCTGGTTTGCCTTTTACGTGGCTGTTTATCTTTTGACTATGAGCATGATAACTCAAAAGTCATCAAGAAGTTTGCAAAACACCGTCTTTCTTTGGAGACAACAAGGAAAAGGCAATCAATCAAAGTCTAAAATATCCTGGGAATATATTGGATTATTTAAAATAATTTTAAATTATTTAAATTAGGTGACTCCTCCGTCACATTTATGTTCTTTAAAAATATTATCGAACATCTACTGAACATCTTCATTTCCCAGTTCCTAGTTCCTTGGAGATTCTGGGGGTCAAAACAACTGGCCAAGTCCCTGCACACAGTGGCCCCCTCCTGCCTTCCACAAAGTCAGTGCCACTGTCAGAACAGCAGCTGTTCTGGTGTCAGCGTCTATAATATTAATCATTCCAAAATTTAACTAACAACTGGGATGTTGCTTTCATTCACTCATTTTTTCATCCCAGCAACAAATACTTATGAGGTGAGATGGACAGACATACCACTAATCCGCATCAAATGACTGCCAAAGGAAGTGCCAGCCTGAAGGCTACCTTAGGACGTGGTACTTATGTAAGTGCAGTATGGGGGGTGGACAATAAGTCTTCCTTGAAACCAAACCTAACTGAACTGGTGCCAATGGCAAGCTTCGCATGTTCTTATCTTGTTTTCAAATATTATTATGAAAAAGACTAGCAGGGATAAAAATGCTAAATTCTGTAGAAAAAAAAAGTCTAGTAGGAAGACTAAAACTTGGATATCTTACCCCCTTCTTGGCCATCCAAACCACTTCTGCGCAAAACCACTCTCCCTCCCGCCGGCCTCACAGTAACGGCGGTTTTCATCTGGGGTATTAAGATGCCTGCCTGTTATGCTTTGAGAAGTAGGAGGTGTATTAATCCTCCAATAATCATTATTGCTATTGTTTTATGGTACTTGTCAGTTACTGTATGGTTTTTATGAATATAGACAATAATCATTAATTCCCAGTAGTAGCATAGAATAATTTCCTCCACTGTAATGTTCTCATAAAGGACGTGGGTGAAAAACATTTGGGGCACCTAATTCTTTTATGGATGATCCATGAGCATAAAACTATTAATGTTTATCTCTTAAGTATAATTATCATCTTTCTCACATCAATGTCCATGGCTGAACACATCAATTAAAACTAATGTATAATTTTCATGTTTCAAATGAACTTAAATCTGGGAGGAAGAGCTGTTGTAAGCCTTCTTGTATTCCGGAGGCAGTGCTTTGCCAAGTCTACAAAGGGCGTGTAACACTGGATGGTTCCTTCTATGAAACAGTCCAATCCTCTGGGCAGCTGCCATCAAAACCAAAGCAACCACACTGCTCAGATTATTTTAGGTCTAATAGGTGAACTTTGCTCATATTTAGAAAACTGATATTAGTTCAAATTGCCTATGATATTTTTTATAAACATTTCCCCCTTATTTTAAAATTTTCATACTGATTAATCTTTTTTCCTTCCTAACTAACAATTCCTTTACAGCAAAGGTTAAAAGTAATAAAGTTCCACAAATTAAACACAAAGTAAGTAGAAGACAGAAAATAATAAAAGTAAGAGGAAATTAATGAAATAAAAAACTGACAAAACAAATATCAACAAAGCCAGAAGTAGGTTCTTTTTAAAGATTGCTAAAATCTTTAAAACTTAAAGTTGATAACCATCTAGAAATATTAGTCAAGATTTTTAATAAAGAAAGAGAAAGAAAATGGAAATTATCAACACTAAGAATAAAACAGTGAATATGACTATAGATTGCTTGAAAATTAAAAGCACAATAAAGAGATATTATAAACATCTTTATGCTAACAAATTTGACCACTTGGATGAAACAAATTCCTTTAAAGATACAACTTATTAAAACTGACACAAAAAGAAATAGAAAATCTAAATAACTCTATGCCTGTTTAAGAAATTGAATTTGTAATTAAACAATTTGCCCAAAGAAAACTTTGTGTCTAAGTGTCTAAAACTTTGTGGACTAAGTGTCTCCATTGTTAAACTCTTCTAAAAATTGACAAAAGAGAGAAACCAGTCATACACAACCTTTTAGAAAATGAAGAAGAGAATATTTCCCAACTCATCCTATAAAGTCATTATAATCCTGCTACCAAAACCAAAAAAGAGAGAATTACAGACCAAAATTCTTCATGAAATCAATATTTAAAAAATTAATAAAATATTATCAGATCACCTAGCAATATATAAATACACAATCAAGTAGTGTTTATTCCAAAAATTAAAGGTTGGAAGTCAATTAATGTAGTTCACTATATAACAGATTAAGGGAGAAATTCATATACTTTTAGTATATGTAGAGGAAGCATCTGACACCATTTATGTTACACCAGAGACTATGCATGAAATTCACGCAGGAGTACGCCTTGCCCCCCCCCCCCCCCCCCCCCCCCCCCGCAAGCTGCCAGCACTGGCTCACTGCTGGCACCGAGACCAGGGCTTTCCTTGCAGCCCCAGCTTTGTCCAGAGGTCATCCAGAAGGATGTCTGGTCTAACTAGCATATTACGCTTTTATTATTACAGAAAATAGCCCATATATGAGAACAACTTTCAGTAAACTAGGAATAAAAGACAATTTCCTCAGCCAGTAATAGACATAAAAATATCTCCAGCTAAAAACACTTAATAGTAAAGTATTAAGTGCTTCTAAGGTTGAAAAGAAGACAAAAATGTTTGCTCTTAGCACCACTATTTACCATTTTACTGGAAGTCCTGTCCAGTGCCATCAGATAAGCAAGATAAATGAAATGATACAGATTGGAAAGGAAGATGAAAACCTCTTTTTATTCTATGATCACACTGTACATAGAAAAAGTCTGAATAAATCGAAAAGAAAATTACTAAACCAATTTAGCAATGTCCCAGGATACAAAGTCAATATATCAGCAATAACAACTGCTAAAAATACTATTTACAAATTATCAAATACTTGGGGAGAAATTTAATAAAAGATACACACAATCTTTAAACCAAAAACTCTCATACATCGCTGGAAATTACAGAAGACACAAATAAGTAGAGAGCTATAGCATGAATGCAAACACTGAAAACTCAATACTGTTAAGATGCCAATATACTCAAATTGACCTAAATAAAATTCAATACAATTCCAGTCAAAATTCCAACAAGCTTTTCTAAAAATAAAATGTACACAAATAAATCTGAGATAATCATAGACAAAAAAAAAAAAAAGCTATTAGAATACATCAACTCTGTAAATATTCATTCTTCTCGATAATCCAGAACATCAGTCTAATCAGGAAAAAATTTTCTGATAAACCCAAACTGAGGGTTATTTTACAAAATTCCTGGAGTAGTCATCACAAGTGTCAATGTCATAAAAGATAAGGAAAGGCTGAGGAACCCTCGTCTTTGGAGAAAACTAGTGACTAATGGCAACTAAGGGCAACGTGGAATCGTGGCTTAGACCCTGGAACACAAGGGCTTTCAGGGAAAACTGGCAAAACCTGAAGAGAGTGTCTAGTTCACTGAACACTCTGCATATGTAAATGTGTTATTTACGATCATTGGACGAAGGTCAGGTACGATGGTCACATCTGGTGAAGCGGGGGAAGGGTATTGTAGGAACTCAATGTGATGCCTGTGCAGCTCTGCTGTAACTGCGAAATTACTTCAAAACAAAAAGGGTTTTAAAAGCTGTTAGAACCAAGCGCAGAATAATAGATTCATGATGCTGAAGTAGGCAAAGACAACTTAGAGAGAGTACAGAAAGGAATAAACATAAAAGGAAAAATAACTTGGATCATATCACAATTAAAAATGTCTGTTCATTGAAAGGTACCACCTAGAGAATAAACAGGTAAGCCAACAAATGGGAGAAAATATTTGCAAATCAGATTTCTAAAATATGAATTACATGTAGTGTATAAAAATACTCTAATACCCCATAAACAACAATAACAACAGCATAGTAAAAGATGGGCAAAAGGCCTGAAGAGACACTTCAAAAACTAAGATTAGCAAATAGTCAAGCAGCACATGAGAAAGTGTTCAACCTCATTTCCCTCAGGAAACTCGGATTAAAACCACAATGAGACACCCACACTCACCCACAAATACGGGAAATGAATGAATAAATGAAAAGACAAAGAGTACCAAATATTGAAGAGGCTGTGGGACAAACAAAACTCATCAATATTTCTGATCAAGTATAAGATGATAAATCACCTTGGCAATCTTTTGGGCAGTATCTTATAAAGTTAAACACACATCCACTGTACCATCCACCAATTCAAACCATGTTTGAAAAAAGCCTTCTACTGCTGTTTTATTCTTAATAACCCACACTTAGACATATTCAGAGTTCCATGCAGGGTCAACCTATGGTGACATGTTCATAAAGAGGATTGCCACTCAGCAAGGAAAAGGAAAAAAGAAAGTACTGATTCAGGGCAACATAGAAGAATCTCAAAATTGTGATACTGAATTTAAAAACCCACAAATAAAATGAACATATTTTATGATCCCATTTCTATAGAATTCTAGAGTAGGCAGAATCATGATGGTGACAGACATGAGATCAGGATTTGCTTCTGGTTTCTGGGGCACTGACTAGAGAGGCATGGAGATGATTTAGCCTTCGCACTTATTATAATTGACGGAAAGGTGCACTTAGTAACTGAGCATTTCACTGCATGCAGACTATACCGCAGCCTTAAAATGTGGTGAAACAGTTCCTGAGAATTAAGAACTGTTACAAATTATCAAGGTAACATGTTTTTGCTTTCATGCCCAGACTCTTGCTTGCTTATGGGGCTGAAATAAACCTTTCCACAGTTCCAGTCCTTTGGCCACTTCTCGAGGAATGGTGATGAATGTTTTCTTTTTTAAAAAATGTATCTTTATTGTTGAATGCATTATATATGTCTCCCATTTTTCCCCAATGACCCCTTCTAGTCCACAACCACACCCTGCCCAAGGCCTTCACCACCCTATTGTCTGTGTCATGAGTTCTGCATACATGCATACAAGGTCTTCGGTTAATCTCTTCCTGCCCACCCCTGCCTTCCGCAGGGTGAGTCCGCAGTCCACTCCAGGGTGAATGTTTTCTCACCCACCTTTCTGGAGCTCTGGCCTACAACGGACCACGGCTCATTCAGTGTCCCTGACACACTTCTCCATCGTGTCTACCACATTCATGCACGTGTCCGCCGTTTCCAGCACACCTATCCAGAGCATCAACAATTCACAGACTTTTAAGAAGAACAGAGAATTCCACTAGCCTACGACCTTTGCAAATATTCTAAGCAGCCCTGACGAACGCAGTGCTTTAAGCAAACCCTTCCTCACCCACAGGAAGCATGGCGGTCACCGCTTCATTCCAGGCCTGATGACACGGCGGAGACCTGAGGGTGACAGAACCGGGGTCCTGTTTAACCT
Organism: Pipistrellus hanaki; assembly: GCF_964339955.1. Classification (NCBI taxonomy): domain Eukaryota; kingdom Metazoa; phylum Chordata; class Mammalia; order Chiroptera; family Vespertilionidae; genus Pipistrellus; species Pipistrellus hanaki. The sequence continues at coordinate 53,142,987 of NC_140514.1, forward strand.
CAGTTCTCCAGGATGTTGTCACAGTTGCCATCTCTTCAAACCAAATGTCAGGTTGTCCAAAACAAGCGGGCTCTTTCGGGAGGGCCTGGGTGACATGCACAGGCGCTGCTGAGGACTTCGCTCGGAAGCACATTGTGGGCTCACCAGACACAGATCGCCAGTTTCCAGAGAGGAGCTCTCGGTGCTGAAAGGCACACAGGAGAGCTGGGGAGAAATGCGCTTTGGGGCTTAAGAATAAGCAAATACTGTATTTCACATTCCATCCGAGTTTTCTCCAGAGCCACAATCACAAGTTCTATAAACTTAGAAGCTAATTTGTATTTTTGCAAAAGGAACAATTAAAGATGAGTAGGATCTTCTGAATTCTAGCTGGGTAGAAAGGTCCAATGAATTCAATCAAAAGAGATAGCAGTTGTTCAAAAACTGGCAATAGTTGTTCAGTGGCATATGAACATATCTATTGTGCTGACTGTGTAAGTCATTTGAAACAGATATTTGAAAATGACTTGTCCCATAGTTCTTTTGCAATAAAAACTCAATTTTGCTTGGGGAAAAAAATATTCCCAAAATAGAAAATTTTTACATCTTTGGTTTCTGGCATCAATATAACTTTTAAAAAAGGGAAAAAGAACACGCTATGATCTACCCCAGTATGCATGTACTGAACATACTGAACATGCTTATTGCCCCCTATACAGTCACACCATAGAATTTACTTTTAATGTTGTAATTCTTACAGTTACAAGTAAACTAAGGTACAAAATGACATCAAGAACAGCTACCCAGAAAGGACAGGAAAGTCTGCTTTCAGAGCACATGGCCCAGCGCAGGCCTGAGGGAGTGAGCTTGCCCAGGAGCCAGCCTGCTAGATGCGGATTGCAAGAGAAGGGCATCAGATTTTGACCCAACTCAAGCTGCCTCTCTTTAGTTTGTTGTAACATCCCCGCCTTGAATAGCCCTGCCCTGACCTTCCTCCAAGTATCACTTAACAAATGCTTGTGCCCTTCAAGGGACTAGAATTGAGGCAATTTCTTTTCCCCGCCTCAGAGGACTAAATTCTGAGTTAAAGACCACACACACACACACACACACACACAATGCATTTCCTCCCACTTTGGCTAACACAAATCTTATAAACCCTTCAAGGTTCTACCTGTAGGTTACTTCCGAGTTGCTTTCTTAGAGTCCCTGAAGAATCAACCTTCCTACTAATATCACAATTTGTATCTCTTCTATAGCTCTCATTTGTGCTGCTCTGATCCACGGTTTCTACCTAAGGACATCAAAGATTCTCTCCAGTCCTTTGCAAATTCCACCCAGTGTCCAGCACAGCACCTTGTGTGCAGTTAGCGATCACTAAGTAGCAGCCGAAGTCCTGACCTTTTCATGTAAACATGGAACCCATAGCGCACCCTCATTCTCAGGAAGATGCCCAGGGAAGCCTGCTTCTTGGGCTGCTTAGGAGAGTGGAGTTATCCTTCATACATTTAGTCAACAGTGACCGAGCCCTACCCAATTCCACTGTGTCACAAATACATAATCTGGCCTTACCCTCAGGGGGCTCCCTGCCATGGGGTCAGGGTCATAAACCAGTAAGTACAATGTGGAAATCCCCATATACATGCCCGGAAAAGAGACGGAGCGAGCCCACGGGAACACAGAAGGCCAAGTGCAAACACACGGGCACAGAAGCACGCAAGTACAGGCAGACCTTCCATAGAGAGTGCGGTTTGGCTCTAGACGCCACGCCCCCTCCCACAATAAAACAAGTCCCCGCAATAAAGCGAGTCATAATATTTTTGCTGATGGAGGGTCTTGCCTTCAATTTGTAAAATGCAACATCTGTGAAGCACAATAAAGCAACATGTGATAAAATGAGGTATGCCTGTAATTAAGACAGAGCTCCTGCCTTATCTTTAACAATAAAGATTTTTTTTTTTTTTTAAAGCAAATATTTACCACCATTCTTCGAGAAGTAGCCAAAGGACTGGAACTATGCAAAGGTTTATTTCAGCCCCATAAGCAGGCAAGAGTCTAGGCATAAAAGCAAAAACATGCTACCTTGATCATTTGTAAAGGTTATTAATTCTTAGTAACTGTTTTACCGTTTTGTAAGGCTGCAGTATAGTCTGCATGCAGTGAAATGCTCAGTTATTAAGTGTACCTTTCAGTCAGTGATGGTAAGTGTGAAGGCTAAATCATCTCCATGCCTCTCTCTAGTCAGTGCCCCCAGGGCGTTGCACCCGCCGTTCTCGCAGTGGGTGTGCTGTGCAGAGGGGAGCAGGGCAGGCACAGCTCCCTCGTGCTTCCCATCGCTCCTCAGTGAGCCGTGCTCCACTGTTTAAAGAGACACACTCCTCATACAACAAAGCCCTAAACCCACACCACCTACCTCACACATTATTATACATACCCATAGGGGACTGACTATATTAGAAAAGGCATCAGCTGTTTTTAATGAGAAATCCAGGGCCTCTAGAGGGCAATTTGATTAAGTGCAATTTTCATCTCCTACCATCTCTGATGGCCCACTGGACACCTAGACCCTCAGTGCAGGGGCAGCTGGTGCCCCTGCAAGGCTGCAAGAGAATTAGGAGTGATCTACATGTTTATCATCATGTATATGATCTACACATCCATTCATATACACGGCACCTGAACATACCTATCATGCTGACTGTGTAAGTCATCTCACATAGTGCTTCGAAATCACCATGCACACATGCTTCCATAGACCTCCTTCCAGAAACCTGGTTTCCTTCCTCTGCTTGCAGAAAAAAATTTAAGCACTAAAATAAAATCCCTAAGGTCCAACACAATCAGGATTTTGCCCACTAACGTGCACCTCAAAAGAACCTAAACAAAAAGATTGCAGCTGGCCATGTGCTCTCAATCCCGGTCCACTTCCTCCGAGTCTCCCGCCGGCCCCTGAGGTCCCCCACGGCTCTGTGGACGTGGACACGACATGGTGGCACTGGAACTTTGAAGGGAGTGGCCCCACCTCCTTTCATCTCCCCTAGGCACAGCATGCCCCCAGCTGTGCAAGCCGAGGCTGGCTCAGGAGGCAAGAGCGAGGAGACCAGCAATTAATCTTGGAAAGGCTTCCCAACGAGTCGGAAGCAACCCAGCCACAGAGCCTCAGCAGCTGCCCAGACCTTAAAGTCCCCGTGTCCTGACCAGAGAGCCAGGAGCGTCCGCTGAGCAGCCACGGGGCCCGTGGGGGGAGTCCGTGGAGCCTCTGGGGGACAGATGCACTAATACGGAAAAGGAAATTACAGTTTACAGCTACGTAAGTCCATGAAAACCTCAAAATGGTAGCTAAATAGCATTATGCATTTTTAATACGCATGTTATAAAGCCAGCCACCTCTCTGTGAGCACAAGTTTCCTGAAGCTCTTTGTCAGGGGCGGCTGATACCTGCAGCCATCTTGGAGGAAAGCACCGCCTAATTACATGTGTGTGAGGACAACAAGCTGGGCTTTGCCAGTGGTATCAGGGGGCTCTTGAAAGCTACTCCTGGGAAAAGAATCTTCCTTCAAAAGCTCTGCACACACTGAGTTAGATGACTCTTTTATCATTATCACAGGGTAAGTAAGGTCAGTCCTGCTCATTCTGCAGTGGGAAGCACAGAAAGGAGCCAGAAAGCCGGATACAGCTGCTCGGGCAGACCCGGGCGGCTTGCGGGGAAGAGTAACACCACCGCTGTGGCTTGTGGTGGCCCAACCTCAATTCCCTGCAACAAAGAAGGCACCCTCCGGGCTGAGGGGTGTGCATCCGTCCCCGGGGAGCTCTGAGCCGCTCTCCTGGAGGCCCCGCTCCGCTGACGGAGCGCTGGGCACAAACACCCGCACCGCAGTGTGCCCCGCGCACGGCCCCTAACACCGCGGGAACCAGCTTTCATGACTCCGATTAAATGCTGAACAAAGAAGCACAGAAACCGTTCTAGGCCCGTTTAATTCATTCCAGGTCGTTCTGTAAGAGCCGGCGTGGGTAAGCGGAGGCAGCCGTGAGAAAACTCACAATCAATTATGCAGCAGAAAGGGAAGTCTAGATCAACTCAGTTCAAGAAGAAGGGACATTCCTTCCTTTCATCACTAAGCCGACTGCCTACCTTCTTCTGAGCCATTTTATGTTGACCTCAGTTATTTTTTAATGAATATAGTTTCCTGTTCCCCAGAACCTTTTCTATTAATCATTTGAAAAGCCCACATCACTCAAGCACATCTCACAGAAAAATGCCTCTGAAAGCAAAGCATGTCTGACATCACACTGCATGGCCCTCCCTTGATTTAGATTCAAGTTCATGGTGCAGTAAAGCAAAAAGCAATTCAAATTTTTAAAATAAAATGTTTCAGTATAACATTTTACAACCAAAGCAGCTTGAAAATGGCATTCCAAAACAATGAGGAAGGCTGGGATGCCAACGAACGCCTGAGCATTCCATACACGTGGGCATGAGTACCATGTTACATACATGTGACCTGTTCAGTGAAGGAGAACCAGAAGTAAATGTACTATCACACATTTAGAATTTATATTTTTTAAATGACTTCATTATATGTTTCCATTTCAGGAAAAAGGAAAATCCTGGGATATTAAGATAAATGATTTCCCAAGTTGCACAGAGATTGCCACGGACCTGCACCTTAACCTTAAAGATACTCAGACTCTGGCTAAGAGAGATCCGCGCACAGGTGAGGACTGCAAGGCGAGCTCAGTTTACCCCAAGCCCCGGCCTGCTCGCCAGGCAACAATGAAAGGATGCTCATACCTGGGGACTGAGACAACTCGCATGCAACTGAGCAAACCGCTGGTCCACAGGAAGGGTCGTGCAGAGCTCATCATAATGTGGGTTCAAAGTTCACAGTGATCCTGAGCCTGCACTGCCAGCTGCGCCTTCCATGTGGCCCCTGTAGGCTGGTCTCAGTCTAGAGTCCAGACTGAGCCCCGACCCAGCCACCACGTGGTCATGTGAATGTGCCAGAAACTTGTTTTCAGAAGGAGAAGGAAATTCTTCTCCCTCCCCCTTTCACATAACTATTACATTTCTGTGCTCTGGGGCAAACTAGGCTTCTTTCTGAACTAGGCGATTTGGGGTTCAAATCTGGGTCTGTGTTGATTAATGCCTATACCTCCCTACCAACTATGCAGATCTATTGGGGGAAGAGCGGTGGGGCTACCCTAAGGGCTTTTATATTTCCTCAAAGCACCAGCCATTAATGTGCTAAGTCAGCGTTTTTCAACCGCTGTTCCGCGGCACACTAGTGTGCTGCGAGATGTTGCCTGGTGTGCCGTAGGTGCAGACAAGACAAGAATTTTATAATTTTTCAATATTTTGTTTACTTAATATTTCATAATAAAGTAATTATAAAATACTTTCTTTGTGTTTATTTGATTCCTATTCAAGAGAATTACTTTATATATAGTCAATATAGGCACAGAGTTAAATTTTTTAACATTTTCTAATGGTGGTGTGCCTCGTGATTTTTTTCATGAAACAAGTGTGCCTTTGCCCAAAAAAGGTTGAAAAACACTGTGCTAAGTTAACTACCAGGATTCGGGAAGTTAATCTCAAAATATAAACTCGAGTATTTGTATTTTCTAATCTGTGTTCTCAAGGATATGTTCCATGTCTATGAGTCTTAAATGAGAATGGACACATGTTCATCTTAAAAAAAATTTTTTTAAATTTATTTTTAGAGAGAGAGGAAGGGAGAGGGAGAGAGAGAGAAACATCAGTTGGCTGTCTTCCACAGGCACTGAGCCCACACTCTGGGCATGTGCCCTGACCAGGAATCAAACCAGTGACCTTTTGGTGCAGGTGGTAATGCTCAACCAACTGAGCCACACTGGCCAGGACAGGTGTGCATTTTTTTAAAGCACATGTTTGTAAAGGCATTCACAGTACATCCCTGTGGAACTCAGTAACTTGACTAGCTTTTATAAGCTAGAGTTCCAACAACCACTAGCTTAAGATTTGGAACAAAATTCCTATAAAAGAGTATTTAAAGTCACAGAATGACTCTGCTTTGTAAACATCATAATCTTATGTATGATTCATTGTTTTAAGACACTGAATAAACATGGATTATCATGACCCTAGGATCCGTTTGTTTTGTAACAAAAGGAACAAAACGATGAAATAAGAATAATGGTGTCTTCCCTTTCTCATTACTTCTGGTGGCTTATGCCTAGAAACATCGATGAGAGAGAAACATCGATCAGCTGCCTCCTGCACACCCCCTTCCAGGGATGTGCCTGCAACCAAGGAATATGCACTTGACCGGAATCGAACCTGGGGCCTTTCAGTCCACAGATCGGTGCTCTATCAACTGAGCCAAACCGGTTCTGGCCCAGGTGCAGTCTATTCTTGGCCACACATAGAGTGTTCTTTCTCCCTATCACAAGAACTGAGTAATTTGCCTTCCCTCGGTGGCCAGATTGCTCTACAAGTTGGGGTGTGTAGTTTTCATCCTAGCGAGTGGTGTGAGCCCAGTAACTGTTCAGTGAATGATGACTCTTAGGTCCTGACTCACCATACCTGGTCCCTCTCTCTTCCTCTCTAAAAAATCAATAAAATATATTTAAAAAAAAAAAAAAAAAGAAGAAAAAAAAAAAAAAGAAAGAAAGGAAGAAAAGAAAAAGAATAGGCTGCACTGGGTATGAACCCAGGAGGAGCCCCGCTTGAGGACGCGGTGAGGTAGTGGAAGTCACTGATGGAGTCTTTTCCTTTTTCATTTCACTGAGGACTTGAAACGAGTTCTTTGTGGGGCACTGTTTAGAGACCATCATGACACTCTCCTATACAAACACACTCTCAGTGTAAATAACTTCATGGTAAGATTTGCTGCGTACCCTCTTCAGTCCATGGGAGGCTGAGGTCCACTATGGTAAATAGTGCAGTCTGCATAACTCTCAAGGTTCGGTGCACTTACCTCCCCTAATTCAGCAGCACCATTAGGTGCAGGTGAGGGGCTCACCATTGTCCCCTTTGAAAAAGAGCATTTCAGAGGACATGTCTCCTCGTTCCAGATTTTATGACAATGAAAGAAAACAAGATTTGGAGACGGAACATTCCCCAGCTATTGGGGGTAACAGCCACCACCAAGAAAATGTCCTCCTCCACAGGTGTCCCAGTTAATGGCCTTTCCCAGGCTACATCCACCACAGGACCAGCAGCCAACAGTGCCAGGGGCCGGTCAGATGCTGATGACTCTCCTTGCTGGGGGTCAGCGCTGTACCTAAGACACTTAAGTCACCTTACAAACTCCACTGCCTGTCCAGCTAAGCGGTAAGAACTGGGGAGAGTGAAGCCTGCCTCACAAATTCATCCATGTCTGGTGAGCACAAAATGCTCTTCCCTGTCAGTCCCATCCTCTTGGAAACAGTGAGTGCCTCTCAAGGGGTTTCCAGGCTGCACAGAGAGGCGGCAGGGACACCGGTGCCATGTGATCCCAGGTCCCCTCGGTGAATCCTGTTTTCCAATGAACTTCTCCACCGGGCAACAAACCTCTTCTTGTTCTGTTCTTGATCACGGTGCGGTTTCAATAATGTGGGTTTTATTGATGCTAAATATGCTCCTAAAAGCTACACTGCAATCAATTTCATGGCAAGGCAAACTAGATTTGCTTGTCAGATAATAAGTGTATAAATTCATAATTAAAACACATGTCTGTTTCCAGGAAGGAGCCCAATGGAATGGAGAGAGGGAGCCGAACTCTGAGTCCTGGTGACTTATTTCCCCTGAGATCTCTCTCAGACAAATGCAACATCTGAAGACTAAAGGCTGAGGATGACTTGGGAGACCCATCAAGGAAGCAAGGAGCTCAAACTAGAGGCGGAGGTATTTATGTTAAGCATTTGAAACAGTCTTAAACACAACACTTGATAACCAGTGGAAAGAGAACTGAAGGTGGCTAAAGGTATTTGAGAACAGGACTGTCCCGAGAGGACCAGGCTGTCACTTTAGTGTCACGCCAGCTGAGCACCATGCCCTTCCTCAGGCCCTGTGCCGCCCTCTGCACCGCGCCCACCGTGCACCCCGGCTCAGGCAGCGCACCTCTGGGCAGCCTGCCCGTCGCTCCTGGGACTGCTTTAGAACCACACACGGGGAGGGAAAGAGGCCTCGGATACAAACAGCGCAGCGAGCGAGGGACAAAGCTGTGCCCAGTTTCTCCTCGGGAGCTGGGCCTGGGCTAGATGCCTGATGCCCCTCTCAGCATAGCCCCAGGGTGTGTGTGTGGGGGAGGGGGGCAGTGATGGAGAGGGTGATGTCTAGATCAGCGTTTTTCAACCGCTGTTCCGCGGCACACTAGAGATGTTGCCTGGTGTGCCGTAGGTGCAGACAAGACAAGAATTTTATAATTTTTCACTATTTTGTTTACTTAATATTTCATAATAAAGTAATTATAAAATACTTTCTTTGTGTTTATTTGATTCCTATTCAAGAGAATTACTTTATATATAGTCAATATAGGCACAGAGTTAAATTTTTTAACATTTTCTAATGGTGGTGTGCCTCGTGATTTTTTTCATGAAACAAGTGTGCCTTTGCCCAAAAAAGGTTGAAAAACACTGGTCTAGATCAAGTGTGTGGTCTCTTTCCGTTCCATGGTTTGACGTTTATGCTGCCCTATCAACAGGGCATTTTCGGGTGTAGAAGGTGAGTATGTTACGTGAGTTTCCATAAAGTTCTGGATGTCAGCAAGTTTTGCGAGAGGCCTCCTCTGTGCCCAACATATAAAGAAAGCCAGAGGCAGGTCCCTTAAACCTACAGGACCTCACAGGGGTGGCCCTGGAGTGCCTCACAGGCAGGTAAGGACAATCAGAGCAAATCACCCGTCAGGGAGGAGAGAGGAAGAGGAGAACTGTCCTGCAAAACCTCACTGTGGGCTGGGCCAAGAGGCGCCTGCAGCTCCCCCACCGGGGCAGCTGCAGGACCAGACGGAACAAGAAGGCAGCCCAGGGGGACTGTCTGGATGCTGCATCGGAAGAGATGCTTGCAGATAACCGATTGCTGGGCTAGTGCTCCCTCTTCTCATCTGACCTGAGGGGATAAGCTTGCCCTCCATCCCTGAGAAGGGCCAGCTGGGAAGGAGCACTTCCGGCCCCACTCCACCCCACTCACAACTCCCTCCTTGGGCGGGAGCCATATGCTGTTACTGCCTAAGGGAGAAGTTTCAACACACGCTTTGCTCTGATCCCCTGCCAGGCAGGAAGCGGAACCAGGCAGGACGTGCCCCTCAGAACCGAGACCACTGTGCCTGGCACGCTTCATTCTGGGCAGAAGAAACACAGGGAAGGCGTCCTCTCTGATGCCCTTAATCAGCTGAGAATTCAACTACATTTGACTGTCACTTATGTCTCAGTTCTCAATCAGTTCAAGAGGGGAAGAAAGAGGATGTTTGCACACCTCCAAACACCCCGACACCTTTATGTCTGGAAAAAAGGAGGCCACCTAGTGTATATTAGCACAGGCAAGGAAATAACTCTGTCCCCTCCAGCATGAGTGACAATCTTTCCTCCTGAATCATGCAGGACCTCAGAGCCCCTCTCATCATGGTGTTGGTGGGGACAGCCACCACCAACCAGCTGCATCGGCAGCATCAAATACAGCCCATTTGTTACTCCAGACGCCTGCATATTGGATGATGGCTGTGCCCCTTTCTGAAGAGCGGCTTCTCAACTATACTTAGCCAGACAGGTTATCCGTGGCCATCATTCTCATTCATTTATTCATTCACTCACTCATTCACTGTACAAAATATTTATTGAGCAGTTGATAACTCAAATGGAGGAGAAGGAGGTTGACATTTTCTTTAAAGAATTTCTTTAAAATAATAAAGTACTGAGGATAATAAAGTGCTGCAAACCTCACTGAGAAGTCACAGTCTCACTGCAGTAGAGGATACAATGAGAAGGCCAGGGACTGACGAAGTCCAGCATTCCCAGAGAAGGCAGCCCTCCCCCAGAAATGAGGGGGGCAATCTTATGTTACAAATGACAGCTGAGAATTCCCGAGGCCTTAGTCCCACCACGGGTTTTTCCTAGACCCGCCATATGGCCCCACCCCATAAGGCCCGGAGTCTGTCCACAGCTCTATCACCATTTCTCTATTTTGAATGCACTCAAAATCTACATACAGTTCAACTTTTCCATTGCATTTCCGGGTGTTGGCCATAGAGCACTCAACACATGGAGGTAGGAATTAAGAAGATCTGTTTGCAACAATGCAGCTTCCAATAGGCAGGCTTCTTAGTAACCAGCTCCCTGTCCTCCACCATAGGGCTGCAAGAGGAAGCATTCACTAAAAGCACAAGGAAGCGATGGAAGGAAGTGGAAAGGAAGAATATGAACGCGAACACAAACAAGAAAACACCTCCATGTTTGCACTCCAAAATCAGAAGAGCAAACTAATTGGCTGATATCGGAGGACAGGTAGACAGATATTCATTGAGAGAGAATTTCCAAGATGCTTGGAAGGAAACATAAATACAACTTCAACACTCTTGTCTTTTTAGTTCTTATTTTTCCCCTCCTGCTCTGCTTCTTCCTTTCTATCCTTCAGAGACTACAGCCTCTGGGCACACAGATTTGGGTATTAGCTGGGTATTAACGAGAGGATCTGAGCCACTGGTGGGAAGGATTCACGAGAGCTAGCCACACGATACCGGCTAATCCCTCACCTGGGCACCAGGAGCAGCCACGGCCTGGGGCGCTGTGCGGGCATGAGTTTCCAGGAAATCAGAGGATTGTTTCCGACAGCTGCGCATTCTGAGCGGGAGCACCTGGCCTGCGGTGCTGATGGGCTTTACCCTAATCAGACCACCCGGACTGAAGGGACAGGGAAGCCGCTGAGAATAAAGGCATTCCTGCTATCTGTCAAATCCACACACATTCCTGCACAGGCGGGAGGAAATGCCACTGGGGGCTCTGTGTGTACGCAGTTTATAAGCTGTAACCCCTCGTTCTAATTTTTTAGAATATCAAGGAGACGTTACACAATACTAAAGGCACAGAGACCAACTTCAAACTCAGGAGTCTCCAGGAAGGAAAAGGAATTACGGGCATCCACTCTGTTTGCAGGTACTGGCTCACTGGGAGGAATTACTGGACTTACGAAGTGTAAACACACTTGTTAAAAGGGCAAACACTCTTTAAAGTACTAATGGCCGTCATCAAGGCAAGGTTTTGTCCTCAGATAATTACTGGCACGTGTTTGCTGCCCTCCGTCCAGACCGCAGCCGTGGCCGGATTGTCGGGGGCCTGTCCATGATCAGTGCTGATGCCGCCTCGGCAAGGGTGGCCCTCCGAGACTCGGGCACACTCCTAGGGCACCCTCGTCTGTTCAATGGGTCCAAAACCTCCAGAAGCTCACATTCTCGATGACAGTTTACATTCGGGAAGAACCCAGAAGAAAAGTACAATGCATTCCATGGTGGACAGGCATGGAAACCAATGATGTCCTAATCCGGAAGGCTAGGAGAGAAAGAAAAGGTCTTTCACGGGAGCATAATGGGGAGATGCAGGGACAAAGGACACATGATTTCAGTAAACCGAGGGGGTTTTAATAGAATAAATTTCAGAAGAGTGACAGCCTTTCTTTATAGATCACAATTTAGTGACATGTGGTGTACCACATGAGAGTTTCTGAGAGAGTGGTCACACACTCACACACACACACACACACACACACACACACACACCTTGGTTTTGTTTCCCTGGAAGACTCTAACACAAATGTTATTATTTTGTGGTCCAGAAAGACGAGAAAGGGGAGAAATCAATATTATGAAGATTCCATTCTCCTTAACTTCTTCGGCAAGCGCCATCTTGTTTGGTCATGGCTGCTTGAGATAGTGGCAGAACCTGTACCTGGGTGTTTCCCTTCTATTAGAAAATAAATACAAATGTTTATTAAGATAAACTTAAGTAACATTTAAACTTCCTGATGACACCATGAGGCAAAGATTTTTAGATTTAACTCACCTAATCACAAAAGCGTACGACTAAGTTCTTTTAGTGGAGAAAAAGGTCTCCTGACCATTTCCTCATCACTTTGCTAAAGAACACCTAAGCTTTTTTCCCACAGAATGGCCCCTTTCAATTGAGATTAAATATCTAAGGAACATTTAAGTATTTGCAAAAAAAAATTAGAACATATTACCCAGGATGAAACATTCAAAAACTACATGCAGCTTTAGAAAGGCTAGGATATATTAAATTAGAAACTAACAATTTTCTTTAATATCTCTTCACTCCAGACAGAGATAAATACAGCTATCCTATATAATAAAAGGCTAATATGCAAATCGACTGAATAGTATAATGACCTGTCGCTATGATGCACACTGACCACGAGGGGGCAGATGTTTAATGCAGGAGCTGCCCCTGGTGGTCAGTGCGCTCCCACAGGGGAAGCACCACTCAGCCGGAAGCCAGGCTCATGGCTGGCGAGCACAGCAGCTGTGGCGGGATGCTAAGAATGTCCAACTAACAGCTTCGCTATCAGTCAGATATCCCCAGAGGGCTCCTGGACTGTGAGAGGGTGCAGGCCATGCTGAGGGATCACTCCCCCCCCCCCCACCCCAGTGCACAAATTTCGTGCACTGGGCCTCTAGTTTGTTATAACTAAGCTTCATGAAACATTTGATATTCTGCCTACTTCTGCTAGAATAATGAAACACTTGAAATACAGAAAATGAAATCTATTTCTTTCATTATCTTTTCATGGCAACCTTTTTCATCTCCTGCACACATAAACTAATCACTAAAGTTCTGCAGCACACCAAAAAATATATGTTTCGCGGATCTGACAAAAAAAAAAAATAGGTATGATTTTGATTTATTCATACCGAAGGCTATTGCTGTACTGGCGGTTGTCATTTTTTAATTTGACAATCTACAGGAAAAGAGGTATTCTTTTTCAATACCTACCCAAATAGTCAGGTATTGCATGTTTAAATATCATTGTGGCACACTGATCTAGGAATATGTTGATGAGTTTATGTTCTAGATGGCATGGGGAAGAGCAAGTTGAAGAGAGGAAAACAAAGATAAGGAAGAAGAAAATTAGTGTACAAGACAATTTCAGAAAATAAAGGTGATGTGAGAGTGAATTACTGCTGGGAGCTATTTTAGATACGTGGCCAGAAAAAGCCTCCTGTGAAGGTAATATTTACATTGATGTCCTGACTTAAGGGGGAAAAAACAGCTTTGTGGAGAGCTTGGAAAGAAACATTCCTGGCTAAGGCACAGCAAGGGCAGAGGTGCTGGGCAGGGATAAGCTTAGTCTGTTGGAGGGTGTACTGGCTCAGAAAGGAGCACGTGGTTCTAACTGAGGGGAAGGGCTTCAGGCTGGCCCTGGCTGCAGCCAAGTCCTCCTCCTCTCTAGAGCACGGGGTTCCCACAGAGAAGGAGCCCAGCAGGAAATCCTCTCTTCTCCCATCCCCCTCACACCCGGCTCAGTGACACCACCCTGTGCCTCACTCTCAAAAGACTTTCCTTCCCTGCATCACAATCACATGACAGTTGGAGAAAAAAACAACAAAGGAAGCCCCTCCTTCTTCTGTATTGAAAAAAAAATTACTTTTCAGCAGTTATTGCCCAGCTGGTGCGGCTCAGTGGTTGACCATTGACCTAAGCGCCAGGAGATCGGGGTTCCACTCCCAGTCAGGGGATCTGCCAGGGTTTCAGGCTCAATTCCCAGTAGGGGGCTTACAGGAGGCAGCCAATCAATGATTCTCTCTCATCATTAATGTTTCTATCTCTCTCTCCCTTACTCTTCCTTCATGAAATCAATAATTCATATATACACACTGAATGGCCAGATTATTATGATCTCTGAATGTGTAATAATCTGGCTACTCAGTATATATCCTATATAATAAAAGGCTAATATGTAAATTGTCCCCTCAACCAGGAGTTCAACCATCAGGCAGGCCAGCCTCCACCCATGCATGAATTCATGTACCAGGCCTCTAACATACACACACACACACAGAGAGAGACACACTGAGTGGCCAGATTATTATGCGTTCAGAGATTTTATATATATATATATATATATATATTTATTTATTTATATATATATATATATATATATATATATATATATATATATATATATATTTATTTATTTAAAAAGCAGTTGCCATGACAAAAACCCAGCCTATTCTGTATCAAAAGCTCACTAAAACACAGCCCCTATTCCAAGTTCGCAGTGCCTCAGTTCAAAAGGTCAACTGCACCCTCACCAGCCACAGGCCCAGCCAATGCAGAAGAGAACCACCCCTGGGACCTCCAGGCTGCCGGGAGCACCACCGTGAGGGGACCTGGTGCTACCGCCCCCCTCCCTCCGAGCGCTGTCAGCCCGGGGACTGTGTGAGCCGCGGGACAGTGTCTGCAGGCCCAGCACCTCACCGCTGCCAGGAAGACAACGGCGTCCTGAGTGTGCTGTTTCCGTTACCAATATTTAAACATCAGGAAACACACTCAGCCGCTGACGTTAGTGGCCATATATCTAATTTTCAATGAATAATGATGACATTACACAGAGAATGATTCTTTGATCATTCAAAGAAAATGCTACCCGGTTCTCCAGCTTTATTTCCTCTGGAGTTTTTATCAAGTGGAAGAGTTTTCATTTATTTTAATACAGATCCATCCTTTCTCTCCCTTTACAGACTTACTGCACTCAAATAATTGTCAGATTACCTGGTGATATGCTCCTAATGAGTTCTCTTGGTAAAAAAAAGAAGTCAAATGTGGAATAATAATTCCTCACGGGGATTCCATAGCCTCTGCGGACTGCCCGTCTCCCATCTAAAACCACGGTCTGAGGCGTTTCCCGGTGATTTCCCTCGTGTGTGTTTCTCTCAGTGCTCAGGGGCCCCATGGTTCTGAGGCAAACGCATCCTTTCCCCACTGAAGTCTCTACCTGCAATTTTATCTGGATGTCAGATTAGAGGGAAGGTGGGCTCTCAACCTAACCCACTTCGTCTTCCGGACGCTCTGTGTTTACAGTAAGCTCCTTACACAGGCTCATTGTGCTAATGGCCTGGCCTGGGACTGGAGTTGATACGACTGCATTGGAGAGGGCAACATTCTCTCCACTTTCTCTTGGTGTGACTATTTCCCAATGTAAATTAAAGCCACTTAGCTGTATTATCTAATTCCCGACCAGTAATAACCTCTATATTTAGAAATGTCCTAATAAGTAAAGTGGGGTGGGTTAGACAAAAGCTCAGCATAAGGCGAGGCAGATGTGGAAAACTGCTGGTGGGAAACCTGAACGCTTGCTTCCTCCGAAATGCAGAGGTTGGTCAGAGCCCCTCATCCAACCCAATGGCCACCCCCGGCCCGGGCACCAGCGCTGAACACAGAGGGACAGAGCCAGCTCTTCTCTCCTTGCGGGTCAAGAAGTTCATATTCTAAGAAGAGCCACGTGCTCTATCTACTTTTTGCTTTTTCCATTTTCCCGTCATTCTATGCTGTGAGCCATGCTTGGCCGGGAGGTACAAAGGATGAAACGAGGCAGTGAGTGACACGACACAGCCGCCAGGAGCCCCTCTCTAGCGGGAGGGACGGGGTCAATGGCCCGTGGCCACCAAGAACATCCTGTTCCACGCTAACGGGCAATAACAGAAAACAAAATGATATGTGATTTACATTTAAATTAAGAAATGGACTTTAAGAGGTTACCTGATGGATTTGTAAAAACAGACTTAGAGAACACGGCAGTCATGAGGAGTTTATGTGAATCTCTAATAAAAATTCATGAATGCGATTCACCGTTTAAGTGGTCCATAGTTATTAGACACCTACCACGCCTGGCCCTCCATGGGCGCCAGAGTGACAAAGGTGAGGCAGGATCGCCAGGGACCTCATCCTCAGAGGGAAACACGCAGTCTGGCTCCCAGTGCAGAGCAATAGGGTGATACAGAGGTGAGCAAGCCCAGAGGAACCAGCCAGCAAAGAACGGCCATCAGCTGGTCCTCAGGAGACAAGCAGGCTTCCAAGGATGGGAGTGTTATCAGTAAACATTCGTTTGGAACAGAAATTCTCTCAAATGACAGTCCTCATTCTGCCTGCTCAGACCCTCTCAGATCACATCTATACTTATAAAAGGATAACATGTTAATTAGACCTGGAGATCTTCAGAGACCTTCCGGACAAAGTCAGGGGCTTGGCTGGCCTGCAAACCACCCCCAAACGGCCCTCAGCCGCTCGCCCAGGCCGGCCACACCTGATGGGGGTGTGGCCAGCCTGCAAACGACCCTCAGTCCCTTTCCCAGGCCGGCCATGCCCCCCAGTGGGGACCCTCACCCCCAATGGGGGCGGTGTCCAGCCTGCAAACCGCCCCAGTCCCTCACTTGCAGGCTTGATCCCAGTAGAGAGTATACAAAGACAGCCAATCAATGATTCTCTCTCATCATTGTTTCTATCTTTCTCTCCCCCTCTCTTCCTCTCTGCAATCAATAAAAAGATATTAGAAACATATGTCAATATTTCAGTTGAAATAGAAAAACTCAAAAGAGGAAGGTGGATAAACATGAATAGTGGACAACAAGGGTCTTACTGAAGGATACATTATTCACTTTTCCCCAAATAGCTTCTTCGGGACTCTTCTGCTCTCCCCCAAGGGCCCTCCTTGCCTGATGCTGAGAAAGAACAAAAGTCCTAAAGGCACTGCCCCAGGAAGTCCACGCAGAGCTACCAACACTGCAGACTCTCTCACCCAAACCGGCAGTCCCTGCGGGAAAACACCTGAGGAAACCATGGTGTCAAAACACACATGCAGACGTACTCACACATACAGCAGCAACAAAAACCTGGCCCTCTCTACCATTGCTCATGTCAACATCCCACTCTCCAACGAGAGCAACGTGAATATTGCTAAAGAAAAAGGTGAAAAACCTCTGGATGTATTTATTCTAAGTTTAATTCCTCCAAATAAAGTTATACTTGGAAAGATAAAAGCAGAGGGCCTTTGTTGAAAGGACCAGTAATATTTTCAAATAAGCTCCTATTTGTTCCAGTTTCAGGAAATAGTTCTTTTTCACTTAGGAAAACAGGCACGCTGGAAGCCAGCCCAGGGCTGGGAGTCAGAACAACTCTGGATTTCAATCCTGGCTCTGCCACTTTCAAGGTGACCTTGAGCAAACTATTCTGATTTCAAAGTCCTCATCTGTAAAGTGGAAAAACAACAGTACCAGCCTAACAGGCCTGTCAAGAATTAAATGAAATCCTATCTAATAAAGAGGGAATATGCTAATTCACCCTCATGCTGTCACAAAGATGGCAGTGCCCACAGCCAATAAGGAGGGAATATGCTAATTGACTGCCACAACCTCAAAGATGGCAGCACCCCACAGCCACAAGATGGTGGCACCCAATCCCCTCAGCCCCACTGGGGCACCTGTCTCCGGAGTCCTCCAACCCCCATAGTCCCCCAGCCCCCAGAGCCCCCCAAGGTTCAGATAACCAGGGCTGGCCAAGGATTGCGCTGCTGACAATGGCAGCAGCAGAGGTGCGATGGGGCGTTGCCTTCCCCTGATCGCTGGGTTGCCTCCAGCCTCTGAGGGCTCTGGTCTGTGAGAGGAGGCAGGCCAGGCTGAGTGATTCCCCCTCCGGTGCATGAATTTTCGTACACTGGGTCTCTAGTTTCAAAATAATGTTTCAAACATCAGATAATGGAACAAACTATCTTTCCACTCACTATTCCCAGTACTTTTAAAAATAACTTTATAAGCTAAATCTTAATTTCATGTGCAGCCGTATCAGTTCAGTTTGGACAAATGCACATGATCAATCCGCAGTGACACTGGATGTAGCTTCACCACCCAGAGACTAACTGGGCGATCTCTCTACTCCTTCCTCAGCCAAGCACTTCGGCATCTGTGGTTGGGCTTCTAGGCTTTTCGTTTTTATTTTTTAACCTTTTCGTTTTTATTTGTCAAAAATTAAGGGGGTAACAAGCTCAAGGAGAGGAGTTGTGGGGGTGAACATGTGACAAGGATTCCAGAAGAGAAAGAATGAAAGTATGTGCTGAATCTAAATATGCTGTTGGGTAAAAGAGAGAGAAAGTCACTGTATTCTGTACCACAGTGCCTGCGGCATGGCAGATAATTAAATGCTGGTTCTTTGAATGATCATGTCTATTCCTTACCATTAATAATGATGAGAATAATATGGCCAAGTAAATATTTATTGTTTTTTTGGTGTGTTTTCAATGAACTGCCATACCCATAAGTCGTTTTATTTTATACTCTTGGGATTAGAAGAGTATATTTAACTGTATAATTCATAGATGGAGAATATATCCATCCACTTAGCAAGGATTTCTTAAGCATCTATTATGTGTATTTACAACAGGAAAATTAGACTGACATATAAATCTGTTAACTTAAACTGCATTATTTATGTTTCTTGCCCTACCAGTATTGTAGCAAAGTCTTAACCTGTTAACCGAGCGGGACGTATAAATACGTCAAACGTAAACAATATCCGGAAAGGGTAGGACATATGAATACGTCCTTGAAATATATGTTGCGCCCTGAAATGGGCGGAATGTATATTTCAAACAACAAAGGTATTAGTCATCCATACATGTCTGGACATGAATTTAAGACACGGAGGGAATCAGTATAATTTCGCTAGTGAGTGGTGAACGTGTTCAACAAGAATTGTTTTGGAGTTAACACATGACTTACTGAATAAAGGGTATAGGATTTACTTAGATAATTTCTATAGGTCAATTCATTTGGCTGAACTCTTGTGTCAAAACAATACAGACATTGTTGGAACAATGAGGATAAACAGAGTCGGAATCCCCAGTGAAATAAAAACAAAAAAAATTACAGAAAAAGGAACATATAGTAAGATTCAAAGACAAACTTATGGTTTTAAAATGGAAGGATAAAAAAGACGTATTGATGCTCAGTTCTATTCATAATGACGAAAAGAGAATGATTGAAAAGAGAGGAAGGAGGCAAGAAAAACAGAATGTTGTCCTGGATTATAACAAGAATATGGGCGGCGTAAATTTGGGAAATGGAGTTATGGTGGCCTACACGGCTGCCCGTAATAGGGTAAAAAAATTTTATAAAAAATTTTTTCTACAATTAATTGATATGTGCTGCTTCAATGCATATATTATATACAAAAAAGATAAAGGTCAGTTGGATCGATTACACTTTTTGATAGAGTGTGTAGAGAAATTGGTAGATAACAACATAGTGAAAAGCCACCTAAAGACACCAACAAGCAGCTCTACATCTAAACCATCACGCTTAGTTGAAAGGCATTTTCCAGAACAAATGAAAAGCGATATAGGAAAAACTAAATCCAGGAAATGCCGAGTTTGCTACAAAAAAGGTGTTAGGAAAGAATCTACATACTGGTGTCCGGATTGTGAGGTAGCACTATGTATCAACAATTGTTTTAAAATATATCACACGGAAGTTGAGTTTTGAATTTTTCATCTATATTTCAATTTTTTAAACTCAATATTTCTATTTTATTTGTGTTTTTTTGTTTATTGTTCTGCAATTGTTAACTTTTTTTATTTTTTATTGTGTATCGAAATAAAAAAATATATTTTTGTTATCTTTATAATTGTTTGTAAAATTTATAATTTTTTAATTCGATGTTTCCATTTTTTTTGTTGGTATTCTTTTCTATTTGTTTGTAATTTTGTATTTTCCTTTGTGCTTTATATATATAAACAAAATATATATATTTCATAGTCTTTTCATTTATTTTAAGTATAAATAAAAAAAATAATAATATGAAATTACGTCCACCGGGCGTGACGTACTGACATGTCCTAGTGAAAGAGCATGTGCCGGTTGTAAGTTGCATAACTGAAAAGGGAACTCCCCGGTTAACAGGTTAAGAAGTTTTTGACATACTCTGTCAGGGCAGAAAATAAAATCTAATTTTCAGATAGAAAATTAATGCTGAAGAAATTAGATAATAATGTGAATACATATGCCTACATCCAAAACATGTGCCTGAGGACACAGACGACCCTTATCTGATTTGGTGCCAAAAGGGGGCAGGACAAAAGGAAGCCACTGAAAACAGAAGCTGAAGTCCTAGTCTAAAGAGTAAAATAAACTTGTATTTCACCCAAAAGCTAAAAAATAAATTTTATTTATTTTTATAAAACACTTAAGCGAAGAATGAATCAAGCCATAATTATTTTTCAAAATAAATTCTCTGACCCCTGAGGATGAACTTCTCCGAGGTTTTTTGATCCATAAAGAGGATTACTTTTACAAAGATGACCGACTGTGATTCTCCCAAGAATTTCTCTTTTACAAAAAAGATCTACCATGTCATCGTCCTGGTTGTTAATTCACCAATGGCCCTGCCTATGACCTAAACAGTTCTCCAACCTCATTTTTATTGATATCATGAAACCCCTCATTTTGGTAAAAACTGCATGTCGCATTTCTAAATTGTAGTGTATTTGCAAGTTAGTGTCAGAAACGTACAGTGTCATAGTGGGAGACAGACAGACAGAGGCCCGGCTGGGTGAGGAGGAAGGTTTGAGCAGAGGGTAATTTTATAAACAGTCAGTTCATTAGTAAATGCAACAGCCTGATTTCCTCCGCAGCCCTGGCCGTGCCGGGCTTCCTGAGGAGACTGTGGAGGCTGTAGCCGGAGGTGCAGGTCCCAGCTGAGTTCTGCTTCTCCCGCTCCACCAGAACAGCCCTTCGTTTTCCAAGCACCAGACCCTGCTTGGTGCCCTCCATCCCATGCTTCCCACCCCGAAAATGCTCACCTGGACCTGCCTGCCAACATCTGGCTGTTCTTCCTTCCATGATTTCCCAGTCCTGTCTATTCTTAGTTCTAAGCTTTGCTAGGAACATCGCTCCTTAGAATAAACAGCTCACCTGAACTCTGCATTGTGAGATGGAAAGGGGTGCGTATGCAGCCCTCTGATGTGACCATGTCCCGTGACCAGAGCCCTGTGCTCCCTACTCCAAGGGCCGGCGGATGCAAGGCCCACCGCCCTCACATCAGGCTGTGCAGCTGGGTGCCCGGTTCTCTAACTGGTGACGTGACCTCTGGTGTGCTAGTTTGCTTACCTGTAAAATGGGGTGATAACGGCGCTGTACTCCATAGAGTCAAGTCAGTAAGATAATATACGGCAAGGTGCTTCAAACAGGGCCCGGTACCGGAAAGCACTGAGGGCTAGTCCTGACTGAGGACCTCATACGCCGTGTAGGGCTCACATCGGGCGCCGCACTACAGCCTGGGGACACAGAGATCACCCCACTTCCCGGGCCCTGAAATCTGAGAGGGGTCTGCATGGAGGGACTTCAATGGCCCCTCACATTCACGCTGTGTGATCTGGGATGGGGGAGCGGGGACAGACATCCAAAGCCGCTCGTGCCTCTTGGCAGTTATATGGCTATCCATTAAGTATCTGATGAGTTTATGCTTCTCTCCTCCGCTGTAAAAAATGGAGATAAGACTTCCTAACCTGCAAGGTTCTTGGATGAAGATATACCATATGCAACTGAGAAAGCATCTAAAACAGACTCACACAGATACTCACAGATGTTCATTTCCCTTCTCTTCTTTATAAAAATGACCATAAATTCAATTTGCAAATACCTAGAAGAAAACGTGCCATTTAAACAAAAGTCACTCTGGTTAATTTTAAATCCTTCTATGTCCAATGACAGTCCTTTGAAGACTGAGCATCCGTAATAGCTGTAGCTTCTCAAATTCATCAAAATTTATTATTTCATCCTGTATTGGAGTGGCTAACCAATGAACTGAGAAAATTATATTGTAATATCCTTACTGGGGCTCTGTTTTATATAGAACAGGAGGGGAAATGCCAGTTGTTAAAAATAGGCAGGACAATTATGTGAAAATGAGAGACCAACGGATAGATGGCAACAATTTAGAACCAGCACAGCGGAGTGCAGTCACGGGACAGAGCGGCAGAATGTGGGGGACAGAGAGGCAGAATGGGGTGGAAGGCTGAGGGAGGCGCGGCTGCCTCCTGCCGGGACCTTCCTGCTGTGATGACAGTCACAGGAGGAAGTCCCAGCCTCCCCCATACCCCTGCGTGGTCACTGCAGAGACGTAAGAAATGCTTCTCAAGAATCGAGTCTGTCTTGTGGGTTGGAGTGTTGGCCACGGCATGGCTTCGTCTGCCTGGGGCACTGGTGCAGGGACCTTTTGTGAACACAGGAAAAGTGTGATGGAGGATACTGACCCATCCTGGCACCGCACTCAAACAAACCAAATCCTCGCAGACTAAGTCCTGCGGACAGTGTCAGTGGTGTATTTTCATGTCCACTTAGCATTACACAAATGCAGGGAAATTAAAATGCCATGGTACTAAAAATTACTTAATTAACAATTTGCCATTCTGGTAATTATACAGAATGCTTAGCTTTTTCCCTATCGTCAGTCACATTTTAAGGCTATTCTGCTTTACAACAGAGAAGATAGATTTCATATATATACACAAAGGTATATATATATATATATATATGTGTGTGTGTGTGTGTGTGTGTGTATACATTCTCAAATATGTATGTATATGTATGTATATTGTATACATGCATATATACATATGTGTGTACATATATATCTCCTGAGACTCTGTGGAAATGTTAGGAAGGTAATGGGGTGCACACATGAAACATTCCTTGGAAGTGCAGTGTTTAGAAATGCCTTGGTTATCACCAAGGTGATGCAGTAAAAATGAGGATAATAAAATATAATTAAACATTAATTACAGAAACTATCAAAAATAATCGACCTGTACAAAGCACAGCACTCCTATTAAAAAAGAAACTGACGGATAATAAAATATATACAGTATTCTGTCCTCTAGACATAATTACTTCAAGGCAGCAATTAAATTTATAGAAAACTGTTAAGTTTCTTCTGTAACGCTTTACTACTATGAACTCAAGACATTTTGAGTGTGAATTGCTTCCAAAAATATCCTTGTGATTGTTTAACATCTTCATGGAGCCCGGGAAGCGCCATAAACCCAAAGATGTCTGTTAGACACAAACAGAAGCGGGTTTTGGCACAGCTGGGCCCACTGCACTGTGCATCTCTGACACCCACAGCACAGGCTCTCCTCCCGCTAGAATGTGTAATGCCTCATAGCCGAGGCCAAGCACAGTCTGACGGGGAGAAAACCATTTATTTTAATGCAGAAGTAATATTCTGCGGAAAGACTGGCAGGACATATTTTTACTAATAACAATGCCACATCCCTTCCACCGGTTTGTTTTCCCACTTGAGGAAGCAGGACGCCCGTTCATAAAGCCACTCAACGTCCTGAAGGGAAGCATTACGTCTTTAAATGTGTATAAAACCTCTCCTTTGGCCCTTTTACAGCGTTCAGCGAGTTCAGAGAATTCTCTACACGTAGGCAGCCATAAACATAACTTCCCTCCATCCTGTGGGGCCAGGGGAGGAGGCTAGGATTGCAGTTTTTACACTGATGCATTTTTTACCCACTAGGAAGTGGTTTTAGTCCAAATAGGGGTGTTTAAGTGAAGTGATAGGCAAAAGCCAAAGCAGTAAATGTGAGAATTCTACATGCATGTGTGCACGTGTGCAGAACAGCTTTCAATAATCCAACTGTTTCATCTTTCCTCCTTTTATCCTTTCTTTTTGTCTATAAAAGATGCTCTTCACCCAAAAGATGTTTTAGCCCAAAGACACTCTGAACAAGTGAAAAAAGCCTGGCAAGGACATTAATCATGGAGGAACTGAAGGATGTGCGCCTGCGGAGAGAGCTGCTCGGAGTGCGGGCCGGGGACGAGGGGAGCCGCTCTGCGAGCACAGCCTCCTGTTCTGACGTGAGAGGCAGCCTGGGTCTCCGGGCGGCCATTTCCCGAAGCAGAAGTGAAGTGCAACCGTGACAGACACGTCTGCAAACCGCGCCACTGAAAGCCAGTGAATCAGGGCTGTCTGTCACCGCAGCGTCACTCTCCTTAGCTGACTGACATCCAGTTTTTATAAGCAAGTTATGGTCAGGGAACCTGATTTTAAGTGAATTCAAGCGTCATCCCTCTGCCTGGCCAGGTGGCTCAGTTGGCTGAGCATTGGCCTGTATTCCACAAAGGTTGTGGGTTCTATTTCCCAGTCAGGGCACATGCCTGTGTTGTGGGTTCAATCCCCAATCAGATTGTGTAGGAGAGGTAACTGATGGGTGTTTCTATCACATTGATGTCTCTCTCTCTCTCTCTCTCTCTCTCTCTCTCTCTCTCTCTCTCTCTCTCAAAATAACAACAACAACAACACCCCCCCCCCCCATACACACACACACACACACACACAAAATGAGTTGTTCCTCACCTGCAATGCCTGGCTTTTACATTAAATGAAACAGAAATGATTTGGCAACATTTCTTAAATATGCCTAATTTTGACCACTCAAAATTATTCCGATAAAGAGATTTCAGAGGCACGTGTGCTCATCATCCGTCTCTATTCATGACAGAACATTCCATCATCACTAAACAATAAGCAGTAGATTACACCTGGAGTGTGGTGCTAGGCAGCTTTGGCAAGGGGTTTCGGAGAGAGGGACAGGAGACGGAATAGGAAGGAAGGAACTCAATATGATCAGGGAATTCACTGCCGTTGTCTCTGACTGGAGAGAAATGTGAGCTCCGTGCCATAAGAATCACAATGTAGAAGTAGGTTAAGCATAAAGCAAAATAATATCAGCACCTACCTACGAAAGCTCCAATTTATGAAGCGATCAGCAGACGCAGCTGCACGTGCTGTTCAAACCGAGGCCCCACGCCAGGCCGTGGGGTGCAGACACCCCGCATCTGCTGCCCGTGACCTGAGTCAGGGTCTACGGTGCATGAACTGCACGCCCCTCCCCATGGCCACAGGAGTCTCTGAGCCATTAAGTAGATACCCACCTTCACTCAAGGTGAGGCTCCTTTACTTAATTAAAATGTTGGCCCCTAGAGATCAGGTAGGGCATTCCAGAGTTATTTTAAAAAAAAACAACCATCACTCCTTTACAGGAAGGGGAGAAATGCTTAACACTTCAGGACGGCATGCAGAAACAGACTAAAATCCGAAGACAGGAACCCAGTCAGCAGTGTGTGGGATGGAGAGGGGAGAGAGGAGAAAACAGAAGTGAGCCGGGGTAGCTCTTCGCAGAGTGAAAACCCTGCACAGTGGCCACAGCACCAGCCAGGCCTCGGAAGGCAGAGCTGGGCCCAGGGCGCGGAGAGGGGTTAGGGGCTGGGCAAGTTAGTTTTCGGAGACGGTGGGATGTAGCAGGCACAATGGGAGCCAGCTCTCAGGCTCCGCGGATGGGAAAGCCAGCACATCCCTCTTTCTCGGGAAAAGGCCGGGCGTGTGTGGAAGCAGTCGTGTCTGATCTGAGTTCTCCCAGCACCTACAGCAGGGGCGGCAGCGTCTCTCAGAGGGAGGCGAGCAGGGCGGTGGAGCGGGCACAGCCATAGGCCTGGGCTGCCTCAGGCTCACCGGGTGCCCAGAGAATTCTAGTGGACCTGACTTTCCCACAGTAATTAAAACAAGGGGGCCCTCAGCCTGGTGGTACTTAGAAATGGGTGGTTGTGCTGAACGTGCCCCCGAAGACACAGCTTTCCGTGTGGACACACTGCGAGAGGAGGCAGTGTCCACCGTGAGCCCACAGGAAGAAAAGGCTGCGGGCGGTGAGTCTCCGGGGGGCCGAAGGATACCCTGGAGAAACCGGTGGGATGGGAAAGTGGTCCTCACAACATCCGAGGGATCACTATAAAATACAACTCAATCAATATTTCCTGAGCAGCCTCCCATGGCCGTCCGGGGGGATCCTTGGGGGGCAGGCAGGCCTGTCCTCGGGGAGGGGGACCTCACGCGGGCAGAGCAGCGGCCCGGCCCGGCGGGGCGAGGGTGACAATTCACCGCAGGGCGCGCTCGGGGATGGAAAGGTCTTGGAAGCCAGAGATGTGTTTGAGGAGAGAGTGAAAGAAGAGGAATGGCTTGAACAAAGAGTGGGAAATGGGAAAAAAATACATGAGGTTGGGGGAACAATTCCAGTTTGCCTGATAAGTGTGGTGTGATGAGGAAAGTAATGCAGGACTGGTATGTCAAACGCGTATTTCCAAGGCACGTTTGTCCTTAAACAGCATTCTCTCTCAGTCCTCTCGCCGGCTGTTTCAGGGCTGGGGAGCGTCTGTATCACAGACTGCACCGCCCGCACCCGGCGCCGGGGCATGAAGCTCAGCACCCTCCCTCACCACCTTCGCTCCAAGGCCCACCTTCTAGTCCGGCACCTTGAACACACTCAAAAAGGTTATTTTTTTAATTGCACAGAAAAATTAGTTTACATTTTAAAATGATGTTTAGCATGAACACATAAGATTATGAGCATTCTTCCTAAGATCAGTCATATATTATTCCTTTCTATCAGTTTGCAAACTCTTGTTCAAGGCATGCTTACAATATGTGCCCTAACGTCAGTGTATGGCCTTCCTGACAGGTGGCAGTGGATGGCTTCTTCCTACTATACCCCAACACCCCCGCCCCAAGCATAAGCCACAGGTCTTTCAACCGTGTCCCAGACAGACAGACAGACAGACAAGGTCAGGGGCTGAATGGGTTTTGTTCACTGTCCCATTCCCAGAGCCTCGAAGAGTACCTGGAACATAGTTTGTGATAAAAACATATATATATATATATATTTTGTTGTTGAATAAACAGATTTTTAACTTACACAGAATAAACCAAAATAAAATTACGTGTGCCCTGGGTGGGTGGCTCAATTGGCTGGGACGTTGCTCCGCAAAACAAAAGGTTGTGGGTTCTATCCCAGGCCGGACATGTACAGGAGGCAATGAATCTGTTTCTCTCTCACATTGATGTCTCTCTCTCTCTCTCTCTCCCTCTCTCTCTCTCTCTCTCTCTCTCTCTCTCTCCCCCCCCCCCCTTCTTATCACTCTACAAATCAATAAATGTACCCTCAGGTGAAGATTAAAAAGTAATAAAATATTGCGTTTTGTTGTGTGTTTGTTTGCTATGATTTTAATGGAGTGGCACAGTTAAAAAGAGTAAATCTTCTCTCTGTGATGGACACTGGAATTGTTTAAAATCTAAGCAATCCCTCTTCCAGAGGTCATCTTTAAATTTTTAACTATTTCAATAATGACTAATAATAATAACAATGCAGGTTTCTCTACTATGATTTTTAGACAACTAACATATTACTTCACACTTTCTCAACTATTAAAAGGAAAGTAGTCTTTTTGATGTTTCATTTAAAACATTATTTACAATTCTTTTTTTTAACATATATATATATATATATATATATATATATATATATATATTATTGATTTTTTTTCAGAGAGAAAGAGAGAGAGAGATAGAAAGTTGGAAACATCGATGAGAGAGAATCATCAATCAGCTGCCTCTTGCACACTCCCTACTGGGGATATGCCTGCAACCAAGATACATGCCCTTGACTGGACTCGAACCTGGGACCCTTCAGTCCACAAACAGTTGCTCTATCCACTGAACCAAACCGGTTTCGGCTACAATTCTTTTTTATGTTTACTAAAAAAAAACAAAAAAAAAAAAAACCAACAATCCACTAGCACCATATGGACTACCTCAGAGATACCCTGCTGGGATGTCCCCCATTTTATTAGTGGGACACGAAATGCTACTATCCTCATGGTCCCTTCTATCAAGTGCTGTGCCTATGACAATCCTCTAATTAAACATCAACCTTGCCATCTATGTTGCGTTATTTTTCATCTCTGCCTCCCTTGCATCTGTCTCCTCTGCACCACACACCACCCGCCACCCCGGCCAGGCCCCCTCCCCGGAGGGACAGGGGCAGGGGCTGAGGCAGGCGGGAGGGACAGTGCAGGGCTGAGGCGGGGGGTATCAGCAGCAGCACAGGTCAGAGTGAGCCGGGCAGCTCCTTCGGGGTCTGCCCCACGTTCCCATCGCCGTTACTCAGCGCTGCTACCTTCCGAGTGTCCTGATGGAGCGGCCAACCTGTGACCACTTCCACACGCCCCGAGCTCCATGTGCTGGGCTTGCTACCTGTTTTCCCAAAACTAGAGGTCGCCCAGGGCCAGCCAGCATGTTTCAGCCCACGACTCACTGCTTCCCGGGTTTAGTCCTTCTGAACACCATTATCCCCAAGTTCTGCCCCTCACCTGTCTCTCCTGCTATCTCACCACCCTGCCTCCACTGTCCCAGCATACAGCAAAGCAGCGCGGAGCTGACTCGGGGGAAGGTGACTTGTTTCCAGAAGTTACTTTCTAGCTGTCCGCCCCAAATTACCAGCTGGAAGCCTCTTTCATCTGGAAGTGATGTCCTATGGGCGCCGCAGCCCTTGAAAAACTGGGTGATTAATTGCTCAGGTCAGGCGAGGGGACGCATTGATCTCTCCTTCCTCTGGGCCCCAGTGTTCCGTGCCCGTGTCACTCACTTGGCAATTAATCACGTTTTGCCTGGAGACATCTGCGGTTTCACTTCTGCCGTTTCTATAGCCCTTTGTTCCCAACTGGCCATTCCCTTCATCCACACAGATTCTGTGGATCGTGTGTCCGCATTCTCCACAGACTGTTCACACTGGGTCTCAAGTGTCTGTGGACTGACCGGATGTCGGGTCTAGACACGGAGGGGGAGACTCATTTCTCCCTGCTCCTCCCTCTAACCACAGCAATGAGCCCCGGAAATAACACAAGCAGCCAACTAAGGAGCCGCCTGAGAGGTGGCAAGAGTACACTGGCCAGGGACCTGGGTGCAGAGGCCCTCAGAGTGACAGGTCTCTGAGGAAGGGCAGGCCCCTTAAGGCAGAACGGATAAGAGGGATAAGCCAGAGGCCCCGATGATGACAATGGACCGGGAGAGATGTTATCCTACACTGGCAGCCTGAGATTGCCCTCCCCCACCCAGACACACATGCAAGGGGGATCCTGCCACAAACACCCTGCACCTGTGTCCTTCCCATGGGCCAGGTGCTCCCTTCCCGGCCCTGGCGGCCTGAGGGACCCGCCTGCAGAACTCCTTCCTTCTCCTCGAGCAGCACAGGACACAAGACAGGCCAAGCAGATCAAGACAGCATTATAATAGCTTAAACGCCATCGCAACTACAGCATACAAAAGTAGCCTATGTGCTAAACCTAAACCTAAAACAGAGAGACTCTTAATAGAATAACCATGATAAAAATTTAAAACCATCCATCATATTAAGAACTTGGAAAATCACAAGTTGCATGAAAAAAGACAGTCAACTAATATCAACCTTGAGGTGATCAGACATTAGATTGATCTAATAAGGACTTTAAAGCACTTCCCATGAAAATGCTTCAACAATCTTATAAACAATCAATAAAATCTCTTGAAACCAATAAAAAACAGAAAAAAATCAGGAAAAATTAAAAGTTATAAAAATGAACAAATGGAAATTGTATAATAAAAAGTATTTTAATGAATACAAACTCATGGAATAGCCTAAATAATAAAGTATGAATGATAGAGGGTAGAATCAATGAACTTGAAGACTTATCAATAGAATTTACCCTATCTGAACAACAGAGAGAAAGTAGACTGGAAAAAAATAATAAACAGCCTCAGAGACCTTTGAAACAATAAACAGGACTCCAATAAATTTTATTATCAGAGAGCCAGAAGGGGAGAGGAGAGTATGGATGAAAGAGTATTAAAAATAATAATAGCTAAAAATTTCTTAAATTCGGTGAAAGACATAAACTCAAAAGATTCAAGAAACTGAATGAATGCCAAATAAGATAAAGTTAAAATAAAAAACACATCATGACACAACATAATTAAACTTTTGAAAATTAAAGACAGAACAACTTGAAAGTGGCCAGAGGGAAAAGATATATAATTTATTAGGGAATGACAATTCATATAAAATTATATTTCTCATCTGAAACCATGATGGCCACAAGGAAATGGCACATCATTTTTGAAATGCTGAGATGCAAGAACTGCCCAACTATGAATTCTCTATCTGTGACAATATCATTCCAAAATGAAGGGAGAGACGAAAACATCCTCAGGGGAGAGAAAACTAAGAGGATCTGGGCTAGCAAGCCTGCCAGTGTGACTAAAAGAAGGCCTGTAAACACGGACAAAAGCAACAGAGAAAAGCTTGGAACTTCTGAAGAAAGGAAAGCCAGAACAGGTAAAATGGCTGGTTGAAGCAAAAATTACTACACCCTCTGATGTGGTGCACAATGTACATAAAGGGAACACCCAAAACCATTAGATTTAAAGAGAGGGAAGGGCGGAAACACCGAAATGGCAGCAATGTTTCTACATTCCGCTTACAAATGGTAAAACATCAATACCAGTGATAGTTTCATATGTGTAGTATAATGCCTAGAATTACTACTAAGAAAACTATACAGAGATATACTTTTTAAAAGCTATATAAATAAAACAGCACAGAATAATTTAAAATGCTCACATAATCACCAGAAAAGTAAGAAGAGAGAAACTGAGAATGGGAAACAGTGAAAACAAATCAGAGGGCAAATAAGTAAATAAAATGAAAGAGATCAGAGAATGTCAATAATTACCTTAAATGTTATATTTAAATGGGGAATTTGATCTCTTGCTATGACGTGCCCTGACCACAAGGGGGCGTCACATAATGAAGGAAGGCTGTGGCTCCAGCTGGCAGCCTGCAGGTGGGGAAGGAAGGCTTTGGCCAGCAACCAGAAGGCCCCAATCAGCCCTGATCGCTGGCTAGGCCTAGGGACCCTACCCATGCATGAATTTCATGCACTGGGCCTCTAGTATGTCTATATAAACCAATCAAAAGTCAGAGATTGTCAAAGTGGATAAAATACCATGATCCAACAGTATGCTGTCCACAGGATTTCACTTCACATACAATAGCACAGGTAGACTGAAATAAAAGGATGGGAAAATATGCACCATGCAAACATCAATAAAGGGAAAAAGGGCAGAAGTGGCTATATTAACATCAAACTCAAGATTAAAAAAAAATACTAGAGATAATGGGGAATATTACATAATTATAAAACAACCAATACCCTGAGAAGGCAGAACAATTCTAAAAGTATAGGCACTAAACAACCACAAAATCCTCTAAATGCATGAAACAAAAACCGACAGAGTTGAAATAAGAAACAGATGAATCCATAATTATCACTTGGGACTTAAACACCTCACTTTCAGTAATAGTTAAAATTACCAGACAGAAAATCAAAGAAGATATAGAAGAACTAAACATTATATTTACCAAGATCTAATTGACATGTGTAAAAATTCCACTCAGTGACAGCAGAATACACATTTTTTCCAATGGAACATTTCATTAACAAGATTAAGCATATCCTGTACCATAGAACAAACTTCAGATCTGAAAAAACTGAAGTCATGCATATTCCATACTGGAATCATATTGGAAATAAATAACAAAAACAATAGGACCATCTACAAACGCTTGGAAAAGAAACAACACATTTCTAAACACTCCATGGTTCAAAAAAGATATCTTAAAAAAAATTAAAAATCCATAGAATGGAAAAAATATAACAAACAGCATATCAAAATATGTGGCGTGCAGAAAAAAAAAAAAAGCAAAAGGAACAGTGCTGAGAGGTAAATTTATAGTACTGAATGTCTACATTAGAAAAGATGCAAAAGTACTTAATAAAATAAAAGCACATCAAACCTAGCAACATATAAAAGGAATTTTCATGGTGCAGTTTATTTTGGGGGTGCCGGGACAGCACCAGGGTCTTGGTGACAGAACTCTGTGCATCCTGACTGTGCCGAAGTGCTGCAGGACGTTACCGCCGGAGGGGAAGGGGTAGAGGGTACACGGGATCTCTGCGTATTATTCCTTACAACTGCATGTGAATCTACAATGCTCTCTAAATAAAAGGTGTAATTAAAACACTTGGTGCTAAGTGTGACTGAACTCAATCATTCATCTGGAGGCTCTTATATTATGAAAGAGCATGTTGTGGTTGTTGCTTCCTTAGGGCTCACACTCCCCCAAACTGAGCAATGTTAGATTGCTAACAGAGATTTCAACTTTGTTAATGACACAAAATGAAAGATGAAATATAAAAATAAACTTTCAATGAAAGCTAGGCCGAGAAGAACAGCATGTAATCTCAATGAAACCACCTTCCTACAGAAATCCCACGTGGCTCGGAAGGGAGGCAGGGGGAGAAAGGGATATCCACCTCAGGTCTATCCAGGGAACGAGCAAGAAGTATGAGACAAATCTATTCCTAAGGATTCACCACTGAGATGGAAGCACAGAATTGCACTTATTGGACCTTAAATAGTCCAGGCCTGCTCTCCCTCCTGGGGTGTGTAGTAGATAAGACAAAATATTCAGCAATGCATAGTAAACCTGGAGCTGGTAGCTGAAAGCCATTGGTGCGTACGTGGCTGCCTTTTGCTTTTTATCCTCTGAGTCAAGGGTGTGCAAGCTTTTTTCTACCAAGGGCCATTTGTGTATTTGTAACATCATTCACAAGCCATACAAAATTATCCTGTTATATTTGGTCAAACATTTAATTAACTCAACTCACCCCTACTGCCCTGGAGGGCCAGACCCAATGACTTTACAGGCCTTTTATGGCCCATGGGCTGACATTCCCCGCTCCTGCCCTAAGCCAACCAGATCTCAACCCTATATTCTTTGCAAGACTTGCAGTTCTTTTCCTGCTTAAACCAATCAATGGACATTCTAACTTCACAAATCAGGCTTGTTAGTTTAGATTACGAGTCTAGTCTTAGGAATTTGGTGGCAAAACCAGCTTTTTGAGCCCCAGGTCCAGCCCACGTGCTGTGGCAAATTCACCCCTGAAATGGCGCCGGCTACAAGGGGCTCTCAGAGGCCAGGCTGCCTCTCCTGGTGCTGGCTACTCCCTGCTTGTCCCGGGTCCAGCGCTGTCTCCTGAACCTACTGGCCAGTCTTCCGCCAACACCACCGGTGTCAATCCGGTGCTTTCAAACTCTCCGGCCTTTTCACACCACTGCCACGTGACCGATAGACACATACACGAGACTTTTATTATCTTGACTAGCAAATACAAGTATTTGGTGTTTTTGCTTCCTTTAAATCACTATGAAAATTCAAGATTTTGAAGACTATTATTATAATAGAAGAAATGAAGTGATCGTCTCCCAATATCAGACTTTAAGACTTTTATTAACTAAATCTATTGAGTTTACGATATGAAAGA
This sequence comes from Pipistrellus hanaki, assembly GCF_964339955.1. NCBI lineage: Eukaryota > Metazoa > Chordata > Mammalia > Chiroptera > Vespertilionidae > Pipistrellus > Pipistrellus hanaki. The sequence continues at coordinate 53,176,235 of NC_140514.1, forward strand.
CCTTTCCAAGCCTCTTCATCTTCTGCAGTCAGGACTCCCAGCTCATCTCTTACAGCCCTGTGCTCAGGTGAGCTGTCAGGGAGCAGTGGCTTTTTTTGAACCCATCAGGAGGGCTTAATTGAATGGTTAGCATTTAAAGACAAAGCAGAACTAATATGGCTATCGTGGCCACAGAACCTGTACCGATGAAATACTGCCTAGAGGCTCATCTGTGGTTAATGGTGACAAATTTAAAAATGACTCAGGGAAACTGGACCTAGAAATGATGGTCTCCAAAGAAAATGGACGGCACAGGATGTAATCAGTACCAAAATAACCCGTCACTCAATGGAGACTTTAAAGTTATTGATAAATCCAATCTTTATCAGGATATTTATAAAGAGAATAATTGGTCCTGATTTAAATATCTTCATTAAGATAAATATGAAAACGGGGGAAAATTGGAAACAGATTAACTGCACTCCATGGAAAATTGATTACGGGAAGGAATTAAATAGGCTTCATGATGTTCCCCCGGGAACTCCATGAAAATTAATCTATGCTGGGCCAATTCTGATTAAAATGTTAGGTTCATAAATTGGGAATCAAAACCTCCTATGCTGATTATGTCATTCTGCCTCTTGAACTCTGCTCCCAGAGATGCCGCCTTCTCCCCATTGTCACCCACCTTCCCACTTTCTCTCCCCCAGTCCTTCACTCCTTTTCCTTTGCCTCAGCTCACCTCTTATACATGGGTATTCCCTGAGGCGCCATTCTAAGCCCACTTTGTAATTCAATCGCCCTCCCTCCTTCCCCTCCAGTCACTGTCCCTCTCCTGCCGGCCCCCTGTGGGGCAGCTGACTCCCCCCACCCTAGCCCTTAGGCTCCTGAGTGCCAGCTAGCGGTAAGCGCCAATATCTGCTGGACTCTTTCGAGGTGGACATTTCACTGATGCTTTCAAGCCAAACCCCCAAACTGCACCCAGCACCTTCCTCTACGACCTGCAGGAGCTGGCTCCCCATGGCATGGGCGCTGGTGCCTTTCTCACTCCACCCCCCGGAGCAGCACGGCCCGGAGCATCTACAGCACAGAAACTGGCCAGCAGGGCCTCGCTGCACTATTTCTCCGCATTCCCCTCAGACAGGCTTCTTCCGGCCATCACCAGTGTGTGCCTCGGCCCCTCCCACAGCCACAGGGTTCTACCCCTTCAACGCAGCCCGGCACTTTCAATCTGCCTCGGGAGCTCACCATTTTCTAAGGAACAAAGTCCTGAACACAATACTGCCTACACATTCCCACCTGGGACTTCCCTTGTATTCCCTTAACCTCAAACGCCCCACCTCACCCTCCTCTCAAGGCCACGCAGCTGCGAGGCGCCTTCCCGGCCCCCGGCCCCCCCCCCCCGTTAAGAACCCTCTCTCCTTGAGGCCCCACTGCCTTCGCTTGCACCATTCTTGCTTCGGGCCCTCTGCTTCTGCGTCTCACATGTGCCAAACGCAGCAACAACCCACTTCATCTCCATCCGCTGTGAAAGCCCCGTCTTGCTCTTAAATGATGGCAATTCTATTTTCCTTTCAACCATATATTTCCTTCATGTTGCTTCCTTACCCCAATTTAATTATCCCCAAACCATGAGCCTTCCCAGAGTCAGGAATGCCTGTGCTGTCTGTCACAATCACGGAGATGAAAGGATGTTTAACCCCAGGCTGGGTGTTCCAAGTGCCTGCAATTAAAGCAAATCTTCCTTCCCCCTTTGGTTGACTCTATGATTAAAAAAGAAAATTATTTCATTCAAGATAATTTGGTTGACATTTCTGGGTTGGTACAGCTCGGAGCTGAGCGCTCCCACTCCCTGGGATAAGGCAGCGGGCGGAGACGTGGAGGCCCAGGAGCAGGAATGCCCTCGGCTTCGACAAGTAACGGCAAACAGGAAGTGAGAGCAAGAAAACAAGTGACCCAGAGGAGGTCTGATTGCCATCAAATGCCTCCGGAAGCCACCGCCACTCTGGCTACAATTTGTACAATTTTCCCTCCGCCCTTCCTGTGGGCCTCACCGCTCCCTCCCGCTGCCCCCGCTCCGCGGGCAGAGGAGCCACATCCTCTCAGTGCGGTGCCAGCCCTCAGCCACGGGCCAGTGCAGAAGAGAAGCAACCTCGGTCAGAGCCGAGCGGGGCTGGAAATGAAGCAAAAGGGAGGTGGCAGGAGAGAGAGCCAAGCCTGGAGTCAGCCGCCTACTCTGCCTCTGCCTCCCCCTGCACCCCGCTGACTTCCTGCGTCCCAAAGGAGGAAGGAGGACGGGCAGCGTCGGTCCCTGCTCCCCCTGGCCAGGGCACCAAGGTGAGGAGATGGCAGAGCGCTGGCTGCTCAGGTGTGTCGCCGGGCCCCTCCCTCTCCCCCCTCAGAGAGGACGCTGGCATTCTCTCTCTCTGGGTGACTGGTGGGTCCCACCTCGATCCAAAGGCACTGAGTGGCAGAGAGCCCGTGTGGACAGCTCCCCTGCACATACAGGTGGCTTAACCCCCTGGTCCAGGGGTCTTCAAACTACGGCCCGCGGGCCACATGCGGCCCGCAGAGGAGTCTGATCCGGCCCGCCAGGTTTTTTGGGCAGTGAGCGCAGCCGAGGTGTTACAGTAGGAATTAGTAGTTCATAATTCGGCCCTCCAGCTCTCTGAGGGACCGTGATCTGGCCCCCACTTTAAAAAGTTTGAGGACCCCTGCCCTGGTCTAAGGAGACAGGTGTGCGTCACTAACTGCACGTTATTAGCATGGAAATGCCACACTTTCCCCCAGACCGTCCAGATCCACAGTTAAAAATTAATAAAGTCCTACAAAATCAACTAAGTTTAGTATTTTTTAAAAATATATACTTTTTGATTTTTTTACAGAGATGAAGGGAGAGGGATAGACAGAAACATCGATGAGAGAGAAACATCGATCAGCGGCCTCCTGCACCTCCCCACTGGGGATGTGCCTACAACCGAGGTACATGCCCTTGACCAGAATCGAACCTGGGACCCTTGAGTTCACAAGCCGATGCTCTATCCACTGAGCCACACCAGTTAGGGCTAATTTTACAATAGTATTTCTAAGCCTGAATATCTATGTATTATCATCTTCTATAATCAGGGCCTTTGAAGTTTCACAGTCACCACAATAGCACCGCACATTTCTACAAGATTTCCCTCCTAAAAAAACCCAAACACTACTGGTTCCCTCCCTCGGCCCGGCTGCAGTACCGCATGTGGCACTGAGGCGAAATCTAATGACACCTAATAGCATACAAGCGCAGTCTCCTCTGTGAGAGCTAAAGACGTTTTCTGAGGAGATGAAAAGGGACCTCCACAGCAAAGGCAGGACATGGAACAATGGCTGGGCGGCTTTTCCTGGGGGCTTTCCTCTCAGCTGACACAAAATGCAGTCACCCTCACTCTCTTCTCTAGAGCAGCCCAGGGCCCAGAGCACCTGCGCCTGGACCCAGGGCACAGCCCTCCTCTCTCCCGCCAACCCGTCCTGCCCGCCCGCCCCTTTCCAACAGCCACAGCCCCCCACCGCTGGAACCACCACCCATGAGCCTGTGGCTTCCCTAGGAGCCATCTCTCTCCCTGCCTTCCTCTCTTCTTACCTCTCTCTCTAAATACATATTTATAAGTATATCTCCCACCTGCCCTTCCCAGCATTCTTCACTGCTAACCCTGGTTTAGCATCAAAATCTCTCTCTCGTCATCACCCACTTACTCACTTTGTAATCTTTCACCACCTGCTCCGGTTGTTACCAATCAGTCTGTCTGTTTTTACTCTGCTCACAAAGTCGACAAGGCACCCGACACTGCTGACCCGCCCTCACCTAAATGCCGGCTCCCCCTCTTCACATCCAAAAGTCTATGCATCCTTCGCTCCCTCCCCACCACCCGGAGCTGCTCTGTGGTGGCCTCCGGCTGCCCCATGGCACAGGGGCTCCACAGCAGAGTACTCAGCCTTCTACTCCTCTCCTTCCAAATCTCCTCCCCAAAGATACCCAGTTACTGTTTCATTGGCGTAATTATCATATCAAGGACTTCAGCTTCAAGCACCTCAGCATTCTGTTTCAAATGCTTCCAAATCATTCCACTTAGTTTTCCTTCCATCAACTCAAACTCAACATGCCAGGGAGAAGTCACCACCTTCCAGCCCAGGTCCCCTGGTCTCAGATTTCTGAGCTCCTACATCTATAGCGTAAGAATCACATATCCTTGCCCAGCTGGTGTGGCTCATGAACCAGGAGGTCACGGTTCTATTCCTGGTCAGGGCAAATGCCTGGGTGGTGGGCTCGATCCCCAGTGGGGGGCTGTGGGGAGGGCGCGTGCAGGAGGCAGCCTATCAGTGATTCTCTCTCATCATGGATGTTTCTATATTTCTCTCCCCCTCCCTTCCTCTCTCTGAAATCAATTTAAAAAAAAAATCAAATACACTTCCTGCCTGGTCCAAAGGGGTGCTGTGGTGACTGAATGTTTTTTACACCTATAGATGCTATAAATCCTGAAGGGTCATCATGGCAATTCTCCCACCACCCTACTGCCTAAGGTGATCAGACGTCCCGCTTTTGGCGGGACAGTCCTGATTTCAAACAATTTGTCCCGTGGCGTTTTAAAAAAGTCCCGATTTTTCAAAAATCGGGACTTTTTTGTTGTTGTTGTTTGCTTTAATTAAGGTATTATACGTGGACTTTAAAAAAAAAAAAAGACACTGCGAGATGCGGGACAAATTGTTAAAAATCAGGACTGTCCCCCCAAAAGCAGGACGTCTGGTCACCTTACTATTGCCTTAAGGTGCCCTTTAAGTCATGGGACCAACGACTTCTCCAACTGGCTCTCCCTTTGTGCCCGCAGGTGCACCTCCAGGGGCCTGAGCGCTCTTTCTGAACGTCTCCCAGTCCCTTCCCTCCCAATGTCCCCCACTCCCTTCCTCCCCAATGTCCCCCACTCCATCCTTCCCAATGTCCCCCACTCCCTTCCTCCCCAATGTCCCCCACTCCATCCTTCCCAATGTCCCCCACTCCCTTCCTCCCCAATGTCCCCCACCCCCTTCCCTCCCAATGTCCCCCACTCCCTTCCCTCCCAATGTCCCCCACTCCCTTCCTCCCCAATGTCCCCCACTCCATCCTTCCCAATGTCCCCCAGTCCCTTCCTTCCCAATGTCCCCCACTCCCTTCCCTCCCAATGTCCCCCACTCCCTTCCTCCCCAATGTCCCCCACCCCCTTCCCTCCCAATGTCACCCACTCCCTTCCTCCCCAATGTCCCCCACTCCATCCTTCCCAATGTCCCCCAGTCCCTTCCTTCCCAATGTCCCCCAGTCCCTTCCTTCCCAATGTCCCCCACTCCCTTCCTTCCCAATGTCCCCCACTCCCTTCCTCCCCAATGTCCTCCACTCCCTTCCTTCCCAATGTCCCCCACTCCCTTCCTTCCCAATGTCCTCCACTCCCTTCCTTCCAAATGTCCCCCACTCCCTTCCTTCCCAATGTCCTCCACTCCCTTCCTTCCCAATGTCCCCCACTCCATCCTTCCCAATGTCCCCCAGTCCCTTCCTTCCCAATGTCCCCCACTCCCTTCCTTCCCAATGTCCCCCACTCCCTTCCTCCCCAATGTCCCCCACTCCATCCTTCCCAATGTCCCCCAGTCCCTTCCTTCCCAATGTCCCCCACTCCCTTCCTTCCCAATGTCCCCCACTCCCTCCTTCCCAATGTCCCCCACTCCCTTCCTTCCCAATGTCCCCCACTCCCTTCCTTCCCAATGTCCTCCACTCCCTTCCTTCCCAATGTCCCCCACTCCATCCTTCCCAATGTCCCCCAGTCCCTTCCTTCCCAATGTCCCCCACTCCCTTCCTTCCCAATGTCCCCCAGTCCCTTCCCTCCCCAATGTCCCCCACCCCCTTCCTTCCCAATGTCCCCCACTCCCTTCCTCCCCAATGTCCCCCACCCCCTTCCCTCCCAATGTCCCCCACTCCCTTCCTTCCCAATGTCCCCCACTCCCTTCCTTCCCAATGTCTCCCAATCCCTCCCTCCCAATGTCCCCGGTCCCTTCCTTCTGTCCTCATTCTTCTCCACTCCTGCAGACCCAGCCACCGCCAGTGCTTGCTCCTGGCAAGTGTCCTCTCCAGCCGTTTCCCGGGTCTGCCTCCTCACCCCATTCTGCTCCCCGAGGACACTCTTCCCAAGACAGCCTCCACAACAACCTCTCCCTCGTTCCTAAACTGGTTACGGTTCCCACTTTGACCAGGAAAAGATCCAAACTCTGTGGCTTCTTTCAATCCCTTCCAAATCCCGTCTTTTCTCTCCAGTCAAAACTGTCTCCAGGGAACGCAGAGCCACAGCCACCACTCCTCCACGGAATCGGCACTTCTCCCCTCGTGGCTGAGAGGTCTTTGGAAAACTATACATGTATTTTTTTAAAAAACATGTCTTAAATTTACTTTGTGTAATCCATACTGGGTAGCCCACTATTGAATGAGCATGTGGTATTTGATCCGTCTTGTACTGAAAATTCTAAGGGTAATTTGATCATACAAATATAATTTAAAGTCCATTTCGGTTTAAATAATAATAAGTCATCATCTAGCCCTGCATTGGAGTCAGGCTCACAGCCAAACCAAAAAAATGAGCAACAAAAGTCAATGTATTAGTTGGAGGTTTCTGCTCAGTGTGATTGACCTGGAAACATATCTTAAGGCTTAGCTAACAAAACTTTATGGTTAAAAAAATATTTGATTTACACTGTCTAAATCATGAGAAGGAAAGCAAAAGAACCTGACACGTCTGTTTCATGGTAAAGACAGAACAAGCCTAAATCCATTAACAAGTGAAACAACTCAAATTCGATCCCCATCAGGCCGGGTCCTTCCTGCAGCACAGAAATCTCCGGGCTCAGGGCCAGCAGACCGGGTGCCAGAGGCCAGCGGCTCTAACAAGTCCGCTGGGCACGGAGAGCCTGGGAGACTAGGATATCGGGTGTCACCCAGAATACACCCCGAGCCCCGGGGGATGGTCTAGGAGGTTCTGGTGCAGATGCCACAGGAATGTGTCGGCTCAGGAGACACAGGGAGGCCAGGAGACCGGTTCCCAAGAGGATCTGGACAGGAGCAATTCAGGGCATTACTGACTCCAGAGCTGTAATCCTTGGCTAACTCCTGATTAAGGTCTAAGCCTAGGGCAATGTCCTTTCCTGTGATTTTAGGATCTGTGGGGAGAGAGGTGTCTGGTGAAGGCAAACAGTGACACCATAGGCACAGTTCCGTGGACTGTCCATATAATTGCCTAGCTTGTCATTCGGAAGGCTAGTTTCACTCGCTCAGCTCACTGGCTCTTTCCTGCACGCTCGGCACTGCTGTAGGTGCCCAGGAGATAGCAGAGAACAAGGCGGGCAATAAACCAGAAAATGAATAAGGTAATTGCAGATGGCGACAGGGCTATGACCAATTTATAACAAGCTAGAAAGGATGGGGAATGACAAAGCAACGCCTCTGTACCTGAAGTGGTTAAGTATATATGTGAACCTGCAAGCTCCTCTCCCCCGGTGGTTTTATTTCGTGAAATAGACACTTTGTGACACGCTGATCTGATCAGATCTGATCAGAATGAACTCTAAAACAACACTTGGTCATCCCACCCCACCCCCACTCCCAATATCCTTTCTATAACTTCCAAGCTCCTGGGTTCGTTCACCTGACCCTGAGCTGCTCTGTGCTGAGTGCTCACCATGGATAAAGCTGCTCTTAGCGTTTGTGAGTTACCTGGCACTGACTCCGCTCCTATGTTTCCTTGTTAGAGCACAAGTACAGCTAAAAGCAGCCCACACACTCCCTGGGAAAACACTTCTTTGCTAAGATTTGTTAGGAAAAGAAAAGGCATAGCTCCCGGGATTCTCTTCTGCTGCTGCTGCTTTCGGCGCCGTGGAAAATGGAGGCAGAGAAGCAAGCTGTTCTGGCCCGTGTCCCTCCTCCCTCCGCCCCCGCCCACCTACACTGACACAGACACTTCCTGATTTTCTCTCCCACAGATTCAGACAGACGCCTCAGATAGATAGTTCTATTTTATTCCACTTTATGCACAGAGGGGGAAATCACTGAAAATACACCCAGATTTCTCCTAAGTCTGATGCCCCCAAATGTGTGCTACATCCCATGATAATCACATATTCAGGTCCACGGAAACAAGTCTGAACATCTCGACGTGGGTACACAAAACTGCACTGCCTGAGCCCTCATTGCATAATTCTAATTCTCAATGTTTTCCCCTTTCTAGGCAGTGTCCTTGAGTTTTTTGTTTTTTAAAAAAGGAGACCTTTAATGGAAAATTATTGCTAGAGGTACCGGTCTTCAATTTCCATTCTCTCTCTGCAGCTATTACTTTAATTAGTGTGCCTGCGTGTAAGTGGGCCCTCTGCTGCGGCTGCTCTGGGGCAGGGGCGCCCACAGAGGGTTCCTGCTCGGAAACGCGGGCGTTAATGAGCCATTTCAGTCAGGAGATCCCTGCCCTGAGCCAGGAGCCAGCACCGGAGACGCCCCGCGGAGCAGAGATGCTGGTGAATCTCCGAGGCTGGCTTCCTAATTTGCATTTACACTCAGCTCCTGGAGAACCATTTCCACCTGTGATGCTCTGTGCTGGGGAGTGAGGGAGTTTAGACGGTGAATATGTACAAATTATGTTAATGAATAGAGGTAAATGAAAGTCAAAGGCATTGTTATGTAAAATGTATGTCTTACCGAAATGTCTATTTTCCATCAAAAATTGTCTTATTTTCTCCCTTAGGTAAAATGTGACAGTTTTTTTTTTTTAATTATGTGCATCTTTATAATTCCTGTTTGATTAGGATTACCTAATTACTCCTCATTTTCCTGTAACCTAGACTTCGTAAACCGTGTCGAGAGGAGGATTAGCTGGTGGCTGGCGACGCTGCACAATGGCTGGAGCCCAGTCTAATTTAACACCTGTGTGCTCATCAATAAGTGTACTCAAGCACAAAAGTGAGCGCAGTGTTGAGCGATTCTGACACTGACTGCATGACAACCGCAGATTCTGTATCCAAACATTCGCAGACAAGAAGCTAATTGCAACGATGAAAGGCACACAGTGAAAAGCATGCGTAAGCCTTGCCCTGATCCCAGCAGAACCCTCTTTCCTGCCACCAGGGCTCAGCGCTTAGCTAAAGCCGCCTCCACTCAGTCTGACCCCCCGCTGGCCCTCCGGCCCGTGAGGAAGGGCAGTGATTTTTCCTGCATCAGTGAAGGTCTCTTCCATGTGCGGAGACTCAGTGCAGCAGCTGAGAATAAAATAAATGCAAAAGCTGACATGTGTCATCACACTGCGAAATGAAAGGCTAGTCCATGAGATGTGCTTGAACCCCTCCCCCCACCAATCCGCCCTTTGGTACCAGCGGTGACAGAGCCACTGTCTTTCTCACTGTGACACAGGCTGGCCGAGGGCAGGGCAGGAAGCGTAGCATGAACGGATGGCGTGCTGACAGGAAGGAAACATGCCAGCAGGTGCAATTCCAGGAAGTGGTCATTAACAAGGTCCTTCCTTGTTAATGTTCATTCCTTCAGCCATAGCTTAAGGAATCGCTAGGATCCATCACTTGATCTGGAACTAAAAACGCCCAGGACTTTGTGGCCCACCCAGCACACCTGCTGCACTGGGTGGTATTCTTCACCTGCAGTCACATTCAGCTACTCTTATTCTACGGTAACATGATCTTACATTTCACCAAGCTCTTCGGGCCTTTTCTCTTGACAGCCAATAAGATAAAGAGAAATCAATACATGTATGATTTTAAGCTGGAATCCACTCAGACCCACTGAATCATTGATCTCTCATTTTAACCTCAATGAATTTGGGTAGAATTGGGTATTTTTAACGATCTCACAAAGCAGACAAAACTCAACAATCCATCTAAATTACCCAACCACCTGAACAATTTTATTTGAATAAGATATAACTGTTTATGAAATACTAAGAATGAGTAGAAAAGTCCAATTTCAAATGTACGGATGTCAACATTGATCATGGAAATATATATATAACAATATCTGTAAGTCAAGTCATTTACTGTGGCATTTTGCTAATATAGTGGGACTGAAATGAAGAAAATTGTTTAGGAAATCTGGATTCTATGCATGCTGCACCTTTGAAGTGTGTGCGTATCCTAGGAGAGAGGAGGCATTTGAGTTTCCCTTTTATTGTAGGACTAGGAGCCCTGCGCGGGAATCCATGTGCCAGAAGCTCACCAATAACTCGTAGCTCCCCGCCCACTGCCCCGCCTTCCCTCTGCTCCACCCCCATAGCTTGCTGCCCTGCCCCGTCCTGTAGCTCTCCGCCTCCTGCTTGTAGCTCACTGCCCCACCCTCCTGCTGATCCGTGATCCAGCAGTTATGAAGTCAGTCATCATGGCGTAACGACCATTTGCATATGACATCTTTATTATATAGGATTTTGGAACCCAGCTGGCTAAGATGGGATGAGTGACACATGTGTTTTGGGAGCAACAGTGGTCATAACCCTTTGTACCAACGCCCCATTATATGCTCTCCTCCACTCATTTTTTTGCCAAGCTGCCCTACTAGATTATAAAAACTGTGCGAAGGAATACTTCGCTAAATTCTGGAAGCGCACAGCCGTGGAGATGGGAAATTGAAATACGGAAAAACAAAGCTAAGTAACAGAGTCTGAAAACAGCACTTTGCAGAACAGACCCAAGAAGGTGACAGATGGACCCAGGTCCGTGCGACCAGCAGCAGCAGGGACAGGAGAACCCATCGCCCTGGTGCCCGTCCAGGCTTCTCTACAGTCACTGCGTTGTGAGGAGGAGGTTAACACCGGCACTTGTACAGAATTAAATTCTATTAGACATTATGGATTTCTGGTGGGAATACTTCAGAAATGAAAACGCAGTTTCCATTTAAATCAAATTAAATATCCAATTATGTCACAGAGAATTATACCTCAATAGGAATCTGTTTTACTTTACCTTTGCATAAAAAGAAAAATCCACTTTTTTTCTTCCTAGTGATAAAATAAGAGTTAGATGCAAAATGACTCATTTTCACCTCTGATTAAAAATGCAGCCTATTTTAGGTTTTGGGCTTAGCATTTGAGGTCCAGGGACTACATGGAGCTGTACGGAATAGTTCCTGTAAGTACATATACATATTTTTTTAGGAAAGGGTTCTTAGCTCTTATCAGATTTTCAAATGCATCTATGACTCTCCCAAAGATTAATAACATCTGTTCCAGAGAGAGCTGAGGCTCTGGCCAAGAAAGAAATCCTTACTCCACAATCTTATTTCTCTCAATAGCTCCTAAATCCCTTCAATTCACAAAAACACTTTCAAATTCACAAAGAAAATCCCTAATGCCTGTAAGAAAAGCAAACTCTGGCTCTCACTAGAGGTGGGATGGACAGCAGTTGACTAATTCTGCAGTGATAAAAAATTTAACATAAAACTTTCCTTCATTCCGGGTAACCTGAACTCCAGATGGGACATTGTCAGCTGAGAACCATCTCTTTTCTTTTTCTCCCTCTCTCTCCTAGTTTTTTTTTTTGTTTGGTTGGTTGGTTCCTTTTTGTTTTGTTTTTTTACTAAAAAGATTAAAAGGCTTATATTTACTTGATTTAAATTTTCCCTGCAAGCTTTGTCCTCTAAATTCAAGCAACTGGAACTGAAATTATTCCACCTTGGAGAAGAGAAAGTTGAAGGCCAATTTAATATTGTTTTCAAACACATGAAGGGAACTCCAAGAGAGGAAGATAGCCAAAGGAAATGGTCTCTGAACTAAAGTATGAGGAACCAGAGTTTGCTATTAAGCTAAATGTCCTGACAAGAAGTGTTCATGACATTAAGCCGAGACTGAGAGACCATTTTTGGAGACTTTAAAAACAGGATAGATTTTTCATGTCTGAGATGGTTTGGACGTGGTCCTTCCTGAAGTCAGAAAAATGAATTTTCCTCCCAGTGGTCCTTCCTGACCTAACGATCTAAGGGTGCAACTGGTATATCAGCAGTGTGGGCACTCGCCAGACATCCAGCGCCATCTCTGACAGGGGGCAGCCACCATCTCTCCATCAGCCACCACTGGAGGCCTGCTCCTTTGTGAGGCGGGAAGGTGTACCCACTGGGAAGAGGGCTCTGTTCCCTAATCTCCCGCCCCCAACAATCCCTTAGAGATCCTAAATGTTCAAGAAAAACAAAAGTAGACCTCAATGGGAATGCAGTTGTTCTTAAGTCCACAATGAATACTTTTTTTTTTTTTCTCTTGATAAAAGGGAATAGCTAGCTTTTCCAAAACAACCATCTGTGCAACTGAGCTGGTTCTGCTTTCTTGGTCCTTTCTGAGGACAATCCTGCCCCGGCTTACAACGGAGAAGGTGCCTGCAGCCTCAGGCCTGCAGCTGCCTCAGAGTCTGTGTGAATCCTGAGGGGAGCCCGGGGACACCTCCGCCGTCCTGGCCTAACAGGCTCAGCGACGCCGAGTGGCTCAGGGTCCTGGAAAGCCTCTGATCGACATTGATCTCCATGCATGACACCCCCACCACACACACCCACACACCACACACACCACACACACCCACACACCACACACACCCACACACCACACACACACACACACACACACACACACACACACACACCACACACTCCTTGTCCTCCCCTCCCATCTCCTGCCAGTGCTCCTCGGGGAGGAGCTCACCACCTCCAAGCAGCCCACCTCCAAGCTGTTTGCTGGAAACAAGAGAAAGAACTCAGCCAACTCTGCCTCTGCCTCTTGCCCCTACCTGTCCTCTGCACACCATCTCTGAAACCTCAGAGCCCAGTCTCTGAAACCGCCCGGCCTCTGGCCCCGGTGCCAGGACGGAAGACACGCTAAGCCTGATCCAAATGCGGGACACTCACCTGGGCCGCAGGCTCAGAGACAGCTGAATGCAAACCCCCTCTGAGGTTCAGGAGCAGAATTCCCACAAGGTTGGTGCCATCTCTCCTTTATTAGAAACAAAATTACCTAAAAATATATCTGAATACCCTTTACGAGTGAAGACTGCTCACAGCACCGGATCCACAGGAAACTCTACGTGGGGTAAAACGTGCACACTTGTGCTGGTGCCCATCCTAAAGCAAAAGCATGCCCCGCAGGAACCAAGAGATCAATCAGCTCAACGTGGTCAATATTTAGAGAATACTCATTATGGTTTTATGGATATTGCCAATGTTACCTATTGGTTCATGAAAAGCTCAAAGCGCCAGGGGGAACAATGTGACAACGAACATCATTACTGAGAATACGGGCCCGGCAGCCGCCCGGCCAAGCAGAGACGCTGGCCGTGGTCGGGCATTGAGGCCGTCACCCTCCCCCGGGCACAGCCAGTGCCCGTGTGCCTGGCACCACAGCAGAGCCACGGGCACCTACTATGGCCAAAGGCTCTGCAACTAGAAGGGACGGACGCTGGGAGGGGACGAATATTACTTAAATTTGTCCCAACTCTGAAAAGGTATAAATGGGGAACATTTCATCACTAAACATTGGCCTTCCCCACTGGCCTCTTCAAAGGCAAGGACGGGGCTGAGGGTCTCAGGCCCCAGAGGCCTTGCAGGGCAGCACACCGGTGCTCGGCCACATCTGTCCCAGCTGGGCTGCGTCTTCTCTAAGGGAAGCCGGTGCCTGAAAACAGCTCGTCTCAGAAAGAGGCCTGGGGCTCTCACAGTCTCTGTGGAGCAGGACTAAGATGGTTGACCAGCAGCTCGGAGAGCCATGCACCTGACTGAGGCTGCTGAGGATGCTCTGACTCAGGCAGGAGTCTCACAAGCATGCGATGGGACCATTCAGAGTCCACAGAGAAGAAAAAGAAAAACTCCTTTTGTTAGCGTTGCTTTTTTCTTTATTCCATTCTTTACAAAAAAAAAAAAAGAAAGAAAGAAAGAATAATAATTCCCTAATTCTACTACCAATATAGCAAACATTTTCTCTCGCCCTGCAAAGCCACTCTGTGAATCCTTGAGAGTCACAAAGAACTAGAGTTCCATAAAGCACAAGCAATGAGAAAAGCAACACTGCCCTGAGATCACTGTCTCCGCTGCTCTCCCTGCGGTTTCCAACCACACTTCTTACCATAACCACGTCCCCTTAATTATTAAATATAAGTTTCTGGCCAAATTTTTAAACGTAAAAACTCATGACAACAGGGCCTTGGGTGTACAGCCCCATTTTTGCTATTGACCACTATTCAACCTCATCTACACTTCACTCAATAGAAGAGTTTGAGTTTCATATTCGTAGCAGTAATGCCTCTTACGCAAATAAACGTTGTGCTGTTTGCCTTTCCCTGCTGTTTCCAACCTCACCGCAGCCTGGAGGGCCGCCTGGCTGCCTGGCCCTTGTGCCAGGATGAAGACACAAGCGAAGTCTGAACAGACGCCATGCGGTGTTTCCTTTCCCCTCGCCGCAGACAGACCGACACCCGCGCCCATGTGCACGCGGCGGCAGCCGGGCACGTCCTGGGGAACGTGTGCGAGAAGGACACACAGAAGGCGCCGGCTCCTTTCCCAGCAGGTGCGATTTTTAGATTTCAAAGGCACAGCCGCCCACGCTCTCTGAAGGGATGTGATTTGTGGCAGTTGCTTCTCTCTCCCTGATCCCATTAGTGCCAGGCTCGCTGACCCCTGAAAGCACGGCACCAGGTATTTCCCTCCTGTTTAATACTCCCGGGGTGGCCATTATCTGTATCAATTTTCTCTTATCCAGATCAATTCTATATAAAAATGTGTCTTTCAGTCACTGTATGTTATTTAACCAAAATATTTGTTGGCATCACATTCTTTTGCAGTCAATCTAAAGGAACTTAGTCATAGAGTTATTTTTCAATTACATGAGTTGTTTCTGACTATACAAGTAATTCATGTTCATTGTAAGCAAATATTGGAAAAGAATAAAAATCTTTTAATAACCCATACTGCCACCAATCAAAACAATGTCTTATAATAGACTGATTATTAATAAAATTGAGATCATCCTTTATATGCAGTTTTTACATACTTATTTTTCAGGTAACAACATATCATGAACATTTTTTCATGATAATAATTCCTCTTCAAAATTATAATTTAATGCCATATAGGGTAAAGGGATTTTTTTTTTTTTTTGCAATTCCTTGATATGTTAAGTACAACTATGACACACATTTCTGTAGATAATATTTAAATTTCTCCATGCATACCCCAAATTACTCTTCAGAAAGTTAACAATTTTAACTTCTATAAGGATACCACAAGACTGTCCACTCTCCAATCTTCACTGTTTTTTTAAATATTTGATAGGTAACATATTATGACACTGATGTTTTCATTTGCATATTTAGACTTTCATTTTTCCTTTCTTTTGGCAAACAGCTAGATATCTTCTTTTATGAACTGTTTACTTGGGACTTTTATCCATTTTTCTTAAAGAACATTGTGATTTTTTTCCTATTTGATATTTAAAGAGTCCTTTGTGTTAAGGATATTAACAGACTGCAAATGTTCCCCCAGTTTATCACTTGCCTTTAAGTCTTGGATCATGTTCTAAAAATGCAAATGAACATGAACTTTTATCTATGTCATTTCTCATATGAACTTCAAGCTGTCATTGGAAATCAGTCCATTTACAATAGATGTATTTTATGTGCTGAACTTGTCCACTGACTGTTAACCACCTGAAATATAACATCACTAGGACCTTCAGAAGAAGAGAGCCTCTGACTGACAGGTACGAGAGACCAAAAATGCCGGTAATTTCCCAAGTTTTTTGCCATTAATGGTGTCAGGGCCCGGCAAGGCCCCATAGATATTACATCTGGCTCTTCCTCAGGTCGGAGGAGCCACACACAAGCAGGCAGAGGTGGTCTGGGCCCAAGCGATGCCCCAGAATTCAGTTTGTAGTTCTAAGGTGACCCAACCAGAGTAGCCCACACAGAACAAAAAAACACGCCGGGCCCGAGTTCCCCGAGGTTCCGGCCTCACGCTGACATGTGATACTGGAAATATTCCCAATGACTCTGGGTCTGGTGGTCCACCTCCCTTCACGCTGTGGACCAGGATATTAAATTTACCAGAAATCTGCAGGAAACATGGAGTATTTAACTCAAAATGAAACTGAAAACCGGGCAATCAAGAAGAGAGCTAGGCTCAGAAATAATACAGAAATCAGAAAGGACAGAAAAACAAAACACTTCCTAATTGAAGACAGGGTTCAATAATGGACAAAACAGAAAACATTCCTGGCTTTCTGAGTTATGTTCACTCACCTGCAATTATTCAGGTAACTGCCACACACAGGTCCTCTCCCTGGGGGATTGGACAATCTCTGTCCCAATTACAAGTTCAATGCACACTCCAAGCATGAGACCAGGCATCCGTAGGAAGCTTGACGTTTTTATTATTTACTGGACATCCACAAATCTCTAATAAAGAGAAAAGTCTCAGCCCATAAACCATTACTCATGGGTCTGGGCTGATAAGGGTTCGGCCTTAAAGATTAGATAAAATCTTAGTGAGAAGAGCCTGGCACAAGAGTGAGCCAGACGCAGTTTCCCTCCCGCCGCATCTACCCCGCATCTACCCCGCATCTACCCCAGCGGCAGGACAGCGGCCCAGGCCCTCCCTCTGCCTTGAATATGCACGCTGCTCAATAACTCATATAAAAGATAATAATCGCCTCTCTTTCCCCCTCCTCCAAACGAGTGCTTGTGAATTATTTGTAAATGTCTTCTTTATCACTACTGTTAATGTTTTCAATACGTATCTCCTGAACCAATACCAAATGCTGGACAAAACCTCTGCTAACCCGGCCAACGCGACAAGGGCCCGGGGTGGCTTACCCGTGAGGGAGACTGCAGAGCAGACCCGCTCACTTCGGAGGCCAGGAAGCACAAACATAAACTTATCTGGACAATCCAGGGAGAAAAACTCACTTTCCCCCATTGGCTGAGTGAAAGAGGCGTTAAAGGGCTGAGGTGCTCACAGAGCTGTCCTGCTGGCCTGTGTTTAATGAAGATCAGAGAGGGAGTGCTGCCGGCAGGCGTCTCCGAAGGCTGGCGTCGGCCCTGAAAGGTTCTGCAATGGTACCAGCGGCTCCACAAAGTGCCAGCGGAGCAGGACAATTAGCTTTAATTCACTAATTTGGGAAGAAATCCACTGCACAGCGCTTACAATACCCTGCTTTTCAAATGGGAGAAAGAAAAAGGCCTTCCCCTTTCACATCACATAAAACAAAAGACTGTCCCAGTGTTTTCCTGCAGCTGGTGGAGAGTGAGCTCCATGCACTTTGAGTTTTACCTTGTCTTTTTAAGATGCCTTTAATATTTAAAATGCCAAGCTTCACTCTGGACGGTGTTGCTCAATGGGCTGGTTGTCCTCCAGTGCCCCCAAAGGTTGCTGGTTCAATTCCCAGTCAGGGCACATGCCTGGGTTGCAGGCTCCATCCCCAGTAGGGGCCTGCAGGAGGCAGCCAATCAATGTTATGCTCTCAAATTGATGTCTTTTTTTTCTCTTCTCCCTTCCTCTCTCTCTAAAAATCAATAAAGCATTCTTTTAAAAGTAAATAAATAATAAAAATGTCAAGCTTCAAGTGTTCGGTTGATTGTGGTTAGAGTTGAAATGACAGAGAGCTCAAACTAATGCACAAAGCATCTAAGATTGATATATGGGTATTAATTGATATATGGGTATCAATCATCTCCAAGAGAAAAATTTATTGATTTCTGACTTGAAAGAAATCTATGAAGTTTTTAAATTCAGTCAAAAATTTAAATTATGGCCGAAACCGGTTTGGCTCAGTGGTAGAGCATTGGTCTGCGGACTGAAAGGTCCCAGGTTCGATTCCGGTCAAGGGCATGTACATTGGTTGCGGGCACATCCCCAGTAGGGGATGTGCAAGAGGCAGCTGGTCGATGTTTCTCTCTCATCGACGTTTCTAGCTCTCTATCTCTCTCCCTTCCTCTCTGTAAAAAAATCAATAAAATATATATATTTTTAAATTAAATTATGAAAGATCCTCTTCACTCAGCTTCCAGATCAATTCCACCCAAAGTCCTTATTTTAGTATGCAATTAAATACCCAGAGAATTAAAACAGAATCCTCTGTGAAGGGCCGGGCTGAGCATCTAAGTGTTTTTGTTTTGTGTTGGTCACCTGCATAGTAATAATATGCTACAGCCCATGGATGTAGAAATAACTGAACAGAAACAGAAAGAGGTGTGTTAGTAAATCTACAACACTGAAAACAAAATAGTACGTTCACATCCTCTGCTCCAGCGCCGCAGCGTCCAGCTCTGCCACCATCGGAGAGACCCAGTTAATTCACATGAGCCGCTGGCTGTCTGAGAGTCTTGCCAGAACACTTAACGGCCCCCTCATTTGTTGGATGGTTTTATAGGTCTCTGGTGCTGAGCAGAGGGGCAGGGCAGCTTGCAGTGCGCAAGGAGGACAGATAAAACCACCCTGCTGTGCAGATTTAGTCCATTTGCACTGGCTCTCAGACAGAAAACGAATTGCAGCCTCGCACAAAGGGGCCCTTTTTTTGCACTCGTAACCCTGAAAAACGCTGGCAAAAATAAGGAAACCAGGCAGCCTCACATCAGGAGGGGGAGAGGAATGGCTACCCCTCCAACAGCTGCTCTCATAATTAAGAACAGATTTCATCGCTAAACTCTTGCTGGTTATGTCTGCAGCAAAACAAATACACAGATGTGAGGCATTCACTGGGTAGAAAAATTCTGTACTGGGAAACCAAACCAATTTACCTTTTTTGCTCTAAAAGATTCTCTTAAAAATGTCATCCAATCAATGATAAAGTGTAAGGCAACGTCCAAACCTTAAGCACAACTGTATTTCTGTCATCATCTTGCAACTAAATTTATTTTGGCCTTTTACCAGATTCGCTTTCTTTTTACATATTCAGAATTGCAATGGACTGCCATGGACATGACCTCTTTTCAAATCATGAAAATGTGCTACCAGTTTCTTTTACTCATAAAATTTGCTAAATTTATTGCTGCCTCATTCATCTATGTTTTAAAAGATTGCATGCACATGCAATAAAAAGAATACCATTTGACCTTTTAAAAGGCAAATTGGTGTGCAGTAAAATCAGAGAAATAAAATTAATGAAATGGTAAAATTATAATAAAAACGAATAAGTAAGGACAAATTAATGGAATGCCAGTCCATTGCTTTGAGAAAGTGCAATTGACAATTCACTCAACATTGATGAATCCCGTGAATGCAATGTTGAATGAGAAGCCAATCATAAAAAGTACAAAAACGGGCAAAAGTGGTTTTTCTTTTAGAAGTCAGGCTGGTGGTCACTACTGGGTGGGTGGGGTGCTGCTGGGAGGGGACAGAATAGGATTTCTTGGGGTCTGGTGGTACCCCACTTCTTAATCTGGGTGATGATTACATGTGTTCACTTTGTAAAAACTCTTCAAGGATTTCTTTCTCTATAAATTGTACTTCCAAAAAAGCTTACAATATAAAATAAGTTAAAAAATAATAAACAAGACATGCACAGAACTTCATGATTTTCAATGTCCAACATATAAGCACTTTTTTGAGTAACTAAGTTGGCCTAATGTTTAAATTTAAATTAATAGCACAACGTTCGCGGTAGTCTCGTCTAATACGTAAATTGACTTTCCTCCCAAAAGGTGTGAACGTTAAATAAATTTTCATTGCGTAGCTCATTATCACAACTATAAAGCCAAGAAGCAGTTCGAAACATATAATTTTCAGTAAAATGCGATTCTAAGTGCATTTTAAAATGGTATTACTACACTGTTTTACCTAAGGAAAGAATTCCTCATGAAAATCCACAGATGTAAATAGGTTATGTAAAAGCAAAGAAATGTGAGACAGTGCCTACTCAAGTTGACCTACTAGTGCCTTAGAGTATGAATACCAAAATCAGATTGAAAACACACCACCACTAAAATACCCAGGGGCACTCGGCCCTGCCGGATGGCGGGCTAACAGTGGGGGAGCTTTCATTCAGAGTCACCATCTCAGAAGCTGAAATGACGCTGTAAGTAAGCATTAGCCTTCGGAGCCCCTGGAGAAGTCAACTTACTAAGGATGACAGGGCGGTGTTTTCCAAGCGCTCTCCTCCCCGTTCGTTCTTTGGGAAACAAAAAGGCTGAGCATTACAAACACAATCACGCACGCTCCAGCCTAAGTGGCTTCACAGCTGCACTTCTCAAATGGCGGCCGTCAATGCATGAACCGGGGTCAAAGGCATAAAGAGACCCTCTTTACCCTAAAAGGAGGGTGCCTCTGACCTCTCTCTTTACGGCTGTTCATCTATTGCAACGTGGTTGCAAAGGCTGCATTCTGATAGCTTGATCCTACTCAGTAATTAATGTGAGCCACTAAACCTAAATGAAGGGATGTGGAAAACTTTATCCTCAGTCACTGCAGTAATCTACGTGTGTCCACATTTGTAAGTGAAAGCCCTGGAGAACTCGTATCTACCACAACGAAACACTCCGCAGACTTTTTCCGCTGAAGGGAACTGAACTCTGGGTTTTGCTTAAACATGCGCTGCTTCCGCTCACAGGCAGGCACATCAGAGCTGGTGCGTGAGGTCAATGTTACTTTATCCATCCACAGGCGCTTCCGTTAACGTCCTTCTGAGATCAAGCTGGGGACCCAGGCCAGCGCAGGGCTCATTCAGTTCTGATTTATTCTCAACGTTACTGGGACTTTTGCTCATACCAGACAATGGGCATTTGTTTAAAGAACTTTGTGGCCAGAATTTAAGGAGACTTTATGATTTCAAATTCCTGTTCACTCAGAGTATGGACACTTTTCTACTGACCACCTGCCACTCCAAACAAAGGTTTCATCCACGGGCTCTCTTGTACTATCCATATATTTTAAAAATATATTGTCTGGTATTTAAGAACTTAATGTCCAGGCAGAATTCTGACAGGGTGTAAGATATAAAGTATGTCACTTCCTCAGTCTCTAGCCTGAGATAATGCATGCTTATAAAACATTACTGAGTCCTTTGGGAAAAGAATTGATATGTGATTTTTAAAGCTTTTAACATTTAATTTTGCATTAACTTGTGAAGCACCTGCATGTTCAGCACCAGACTTAGTGCCAAGGACGTGAAGATGAACAAGACAAGGTGAGGGCTTGAACAAGAACAAGACTGTCGGGGAGACAGCTGTGTGCTTACGGAAACATATATCTGAGTGATGGGTGGATGGGTGGGTGGGTGGGTGGGTGGATGGATGGGTGGGTGGACGGATGGATGGGTGGATGGATGCATGGGTGGATGGATGCATGGGTGGGTGGGTGGATGGATGGATGATTGGATGGACAGACAGACAGATAACAAATAGGGAGACAAGAAGTGTTGTGAAGGAACACAGAAAGCAGCTTATTCCATGAGGAGTAGAGGTTTCACAGAGATGATTCCACTTACAGCGGGTCTAGCAACAACTGCAGAAGATTTCTGGTTCGGAGGAACTGACTGTAAGGCACGGAGCATGAAGTTCCATAGCACATCAGGGGACAGCAATCTAGTTCCAGAGGCTGAAGCGTAGAGTCCCTGGCTCAATGTCGCGAGTCAAAGCTAAAAAGGCCAGTGTATGCAAGAGTGTGAAGTGTTCTGTATTCTGGGTCCAAGGATCTGGATTTGTCAGCCTCCAGAAAATTAGTATTTTCTAGCATGTGTTTCTCAGAATACTGATTCCACGAGTTAATTTGCAAAAAAAATGTTTTGTGATCAAGTAAGTTTGGAAAATGTTACATCCTGCATTCTCCTTTTGGGGCTTCCTAACATACATCTGGCAAAAATCAGTTTAAGTTGAACACCATTTTACAGAGCTACTGACATCCCTCACAATCGCTGGCCTGCAGATTACCCATGGGGAATACTGAAAGCTGATCTAGCAAAGCCAGGGACAAGGGAGCTGCTGGAGCAAGAATGTAAAATGACAAGATTTAGTTCTTCCTTTTAAAAAGCAGGTTTTCAGCTGTGCATGTCTGGCAGCGATGTGGATGTTGAACTAAAGTGGGAAGAAATTAATGGCAAGAAGCCAAGAGGTGAGGAAACATGGGGGAGAGGGATCCCACCAAGCGACTTTCTGAGACGAGATTCAAGGGGTTAATGGTAGAGTAGAGGTGGAATGCTGGGAGCACAGTGAATGAGAAGGACTCAAAGGTTCTAGCTCTGAGCCCCAGTGCAAGGCCCTCCTCTGACCAACACACAGAGTTTCAGAGGAGAAGCCTGCTCCGAAGAAAATCAGTCTGCCCGCTTTCAGTGCGGGGCACCTGCTAAAATATCCATGTGGGCACAGCAAGAAAACAGGCAGGATATGGCTTTACAGGTTTGGAGAAGGTCAGGACTAGAGGTACATATTGTGATTAGAGAGAATAATATATGAAGTCACTGAGTGGATAAAGTACCCCTAGGAAAACGTGTAGGGCCAAAGAGCACAGAATCCAGAATACCAATATCTCAATGCATAAGACATAAAATTAATTACTCAACTGTATGGACATGCAACACTTGTATATTATAATCTTAAGGTGTTCTCATTGTAACTTCACTGTAATGTGAAGGTTTTATTGTAATCTTTATTGTAAAAGGTTCTCTCTTACGTTATCTAGAACAAAATGTAGTACTGATCCTGACAATGTTCTATTTTATATTT
This sequence comes from Pipistrellus hanaki, assembly GCF_964339955.1. Classification (NCBI taxonomy): domain Eukaryota; kingdom Metazoa; phylum Chordata; class Mammalia; order Chiroptera; family Vespertilionidae; genus Pipistrellus; species Pipistrellus hanaki. The sequence continues at coordinate 53,198,927 of NC_140514.1, forward strand.
TTTCTTTGGTCATTGGTACATCAACTCATCAAAATATGTTTGGAAAGAACACGGTCTAAGTACACCTGAAGACTAGAGCAGTTAAGAGAATTTAGTTTTGCTTGCCACGAGCCCAATAGTGATGTAAAGACTAAGAAAGAAAGAAAGAATCAGGGACTTAGGTTTGAAAGGATGCCTGAAAAGTCCATTTGTGAATTTTAATCAGTATTATATTATTTTTTATTGTATGAAATTAGAAGGTTGAAAATCAGTTCAAAATGTGATGCTCTCTTTCATTTTACTTATTTCTAAGGCATTTGAAAATGCAAATAATATAATTCACTTGAATAAGATAATTAACAGATATTAGAAAAACATTTCACTGCTTTAAAATGTTCTGTTTTTAATTTTCATTGCTCTGATATACGAGTGTTAACAATATCGCTCCCTCCCCCCCCCCCCCCCCCCCGATGTAGCTGAAATGAGTTTTACTGGAGCATCATGCAATTAGCCTGACTCCTTGGAAGGGCCGTCAGGAAAAGCAGTATCCTACATCACAATGGTCTTGTCACCCATCAGAGCCAGTCAACAAGGAGTGCCCAGTGTCAGACCTGAGTGACCACTGTTCTCCCTCATGCTGCAGACACCGGGGAAAGGAAGACAGAGCAGCAGTTATTACTGAGCTCAAGAAAGATTCCAGTAGCTGCCACTTACTTGCACAGAATGCTGCTTCAATAGACCAGTATGACGTTCTTATTATCACTTTAGTATAAAATACTTAAAAATCAGTATTATACGATGTAACAGGCTTAACAATTCTCTTCAGTTAGGAGGGAATAAAAACCTCAAGGATTATGAAATACTATTGCACAACAGTGGGAATATACATTAATACTACTGAACTGTGCACTTAAAAATGGTTAAGACGGTCAATTTTATGGTACGTATTTTTCCACAATAAAATGTTTGGAGACAGTATTAAGACAGGAAAGGTAAAAACCATTTCACTTCCAATTCAATGGAACTAAGGAAACTTCTGGAGGGGAAAAGAACCTCTCCTAAAAATATCCTCTGCTCTGGGGAAATAGAACAGAACTGAGAAAAATTAAACCCTTTACAGACTTTATGCCTTTAGGCAATCTGACAATTGTTGATCTTCCTTCCATATTGGATTTCAGTACTTTGGGCAACTCAGGAATTCTCTTGCTCTGGTCTGCACAAAAAGGTCATCTGGGGTTTCCAGATCAATCTCGGTGGTTTCCACTTGTTAAAAGAACAGATTAAATTAATCTCTACAGTTCAACATTTACAAGGCCAGCAAGTCTCTCCTCTGCATTCCAGCTCTTGGGGGTGAGTGGGCTGAGTCAGATGCCATTACATGGGAGTTGGAGAATCTTACTGCAATGTATAGAATTTAAAAAGGAAAAGACAAACCAAATCTTAATTAAAACCTTCAGAAGCTCAACACAAAATGTTTCAGCCTTTGCAGATTAAATGGAATTTTTTCCACTAAAAAGAAGTATAGCCAATTTCTTGGTGGAGTGTTGGGGGGAGAGAAGGAAGGGAACAGTACTTGGAATAACAAAATGGATTTATTTTCACTGGAATGTATGTATATGTATGCTATCTTACCTACCTCTGTCCTTTAAATTTAAGCTCAAATATTTATTTTTCATTTAAAAAGTGGGCCTGCTTTTAATTTCTAATCTAAGTATATTATGGTTTACTAAATTATTTATTTATTTACTTCTGCTAGCAATTTAATCTGTGAAATACGGCTCAGGGGGGGAAATGCAGTCATAAAACCTGTTGGTATAATGATAAGCAGTTTTTTTAATATCTAATTAAATGTGGTCACCAGAGAAATCACAGCTTAAGAAATTTTATCAGAAAATGATTAATCCATTTCGGGCTTCACCCAAATGTCATAAGAGAACTCATGAATTTAGATAGGAATCCACTTATTATCCTAACACATTTTCATACTGAGTAAGAAGAGTCTATAATAATGACTATAGCTACTATACTTACTTCCACTAAACTCATATCCTTTGCAGCTATCATTGACTTCAGGAACAATTCTCAAACAGGAGTAATATAATATGGGAGCCTTTCCCTTTTGTCAAAAATGTCGAGAATGTCCTAAAACACTTTATGAATTTATATAACCCATCCTTCCAGAAAATCAGAAAATTACACTCATTGTGTCATTTTAATTCAAAGCTGCAATTCAACAAAAAAGTATTAACACTTAATATATGTTGAACTCAGGCACTGAGAGAATAAGGATGGGGAAGATAATTCCTTTCTTTGAAGGGCTCACAAAGATCATGACATAAACCCTTAGATCATATACTCATTGATATAAAGTAATAGGTGCTATAGCTGCTGCATTTTCCTCAATATCTACTCATGTCTTCTTCCATAATAATAAAAATTTTATCTGGACATATAGTGACCGAACATACAGATGGATACATATATCTCAGCCTTCTTTGAAGCTAAGATAGTTAGGTGACTTCTTCCAGCCAATAGGATATGAGAGGATGTGGTTTGTTTTTCTTCCAGACTGACCCTTCCGACCCTTCCCTTCTTCTGAGGACTAGAAAGGAACATGGACCATCCTGGATCATGTGGATATTCATAACACCCCTATAAATGGCAGAACCAATGGGGGGTGGCGGGTGGTAGAGGTGTGTGTGGAAGAAGCACAGATCCATGATAGGATGTCAATGAAAAAAGCAGTCCACCACCTCAGATTTTAATCAGAAAGAAAAATAAGCTTTTGCCTTGTTTTTAAGCCATTTTTTGGAATCCATCATATGAGGCAGCACCAGGCTCCAATTGATAGCTAATAGTGATGCTTCTTTTTCTGGGTGTTTTGTACTGAAAAATGCCCATTAAAAGAAAAAATTTAGTAGTATGAATCAAGTCTGATTTTTAACTTCTTCATGAAAAACAAAACCCTCAGTTATGACAATGAATTAATCTAATAGTTAATTAAATAGAAATGAGAATTAAAATGTAAATTCTTAAAAGAGAATGACTTAAGTAATCATTGGGGACACAAATTTTTAAACAAAACTGTATGATCATGGGATTGAAATAATGAAAAAAAAATTACAGATAATAAGAAACTATTCTGACACCAAAAATAGAATTACTGACATATAGAAAAGGCTTAGGAAAATTGCAGTGAGTGCAGTTGAAAAAAATATAGATCAAAGCAATTAAAAAGGAACAAAACAATACAAAAGAAAAAGATGATCCAACATAAGGTAAGTCCTTTCAGAGTCAAATCAAAAACAGTGTATGCAAACATCATGTGCAAATACAATATAAAAATTCCTCTGAACTAGAAGAATGAACTGAGCCTGAAAGATTGACAGAGAACTCCATGTTTTAGGAAATGCTCAACACTGAGACGTATTTTAGTTAAACTGCAAAATTTAAAGAAATCATTCTTTAGATATTCAAGCAGAAGGAGAAAACCATCTACAAAAAGTAACATGATGGGCATTTTGGAAGAATATACACTGAATGGACAGATTATTATGATCTCTGAATGCATAGTAATCTGGCCACTTAGTGTATATCCTATATAATAAAAGGCTAATATGCAAATTGTCCCCTTGACTAGGAGTTCGACCAGCAGGTAGGCCGTCCAACCACCCATGTCCTTTCCCCATGGCCAGGCTGGCAGGAACCCCTTCCCCCATGCAAAAATTCATGCACCTGGTCTCTAATATGTATATACTAGACGCCCAGTGCATAAAATTCGTGCAGGGGTGTGTCCTTCAGCCCAGCTTGCACCCTCTCCAATCTGGGACCCCTCGAGGAATATCTGACTGCCTGTCTCACAGGCAGTTGGACATCCCTCTCACCATCCAGGACTGCTGGCTCCCAACTGCTCACCTGCCTGCCTGCCTGATTGCCCCTAAACGCTTCTGCCTGCCAGCCTGATGACCCCCTAACTATTCCCCTGCCAACCTGATTGACACCTAACTGCTCCCCTGTCAGCCCAATTGCCCCTAACTGCCCTTCCCTGCCAGCCTGGTAGCTCCTAACCACTTCGCCTGCAGGCCTGGTCACCCCCAACTGCCCTCCCTTGCAGGCCTGGTCCCTCCCAACTGCCCTCCATTGCTTGCCTGATCACCCACAACTGCCCTCCCCTGCTGGCCTGATCACTCACAACTGTTCTCCCCTGCCGGCCATCTTGTGGTGGCAATCTTGTGTCCACATGAGGGTGGCCATCTTTGACCACATAGGGGAGGCTATCTTGTGTGTTAGAGTGATGGTCAATTTGCATATTACTCTTTTATTAGATGGATATATACTGAGTGGCCAGATTATTATGCATTCAGAGATCATAATAATCTAGCCACTCAGTGTATATCAAAGCTTGTGTGAGGCTTCAAATCTGATAAAACCAAAGAAACATTAGAGAAAGAGATAAAAGGGAGAGAATGTTATTTGTAAATGAAGTTCATCTTATTTTTGTGATTTTTTTTTCCTGGATGGTGGGATGTGAATTTATTTTTAAATTTTATTTTTCTTCATTATATAAATTATATAAGTGAGCATGTAACTTGTTAACAGGAAAACAATTAATAAATAGAAAAATATGAAGGATAAAGATGGAAAGTAAGAATGCCAATATATTAACAATGAGCGACTCTAAGTGGTGACTTTCTATCGTCCAAGCATCATTATTTTCATTATAAGGGGAACCAGCCTTGGAGGAAGAATCTGGCAGGCAAACTAGGAAAGGAAGAAACTCTGAGCATAAGCAAAGGGAGAAAAGTAAGAAAGAAAATGGCATGCCTAGGAAGTAGCAGGAAGTAGATGGAGAGCAGCCAGGTCAGACTATATGCTATGCCTGTACTTCATTCTAGTGTTTACTGTTTACTTTTGTTACTGATTTACCTAACATCCTTCAAACAAGTTAAAGTAGACTTGTCTTTCTATTTTTCTGGTGCAGAAATTCAATCTGTAGACCTCAGGGGGAAAATAATTCAGTACCGATCTAATAGGACCCTATTCTAGAAGACGGTGTAATCGTGAATGGAAAGGGAACTCTCTCCTCAAAGTCTTACAATACTGGTGAGATCAGAACACACAGAGAAAAGTAAACAATAACATCGTATAACAAACATTACACAATAGAAATACAGAAGGGAAGCTCTTCAATGGTTGGAGCCAACTGTAGAGGCGCAGAACTTTGCCTTGAAGAAAAGATGGAGCATTTCAATTTAAGATTTCTAGTTTCACAAGAAATTGTATTATAGGATCCCTACTTATAGCTACACCACAATTCCACTAGTAAGTACTTAATCTTCTTTCTTACTAAATTTAGAAAGAAAAGATGGACTAATTAATAATTTATGCTAAGATTCGATTATTTGAAAAAAAATAAGCAAATAAGTAAAGACAACATACCAAAATAAATTCCAGATAGAAAAGTTTTCATCTAATTCTTTATGGTTTCATATGTTAGACTTAACACACACACACACCCCTAACATAATAAAGTAATATGCAAATTAACCATCACTCTACTATACAAGGCACACCCACCAGCCAATCAGAGTGAGTATGAAAATTAACCCAACAAAGATGGTGGTTAATTTGCATACACAGAGGGAGGGAGGAGTGAAGACTGAAGACAGCATAGAAGGAAGAGGAAGGGGAAGTGGAAAGCAAGGCCTGGAGAGGTGGGAGCGTGGCGACAGAGGTGGCAGTGGTGGGAGGGAAGCTTGCTGGAAGTCTTGCAGGTATATTCAGGTACACAGTAATAAAAGAGTAAGATGCAAATTGAGTGTATCTTCGCAATACCCACCAGCCAATCAGGAGTGGGTATGCAAATTAACCCAACAAAGATCACAGGTTAATTAGCATACTTAGGCACCGAGTGGTTAGCGGGGCTGGCCTTTGTTTGTTTTCAGGGCTTGCAAAAATAGCCGAATGCATCCATTTATTTCCCATTGTTCACCTTTCTGTGTCCGAGATAAGGGGCCAACCACTTACTGTGTATTAAGACAGGCCAAGGGCCCTGTGGACCCCAAGGCTATGTAACCAGCGATATTTCTGAAGGACAACAGGTAAAGAGAGCTCCGGATAAAGATGTGGGTTCTGTTTGCATCAATTATGAAACAATGCATTCCATGAGTGAGTGAAACGGGTCAGTGAAGCACGTAACAACGTGCGGAGAAGAGGCCCCGGGGACATCTGGGAGTCAGGACCCGCTGGGATCGAGGGGCCTCTGAGAGCGCCATGCATTGCAGGCTCCTGTAAGCCCCCCGCAATGTAATCCATGGGGCAGAGTCAGAAGGCCTGGGCCCAGCCCTCCCATTCCTATTCCCACCATCTCCTTTTCCAACAGCGCATGCCATGTGGCCAGAGAGCACAGCATCTGCGGCAGCACACACACGCAGCACTGGGCACGCTGCCCCCAGCCAGGGCGGCTCCTATGAACACAGAGCAGAGAACCAGGAAAACGAGGCAGAGCCTCGGCCTGAGGTCAGCACAGAGGGCACAGTTTATTCCACAGGCTGGGTCGCACACCGGTGAGTGTGGCTCCCGGTTCTCTCTGCAGCAGCAGCTGTAAGTTACAGGTGAGAAGGCGGCTCCTCTGCCCATAGAGGGTTAGCAGGAATCACTGAGCCCCCAAGGAGCGGGGTCAGTGCCCGAGGGGAGTGTCTTCCTTCACTCACATCCCTAAGTTAACGGAGTAATTCAATGAATCTGTACTGAGCAGCAACTCCATGCCAGGCACAGGTAGGGATGCTTCAGTTACTAAGAAGTAAAAACAAAAGGAAATCCCTGCCTTTAAGGCTCTCAGATTTTATCGAAATTCATCCTCCTCATCTCAGTTTCTGGATTCCGAGCTCTCAAAGCATCTAGACCTGAGCATAAGAGAAGCTAAGTGTAAAGCAAACAGAGCTAACATAATTATACTGATTATGATCCATATTATTACTGTGGATTTCACTGAGGGCTTACTATGCACCAGTCACTGTCCTAGCAGTACTGCGTATTAAGGTATTAAGTAGTCATAAAAATGCTACCCATGGGTTTTACTGCACTGAATTGTGTCGTAGAAATAGAGTGTTTACAAAGGTAATCGAGTTAAAATGAGGTCATTAGGGTGGGTCCTGATGCAGTCTAACACCTTACCAAAAGGGGAAATTTGGACAGACCACAACAGAGGGAGGACAGGGCAAAAACAAGAAGACAGCCTCTCCGGCCAAGGACAGAGACTGGAACCGGCTCTCCCTCACAGCCCTCGGGAAACAAGCCTGCCCACACCGCGTTTTCAGACGTCCAGCCTCTGGAACCGTCAGACAATTCATCCCTGTGGCTCTAAGCCAGCCACTGGGAGGTGCTTCCTTATAGCAGCGCAAACTGATCACGGTGCAACCGTGACTCCTCATCTCACATAAAGCCGGTCACCAGGCGCCATGGAGTGAGAGTCAAACTCAGACAATCAGCACTCCTCATGCTGCTGGAAAGCCGGCCATCTGTGCAGAGAGACGGATCCTGAGCGGCAGGGGAATCCATGTTCATCGCCTAGCAAGGCTCGGCTCAGCCCAGCTACGCGTGCCATCGACACTTGGTAGCTCCAGAGAGCTCCATCTCAGCGAGTCATCCCAAGTACCGACTACCTGGAATGTTTAGCATTTTCCTCAGCCCAAATATTATTGGTTCCGTATTACATTTAACTGAGACACAGCTCAAGTGTGGCACGGTCCATAGAGAAGACAGCTCAGAACAGCCAGCTACACAGAATGACAATCCTATCTCAGCCTCGTCATAAAATCACAGAGGGCCAAGCATTCAACGAGGGAGACGCAGGATACTCAGGCTCTGCTAGAGTGATCCAGGATCACCTGTGTCTTCAAAGACTTCATTATTTCTAACAAACACAAAAGGACTTTCAGAATTTCATTTTTCTTTCCCTCCCACCCCATCTCTGCCTCACACAAAACCACTTCCAATAATCCCTCATCTCCATATTTTGTTTGCTGTTGTTGTTTCAGAAGTATCGCTAGTAAGCATAACATAGCCGATATTACCCAAATGTTTACTATATTATCGAGTGCTTATAAGCAAGTTACATACTTTGTGTCCTCTACTCCTCCCTCCAATAAACCTGCCAAGCACGTATGATCAAGTTCTCCCCTTCTCACTTGAGAAAACTTAGGCCTGGAAGTTAAACAACTCCCTCCCACCGTGTGGTAGGTACAGCCAGGGTGTGAGCCCCGTCCTGGCTGGTCTGCATGGCAGCGGTCCTCCCCCTGTGCTCACACACCATTTCCAACCAAGGGATGATAAACTACACACACACACACACACACACACACACACACACACACACACACACGGCTTTTCCCACTGGGCTGTCCAGTGACGCTTCCAGGGTGGGAGCGATGCTGAATCGAAGGTCATCTCTGCAAGTGGCTCCAAACACAGAGATCTCAGGCTCTTGATTATCCCCAGGGTTGGAGTCCACACACAAGATTGCAGTTTAAGGGAAAACAGCAGTAACCTGTCCAGATGCTTTCCGAGAGAAAGCTCTGTGAGAGCTGAGAAAAACAATCAGGAAAAACGAAGTGGGGCTTGCTCACAGCCTCCCCTGGGGGCCGGTTCCAGAACTGGGGGCCGTCTCCTACCTTACAGCCTGGACGCTGCCCTGAAGCAGCCAGAGGCAGGGGGTGGGACAGGACACATTTAATATGCATTCTTCAACTTTTCAAGTGATTAAGTGCTTTATCTTTTAGGGCCCCACTGGCTAGACATAAAAGTACCAAAAAATATGGCAACGTATCCACTTCCCAGCCTTCACAATGACCTTCAGAATGACCCTTCCGCAATTCAGAAAACAGATGCTTTTGTTCTACACCTAAAATCCAAGTTTTGAGTCACTCTTCTCAGTCTGCACGGTACAAGTTGACCATGTTCACGGTTAGAGAAGGGAGCACGTGCATTATGGGACAGGAGGTGTGCAGAGCATAACCATCCGTGTTGTTGCTAAGCCACACTGTGCCCCAGGACGTGGCTTCTGTCTCAGTGGGTGAAGGGGAACAGTGACCAGGCACGTGGGGAGGACGAGTCCATAACAGACAGGGAAACCGAGTCTCCAGGCTGGCCCACACCCTCATGTCATCAGTGAGCGAGGAGCAGCATGGCTGATGTGAAAACACCAAGCAGCTCAAATGCAATGAGGAGCTGCAGCCTGGCCTGAATGTGTAATGACACATTGCTCTGCAGATGCCTTTCCCCCATAGGCTGCTGCCAACTTTAATGTGGAAGAAACCCATTTTCATACAAAGGTAGCCAAGAGTGACAGGAAATAGGAAGCTCACACCATTTATCTTCCGTGAACTTAAAAAAAAAAAAAAAAAAAAAAAAATCAGTTAATTGCTTTTCTAAGAAGCCATTTTGTAGAATCATGGTACTTTATCTTTCTGCTCCTGTTGGTGGTATAGATGGTGATTTAAAAATGCCCATTGTGAAAATGCGATGATTAACCAACATGTCTTCAGCTATTTAATTACTTATCTTAACAAATAAAATTCTGATCAACCAAAAATGGTTACTCTGTTCTTATGGGTGAATTTTCAACCATGACGAAAACTTCTAAAACACAGTAGATTCACTGACTTTCGTGTGTAAGTGTTTCTCTCCTGGCTTCCTTCCTTCATTCCCTTTTCAAGTGCTTCCGTTTCAGCCCGGAGCCTCTGCAGGAGCAGTTCCGGTTCATGGCTGCCATTACTGACAGCTCCGGCCGGCCTGTGGGCGGTGGAGTGCCCCTGCTGGGACGGGAATGTTCCAGAGCCTGTGAGACCATCTGCTGTCTCTGTGGCACCGCAGACCAGATTTTTTCAGTGTTGTCTCATTTGCTACATCACCTGGCGTTAGACATTATTTTTTTAAGTTCTACGAAGTTTGGAGCTACTATGAAGCACTCTTTTCACATCTAAAGTTATCATTTAAATAATAATGTATTATTATTCCATGAGCCAAAGACAGATACACAGAAAAGCTGGTGACACGTCAGCCTCAGGGCCTCCGGAGCAGAGGTTTCTACATGTTCTTGTAAACATTTCAGGAGAAAGGTATTTTTAATTCTGTTTTTCCTAAAGAGAACCCCACCATCACCAAGACAACGTCAACTTTAGCTCCCACAAAACCTGCACCTGGCCCTCCAGAAAAAGTCCCCCATCATCTGAATCTTAAATTACATGTTAAGGGCAAAATATTAATTTTGTGTTTGTGTGTGAGACAAAAAGTCATTCTCTTTGATTGGAAGTTACATTTAGGGTGCCCGGCCCTGGAACATTGCCGGATGCGTGTCTCGGTCACCCGTGAGGTTCTCGGACTCTCACTAACAGAGCCACCTCCCTGATACCCAGGAAGGGCTCACCTACTGAGGGCGGCACCGAGAGTGAAAGACGCAGCGACAACAACAAAAACATGTTTTTCATTAAACACAAAACTGAGCTGGGGAAAACCAGCTAGGAGGCAGGTGTATCAGTTAAGGAATTCCCTTGAGATCCTTAACTTCCACATCAAATTGCACTAAATTTTTCTACACTAATTTACCTATTATTGAGGACTAAAGAATTGTAAGAAATAACTCACCACAGCAGCAGACAGAGTACAGGTGTTGTGAGGGACCAATGAAGAATGTACAAGTGTATCTCTCTCTCAAATCTCTCTCTCAAAAGAATGTACAAGTGTAAAATCAGGCAAAATAGAGTCACCAATTCTCTATTGTAAAAAAAATAAAGCAGAATATTTTTCTACTACAAGGACTACAAAGGTGAGAGAATTTTCCTAGGGCAGTGGTCGGCAAACTCATTCGTCAACAAATCCAAATATCAACAGTACAACGGTTGGAATTTCTTTTGAGAGCCAAATTTTTAAAACTTAAACTTCTTCTAACGCCACATCTTCAAAATAGACTCGCCCAGGCCATGGTATTTTGTGGAAGAGCCACACTCAAGGGGCCAAAGAGCCGCATGTGGCTCGCGAGCTGCAGTTTGCCAACCACGGTCCTAGGGCAAGACAGATGATATTAAATTTAGTTTGGACTTCAAGTGACAGAAATTACAAAGTAAAAGCCAAGTGCTAGCACTGAATTTATTCAATTCCTGTAAATTTCTTGGAGGCAGTGACCACATCTTAGATTTTTTTAAAATACTTTTCACATCAGTATACCTTGTCCTTGACCTGATTCTTCTCATGAGGAATGTGCCTACACAACATCATACAGCTATATCTGCACCTTCCCTGTCTTTGTCATCTTTACCTAACACTTCCTTTTAGCCCCCAGATTCTTCATACTGCCCTAAGCCTTGTCAACAGCTAGCATCCTGAAAATGTATAATCAAGATACAAGTTCCATTCAGATCATTTCTTCTGTCAATTTCCCTAAAAAAACACATTCTCTGCTTCACAGGAGATCAGTCAACTCTTTATAGAAGATATTTTAGTCTTAAAATTATTTTAGTTTCTACAAAAAATAAATGCAAGTATTCCCCCCAAAGTAAAATCTTATTGGTTTGGTAAAATTCTTCATTTTCTGTTAAGATTGTGGATTTTATGGAATTCCCTAAAAACAATAAATGTTATACCTGCCAAAAGGTATTTCTTAATTTCTTGGAGTAATGTAAAAAGAAACAAACAAACAAAAAAAAACCTTTGAGTTTGAAGGTTGGGGAATGTTACTTACAACTACCACCATGCTACTGACCGGAAAGAGCCTTTTTGTTAATGTGATAGTGGGCTGATTAAACATAGCAGTACTACAATACTCAAATTACCATCTTTTCCATAACATGCAATGCTTTCCACTAAAATAAAGACTGCATTTCTCCCCCTCCCCGAAAAATCCACCCATTACAACTTTGTCCTACCAACAACACTTTTCCTTACCTCCTGTCTATCAATGCATGATTGCCCTCTTTGAAGTGGTCAGCACAGAACGTTAGGAAGAAGCAAGCTGACTGCGTATGATATTACACGTGGGGGAAGTGAAACACTTCCTGCATAAAAGCTCCAATTTCTGTCGGGCTGACTCTATCCCAGGCCTTTTCCCCTTGCTCAGATTACTGAACACCAGTCCAGTATGTCATTCGCAATCTGGCTCCTGCAAGGGCATCCTGAAAGTGTCCACGTTATTAATGACATACCCAAAAACCTGATGCAAACTATGTAATTACTTGCATAAGGCGGAACTGGCGATCAAACACTGGCTTATAACCAGAGCTTTGTCAGCTCAATGGGTTCCAAAATAAATAAATTATTACAGAATAAATCTGAAGTTTTTTTGGTACATAAAAATAATTTTAACAAAGAATCAATTGGAATTGAAATTATAAAGGGATTCCTGATGGTTGCGGTCACCTCTATTCAAGGATAAAACCATGTTTTTTGTTGCCATTACAGGGTCATTTGACAGTAATAACAAAAATCAAAAAGCTTAATGAATTCAATTTTGTAAGGTGGGATCCGTGTGTGTTTCCTATAAACTTTTAAAAACATAAATGCTTGCAGAAGTTACATTTTTGCTTCTATTAATTTCTAATGAATATTTTCTGGGGTCCATCATGAATGAATTATCAGAAGATGTTACTGGTCCTTGGTACAATTTCCTCATTAGGACCTGTGTAAACGCCTCCAAGTAAAAGAAGGAAGTCTTGTCTAATTAGGTAAGATATTGGCCTCCCAACTGGTGCATGGTGCTTTCTGAGATGATAGCTCAGAAATGATTAAGATCAGCATTGTAGGGCAATCAAGAAGATACGTTAAATCATCTGCTTCATTTGGTTATGAGATCAAATTAAGACACGAAGACTAGCCTGGCCAACAGTGTTACTCTATCTTTAGAAAAGAATATGTTAAAAAGAAAAGAAAATCTTGAACAGTTTCTAAGTACAACATTCCAGAACACACATCTATTTCAGTTACTGCACCTTAATCACAGTAAAATAAAACATGTGCAGTCATATTTCTTATTCCTGCGCTCTTGACAACTGTCATCAATTAGAAATATAGTAGGAGATATGCTTCTCTAAGACAAAACATTTCCCACCCAGACTTCTGTTCAAGTTACTAGTCATGCCTCTTTGCTACCTCTGTGACTATGTGATCTGCTTGTTTTAAATTCATGTTCTTTACATCTAATCTTCACATTTGAATAAAGTCACAATGCAAACTAGGAGAATCTGAGCTAAAATATTTCACTTTCTTCCTATAGCCTAAGACAATTTTTATGGGACACAAAGAGTCCTCACTTTATTAATTAACACCAATGAACCTGGATCTTAAATATTATAATAAAGATGGGACATCTGAATATTTACCATAATCAACATTTAATCATTTAACAATTACTTTCAAAATCATTCAGAAGTTTGTTTACCTTGTAAAGTTTGTCCTGGAACATTCCAAAACTGACCAAAATATTAAATATCTGAACTATTTTACTAATGAAAATTAACCTCTTCACATACCGAAAATTATGGTTCGTGAAGTACCTTCATTTTTAGGATTTAATATCTCCATAATACTGGCTTGTTTACAAACTATCCCCTGAACTCATTCAAGGAGATATTCCTTCCTGAACTAACAGGGACACACCTACAATTACATTTGCTGGAACTTAAAAAGTCTGCCTGTACTCAGTGTGAAACAGTAAGAAAGCATTACTGATGCGTACATCCTCCCTCACTGACTACTACTAATCCTACCACGTGAAGGCGGTCACACACTGAAATAAAAAAAGCTGGGCACTGAATCCTCAGCGGCCAGGAGAACACGCAGGCCCACCCAGATGCCTGCAGAAGCCATGAGAAAAGACTCACCTCCGACTGCTTGGGGATGCTGAACTTGGAAAGCTTGGCCTTGGCTCTGGTGGACTCTGGCTTGGCAGCCGGGACGCCCCTGTAGGACGTGCAGTGCACGCTGGTTTCCGCGGATGACTTCAGCTTCGGAGACTCATCGGGAGCCTGGTCTTGGCCATCCATCGGCCGCACGTACGCGGTGGGTTTCTGCTGGCCCAGGCTGGGCTTGGAGGCCAGGGATGGAGGGAAGTTCTGAACACAGTGTCCACTGCCGCCGTGCTTGGCTGCCATGGCGGGGGGTCTCTCCTGGGTCTGAAGACCCACCTCCACATTGCACACCTGTTTGGCCCGCGGCTGCTGCCTGCCCACGCCATCGCCAAGCAAGGTCCTGAGAGAGCTCTGTTGTGCTGTGTTGGAAGAAGAAGGAGAAGGGGGGGAGGAGGAGGGGCTGGACACACAGTGGTTAGGCTTCTGACTCGGGTTCTTTGGCGGAGCGGATCTGGTGAGATCGATCAGCCTGTGTCCGCGCTTGCTCGCTCTCGGTGGGCCGTCGGGGGGCGGGTGCCCAGCCTTCTGCCAGCCCACGGAGCCCCTCTTGCTCTGCTGCGTGGGCACAGCCGCTGGCGTGGCAGATGCAGTGCTGCCGACCGCGGAGGCCTGGGCCTGGGCTCTGGAATCCGCAACAAAATGTTCCTCGATCTTGTTCACGGCGGCCTGCGGAACCCCAGGTTTGGGAACGCCAACGAGGTGACTCTGATTAGACCTGTCGGTTAAGAAGTCCTTCATTTCATCGTAATTGCCTAACGTGTTCTGGATCCGGTTGGAGAGCTCGTCCCCCTTGTTGGTCTGGAGAAAGAGAAAGCACAGCCTGTCCTTAGAGGCCACGGAACACGGCACACCGCAGCGAGGCGCCGTCATCGACCACAGCGCCAGGGCCGCCACGTGCAGAACGCGAGCTGGAGGTGAAACCTAAACCATCATCGCTGAGGAAGTCCGTCAGGCTCGCTGCACCCCAGACCCAGAGGGCCGGCCCGTCCCGGGGCCTGTGCGGCCGTGAGGATGTCCAGACGGCATGCCGGCCCCTCCACACAGCAGCCCGGACGGAGGCTCTCCAGGAGGGACTTTTGCCTTTTCATAGTCCCACTAGAAGCCTTTCCTAAAAATCAGATTTGGTTCCAACGGTTCCCTTTCCAAGTTCTAACTACATAATCATCCCTGCCAGAAACCCAGAATGGCAGGCGGAAGAAGCTAGAATGAAGCTTCAATGCACACAGGCTAACTATGCAAGAAGCTACGAGTCTAAACTACACAAGCTCCGTGCAGCCTGAGCTCCTGGGATGACGTCCCACTTCGGGAGAGTGCTGATATTTCTGGCCTTCGGTACAGTTTCTTTCTTATTGGCCCTATCAGGTAACCCCGGTACCCGCATGATTCATGGGTGACAGATATGGGACTCAACCTCTCGGAACTGTGTTTGTTTCTAACCTTAGGGAACATAACAAGTGGCGCTGAATTTGAAAATCAATGCAGAGAGGGCATGTATGTTATTGATAAAAATGATAGCAAGCAGATCTCAATATTGACACCAAGATTTGAGGGGGGAGACTCCCATTCTTAGTGGCGAGGTGGCCTTCCCTCAGCTGAACAGGCAGAAACCTGACTGGAATTTGATTAGGCGACTCTTCTGGTGAAGACTGTCATCCCGGGGTTGGAGGTGCCAGGGAGCGAGGGGTGGAGAGAAACAACGGAAAACCGTCTACCTTGTAGGGCTCACTGAAGAGGGAATAACTGGAATTAAATGTGCCATCATCCTGTTGGGTCTCCTGGTTTCTCCTTTCTCGTTCTTTCCTCCGTAGCACATTTCTATCTGGTTCGTAGACGCTGCATCAGGAGAAAGAAAAGAGAATAATTACACACAAAAATTAAAGGCTACAGTCCAACATGACATTCACCCACGTGCAGAAGTCTGGTTCACGGACAAATGGTGATGACGACAAGAACACGGATCAGGTTAAAGCTAGTCTAACCAAGCAGTGCGGGCTCGGGTGTCAGATAATAACAGCTTTCGGGAGGAGAAAAGTCCTGAGGACAAGTCCCAGCCAGCGCTAGACCTCTGCGTGCGTGTGAAGGAGGAACTGTCTAAGCAACTTTGACAGGAGGAGGCTGAGAGGACTCTTACGGCAGACGGTAATTATAGCGATGTGTAAATAGAAATCACGAGCACATTTCCTCCTATGACATGGCCCCCGAGTGCTATGTGGGCATGCTCCTGTATTTTCCTTCCTTTTTCCCCGTGCATGGCTGTTTCTGTAGTGATTCTTTCATTAACGGGCTCCCTGAAGAGCTGTTAAGCTCCATGCTGCAGTGGCTTTCACAGTTACGAGCCTTCTTCTGATCTCTGTTAATCAGTCAAGTCGTCAAACTAGGACTGAATCAATTCTTCCTTTTGATATATCTGACACTATCACTCCTCCTAACTATGAAAAATGTGCCAGGAGGAAGGGATACGGGCAACGAAGGGGGAGAGCGGAAATTGAATTATGGCGTGTCATCAAGGAACTCGGCCTTTTGTTGAAGAAAATTAATATCTCTTCTTCTAAAACGCAATTATGAAGTGACCAGACACCAGATAACGGGAGGACTGAGGAAGAAATAGTGTTCCTTCCCCCTATTGGGGGAAATAAAGGGCCTAATGTAACTAATAATGAGGACGGGACCCGAGTCGTGAAAGGAGGGAACACACTTGTATTTTTGATTGTTGTTTTTTTTCCAGCTCGCTAGAGAAACCCGGCCTGTGGAGGCACAGAGCTAACACTACGGGCTGTAAAGAACCCATGTGTCTCTCAGAATGAGCACCGGCCTCATTTCCCAGCAGAAGCATTTTGATTGTGACCTTGCCATCCTTGTGCTTAGAGCTCCCACTTGGTCCAGGGCGGGCAGGTGCCAAAGATGGAGCAAGACAACCGCTTCCTGACGGAGGGTCTCGCCTAATCAATGACATGATGACAAAGCACACACACTCGGTCTCTCCCCCTCCCGCCACCCCGTCTTCATTACAGAGCAGGGGTGTTTCACGGTGTGGGGCACATGTTTAAACATGAAGACAGTCTATAAGAAAGGGCTTCGCAATGGCTTTCGGTGCCACGGTCCAATGTATAGCAAATACTGTTAGTAACTATTAACAATGAGCGGGTCTGTGGGTCCAAAGAAGCTATGACAATAGAAAGGATAACCAACTTTTCAGTTAAATGGTGAACTTGGGTAAAAAAAAGAGGATATATGTGTCCTGTAGCTGTAGAGGGCACAAATAAAATAATCATAAAATATATATTGCTTATCCTCCTAGCTCTGCCCAGGTGGCCAGAATATACTTTAAATTCGCTGTCTCCATGGTGATGCTAAAAGCGCTCCGGGCAAGGCTGTGAGGCACCTAGAGCCCTGCATTTACATGTAACAGTGAGGGTGTTGGGGAAAAAACAACAGAACATGTAGCCCATTAGCATTTTAATTCGTCCTTAATAATTTACCCCAAATCATTAGGTTTGGGAGTCCAACCAGTGGCCTTCATACAAAGAGAGACTGAGCCACAGCCTGGCCAACGGAGGGCCCACAGCGCCTACATCCGCACCAGCGCCCTCTGGGCGCCCCCAGGCCCTGAATGGCCTAAGGGAGGCCCGGGATGACGAAGACGCTCTCCCAGAACCGCTTCCGGTCCGAAGGAGAGGGCATCAGTCAGGCCCGCTGTGGATAGGCACACGTGGAACCCCGGCTTTCACGGACGTTCCAGGATTTCAAACGGGGATTTCTCTAAGGTCACGTGACTCACGCTACGGATGGACACGGTGTGGGCTTTTACCAAGAGAACGTCAGTCTCACTGGACCTAGCCCAGCATTTGCAGTAAGACACAAAAGCTTGCATCGCAGACACCACCTTCCCCCCTGGCCAGTGCCTCAGACCTCATGCACACAGAGCCCCACACATATGCTTGCTGTCCTCAGCCAGGTCCTGCCAACTGAACACGGGTATGATGTACGACATGGCCGAAGATGACATGAAGCAGGCAGGTGGTCATGGAGGGTGATCTGGGGTCCCGAGAAGGCCCCCATGCCCCAAATAATACCTCCTGCATCGGCTGGTTGACGACTGAAATTCCACCACTAGAGAGTCACTCCTCTGGCTTAGGATGTCTTCGCCCCTGTAAGAAATGCAGACACCACAGAAGGGAAACATTGAAACCTGGCCAGCCCTTGCATCTTAGCGTGCATGCGATTGTCTGCTTCTTGACCCCCGAGGGCCCGGCAGGGGGCACAAGGCCATCAGGGTGCAAAGGGAGAGCCAAAAGGAGGCGTTATGAGAAAAGGGAGGGCCATGCGGGGCGCAGCAATGAGAGCCAGTGTATTAGTCCCACCTCTGTGCGGCCTGGCTCACCTGCTTCAGACAAAGGCCAGAATCAGTGAGGCAGACACTGGACTCCTGCCTCTCCGGGGTCAGGGGAGGGGATCACTTCCCAGTATGGAGTGAGAGGTGCAGAGGAAGCTGCTCCTCCTTAACAACGCTGGCCTCACCCCCCCAGCCCTTTCAGCCTGAAGATAACCAACAGCTCTCCATGGTGCACATCACGGCTAGCTAAGCTCTCTGATGGTCCTGCCTGCGTGCCCAGCCTGTGCCTTCTCACACTGCAAAGGACTGAACACCCTCAGGACCTCCCGCACATAACAGAGCAACTGAAATACACTGGCCATCTTTCTCTATCTCTCCCCCTCCCCCACCCCCCCCTTTAGTTTTTAAAAGATCCTCACCCTAGGACATGTTTTTACAGATTCTTAGGCGAGAGTGGGGGGTGGGAGGGAAGGAGTGGGGGAAGGGATAGAGGGAGAGAAATATCGATGAGGGAGAGAAACATCGATTGGCTGTCTTCCCGTATGTACCATGACCAGGGATCGAACCTGCGATCTTTTTGGTGCGTGAGCCACCGGGCCCGGCCAGGGCTGCACGGACCGTCTTTTACGGGACCACCCAATGCCGTGTCATCAGTTCCCTTCCCGTCAGAGGAAAACCAATGCCCACAGTCAGCCCCGGGAAGAGGGGCCGCTCTTCCTCAGCGCCTTCCTCTCCGGGGGTACCTCATCCCTCCCTTAGTGAGCATGCTGCTGTCTCCACCGAGCCCTCCGCTCCTCCCAGGCCACTACCCTTCCCTTTACCGAGCCACACCCCCACGTGGCTGCCAGGCCAAGGCCGCTTTAATGCCACCTGCTTAAGGCAAATGTCATTGCACATGGGAGCCTGCACTTGCCATCCCCACCTCTCTCTCAGCATCTGAACTTTGATCTCTTCTTCCAGGACTAAACATTTGACTCATAAAGACAGCATCTTCTCCACAGCAAGTCCAGGGACCCACTAATCTCAGGGGAAACCTGTGCAGGGTCCGAGTCCCAGAGGATGCCTTTCTCTTGATCTGTTGCCATTAACACTCAGCCTCTTCCCTCCTCAGGGTTCAAGGCCAGGACCACACCACTTGCTTTATTTCTGTTGATGTTCGGCAATTTATTTTGTTCATTAATTCCACATACAAGCGGGATCATGCAGTATCCGTCTGCCTCTGGCTGGCTTACTTCACTTAGCGAACTCTCCCAGGACAAGCTGTGGAGACTGAAGCTCCGGGGAATTCCGAGTCCTGGAATGCCTCTAACCACGCTGGACTCAGCAAGAGCCCCGTGTTACAAGCTGTGTTTCCGGGTTACCAGCAGAGGGTAAAATTTCCATCATCTGAAAAGTTGTTCCTGATTTCTGTGAAAATTACAAGAACCAATGCCGTGTCATCAGTTCTTCAGATGACACGGCATTGGGTGGTCCTAGTTTCTTGATCTTTAACAAAGTTTATCTACTATAATTGTCATACAGCTCTTCAGATGTATGTCACCGAATGCATTCATTTATTTTGCATGCAAGTGGAGGCAGCCAGCTGCTGCAATGGTATTTATTATTTATTGCAGATGTGTAACATTCCAGAAAACGAAGCTTTTTAATAAACTCCTTTCCAAAAAACACTTTATTTTAGAATTTTAAAAAAATGAACAGTAAAAATGTAGTAAAAATATCCTGGTCATTTTGATTGATTTGTATTAATTTACATATTGAAGTACTCTGCAGGACTCAGGCAAAAGTCAGCTGTGCCAGTTAAGTAGGAATAGAAGTTCAAACACGATCTTATCATCATTTCCAAAATTAATGCAATCTTGACCAGATGGGGCCTAAACAGGCAATCAGATATCCCTCTTACAATCCAGGACTGCTGGCTCCCAACTGCTCGCCTGCCTGCCTTCCTGATTGCCCCTAACCACTTCTGCCTGCCAGCCTGATCACCCCCTAACCTCTCCTCTGCCAGCCTGATTGATGCCTAACTGCTCCCCTGCGGGCCGATTTCCCCTAACTGCCCTCCCCTGCCAGCTTGGTCACCCCTAACTGCCCTCTCCTGCAGGCATGATTGCCCCCAACTGCCCTCCCTTGCAGACCTGGTCCCTCCCAACTGCCCTTCCCTGCTAGCCATCTTGTGGCAGCCATCTTATGTCCACATGGGGGCAACCATCTTTGACCACATGGGGGCAGTCATCTGTGTGTTGGAGTGACAGTCAATTTGCATATTACTCTTTTATAAGATAGTAGATAAACTTTGTTAAAGATCAAGAAACTAGGATAAAATTTTTCTTGGAGAAAGACAATTATAGTAGATAAACTTTGTTAAAGATCAAGAAACTAGGATAAAATTTTGATCATTAAAATGATATCATCATAAAGAAGACATTATTTGCCAGTGATACATCTGATAAGGGATTAATTTCCAAAATACATAAAGAACTCATATAACTTAACAAAAGGAAGACAAATAATCCAATTAAAAAAAGGGCAAAGGACCTGAACAGACATTTCTCCAAAGTGGACATACAGAAGGCCAAGAGACATATGAGAAAGTGCTCAAAATGATTAATGATCCGCAAGATGCAAATCAAAACCACAATGCGTTACTACATCATACCTGCCAGAATGGGTACCATCACAAATCAGCTGGTGAGGATGTGGAAAAAACGGAATCCTAGTGCATTGCTGGTGGGAATGCAGACTAGTGCAGCCATTACAGAAGACAGTATGGAGTTTCCTCAAAAATTTACAAGTGAAACTGTCATTTGATCCAGTAATCCCACTTGTAGGCATATATCCTAAGAAACCCAAAAGACCAACCAGAAAGAATGTACACACCCCTATCTTCATAACAGCACAATTTACACTTAAGATCTAGAAAGAATGTACACACCCCTATCTTCATAACAGCACAATTTACACCCAAGTGCCAATCGGTAGATGAGTGGATAAAAAGCATAGTATATTTACACAATGGATGCTATGCAACTATGAAAAAGAAGAATCTCACACCCTTTGAGAAATCATGAAGGGAGAATATAATGCTAAGTGAAGTAAGCCAGTCAGAGAAATAAAAGAATCATATGATCTCATTTATTGTATATATGGAATCTAAAAAATAAAATAAAATAAAGTGATGAACAAAATAGATCCAAAGATGTGTAAACATGGAAGAGACTGATGAATCACTGAGGGAAGAGGGGGAAGATCAATCAAAGAACTTATATGCATATATGCAAGGCCCATGGACACACAATAGTGCGGTGAAGGCCTGGGGGCAAGGGAGGGCGGGAACAGGTGGCAGGGGGTCAATGGCGGATAAAAGGGCACATCTGTAATACTTTCAACCACAAAGATAAATAAAATAAATAAGTAACATTATGTAAAAGGAACAGCAATATCTACAGTTCTTTCTTCCTGTCTGTCCAGCGGAGAAGAGCTGCCCATGAGCCACCCTGATGTCCACAAGCCCAATGTTAGCAAATAGAGATAACGAGCCCAGCCTTTGCCCGCGCGGCCCTGCTCCTCCTGCGCGGCTCCGTACGCCGCCCTCTGGATCTGAACAGGATATCGCAGCAAACTGCATTTGCCGTGAAGGGGTTTTTCTGCCAAGGGTAAACACAGCGATCTGTTCCCCGTAACAATCACCACCAAAGTGTCTTATTCCTTTAAAAAGGTATCCTACCTACTGGTAGATCTCCAGGGTTGGGATCCAGGAACAAGGGAACTCAAGGAGAAGAGAATGAACCACCTCTCGCCTATTTTGGAGACAAGCTATCATGTTCTCCATGTTTAAAAAACATGGCCCTCTTCAAATAGCAGAGAACTACGATTCACTCTCCTCCCCAAGCGTTTCCGGAGTGCCACGGTGCCGGGTGCTGGGAGACAGCAGGGCTGTGAGCTGTGAGCTGTGAGCTGTGGGCTGTGAGCGGCATTTGCTGCTGCGGTGAGGCGGGCAGCCCGGGTGCCGGGAGGGGAGCAGGAGAAGGGGCACACTCTAAGACGGGGCTGCTGACACCAGGTGGCCAGGAGCACAGGCGTCAGGATTGCCTCCTGGGAGAGATGGCCTCCGAGCTGGGTCTCGAAAAGGGCAGGTGGGGGAGGGGAGGGAAAGCAGGGCTGAGAATGGCAGGCACAGAAATTACCGTCAGTGGCCTTTGAGAGCACTCAGAGGAGGCGACCCTGCCTCCCCTCCCCATCGCCTTTCTTTAAACACAAGTTCCATTTCTCTGATCTGCTCCACCACTAACCTGGCATTGCCACCGCCCTACGTAAGTGTATCCGGTCCCTTTCCCAAAGCAGGTTTGGGGGAGCAAGTGAGTGAGGAAAACTTCCTTCACAGTTTGCACCGGGCTTGGCCCCCAGCAGCCTGATCGCAGGGAAGACCGCTTTTCAGCCACGGAGCCGGCAGGGCCCTGAGACAGCAGGGGACCGGTGCCGGGGTGGACGGGCGGCCACAGGGCGAACGGGAAGAGAAGGCCTGAATGGAGGAGGGAAGAGGCTTCCAGAAACTCTCCTCTCTCCAGAGCAGCAGCAGAGACCGTGTGAATTACAGAGCCTCACACTGCGAGAGGACAGCACCTGCTTCACATTCACTGAGTCAAACTAACGAACGTCTCTTGTTATTTATAAAGCAAACGGTAACAGGTCAGTCATCCTTTCTTAAGTCAGAGAAAAGCAAAGCTCTTGAAGTATACTTACAAACCCTCTCCTCAGTCTGCAGGCAGAGCTGGCGGAGGGCAAGACGGGAAGGGAGTGAGCAGGTGAGAGAATGAGTCAGGCAGAGAGAAGAGGGGCTGGAGTCAGAGCTCAGAAAAGGGCGTGGTGGGGGTGGTGGTGAGAGCAGTGAGGAAGGTGAGGGTGAGGGTGGCTGTGGGGGTAGTGACAGGTGGTGGTGAGGGCAGTGAGGGGGGTGAGGGTGAGGGTGAGGGTGGCTATGGTAGTGGGCGGGGGGGTGAAAGCAGTGCTGATGAGGGCAGTGAGAGAGGTGAGGGTGAGGATAGGGGTAAGTGTGAGGGTGAGGGTGAGGGTGACTGTGGTGGTGGTGGTGGTGAGGGCAGTGAGGGGGGTGAGGGTGAGGGTGAGGGTGACTGTGGTGGTGGTGGTGGTGAGGGCAATGAGGGGGGTGAGGGTGAGGGTGAGGGTGACTGTGGTGGTGGTGGTGGTGGTGGTGAGGGCAGTGAGGGGGGTGAGGGTGAGGGTGAGGGTGAGGGTGAGGGTGACTGTGGTGGTGGTGGTGGTGAGGGCAATGAGGGGGGTGAGGGTGAGGGTGACTGTGGTGGTGGTGGTGGTGGTGAGGGCAATGAGGGGGGTGAGGGTGAGGGTGAGGGTGAGGGTGACTGTAGTGGTGGTGGTGGTGAGGGCAGTGAGGAGGGTGAGGGTGAGGGTGACTGTGGTGGTGGTGGTGGTGGTGGTGGTGAGGGCGGTGAGGGGGGTGAGGGTGAGGGTGAGGGTGAGGGTGAGGGTGGCTATGTGGTGGGCGGGGAGAAAGCAGTGCCGAGGAGGGTAAGGACCTGCTGAGGAGTCAGGCAGGACCACAGTGACCAGCAAACACTGGGATGCTGGGTGCGGCACTCGCCCTGCTTGCTTACACTAGGCTTTTCCTTCTGAGCTCCCCTGACTGCTCACTCTATTTCCCCAACAGCACTGTGCACTGCTTACCATCAACTCTGTGTGCCCCGATATTTAGTCTACACTGGACTCCTCAAAAAGGCCAGTCCAACCTCCTGTTTGCCTCTGACAACAAAGGTTATCTCAATATATATATATATATATATATATATATATATATATATATATATAGAGAGAGAGAGAGAGAGAGAGAGAGAGATAACCTTTGTTATATTATATATATAACAAATATAATATTGATTTTTTACAGAGAGGAAGAGAGAGGGATAGAGTCAAAAACTGATCAGCTGCCTCCTGCACACCCCCTACTGGGGATGTGCCCCCAACCAAGGTACATGCCCTTGACCGGAATCAAATCTGGGACCTTTCAGTCCGCAGGCCGACGCTCTATCCGCTGAGCCAAACCGGTTTCAGCAGGTTACCACAATCTTCACTTGGCAGGTGCAGCTCTGCCGGGGGGCTGCGGCCTGTGAGGGCGGGAAGGGAACTGAAGGTGGTTTGTGCTGCGATCATTCCCCCACACCGCATTGTGACACAGACACAAAGGGGGACACAAAGGGAGTCACAAAGCAACACGGCCCGCACACAGTCTGAGCCCACACGTGTCCTAAAGAAAAGCAGCTTTCTGGATGATCTATGCCATCTTCCCAGGCCCACCAGGCCATCTTACATTCTGCTAATTACATCTCCCCTCTATTGCCACACGCAACCACTGTGCGAAGCACTTTATTTCATGCGTTATTTCACTAACTAGTCTTCCAAACCCCAAGACACATCCTTCCCATCCGCCAGGGAAGCAGCCAGGGCGCTGCGGTTAGCTAACTGGCCCAGCCCCGCACCCACACCGAGAGCGGCACCGCGGGGGCGGAGGAGGGGGCTGAGGCCCGGCAGTCCCGCACCAGAGGCCAGTCTCCCCGGGGAGCGTGCTCACTGACACCTCTGACAGGGGGAGCCGTCCTCCGTTATGTGCCAGCGGAGGGCGGTAATTTTCACATTATGACAATTCCGGCTCATTCTTCTAAGATCTGCTAAGCCTCCTCGGTTGATGTAAATTAACTTCAAGGATTCTTCTAAAACCTGTAACGTATAGCCGGGATAAGCAATTCAAATGAGTCAGCAGGAGCAGCTCCCTGAGGCCCCAGGCCCTGAGTTCTGTCCGGGAGCCCCTTGGGGAGGATGGGACCTTAGTAACCGCATCTGATACAGAGCCAGGCAGATGGGCCGCTGCGGCCCTGCGGTCTGGACACCTTCCAGGGCTTTGCTGACCGCACAGGGTCCCACCTTCCCTTCCGACTCAGCGGAAACGAGGGCTGCTCCCACTTCTCTCATCAACATGCGCCGAGAGTGTTCAGAGAGAGGACAGGTGAACGACCGCCTTGCACACCGAGGGCCCCCACGGCTCCCCAGGGACCGGGAGCCGGTGCCATGGGAACAGCATCCGGCCCCGCGGGAACTGCTTGTGGTGCACGGACGCCACGGGCTGCCTGGCAAGCGGCTCCCAGAGGCTCCGCACACTGCGGCAGACAGCAGACGTCCACGGAGATTCCCAGCAGGACCCGTCCCTCCACCACAGGACAGCACCTGGGACGGAGCAGTTCTCTGACTCACACCCCTCCCTCCGCAGACAGAGGCACAGCACAGCCTCACAGAGCACGCGCTCGGCGGGAAGCCCCCGGCAGAGCCCACGACCCAGCTCCACGGCCACCGCCATCGGCACCGGCCGGCACCCACCACAGGGCTTCTCCCAGGAGGGCCATCGCTTCCTTTTCCTCCACCCAAGGCTCAGTGAGATTCCACTTTCCCGTTACAGCATCGGTTTCCAAACTTCAGCTCCTACGAATTTTAGGTCCCATTTTCATAGCCGCCTCTGTTTTAACCACAAGTCCCTCCATCTGACCCCAGACGCCCAGAGTCCTGCACGTGGTGCCTCAGGTCAGAGGGCGCAAAGGAGGTGGAGGCAGGTGGGTCCGGCTCCTAGACACTGAAAGCCCTGAGGCCCCGAATGGCAGCCACTGAAGAATGGCTCCTGCCCGGCTGGTGTGGCTCAGTGGTTGAGTGTCAGCCTATGAACCGGGAGGAGGCCCAGGTTGCCGGCTCGATCCTCAGCAGGGGGTGTGCAGGAGGCAACCAATCCATGATTCTCTCTCATCGTTGATTTTTCTCTCTCTCTCTTCCTCTCCCTTCCTCTCTGAAATCAATAAAAATATATTTTAAAAAGTAAATTTTTAAAAATGGCTCCTGCTCTTCCTGCACCCAACTCCTTAACTTCTTTTCTTCCCAGAACCACGCAGAGAAATGCACCATCTGGCTGAAATGGGATTTCTGAGAGGAGTGAGAATCCATCCAGGCTTCTGCCATCTGTGTACTAACAGCTCACCTGTGAGGTACAGACTAGCCCAAGGCTGGAATGTAAACAGAGCTAACCTTCTGGGAAGGGAGCATTAAAGGAATATAGCAAATAATATTGCAACAACTATGTGTGATGTCAGATGGGCACTAGACTTGCTGGGATGATCTCATCATAAGATATATATATCTATCTAACCATTATGCAGTACCCCCGAAACTAATACAATATTGTATGGTAACTATACTTAAATTATTTTTTAAAAAAGAAATATGCATGTCCTCAAATGCCTCCCAATGTCTACTCAGGCCAACCTTTCAAATCTCTCATGTGGGCAGCACAAATGGAAATGAAATAACAGAAAATCTTTTATCCGAGAAGGAAGAGACCCTGCTCTGAGGATGAGATGGCAGGCTTCAGCACAGGGCGGTGGCCGGCTCAGCTGGAAGTCTCGGTGGGTCAGGAGGGCAGGAAGGACACGGGAATGAACGTCCTCATTCTGTGAGCGAGCACACAGAACCCCCGAGATGGCCACCAGGAGGCAGGACCTGGGGCGTGAGGCCAGGCGCTCCGTTCCTCGGCGGCAGAGGAACAGAAGCCAATGGGCAGAAGCTCCCTCAACTTCTCCTCCTCCGACCTTTCCCGCCCACATGCCCCCTCGGGCCTTCACACCCGGTGCCCCACTCCTCCCTGCGGCCTCCCTGCCTGGCTCTATTCCCCTGACCACCTCCCACCCCCCATATGCCACTTTCTCCCATTTGCTCACCATCTTGGTCTCAACTAGCTTTTCCTCATCAGCAAATAAACCCATCCAAGCCCTCTTATCTTAGAGAAAAAAAAAAAAAAAAGAGGGAGAGCAGTCCCCTCTGGCGCTCTGTCTTCTGCCTGTTGCTGCTCTCAGCACAGATTTCTGAGCGGCATCTACACTTGCCCTCTCTCTCTATTCCTGGTTTCCCAAACCGGGCTTTCCAGGTTCTGCTGTTCAGAGCAAGGTCACAGCTTCCTCGCTGGGCAATGGATGGATGTCCCCACTGCCCAGCCCCTCACAGGCTGACATCTCCGTCTGAGAGGCTCTCCTCCCCGCTGGCTGTGCTCCGGCCGTGCCTCCGCCCCCCATTCCCTGCGCTTCTCTCCCCAGGCCGCTCCTTCTGACGTCGTCGTCACCCGGGTCCTGTGCAAGGCCTCCTGTCTATGCCGGGTCTCTCCTCACTGACAATCTTCCCGGGTGACATCATTCCTTCCTTGCCTTCAGGTGCCATCCTTATGGAGAGGTTTACGCCATCCAAACCTCTCTTCTCCATCAGCTCCAGACCCAACCGTCCCACGATCTATCCACTTGGTCTTGTCGACGGAGGTTTTCCCCAGACACGCACAGCTCCGCAGGCGGACACTTAGCTCATCACCACCCCTGACCGGCCCTGCCTACCTTCCTTTGCCTGTGTGGGCAGGTGGCACCACTACCCACCTAGTTGCTGAGGTCAGGAACATGGGTACCGTTTGACTCTCTATCATTTCCCATAGCTCTACTCCTCACTGCAATCATCCCCAGTGCAGTCAGCGTCACTCCAATCTGCCCCCTCTCCTCCACCACTGCCTCCTGGGTCCAGGCCGCCACCGGCTCTCAGGCCCTTCAGGCCTCCCTGTGGAATCGCTCCTCTCAGCAAAGCGTGTGCTAAACAGCAGCCTGGTTGTGTCCCTGCCCCGGCTCCGCCAGGGCTCAGGGCAGAACGCACTGCGGGCACCATGGCTCTGCGGGGCGGGACGAGCCCCTGCTCATCTCTCCGGTGCCAGCCACCCATCCACCTGATGGCCAGGCCGTGGCCTCGCCCTGAGCCCAGGAGTCTGCTCTCTGGCCTGCCAACCCCTCCTGATCCCGAAGGTCTCCTCCTGTGATGCTTCCCTGTCAGAACGTTCCTGATTTAATCCACTGGCCGGGTCCTGACTGGGGGCCTTCATATGCACCCCCAGAAGCCTGCGTTCTCCCACAATCACATTCCCAATGCCAATTATCGTCAAACACCTCGTTCCACACGAAGAGGGCCTACTTTCTGTACAACTATCTTCCCAGCACCCAAGATACTGCCTGGCACAGAGTGGGCGCTGAAAAATAACACTTGCTAATTAAGTGTCTAATTGTTTTCTTCCTTTTAAAAAATTAGCCAATATACATTGCCACACTTTGAGCAAACAAAATAAAGAATCCATCTGACCCTGGATCTTACTATGTCCTTTATGGCTACAGAATAACAATGAAAATCATGACAATTGTAATATTGGGTAACTAACTGGTGCTGGAGCATTTTTAAAGAAAATTTTATTTGGTCTCTTAAGTATGCCTCTCAATAAACCTGTTATACAGCTCTTATTTATGCAAAACAAAATTTTAATAAGTGAACATGTAAATGTAAAAATGAAATAAGCCTAGTTTGGTGGCTCCGTTGGTTGGAACACCATCCTGTACACCAAAAGGTTACATGTTTGATTCCTGGCCTGCCTAGGTTGTGGGTTCACTCTCTGATAGGAGTGCTTAGTGGAGGCAACCAATTGGTGTTTCTCACATCAATGTCTCTCTCTCTCTCTCTCTCTCTCTCTCTCTCTCTCTCTTTAAGTCAATAAAAACATATCCTCTGGGGAAGATAAGAAATAAAATCTGTGTGCCATAAATATTCTTATGCTCCTTTTACGGACAAAGGCTCCTTTCTTTTATCAACGCAAAAGTGACTCTTAGAAAATGTAAATGACTTGTCTAAACAACTACTAGAACCCAAATTTTAAATGCCAGGGAATTTCTGAACATTAAAAACTATTCACTATTACAAAAACACATTTAAATAAAAATTGTTAAATAAACACTGTATATTAAGTGGCAGCTAGACATTAAAAAAACCGTGCATGGTCCCTGTCTCCACAGAGACTCGGAGGACATTTCTCTGACGTCCTCTGGTGAACACTCAGTAGTCAGTTAAGCTTGACTTGGAGGTAGATGTTAAGAATTATGAATTATTTGAACTCTATAGTTCTATAATTCATTCTGTGCTCGTGACACTAAAGATGATTGATTCTAAATCTCCATGTAACACGGTGTCAGAACACCAACAGGTGTTCCTATTGCTGATGAGTCACTCACCAGTCCCAATTTTAATTAGACATGGAGTCTATCATAAAAACATTTGATCTCTAGAACAATAGAAATTTTATATTATAAAGTATAAGGTTACCGACACATGATGATAATTACCACAGTTCTTTAAGAAATGTTGTCAAGACGACACTCCTTAAGTTCACTCTGACAACATACATGTTACCTAAAAATGTCTTTGCCGCCTCTCCCCTTCTCCTTTCCTCTTGTTCCTACCCCTTACTCGTTCATGTTTCCCATGTACACTCCCTTACGACAGAGTAAACCCGCAGCTCTGGGACATTACCATAAATTTATTAATGTGAAGAATGCTCTTTTTTCTCAAAATGCTGTGCTCAGAACACTTAGATAAAGCAGGATTGGTTGGGTTGAGCAGTTAAGTGTCACATTACATAGGCAGAGATAGGTGACATCTCGCTTCTCTCCTCAACTAGCCTTCTGCTGAGTCAGCAGGAGGATCCATTGTGTGGGCTTCTATCTTGATTTCCCAGCCTCTGGGCCCGTAGGTGTCTCCCCTCCATTGGACTTTAGCATCCACACTTCTCAGAATTAGCTGAGAACAAAGCCTGGCTCCCAGCAGGCACTCAGTTACCGTTAGTGGAATGAACAGGTGGGTGGATAAAGCACCAACCCTCTTTTCACGGAAGAGCCCTGGGAATAAGCAACACGGTGAGTGGATGTGTCCTGTCTTTTCAGGACAGAAGAGCCCACACTCTGATGATACATAGAGCCTTCCAGGTACATTCTGGGAGAAGCAGTCTCAGGAGCTGATCAATTATTTTACCAAGTGATTTTTTAACGATTTGCACAAAGAGAAATGAAAGCGGTCACATTGTCCTTTTGCAATTACAGATACTGTCGTATCTCAGTGGGAAACTACTAGATAATTGCTGAATTCGAAGCTTTCCTGAATACGAAGCAAGTGACTCAGGGTCAACTTGGAATTACAGACGAGGGAAGACAGAGCAGATCCTACCACTGGACGAAAAGAATATTTCCAAGGACCTTCACAGATACTCATATTAGGCCAGGAACAGGGAGACCCGGTAAGGTCCAGCCGTAGAAACATTAGGAGCCTCTCCTTGCCTCAGGCCCTCATCTCAAGCAGGGTTATAAAACCAGTCCATACATTGATCAGTGGTTGGTAAAAAGCAAGTAATGTCGTGAACACAGAGGTCTGAAAATGTCAAAGTGCTCCGCCAAGGCAAAGCATCCTATCTAATAAAAGGGTAATATGCAAATTAACCATCACTCCATCACAAAGATGGCAGTGCCCATAGCAGCCGGGTTGTGAGCCCAGTGTCCCACGCCCCAGCCGTGCAGAAAGAGGGAGGGGTCTCTGGTCAGAGGCCCGGGCACAGGACGCTGGCGTCATTGCAGGCCAGGCCGAGGGACTCCTTTCAATCCTCCCCCAATGTTTATTTTCTTTGTTTCAAATATTTATATTTTAAGCAGTTCTCTCTGACAAGTATTTGTAAGTATTACAAAGCAAGGAAATTATTCTTAATAAATTCAAAACCAGCCCTGGCTGGGTAGCTCAGTTAATTAGAGTGTCATCCTGATACACCAAGGTTTTGTGTTCAATCCCTGGTCAGGGCCCACACAAGAATCAACCACTGAAAACATAAGTAAGTGGAACAAGAGATTGATGTCTCTATCACTCTTCCCTTCTCTCTCTATTTTTCTTTTTTTCCCCTCCCTCTCATTTCTTCTATCTCAAATCAATAAAATTAAAAATTAAAAATCATTTCTTAATATTAAGCATATTATATTTTCTTAATCATTAAAGGCTGTGCATCTCCTTATATTATGAAAATGTTGGTATTCTGTAACTTTAATGTGCTATTTTCTATCCATGTCAATATTTCACCAGACATATAAATTCACCAAGGAAATAATAATAAATATGTGAAAACTGCACAGCCTTGTAATAATTAAAGAAATGAAAACCAAATAAATGTGAAACCATTGTAATCTACCCACCTGGAAAATATATTTTTTAATAAGTTGGAAAAATATTATTCAATTCTGGTAAGAGTTAGGTGACATGGCTGGAAAGAGCATAGATCAGAACAAAGTTCATCAGAAGAATTTTGCACTTTATAATACATACTGGGAACTTTAAAAGGGATCTCTTACCTTGCTAATTTCATCCTTGGAATCTACCCAAAGCACAATACAACAAATACAACACTACCACAATGATGGGTGTAGTATGTCAAAGGGAGACAGGAGCCAACTGAAAAAGTTTCCAATGGCCAAAATGGAGATATTTGAGCAACAAATAAATAAAGTAGAACTGGATTATAACCCAAAGTATAAAAGAAATACCCATGAGTCCATACTGATATAAAGAAATTATTACATAAATAAATGGGAGAGAGCACATAACTCTCCCATGCAGAATAATTCCAAATAATTCATTCATTGGGTCTTCACCTTTAGGGAGATGCAGCACCACTCTACTCTCCTTGAGAACCACAGGTACTGCAGTAACATAAGTAAATCTCACAAATATAATACTGAATGAAAGAAGCAATATTAAGAAGAACTCTGTACTATATAATTCTATCTGTACAAGGTACAAAATCAAGTAAACACAAAACCAGAGCTCTGGAATTCAGGATGATACTCTCTGATGAGAAGAGAAAGGACCATGTGTGAAAGGATGTCCAAAGATATTTCTGAAATTCTGACAACATTCTGTTAAACTTGACCAATGATCCATGTTCCTTCCATCAATGATCTGAACAACTCAATAAGTTAAACTTTACCACTACTTCACACTAAGCATGAAACCAATTTCCATTGAAAAAAAAGAAAAAGAAGCTCAGAAACTAATGTAGAAATCAGTTTACTTTTTTCCCTCATGGTGAGCCAAATGACCTGGAACTATTGGCTAAAAAGTGTGGTTTTCCCATTATTCCCCAGTGTGTTCTGTTCCTGGACTCTCTTTTTAATCCCATTTGTCTATTTTTCTATCCCTGTGCCAACACAGCCTGTCTTAATTACTACAGCTTTATAACAAAATCCTCACATCTAGTAGAGTAAGTCCTACAACCTTAATCTTTTTCATTATTGTGTTGGTATTCTTGACTCTCTCTATTTTCCATATATAATTTTGAAACCAGCTTGCCAATTTCCACAGAATTCTACACATAATTATTGGGAGCTACTCTGGGGACAAGCATGCATGTCACACCCATATTTCTTTGCTAGCCAAACCTGGAAGCCTGGGGATGGACTTTCCCTTCACCAGGGTCCCTGAGCGGAGTCAGGAGTCAATGTTCCAAAGAGCTCCCGTGCCCACTGACACATTATGAAAACATAGCATGAGCAAGAGACAGGCGCTCATTGTTTAAAAATAATTCTATGACCCTACAAATGTCATGGCCTTGGAATAGGAGGAGGGTTTAGAAGAAAAGATTAAAGATTAACTCTGGATTTATTTTAAATATCTGAGCTACAACAAGCTTATTGCATAAATACCCACACAAACATGGGGTATATGAACCGTTATTTCTGTATGAAATATCTGAGTTACGTACAGCTCTCTGAAATTAACTCAAGACATTTACCAGATGGCAAATTCTGAAAATAAATTTAAAATATGTAAAAAATACTGTTTGACTTTTAGATGAAACACAGAATATACCTAAGTATAACCTCATATCTAATTTTGAGCAGAGGAAACAATACAAAATTTTTATTTCTAATATCAGTTTTGAATGGTTATCAATTCTGATTTGCAAAAAGCACTACATTTTGTAAGCCAGTCAGTACTTTCCATTCATGACTTTTATTGGACAATAAAAGCCATATGGCCCAAGAATTCAACAGGATTAATAAAAAGAAATGCAAATCATTATAACACACTGTGTCCCTAAACTTTTTAGCAATCTCTGCAACAGCTTTTTGTGTAAATCAAATTAAGAATTACTATATAATAAAATTATGTAGTAATAATATCAACCTTATCTAAAGTCATGATTCTTCAACATTCAGCCTTGCTACACTGCAGCATGTAAATCATACAGGAGGATTCTCATGATATCTATCATACAGAGCACAGAATTATTTTGATTTAATTCTTGATAAGAAGTGAATCAGTAACCTGATACTTTAGACTGGCAAATCAATACCCCAAAGCTCGTTGGAAGATTACTAGGTATCACTCTAGTCATGAAGCAGCTTGAAAAACTGAAATATTTAGCGCTGACAGAGGGATTGCTCTATTGGGTTTCCAAAGGCTTTCTTGTGTGACTCTATGCTTAGTTTTATGTCAAAGAAAATCAATTTCTTTGTTCAACTTGTCAATCAGAAAACACATTTAGAAACAGTGATTTTATTACAACATATAAATAAGTACATTGTAAAATAACGTAAGATGAAATGGAAATATAAAATGGCATTACATATAAGATATACACATAATAGAATTAACATACATGTATAACAATATCAGTTGAATAAAATTATAAGAAGCCCAGAAACTAATACCATTAACATATATATAAAGACTTATATGCAAAAATGTAGAAATTAAAACTAAACTGACACAAAGTTGATCAGATTTTGTCTATCTTCAATGTTCAACTACACCAATCTTTTTTTTTCTTTCAGAATTCAGAAAAAATTTATTATAACCAGCTTTTCCCATTACAATGAAAGTCCACAGAAAGGTTCTGTGAGTTTTTTTCATCTGCAAACATTTCTAGCGGGATGATAATGCTGGCACATTTATACCAGAGTATCGGTGAAGAAAACATTTCTCTTAAAGCAAAGAGACTAAGTGACCCTAAATTTCACTTTACATAACCACCAAGAAATACAGATGTCTGAATTTTAATCTAATGCCAATAAAAGAAGTATACAGTGAAAACCAGGGCAGAAAGCAATCTAACACATTGATCTAATTATTGTCCAAGTTCCCTCATTCCATCAAGGTCACTCAAGTTCACCATGCATGAAGTATTATCCAAGTTCACCATGCATGAAGTATTACATGTCATCCTCATTCATTGTCTCATGAGTTTCCTTTTATTTTTATGGATGGGTATTGTCAAGAATCAAGCCCTGGGCTCTAAAAAGTGAAGTCTAACCAAAGGAAGGAATCAGATTCGTTCTTGTCCCAATGTCCATTCCCCTGGTGATCACCACGTGCCCCAACCTGAGCATCCTCGGGCTACCGCCAGGCAGTGCAGGGCGCCACGCCTGTGTGCCAACCATGGCTTCCCCATGGCCACCGCCAACTCCGTTCCTTCAAACCCTAGTCTTCAGACACTGTGGAGTTACACGTGTGCACAAGTAGGATAGGCTTTCAGGATGCTCAGGCCAAGAGGCACTCTTCCAACTCTGTCAGACAGGGATGCGTACGAAACATATTTCACCCATGCATGCTTCACCTGTGTCAACCTGTGCTCAAGCAACCTCACTGAGTGAGATGACCTTTTCCCTTCCCAGGAACACTGTTAGTGAGCAAGGAGCCCCTAAGTGTGAATGAGCCTATTTATGCAACAGGAGTCACCAGACGTACATGCCAATTATGAATAAAAATGAGGGCTGCAGAGAACGGTGACTCTTCAGTGAACTAAAAATGACCGAGTTCCTATAAGTGAAACTACCTCATCATATGGTACCAGTTTCCGTTGAGGAGCGTGCGGGTACATACAGCAGGAAGTATGGTGCAATGGGCAGAGCACTACTGGTCACAGGATCTGGGTTTTAGATCCGGCTCTGCCATTTGCTTTACTTAAGCAACCGAAGGTAGGAACCTTCCTTTTCATCTGTGTGTGCTCAGCATCTAATGCTGCTCGGCACACTATGGGCCCTGGATGAGAATTTATTCAATGAAAGAGTACATAGTCTTTGTGACCTTAGACAACTAATGTTTTCTGGTATAAGTTTCCGACCTTTAAAAACAAGGACATCATACTGCCTCCGTGCCTTCTACACTGGGTTGTGTCGCGACAACCACGTGGACTAATAGACATTGGTTTTATCTACTTAAATAGTTATCTGTTAGCCATAAAGAATGCTACAAAGGTAAGTTCTAAGTAAAGAGGCATTATTGCAATGGGCATGGTAGCAAGGTACTTCAAGGAACATGGCCCTCAAAGCCCAGATTTCTCGTCTGCACCTTGAACCACTTAATCCACCTCCTGGCATACAGACATTCAATCCTCTGAGAAAGATCATTGATATGGTTCTAATCAAAATGGAAAGTGTGTGCCAGGCTCTGGAGAAATAAAGTGCTATAGAAGAGTTTTCAAGTCTTTCCTGACAACGACCTCCCTTCATGAATTCCCCATTCACACGGGCAGCACCAGCAGCCTCGCAATGCCCTAGGTCTGAAGTGCCTGCTGTTTGCTGTCAAGTAAATTCCTTCTACTTAATAACCCTGGAATTGCCCGAGGCCATTACCAACTTTTTAAAAAGCTAACTTCGTATAATTACAAATCCACTTTGGGGCTATGGGGTAAATAGTAAAGTATTTGGGGGATATGTTTTATCATACCAAAGAACATATTCAAAATAAATGCCAACTGACTAAAGATAATTGTTTTAAAATGGAGCAACAATAAAACAAGAAGAAAATATAGGTAAATGTGTGATCATAGAAGGGACTGATATTGCTAATCATTAAGTGCAATGAAAAAGATTGCAAAATTTTTTTTTTATATATTTAACCATGGAAAAATTATATACTTCTATACATCATAAAATGCCCATGTTGTTAAAAGATTAAACTAGGGGAAATATATAAAACATGTAAAATAAAAGGGGTAATAGTCTTACTGTATATATATAGAATTATGAGAAGTAAATAGTTTTTAAAAATCAGATGAAGTTGAGTTAGAAAGTCAGGTAGAGAACTCCATGTCAGGTTTCACTTACATGCGGAATTGAAAAAAAATAAAATAAAATAAACAAGCAAAACAAAAACAGACTCATAGAAACAGAGACCACAAGGATGGTTACTAGAAGGGAGAAGCAGGAGAGTAAAAAAGGTGAAGGAGAATATAGTCAACTAGAGGCCCAGTGCAAAAAATTCATGCGCAGATAGGTCCCTGCCAGCTGCCGGCCGCCGGCTGGGGCCTCCCTCTTCCCGGGAGCCAGCCACTGGCCGGGGCCTCCCTTCCCTGGCTGCCGGCTGCCAGCTGGGGCCTTCCTTCATTCCATGCCACCCCTGGTGGTCATAGCAAACCATCCAACTCCCAATGGGTCGAACTCACAAGGGGACACTTTGCATATTAGGCTGATAGATAGATAGATAGATAGATAGATAGATAGATAGATAATATTGTGATAAGCTTGCACGGTAACAGATGATTACAGAATTAGTGGTGATTACATTGTAAGATATAAAAATATCAAATCACTATAGTACACCTGAAAGTAATATAACCAATATCATATTGTATACCAACTCTACTTAAATTTTTTAAAAGGGAGTTAAAACATGCAAAAAGTTAAAATAAATAAATAAATAAAAGGGGGGATGGAGAGAAATAAAAATAACCAAATATGAGGGGGAGAAAAAGCTCATATTATCAGTAATTTTTTTTAAAAAATATCATTTTTCCTACGAAATAGGCAAATAGTTAAAAAATATAATCCCCAATACTGACAACTGTACAGGGCAGCAGGAGGTCTCATATGCTCCTGCTGGTAGCAAAACAGGTCAAATCTTTCTGAAGAGAAATTTGGCAACATACCTAAAACTATATAAAAGAATTCCATTTTTAAGAATTTCTGCTAAGGGAATTACCAATGATGTGTGCAATGAATTCTACACAAGAATGCATTTATGCAACTGAGTGTGATGTTTTCAAGGAAAATGTAATGGTATTTAGAGATAAATGCTCACAATATTAGTGAAAAGACGAGACTCAAAGCTATAGGGGGTATGATCCAAATATGGGGAGAAGGGAAATATAAAACCACACATTTTATCTGTACAGTTCCGTGAGAAAGTCAATGATGCATGGTTTTTAATTGTTTGATTTTGGTTCCTGTAGACCCTGAAATGACAGGGGCAAAGGAAGACGTTCAAAGTCAATGTTTCAAGTTACAAAACTCTTGGCTTTATTTTTTCTCACCCAAAAATACTCAAGTCATTGAGGAAAAGAGAAAAAAAGGAGCAAAAGGGAAGACACCACAGGAATCATTCTTCTACTAAGTCAGAAGGACAGAAGGAACACCACCCCACCAGCAATGGAGTCCTCCAGAGGACAGAGGACACAGGACAGGACCCACAGACACCTCGGGTTGAGCACATGTCTCTATGCCTGCTGCTTTCCTGCCACGCTAATGTATGGCCCTACTCCAATTTCAGCCAAACACATCACCTGGCCTCTTATCTCACTCTCCCCAGGATACCAGCCTCCCAGTATCAGTCAAGTTGACTTAGCGTTTCCTCAGACTGAAAACAATCTGGGGGGATCAGTGACCCCCCCAAAAAAAAACACAATGTCCAAGTGTGTACATAGCAAAAAGAGAAGGGTTGTACGGAGCAAAAGTGTTTTTACAGAAAGGCCCAGAAAAGAATAAACAATCTCCACCACTTTGTGGACTAATAGTACAAAGAGAGCTTTGATTTTATTTCTCAGATACTTTATAAACATTGGAGAGGGCAAGTGAAAGACATCACGCAGCTTGCAGTGGGGGAAAGAGGCTGGGATCCGGTCCAAACTCTTCCCATGGTTTCACCCGTGACACACACATGCCGAGAAAAGCCTGCAATGTCACAAAGCATTCCAAGGACTTGACTCCCATGGGCCATGGCACTGTGCAACATGTTTATTTTCTTCTTTTCAGTTTTTCTACTTGGGAATTTTTTGAAATTTACCTATTTTGCTTTTATAATGAGAGGAAAAATAACTATTACAACAGGGCTTACATTTTTAATTAGGTAAGTGAAATACCATCTTCTTTGTGTCATTTTTCTCCTGACAAATCTATAATGGCTTCCTAGTAGCTACCCTGTTTCCCCGAAAATAAGACAGTGTCTTATATTAATTTTTGCTCCCAAAGATGCACTAGGTCTTGTTTTCAGGGGATGTCTTATTTTTCCATGAAGAAGAATACAGTACACATTTATTGTTAAATTAAAATAAAGGAAATTTATTACCTGTATACGGTACGGTAGTACGGTAGTTGTCAACACAAACCAGACAAACTGTGAATCCTACAGTATTAAGAATTTACTCATTTATTCAGTGACAATCATGTCATCATCTTCTGGAGCATCATCATAGCAATCCAATTCCTGAATTTCCTGGTGAATTTCTTGTGACTCCATTTCTTTCAGAATCAGTGGACCAAATCTCTCATGTTTAGCAATAGCACTGTCTTTAAATGAGTACTTCTTGTCAAGGTAGCCTGCTCGCAGTGCATTTGCAATGCAACTGTCAGGGATTTTCTCCCATGAATTCTTCACCTAAGTCACAACTTCTTGCAGTTTAGGTTTCACAAAGCTTCCATGCTGATTTCTCTCCATTCTATTTTCAATTTAGTCATTAATTTCCATGTGCAAATTGTCTTTGAATGGCTTGTTTATTGCAATATCAAGAGTCTGGAGATAGGCCGTCATTCCTGCGGGAATCATTATCTGATCTATTTTTCTTTGGTGAAGAAATGTCTTCATGTCTTTGGCGCGGTGAGTGCTGGCTGTATCCCAGACTAGCAGACCTCATTGGCTCCCTCGCATAACAAGTGGCAGCATTAAATTGACCCACTTCCTTATAACTGCTTGTGTGGCCCAGGCTTTTTCAGTTTCAAGAATAAAAACGCCCAAAACACGTTCAATCTTTTCCTTCTTGCCCTTAGAAATGATTGAAGATGGGATTTTAGTGCCATCCAGACAAATTGCCAAAGTACAGGAAACACGTGCATTTTCGTAAGCAGTGAAGGGAATGTACACTAAGGAAGCACCCCGCTGTTCAATTGTTGTTTGAGATGATTGGCTCATAAACACTGCAGTTTCATCCATAGCAATCATGTTGGAAAGATTGTATTTAGAGAAGTCAGCATCATCAATGAAGGACTTGAATGCAAGTGCTCACTTAATAACTTAAATATCTTCCAACCTAAACAATGTTGTACCGGTAGGTCTTCTTAAAGACAATTCACTTCGCTGAAGGAAATTATCCAGCCAGCATTGTGATGCTTTGAAGTCTTCGGGGGCTATGTCAAACTGTGGTGCCATTGCAAGGACAAATTCATGAATATGAGCCCTATTCACAACCAAAGCCTTTGCTCTCCTGTCAACAACCCATTCACAGATCAGGTCTTCCAGCTTGGAAAATAATGGTTGCCGACCTGATCCACACTTGCGCTTTTTAGCATTTCCCTTGTCCACTTGTTCAATGAGGTTACCATATTCTGCTCGCCATTTTTGGACCAATCGGATACTCAACATCTTCTCTTTGCAGAAAGCAGTAAGATTTTGGCCCCAAGAGTCTTCCACGATTCCTTTCTTGTACTCCACGGAGTAGCTTTTTCTTTTTGTGCTCATTTCTAGGGGTTAAAAAAAAGGAATTGGGGTATCAAGGTAGGGGGAGGGGGATCACTTAAAATGACACAGGGGGGATTAGAGGGGGAATCAAAATGGTACATGAGAATCAGGGGGGGGGATTATCATTTTAGTAACCCCCTTTTGATCCTCCTGTGTCATTTTGATTGCCCCCTCTGATCCTCTTGTGTCATTTTAAGTGATCCCCCTCCCCGCATCCTTGTGCCACTGCACACCTTCACCAGACATCCCCCCTACCCCTTTATCAGACATTTACCCCTTGGGGTCTGCCTGGGGACTGTCACTGGGCTTGCTGGGGCCTGGATCTGGGCTGGAGCAGGGTCTGCCACTGACTGAGAACCTTCAGTCATCATGAGGGCAGCTGCGAGCATCAGGTAGTGTCACCAGAGACAGACCAGCACTCACCACCTTGGCCATGTCCCATCCACTCTAATCCTCCTGTTCTTCTACACACATCTGCGAAAGTCTCCTCTCTCCCGCCCTGCACTCACCACTCACTCCGACCTCTGCTCCGCCTCTACACAGCAGTGACATCAGGACTCCGCGTAACGTCACTGGTTGCTAGACACCAGTTGGGGCGGCCCTAGGGACCAGTTTAGGGTAAATTAATTTTCATTCTGAGACAGAGCCTGGGGGGTAGGGGGATGTCTTATATTTCACTCAGAAGGAAACCTGTAAGTAGGTCTTATTTTCGGAGGATGTTTTATTTTCGGGGAAACACTGTAGTAGCTGTCCAATCAAATTGACAATTTTTCAAATATGTTCTACCAGGTTTGATGATGTCCAGAGACTTTAACATGACACAAAAACCACCCCCACACCTCCCATGACCTACCTGCCTCCTCTTTAGCTCTATCCAGGTTACATGGGGCCCTATTCCAGACAGCTTGGAATTCCGCTTTTGTGTTTTTCCTCTAGGCCCCACTGACTGTGCGCTCTGCTGGGAGTCTCTCCTCTCCTCTAGGAAGCGGACTGCTGCTTCCTCTGTTCAGGCATCTTGGGTCCACGTGCATTGGATTGGTTCTCACCTCTCTCTCACGAGGCTGTGAGTTCTGGGGCAGGCACTCACCCCAGAACCTAGATCAAAGGGGCACTGAATAAATGTTTGTTAAATTGAGTTTTCATTTTAGCTTTTCTATTTCTTAACGTTGAGTTTGC
This sequence comes from Pipistrellus hanaki, assembly GCF_964339955.1. Lineage (NCBI taxonomy): Eukaryota > Metazoa > Chordata > Mammalia > Chiroptera > Vespertilionidae > Pipistrellus > Pipistrellus hanaki. Next base: position 53,239,985 of record NC_140514.1, read on the forward strand.
ATCTTTGATTTTAAAAATTATTTTTTATTGAATTTATTGGTGTGGAGTTTTCACCTTAATCATTCTATTCCTCACAAACCTCCAATGCAGAGATTTATGCGAATAGTTCAGACTAGCAAATATCCGCCTCAACACTACTGACCATTTAAAGCCCAGTGATTGTACATGCCATGCTTCCCTAATGGAATCCCATCTCCCTCATGACCCTCGGCCATCACCCTGGCTCACGACCCTCTCCCTCCTCCACCGGAAGCTTCCCTCCCCGCCCACACTCTGCTGACCCACCCCCAATGCTCTTCTCTCCTTACTTTCTCTGCTGGACCTTTCTAAACTGGTGGTTATTTACTGATAGAGCCTCTTTGTCCAACATTATTAAGTACCATGTTAATTATTGCTTACAGCCTCCCCATTAGATCGCAATCTCCTTAAAGAAAGAAAATGTTGCCAGTGGCTTGGAATCCCACTTCCCCTGAGTCCCTGGCACAGTCCTCACACCGAGAGCTCCCGCCCAGGGACGACAGCATTCCTTTGCTCCAAGAAAGAGTCCAATCCGACCGACAGGCCATCCCTGTGCTAACCCAGCCAACGCGCACCACTGAGCCTCAGCAGCTCCAAACGACCCCGCGGACCGCCCACCGGTGAGTGAGGAGCAGAGAAAGGACGCTACAAAGGAGCCCTTTTCTAGTCATTGGCAGTAAGGGATCGTGTTCAGGTTCACATCCTAGGGCTCACATCAGAGGATTACCGCGAACCCCTGTGAACGGCAGGATGCTGAGGCGGTGGCTAAACCTGGTGTCAGCACGGCCAGGTCTGTGGCACATGCTGGCAAGAGTAATGCAGGTCTGGGACTTGGAAGCACATGCTTATTCATAGGACACTCGCGGGCTGCCCCCTCTGTAAAGGGTTTTCTCACAAGTGAAAGCAGAGTTAGAAACACGGTTTCGGGCGTGGGGAAGTATTGTTTACGTGGACTGGCTGAGAAGCCAGCCTGCACAGTGATGGGAGGGGAGGACCCGCTGGGTTGCACATTGGGAGAACAGGAGGTGGGCCCTGAATTTGCTGGGAATGTGCTGTGTGACTGAAGGCAGATAGACCTGTGCTGTCACTGTAGTCTGTCACATACTGCAGCAAGTTTCTTATCATCATTAAGTTTTTCCTTTTATTAGGATTTAGAAGTAAAACATAGTGACTTTTCATTAAACCTAAGACATACAGATGTATGAGAATAAAAGTTTTAAATCTTTCTCCACCTTTTCCCTCTAGTACCTCGCCGTCCAATCCAGGCATCTTTCTGTGTGTGCTCAATTCAATAGACTATGGCAACAACTAAATCTTACCACATTCTAGTCTATGAATTCTAAAACAGATACACTCCCATCTCAACCCAAATAGCTCCCATCCTAAAGTGGACTGTGTCCTTCTTGATCACCTTGAGCTTCCTAATCAGTGTAAAGGAAATCTTGAAACACTCTAGATAAATATTTACTATTCTGTGTCTCCCTCCTAAACTGGAAAGACTTCAACTTTGCCGGAACTGATCAGCAGACCCTAAGCAGTGGATGAATGGAATACTCTGGCACATGTTTCTGTGAAAGAGAGGGCTAAGGGGCTGCTTGGCTATTGGGACCAAACAGCCCCCCGTTTGCCTGCCTCACTAGGCTTTTACTGTAACAACAGTTGGAACTAAAATGTAGCGCTAAATCAGCAAGGTAAGCATCCTTGAGAAAGTATGTGTTTCTACAAGGCCGGGTCTTTAAAGACTCAACATAGAGATTCTAGCAAAAGGATTGGACTTGTTTGGAAAAGTCAAGGCAGGGGCTGCCACCTTTGGCAAGGTTCCCCTGGAGGCCCCCAACCTTGTGGAGAATCCTCCTTACAGACATTCCCATCAAGTCCTGTGCTTCCCCACACAACTGGATACACTTTGGCATTTAGTGATTTCTTCCTGTAAGCTGAAAGGCAGTGTGGGGGTGGTAGAAGCACAGGCTTGATGCCTGTGTGTCTGCAATGGGATCCAGTTCTATCACTTGCCAGGTATCTACTTCAAGAAAATCATCAATGTCTTCATGTGTAAGGTGGACACAAAAATGCTGATACTACACTTACTTTTGAATTTGTATATGTTTTTATTGAGAGAGGAAGGGCAAGGGAGAGAGAGAGAGGTAGAAACATCAATGAGAGATAAACACTGACTGGCTGTTTTCTGCGTGCCCCTCCACTGAGGATCAAGCCCATAACCCAGACATGTGCCTGGATGGGGAATCTAGCTGGGACCTCTCAGTGCATTGTAAGACATCTGTTCTGTATTTTTGAACAAAGTAAGAAATTGCTCCTGCACTGTAAGACATTATTCAAGTACAAACGTGGGAGGATATAGTTATACAATGAAAGAAAAACTGGTGTAAATAACAAAACCTTAAAATCTACAGGACAGGTTCTGTCAGACTCTCTGAGTTTTTGGCTCAACTACTACTGAATTTTACTATTGATAATCTTGTTAAGTAACTCACTTCCAGAATTTAAGAACACACTATTTAAATCTGAATGTGCTACAAATGTTTTAGTGGTCAGCCCTCTTAGTTGTGGTCAAAGTTGTGAATGTCTCAGAATCCTCAGTTCTTAGACTCCGTGGCATGAGGAGTGGAGAGACTCAACGCCAGCTCTTCCAGCCTGGGGGGCCTGTCCTGGGGGTTCAGGGGCACTGGGGCTCACAGTCAGCCCAGGCGAATCCTCATCAGGGTCAAAGCCTCCCTCTTCATCACCTTGAGAGTTAAGTCAATCCGGGTCTCTGGGTCTTCTGAAACAAGGCCAAGGCCAAGGCAGAGCTAAAGCCATGTGCGAAAGCATCATCTCATGAGGATACAAGTCCTGTGTGATTGATGGTTCTACCAACAGCATGTCTGCTAAGCAGCTCAGCAACATCCTGCTGAGCATGAGGTAAATTTTCCAGCCCCACAAAAGCAGCAGATAGGTTCATGGTGAACTATGAAATGGGCCTTGTTGCAAAGGCGTGGCCTTCAACCACCCTTGAACTTCAAGGAGCAGAGTGATTTTGAAATACATCCTGGAAAATACCTGCCTCATAAGGAAGAGTGATATATGCAGGGCACTTTAAGTGCTTATGTAAAAGACAGTGTGATGCAAAGCAAAATGTCCTGTTAACGGTACCAGGAGTGTCATGATTTTAACTCTGGAATGCTAAGTCAACTAATCTTTGATATTCTGTGTTCAGATGACAGGCAGGCAGCTGGAGCTAGAGTTTAGGCTTGTCCAATTAATCAAATAACCTCCACGCCACTTATCCTTGGAATCGGCATTAGAAAAGCCTTCATGTTCCCCCAAATCATATAAATGCCATGGTTTCCTATTCATTAAATCCAGGTTGGCCTATGCCAATATGTCATATTTTGACATGTAGCCCCAAGGGACAAGCGATCAAAATTAAGAGGAGACCTCAGCTAAAGCTGGCATGCCCCACTCCACTGAACAATTTATGCCCACACATAGATAAAAACTATCTTCTCCAAAGGATGCCTATTAAACTGTTAAAAATATAGACAAACAATTCATTTCATTATGCATAAAATATTTCTTTTGTCTTTTAATCCATCATAGAGAAGGAGTGTTCACATCATAGCAAGAACAGAGGCGATTATTATGCATAATTACATACAGATTTCAATACTACTATCATCATGGTATTTACTGAATAACCCTGCCGTACTAATAAAATCTGTTTTTTCTCTTGCTTTGAATCCACTCACAGCTTCCCTCTGCATTCAGACGAAATGCCAAACTCCTCACCATCGCCTCCCATGCTCCAGCCATGCCTACAGTCTGAGCCCATCGCGTACAACTCCAACCTCATCCCACCTCTCTCCACCCCCAGCCGGCCTGCCATCGCTCATTCTGTCCCCACACACTGGCCTTCTTTCTTTGTTCTTTGTCCCATGAGTGAGCCAGGAGAAAGGCCTTTGTCCCTGCTGTTTCCTTTGTTTGAAAAGCTTTTCCCCAAGACCTCTGTGTGGCTAACTTCTTAGATCTCAGGTCAAACGTCTCCTCGTCAGTGGGGTTCCCTGGCCACCCTAACGAGTGCTGTGCTCCACCTGCAGTCACTCCTTCTCCTGCTCCCTGTGACCCATTTACTCTCTAGAGCACAGACATATTTCAGCCTGAACTGGCTGGCTGTTGGCTGCCTGGCCCACTAACACATAAGCTCCAGGCGGAAAGCAGCTTCCTCTCCCCGCACCCAGCATGTGCCTGGCACACAGGAGGTGTTTGTTACATAAATGAAGTCTGTGCTAGCGACAGACATGACCACACACACTCCTGAAGCTACCTAATGACTGAGAAGCCAGTGGACAAAGAGCAGCCAAGAAACAAACAGAAATACTTAGCAGTTGCTTATTAAGTTATGATTAAGTAATCAAGGTTAGCTGAAATTACCCCACATGAATAAGTCTTATATAATAACAGAGGAATATGCTAATTATTCACTACGCTGTAATGTTATGACCAATCTACAAGTGGTGGAGAGCCACAGGAGGGCGGGGCAGTGGGCGGAGCTACAGGAAGGTGGGGCAGCGAGCTACTGGCAGGGAGAGCTGCCAGCGCTGGTGGGCGGTGACCAGCTGAGACAGGCAGCGGCGAGCTACTCTGGCACGGATTCGTGCACATGGGCTACAGTTATTTAGTAAAATAAAGAAGGGTCACATGCAATGTGAGTGGCCTGACCTGGGAAGGCTTCTGAGGTTTGAGAACAAAGAACCTGAACTTTCTAATATTTTGTGTGGAATGAATATCTCCCCCAAATTCCTATGTTGAAGTCCGAACCGCCAGTGCGATGGTGCCTGGGGCCTTTGGGAGGCATTTAGGTTTGGATGAGGTGATGAGACAGTCTCTGACTTACAAGAAGGAGACCCAGCTTCTCTCTCTCTCTCTCTGCCATGTGCAGGCCCAGGCAGAAGGCCTTCTACAAGCCAAGAGGAGGCATCTCCCTGGAAACCAAATTTGTTGACACCTTGATCTTGGGCTTCCAGCCTCCAGAACTTTGAGAATTAAGTGGCCGCTATGTAAGCCTTCCGGACAGGGGTGATGTGTTACCGCAGCCTGGGCGAGCTAACACAGGGGGGGTCTGGAGTGGTACCTGCCGCTGGGAACATCATAGCTGCTCAGTAAATATCACTGAGTTTCAAAACACTCAAACTAAGAAAAACATAAAATGTTATTTCAGTTTTCTCAATAAATAGTTTTCAAGACCACTTCTCTCTACTCTTTGATGTTTCTCTCCAGCAAAAATAGCAGCAATGTGGATATTAAAAGTGGGCAGTAGAGAAATCATCCATGAATGCAGGTATAACACAAGTCAGAAGAATGTTTTTAAGTAGGAAAAAAATTATTTTCAGCCTTACAAAATTCAAAGAGGCTTTGCAAGTGCAAACAGACTTCAGCTTGTTCACATTCCTCATGCCCAGAAACTAGGACATTAAAATGCCAAGAACCCTTTCAATATTTAAACCATGTGATAAATGCAAGAGAAAGTCTCAAACGACTAAGATAACTTCTGTGGAGCTGCCAAAGGGCCAGATGCTTCTTAAAAAAAAAAAAAAAAAAAAAAAAATATATATATATATATATATATATATATATATATATATATATATGAACTTGGCTTTGAAAATACCTGGAGCCTCCGTCCCAAACAGGAAGGGCGGGTGGGCTGACACGTGTGTGATGCATGTCCTCCGGGCCTCAGCAAGCATCTTCTGACAGCAACGCCCACCATGTACCAGCAGGCAAGGTGGCTCCTGCAAACCCAGGCTCCGCTGCACAGGAGCACAGGAACCGGGAGGATCCGGTCTGAGCCGGGAGAATAAATCCCATACAATTACACAGGGAGCGTGTGGTGTTGGAAAAGATGCAACGTAGCTTCATTGCACCTGAGACTTTTATTTTTAGAAAATTTGAACACGGATGAAGGGGGGGGGGGGGAAGAGCCATATTAAAAAAGACGTTTCATGTCGCATAATATGGAAAAGTAAAACGTTTTTTGAACCCATACATACAACAAAGAGCAGTTTATTGTTCACTATTGCCACCTATCACACTGTCAACCGGATTCGTACGATCTTTCGCCTTAATTCTGAGCTTTTAAAAGGCCCTGCTCTCGCACACTCATCTTCACACGCTCCTGTACAACCTGCACTGTGATGGGCTTGGAATACTGAATTTAAAGGTTTCTGTGGTTATGGTGGCGATTTTTTGTTTTTATTTTTTAAGAACGCCTAGACTGCATCTCTACATCTGCAGCCCCCTGTGGAGTTCACCCGAGTTTAAATTCGCTGCCGAAATTATTTTTCAGTCTTTAACGCGGGCCGGCCTCCCCAGAGCGTGTGCCCTGGGCTCAGAGCAGGCAGCCGGCCTGAGCATCCTGCTCCAGCCATGAGGTCTCACGGCGCCACTTCCCTCCCGCACGCCCAGGCCAGGGGGAGCACTCAGAGCCAGGGGATGGGGGGGAGCACCCGGAGCCGGGGCGCAGGCTGCCTGGCTGGCTCGCCTTCCTTGCCACCTTATCACTGACTCAGTGAGTGCCTGGAGGATACAGCCTCCATTTCTGCCCTCTCTCCACACCTCGCAGATATGCTCTCATGGAATACAGCTCGTAAACATTCATCTCCCGGCAGTAACGATAGCTATATATCCCTAGAAATTCCACGTGTTGAGTGAAATAGACCTTTCTGACTTCATCTGTCTCTCAGACACAGAGCTGGGGCTAGACAGTACAAAGAGAAAAACCTCCAGGTGAAAATACTGAAATTATTCAGAGCTCCCCTCCCCCTCCGAGTCAGTCTGCATGAGTTATAGAGCGAGGGATCCCAGGGCCTTTTTCCAAGGTATTTCCATTCCCAACACCCAACCCAGGTTCCTCTGCTGACCCGGTGCGGTCGTCAGCAGCTAGCAGTAAGATTCCCTGAGCAATGAGCAGAAGCACACGCCATCTCGTTCTCCCTCTGCGGGCTGGCCTCCTGTGTGCTGGCTTCACTGGCCGGCGGATGCTGAACGTGGCATTTCGTTTAGCTGATCTCTGAGACTGAGTTCAAGGGAAGCTGATATGTTTATATCCCTTCAAAGCTACTCTGCAGGTGTGCCCAGGAGGAAAGCTAAGACAGTGCTGCCCATTCAGGGGCCCCGGCCTCTGTCTGACAGGTCAGACCACCGCGCGAAGCAGTGAAGGCCGATCAGAGCCTTGGGGGGAGGGGGAGGCGGAGGTCGGAGTACAGGATGGCAATCTGCACGGGGAGAACAGCCTCAGCCCAGAGGCTCCTGAGCCCCTGGGGCCTAACCAGCCTTCCCCCCATAAACCTCAGGGCCTGGTCTGAAGGAGCAGAAGGGGGAGGGGTAAGGAACAAGCCATGGCAATGTGGGGAAGAATGGGAGGAGGTGGAGGAACTGGCTCTTTTCTTTAACCAAGCGCCAGAGGAGATGTGAAACCACCTCAGAACAGCAAGCAGCCGATGACCCAGGAGAAGCACAGGACGTGGCCCAGGGACCGCTCCCTCCTCAGGAAGAACAGCCACCGCCATTCAGTCCTCAGGATGTGCCAGGCATTCTGCTAAGAACTGCCTCAAATCTTCCCTTTCAGGGAACCAATAAATATTTACTTTTCTGGGGAATACAAATATATAAATATTATTTCTAATCTCCTCTACAATCCTGCTATGTTGGTGTATGAGTCAGGTTTCTCAGAAGAAACAAAACCAGCAGGATGAGTGTGTGTGTGTGTGTGTGTGTGTGTGTGTGTGTAAGACAGATTTGTTATAAGGAATTGGCTCATGCAATGCTGGAGGCTGAGAATTCTCAGGACCTGCAGCAGGCTGGAGGGGCTCGGAGCCCACAGGGCAGAGCAAATGATGCTGAATTTGGTCTCCCCAGCAAGACTGCGAGCTCCAGAGCCTGGTGGACATTGGGTCTTAGATTTCTTCAAATATCACTGAGGTCCTTCACTGTGTCAGGCTTATTAACAAGGCACAGCTCAGACCCTGTCCTTAAAGCCTTTCCATCCTCTACCTCTAAGATAAACCCCAAACAACCCGAATACAATAAACCGAAAATTTAAAAATAAGAACATAATCCATACCACATGCCCTTGACAATTTCCTTTTAGATTTAGTTAGAGTGATTAAAATCTTGTTGTTTTTTTTTTTTAAAAAAAGTCAAGTCTAAGCTCAAGCCAGTGTTTCTCAGTGCCACATGCTCACGTTCCTCACCCGCCATTAGCGCACCGACGGCATTCTCTGTGCGGAGAGAGCATCGTGTCTTCTGTGACAAATTAAGCTGCAAGCAGTTTGCTCTGCTCTCCGGCTTCTCACTTATATTAATGAGTGCCATAAAGAAAGCCTTTAAACATAGTATTTATTTGCAGCCACAAACGTCCACTCACGTCCTGGATGTTATCGCCGTGGTGCCTGCCTGTTTCCACACCCGCACCCTCGCCGTTCAGGCTGCCGTGTCCTCCGACCGCGGCCGCTGTGCAGCCCTGCGTGTGGCCCGGTGACACAGCAGCGTAGGTCACGTCTGCCCGTCACAGTGGCCTGAGACCATGTCCATGTGGATCGCTCTAAGAACAAACGCATCGCTGTTGTTTACAATGTGAACAGACACAAAGCCGTGACGAATGTCACACGCTATAAATACAGACATCTCCATCGTGCTGCACTTACTCATCTCCAGGTTGAACAAATGTTAATTGCAGAGGATCTGAAAATGAGTCTTGTTAATGTCATTTTTAATTTAGCACGTTCCGGTGTAAATGTTTTCCATCGAGTTAATTTACACCTGTTATCACACGCGTCATTATTAGGCTGCTGGTGGAGCCGCTCTCTGTGCCTCTAAAATTTGCTTAAAATGGCAGAAACAATTACTAATTAGGAGGGCATGTTTACTTTAATTATGTTTATTTCCTACTCTAGTTTTATATGTAATGTATTATGGGAGGGTATGATTTAATTAGTGAAACCCATTTATCACAAGCGATTTCTCAAATAAGCACAGCTTAAAACACAACAGATTCCTTCGGCGTTTCATTCAGTCCTTGGCGACATTTCTGCAGAGGGAGCCTGAATGGAGACCTTTCACTCAGGAAATGAGAGCATTTACCCACTTTTTCCTCCCAATATTTGCAAAAATAAGAATAGTCTCTAAGCTTACCAATAACAAGAGTTCAACTCCGCAGTTCTTAGGGCAAAATTTAAAACTCGGTGTGCAGCCCTGGCTGGCGGCTCAGCTGGCTGGCATCGCCCTGTGCACCAAACGGCGGCGGGTCTGACTCCAAGTCAGGGCACGTGTCCAGGTGGCAGGTTTGATCCCTAGTCAGGGCGTGTACAGGAGGCAACCAATAGGTGTTTCTCTCCCACCTACTCTCTCTCTCCTCCCAACCCCCGACAGTCCTCCTTCCTTTCCCTCTAAAAAAAAAAAAATAATAATAAATTTAAAAACAGAGCTTCAGGTAAGGGTTAAAAAAATATGCTGTACAAAATGTACAGATCTATAAACTCAACATTTTTTAATCTGCACTCAAAATTAACAGCCTGATATTTACACTGACAGATTCCATTTAAAATTTTTAGAAAATTCCTTTTTTTTTTTTTTTTTTAAATAAAAAGAACATGCTAGCATTCCTTCCTGGAGTCGTGTCTCTGGCACCCAAGGTACAATTGACTTGTTTTCCTACAAATCGGAGCACAGTAATCACCAACGATACAGGCACACTTGGGAGAGAGGGGCGTGTGGGTCCAACCCCAGTGATAAAGCAAGTGCTGCAAAAGCAAGTCGTAATCTCTTTGCTGGTGGAGGGCCTGCCTCCAGTTTGGAGAGCACACAGCACCGGGGACGCACTACAGACAGGCACAATAAAAGGAGATGTGCCTGCAACTGAGGCAGGAAAAGACCACCCAACTCCTGGGAGATTGCTGGAGGAGGGGCTGTTCACCTGTCTCCAAAGGAGAAAAGCGTCCTGAGAGCAGCAAAGCCTGGACACAACCTTAAGGGCATGAGCAAACCGAATGCCGCCACCACCAGGACGGACCGCCACCACCGGGACCGACGTGAGCACCCTGAGGCGTGGCCTCAAGAAGGCGCCTCTCCCAAGATCCCATTCTTTCATCTTATGGAACACCGACCATTCGACAGCAACCAGCCTGGACTTTTCAGAGTGGCCAATGTCACAAAGACTTTGAAAAAGCTGAGGGACGATTCTAGATTAAAAAGAGACTAAAGACACATGACAACTAAATGTCTTATGCAATCCTTGATTGGATCCTGGATTAAAAAAAAAAAAAAATCAATACAAGAAAAATGGAGATGGTTGGGGAAATTTGAGTCAGGACTGTATACTATATCACAGTATTATATCAAGGTTAACTTTTCCTCGATGTGTTTTAAGGTAACAGATTAAAAGATAGCTGGAGGCAGAAATGATGAAACCAAAGTTGTCCTACTTTGGGGGCATCATGAGACCAGAGGGTTCTGTGGAAGAAGAACAAACAGTAGCACTGGAGAGAGAGAAAGCAGCAGGCCGAGGAAGGCCCGTCAGGGAGGGTGACTCCGGATAGCAGCCCTGGGCTGATCCACAGCCGCTGAGCGGCTGCTGAGGCTGGACACCAGGCCTCCGGCATCCATGGGGTCGCCCGGAGTCGGAACCCACTCGCCAACAGTAACACGAGGAAAAAGCTGGTTTTCAGGAGAGACGCCGGAAATGGTCAGGAAAGAGTTGTCATGATCTACAACATTCTTTTGAACATTCAGCAAACAGCGAGAGTGTGAAGCAAGTGGAGCAAAATGGTGGATGCATGAGGTAAGGAATGTTTTTCAAGTTCATTAGACACGTCTCCACTTTTCTACAAGCCTGAAATCAAAGGCTGGGAAATATAAGCAGTCCAGTGGGCAGAGCGGCAGGGAGGCCGGGTCAGGCTCACTATGCGTTTCTTACTCACCGACGTCCAGGACGTGTCACTACACTGCCCTGAATGTCAGCGTGTGAGCATGACCACCAACCTGGCAGCACAGCCACTCCCAACGTCCCGAGAAGCACATTCCACTCACCTCAGGTTTCAGCCCCCAGAAGGAGTCCGTCCACACAGCAGCCGAGGCATTCCTCATACAGACCCACGCAGCCCACCAGCCTGGCTGAGAGGGCCATGCCAGGTTTTGTTAGAAAAGATGAATCTACAGTGTGCTTTGTTTAATTTTAAGATACTACTTACAACAAGTCCCATCTCAGTGCACTTTTACAAACACACTTCCTTAACTAAGTAAAGTGAACATTGGTTCTTGTAGGATTTTGCCCAACCAGGAGAAATCCCCAAGAACCAAAAGGGCAGAGTGTTCCCCACTCATCTCACGGCAGCCCCCACGCTACGCCCACTGCCGGCTGGGCACACTCACTAACCCACGGAGCAGGCGGTGCTCACAGCCTCTGCTGGGAGTGAGGACGGGCCTGCGCACCTTATCACCGTGGACGGATGACCAGTGAGGGTCGGCCTCGCCATGGGAAGAGCGCGGCATGCAGGGTCCCTGTCCCCGTCCTCCCTGTCCACACGTAAGAAGTGCACAGCAGGCTCCCTGCGACACCCGGACTGCCACCACGCTCTCCGGAAGCGAGGGCATTCCAGGAATGCTGGGATGTTACGTTTTCATTCAGTTTCTGATTTCTGCTCCCGGTCACTCTGGTAGTACTCTAAATATGGTTATCCTGCTGGTTAAGAGAGACAACAAGCACTTTGTTTAGTTAGCATCTGCCCACTCTCACCCCAGCCCTGCATTTTAACCTGTGGGTTAGACCGGGCCTACCTAAGGAAGTAAACAGATGTTGCTGGAAAGAGCTGGAAACTTCAAACTGAGCCAACGCAATGCCTCTCAGGAAGGGCAGAGGCTGCTGGTAAAACTAGTGACGACTAATGAAAGTCAAGGCGGTGGCCTAGGAAAACGTGGTACTCACCTCCTCCCACAACCACATCAAAATCACAACAAACTACAGAACAACCATCACTCAGAAACGCCTGAAATCTAGCTGAATATAAATCCTACAGCGAAGGAAAAAGGCAGCAGCCACATCAAGACTTGTAGGAGATGCCGAGCAGGCTGGTCCCACACCCACGTGTGATAGACACAAAGCGGGAGAGAGATCTCGGCTGCGGAGGTTCCCTCTGAGGAGTGAGAGGCCCAGCCCCACTCCAGGTCCCCCAGTCCAGGGTCTTGATGCCTGGAAGAGAAGTCCCCATACTTCTGGCTGTGAAAACAAGAGGGGGTTGTGGCTAAGACAGGGACTGCTGGAGTCCCTACCTTCCTCTTGGAGGGCCCATGCATGGAAGCACTAGGACTCACTGCCTCCAAGCTCCAGCTCTGCAACAGCAGCTCCCAAGGAACCTGGGCAGCAGCAAGGAACGGGGTTGTCAGCAATCAGGGCAAGAGCTGCAGGCGCAGCTTTCTCCCAGACAGAACTGCTGGCAGAGCCACTGTTCCTAGCCTGAGCCTCCCCAACAGAGCAGGCAGGTGAGCATATCGGAGTCTCCATCAACCTGGCCTACACTGCTGGCTCCACCCTGTGACTCCCTGAGATCCTGCCCCATCCAACTTGCAGGCCCACCAAAGCTGTTTCCAGTGGCTTCTCCATACTAACAGTCTGTCTTGGCTCATGTTTCAGACTTTCCTAAAATTTTTCAAACAACTAGCATCTGGCCTCAGTGTGCCCCACACTTCTGGCTAAGTGGTCCCAGGCTCAGCACTAGAGGCAACCAGCCCTGGTTAACAGCTTGGCCTCTCCTGGGCACCTCCAAGCCAGCTTAAGTAGTAGCTATCTGCATATTACTTTGTAGCTCAAGCCAGGTGGCCCCATGCAGGACACAGGTGGTGGCTGATATTGGATGGTACCTCTCAGGTGGTCCCAGAGTCATATCCACAAGCAACACACTCAGGGGTAGACTGAGTGGGCCCCAGGACCCTGCTTAGTAAGCCCTGCTCTGTGGGTTGGGCCCCTGCACAACTGATGCTCCATTGTGGTCCTGGTCACAGCCTTAAAGCCAATTAGCATGAAGGTAAATCCCCCCACCCCCACGGATGTGCCAACAACAATCAAAACTCAACTGTAACAGAAGGGTTTACACAACTCTCACAGCACCTGGAGCACCAGCTTAGGTGACTCCGGAGGCTGTGCCACTGAACCTTACAGAATACCCAATACATAAGGCCACTCCATCAAGCTCCACCTAATACACAGAAATCAGCACAATGAGGAGACAAAGAAACATGTCACAAATGAACAAAACTCCAGAAAAAGAACTAAACAAAATGGAGACAAGCAACCCATCAGATGCAAAGGTCAAAACACTGGTTATAAGAATGCTCCATGATCTCAGTGCCAATGTCAACAAAAAGCTAGGAACATAAAACAGAGCTAGGAAAACGGAATAAGGAACCATTCCGAAATGAAGACTTTCTAACTGAAATGAAAAATACATTACAGAGAATCAACAGTGGGATAGATGAAGCAGAGGAGCAAATAATAGATTTGGAAAGTAAGAAAGCAGGAAATACCCAATCAGAACAGGAAAAAAAAAATTAAGAGAGTATAAGGAGCCTCTGGTTACCAACTTTAAGTGTACCAACATTCACATTATGGGGGTTCCAGAAGGAGAAGAGAGAAAGCAAGGAATTAAAAACGCATGTGAAAAAATGACAGAATAGTACCCTAACCTGGTGAAGGAAATGTATAAGTCCAGGAAGCATAAAGAGTCCCAAAAAAGATGAATCCAAAGAGGCCCACACCAAGACACATCATAATTAAAATAAAAAGCTTAAAAACAAAGAGAGAACCTCAAAAGCATCAAGAGAAAAGCAGTTCATTATCTACACGGAGCTCTCATAAGACTGTCAGCTGATTTCTCAACAGAAACTTTGCAGGCCAGAAGGGATTGGCAAGAAATACTCAAAGTTATGAAAAGCAAGGATCTTCAACCAAGATTACTGTACTCAGCAAAACTATCGTTTAGAATTGATGGTCAAATAGAGAGCTTCACAGGCAAGAAAAAGCACCACTAAGCCACTATTACATGAAATGTTAACGGGTATTCTTTAGGATGGGAGGAGGGTGCGGAGGATGGGTGAAGAAACGTTAAGGGATTAAGAAGTACTAGTTGGTACTTACAGAATAGTCACAAAGATGTAAAGTACAGCATAAGGAATACGGTGAATAATATTATAGTAACAATGTATGGTGTCAGATGGGTATTAGATTTATTGGAATGATAACTTAGTAAATTATATGTCTAATTACTGGATTGTACACCTGAAACTAACATAATATTGTATGTCAACTATAATTTAAAAACAAAAAATTATTCAAAGTAAACAAAAACAAAAAAGTGTAGTTAAGAGCTAGTATAAGACCAAGGTGATCCGTGGATAATTCAGCTCAGCCGCTTTAACAGCAGTCTTCCCACAGACTGCACCTGCATGTTCTGAAACGGAAAAGGGATCTTCTATCTCCAGAAAAGGGAAGAATGAGGATGAGGCAACGCTTATTGGGAGAAACAAGAGAAGCCAATACTGAACCTGCTGTGCCACCCTCCACCATGCTGTACCACGCTGTAAAAAGTTAAAAGGAAAAAATTAATATGGCTCATCTTTCTTATCTGCCATTTATAGAGAGTTTAAATGAAAATCTGGGGAGCTGTCCAGGAGTATCTGGATTGGGGTGTGTGTGTGTGTGTGTGTGTGTGTGTGTGTACCTCTGAGTTTATGGTTGTACAACACACACTGTATCTGTATTTCAAGAAGGAGAGGTTGCTGAAGCGGGATACATTTCAGCAAAATGTAACCTTCGCCTTAGAAACCAGGAGCCAAAGTAATTAGATTACAATCTTCCCAACACTGTGGGAGAGATTCGATCAATTAGAACCAAGATCAGTTACATTATTTGGTTTTCCTAAGTAATGGACCCTTAAATACAATCAATACTTCTCCAGGCTATGAGTTCTCAAGACCTGAGATACATTTAACAAAAAACACAAATGGATTTTCAAAGGCCCTGGGATGTCCAATCACAGAAGGGACTGGAGTGGGGGCAGCAGAGAACAGACTTGAGTGTGCTATTGTCCTGTAGGTTTGGTTGTTCACATATGAATTAAATTTCTTTTATCAAAGAGCCTTAATCTAGGAATAAGCAGCCATATCACTCGGTTTCTTTTTAAAGTTTCAGTATTAAAACTAATTTGATAGGGAACAGAATAAAATGGAGGTTTCTATTTATGTTTTAAGAAATTGACAAAACTTAAATTGTAAAGTTATGAAGAAAAATGGCAGAAGTTGCTCCAAACCAGCTAACTCCTCCCAGCCCTCCCTTCCAAGAGTGAATTTGGGGAAAGGCATCGAGGGCGCACTGCCCAGTCTGTTGGGCGGATGCCCAGAGCTGCCTTCCAGGACTATTCTTGCTTAGAATGGGTCTACAAGAGCCCTATGTTAACACCAAATTCTCTGGCTGCCTCCCCACCGGGCCCCACCCTACTCCGAGGGCAGGAGCTGGGTTTAGAGATTGGCATTCAACTTGGAGGGTCTATTTCCCAAGTTAAACAGATTAGTGCTTAATGATAATGTATTTATAAATCGAGACAAAACAATCATCCTCGGTGCTCCAAGTCCACTCACTGCTGCCCTATTAGGTCTCCGGGAGGGGCAGGCGGGCGAGCGCCTGGGACTCCCTCCGGCAGCTCTCCGGGCACCTGCCTCACACGCCGCTCCTCAGTGATGTTTAACACACTCGTGATAATTAGAACGTGAAGCAACTAATTCCCGACTTCCCCAGAGCCAGGCCTCTGCTGGAGTGCGAGGGAATGTGGGGAGAGGGGGAGCGGGAAGGAGGAAATTTGCACTGAGAGCCTCTTCTGCGCGGGTTTTTGAGTTTCTGCGTAATGAAGAGACGCCGAGGTAGTCTCACACACCAGGTAATCAAACAGGATTGGTGTTACCTTCACACCAATTACCTTCCTCTTGGCAGCGGGGGAAAATTAGGTCGTATTCAAAAGTCAGCCTATTGACTTTATTTATACAACACTGATGTGTGGTTGGGTGCCAGCACGCTAGCATCCACTCATTTCAAATCCTGCTGTTTAAGGGTAACTGAGGGCTGACTCTGCAAGCATCACGTTAGAAACTGTACCGTTCAAATCATTTCCTTCCACGTGAAGAAGACGCATCGGGGGCTCAGTTTTCCCATCTGTGGAGTGGGGAGAACACTGTGCAAGGTCACTGGCGTTTCGGCTAGGAAAAGGCAGGGATGTGAAGCACCCAAACAGCCTCTGACACAGGGCAGGTGCTCGGCCTGCTATGATGGCTGCCAGGAGCAGTTTCCTGGAGGAAGAGCTTCCCTTTGAGTGTCCTGCATCTTTCTGACCAAATCATCTTCTGGTTCCAGAAAAGGAGGCCATATGCCAGGAACACTGGGAACAACTTCCCCTGCGGACTGTCCGATGCGACCTTCGCTCCCCTGGTGACACACGCCGGCGTGAGTCTGTCTGAGGACCCCTCTCCCTCGCTCTCTCGCCCTCTCGCCAGCATGAAAGGATTAACTAGCATTTGGCGCTCCTTGAAGAGGCACGAAGAGTTTGTGTAGAAAATCCAAGTGCATAAGCTTAGGGCTGTCACCTGGGTGTACGCTGGCCCTCTGTGTCCCGGTGAGGGATCGGCTCCTCAGAACCTCGTGCTCCCCTTCCGGGGGCTGCAGCTCTTGGTCCCAGGTAAGGTTTCTCCTTCCCAGGCGTCACTTCATCCCTTTCATTTCGCCGAGCCCATCTCACCCGGGAACGGGAAGGACTCCTCCGGCCATTAGCACACTCTCTGAGGGCACCAGGTGGTGGGTTTAGGAGCCCCGAACCCCAGAGCTACCTGGGCAATGGGGCACACTGGGCAATTCAAGACTCTTTCCTCATCTACAGAGTGAGGAAGTTGGGTTAGATGGCCACAGTAATGGCTAGTTTTATGTCAACCTGACGAGGCCACAGGGTGTCCAGATATCTGGACAAACATTATGCTGCGTGTCTGTGCGGGTGTTTCTGTGCCGGGGTGACATGGACCAGTGGCCTGAATAAAGTGCATACTCCCCAGGGTGGGTCGGCCTCACCAACCGGAGGAAGGCCTGAACAGCACAGAAAGGCTGACTTCCCCCTCTGCCCAGCTGCCTTCGGACGGGACATGAGCTAGGACATTCCAGGGCCCTCGGACTTGAACTGAAGCGGGGACTCTTCCTGGAATGAGCCTACAGGCCTTGAAACTGGTGCTTTCACCACCGGCTGTCCTCGCTCACAGGCCTTAGGACGCACACTAGCACTTCCATCACTGGCTCTTCTGCCTCTCGTTTGCCTACTGACCCTGCAGATCTGGGGACTTTTTGGCCTCAGTATCACATGCACTAATTCCTTACAATAAATCTCTTCATATAAATGCCATGCACACATATCCAATTGGTTCTGTTTCTCTAGAAAACCTGATAATATAATTGCCAAAGATAATTCTCAACTCTACTGCTGCCAAACGGTCATCTAATCTGCGGCTTGAACACCTCCCTGCCTTCCAGGCAGCTCATCTTGCTTTAAAGAGGGTGGGACTTGGCAGGTCCCACGTTGGGGGAGAATCCAAAGCCCCACCAGCACCCTCTCAGCAGTAGGGAGCTTCAGTCTAACACCTGGGCAGAGGAGAGTGCAACTTTCATCTCTGGGGCTCCTAATCATGTAATGTGGGAGCCTGGGCCTGCCGGGAGTCAGTTTTGTTTCATTCTGGTTTCCTGGTTATGTTATAATGTTGGCCGATCCCGGGTCTGCTCATGTGCACATGAATAACCATGAAGTGAATCACCACTCAGCACTTCTGCCGAGGACATTTAGGACATAAGTGCAGGCCTTCGCCTTTGTTACCAAAACCAACAGAAATGTGGCGATTTTTATCCTGTCGCCTAGGGGACCGTCTCCTCCTCTCACCTGTCTCATCCTGGGGTTGGCCAATAAATCACCATCTCCAGGAGGAACATGGGGTGGGCCCTCCTGCTGCCGCAGCACTCCCGTCACCTTCCGGCCAGTGGTCTCAGCCCTGACTGCACAGAACAGTCACTGCGAATCTTTTTTTTTTTTTTTTTTTTTTTAATGTCAGGCTCAACCTCAGAGATTTGTATGCAGCTGGTGAGAGGCGGGTAAGGGGAAGCTAGGACATGAATAAGAACTTCTTAGGTGATTCTAATACGTAGCAGGTCTAAAAACCAGTGTTCTCTCTAGACCAGGGGTCAGCAAACGTTTTCTGTAAAGGAGCCAAATGGCAAATATTTTAGGTCGTGTGGGCCATAGGGTCTCTGTCACAACTGCTATTTTTTCATTGTAGCATAAAAGCAGCCATAGGTAATGTGTAAATGAATGGCTTGACTGTTCCAATAAAACTTTATTTACACAAACAAGAGGCTGGCCATATTTGGCTCATAGGCCATGGTTGGTCAGTTAACCCATTCATTACCCAGTTTTAAAATGGTTTGCTGCCTCAAATATCATCCCAAAGAACCGCATGATCACCAGCTCACATTTCTCCATCTTGCCATTCTCAAACGGCATATTGAAATCAATATTCACTCTCTAGCTGACATTCCCTTCCTATGTCACACTGATGTTCCCATCCAAACAGGAACAGCCCTGTCCTCGGAGAGTCCTTTCTGTCTCCCAGTAATCACTGCTGCCTTTTTATATGTTCACAAACATCTGTTTAAAATTGCTTCTGGAATTTCATCAGAAAATGACTTAAGCTCACCCATCTGCAGCTTCTAAACTATGCTTCTCCCTCTGGAGAACCGGGACACGTTCCCTGAAATCATTTACAATCTTCTGGCATCCTGGTCTCTTGGTTCTCAAACATTATCTAAAGTGCTCCACGTCCCATCGGCAAGCTCGCTCTGTGCCCGGGGGGACCCAAATGCACTTTCAGCAGCTCATTATCTCTTCTGTCTTGAGTTTTAATTTTTCCTAAGCATGTTTATTCTACCCTTTCCAATTTTAAGACTCTATTTCCTGATAAATATGATACGGTCACAATGGGAGCCAAGCAGGTCTGTGTTCGCCACATCCCCTGTTTACACTGCGCCATCTGTTCTAAAGAAGGCCAGGTCTTCTTTATTTCTTTTGGCTCCACGGAGAAATGCTTTAAAATCCTACATACAGGTGACCATATGTTTCGGTTTGCCTGGAAGAGCCTGGTATATGTCTTTTGCCTGAAGTCAGTGCTCACTGACTTCTTCACGCTGATAAGTATCGTCTGAACAGCTGGCCCCAGGGGAAAAGCTGAGTTCATGGGGGCAGACAGCACTTCCTAGACGGGATGGGTTTCCAGGTCTGTCATACACTCGAGAGAAAAAGAAAATCATCTCTGCTAAGTCTCTAGCTACACTGGATTCATTTCCCGGCTCTGCCATTTCCTGGCTGTGTGACCTCAGGATAAGTTATTCAACCTTTTTGATGTCTGACTCCGCCCTATCGAATCTCTTTACCTCTTAAATGGATAAACACATGATCAGAGCACTTGGCCCAGCACACATTACCTAGCAAATGCTCAATAAATGATACCTAATATCACTATTAGTATTAGTGCCAATGCTATTCATTCCCCCGGCCCTCTCCACAGCATCACAACATTTGTTACTCTATTCTGTTGTGTAGTTTGTCCTTCCTTTTCTGTTGGTCATGTTCTTTTTCTCACCAATCTCTCCCTGCTAATTCAAACTCAACTGCACCTCTGCATCGTTTGTAAAGCCTCTCTCGTGTTGTTGAAGAAATCCGTCTTCACCAGAAAGCTGGACTCCTCACAGGGGCTGCTCCTCTCACAGAGAAGCCACCTGCGTAATCCGTGAGCTGCTCTGGCAGGAATGCAAACTTCCGCCCCATGACTCCCCCGGCATCTCCGTTTCCTGATCAAGATAAACTGCTATCCGCTCCGGATCCCTTGGGAACACACCCTGAACCTGGGAGATCCCAATTCTCAAATAGCTAGAGTAAATCACACCAGCTATAAAATAATAACGGCATTAACTTTCTGAGAATAAGGCTGACCCGCGGCATATTCAAATAGTGCATTAGAAAAAGGATCACACAGGAAAAATGAGTGATAGCTAGAGTTCCAATATCAACTACAAAATAGCAACCATTACTTATTCAGTGACTACTACATGCCAAGAAATGATATACGAGGCATATTATAAATGTTACCTCAGCTCGCTATTCAACTCAGCCGCCCTGCTGGAAATGGAGCCTCAGAGCCTCAGTCACCCAGTTGCAAACTGGTAATGGCAGGCACAGCAGCCACCCAGGCCTGCGCCCACAGTGCGTGCTCCTTCAGACACACCACGCTATGTCTTCTGAAGACATACAAGACATTTTTAGACACAGTTGAAAAAATAAAAGGCCTCCATAAAAAAAGCAAGATGGTGAGATTTTTAGAGAAATATATACTTCTGATTAAGTGAATAGCCGACCTTTAAGCAGTAATTTTGGATGATGAAAGCCAGATACCCAAGGCTGTTTTTTTCATATACAAGAGCCATCATACACACAAAGCTAGCCGCGTGAAGCAGGTGACTATAGTGAAGCATACAGCCAGCAAATTCAATGAAGGTACCATTTTGATACATACTGCCCAGAGAGAAAGTGAATAAACAGGAAGTGGCCCAAAGCTGGTCTATATATTCAATGGATCACTTACTACTCAGCAACAAAAAGGAATGGGGCAGTGGTATGTGCTACAGCAGCACATGTGTTATACTAAGGAAAATAAGGCAGACACCAGAGGCCGCATGTGATTCCATTTATATGAAAGGTTCAGACGCAGGAAAAGCTACAGAGACAGGAAGTAGATCTGTGGTTTGCCAGGGCTGGGGGTCGGGGGATGGGGGGATGATAGCTAAAGGGCACAGGGTTTCTCTGGAGGGCCGGGAAGATGTTTCAAAACTGACTGAGGTGAAGGTTGAATAGTCTGTGACACCCTGTATACTTCATATGGACGGATTGTACAGTGTGTGAATTATATCTCAAATACCTGTTTATTTTAAAAAGAAAATTGCATGTCCTCATTTCTAATCCAAAGCAAGTTTAGAAAGTGATAATGAGAAAAAGGGGGGCTATTTGATCCTGAGGCCACACCAATGCTCCCATCTGGCTGAAGCGTCAGCCAAGAGGCCAGATGTCAACCCAGGACCTGGCACCGGCGCCTCGCCAGAGCCTTTGGAAGAGGACAGAAAGCTCATCGGGCACGGAACAGCGGCGTCCACAGAACAAGCTGTGGGACCCCAGCCAGACGATGAATTTCTTTAAGATCCTAAATAAACGACCTTCTATAAAACCACAGACACAAAACACACATGTCTACACGTATGAATCCGATCCCATCATTAGCATTAGAGAGCATCCTAAGGGTCTAGGATACACAAGTGGCAATGTTATTACTTAACAACGTGGGAAACACACTCTATGTCCTTGTTCATTTCACGCTGGCCTCTGCGAACAAATAGTTTTCTATCATTCTGCCTTGCATGGGGTTACCCACCAACTTGACCCTTACAGTCATGTGAACAGGTAGTAAAGGCGTTGGGGAAATCAAGGGAACAGCCTGGCTCTAACACAGGATGTGGTAGGTGCCAGGTGAGCTTTGTGTGTGTTGTATCTTGAACAGAATTTTGCATTTGCCATAAAGCCCTCACAGCCACCCACCATGGGACAGGAATTTTGCAGGTGGAACACTGACACACAGGAATGCTGCCTTGCCTAAGGTCACAGAGCTAAGAGCAATGAAACTGGGCGTTAGGCCCAGTCAGTTTGGCTCCAAGGCTATGTCCTTAACCACTGTGCTAACAGCTGCCTCCTGCACTGTGTACCTACCTGTCCACCAGACACTCTCCCCGCTTCGAGAAGATAGTCAAAGGTATTTTGAAATGCAGATAACAGCTCATATACGTTTCTCAGCACTATTTTAAAAAATTATTAAAATATCTATTCTATTTTAATTATCTTTATTTTAATTTTTTTATTAAAATAAACTTTTTATTTTACAACTAGCGGCCCAGTGCACAAATTCATGCACAGGTGGGGTCCCTCTGGGTGACCTGCAAGGCTCGGGCTGAAACCCACAGTCCAATGCCGCCTGCAGCTCCTACCTGCTGCTCCCTGTCATCTCGCCCCCCCAGTGCCTGCTGCAGGCTCGCACCCAATCGGTCCTGATCAGGAGAGGCTCGTGCTGTTGCAGCACTTGCCAATGATAAGCCCTGTGTCTGGCACCCTCCCAAGGAGAATGGCCTGCGGAATCAGGCTGAAACCGGCTCTCTGACATCCCCCAAGGGGTCCCGGATTGCAAGAGAGCACAGGCCAGGCTGAAGGACCCCACCGGTGCACGATCAGGTCGGGGAGAGACTCCAGAGCATGTCCGGCCCATCTCACTCAGTCCCGATTCACCAGACCCCAGCAGCAAGCTAACCTACCAGTCGGAGTATCTGTCCCCTGATGGTCAGTGCACATCACAGTGACTGGTTGACTGTCTGCCCCCTGGTGGTCAGTGCACGTCATAGCGAATGGTTGAGCAGCCTTACCATATCATTAGCATATTATTATACACTTAGATTGGTTGTTTGGTTGTTCTGCCATTCGGACTATTTACATATAACCTTTTCAGACGTACAGAAAAGTTGCAAAGACGGTGCAGAGAATCCCCGTATATCGCATCACCCAATCTGTCCTACTATTAGCATCTTACCTCCGTCATGACTAAGGAACCAACACTAGTAACTACTATATACTAAAGGCCACACTGTATGTGGATTTCACACCTTTTTTGTCCTTTTTCTTTTCCAAGGTCCCACCCCACTACAGGTCATAGCAATGGCTCCTTGGCTTCCTCTCATGTGGGACAGTTTTCTCGCTTTCTTTATTTTGATGACCTTGACCGTTTTGAGAACAACTAGCCAGGCATTTTGCATAGTATCTCTCAGTTTGGGTTTTACTGCTCTTTTGTTTTTCTCATGAAACTGAGATTTCTGAGAAGACCAGAGAGGTGCGGTGCCGTTCTCATCATCCACCTCATCAAAGGCACAACCTGTGCGTGACTTGCTCTGTGGGTGCTCACCCTGCCCAGCGGCTGAGTGTCCGCGGCTTCTCTGTACCCCTGCTCCCGGCCGCCTTCCGCCCTGTGGAGGGAAGTCACGGTGCAGCCCAGGCCCTACCAATGGGGGGTTGAGCTCCATTTCGGGGGGAGGGGGGTGGTAGCTTACATAAACACTCTGATTTTTAATGGAGTTAACGTGCCATGGCATTTTAAAAAAATAAAGCATGCCCGATGAGAGTGTGCTTACTGCCCAGCCCCATGCACAGGGCCTGTGGTGGTTCTGAGGGCTCACTACCCGTCACTCTTATGTACCAGAAGCACAGCAGGTAAGATACACTCTCTGCAAGGTAATGAAAAAGTGAATCAACTGGTTCTCAAAACAGAAACCTATTCTTTTCTAGAAGCTCTGTAACACACGGCGGGTCAGAGAAGGAGGAGACGGCCCTGTGGACAGAGGAGGTGGCACACGCGGTCTGTTCGCAGGGACAGATGTCACATTGGGAGTTCTGAATGAGCCACGAAATCCACCACAGATAGAAAATCCCAAGATGAGCTGTCAGGCTTTTAAAGGGACTTTTCAAAATTAATGTGTCATAAATGACTTGGTGACTCTTTATAACCTTCATCCACTCCAAGTGGGAAAAAGGGTCAGGAGAGCACTGTGTACTTCTTGGAGGAGAAGAGCCGTGTTTTCATGGCCGCCAACGGGCTGGGTGCCTGTGCTCAGCGGCAGTCAGGGAGACAGGCTCCGAGGGAGGGAAGCACAGCCCTCTCCACGGTCTCCTTGGGATCTGGGAGCACCCTCAACCGGCAGCCGCCGCACCGGAGAGGGCCTTCCCCCCCCCCCCCTCCAAGGGGAACAAAGGTAACTCAGTCTGGAGCTGGTTTAGACTTTATGGTGGGGATGCGGCCAGAGCTCCTCTGGGGAGTAAGGTGCCCCCGGGCGGGAGAGAGCAGAGCTCTGTGAAGCAGAAGCCTGGGAGCCGCTGACTCAGGAGCCGCCCTCAGGGCGCTGCCCTCTAGGGCCCCGCACAGGAAGCCGCTGTGAGCCAGAGTGGGCTCCAGAAGCGTGGGGTCCACGAGAGAACATGCAGATCCTGAATAAAAAACAATTATGATTATTTTGCTGGGCTCGGAGAAAGCAAGAAAAATCACCAAGGAGCACAAAAGAAAAACCAAGCAAACAAAAGAACCCTGGGCAATAGGCCCCAACTCAGGGAGGGTCCAATGAGAGAGCTGCTTTCTTTCTTTCTTTCTTTCTTTCTTTCTTTCTTTCTTTCTTTCTTTGATAAAACCGTCAATTTGGCTTTAATTATGTTTATATTTTTGTATTTTGTCGACTATTTTTACATTGAATACGTATTGTGGCAAAATAATGTGATATATTTGAGTATCTGTTGACATATATTGTTGTAGAATAATGCCATTTAGACCATTTCATTATGTTAAACATAGCTAAATGGCAAAGTGCTGCTTTCAGTGTGGGCTGTGGTCGGGGGAGAGGACACTAAAACCCCTGGTTACACTGGGGCTCCTACATGGGGGGAATGGTGTCAGGGCAGCAGCACCCCATGATCACCCATAAGACAAAGCAAGTACTCCCCTAGAAAAGCATCCCTGATTTAGGACCCAAGGCTTTTCCTACCAATCCAGATAAATAGGAGCTGGAAATCAAGACTGCCTCCATACACACAAAGCAAAACACCATGTGTGAGCCAGAGGAAACAACAAATAACAGATTTGGATTCCCATGGACTTCAACTGTTTCAGCTGCCAGATACAAAGCATAAAATAACCACATTCCTATGATGTCAAAGACGCAGAAGATGGAATAGAAAAATGAGCAAGCGACGAGTGACGGTCAGAAAGCGCCGTCAGTTTTCGTGTGACACAGTGAGTGCAGAGGGGAAGGTGTCCCTTTATGTTGTGTACTTGGCCACAATTTTTAAAACGACCAGCCAGTTGAAGAAGAACCAAATAAGACACTTTTTTAAAACTTTAGTCATTAACATAGAGAATCCACTATCAAGATTATATTAGTCACAGCTAAAAAGAAAATTAATAAGCTGGAAGGAAGAACTGAAGAAATCACCTAAAAGGCAATCAATACAAGAGAGACAAGGAGGTGAAGAACAGAGATGTTAACCCATATGGAGAACACAGTGAGGAGGTCTAACCTAAGTCTAATTGCAGTCCTAGAAAAAAAAAAAAAATAGGAAGGGCGTTTAGAGGAAATTTGAGGAGATAATATATCTCCTGAGACTTTTCCAGAGGTGGTGAGACATGAGTCCATTACTAATCAGGGTAAATAACAAGAAACCCATCCCAAGCTGCTGAAGAAACCAAGAATTTCTCTCACCACTGCTTTCCCACGGCCAGGAATCAGCGTGGTCTGTGTGAACCAAACATATCACAACGCAGAGGCAATTTCCACACCGACACCCGCGCCCCTCCCTTCCTAACGTTCCAGTGCTAGTGTGAGCCTCGTGAAAGCACCTCCACTGCTTTTATAAATCCTGCGGATGCACTATGATTAGATGCTCCCGTACCCAGCAGCGAGCCAGGGGAGAGGATGAGAGGATGAATAATTCCCCAGGGAAGGAAAAGCCCCTTTTCAGCTGCTTTAAGTCTTGCCGATAATGTGCACACAGAATTTTGCATTTGCCATAAAGCCCTTCAATTAGTTTATAGACAAGTTAACCTTCTAACTCCCAGCAAATATAATTCATGCACTTTTTATACCATGCAGCATCCTGCTAGCTATTATCCATCATTTACAAGTGTTATTTGTCTATAAAAATGACACTAAATTTTTGAAAAATGACACTGCTCTGCCTGCTTCTGGCTGTGTTTTAACAAATGGTACCACTGCAAAAGGCTCTAAGTCATATAAGAAGCAATTAGTCAAAGAAGCAATAAATATTTTTTAAAAGGATATAAATGATTGCTTGTCCAGATAGCCAAATGTCTAAAGGCTGATACACAATAAAACAAGGGTTAACATAAAAGAGTTCACTTCATTATTTATGGTTAATAAAGTTAATCAAATTCAGTGCTTCTTACTCCTGCACACATTAAACAGAAACACGAATGTGATATGCATATTTTATGGGAAACAGCCTGAAAGATTATTATCTCTAAAAGGAAATCCAGCAAAGAAAGAGATGCATAAAAAGTTGCTGCTATCCTGTTACAACATAAACTGTTTTGCTTAAAACACAAACATTTTAATTAAAACTGTTAAGCTAAATAATATTTTCCACAACTGACAACCATGACTTAAACATGAATTCCAGGATTAATATTACAATGAATTATTGAAGAGAGAAAAACATATAGTCAGAGCCTTTCAATTTTCTTTTTTCTTTTTCCTTTATTTTTTTCTTTCTGCAATGTTATCCACCTATCCTAGAGCAATACTTTTCTTCAGGTCTAAAGTCTATTCTCAAAAGATATATTTGTATCTTCTTAAACAAAATGAGATAAGCATAAGCTCATCAATCAGCAATTTCTAAATGCATTATCTTCAAGTGGCCTGGACTTTTAAGTCACTTATCTGTTTAAAAGTAAAGGATTTTCCAAGAAAAGGAAATACAAAATTAACTTCATTTCGTAAGTTCTCCAATCATGCCAGCAGACAGCTGACCTGTTACAGCACACACTTACAAATCGGTGATATGCACCGTTAAATGAGGACTGAGACGGCCATTAGGTGGTAGTGAAACCCCCCACCAGAAACACATTTTAGTCAATGTTGCCAAGCAGCCATTCAATATATATATTTTTAAACCCACCTCCAGATATTTTGGAGGGCAGTGACTTTTGAGGGGAAAAAAGTAGAAAATCTACACAATTCATCTGACAAGTAAGCCAGCAAGCAAGCAATAAATTGTAGATTTCTTTTTTTTTTTTTTTTAAGTTGAATTCTAAAACTTCCATGTCATTACACAATAAAATAGTACTGAATCAAACTGAGGACAGGCTATTTGGGGGAGAGGGGTGGTACCCAAATATCTACAGGTATGCAGTGATGAATGAGCCAGCAGCAAGAAAAGACACCGGAAGTGAGCTTTGGGAGTTTTCCATACCCTCTCCTGTTCCATGACTCTAGAGCAGTGTTTCCCAACCTTCTCGCATGATGAGAATCACCTGGTGGAGTTGTTAAAACACAGATTCCTGAATCCCAACTAAGAAGTGCTAAACTAGAATTTTTGGGAACATATAGGTAAAATTGTATACTTAACTAGTGCTCTAAGACAGATTTTATATACAGAGCACTAAGTTAGGTATGCAATTTTACCTATATGTTCTCAAAAATTCTAGTTTAGCACTTCTTAGTTGGGATTCAGGAATCTGTGTTTTAACAACTCCACCAGGTGATTCTCATCATGAGAGAAGTTTGGGAAACACTGCTCTAGAGTAAGGGCCAAAATGCCACTTCTAATCTGATTTCCCATTTCTTAGATGTGTTTTATTAACTCCTCTTTTATTGCCAATTAAATATTCTAATTGGCACATGGTAGACATACAGCTTTAGTGTAATGTGTTTGTAACGGTCTGGAGTGTGATGGTGCTGGCAGGCCCGGGGAGGTCCCTCTGACTTCTCCACCGATAATGACCGCATGGCAACACACCGGAGCAGTGAGCGCATCACCACGTTGGTGACCTCACAGGGCGAGGACGCCTCTCCCGCTCCCTCGCACCGCGTGGGAGGAATGAGGTCTCTCTCTCCGGGCCCCAAGAGAACCCCGCGGTGTTTACCATCTCCGAAGGACCGTGGACGTCCACAGCACTTCCCGCGCTCTGGTTCACTAGCCCCCACGCATCCCTGCAGGGAACGCTGTAGGAAACCCTGTGCAGTCCTGACACTTTACCAGGGAACGGAGGCAGATGTTGAGAAAACTTGACAATGGTCTGAGAGCTCCCACAGATGGAACCTGGAGGAGGTGTTTTTATTCACATCTTCAGCTCCAGTGGTGTGTATGCCCTGAAGGAAATGCTGCTCAGGACCATGGGCAACTAACTACACTTCGTCCACTTGTATCTTCACCTGAACCATCTAACCATAACGACTTCCTCTCAGCCAGTCAGCTGGGAGGTCTGTCCATGCTTCCACTTGCTAACAACAGGTGGTGTTCAAAAGGCCGGGCAGGGAACTGCGCCCCCCACAGGAGGGGTGAGAAGCGGACTTCTCCCAGGCCCCCTGCGTCCCGGGAGCGCCTCTCCATCTGCTTCCTTCTGCGAGCACGTGGGACCGGCCCACGGGTGCAAGGGGCGGACACGGCCTCTCCACACCATCTGACACTCAGAGCGCTGTTTCCGGGGCATCAGTCTGATCCCCCAAGGGTCAGAATTTTCCAGTAAATATTTCTGATAACTCCATCCTGTCTAAACTAACAATAGCAGCAAAATTAAAAATGAAACAGCAAGCTAGAAAAAGAGACTAAATTCCACTGGTAAGCCAACGGTGGCATCAGTAACAGTAATTAAATATTCACAATAGTGTAACTGCTGTTTTATGGAGCCCATTTTTCTGGACCTCTCAAGACTCCAGGCAGCCTATGTTTTAGCAACCTTTCCTCCACAAGGAAGGGAAAGGGACCCATTATCCCTGTGCCACAAAAGAGCCTTGGCCCAGAAAATTAAGAGACTTGTGAGAAGGTAGAGACATGAATTCAGGTCTCCAAACTCTCTGCTAACTAAATAACAGCCCAGACGAGTCATAGAAAAGTCAACACAAACAGAGTGTCAGCTGTTATTTACACTGCCTACAATAAATGTTTGTTCCAGGAAAAAACAAAACAGTTCAAACAAGATGGGAAATAGTTTAAACACAAAGGGTTCCATAGGAGGGAATGTGTTTGCCTTTGCTGGCGGAGGAGCTGGCCGCGAACAGCCGTGGGCTGCGGACCCAGGGCCGGCGGGGCCTGAGCACGCTCACTCCTCTCCCCGCACCCGGGCGCCCAGCTTTGGCCCGGAATGTGACTGATCTGCCACAAGCGAACTTCAGATCTGTGTTATAAACAATGACCAATGTCCTCGTTCTGATACAGGGCTAGGAACAAAGAAGGAGAAAGGTAACTGGGATCTAGGAGGCCGCACAGTGACAGAACCTGAGAGAGGCTGGAGGTCTGTGCTGGGCCGTTGTGTGGGTGACACCACGAGGTTTGTGTGGGCGGCAGCGGTGTTTCCTTACCGAGGGGATTCGAACCTGGCACCTGGCACAATTCGCCTGGAGTAGGAAGGCCGCTGTGGGGAAAAGCTGGTTCTTTGAATATCCCAAAGACTGTCCAGCAAAAGAAGGGCTGGATTTGCTCTGAATAGCGCCAGAGGGTAAGACTAGGGAGTGGCAGGCAGGAATACGCGGCCCAGGGTAGAAAAGAACTTGCTAATAATCAGAACTGCTCAGCAGGCCGGGCTGCGTGGGGACACAGAGCCTCACCTCCTCTCCCCTCCCCTACTCTCGGCCTCCAGCAGGAAGGGGCTCGGGTGCCCACCTGCCAGGAGGCTGAGAGGGCAGCCAGCACTGGGAAGGTGTGGGGCAGACAAAGCCAGGCTTTGTCTCAGGCTAGAACTCCGCGGCGCTTTTCTGCGGAGGCCTCCATGACGGGACTGCCACGGCCTCACCGCTGACCCGGGTGGGCTTCCCAAGCGTGGCCGCCCAGCCTGGGTAATCAGCTGGGGAAGGGACTTAACCATAAAGCACGCAGACCCATATTCTAAAACTCCTAAATCCCACCCTCCGGAGCGGGCCTGAGAATCTGTGTTTAAAAAGCTCCCACCTGACTTTCTGGCAGACCAATCTGGAACCACGGGTAAGTTCCTCTGCGCGTAGGTCTTCATTTGTAAAATAGAATTAATGATAGTTTTCCCTTAATGAATCATACAGATAAAACTATATAACAAATGTAAAATACTTAGTATGGTGCCTATTTTAATTAAACACACCTTTAAAATGTGTTTTTGTACTACGTGACCAAGCTTGAGAGCCTTCATTGATTAAAAATGAGGACAGTCAGGCCCTGGCTGGTGTTTCTCAGTGGTTAGAGCACATGTGTCAAACACAAGGCCCGCGGGCCAAATCCAGCCCGCCAGGCCTTGCAATGTTGCCCGCACCGCGCTGTCATCACTGCACTCTGCTGTCAGTTTATGACATTGTCAGTTTATGACTGTTCAGTAAACCATTCGGCCCGCGATTTAGGCTGGATTTTAGATTTTGGCCCCTTCTCTGATTGAGTTCGACACCCCTAGGTTAGAGCATCAGCCCGAGCCCCGAAGAGTCTTGGGTTCTATCCCCAGTCAGGAGCGCATACGTGGGTTGCAGGTTCAGGAGCCAACCACTGAATGAGTATCTCTCTCTCTCTCATCTCTCTCTCACGCCCTCTCTCTCTTTCCCTCCTTTTCTCCCTCCCTCCCTTCTACTCTCTAAAAATCAGTGGGAAAAATACTCTTGGGTGAGGATTGATAAACAAAAAGATGAGCACAGTCTAGCTTATGTCAACTTCATACTTGGCCATTTCCTATTTTCTTATCTGATGTCCTTCAGGCAACAACGAAAATCTGATGCAATGCAATCTGAATAAAATGCCTTACCTGTGTGCACATTACCTTATAGTTAACTTAACACAGAGTTGCATTTAAAAGTTGAATGTAGTACAGTAGAAGTATGTGAAGTTTGGTTGCCTTGCAACAGTTAGAAGCTGAAGATGTAAATTCTCTACAAATAATGAGTTTAAAACTGCTGTTTATCCCCACACATTCAGGTAAAGATAAAAGACCCCGTTTCTCTCTTTCACACTCACTCGTTTAGAACCTGCACTGCCCGAGCGGCAGAAGGTCCTGTCCTGACATGTGGATCCCCACAAATGGCTTCCGATCTTTAATGGAAATTTGCTTGTAGACACCTGGGTGAGGGCTACCCCCGACAGAAAGGAAGAAGGGAGGTCACTGGAGCCATTTATATCAGGTGAAAAAGTCTCCAGCTTTCTGTATTCCTAGTCACAGGTTATCAGGCTGTTTCTGTTTGGGTGGTTTTATACCAAAAAAATTGCAAAGCGTGGCTGCTTAAGCACCTCTACAGGTTAAACTCCGAGCCACACATCCGTGTGTGAGAAGAAGGAACTGCCACACATTTCACCTTCGGCGGACTGGAACGCGCCGGCCAACATGTGTGCAGTCACTGCCGCTGTAATTGTTGTTAAGTAGGAACGCGAGCGTTTTACAGCATACATCACTTCTCGAAGCCGTCATTTAACCGCTCTGGGTCAGCTCTCCTGCTCACGCTGACACAGGATCACGCGTTTCACTGATGCACACTCTCTAATCCCCGGAATTGTCACCCAGCACTCATCATTATTCGCTGAGGTGTTCCTGGAGAGCTGGAAGCTGAATGCCAATCAGCTCCACTTCCACATGTTCCACCCGTGATAATCTTAGCAACGCCTTAGCTTCAGTTCTGACTGATCGTAACTGGCCACGGCTTCTAGGGTTCTCTCCCCCTCCCCCTCTCCATGCCCACTCCGGGCTCTCTCCCCCTCCCCTCTCCATGCCCACTCCAGGATCTCTCCTCCCCCTCTCCATGCCCACTCCAGGCTCTCCCCACTCCCTTCTCCATGCCCACTCCAGGCTCTCTCCCCCTCCCCTCTCCATGCCCACTCCAGGTTCTCTCCTCTCCCTCTCCATGCCCACTCCAGGCTCTCTACCCCTCCCCCTCTCCATGCCCACTCCAGGCTCTCTCCCCCCCTCTCCATGCCCACTCCAGGCTCTCTCCCCCTCCCCCTCTCCATGCCCACTCCAGGTTCTCTCCCCCTCCCCCTCTCCATGCCCACTCCAGGTTCTCTTCCCCTCCCCCTCTCCATGCCCACTCCAGGCTTTCTCCCCCCCCCCCTCCATGCCCACTTCAGGCTCTCCCCCCCTCCCCTCTCCATGCCCACTCCAGGTTCTCTCCCCCTCCCCTCTCCATGCCCACTCCAGGTTCTCTCCCCCTCCCCTCTCCATGCCCACTCCAGGCTCTCTCCCCCTCCCCCTCTCCATGCCCACTCCAGGTTCTCTCCTCTCCCTCTCCATGCCCACTCCAGGCTCTCTCCCCCTCCCCCTCTCCATGCCCACTCCAGGCTCTCTCCCCCCCTCTCCATGCCCACTCCAGGCTCTCTCCCCCCCTCTCCATGCCCACTCCAGGCTCTCTCCCCCCCTCTCCATGCCCACTCCAGGCTCTCTCCCCCTCCCCCTCTCCATGCCCACTCCAGGTTCTCTCCTCTCCCTCTCCATGCCCACTCCAGGCTCTCTCCCCCCCTCTCCATGCCCACTCCAGGCTCTCTCCCCCCCTCTCCATGCCCACTCCAGGTTCTCTCCCCCTCCCCTCTCCATGCCCACTCCAGGCTCTCTCCCCCCCTCTCCATGCCCACTCCAGGCTCTCTCCCCCCCTCTCCATGCCCACTCCAGGCTCTCTCCCCCTCCCCTCTCCATGCCCACTCCAGGCTCTCTCCCCCTCCCCTCTCCATGCCCACTCCAGGCTCTCTCCCCCTCCCCTCTCCATGCCCACTCCAGGCTCTCTCCCCCCCTCTCCATGCCCACTCCAGGCTCTCTCCCCCTCCCCCTCTCCATGCCCACTCCAGGCTTTCTCCCCCCCCCCTCCATGCCCACTCCAGGCTCTCTCCCCCTCCCCCTCTCCATGCCCACTCCAGGCTCTCTCCCCCTCCCCCTCTCCATGCCCACTCCAGGCTTTCTCCCCCCCCCCTCCATGCCCACTCCAGGCTCTCTCCCCCTCCCCCTCTCCATGCCCACTCCAGGCTTTCTCCCCCCCCCCTCCATGCCCACTCCAGGCTCTCTCCCCCTCTCCCTCTCCATGCCCACTCCAGGTTCTCTCCTCTCCCTCTCCATGCCCACTCCAGGTTCTCTCCCCCTCCCCTCTCCATGCCCACTCCAGGCTCTCTCCCCCTCCCCCTCTCCATGCCCACTCCAGGCTTTCTCCCCCCCCCCCTCCATGCCCACTCCAGGTTCTCTCCTCTCCCTCTCCATGCCCACTCCAGGCTCTCTCCCCCCCTCTCCATGCCCACTCCAGGTTCTCTCCTCTCCCTCTCCATGCCCACTCCAGGCTCTCTCCCCCCCTCCCCTTCTCCATGCCCACTCTCATCACAGGCAGTGCCTGGCTCCTAAGAAATGCTCAGTCGTGGTCTGTTGAATAAAAATCATAGTTAACACCTGAGAAACCTCTCTAAAGACAGTTTTTATTAAAGTCATTTTTGTATTGTAAGACACTATCTCTAATTAACTTGTTTGCTTATTTTAAATCTCATTAAATGAGGCTCTTCTTAAAATGGAACATATTGTTTCTGGCTCTCAGTTATAACATTACTAATAGGAAGGAACACTTTATAACATATCAAATCACACAGAAGAATAAAATTGCAGTTATTGTAGATGTAATAAAATCTGACAATGTAAACACCTTCCTATTTACAGTGGTCTAAGAGTATACGACCTGTTTCTAAGAAGACACAATGTGTGCCAAACCTTTTATTTTGATTCTGGAACTGTTATCATATAAAGTAGAGAACTGTTTAAAAACAAAAATGGCTGTCAAGAGAAAAGTCTGAGGTATTGTTAAAAGAAATTTTAAAGTCTACAGGAGGAGTTCAAAGCCCCAAGTTCTGAGTTTTTATGTGAGCAGGGCACAAAGCATGGCTGTGGGGTGTGCAGGTCTGAGAATGAGGTGCCTCCAGCACACCGCACTCCTGGCCATGGACTTGGGTTTGAGACAGCAGTCCCCGTGCACTAACACAGCACAGGTACATACTGAACCCCCAGAACATGTCTGGAGAGAGGGAGTGGGCCCCTGTGAGGCCCCTGGTCTGACGGTAAACGCACCAGCTTTGGCTCCATTCTGAAGCTCCTGGGAGAAGCTGGGAGGAGCGCCCTAAGAACGCTCTGGGCAGAAGCACAGGTGACACCAGACGATGCGCTAAATGGGCTGGCACTTGTTAAGAAACAGAACTGTGGTTTTTCCTTTTTTTTTTTTTCCTGCGAGCCAGCTGCCTTTTCCCGTGAAGCAATTCTGCCCATTTCCCAGGCTCAGGGGGTGTGTATTCAAGGGGCCCTCGGCCCAGCAGATGCGGCTGTCCGCAGGCAGTACGGTCTGCACACCCAGCTTGCTCAGCTAAACACCATCCATCCTGCACGTGTAGCCTTCCGATGTCTGCAACTAAATAACACAATGAAGGAATCACTAACTGGAGATTCCTAGCCAATGAGATAGGATGGCTGGGAAAAATCAGCTCTATCTTACCCACAGAAAGAGTTACTTTGGCCTTGTGTAAATGGAGTCAGCTAAAATTAAATCAGTACAGTAAGTCGCTCAGGCTGCCCTCTAAGTCAGCGGTCGCCAACCTTTCGGGCCTCACGGACCACCAGTAGTCTCTGAGTGACGCCCTGGTCTGTAAGGGAACGCTGGGGACCCCTGGAGAGCAGCCCCTGGAGGAATCCGGCGGGCGGGGCCGGCTTGCTGGCTGCCACACTGCGAGGAGCCAGGCCTGTTGGCGAAGGCTGCCACCCCCGGAAAGTGCCAAGTCTGACGACGCTGGTGCCCTTTGCTTTCCTGGTTCCCTGCGTGTGGGGCTGGTGCCATGAATGCTAGGAATCCACCACATCATAAACACTGACCTGTGTGGTCTTCTTACAACAGTGTCTGGGACACCGCACAGATTGCTGCACCACACATGCCATTTGAAGCATGCGCCCAAGTAACTGCCATTGCTGTTTCTTCCGTTTGTGTTTCCTTTATTCTTGCCATTTTATCTTCACTGACCTTCTTCCTGCTGCCCCTCTGACCTTAACTGCGGCCTTGGCTACTTAATGCACAGATTTCATTCTATGACTCAAGTGTCATTTTTCAACGAAGTCCAGTGCTTTCCCTCTGGATGTGGAGGAGAGATTCCCAAACCTCCACCTTGGACCATCTTACTGAGCTCTGGTCTGTCATGGGCTGAACTATGTCCTCCAAAATGTGTGTACGAAGCTCTAACTCCCACTGCTTCAGAGCGTGACCTTATTTGGAAATAATGTCATTGTAGATGTAATTAATTCAGGTGAGGTCAAACTGGAATAGGGCGGCCCCAATCCCATATAGTTTGTGTCCTTATAAAAAAAAGAGGGAAGTCTGAACTCAGCAGGGATGCAGGGAGAAGGCAACGTGCACACGCAGTAGAGATCAGGATGACGCCCAAGGGGGAACAGATGTGCTCTCGCGGCCACACCTGACCGTGGGTGGGGTCCTCGTCTCCAGAAATGAGGCAAATGTGTTGGGAAAGCCCTCCAGTCCACGGTGCTTGGTTACAACAGCTCAAGCAAACTAATACACATACGCTGCATTTCCTGTGTTTATCCAGAAGCTCAACAAAATGTGCTATCTGGCCAAATAACATGCTGCACAGAGCCAGATAAATAAGACGCTAATGTTTTCAAGTAAAGGCAAGTTCATAGGTCATGGTCAGAAGTAAAAATTAAAAAAATTTTACTTGCTACGAGTCAAGAGCCTTCAGATGACCACCTTCATGGCAATCAGATTTACTTTTTACTTTTAAGTTTTAAAGTGTTACACCAAAGTTCAAAACTGTAAATAAGTAGCTCCCTGTGCACAAAGCAGCACTTTATTCCACCCATGATATCTTATCTAATAAAAGGGTAATATGCAAATTGTCACAAAGATGATGGCGCCCATTGTCACAAGAAGGCGGCACCCAGTCCCCTCAGCCCCACCAGAGCCCCCCGGGCCCAGGGGGGCGGCTACTGAGAGCGGGCAGTAAGAGTGGCCTGGCCGAAAGCTTGCTTCGTCGCTGTGGTGACCAGGCAAGCATCCCATCCCAGCCGCAGAGGCCTCCGGGCAGTGGGCGCGGAGCAGGGGGAGGGCAGCCATGGATGGGCCTCTGGGCAGTGGGCACGGAGCAGGGGGAGGGCAGCCATGGATGGGCCTCTGGGCAGTGGGCACGGAGCAGGGGGAGGGGCAGCCATGGATGGGCCTCTGGGCCATGGAGAGCCTCTGGGCAGTGGGCGCGGAGCAGGGGGAGGGCAGCCATGGATGGGCCTCTGGGCCATGGAGAGCCTCTGGGCAGTGGGCGGGGAGCAGGGGGAGGGCAGCCATGGATGGGCCTCTGGGCCATGGAGAGCCTCTGGGCAGTGGGCGGGGAGCAGGGGGAGGGCAGCCATGGATGGGCCTCCGTGCAGTGGGCGTGGAGCAGGGGGAGGGCAGCAATGGATGGGCCTCTGGGCCATGGAGAGCCTCCGGGCAGTGGGCGCGGAGCAGGGGGAGGGCAGCCATGGATGGGCCTCTGGGCCATGGAGAGCCTCTGGGCAGTGGGCGGGGAGCAGGGGGAGAGAGGGACTGGCGCACAGATTCGTGTGGAGGGCTGCTAGTATGCCTAATGAAGAGACTAGAGAAATGAGACATTCTTTGACTACTAGAGGCTCAGTACACGAAATTCACTGGTAGGGTCCCTAGTGGCTGTCAGGTGCTGGCTGCCGGCGGGGCCTCACTCCCTTCTCCCAGCAGCTGCTGCGTTGCCCCCAAGTCGAACTCCCAGTCGAGGGGACAATTTGCATACTACAGTTTTATTATTTAGGATAGGAAAGGAGAACATGTAGCCGATATGATGGCTACTACTAACGAGTCAGATCAGAGGAGCCAGTCTCTCACAGGTATGGAGATGTGGTAGAAAATTCCAGCAGAAAGACCACCGCCAAGTCCCCGTCATGGCTTAGCCACAGATCAGGCCCTTGATCGTCCTGAGCACTGGTGTCCTCGTGTGGTTCTGTCAAAGCTCCAGGCACAGCTACCCATCCAGTGCGAACATCTGGCTCTCACTGAGCTGGACGACTCTTGTATTTTACTCTGTGGATCTCTCACCCACTTTCTGGGCTTGGGGACTTTTCTGGCTCCTGGCTCTCCTGCCACTCTGGCCCTTCCCCACCTGTGAAAAGCGCTCCTCAATTTGCTTTCATTCTGGTCATGCCCTGGGCCCTCCCCAGGGAGCTGGCCTGCCATCCAAGCCTGCATTTCCAGCCTAACCTCTCCTCCCTCCCGAGCAGCAATCGCCAGGAGACAACCACGTGACTATGCCAATACGCCCTGCACTTACATATACTTAGATCTATACTTTTGCTAAACAGTATTCTCACAGTTGATCAACACAACATGAAGAGATAAGATGACTTGAAAAACGATCTGTTAACAGATTAGTCTCTTAACTCCAGACACTTGCTTACAATATTTTTTGGTTTTTACATCATTTTACCGGGTAAAAAGTTACAGCACAAAGTTGTCTCTGAATTCTGAATCAGAGGGTACAAAATAGGTAACGTGCTTCCGCAGTGTCCCACAGGAAGATCCCGGGTCCGCCCTGAGACGGGGGGATTGGGGAGAACTGAAGGCACAGGCCGGACAGAGTGCCTCCTGACCGTGCTCCTCCTGACCCCGGAGAACTAAGGAGTCATGGCAAATGGCACTGCCACTGAGAGCCACTGAAAGTCCTCCTGTGAGTGCCAGCAGATAGAGAGGTAAAGAAAGCTTGGAGAGGTCAAAGTCTTCTAATCTAAATGTTCAAAAGGACCATTATAGGATCCAACTTCCTGCCGGTAAATAGAGCATTTAATTATACGGCAATGAGTTATCAGTCCACCCCCCTGGACAGGGAGCAGCCTCCTTCCGCTCAGCAGCCTGAGCTAACGCCCAGGACCCCGGTGGTGATGGATCCGTATAGAGAAGGCCCAGTTAGGGCACAGAAGGCCCAAGCAGCTGGTGGCCATGAGCCAAGTTCGATGCCAAGGCTCCCAAGTAAAGCATGGCAAATGCCCGTCCCCAATCCACCTCCACCTCTGCTAAAACCTCGTAGACGTGCCAAGCTCAGTGCCTTCATTCAGTAAACAAGTCCTTAGGCAGCACGGGAAGTTTGGGCCAATGGTCATGTGCTTCTCGCAAAGGCTCTTCTTCATTGGAGAGCCTGAGAACTGAGGAGCAACAACACACAGTCAGAGCAGCAGACCGCCCAGGCTGCTGGCTTCTCCTGCTCTGAACATCCGACCTCAGTTCCTCCCTGAAGCTCCCTCCCCCGGAGCACAGCCACAGCACCAGTGTTTTCTGGAAATTGTCAGGCCAGAACAATCCTGTTTCTAGACATGGCAACAGCAGTGGCAAAAAATAAAAATAAATAAAATAAATTAAAGCAACCTATTAATTATGGGAATAGCCAAGGCAATGTCACTATAATTAAGGAAAATCTCAAATTCTGATATTTTATCAATATTTCCAGGTTTCACTTTTTTAAGTGAAATTCCCAGCATGCATTTATCTGATGAGGTTTCAAACGATGGCGTGCACTAACCCGCTGCAGTAGTTCCCGCTCAGCAGCCTGTGGTGCCCTGTGCTGTCACCGGCCTGCGGTCCAGCTCCGGCCCCAGCCGCCTGCCAGCGGATCGCAGCAGCACCCCCGCAGCCACTCAGCCGAGGCTCCGCCACTCCCGCGGCAGTGGGAAGTCGGGTTCGGAGACAGGTTAGCATGCTCGTCATCACGGCAGAGTTGAAAGTTAAAAGAGATCAGAGAAATGTAAATCTCTCACAAACCAGGTGGATTTCCTGCGATAACACAAGTCTCTGTCAAATCAGAGTAGAAAAGCAAAGTTGCTGGAGTCCAGGGCATGAAAAGATGCTCCCGCCACTAATCTGTCCCCTGAACTCTGCCTGGTCCTCTATCAATTACGTCTCCCACTACAAACAGAGATAACTCCTTATCTAACGCGGTGATCATTAAAACGTCACCCCTGAGACGCCAAGAATGCTTCTGCGGCTGCGAGGACTATGAACACGCGGTGTCACGCTGAGACGCGAGCCAGGAGCGCCCTTCCCGTGGAGAGCTCACTGGCTCCCAGCGCTTCCAGAAAGCTCCCACGGGAGAGGGGAGGGGGCACCTCAGCACCCGGGCATGTGGGGGGCGGCCTGCAGCTGAGCCCGGAGGCCACAGCCCGTCTCACACCCCGCGGTCTGGCCTGCGGACCCTCCAGCCTCCTCTCCGCACACCGAGTCAGGAGCCCACACTCTCCTCCGAAGAGGAGACAGCCTTGCTGTTGACTTTGTTTGAGTTGGTAAAACTGCTTCCCAACTGTCAGTTCTTCTCCCATCCTCTCCCCTTTTTCCTTTTAATAAACTCCCTGCTGAGGCACGAGAGGCTGGAGCAGTGCAGCGGAGGTCCCCCGTGAAGGCCAGAGATGATTTAATCCGCTGGCAATCTCCCCTTCAGGCGCGGGGAGCGGTCTCGGGGCCGGCGCCCTGCCGTCGGCGTTATGGATGTGCGGGAGGGAAAATAATGGCCCCCGAAGACATGGCTCCGAATCCCGGAACCGGTGATGGCCTTACCTTACAAGGCAGAAGAGGCTTTGCAGATGTGATTAAGTTAAGGATCTTGAGCTGGGGAGATTATCCTGGATTATCCCCGTGGGCCCAGCCTAATCACAAAGAGGGAGGCAGCGAGGCTGAGAAGCGGAGGTCAGAGCCGGCGACGCTGGCTTTGAAGGCAGACGGGACGAGACCCTGAGCCCAGGCACGTGGGGAGCCTCCCCGAGCGGGAGAAAGTCAGGAAGCAGGTCCTCCCCGGGGCCTCGGGAGGAGCACTGTCCTCCCGACACCCTGACTCTAGCCCAGTGACACCCACTTCAGACTTCGAGCTTCAGAACCTGAAGGCAGCAAACGTGTGTTGTC
The DNA here is from genome assembly GCF_964339955.1 of Pipistrellus hanaki. Lineage (NCBI taxonomy): Eukaryota > Metazoa > Chordata > Mammalia > Chiroptera > Vespertilionidae > Pipistrellus > Pipistrellus hanaki. The sequence continues at coordinate 53,279,889 of NC_140514.1, forward strand.
CTAAGCCACGAAATGTGTGGTGATTTGCTCCAGCAGCAAATTACAATCAAAGAGTTTGGAGAAACGGGGGAGGGGACACCCTGCTTGTCCCCAAAGTCCACTCCTATTATTCCAACTCTCGATGACCTGCTCCATTAGGTGAAGTGCCCTTTATTTAAAGAGACCCGGCATGCAGAGTTCTCACTAGACCAGACCCATTTAAGCCACACCTCTAATGTTAGCCAAGAGGAAAATAAGCACTCAGAGAGGTCAAAGGATGCCCAGAGACACCCAGCCAATCGGTGACATCTGCTGACTTTCTAACCCAATTCTCTCAATGTCCTGTCTCCCGCTGCACCGTGAGCAATGCTGTCTGTCCCTCAGAAACAGCCTTCCTTCCTCTTCTAAGTTGATTCCCTTGGCAAACTGCCCTTTGAAGTAAATAATTCAGTTATTAAAATGTACACAGGTTGCATATTCCAACTGGGAAACAGCACAGAGTGGCTGAAAGGAATTCAGTTCGCATCAGTGTCAGTCCGCGGGCTGAGAGGGAGCACTCGGCGGCCGCAGGCACACACCCGGAGGCGGGCGAGTCCGGCTTCTCCCACACGCAGAACATACAGGACAGGTTTATCCCGGTATAGGTTCTGTGAATACTATCCAATGCACAGCACAGCTCCTGCCACCTCCAACTCAGAGCTTTATAAGGCTTTTTTATTTTATTATTTTGACCCAAAAGCACACCCAGTCACAAGTCCCTTAATGACCGGGATCCCTTCTGAGAGAGGAGCTATTTGGTGATTTCGGCATTGTGCAAACGTCATACACATACTTAGGCAAACCTAGATGGGATAGCCCACCGTTACCCTGCCTGGCCTGGCCCACTGCTCCTGGGCCACACGCCTGGACAGTGGGAACTGTACCAACAGCACAGGACAAACACCAGCGCGGAGGAAAGGATGCAATCAAGAACCGGGGAACAGGAGATGCAGGACGCTGCTGCCAGCGTAGCAGAGCACCCCGTCTTACAGCAGATTCTGTTTTATAACTAGCAAGGGTACAATCTGAAATGATGATGGAAGGCACAGTAAAGACATAAGCCAGTAACACGGTTATTTACTATCGTTACCAAGCGTCACTTCCTGTGCAGCATTGCATCCGCTGCACGTTCACATGCCCGGCAGCAGGCTTGTGTGCACGACACCACCACAAACACGTGAGCCCTGTGTGAGCGGTGACATCAGGATGGCCACGGCAGCACCCGGCAGAGGGAATGTTCAGCTCCACTGTAATCTCATGGGACTGCCACGTCTGTGCGGCCCTTCATTAGCCGAAACGCCGCTGTGCAGCACGTGCATATATTTAGGGCTGCAAGAGACTGCAAGAGACCCCACGGTCATTGGTTCAATCCTTCACTGGTCAGAGAATTCCCTCTACGAGAACATGTAAGTATGACTTGGTCTTGACCCAGAAGCACACACAGAACCTCAGAGGGCCCTGATCTGGCCCCGGCATCACATCTGGCTTTTAATCAGCGGCACCAAACGATGACAGAGAGCAGGCTCCTTCGGCTGACGGCTATGCTAAGTGAGTGAACTTGCAAACATCTCTTAATGAAGGAAATAAAAAATCAAATCCAAAATAATATGTCAAATGGAATTCAGCGTGATATTCAGAAGAGCATACTTAATCTACAAAAGAGCCAGATAAAAACTAGCCAACGGGCTGAATTCGAGTTTCTGAGCTGAGCTGTAACTCCTCAGGGCAGACACTGTGTGAACACACTTCTCTTTCTCGCCTGTCGCCCCTTCCTTTACAGCGGCGTGTGCCGAGCTCACCTGGAACGCACAGGCCCTGCCGCACAGCTCTGGGAGCACGCTTACAAACTGACTGCACCTTCCGCTCGCCCCACAGCAAACGCGGAGTTCCCAGCGTCATAAACACTTGCAGATACAAGCTAAACGTTTCCTGGTGGCAGTTCCGGGATCTGAGGCTCACTGTCCTCTGGGCTCACTGTCCGTGCTGTGCTGAGCGCTGGGTGAACGGGGGCTGCCAGACCCACCAGGGAAAGATCAGGAAGCCAGTTGGTGGTCCGTGAGCTCCTGGCCATGAAGACAAAACATCAGCCCTGACCGGTGTGGCTCAGTGGACAGAGCGTCGGCCTGCGGACTGAAAGGTCCCAGGTCCGATTCCGGTCAGGGACATGTTCCTTGGTTGCGGGCACATCCCCAGTGGGGGGTGTGCAGGAGGCAGCTGATCGATGTTTCTCTCTCATCGATGTTTCTAGCTCTCCATCCCTCTCCCTTCCTCTCTGTAAAAAAATCAATAAAATATATTTTTTTAAAAAGAAAAAGAAGAAGAGGAGGAGGAGGAGGAGGAGACAGAACATCGCCTTATTTCCCCTGGTTCTTGACTGTTACTCCTGTCGCTATCGCTTAAGTAGGGTATCACATCCTGCGCGCCACCCCCACCTGCTGTCATCTATCTAGACTCAGACACAACACACTGACCGAGAATAAGGGCCAGGATCGGCAGAAACAGTTTGAGAGAGCAGCAGCATTCTCCAAGAGAGACAGAGAGAGCACCTGCTTGGCTTGAAAACCAGAGTGCCACAGCGACTGGCACTGTCGCCAGTGTCCTCCCTGAGCTTAAGCCCAAACGTGTCCCGGTTTCCTCACCGGCCTGCTGTGGCAGGCTGTGCAGATGACCAGAGAGAATGCCGATAGCACGCTCTTAGTTACTGGCCGCTCTTCGCCATCATTGCCATGGGTATGGTATCACATGCGTTTATTGCAATTCTCTTTGGCTCTGTCAAAGAGTGTGCTACTTCTAATTAACACATTCATCTAGTTCACCTTGAAGGTTTTTCTTTTTCACTTTAGATTTCTATCTGGGGCCTCGGCTGAAACTGAAAACCAAATCCCTGTGCAGAGGCGTCACCCCTCCTACAGACTAGGACTGGCTGCCATACAGGGCATCCTGCCGGCCCGAGTCACCCAGCTGTCCTTTACAGCTCTTGCACATATGTGTATTTTTTAATTTTTTAAAGGAAGAAATTCCTATTGACATTTTCTGCCTTGATTTAGTAATTTTTTTTAATATCTAGTTCCTTGAAAAACTTTTAAAGAGGGATTTGCCAAAGTATACGAGCATATATGTTTTCTTAACTTTAATTTTTCATGATAAATTTTTCTCATAAAAAGTTCACATCCTTCCTAGGTAAACATAACGTCAGGAAAAATTGGGATATATTGAAATATGAACTAATGAATAAATGAGCAGACTAACAAAGCTGAGAGTGGACTGTGCACTGTCCTATATGCCTAAATCGTCTAACTTCAGAAGAACTGTGACTAACCAGTGACAGCCCCACAGCGGTTTCTGGTGCTAAATATAGACAGGTCCAAGTTCCCCAAATCTCACCCTGGCCTTATCACACATACTTGGCAAAAGAATGTGGCTCTGCTAAAGCCCTCCGGTCTGGCCTTGCTTACTGAAATGCCCCCAACTTGTACTGTCTTACACGTAACAGCCCTCGACCAGTCTGTACTGAGAAGTCCTTGATCCCACCGCTGCCACAGAAAGTGCACCAGTTGTGTCCACGCTGTGGTGTGAATAATCTGACACTGCAGGACGGAGGGCAAACACTGAGGGCTACGTTACAGCCAGAAAAATGACACGTGAAGTGATCTGGCCATGGTTTTATCACTGAGTCATGATCTTCATGATAACTCAGGCTATAATAAACCCTTTAGTGTGACATGCATTCTTATACAATAAAATGGATCTTGCAATAATATATTTGAATTCCTAAGCCCTTATAGACAGTATTGGTCTCCTTAATTTTATTTTAAACACCAAAGAGCACTTTCTTTTCGCAACTATAAAAAGTCTATCAGCCCATTCCTTTGTAATTAAGGCAAACCTAAGCCGCCTGACCACCACACGGTAAGAGAGAGTCCTATAGGCTCTGAGTTCTTACTGGCTCACTTTCCAAACACTCGCCTGTCTTCATGCTCTGGCTGTAACTCTACGCCTCCTGCTTGTTCAAGGCAGTCAAGGCGAGAGTCAGCAGTGTCTTCATGGTAAAACCACTCTGCCTGGCACCAGGGCTTTGCCAAGCAACCCTGTCAGTGCCCACTCGCCCCTGTCAGTGCCCACTTGCCCCTGCAGCTGGAAACACTAACACAGAAATACAGTTCTCACACCTCCCCAAGTGCAACCTCAGCTTCTGCTCATGACAGAAAGCGGCTGCTGGCAGAGCCGCTTCCTCCCTCACACAAGAGAGGTCGCCAGGTGCCTTCGGGAGTCTGGTGAAAGCTGTGGGCTCTTCTTAGAAAGGAAAAGAAAGGGGGTGGGAGAAGGAGGAGGGAGGGAGAGGAGGAGAGCGGAAGGAAAGACAGGTGCTGGCCTGTGTGGCTCTGCTGATTGAGTGAAACATCTCCTCTGTACACTGAAACATCTCCTTTGATTCCCTGTCAGGGCACATGTCCAGGTTGCAGGTTCGACCCCCAGATGGGGTGCATTCCAGAGGCAAGTCATCAATGTTTCTCTCTCTCTCCTTCTCACTCCCTCTCTAAAATCAATAAAATATATATTTTTTTAAAAAATAAAGAAATGCACATATGATGTGAGGAGGGTTCCCTGACCTCCGGGTTAAGAATCTCAGCTTTCCAAGGCTAAGAGAGGGAGAATGGGGCTGATGAGATGGGTGAGGCACAGAAAGAGGAAGGGGGACACAGAGAGCCAAAATGAGCCACACAGCACTGGAGCAAGTGCTTCTGGGAGAAGCAGCTTTCTCCCCTTCTCTAGAGCCTGTAACCTGGAGTCTGGGTCCTGGTCCGGGTTCTAACTTCTGTCTTGAGCAAGTTCTTAGAGAGCATTCCTCCGTGATCACAATGAAGGGCATTAGCGAGACAGCTTTAAAGCACTTTACACATGTGTGAACTCATTTAATCTGACACCAATCCTTTGGGGTAGGTATTACACTTTCCAGGGTTCACAGTTGACAAAATAATTATGCATCACAACGAAGCAACAGAGGGGATTAGAACTCGGAACACCTGGTTCAGAGCCCATGCTCTTAATCACTATGTGTGATTCCTGCCTTCAACTAGGCCACACTGGGAGAACGATTACAATACAAAAAAAAATAAAAAAAAATGAAATGAACATAACTATAAAATATACATACAGAGGAGATATTTAACAAAAAAAAATGCTGTTTTGTGTCTTACATACACTGATTAAAATACATTTATTTATCATGAAGGTATTGTCTAATTTCATAATCTTAATATTTAAAATATCATACAGATAACTCCCTTTCTTGAAAGAACAAAGTTATCTTCAACAAAGAATAATTGACAAATGCGGGTGTTTTCAATGGTTACCATGTGCACTTCTTAGACACGGTTATTAGCATCCTCAGATCAGCCGCTTTATTACCAGGAAACACAATAGCTGAGTAAACAAAATGATCAGTGTCTGTCTTAAAGCAATTTGGGAAAGGCAACGAGGATACTAACCATGACACTAATGATTAACTACAAAAAAAACACATTTAGTCAAGTACAATAAATTTGGGATTGCAGAATTACTTGTGATGCAATTTAACACTTCCTTAATATCTTCCCACACATAAAAAAAAAAAAAAAGTAAAAGTGATGAGCAGAAGGACTTAGCTCGTTTTTAACACAAGTGTATAAGTGTATGAATTCCCCCCTAGGGCCTCTTGCAATTATCCAAGAGAGTCATCTGATATAAAACATCTTTCTCCTTGCCTTGACTAGGCCAAGTCTGAGCTCCACGCCCTGGCCAATTACTCCCCATCCCAAAGTTCCCAGGCATCCCAATGCTATAATACTACCTGTTACTGCAACATGCAAGCCTCCATCAGGCCCTTTCAGTCAGCTCCCTGGACCCTCAACTCCAAAACCACTCACGCCTGCCTGCTGCCATTCCCAAATCCAGTAAGCACACTGGCCATGTCAGAATCACCCAGGACTGTGTGTCCTCTGTGCCTCAGTATAATCCCACAGACTCTGGATTCCCCGGTGATTCTGGAAAACAACTAGATCTGAGGACCACTAGACTCACATTTAGTTGTAGACATTGGCTTTCTCTACTGCAAAATGAGGGACCTGGCTGGAGAGATGATCTCCAAGGCTCTCTCCAGCTTCCAGAGCTGTTTCATGGATACTGCTGTGGACGGGCTACTTGCAAATTGTGTACAAATGCTGGTTACCTCTTGCTCCAAAAGTACCTTCTACACAGGTTTTAAGGTATCAGCACTTGACGTACTATAGACAGAAAACTGCAGAAATCACTCTTTCAAATGCACAGTACCAATAAAATACAAGTTCTGACTTTCTGTTTATTTGTTAAAGAAATCCCAGAAAGTGCTACCTATTACACAGCTGGTCTGTGAAAATTATGAAGCATGTCGCTGAACTGTCATAAGAATTCACACCTAATAGAAAGTAATGGTGAGAAAAATAAGACACTGGTTCTTCTTGTTATGATGTCAATGGGATAATCCAGGTAACAAGTCAAGTCCAGGAAATATATTAATGGGCCATTCTATTAAAAGGGGACTTTTCTAGCTGGCCTTTGAGTCGGAGGTCCCACAAAGGAAGCAGTTGTGTGATGTATGGCCAGGACAGAAGGGGTTGGGGTTATTTTGTTCACTTTATTGGTGTTTTGTTTTACTTTGAATTTGAATGCAGTGAAGCAAGGTTGCAGATCTTCCAACTGGCTACAAGCCCCATCACATCCACTGTGTTACTCCTTCTTGGCCCACAATGTTTTTGAATTTTGACCACTGTGCTAAATAATTATGTTAACATAATTATATAAGCAGTTATATCTTACCATCATGAAATATGAGTATATTCACATACCATATTTTATTTGCTTCTTATAATCCTGTTTACTAATTAGAAGCTAATCTATCTATATATATATATATATATATATAAAAGCCTAAGCGCCATTATGAGAGGTCAACTGAACAACCAGTCACTATGACGTGCTGACCACCAGGGGGCAGGTGCTCAATGCAGAAGCTACCCCTGATGGTCAATGTGCTCCCACAGCCAACCTCTGATCAGGACTGGGTGAGACGGCCCATATCGACCCCAATTGCCAGCCAGGATGAAGGACCCTACCCGTGCACAAATTTGTGCACCGTGCCTCTAGTAAGAAAAATAAATAATAAATAAATAAATAAACCCTGAGTAACTTGCACAGGCCAAGACCTAAAATCTGAATGTCATATAATAACACTATGTGGGAATTTTGAAATCTGGTTATCACTTAAAGGTCAGTCATTCTGTATTTCCATGGGGAAGTCAGGTGCCTTTGTTTTTCTCTCCAGCATTCCTAAGCTTCCAACAGCAAAGAAAAAGTTTTAGAAAATGTTAGTTTTCAAAAGAAGTCATTCAACAAAGCACTAACAAAATGAATCTAGCAGTGTACAAATGGATTATACACCATGACTAGGTGAAGATATTCGAGGAATGCAAGGTTGGTTCAATATACAAAAATCAGTCAATATAATGAGCTATATCAATAGACTAAAGGACAAAATCCACATGACCATCTTAATAGATGCAGAAAAAGCCTTTGACAAAATCAAATACTCTTTTCATGATAAAAACAATATAAAAACTCAACAAACTAGAAATAGAAAGGAACTTCATCAACCTGATAAAACCTATGAAAACCCACTATCATTATTAAAGTAAATGACTGAAAGCTTTCCTCCAAGACCACAAACTAGCAAAGGATATTCATCCACTCTTACCACTGCTTTTCAACATTATTCCGGCGGTTCTAACAAGCCAATTGAGCAAGAAAAAGAAAAGATATCCACATTGGAAAGGAAGAAGCAAAACTATTTCTATGCACAAATGACATGATCTTGTATATATAAAATCTTAGGCAAAGCACACAACACACTCTCTCTCACAACTATTTGGACTAACAAATACATTCAGCCAAAAGATCAATATAAAAAAATAAAATAAAAAATATCAATGATTCATTCTTCCATCTCTCAATAATTACTAGCAACTAAAAATATTGCTCTTTTAATGTCACTAATCTCAACCTGACCAAAAATATAAAATTCAGAATTTACTTTAGCATTTTTAAAACTATGATATTTGGTTAAGAAAAATGTTTCCTGGTATATACACAATTCTAGAAAATGTGGAAGAAAAGATACTTTTGTTAATATAGCCCAAAAGCTAAATGATGATAATTAGAAAAGAGTTTGAAGCCACAAAAGATCTTCTGTTAGACCCACTAAAGAATACTACCTTCAAGTTTTAATTTTCCTCTAAGGGTTTTTTCTTCAGAGTGATTGCAACTTTACAGCAATTGCAATCAGTTCAAAATATTGCACTGTGTTGCCCTAACCAGTTTGGCTCAGTGGATAGAGCATAGAGCATTGGCCTATGGACTTAAAGTTCCTAGGTTCGATTCCAGTCAAAGGATGTATCTTGATTGCAGGCACATCCCAGTAGGAGGTGTGCAGGAGGCAGCGGATCAATGTTTCTCATCGATGTTTCTAACTCTCTATCCCTCTCTCTTCCTCTCTGTAAAAAAAATCAATAAAATATATATATTTTTTAAAAAATGCACTGTGATGCTCATACAAACTAGAGTAATGACTACATCTTCACTTATTTGGTTCAGATTTGACTTTGATCCAGTCTCCTGGAGATATGAAACAACATTAAGCCCTTCTCAGTATTGTTGTTGACTATTTCCTTTATTAATTTCTGTAGAACTAACAAAAAAGCGGTATTCGATTCCAACAATATTGGATGTGTTTCTTTATAGGTAATACAAACCAAACATTCACATAAGGGAATACTGGTCTATGTTTCAGAAAGGGGCTATATTTATTACTTTTCTGAAGACTTGAATACAGACCCTGCTATTCTAGAATCCACAGGCATGAAGCGGGCTAAGGGTAAACCTAAACTCTGAGCTCCTGCTAAGTTCCAGGAAACTCTGTTTGCACTCTCTGTCTCAGGACCTCAAAATAAACTGACATGTTTGTTCATTCACATCAACGGTCAGTTATCATTCCCTATGTATCTACAGGTTTCCACATCTTCTTTCGTTGTTTAAATTATTTCAAAAACGGAAACTGGGCTCAAGTTATAAGAAAAGGTTTAATGAAAACTTTAATAGAAGCTATTTTTCTGTAAAGCAGATAATTTGTTGCATGACTCCCTTCCAATATATGTGTAGATTTTGCTCTTTATTCATAATTTGATTCTAATTAGTGACAAGCAAAGTCAAGTTATTAATTTAAGAATCAGGGCGTAATAATTGTTCAAAGATGAAGTGTTAAATAAACACATTAAAAACGATTTCCCTAATGATGTAAGCCTATACCCGTGAGTCACATGCGGCTCTTAGGCCCCTTGAGTGTGGCTCTTCCACAAAATACCACGGCCTGGGCAAGTCTATTTTGAAGAAGTGGTGTTACAAGAAGTTTAAGTTTAAAAAATTTGGCTCTCAAAAGAAATTTCAATTGTTGTCCTGTTGATATTTGGCTCTGTTGACTAATGAGTTTGCCGACCACTGGCCTATACCATGGAAACTTTTCATCAGTCCCCCATTTGTGCAATTAAAATTCAAAACAGATGATAAATTCAGTAAAAAGAAAGCCACTGGCCAGTGGCAGAACTATTTATAATATAAAAGAGCATCCTACCAGGCAGTTCAATAGGCTATTTCGTAAATCTTGCTATTTTTCTTTAATTTAAAATACTGACTAGCTGCACAGTACACGGTATACTGTTGTTATTCACACGCGGCTCGCGGGCCACGGTTTGGAGCTCTGCTGACTAATGAGCTTGCTCTTGGAGGCCATGCATCCTGCTGGCCACCGGCGACTTGCAGTCTGTGTGTGAACGGAGGCTGCTTCCCTGCCTTCGCCGGGGCAGGGCTGGCCTTGTGACTAACAAGGCCAATGAAATGGGAGCCAACAGACATCTGGCTCCTGTTCTCCCTCCGCCAAGAGGATGGCATGTTCCGAAAAGGCGCACTCCGTCAGCCCGGGCCCTCGAACAAAAAGACACCGGAGCACAGCTGATATCAACTGCCGTGTGACATGGGCAAGAACTACACTTTGGATTGGTAAGCCTCTGAGATCTGAGGGCTATTACACAGCATCGCCTGAGCAAAGCCGACTCACACAAGCTGCAATCCTAGCATTTAAACCCCTTGCGGCTTTAATGTATCTGGCAGATGTCATAAATAACCGTCCAGGGATGCTGACTTCACAATTCAGTATGAAACACATACATAATGACTCATACCCAGGTGCGCCAGAATCAAGTGATTTGAGGTAAAGATACCCTGTGTTCTGCATCAGCAATTGACGCAGTGATAAGAGAAGGGAATCAAAACAGCAGAAAGCACCCAAATCTGAAGCCTACAGAAACAATGACTCCGTGACTTGGGTTCATTGTACCAGGACCACAGTGGCTGTCACCCAACTGGAAAACCTGAGTTCATTCTACGTCCAGGAACTGGGCAGTAAGCATATGAACACGGATCAAAGGAGAGATATGAGGTCAAGGTACACCCATTGATCTGAGATGGCAGAGAGACCTCAGTTTGTTACTGCCGGAAAAGAGTTAGGAGAATTTTGTTATTTGAGCTATTAAAAGTCATGGCTCTTAAGTTCACCTAAACTAAAAAAATTAATAATATAATCTGCTCAGGCCAGTATTTCTCAGTGGGTAGAGTGTTGGCCACACACCTAAATGTCTTGGGTTCAATTCCTGGTCAAGGGCACAGTACCTGGGTTGTCTCTCTCACAGTGACGTTTCTCTCTCTTGCTCTTCCCCCTTCCTTCCCTTTCACTCTCTCTTGAAAAGCAATGAACAGCCGGGACCGGTTTGACTCAGTGGACAGAGCGTCGGCCTGCAGACTGAAAGGTCCCGGGTTCGATTCCGGTCAAGGGCATGTACCTTGGTTGCGGGCACATCCCCAGTAGGGGGTGTGCAAGAGGCGGCTGATCGATGATTCTCTCTCATCGATGTTTCTAACTCTCTATCCCTCTCTCTTCCTCTCTGTGAAAAATCAATAAAATATATATTTTTTAAAAAAGCAATGAACAAAATATCCTCAAAAATAAAATATGTCTTCACCAATTTTCAAGTTGTATTTTAATTAAAATACATGTAATAATTTTGAATACTTCTTAGCACCTACAATGCTTATAGCTCATTATATCAGCACTGAGGAGGTTTGTGAAGCCATTAAGAATGAATCCTTGTGCACAACAGAAGAAAGTATTAGACTATCCTCTATATCTATCTGCCATAGTCATTAAATAAACTCAAGAACAGACTTCAAAAAAAAATATATCAGTTTTTTAAAAAAGATACAAACTGGAAAAGTAATTCACATTTACCTCTGAATATGCTTTAAGCAACGTAATAGATATAAATACTGAATATATTTATATGAAGGAAGCCATGAAAAAGAAAAGAAGAATCTACACTAATAAAAGAAAAAGATGCAAACTGACCATACCTCTGTTATATCCACCAGCCAATCAGGAGTGAGTATGCAAATTAACCTGACAAAGTTGTTGGCAGCCTCACCCCCCAGCCACTTAGGTGGCCCAGGAGATGAAGAAGCCACCTGCCCCATTATCCCAGGCAGCAAACAGCTGGAGAAGCCTTACATCCAACTGCTCCATGTCCTGGGGGAGACAGAGAAACTGGGCCCCAGAGCCTGAGGCTGGCTGCAGCCCGGGAGACAAAAGCTGCCTACCCTGTGATCCCAGGCTGCAGCCCCTTGCAGAAGCCTCACATCTGCTTGCCCCTCATCCTGGGGGAGACAGAGAAACTGGGTGCCAGGGCCAGAGGCTGGCTACAGCCTGGTAGATGGAGAAGCTGCCTGTCCTGTGGTCCCAGGCACCAGCACTTGCAGCTGCAGTACAGGCAAAGCCACCTGCCCACCATCCCCTGAGTCTGCAGCCAGCCTGGGCATCTATGGCTGACCAGAGGGAGGGAAGCCCGGATCCTGGGTGCCTATGGTTGGCTGGAGGAGGGAATCCTAGGTCCCGGGTGCAGAGCCGAGACAAAAGTGGTTAGGGCAATCAAGCCAGCAGGGGAGCCGTTAGGGATGATCAGGCTGGCAGGCAGAAGCAGTTAGGGGCAATCAGGCAGGCAGGTGAGCAGATAGGAGCAAGCAGTTCTGGATTGTGAGAGGGATATCTGACTGCCAGTTATCCTCCAAGGGGTCCCAGATTGGAGAGGGTGCAAGCTGGGCTGAGGGACACCGCTCTTCCCCCCTCCCCCCGCACAAATTTCACACACTGGGCCACTAGTTAATAATAAAGTACCATATACTGAGGCCCTACTATGGGCCAGGCTATTGTGTATATTATCTCATTTAGTCTTCATATCAAGTCAACGCATAGGCATTACACCTCCATTTACATCTGAGGAAACTGAGGCTCAGAGAGTTGTTAAGTTACCAGTTTAAGGTGACACCTCATAAATCTCACAGTCAGAATTTAAACCCACTGCATGTTGTCCCCCAGCCCCTTTCCCTTCCCATTACCAAATGGTGTATTTTTAGCCTACCTTGAAATTTCTTATTCTTAAGAATTTTTAAACATGACATTTAAAGTTATTCTTGTCATGGGTTTCAATACGTCACAATTCCTTAAGCCAATAGTCTCGTTAAGGTTACTTCACCCAAATATCTCATGACATAAATTAAGCCCATTTACTCTGTCCATATCATCAAAGAAACACTTTTTTAAAAATATATTTTTTTATTGATTTAAAAGAGAAGGGGAAAGGGAGAGAGTAATAGAAATATCATTGATGAGAGAGAATCATTGGCCAGCTGCCTCCTGCACACCCCCTACTGGGGATCAAGCCCACAACCTGGCATGCGCCCTTACTGGGAATCAAACCATGAACTCCTGGTTCATAGGTCAATGCTCAATCAATGAACCATACCAGGTGGGCCAAGAAACACTTTTTACAGAGTAAGTCATAGAGCTAGAAGAGACAGCTTGTTTTTATGTAGAAAAAAACAAAATCCGCAAAATAATCTACATGAAAAAGAATCACAATGTCAGATTACTCTCAGAGGTAAAATTAGTTGTACTAATTTTACTGCTGTACCATTATTATTGTTATTGATAAAGTTGTACTTAGGTGTTATGGTAGATCTGACCAGCCGTAATAAACAGTTGTTACCATTTTCTTTACATGTAATACTTGCCAAATTAGTGATTTTATGAGCATACAAATAATTAAGAGAAGATATATACAGTGTATATATGACCATTTTATACGTTAAATACTGACAACAAGTGGTACCTAAATTACAATTACAGACAGTCCTTGCACAGTAAAGCCTGTTTAATTCAAATTCCATTAGTCCAAAGTACAGAATAACTCGAACACTCTATATTATTCATTCTAAGTTAAAAAGCCCAAAGTAGTTCAGCCGGCGTGGTTCAGTACTTGGCGTGTTGACCCGCAACAACTCAGGAACCAAGAGGTCACTGGTTCAATTCTCAGTCAGGGCACATGCCTAGGTTGCCTGCTCCATCCCCAGTAGGGGGCGTGCAGGAGGCAACTGACAAATGATGTTTTTCTCTCATCCACACTTCTAACTCTCTATCCCTCCTCCTCTTCTCTCTCTAAAAATCAATAAAATATATTTTTTAAAAGCCCAAAGTAAATCTCAAGATCTCAAGATATTTTTTCATGCATACCCCACTGTACCTTTTGTAGACCACACACACACACACACACACACACACACACACACACACAACTCTGTCAGGGAGACAGACTTCACACCACATATAATGACGCCAGACTCCAGAGCCGGACAGCCTGGGCACAAACTGGCTGTGGTCTTTGGGCAGTTACCTGGCACCTTTGTTTCCTTCTCTAAAAACGACCAGACCTCCCTCACAGGTTTGCAGGCTAAATGAGACCTGGCACTGGTAAAGGCTCACTACACTTCCTTCCACATAAAAACCCTGCGGCTGAGGGGCTAAGCGCCCTTCTGCAGAGTCACTGCCGTTAAATGACAGGGCACCTGTCTTATGTGTCTGAAAACGACTTTTAAAAATCCATTTAAATATTCCACAGTTAGGAAAGTCCACTAATTTTTCCTGGCTCTGGAACCTCATCCAGTTACTTCTGACTCAAAGCTACTTCTATAAAGACACTAATTAAATTATGGGTGGTATAACATAAATTTATGCTAAAGTGATTTGCGCAGATTTTTCCATTCATTAGTCACTGATTCAGAAATATCTATGAAACACTAATCATTGACATTTCAGAGGCTAATATTTGAAGCTATCTTCTTCTCTGTGGTTCCATTCGATGAAACTTCCATTTCTCACAGATTTTTAAAAATATATTTGTACTGAATTTTAAAAAGAGAAGAAAGAAACATTGATGTGAAACATGGGTCAGCTGCCTCCTACATGCCCCCTATGGGGTATTGAGCCTGCAACCTGGGTATGTGCCCTGACAGGGAATCAAACCAGCAGCCTTTCCGTGCATGAGACGATGCCCAATCAAAACAGAGCCACACGGGCCAGGGCTCTCACAGACGTTTTTATAAAAGTCTCCTCTACCCAACATATCTACAGCTACAACCACCCCCTGCTCTTCCTCTGATTCTGGGCACAGCCCACCCACTTCCTTCTCCGAGACCTTCCTCCATTCGTTTGCCCACCTTTTCCCTCAAGAGTGAGAACACTCATAGTCTCCATTCCCCGACTTCCCATTCATTCTTTCACCCCCAATGCCGACACTGCCGACTCCACAGGCCACCTCGATCTTTCCAGTCAGGTGACTGCCCTAAAGCCACTGACCATGAACTCCACTCTCTCATGGTCTCCACCCTCCCTATCCCTTTTCAAATTCCTTCATACACTCCCTGCCCCTCACTGCCCCCTCAACCTACTTCTCGTTCTCTCCTCACTCTTCCTGGATAATCAGGTCCAATTTCACCGCTGTCACCAGCATCTGTGTGTTGATAACTCCCAAATCTTTATTTCTGTCCTAACCACCTTCCTAAACGTCATTTTCATGCAGCAAACTTTCTTCAGGCAATTTCACCTGGATGGCCCACGGGCACTTCAAGGGTAACATATCTAAATCCAAACACTTGATCTTTCCCCACTCAGCCTGCTCCTCCTCCTCCTATACTCCCTACCTCATCCCACAAGTAGAATAGTGTAAACGGCCCATTATCATCTCTCATTGCCCCCACCCTGTCAATCAACAAATCCTGCAAATGTCATCCCCTAAACACTTCTCTAACCCTTCCCCTCCTCTCCATCCGCGCTGGCCTGGGCTAAGCACCATCAATCCCTGCCTGACCTTCTGATCCCCCAGCCACCAAATTCATCCATAATAATAAAATGCAAATGTGACCATTGTGTTCATCTGCTCAGAGCCCTCAAAAGCAGGCCATCACCTACTAGAAAATGTGCAAGTTCCTTGGAACGCCATGCAGGGCTCCAAAGCCTACCCCGGGCCTCCGCCTCCCAGACTCCTCTCCTGCCCCTTCCTACCGCTGATGCTCCAGACCTGCGCTCACCGTGTCACTGCGGCTGTTCACAGCAGGCTTGTTTTTTCACCAGTTTGCCTTTGCTGACATTATTTCACCTACCACACCCCTCCTGCTCCCAGCCTTACTCTAATCCATCCTTTAAAACTCAAAATAGAAGTTACTTCCTCCAAGAACTCTTCCCTAAAACTCCAAACTGGGTAGGGTGCCCTTTCATGTACTCATTAGGATTCCCTAATAGAGCATTATTATCTGAAATAATCTGTTACAAGCTAAAGTATAAAAGCATCAAGAACTAGAAAGGTGGTCTATTCACTTCTCTCTGGCTCAATTAACAGTTGTTCATCTCATCTGGCTGGTTGGGCATCTCATCAGTGGTTGAGCATTGACCTATGAACCAGGAGGTCATGGTTTGATTCCCAGTCAGGGCACAAACCCAGGTTGTGGGCTCGATCCCTAGGGGGAGGCATGCAGGAGGCAGCCAATCAATGATTCTCTCTCATCATTGAAGTTCCTATCCCTCTCTCCGTCTCCCTTGCTCTCTCTAAAATCAAGAAAAACTTATTTTTTTTAAATAATTGTTCATCTCAGCCTAGAAACCTATAAATCTGGAGGAAGAAAGTTACAAAAAGCAGCTTAAAGCATCAATACTATTTTACATTAGTAGATATAATATTTTAGGACTTTAAACATTACTTTTGTCCTGTTGAGGTGTAAGAGTAAGGAAAGGAATAGAAATTAATTTATGTAACTTATTATCTATCTAAATATTAGAACCTAAAGTATTATACTTTCTTTTTAGACTATAAATATTTAATTTTCACAATCAGAACTTATTAACTTAGCCTTGAAGTTTTCATTCAAGTTGAAGGAAGGGTAGCTAGGTGGTAGGTAAAATTCCCTGGCTTCCCCATAGAAGACTGTCCTCAGGTATTCTGCACATACTGAAAGATTAACTCTACGAATCAAAAGACAAACACTCTGAAGGACAGCCCTGAGAGGTGTAGTTCTCAGAAGAGGCCGTGGCGTGTTCTGGGGAAGGACCTATCTTCACTGAGAGAAACGGGTGGGAGAGTCCACGTGGCACCAGCTGAGCAGGCTCTGCACGCACTGGCCCAGCCCCAGCAGCCGCCGGCAGGTGAGCAGCGGTGCTCAGACACAGCGTGGGCTTCACCGACGTCACCCCACCCTGAGCCCTGACAACAAAGGCCAGGCCAGGGGTGGGCAAACTGCGGCTCGCCAGCCACATGCAGCTCGCGAGCCTCGGTTTGCCGCTCTGTTGACTAATGAGTTTGCCGACCACTGACCTAGACTCTCGATTCCAATAATTATAGGCTGTTGTTGCTCCTTGTGATTAAGCCCCTAGACCAGTGGTTGGCAAACGCATTAGTCAACACAGCGGCAAACCGAGATTTGAGAGCCGTGTGTGGCTGTCGAGTCACAGTTTGCCGACCACTGTCCTAGACATTTACCCAGCTAGAGTTCAACTGGTATACCACCGTGAATAGTAAATCACTTGGTTTAGCATCAAAAAGAGAAGGCTATTTCCCATGGATGCTCACTGGAGTAAGAAGGTCTGCCCATTACTGCTGACGCGGTGGCCTATGCAGACAGCTCATCTACTTTGCTCAGAGGGTCTCTAGAGCTATACCCGCCAGCAGGTGAATCACCATGGCTACAACCTCAGGTCAGTAAGGTGCAGAGTCCACGGTCAGGCATGGTGCTGCCTCTCAGCCCGAGGCACAGTCCCCGCTCCACGGCACTGTCCAGCCAGCGCAGCAGCTCTGGGAAGGAAGCAGCAGGCTGAGCCTGGAACACGGCCGGCATGAGAGGGAGCGGGAGGGCCCTGCTGACTGCTGTCTCCTCAGTCAAGGCCGAGAGCCTGAGTAATGTAAGCCAAGGGCAGCCTTTACCTGACCATCGTCAGTTGTTTCTGTTTCATAAGGGATTTATTTCCTTAGGACCCTCCTGAGCAAACCGCTGCTTTGAGAGTCCTTTTCCCCCCAAGAGTTGTCCAAGTCACCTGCCTTCGCCAGTCTTCGTACCACATACTGACAGCCGGTAACACTGTCTCTCCAATGTGAGGGAAAGGCATGAGTTTGATGACATCAGTACAAACCAAAGCAACACCCACCATCGTTTCCCTCCCTACGAGCCCAGCCTTTCCCCACCCTGGAGGGTAGCTGTCTCCCTCCCCCTCCCCATCTGAAGGAATGTTACCTCAGTGGAACATAATGTGGCACATATGAGAAATGGCCAAATACAGTTAGGTGACATGTTGGATTGCGATGTAGAAGGCAATATTATGGCCACGGGAAGCACAGGTGAGAAGTGCTGCCCCAAACAATGGCTGAAGTCCTTCCTCTGAGGGTCACCTGTGTCCCGCGGCCGCAGCTTTAAATCAGTCTCCGTGTTCCTGAAAAGCCAGCTGCCTTCAACTCTGAAAGAGTCACACTGTTTAAACCCAGCCTGGCTTTCTCTCATTAGCAACAGTCTTCTCTGCCCATCTCAGAGAATGGAAGTGTGTGTATGATGTGATGTGGTGTGTGTGTGTGTGTGTGTGTGTGTGTTTGTGCTCGCGAGCGCCCATGCACACACACACACACACACACACACACACACACATACACACACACACCCTCATTAAGAAGATAAAGTAAATAAACTTCCTGCCAATCTCACAGCACATTCAGAGTCAATTGTGCTATATTTGCTCACATAATCAGTCCTGTCTGCACACGTTTTTCTAATGGAATAAGACTGAAAATTAAACGCGAGACTGCCGCTCAGTCGGACCATCTGATGGACGGACTCGGGGCACTGAGGAGGGCGGAGGAGAGGGGCCTGGCAGGCCTGATGGGAGGCCCCGCCTGAGGCGCCTGGCACTTACCTTTGGTCCCGCGTGGAGCTGAGGTGTGATTTCCCCCAGGACAGGAGGGACGTTTGCAATTTGCTGCTGTGGCCACAGGGCCGTGCAGCAGTAATTCTGCAAGTAGCTGCCCCCACACCTACACCCATGTCACAGCCCCACCTCCGCCTCTTTCCCTGCCCTCAGCTCCCTCCCGCAGGAGGATGGCTGGGAGAGAAGGCAGACATTTGGCCAGAGTCCTGGGCACCTACAGGAGCTATGGTGAGACTCCCGGCAAATCGAGAAGTGTCTGTAAGGCCATCCATTACTAGGCATCGCATCCCACCTGACGCAGAAGGAAGCAGCCTTTGAAGGGCTGATAAGAAGTGCGAAGCTGTGAAAGTGATTAGCCTATTTATCACAAACTTTGTTCATTCAGGTTTTTATTTCCTGCGGTATCCCCACCAGGATACAATTAGCCACCCCCTCACTCATCAGAAATATCAGAAAGATGCCCCAAAATAAATGCTGCATCTAAATGTAACCTCCTGGCATTATGGAATTATAATGTTATCAGACAAAGCTGCCCCAAAATAAAGAGGAAAAAATAAAGCATTTTAAAAGATCTTCTTTTCAGAGGCATTTATATCCCTTTAGTTCTTGCTACTCCAAGTTAGGTGTGTGGACCAGCGGTATTACCTGGGAGCTGATCAGAAATGCAGAATCAGCCCTGCCCTGGACCTTTTAAACCATCGCCATCCCTAAGCTCCCTGGATGCACAGTGATGTGTGGGAGGCCCTGGCCTAGTGAATCCTACACTGACCTACATTCTCAACCAGTTTTCTCCACCCTTAATATACTTTATAGAAAAACAGATATGTTTTGAAATTTTAAAACAAAAAACAGATTCTTTCCCAGAACTGATGGTGATCCACTAGAGTAAGCCCTCTTCTAACCAAACTGCCAGGTAACTAATTAACATTTCAATGAACAGTGACAGAAAATCTGTTCTGTCACTTCACAACTCAGGTCAGCAGTACAAGTGTGACAAGAAAAACTTAAGTCAGACAGACTCACGTTATAACATTCTAGAGGATTTTTGGAAACCAATTTTCTGTCCATAAAAAGGAAAGCAATTTTTCAGCATCAAGATAAGCGCGTAACTCTAAACTGAGCTGCTGTGTTAGTGTGGTCGCCAAATGGCAGACATTGTGTTTACCTCAGCCAACAGTGAGCCTGCTGGGCAGAAATCCCGTGAAGAGGTTTGAGTACCCTCTGCCTTTCTCCACCCGTGCGTGGAGAACTCCCAAAGGGGAAAAGACACAGCACGCACAATGAACGACTTCTGCACTCTGATTCTGCAGCCCTAGGACTGGGACGGCTGTAGAATGTTGAAGGTGGGAGGACTCTCAGAGACAGCCTATTGCTGCTGGTCCACCTACCCAGGAATCTCTTCCAAAAGCGCCTGGCAGGGGGCTACAGCCTCTTAGAGACAGCTGTCACCTCTGATCCCAAACCCCAGGGTGTCACCCCCACTGGTCCTCCCTGTGCCCTCAGGCAGCCCACCGCCTTCCATCAGTCTGAGGGCCCTCCCCGCCCCCGTGTCACGTTCCCATGGACTCACCCCAATTAGTTTCTTGGGGGGTGTGGCGTCCTCCTTCCCTGGTAGAACTGTATTTGTTTCTATTGAAACTGAATTACGATTAGCCTGACATAATTTAATGAGACCCGCAGTGCCAAATGAAGTCATTTGATGTAATGGGTAGTAATTCAATACATTCTCGGTGAAACATCAAAGATTATGTAATGGTTAATATATCTACATATGTTAGTAGTACAGCCATAAGCAAGGGCACATTTGTCTGCTCGACTATGGTGTGCAATGAAGGAAAACACCAATCTCTCCTCAGAAGCACCCGGGGCCCCACTGCCAGGAGAGGGAGAGCGCCACCGGATGGACGCCCTGGCCCGGCGTGGCCTCTCCGTACCTCCCCTTGTTTATGATGAAGAGGTGTTGTGTGTTTTTCAGTGAAGCAAAGGGTATAAAAGAACTACATTTGGCCTTCACAAAGCAATTGACACTTTTATTACTTAACATCACAACCCTATGAGGTAGGCCAGCGTAAGTGCTGTCATTTTAAAAGTGATTAAACCAAGACTGAGAATAGGAAATGAGGAAAATCGTGAGCTGCCCAGGGCCAAAAAGACAGCAAGGCTGGAGCCAGCTGAATTCAGAAACCTCCATTAAATTCCCAAACAAAAGGGAACAGGCAACACTGAATACACGTTGTATGGATTTCACTTTGACATAAAACAAGGAGAAATTATGTTAGCCTTAAATGATATTAAAATTGTCTTTCATGGCCTTGATTTTGCCAAGTAGGCTTTATTCCCAAATAAAGAGAATTTAAACAGGCAAACCGTAGGTTTTACACACACACACACACACACACAGTTCTGCATTCCATTTTAAGAGATTAAGTTTTTTTTGCTAATTTGACTGTTACTGTAATCAAGCATATGTCAAAGGGCCTTGGTTCAAGTTGCTAAGCCTGAAGTGTCATTGATTTGACCCTCTCTAGTTCCGAGGGACATTCTCCCAAAATAGATCCTTAGCATTTTATAACCCTCACACATTTTCACAAGAGAGAATCTGGAACACAGGAAGGAGTCATTTCCCCACGCAACACTCATCCTTAGCGTCATCAAAAGGCATTTGGTTAAAACCCATCTGTGTATCCAACGCACAGTCTCCCTGTTATCCTGGCAGCCCTCACCGCCCATCCCTCCCCCCCCCCCCCCCCGCCCCCACGAACCTGGCTTGCTCCAAAACACACCACCTTAGGCGCTGGGCGGTCCAGCACTCGGCTCCCTGGTCCCAGCACTTCCCTGCTTCCCATCCGCATATCCCTGCCTCCTCCAAGCTGGCCACCAGCCCCTTCCAGGCTGCAGCCCACAGGCCCTGAGCCTGGCAGCCATTCTTCTTGGATATGCATAGGGATGGGCAAAAGTAGGTTTACAGTTGTGAGTGACAACTGAAACACAGCGTTTACTCTTGTACAGCACCCCTCCCCCCTCCAGTGCACCCACCCCAATTTCACGGTCACCATCAGTGACTGTGGGGGAGGGACCAAGAGGTCAGACATTCCACCAACTCACCAGTGCTGCCCCCACCAGCACCCCAACCCCTGTTCCCTGTTCCCCATTCCTCATTTGGCAATGGGAGCCTGACGGCCAGGGGAGGGACCGAGAGGTCAGCTGTTCTCACCCACTCACCAGCCCCACCCCTGCCGCCAGTTGCCCTCTCTGTGTGGGACGACCAGTGGGGCAGGGGCCTTGGCCTGGTGCCACCCGCATTCCCTGCCACTCCCCGCAGATCCCCATTCACCATTAGCGATCGGAGCCTGCCGGGAAAAGGACCAAAAGGTGGTCAGTGCACCTCATAGTGACTGGTCGTTCTGCCATCATGGTCCCTGGGCTTTTATTATAAAGGATTATGTATTTTCCCATATGAACAACTTTTGCCCACTTCCTGTGTTCACACGACACCTCTGAGATCCTCTCCTGAGCCTGGAGGACGGGGGAACTCTCAGCCAATTAGAGCCAATCACACCACCACTTTTAGCCAATGGGAGTGCTGCCAACTGTCTCTCTTGTCCTTCTTCCGCCGGCCTTCGGGAAGTTCAGAACCTGCTATTTTTCAGTCTGTGCCATAAGAATGTTTAAGACATGTAGTACCTGACTATTTAGTCAGGGGCACTGACCTCTTTCCCCTTAGATGGTCAAATAAAAGAGTGACAACACCCAACACTATACAGCTGTCTGATGTGAATGAATCAAAATTATACCAGCCCAAACCGGTTTGGCTCAGTGGATAGAGCATCGGCCTGGGGACTGAAGGGTCCCAGGTTTGATTCCGGTCAAGGGCATGTACCTTGGTTGCGGGCACATCCCCAGTGGGGGGTGTGCAAGAGGCAGCTGATCAATGTTTCTCTCTCATCAGTGTTTCTAGCTCTCTATCCCTCTCCCTTCCTCTCTGTAAAAAAATCGATAATATATATATATATATTTTTTTTTTTTTTAATTATACCTATTATTTGCAAAAAATACAGAGTGGCCAGATTACTATGCTCTCTGAATGCATAATAATCTGGCCACTCAGTATATATACAGCACTATATATATTAGAGGCCCAGTGCATGAATTCATGCATGGGTGGGGTCCAGCCAGCCTGGCCAGGGGAGGGGACATGGGTGGTTGGCCGGCCTACCTCCTGGTTGAAACTCCTAGTCAAGGGGACAATTTGCATATTAGCCTTTTATTATGTAGGATATACACTGAGTGGCCAGATTATTATGTGTTCAGAGATCCTAATAATGCGGCCACTCAATGTATATATTTTAGTATGCCACGGAATTTTAGTATTTTATGTGCTATGAGTTGAAAAAGGTTGAAAATCACTGCCCTAGACCACTCGCTGTGGAACTGAGGCCGGACTCAGCTCACCCAGAGGGTGGTGGTCCCACCTCCCGGCGGGCACTGCCACTTCTGCTCTCCGTGTCCTGCTGAGCTGCTGGGGCCTCTGAGGGCTGACGAAAGGAATGGGGCCGGCCCAGAAACACCTGCTTCACTGGGGCAGAAGGAGTAGAGGCACCTGAGGCTCAAGAGCAGGGTCTGGGCAGTTTTCTGACCCTCGGAAGTGCCAGGGAAGCCCGGCTAAGGAAGCCTGGCAGAAGCCGGGGCCTCGGCACATCCGTCCGCTGGCAGCTGACTTGAGAGAACCAAGTGGGTCAGTAGGCACCTCGGGGAGGCGTCATCTGAAGACTAAGCTGTTAGGGCTCTGCTCCGCCCTCTCCCTGAGGAGTGAGTGCGTCCCCGCCTGCTGCTGGCGATAACCGTGCCTCCACCTTCACTTGGTCCTAGTCCGAGTCAGTCTTCCCTCCGAAGGCCTTTCCTCCCCTAATTTCCTCCTGAACCTCTACACCTCCAGCATCCATGTCAAGTGCCAGCTAACCATGAAGGTCTCCCTCTCTCAAGGGGATGTGGCCTCATGTCCTAGAAATGGGCAAAGTCAGCTTTTGCAGACATTATAGGTATGGCTACTCTCCTACAAGCTCCCCAAAACTCTTTCTTTTGCATCCCCTTCAGTGGGGTTTGTGGGGGTTTTGTTGTCGTTGTTGTTATTTTGTTTGAAATCCATGAATGGGAAATTTTTTAAAAAGAAAAGGAATGGAATAGAAATTGTCAGTGCATCATACAAGTACCAGTAAGTGTAGCTTCATGACACTTTATTTCAGTTATTTGTATGTTCACAAATATAGTGGGTTGCGATGTTAAAGGTATTTGTTATGGTGCGTGATGATCTGAAACATTTGTAAGCCACTGCTCTATAGTACCTATCCTAGGCCTAATACTCCATGAATGCTTATTATCTTGAACAAATTTATGAGCATAAAATACCCATTAATTACAACTTCAGAGATTCAAATTTGAAAGAATATAAAGTATACTGCTTATCTGGACAAAAGTAAATAGATTCTGGCCCATGTGAAGCTGTTGGGGACGGGAGTGTGGTGTAGAGGAATCGGAATATTTACTATTATACTTCGATAGACTCTCTCCCCAATAACTACACTGTATTTATATTTAAGGATGATTAAGATCCAATTTTGGCCAAGCTCACTTTGGAAAACTGTTCTCACTCCCTGAAAGTAACTCGTGATGACAAAGTTCTGCATCTTTAAAACACTCGGTGTATAGGTAACTCCGCCATGGCTCATGAAAGGATCTTTCAGATACATCATGAAAGCCTTTGTTCACGCTCTTTCTTTGCCCAAGATGCCTCTATGTCCTGTCAATACCCCCACCCCCGCCCTCTGTAAAAATTCCATTCATCTTCCAAGGCTTAGTTCAAAGGCCACCTTTTCCATGGAAGCCTTTTTTTTAAATTTTTTTTTTAACTCAATTTTTTCTCTCTCCCTCCTCCATCTCCCACCCCAGTCCCAAGTGTGGTCTTTCTGTCCTCGGAATAAAAATTGTTCAAAACTTCCTTTTTCACCTTTCTCATTCCCCTGCTAGACAATTTCGTATTAACCCACGTTTTATTCATCTTTGTATCCCCTACAGCAATCAGCACAAGGTCTTGTACTTAAAGGGATGATCAATAAATATTTGTTAAATGAGTAAAAGCAACAGTTAGCCTGTTATAAAGGACAGGCGGTATTTAAAGGCCCTGAGGGATGGCTTACGTGCCCAGCTGAGGAGAAGCTGGTGAAGAGCAGGGAGGGAGGGGGTGTGGGAGGCTGGGACCCTGCTCCTGGGGGTATCTGCTCCTGCGAGCACCCCAGTGACTGAATCCCAGACCCCTCAGGGGGTGCACTCCACAAAGGTGGCGCTGGTGAGAACGAGTGTCTTCACCTTGTTCCACGGTGTCCACTCTTGTTTCAAATCAGAAGTGGGAAACAGAATCAGAAATGGAGATTTCTTCTCAACATTAAGGTGTGGCTGAAATGAAACACTGAAATGGCTATCTGGAGGTCAAAAGACCTCCCTTAAAAAATAAGGGTAGTTGTTCCTGAGTTTGTGTGTGTATCTTGGGGGGGAGGGGGGGAGAGGCAGAGAGTTGGGTCATGAATTATCAACTAATTGTCCATGTTGATTATATTCTACAGCACAGAGCTGTTCTCTTCATCATGTCTATACAGACATCTGGGGACACTTTCTGTGACCACTAGACTAAACTATTGAAGGTTCAAAACTACAGACATAACAAACAAACTGCAATTTGTTTTATTGGAAAACGATGCTGACCAATTAGAAAAAAAAATTATTAGGGATCAAAATTCAATTCTCTTTTCCATTAACCTATACCTCTCCGAAGAAAAATGTTTTTTCTAAAATGAATTAAAGGAAAAAGTTTTTAGTGATTTTTATTTTAAATTTATATATTTCAATTATGTAATTCATATTAAATTTATATATATATATATATATTTGAAATATACATAAGTTAACTCAAATAAGATAGGCATAATTTCCTAAATCTTGGTATCTCATTTTCAAATTTTTAGTTTTAGATCAATATCATTTAGGGCTCTGACCTTCTCTTTCTTTCATATTTTAACAAAACCTTAATTTCAAGTCCATCAAAATTTTGTTTTGTAATTAATTTTAGAGCCTCATAAACTGGGAGACATCAGCAGTATTATAGAAAACGCACCGGATTTTAAATCAGAAAACTGAGCTTTGAGATTAATGTCTCATCTGACTATAGGACCTCTAGTTCTAGATATGCAGTGCTGGACAGATTACCTGATCCTCCCCACCCTTGTTTCCCCAAACTATAAAATGGGGATAATGACAGTATTTGCTTCCTAAAGGTGTTTGTTATGAGGATTAAATGACACAAAAAACATGTAAAGTATTTAGAACAGAGTTAAAACATGTAATTACTTGGAACAGTATCTGGTAAGTGGTGAGTGTTCACTCTGTCCATTTGTTTTATAGTCTCAGGAAGTCACTTCACAGTTCAAACCTCCGTGTCTATGTCTATAAAATGGGACTACTAAGCTTGTCACCTCTAGGATTGTTAACATTCAAATAAGAAAACAACGCATATGAAAATGTCTGACATGCAGAAAATACACAAATGTTAGTTATTTTGAATATACTATATAATAAAAGGGTAATATGCAAATAGACTGAATTCGGAACAACCAGCCATTATGAGGCACACTGACCACCAGGGGGCAGACGCTCAGCGCAGGAGCTGCCCCCTTTTCCCCCCTCCCCCCCCCCCTCCCCAAAGTCAATGCACTCCCACAGGGGGGGCACTGCTCACCCAGAAGCCAGGGTTGTGCAGTGGGCGGTGCTAAGGAAGTCTGCCTGCCTGAGTAGGCGGGGCCCCTAAGCCTTCAGATAGACATCGCGGGAGGGCTCCCAGGCTGCAAGAGGGTGCAGGCTGGGCTGAGGGACCCCTCCCCCCCACCACCACAAGTGCATGAATCTCTTGCACCAGGCTTCTAGTCTATATGTAACCTTAAAGGTAAGTCATAAACTTAAAAACTTATAAGCTTAAAAGTAAACCATAAAATGTAGTTAGAAAATATCGTCCAAAAATGTATCCATGACTCAGAAACGTCTCTGTTAAAATGCATACGCAAGGATTTATTTTTATCAGAAACATGTAAGCTTGTGTAAAATGTAATGTCTACATCTGCAAACTAGAAAGACTCCCTTCAGTCAAGCACTTTCATAAATGTGCAGACTATACACTTGCATAAGCCAAAGATAAATTAATGCAT
Organism: Pipistrellus hanaki; assembly: GCF_964339955.1. Classification (NCBI taxonomy): domain Eukaryota; kingdom Metazoa; phylum Chordata; class Mammalia; order Chiroptera; family Vespertilionidae; genus Pipistrellus; species Pipistrellus hanaki. The sequence continues at coordinate 53,306,622 of NC_140514.1, forward strand.
TGGTTAAATCTGACTGAATGTATAGCAACTTTTAAAAATGATTATTTGTTTCACTTTTAAAAATAGTAAGTATACTGTAGCTGATGTAAATTTCAAGTCAACTCAGCAGATATTTACTGTGTGACCGTGTTCCAGGTAACTCACCTGGGAACTCAGGCTGCAAGGGGACATGGGCTGAGGCCTGTGCAGAAAAAGCCCACAGATTATGGCTGACACTTCGAAATATTACTTGTAAAAATCTCGAGGGGGCTTCGATTTGAATAAGCAAGCAGACAAGTAGCATTAAAAATATGCCAAAACAATGTCCCCCTCTACAACTGAAAAACTGCCTTTTTAAAAGCAAAAGTCACATTTAAAGCATAGTTTCTTTCTAGAAACCTATTGAATTTGTGCCAGAAACCAACATTCCTTAATGTAAACCTGTAAAATAATAGGTGTCTGTAAATGAAAGGCTGCAATAACCCTGGAGCAACAACGCAGTAATTAGCAACTTTTATAGAGTAATAACATGTTTCATATTCATTTTACACTGGCTCTTTGAAGTCCCCCATATCCCACAGTGTAATATATAAAGTTTATTACTTCAGGGCCCATCCGCATGTATTTTATAAGAAACCGTTCCACCACGCGCTACCTTTGTGTCAAGTGTGTGTGACACCTGGCTTTAGAAAGATAAAAGTCACTAGAAACCTGCATCACTGAAAATACACATCCATCCATAGATCATCTGGACGATCTACAAATCAGAAAGCAGCGGAGCTTTAAAAATGCACATTGCATATTCATGTGCACACCACTTGGAGTTGTAGACACATGTGGACCCTTTTCGGAATTAACCGCCCTCCCCCCCCCCCCCAAAAAAAAAAAGAAAAAGAAAAAAAAGAAAAAGAAAAAGCTCAGCTCTACAATAAGCCACTACCCAGGGCAGAACAGAGTGCAGTTAATATGCTTGTTTCAGCAGATGTGCATTCCCGTAAATATTAAACAGAACACACGTTCCTCCAGGAATAATATGCAGGCAGCAATCTTACCACCTGAGCACGGCTGGTTAGAAACATTTAAGGAGGGGGGGCTGGCAACGAAAGAGGGGGGTGAGCGGCAAGAAGGATGTCGAAACAGCCAATGAGGTTTTTAAAACACCGGCAACCGGAATCAAACTGCTTCTAGCGGCGATTTACCCACAGCAGCTCCTCAACGTGAGCGCCGAGCTGAGCGGGGCTCCCAGGCGGCCGGCGCCCGGCGAGGGCTGCCCGCGGGGGGCGGGGGGCGGGGAGCGGCCCGGGGACCGGGACCTCGAGGAAAGGAGACCCGGGCCGCGGCCTCCGGTGCCCGCGCGGAGGGGCTCCCTGCCCGGCGCTGCCTCCCGGCGGGAGCGGGCGGGGGGCGCCGGGCGGTGGCGGGAGCATCCTCTGCGGCGCTCCCCGCGGCCAGCTCCGGGCCGCGCTGTGCACCGGGAGCGCGGGGACCGGGCGGGAAGGGAGAGCGCGGCTCGGGGCCGGCGGGCGGACCTGGCACCGGTGACACGTTCTAGCGATCGGGTCTGTCTTTTCTCTCCATGGCTGCGCTCTGCCCCGGCTCCCGCATCCCCGGCCCGGGGCTGGGCGGGCGGCACCGGAGGGGAGGCTGGGGAGGGGGCAGGAGCCGGGCAGGCGGCAGCCGGGAGGAGGGGGAGGGGGAGGGCGCCGGACCACCCGCCCCCCCACGGCGGCCCCGGCCCAGGTGAGATCGGGCCGCGGCCCCGCCGCCCCCGCCGCCCCGGCCGCCGGCGCGGGACTCACCACAGCGACTCGAGGTCCCACTCCTGCAGCAGGGCCAGGTCGAAGCTGTCCATGGTGGGAGGTGTCGGGGTCCGTGTCAGCGCCGCCGCCGCCAAGGCTCCGGCCGCCCGCGCGCTGCAACGAGAAGCGGCGCTCAAGGTGCACCCCGGCGGCGCCGGGCCCCGCGCCCCCGGCTCCCCGCGCCCCCCGCGCCCCCCGCGCCCCCCGCGCCCCCCGCGCCCCCCGCGCCCCGGGGCCGGCGGAGCGGCCACACTCACCCGCTCCCGGCTCGCGGCCGGCTCACTCCGGAGAGCGGCGAGCTCGGCGCCGCCGCGCCCCGCCTCCTCCTCCTCCCGCCCCGCTGCCCCCGCCGCCGCCGCCTTTCTCCTCCGGGAGGCGCGTGTGCGCGAGGCCGAGGCGCGCGCCCCGGGCCCGAGCCGCGCCCGCCGCGCGCCCCGGCTCCCCCGCGCCCCGGCTCCCCGCCGCCCCGGCTCCCCGCCGCCCTGGGGTCCCGCGGCGCCCGCCGCCCCGCCGCCCCCGCCCCGGTGCCCCCCTCCGCGCCGCCCCGGGCGCCTGGGCCGGCGGCGGGGGATGCGGAGAGGCCGCCCGCCCGCTCTCCGGGCCCGGGATCGCCGTGACCCGCGGCGCCTGGCGGCGGGGACTGCAGACCCGGAGTCGCGGCCGGGAAATTTCCGACGCCCCAGGCCCCGGAGAGTTAACCGTGCCGCCTCCTGCAGCGCCGTAAACAAACCGTTTAAAATATCTGGAGCCCGTGAGTTAAAGGAAATAAGGGGACCCGGGAGGCCAGGTCTCCTGCCCGGCCCTGCAGCGCGGCCTGCAGCGGAGGTCTCACCGTCCTCCCGCCGGCCAGTCCCTGGACACCAAGCCCCCTCTTTTCATTTCTCACGGGGAGGGGGCTGGCCTCTGGGAGCAGACTGCAAACTTCCTGCCCCATTCCAGGCTGGAGAGAAGCGCACTGTCAGCTGGAAGATGATAGAGTGTCATTGTGGCTCCTAAAAATCAAGTCCTTATTACCACCACTACACCCCCCCCCCCCCATGTTAAAGAACATTTTCCCCTCCTGACTCTTACAGGCATGCTGAGGAGCCCAGGTCCAAATCTGTTTCTCCCAAACCGGAACCCTCCTGAGCCCCACCCTCCTGTCCTTGGACGCAGCTCTGGAGCCTCGCTCGGGATTCCAGAGGTTTCCTGGAGAGAGAGGCACCGGGCAGTGCAGCGAGGGCCCACCTCTGGCACCAAACCCCGCTCCTGCCGGGAGGCCCTTCTGGTCCTCTTCCCCTTTGTTCTCTCTCAGCGAGAGGAACCGCTGCCTGGGGACCCCGGAAATCTAGACCCTCCGGTAGAAGGCACAGGATGGCTCCCGGGTCAAGCCTGAGAGTCACCCTCTCACCTCCCTGACCCGTGAGCGAGGATTAGCAAACCAAGGCTGGTGAACATGCCAGGGAGAAAAGACCAACGAGAATTCCTTCCTATTTGGAGTTGGATTACAAAATGCTCGCCCTTTCCTCCTCCATTACCTCCCCCTCAAAGTAGTCCTTCCTTTATTAGCATCCGTAACTAATGTGCAAAATGTAAAGCAATAAATTAAGGCAGAGTCAGTGTCCACAGTTTGAGAAAACGGAGTTGTTATTTTACAAGCTGACAGCGCCGTCCCTCAGAGCCTCCCTCATTAGGCAAAGGTAGCACCAGGCTAAGGGAGAACAAAGAGACTGAGCAGCACAGGTGAGCAGCTGTCTTCCCACATCCCTGTCCGCGGATCCGGAGAGGGGAGATCTGTCTTCCTAACATCCCCTGAGCAGCCGCCTTTGCTGGAAATGTTTGCTCTGGCAAAAGTGAGGCGCCTGAGCCACGCAGACAGCATTCCCGGGAACAAAAGGTGCGGGTGGAGGGTGGAAAGGAGAAGGGAACAGCCCCTTTGGAAGAACTGCAAGTTCCACAGTCTGGACGAGGAATGCATCCTGTCCCCGTGCTGGGGGCTGCAGCGGGGAAGCTTCCAGAAAGCAGACCTCCCACCCTCGCAGAGATCTGGCCCTCCCTGCCTTCCCAGCACATCTGTTTATACAAAGGAGGGCTGCCGAAGGACAAACAGAACGTGTTTGTTGGGAGTCCCAACCAGAGCTTGAAGCTGGAGATACAGATCTGCCTTCACCGTGGAGGCTGGAGGCGAGCAGATGACCCCAGAAAGGGAAAGAGAAAGCGCTGGGTGCAGGGAGCCGGGGTCCATTTACCACAGGCCTCTCCCCTGCAGCCGGATCCGAGGGAAGATTTCTGTGTGAAGTTAAGCAGGGTGCTTCCTGTTAATACACGAGTGTACGTAAACCTCAAGCAGTTTCACTGGTATTTAAGTTTTTTTTCATCAAAAACAGTTCCTATTTGCTGCTTGGGGCCTCTAGCCAGCATGAATGCTTTTTATTTCCAGGGGATAGAATGTCCAGGTGGAGACCAGCACCTTTTGAAGAAACCTAATAATAGTTATAGGTACCATTTTTACTAAGGCGTCATGGAAATACTAGCAAGTCTAAATGAATAACATTTATAAGTACAACGTAGAACAATAAGAACCTTAGTGGGGAGATCTTGGTTGTTGTTGTTATTTACCTGGTTTATTAAGATAGCCCCATTATTCTTCAGCCCTTCTACCTATACCAAAACAAGCATTTAATTTAGTTGTCAAATTTTAAATCCTTAATACAAAGCAAAAAGGGGCTTGGCCTTCCTGGAATGAGAATGCCAGAACTAAAAGGGAAACATTTTTGTCAAGGAGTAAGAGACTACCTAAATTAAAAATAAAAACTGATGTTTCCTAGGAAGTCGATGTAGCATCTGTGCACACTAATGACCTTGAGGCTTGAGGGACCTTTCTCCTGAGACAGATCCGCATTTCCACAGACCCTGAGTGGCACCCGCAGCTCCTGAGGCCATGGCGGGAGCAGCAGAGGGAGGGGAGCGGTGGGCTTTCCAGGTCAGGGGTGTTTCGGCGAAATCTATAAAGAAAGGGACTCAGGAATGAATCCTTCTCAGTCTGGGGCTCCACTCACAGCCCGGAGCCTGGACTGGAACCCTCCTCAGTGGACCCAGAAGCAAATCTGTGGCAGCCAACTCAGACTGGCGTTGGCTACGAATGCATGGCTTCATTAGCTCAGCCCTGACTCTGAAGACGGGGCTACAGCTCAGAGGTTGCCTTTGTGACTCGGTGGGGGTTTTCCTTTTATAATCTCTATTACCCTAGAAAAAGATGCTTGGCTGGCAGCCAGCTGTGCAGGTGCTGGAGCCTCTGCTCCCCCTAGTCCTCCCCCTCCCAGGCTCCTCCCTGCACCTTCCCCCCTGCCCAGCCAGGCTGCAGACCCACAGGCCTCCTCTCTCCTCCAGGGCTGCCTGGGTGTTCCGCACTGGAGCTAAGGATGGCGGAACAAGCCCTGGAGGCGTTCTGCTTGCAAATTACATGCTAATTTGTGGAGCCCAGGATTGCTGGGGTTTACTCCACCTGGGCATTCTAGCCTCTTAGGGCCTTTGTCTCCCCACTGCTGTCTCAGTGGTTCTAGCCCTGGAAAAAGGTGCTTTTCTGTTTCCATTTTTTTTTTTTTTTCATCATTTGCCAGGTCCCAAGCAGATGGTGTGGCTGTGCAGGCTGTCATCACTCCTCCTATGTTTCCATGGAAACATGGGGCATAGGGACCATCTCTGCCTTGGGTTCTCTGACAGTATCCTCTGGTGGAGAACTTCAGCACTCCGGGCCCCTCCCCCTTGTCTGCCCACATTCTGGAGAGTTTGAGAATATTCTGTGGCTGCGGCTGGAAGCCAGGGTCGTTTCAGAGATCATCTAAGCACCCATTCCCCACCCCTGGCTGCTAACTGGCCCAAAAGGGAGGGAGAGGGTGGGGGGGAGGGGGCGGTACTCCTGTCACATGGCTGAGGCCGATCCGCAGCGGTGGCTTATTTGGACTATTTGCCCCTCAGCCAGCTTCCATCATGGCTGAGTATCGCCCAGATGTCATCAGGCAGCAGATACTTGAAGAGCAAAGCGTGTTACTAGCATTTTACACTTGACTGACGTTCTACCCCCTCCACGTGCATTTCTTTTCATTTGTTTGTACAAAACCAGGTTTTCTCAAGGAGCGCACCCTCCTCCAAGTTTATAAGATCCTCCTGCCTATATAATTCGCTTCTATAGCCACAAGGACATTAATTAGATTCAGAAGTCCATGGAAACGGCAGAGCTGGGCAGGGTCAGAGGCCAGGCAGGGCGGAGAAAAGAGGGAAGAAAATGACCCTCGGGAGAGGGTAAGAAAGTGGAGGGAAATTTTCCATGCCACTCAAGTGCAGACGAGACAAAATAATTTCAAAATGTGGTCAGCTACCCTAACCTTGTTGAGAGGATTAAAGTATTGTCCAATTAAAGAGGTTTTACTTTCGAGTCGAGTTGGTATAATTCCATGCATGTATGTCTTTGGTGGTAGTTGCTTCATATACAGCTGGTACAAAAGACTAGTGTGTGAAGCTCGCCACATTTTTTTAAATACATAAAACAAAGCAGGCACATGAACTGAAGATGAAAATGCAGGCTGCAAAGACACAGGCTATTCATGAAAGTGGATCAGAAAAGTATTTCCCAGATCATATATTTCCTGTCATGCTGACTTACTTGCGGGCTAATCCCACTATTTGTGATAGGAGATCCCTCGGTGCTGGTAATAAGAACCGAACATCTGATTTAAAACGCAATACCCCCCGGAATCCTTGTGCTTCTTCAAGATGTGTCCGCAACATTGTGCAAGACCCAAGGACTCTGAGCCTGTTGCAATTTGGAGATTACGAATCGTAACTATAGCAAACACTTATTTGTTATGATGTACTGGGTACTGTTCTATTAACTCCATGTATTCTTCCTGAAGCCATATGAGATATGTTACCAGTGCTCTTATCTTACAGGAGAGTAAACTAAGGAACAGATAAGTCTCGTCAACCAAAGCATGGCAGATTGGGTACTGGATCCAACAGCCACAATGCCACACCACCCCCTGCCCTCCTTATCTATGGCATTGGCTCACTCCCATGCCTGTGGGCGCTGACACAAACCTAAACAGAAGGCAAGAGAGAGTGCCCTCTGCCTCTCTCTCTCTCTCTCTCTTCTCTCTCTCTCTCTCTCTCTCTCTCTCTCTCTCTCTCTCTCTCTCTCTCTCTCTCTCTCTCTCTCATAATCTTTCTTCCTCTAGTTTTGACCCCAGACCTCTGCCTGCCGTACCACACCTGGAGTAAGGCCCTCATTCTCTCAAGTCCCAGTGTCCTCCTTTGCAACCCGAGACGGCAGGGCTGCACATTCTCTGTCTCTGTCAGTTCTAAAATGTTGGAGTCCTGTTTTCAGTTGCTCCTTCCTCCTCAGTGCTGCTGAGCAGAAACCCCTGGAGTAAGTCAGAAGAGCCTCCATCTTTTCTTGGTTAAAGGTAGGAGGAGCTCCTCCTCCACTTAAGCAAACCTCAAGGTGTTGGTCTGCTCCAAACAGGAGTGACTGTGATTCTGTTAAGAGTTAGCAGCCAACAAGACGGAAGTGTCCAGGAAAAGGACACTTAGCTTAGGTGATGGGGGGGGGGGGGGGAGGAGAGGGGGAAAGGATGACGGGAGGGACGGGGAGAAAGTCAGTGGCTGTGAGTGTTAGACTTGTCTCTATGGCTCCAGGGAGATTTGAGCATGGAGCCCCTGGAGGACCCTGAAGTTCAAAGTGTTACAACTATGACTCAACCTGAAGACAACGAATTTCATAATTATATGCTAATGAGTTAAACATTGGTGCGCAAAAGGCAGCAGTGTAAGATCCTCACAGATAGAGGCATCGCCTACAGCTCCAAGGTCCATGGCGGAGTCCTCCAGCCACATAACAAAGAAACAGAGGCAGAACCTACCCTATCCGGAGCTTGAGACAAACGAGTGATGGCAGTCACACCTGGCTGCCTACTCAATAGCCATCCGCCCTCTCTACTAACAAAACCCAGTTTGGTTTGCAGAAGGAATAGGCCCAGCTGAAATAACTGTATTTCCCAGTTTCTATTATAATATAACTTTAGTTCAGCAAGCACTGGACATGTAAGAATTTCCTGGAAAGCTTTGCTGTTCTGGAATAGGCACCATCTCTCTCTCTAGGCCACTCCCTTGTTTCTGTCCAGAACGCCGCTGGAGGTCTGACATGGAGCGCCCATCTTGGACCTTGAGGGCAAAACCCACAGACAAGTTGGCAGATCTTCAGCTAAAGGAGGCTATGTCCTTGGTTTCTTCACACAATTGTTCCATCTGTGAACCACCAGTTTGCTCCGGGCTTCTGAGGACAAAGCAAGGCCTCATTTGGCTGAACCGCTCTGGTCCTGCTCTGATTATTACTGATGGAGAATGTGGTCCCCGAGTGAGCCCTGCGCACTGCCACAGCCAGGTCTGCCAGCTGCCCCAGCCTGCGCCCTGCCGAGGCAGCACTGCAAGAGGACCCGCTCCGATTTGGAAAAGCCCCGGTTTGCTTTTTTGAGTGAAGTCTTGCCTTCTGAGTTCACTCAATTAAGAAACCCGTGTTTGACTGTTTGAAGATTGGCTAATGTGGCCCAAGCATTTTTAAGTATTCCATAGTAATAATTAATTATTTTCATAGTAGATATTAACCTGATTAAGTTCCTGTTACATCCTCACAGGACACTGGAAGATCTGTGCTCTGGAAAAGCGGGCGGGAATAATAATAGTCTGCCTTTCCTAACTACGCATGTTTCAGATCCTGTCATTGTTCCTACCAATAAACTAATTACCGCTGTATGGAGCTGATTTGCTTCAGAAGGAGTTTAGAAAAACAACTAATTAAGTACAGTATTTTGAAATATAAACTGCCTTACAGGGTTAGAACCCTATAATAAAATCAGAAGCTTGCAAGTTAAGAGGAGCCATAGAGACTCTCTAACTAACCCTCATTGTCAGCCCTGGTATGTTCAGCCTCCACACGAACATGTCTAGTGACAGGCAGCTCACTCTCTCCAAGGAGCTCTGACTGGAACAACATTTTCCCTTACATTTATGATCCCAACTTGATCTCCCTATAATTTCCTAGCATATCACCAGCTTAGAGCAAGCATTCCCTCAGTGCTTCCTTCTCCTGGCCCTCCATATATTGAGTTTAGCCTCAAGTACTTTCCCATTACTTTTGGCAAAGGGAATTCCTTCTGCCGTTGAAAATGCCATATAGAGAACAGGAGCCACCTCCAAAGGAGCACATGGACAAGGGAATGAGAGAAACCCTGCCTTCTTCCAACGAGGAGCTGGTTTCTTGGGCGAAGGGAGTTTCACAAAGAAGTTGGAGCTGGCCACAAGGAACAGGCACACCACAAGATAGGGAGGCGGGGAAATCCCCAAAGAAGGTTCCTCCCTGGTGGGTCTCAAGGAAGGAGCTGCACAGAGGGAGGTGGAGAACAGGAGCCCAGGCCATGGGAAGAGGAGAGTGAGGACAGGATGGATCCCGATTAGAGCTCTGAGGCTAAGGGCCCACCCTCACCCTACCCCACCCCGGCCCTTTCGAGGGGTGGTTCCCAGTGTTCTTCCAAAGCTCCCACTCTCCTGTGATGCTTATTATAATTCCAAGGGCACACACAGTACATTTCTATGAATTTTAGCATTACTTTCTGTCATTCTCTAGATAACAATATGAGTTTTATTACAACATAAAGAAAAATTCATCCTCTTGGGTGACTGTCAGCCCAGATACCCATGCTGTCATCCCTCTCATCCTGCTTTGAAAAGCACGACCTCACCCTGGCCTGTTTGGCTCAGTGGATAGAGCGCCAGCCTGCGGACTGAAGGGTCTGGGGTTTGATTCTGGTCAAGGGCATGTACCTTGGTTGTAAGCACATCCCCAGTAGGAGGTGTGCAGGAGGCAGCTGTCGATGTTTCTCTCTCATCCGTGTTTCTAACTCTCTATCCCTCTCCCTTCCTCTCTGTAAAAAAAAACAACAATAAAATATATTTTTTTTTAAAGAAAAGAAAATCACGACCTCAAATCAGGGATGATGTCCTTGGGGGTACCTACCGAATCCCATATCTTAGGGACAGGCCCCAAGAGAATAATCTCAATAATCACATAGATCATTACAGATTTTTTTTTTTAACTGAACAAACATTTTTGAGCACCTAGTCCATGCCAATCAGTGGGTTAAGAAATAAGGAGAGGCACGTAGCATGCCACATTCCAGTGGCAGAGAAGGTCCTCTGTGGTCAAAGCGCTGTGCTAGGACGGGTGGAGGTGGCAGAGTCAGCCCGGGTGGGTTCAGGGTGGGACCGGAAGCAGGAGCGCGGGAACGGAAGCAGGGAGAGGAGCCAGGCCAGGAAGAGGGGCTGGGCCAGGTGTGAAGCCCCTGTGGGCTGCTGTGAAACACCCAGCGAGCAGGAAACGAGCCCCAGAGAGTCAGCAGAGCCGCAAGTGAGCGCCCAGCCGCCAAGAGAGACCAAAAGAGGAAACGGTTTCTGAGAAACCAGAGAAAGTCCTTCACAGAACACCGGGCTCTGAGGTTTTTTCCTTTTTGGTTGCAAAATCAAGCAAGACTGTAACCCCACCTGCAGTCGTTGGAATGGCCCCCAGCAAAATGAAAATGTGTAGCCCCTGTGCAAAAATGACCGAGAATTTCAAAATGATGGCGGCAGAGCATTACCCCAAGCACAGGACCCTGCCAGGGGGGCCCTGGGTGCCCACCCATGAAGCTGGGCCTGCTGACGTGCGAGCGGTGAAGCACCAACTCCTGGGAGCCCGGGGCCCAGGACGGGAGAGCAGCACGTCTATCGCACAGTGTGGCATGCGTATGGCCGGCACCATGGAGCCCCCACTGCAACTGAGCTTGTTCCACAATGAAAATGTTCCGTTTTTCCTGATTGTATTGAAAACACACTCAGAGGAAAACAATCCAAGCCATGCACAGTTGTATGTGCTGGGGAGGGTGGGAGGGGTAGGGTGGCGGGAGGTGGGGGTTAAATTACTATAAATAGTATTTTCAATCTCTCTCTCCCCTTTCTATAAGAGCGAGTCCTCAATAAACTTCTGTTTGCTAAGCAGGGTGATAAAGGAGATGTAGGTTAGGGAAACTGATGGAAGGGGGAAATGATTCTGCAAAATCGAAAAATATATAAAAACAGGATTATAGGAAGAAATGAATAGTCTGGCCAAAGAATGAAGGGAAGAGGCAGTAGCTTAAGGGAGAAGAATTTTGGGGAAAGACAGAAATATCTAAATGGGCCTTAGGTGGTTTGGCTCAGTGGGTAGAGCACCAGCCTGTGGATTAAAGAGTTCTGGGTTCGATTCCGGTCAAGGGCACATGTCTGGGTTGCCCACTTGATCCCCAGTGTGGGGCATACAAGAGGCAGCCAATCAATGATTCTCTCTCATCGTTAATGTTTCTGTATCTCTCTCCCTCTCCCTTCCTCTCTGAAATAAATAAAAATATATTAAGGAAAAAAAAGAAATGTCTAAGTGGGATTTTGAATGTTTATGCAGTATGATGTAATCACATTCTCCAATCTCCTAATGAGCCTAAAAAAAAAAAAAAAAAAAGGCTGCATTGCTCATCCAAGTTAAGAGAGATAGAGATATGTTTATGTGTGTTCATGTGTGTGTGTTCTAGGAAGTGGTTTTCAAACTTAGCTACAGATTAGAATTAAAGGGGGGGGGCGGGATTTCAATGGCCTGTCCCACCCCAGAATAGTGACCTAATGGGTATGGGATGAATTGAGGAGTCCCAGACTCAGGGGAAGCCATCACAGACGTAGCTCAGACTAGGTCCCTTCCGGCCCTGGTCCAAGTCCTTTTCTTTGGTGACTGTCATTGCCATTGGTCTGTTTGTCTATCCTTGGTCAGACCCACACTTTTATAACAAACTTTATAACAAAGTTATGGCTGAGAGAGTTAGCTTTACTCCCACCGTTTTCTTGTTCAAGATAATCTTCTACTTCCAGGCCTTTGTTTTTTTATTATCATTTTAGAATCAGCTTGTCAAGTTATACACATACACACACACACACACAAACACACTCACACACACATGTGCACATACAAAAATATCTGTTAGCAGCTTAACAGGAATTGCTTTAAATATATAGATTAGTTTGGGGAGAACTAATATGTCAATAATATTGAGTCTTCTGATACTGAATACTAGTTTCCTTCAGCCTTTTGTTTATTTAGATTTCCCTTTACCTTTATCAATAAAGTTTCATATTCTTCTGCATAAAGGTCTTGCATGTCATTTGTTAGAAGTTTTATCTAATAAGTTATTAGAATGAATAGGTTGGTTTCTTATTCATTCTAATAGTTTGTCAATAGTTTCATTTCCTATGCACACAATAATTCACCAGATGAAGGGTGGCTGGTTTTGTTCCCCCTCTGCAAACACATTTCTTTATTTTCTTATTTCATTTGCCAGCTAGAACTTTAAATACAGTTTTGACTAGACTCAGTAATGGTAGACATCCTTGAATGTTCCTGATTTCAAAATGAGTGTTTTTGGTAGACTCTTTATGAGATTAAGTAATTTCCAATCTACTCCTAGTTTATTAACCTCAAAGCTATTTATTATTTTGTTTAATGAAATCATGAATTGATGCTGAATTTTATAAAATGTTTTCTGGGCGATTCTACTGTTTGATGTCTTTTTTACCTAAGTTAGGAAAGTTTTCAGTCTTTTTTTAAAAATAATCTTTTAATCCTTTCTTTTTATCTCACTTCTCTTTCTTGGACCCTATAATATGTATATTGGGTCTCTTGATGGCTTCCAATAAGTCCCTTAAGCTCTCTTCACTGTTTTGCATCTGTATTTCCTTTTGTTCCCCTGACTGGATGGACTGCACTGCCCTGTCTTCATGTTCACTTATCTTTCCCTCCCCTTGATCTAGTTTGGTGTTGAACTCCACTATTGAATTTTTCAATTCTGTCTTTTTATTCTTCAGCTTTGTGATTTCTATTTGGTGTTTTTTAAAAAATGTCTATCTCTTTTTTAAAATTCTCAATCTGCATTGCTTTCCTGACCTCAGTGAGGATTTTATGATTATTATTTTTAACTCTATCTGGTGAATTAATTATCTCTATTTCATTAACAACTGTTTCTGGGATTTATTTTGTTCTTTTATTTGAAACATTTTCATGTGTTTCTTCATTTCCCTTGACTCTTTGTGTTGGTTTCTATATATTATTGTAGATAAAGCAGCCACCTCTCCTAGTTTCACAGCATTAACTCATGCAGGAAATGGACTCTGTCAATCAGCCCAGCCTGAGCACCTGATTGTCTCTCAAACCTTTGTGGTTGTCCAAGCTACCTTCTTTGTTATTGGTGGCTCCCAGTAGTTGAGGGTGTGCCAAGACCTGTTAGAATCCCAAAAGGGGGATCACATTCAGACCCTCAATTAGGAGCTGGGAAAGTGTGTAGTTAAACTCCTTCCAGGGAGAAACTGGGAGGAGGTTATTTTGCTATTCCCTCTCTGCTGCACCTGGGTATATATCCTCAGGGGAGTATCCTGTGGGATTTGTGAATGGAAGCCCATTGGCTATCACAGTCAGGAAATCTGGGTGGCATTGCAAATAGTGGGGTGAAGAGATATAGGCAAGTTCTTTCCAAGGAGATACTGACAACTTGGTTGAAAGCTAGAGGAAGATGGAGAGACAGGGAGGAGATGTCTGCTCGTTTCCCCAGGCTCCAGGGTAGCCAGCCTCTAGATGTGTGCTAAATTCGAGGACTGATCCCAAGCACCTGCTTTCAAAGTATGCATATCATATCGACCACCTTCAGGGAAAGACTGAGATGGGTGTTTTTTTCTACTCCCTTTGTGCTAAGCCCCAAAGGGATATTCCTGAGGGGTACCCACGAGGAGTGCCATTAATAACTGCTTCTTAGTTTGCTATAGCCTGTAGGTCTCAGGGATGCAAGCTCCATAGCTTTCTGGACTGATTGCTTTAAGTGCCTGTCCCTCTGATGTGAGTCTTAAAAGAGAACCTGAAGGTGGGGGTCCGTACCTCAGGGAGAATCCTGATTGTTTGGCACTGTGCCAGGGGTGGGGTTTATGGCAAAAGACTGTCTCAGCCTTTCTTCTCCATTTCAATCTGAGTGCTTTCTCATTTGCATGATGTGTAGGATGTTTTTTAGAGGTAATTGATCTGGGCACAGCTGCACATTTCGTGTTCCCAGGATAGGAGGGGGCCGTTTCCTATGTCACTATCTTGGTTGACCTCTCTATTTTACCTTTATTATTAAAGAATATTTTTGCTAAGCTTAAGGTACTAAGTTGACAGATAACAATTTAAATTTACTTAAAGATATTATATCTTGGGGAGTCAAGATGGCAGCCTGCAGGACAGCAGAGAGGAAGAGAATGTGAGTGAGGGAGGGAGAAAAAGGAGAGTGTGTGTGTGGACATGGTGTGTGTGGTAGATAGATCCTGCAGGAGTCTCAGGGGCTTGAAGATCAGACTTTCCTAGATAGGGAGCCCCTATTACCACTACAAGCATTCCCAGGCAGCAGGCTCTGGCACAGAAACCACACCACCTTGAAGGGGAGAGCTGCTGTGACTAGGAGCCCAGCCTCACCACCACCCAGACTGGACTAAAACACCATCCAAGACCTTACAGCCACGCCAGCCAAAGACCTGCTACCTCAGCTGCAGACTTATGGACATCGGGACTCCAGCCTCCCCAGCTGCAGACTTCTGAGAGTCCTGGAGTAAATGACCCTCCCACCAATCTGCCACTGGGGCCATGGACCCTGCACCTCCCAGTGAGAGCAAAAATTGGGAGACAAAACAATCCCCAAAGGAAGAAAAGGAAGAATCTCTAGAAAAGAAACTAAATAAAACAAATGCATACAATATGTCAGAAAAAGAATTCAGAGTAAAGGTCATAAAGTTCATAAATGATGAATGAGAAAATAAACAACTTATATAAGAATCAAGTGAAAATCAAAAATGATATAGCTGCAATAAAAAACACAATGGAAGATTTCAACAGTAGACTAGAAGAAGCAGAGGACAGAATTAGTAAGTTAGAAGATAGATCAGAAAAACTCACCCAATCTGAACAGCAATTGGAGAAAAAAGAAATAGAAATCAGGAGGAGAGCTTAAAGGAGCTTTGGGACATGAAAGGAAGTAACATACATAAAATAGGGGTACCAGTAGGAAAAGAAGAGGAGTAAGGATTAGCAAACCTATTTGAAGAAGTAATGACAGAAAACTTCCTAGATTTGGGGAAGAAAAAGTCACACAATCACAGAGAGTTCCAGACAAGATATACCCTAAAAAACACACCAAGACACATAGTAATTACATTGCAAATGTTAACAACAAAGAGAGAATCTTAAAGGCTGCAACAGAGAGACAGACAGACACCTACAAAGGATCTCCCATTAGATTATCAAATGATTTCTCAACAGAAACACATCAGGCTAGAAGGGAATGAAAGGAAATATACAAAGTTATGCAAAGCAAGGGACTGAATCCAAGAATAGTCTATCCAGCAAGGCTATCATTCAAAATTAAAGAGAAAAACAGGAGCTTCACAGACAAAAAACAAACAAACAAAAAACTTCTGGAAGATATCAAGGGAGAGATTGACAACAATACAATCATAGTAGGGGACTTTAATACCACATTGACATCACTGGAAAAATCCTCTAGACAAAATAAAATAGCAAAGAAACAGCAATCCTAAATGACTCACTAGATTAGATAGACTAAATTGACATCTTCAAAGCATTACACCCCAAAGCTACACAATATACATTCTTCTCAAGTTCACATGGAATATTTTCTTTTTTTAAAAAAAATATATATTTTATTGATTTTTTACAGAGAGGAAGAGAGAGGGATCGAGAGTTAGAAACATCGATAAGAGAGAGACATTGATTAGCCGCCTCCTGCACACCCCCCAATGGGGATGTGCCCGCAACCAAGGTACATGCTGTTGACCGGAATCGAACCTGGGACCTTTCAGTTCACAGGCCGACGCTCTATCCACTGAGCCAAACCGGTTTCGGCCACATGGAATATTTTCAAAGATAGATCACTCAGTGGGACACAGGCAAAGTCTCTTTAAATTCAAGAATATTGAAACCATATTAAGCATCTTCTCAGATCACAATGGCATAATATTAGAAATAAACTATGATAAAAACATTGTTAAAAATTCAAACACTTGGAGGCTAAATAGCATGTTATTACACAATGATTGGGTTACCAAAGAGATCAAAGGAGAAATAAAAAACATCTTATAAACAAATGACAATGAAAAAACAACAATTCAAAATCTATGGGACATGGTAAAAGCAGTTCTGAGATGGAAGTGCATAGCATTACAGGCCTACCTCAAAAAACAAACAAACAAACAAACAAACAAACAAAAAACCTGGTAAAAAGTCACCAAACTCTACAATTGAAAGAATTAGAAAGAGAGCAACATGAAAAGCCCAGAGTGAGCAGAATAAATGAAATAATAAAGATCAGAGCTGAAATAAATGACAAAGAGACCAAAAATAAGCAAACAAAAAACCAAAACAATACAATACAAAGATCAATAAAACCAAAGAGCTGGTTCTTTGAAAGAATAAGTAAGATTGATGAACCTCTAGCCAGGCTCACCAAGAAGCAAAGAGAGAATATCAAAGTAAACAAATTCAGAAATGAAAGTGGAGAAATAACAATAGACCCCACAGAAATTTAAAGGATTGTAAGAAAATACTATGAACAACTCTATTCCAACAAATTGGTCAACGTAGAAGAAATGGACATATTCCTACAAAAATATGACCTTCCAAAACCCAATCAGGAAGAACAAAAAAATCTGAATAGGCTGATAACTATAGAAGAAATTGAAGCAGTAATCAAAATACTTCCAGCAGCCAGAGCTAGTTTGGCTCAGTGGATATAGAGTCAGCCTGCGGACTGAAGGGTCCAGGGTTAGATTCCGGTCAAGGGCATGTACCTTGGTTGTGCACATCCCCAGTAGGGGTTGTGCAGGGGGCTGCTGATCGATGTCTCTCTTTCATTGATGTTTCTAATTGTCTATCCCTCTCCCTTCCTCTCTGTGAAAAATCAATAAAATATATATATTAAAAAAAACACTCCAACAAACAAAAGCCCGGGGCCAGACAGCTTCACAGGGAAGTTTTACCAAACATTCAAAGAAGAGTTAAAACCTATTCTCAAGACTAGTCCCAAAAATTCAAGTAGAAGGAACATTTCCAAGCTCTTTCTATGAAGTCAGCATGACCCTAATCCCCCAAACCAGAAAAAGCCACTACAAAGAAATAGAATTACATGCCAATATGTCTGATGAACATAGATGCTAAAATCCTCAACAAAATTCTAGCAAATCAGATTGAGCAATATATTAAAAAGATTATACACCATGACCAAGTGGGATTTATTCCAGGGATGCAAGGATAGTACAATATTTGCAAATCAATAAACATGATACATCACATAAATAAATTGAGAGATAAAAAGCACATAATCAAAATAAATTGATGCAGAAAAAGCATTTGACAAAATCCAACACCCTTTCTTGATAAAATTTCAGCAGAGTGGGAAAAGAAAGATCATACCTCAACATAATAAAAGCCTTATATGACACACCTACAGTCAATATCATAGTCAATGGGCAAACACTAAAACCATTTTCCCTAAGAACAGGAAGAAGACAGGGATGCCCACTCTCACTACTCTTGTTTGACATGGTACTGGAAGTACTAGCCATAGCGATCAAACAAGAAGGGGAACTAAAGGCATCCAAATTGAAAAGAAAAAGTAAAACTGTCATTGTTCACAGATGCCATGATACTGTATATAGAAAACTCTAAAGACTGCAGCAAAAAACTGCCAGGTTTAATGAATGAATTCAGCAATGTAGCAGGATACAAAATTAATGCACAGAAATCTATGGCTTTTTTATACACCAATAACGAACTCTCAGGAAGAGAAATCCTATATAATAAGAGCCCAGCAACTGAATGGTGGAACTGCCAGAATGACCAGTCAACCAGTCACTATGACCTGCACTGACCACAAAGGGGCAGATGCTCACTGCAGTAGCTGCCCCCTGGTGATCAGTGTGCTCCCATAGTGGGAGCACTACTCAGTTGACCTAGATGAGCTGCAAGCCCACAGCAGGCCAACCCCTACAGGCCACGTGCCCCACCAGTGCACAAATCCTGTGCACCAGGTCTCTAGTTAAAAAAAAAAATCCTATTTATCATTGCACACACACACACACACACACACACACACACAAAAGAATACTTAGGAATAAACTTAACTAAGGAGGCAAAAGATCTGTACTTGGAAAACTACAGGATATTGAAAAAAGAGATAGAGGAAGATATAAACAGATGGAATAATATACTGTGTTCATGGATTGGTATAATCAACATCATTAAAATATCCATACCACCCAAACCAATCTATAGATTCAATGCAATCCCTATTAAAATAACAGCATATTTCACAGACCTAGGAAAAACTCTCCAGAAATTCACGTGGAACGAAAAAAAAAGACTCCGAATAGCCACAGCAATCCTGAGAAAGAAGAACAAAGTTGGAGGGATCACAATACCAGATATCAAGCTATATGACAAAGCCACTGTTCTCAAAACTGCCTGATACAGACACAATAACAGGCATATAGACCAATGGAACAGAACAGAGAACCCAGAAATTGACCCAAGCCATTATGCTCAATTAATATTTGACAAAGGAGGCAAGAACATACAATGGAGTAAAGACAGTCTCTTCAATAAATGCTGTTGGGAAAATTGGACATTTGGAAATTTGGAAATTTTTCTGTTGAGTATGAAAATTTGTCATATAAGGCTTTTATTATCCAAAATATCTCCCTCCTCCCCCAAAAATGAAACTAGACCACCAACTTATATCATACAAAAAAATAAACTCAAAATGGATAAAGGGCTTAAACATAAGACAGGAAACCATACAAATCTTAGAAGAATCCACAGGCAGCAAAATATCAGACATATGTCCTAGCAATATCTTTACCGATACAGCTCCTAGGGTAATGGAAACTAAGGAGATAATAAACAAATGGGATCTACATCAAAATACAAAGCTTCTGCACAGAAAAAGAAATAGTCAACAAAACAACAAGAAAGCCCATGGAATGGGAGAACATATTTGCCAATGTTATCTCAGATAAAGGTTTAATCTCCAAAATTTAGAGGGAACTCATACAACTTAAAAAAGGTAGATTAAATAATCTAATAAAAAATGGGCAAAGGACTTAAATAGATACTTTTGGAAGTGGACATACATAAGGCCAAGAGACATGAAAACATGCTCAAAGTCACTAATCATCTGAAAGTTGCAAATCAAAATGACAATGAGATATCATCTCGTACCTCTCCGAATGGCTATCATCAACAAATTGACAAACGACAAGTGCTGGTGAGGATGCAATGAAAAAAGAACCCTCATGCACTGCTGGTGGTAATGCAGACTGGTTCAGCCATTATGGAGAACAATATGGAGTTTCCTCAAAAAATTAAAAATGGAACTCCTATTTGACCCAGTCATCCCGCTTCTAGGAATATATCCCAATAAATTAAAAACATCATTCAGGAAGGACATATGTATCCGTTTGTTCATAGTACATTTACACAATGGAATACTATGCTGCTGTAAAAAAGAAAGAACTCTTACGATTCACAACAGCATGCATGAACCTGGAGAGCATTTTGATAAGCGAAATAAGGCAGTCGGAGAAGGATAAATACCACATGATCTTACTTATACTGTATATGGAATATAATGAACAACATAAACTTATGAACAAAAATAGATCCAAAGACAGAGAAGCATTAACATACCGTCAAACCTCAGAGGGTAGGCAGGGGAGGTGGGAGGGATAAGAGATCAACCAAAGGACTTGTATGCATGCATATAAGTATAACCAATAGACACAGACATTAGCAGGGTAAGGGTATATGCTGGGGTGAAGGAGGTCAAGACATCCTATCTAATAAAAGATAGACATCCTATTTAATAAAAGAGTAGTGTGCAAATTAACCATACCTCCACCACACTCACCAGCCATACCCACCAGCCAATCAAGAGCAAATATGCAAATAAACCCAACAAGATGGCTGTGGCCACAGAGAGCAGGAGGGAAGCTTGGGTTTCCCTGGCAATGGAGGAAGCCAAGCTTTTCACACACCTTGGCCAGCCCAGGTCTCCGCTAAAGTTTCAATTAAAGAAGGTAAATAAATTCCAACAGAGGAGGCTTGGCTCTGCTCCAGGCTACAAAGTTTCAATTGTAGAAGATACATAACTTCCAGATACCAGGGCCTCTGCTTGGGTATCCAGGGGTGTGACTGGCCAGCAAACCACCACAGGCCCTTTGCCCGAGCCACCCCACACCCCAAGGGAACCCCCAACCTGATCTGGGACACCCTTCAGGGCAAACAAGCTGGCCCACCCATGTACCAGGCCTCTATCCTATCTAATAAAAGAGTAATATGCAGATTGACCATCACTCCAACACACAATATGGCTGCCCCCATGTGGTCAAATATCCTGCCCCCATGTGAACACAAGATGGTTACCACAAGATGGCCTGCAAGGGAGGGCAGTTGTGGACAATCAGGCCAGCAGGGGAGGACAGTTGGGGGTGACCAGGCTGGCAGAGGAGGGAAGTTGTGGGTGACTGTGCCTGTAGGGAAGGACAGTTAGGTGGGACTCAGGCCTGCAGGGGAGAGCAGTTGAGGGGACCTGTCCTGAAGGGGAGGGCAGTTAGGAGTGACTAGGCCTGCAGGGAAGAGAAGTTAGGGGCCAACAGGCTGGCAGAGGAGCAGTTAGACATCAATCAGGCTGGCAAGGGAGTGGTAATGCAGTGATCAGGCTGGCAGGCAGAAGCGGTTAGGGGCAATCAGGAAGGCAGGCAGGTGAGCAGTTGGGAGCCAGCAGTCCTGGATAGTGAGAGTGATGTCTGATTGCCCGTTTAGGCCTGATCCCACCGATATCCTTCTTGGAGTCCCAGATTGGAGAGGGTGCAGGTTGGGCTGAGGGATACCCTCCCCATTCCATGCACTAATTTCGTGCACTGAGCCTCTAGTATGTAATACTTTAAACAATAAAGAACTTTTTAAGAAAGGTATCATATCTTGTCTTCTGGCTTCTATCATGTCTGTGAAAAAGTTGGAAGTAAATTATATTGTTTCTATGAAGGTAAAACCTTCTTTACCTCTGATTGCTTTTAAGATTTTCCTTTTTGTTTTTGGCTTTTAGCAGATTGCTATGATATGTGCCTAGATGTAGATTTACTTGTCTTTATCCTACTTGAGGTTCATTTGGCTTCTTACTATGTTTGATAGGTTTCATTTGTTTTGTCAACCTTTTAGCCATTATCTCTTTAGTTTTGATTTTGACTCATTCTTTCATCTCATTCTGACTCTAATTTTTGCATGTTAGAATTTTTTACTATCATCTCTATCTTTTTACTAGGTTTTAAATTTTAATTCTTTTGTCTTTCTAAACTGTATATTTTCTTCTAATATATCTTCTAGTTAATTATTTTATGAACTAAATGTAATCTGCTGTTAAATCTATTCACTAAGTTAATATGGGGTATCATGCTATTTGGTGATAGAATTTTCTTTTGAGTCCATTTTGTAGTTTTTCATTTTTTGCTAAAATTCTCAGTCTTATCTTTTTTCAATTTGTAAGCATAGTTGTTTTAAGTTGATATCTGACTCCTTTATCTGGAGCCCTCAGGCGTATATTTCTACCAATAAAATGTCATTCATATTATGTTACATCATATATCCAGTTATTTTTTATTATATTATGACATTGTATCTGCAAAATAATTTGCAGAAATAATTTTATGTTTAAGGTAATGTTATCTTTCTCTAGAGAAGTAAGATTCTTAGGAGCAATAGCAATTCAGGACTATCCTATATAATAAAGAGCTAATATGCTAATTAGACCAGATGGCAGAACGACCTTCTGGAACTACCATTTGGCAGGCCAGCCATGGTGGTCCTGGTGTCCCCCCTTCCACAGAGGCAGTGGAAGAGAGGGCTGCATGGTCCCAGTGCCTCTGCAGAAGCAGGATAGGGCACGACCATGGTGCCTCAACTTCCCACGGTCCCAGCCATGGCTGGCCCGGCCCCAGATCAGATTCCCCCCCCCCCCCCCACACACACACACACACTCCAGTGAGCCCAGTACTCTCCCACCTCACCCCACTCAGCCAGAAGACGGGCTCACAGCGGGTGAAGGCAGCGGCAGTGGTGGAAGCCCTCCTGCCTTCGGGCAGGTGGGCAGGCAGGCAGTAAGGAGGGGTCCCGGTCTGTGAGAGGGATGTCTGAATATTGGCTTAGGGCTGCAGGCGGACATCCCTCGAGGGGTCCTGGACTGTGAGAGGGCACAGGTTGGGCTGAGGGACACCCCCTACCCCAATGCACACATTTTATGCACTAGACTTCTAGTCTTTATATAAAGAAAAAACAAATTGAGAGGATTTTGAACTAGAAACTTCAGTATACTTTGAAGGCCCCGTTTCTTTCTTTCTTTCTTTCTTTCTTTCTTTCTTTCTTTCTTTCTTTCTTTCTTTCTTTCTTTTTAATATATATTTTTTTATTGATATTTTACAGAGAGGAGGAAGGGAGAGAGATAGAGAGCTAGAAATGTTGATGAGAGAGAAACATCGACCAGCTGCCTCTTGCACATCCCCCACCGGGGATGTGCCCGCAACTAAGGTACATGCCCTTGACTGGAATCGAACCCGGGACCTCTCAGTCCGCAGGCCGATGCTCTATTCCCTGAGCCAAACCGGTCTTGGCAGACCCCGTTTCTTTTAGGGTATAGGTATTATTGGTGGGGAGCACTCCATTTACCCACCTCTTCTCAGGAGAAGTGGGTTTCTCGAGATGTCATAAGAAAAGGAATTTTCTGAGACTTGCATGGGAGGATAAGAAATTGTAGAAAGCTTTATTTTTGTGGGAGTAAACCCCTGAGCTTCCAAAGTCTCATTTCCCTTCATCCTGCCACGGAAAATGCCCATCTTAGTCTTTAATAGGACCACAGTTAACACCTTGCCCAGAATTCCTGTCCTGTGTTTGGGCACAGTCCCATCCAGCATCAGGCCAGCTTAGTTTGTGTTCCATTATGTGTGGGGTCTGCGTGGCTGCACGGCTGTGGAGGAAACACTCTGGACAAGAGAAGAGCCAGAGAGCCACAGCCACCAGCACCAACAGCCGAGAGAGGCAACAGAGCAAACCCTTTTGTTTGGGGCTCTGTATCCCCGAATTTTGGTGGGCTTGCAGTGTCCTTGCCTTCCCTGGTCAATGATCTCTGTTCCCAGGGTTGGCTGACAAGCACCTTCCCTGTGTCACTTGGACTTTTCTGCACCCATCTCCCCGTGGCTGGACCCCTTCCCCCAGTGACCTGCAGGAAACTGACTGGTGGTTCCCTGGCAGTGGACAGTTATTGCCTATAATGTCTGGCCTCCCTTTTGCTCCTTTCCTCTTATTAATAACTAGAGGCCTGGGGCACAAAATTCATGCAGGGGGGTCCCCTCAGCCCAACCTGCACCCTCTCCAATCCAGGACCCTCAGGGGATGTCAAATTGCCAGTATAGGCCCAATCCCCATCCGACTGCCGGTTTAGGCCTGATCCCAGGGACATCCCTCTCACAATCCTGGACTGCTGGCTCCTAATCTCTCACCTGCCTGCCTGGTCGACCTTAACTGCCCCCACCTGCCAGCCTGATTGTCCCTCATTGTCTCTGCGTGGCTCCCCCTGCCGGTCAGGCTGCCCCTCATGCACTCTCTCAATTCCCATCCCACCGGCCTGGTTGTCCCACCCGGTCTGCTGTTCAGTCATTTGGTTGTCCCTCACTAACCCCCTGCCAGCCTGGTCGTAGGCAGCCATCTTGTGAAGGTATGAAGGTGAGTTTTCATATCACATATTTATTATATAGGACTAGCTAATCCCAGTTTTTCCCATTTGGACCCTGACTCCCTTGTTATCACCTGAGCCCCAGAAGGTTGTCCACAGCTTGCATTAGCCCCTCATCTGCTGCCTCCAAGATTGGGATAGACCTCCAGGAAACAGTGACCCTAAACACTACATTCACTTCCTTTGGTCTCTATCTTCTGGAGGCTGGCTATAAAATTCTTCACTCAACTTTTAATCTCTAATTCCTTTGTATTCTAATTATTCTAAAGGTCTGTAGAGACTGACTACATGCATATGTGCTGTGGGGGGAAAAAGTTTTATTTGGATTTGGGTAATTTTCTCTTCCAGTGGCCTTCATAGGATGGCTATAAAGTGTTCTGTGTGTTGGTTAAGAGCACAGGGTTTGGAGACAGCAAATCTGGTTCAAATCCTTGTTTTGCCTGCATTAGCAGTGCGATTTTTTGGCAACTTAAACTTTCTGATTCCCGCTTCCCTCGCTGGTAAAATGTGATGATTATAGCTTTTATTGCTGACAAATAAATGGACTAATATAGCAAAGATATACAGAGGGCTGGCCTATACTGTAAGAACCTAACTATTTTTATTCATTATTAACTACTTAAATATCTAATAACATCTGCCAAAAGTACTATTTCAGATTTAAAATTATTATAATTGTGGGATTTTTTTTCCTGGTGTTTTATTTCAAGCAGGAACTCTTAGGCCATGACTTTGGGGTTCTGGCACCACTTGCTTTGTAATTTTCCCAGACCCGACGCTTAGCCATGTTCACACTGTGGAACTCAGGTCCCCAGCGGAATACTTCCCTTACATTCTGGGGTCAATTTCCAACTCCAATTAAGAAACATTCTGGCTTTGCCTACATGTTGCCTTAAAGCACGTATCCCCACAGAGATGTGTGAGACTCAGTGTTATGTGCCTATGCTTCTACAATTGCCCCAATTATTTTAATGTTTTTATTAGCTCCCTCTTGACCCATAGGTGAGGCCAAGGATGTGCCTTGGGAAAGAGCCTCTGTGGGTGCCCTCAGGGGCCTCCTGTTACAGCCCTGCTCCACCCTCTGGCCCTGTGTTACACCCGCAGACATTGCCCCTCTTCGGAGCCTGCTCCTGCGGACGCTGCCTGTGGGGCACTTGAACGCAGGCTCCTTTAAGCATCAGTAACGAGGAGTCTTCCTTGACCTCATGCTGCTTAATTCCTAACCTGGTCTTGACCCGCAGCTCCAAAACCCCGGGAACAGTCAATAAAAGCAGCAAACAACGTTATGTTATTCTTGGCAGACTTTTCAAAACAATGAGAGGGCTTCACAATAGCTCATTATGGTTTAATAGTTGCTAACAAGTATTGAGTGTTTACAATGTGGCAAGCAATGTGCACACTTGCTCGCATTGGTTTCACATAACAGCCGAGTGAGGCGGGCGCCACCGTTACGCCGGCTTCACGGGGGGACCGGGGTTTATGGGGGCACAGTGTGTAACCGGAGGCCACACACCAGCTCCGGGCCACGTCCGTCCTCTCCAGGGTCTGTGCGCTCCGTGTAGAACATCACATGGAGAAACAAGAACCTTCCGCTTCTTACGGAGGAAGCTGGGGAGAAGCTTTGAAAGAATGTCCACCCGAGTAACAGGTCTGCAGTTATTCTACAGATTTGCACTTAAAACCGTGCTTTTAAACACTTCCCTGATGAGAACGGAGCCTGAGGATCTAATGAAAACAAACAGGCTAGCACATAGCAAAGCAGCTGTCAGAGCGGGCGGGCAGAGCCGGGAGAAAGGGCTGTCACCTGGTCATGAAGTGACGCTGTTTGTAAAGGCAGGAGGAGGCAGGGCAGGTCTGGGAAGAAGCGTCCCAGAGAGCGGTGTCACAGCGGTCAGCAGGAGAGGTCACCCTCCCGCATGCCTGCGTTTCCAGGCCCAGCTGGCCCTCGTGGCTCCACGGCACCTCTGACAGCACACATTTGATGGGCAATCATGTTACACAGCTCATCCCCACTAGGATCCTAATAGTCCAGCCCAGTGGTCGGCAAACTCATTAATCAACAGAGCTGAGTACCAACAGTACAACGATGGAAAATTCTATTGAGAGCCAAATATTTTAAACTTAAACTTCTCCTAACGCCACTTCTTCAAAACAGACTCGTCCAGGCCGTGGTATTTTGTGGAAGAGCCACACGCAAGTGGCCAAAGAACCGCATGTGGCTCGAGAGCCACAGTTTGCCGACCACAAGCCAAGGCCTTCCACAGAAATCATTTCACTCGGGGATCTTCTGTGGAGGTAAAATGAACTCGTAGTAGGGATGAGATTCGCTAAATTACTTAGTAGTCCAGCTGCCTTGCCTACTTACACAAGATCTGTGGGGGGGTTTTCCCGGAAAACCTTCCTCATTCACACAGATGGTTCCGGGCGCAGTTGCTTATGTGAGGAGAGAAAAGAAATTTCCTCTTCACTTTTCGAGACAATTAAAATGTAGCCTCCGGAGATTATCATGGAACTGGGGAGTCTTTCCCATCATTTCAGCCTTTTAACCTCATCCGACCAGTGTGAGTATAACAGAAAGAAATAGAGTCAGGGACTGCTCATGTCAAGATTTAGGACTGGAAGTGAAATGTCTAAAATGCTGCTTCCAGGGTGGTGGGGACACAGGAGGGCCGCGTCATTTGGTCCATAGCAGTGGCCTCCCTCAGGGACTCTGCATCCAAGGGGCTCCCAAATGCTTGCTCTGGACCCTGCCAGCCACGCCCTGCCAGCTACTGCCCAGCATTCTCAGCGCTCAGCAAATGCCTGTTGGGTGAATAAATTTATTTAGAAAGTGCCTGTGCTGGCCACGGCTTTGAGTTTGATCTTAAGGGATGACTCTGCCCAGAGGAGAAGGCATTAGTTCAAGTCAGACAGGGAAGCACGTGCAGAGGGATGAGGGTGATGATGAAGTTCTCACTCAGGCAGATGCATGGGTTTGGGTGCCATAAACCAAACCCCGTGGCAGATGGAGGAGGAGGTGTCAGTCGGATTAGCAGCACACACATGGTATTTGGCAACAAATTGGAAAATTGTGTTCAAGAGACTGGTACATCTTGATGAAAATTTCTGTCTTAAAGTTGCCTTTCTCCATCAACCCCTATAATTTTTGTTGTGGTTGTTGTTATTGCTAATCCTCACCCAAGGATATTTTTCCATTGATTTTTAGAGAGAATGGAAGGGAGGGGGAGAGTCAGAGAGAAACATCAATGTGAGAGAGACACATCAATTAGTTGCCTCCCTCACACACCCCAACCATGGCTGGGGATCCAGCCTGCAACCAAGGTAGGTGCCCTTGACCGGAATTGAACCCGGGACCCTTTAGTCCGCAGGCTGATGCTCTATTCATTAAGCCAAACCAGTCAGGGTGGCCTATAGCCTTTCTGTTAGTATTTGTGCCCCTGTCCTAGAGCTCTAGTCTCTATATTTCAATGTCCTTCTTCACCACAGTGGGTATTACTTACTGAAGACTGAGATGATCATGAGAGAATGCTCCAAACATTTAGTTCAAATATTTTATTATTATCTTTATGTGATAAGTAGGCTGTCATTTTCCTTTTTTCATTTCTTACTAAAGCCTGAATTTTGTGTCAACATTTTGTAAATGAGAAAATTGAGGCATTAAAATGCAGCATTATTCAAGGACATGGGCAGGTGGTTGTAAAACTAAGTTTCCTAACCCAAAGTAGTAAAAACTGAATACGGTTTTGGAATGAGATGCTACATAGCTGGGACACACAGCTCCAGCTTGCATGGTTGCAATCCTGTCTTTGGGGAGGAGAGAAGAGCAAAATGGCTCCTTAATAAGCCAGCGTCTCTCAAATTGTGAGCTTTTCTAAATTGAGTGTTTCTCAAAATGTGCATCCCTCCCCCCCTATTGTAAACCTGTTAGGTATTCACCATGCATATCAGCAGCGAAAGGGTCTGAGAAGACCAGCAGCAAAGGAAAACTAACCTCATTTAACTCAGATTTGATCAAACTTATTTGATGTTGGAATACATTTTTCATGGGACATGGTAAGGGAACTCACTTAGGAGATGCAGTGTGACTGCAGCAGCAAAGGCAGCTGGGACACTGGGGCGCTGTTTAACCTCCTGTGACTGTTTGACTCTCTGCAGCCTCAGGTTGGGCTGGCTACCCAGAAAGCCGGATGCCGCCCAGAGATAAGTGCCGTGCCCCGGGAAAGAGGTTAATGAATGCACAGAGTGTGATAACTGCCTAAACCTGTTCACTTCGGAAGGCATTGTTTTTTCTGGTGATCTGCATGACTACCCACCCTATGCTCTTACTAATCACACCCAACTAAAAGGAGACCCTGTCAGGGACAAGGGTGTGGATAATTCCCAGCCGCCACCCGGAGCGCGGCTGCTTCTCTTCTACCAAAGCTCTGAGGAGTTTGAATTAGGCTACGTGACAGCTGATTGATTCTTCAGAATCAATCCTGAATTTAGACTTTTCAGTCCTTCCCCCATCGGACAGCTGATCTCATTTTCCAGGAAGGTGTGGGAAATGTTGATTTCAGAAACCTATATTTAATTGCATAGTGTTTGTTATATACTAGGTGATCAATAAATGCTTATTTTTTAATTTGTGGAAGTAATTTCTACTAACAAATTTTTTATTTGCTGTTGACATTTATTTATTTTTGTTTCTTTATTGATTAAGGTATTAAATGTGTACACATCTTCCCATTGCTCCCCCACCTCACTCCCATACATGCCCTCACCCCCCAGTGTCTTGCGTCCATTGGTTATGCTTATATGCATATATAAGTCCTTAGGTTGATCTCTTATCTCCTCCACCTCTCCCTAACCTTCCCGCTGTAATTTTACAGTCTGTTTGATGCTTTACTGCCTCTATATCTATCTTTTTGTTTATCAGGTTATAATGTTCTTTTTTAAAAAAAATATTTTATTGATTTTTCACAGAGAGGAAGGGAGAGAGATAGAGAGAAACATCGATAAGAGAGAAACATCAATCAGCTGCCTCTTGCACACCTCCTACTGGGGATGTGCCCGCAACCAAGGTACAGGCCCTTGACCGGAATTGAACCTGGGACCTTTCAGTCCGAAGGCCAACGCTCTATCCATTGAGCCAAATTGGTTTTGGCTAATGTTCTTTATTATTCATAAATGAGTGAGATCCTGTGGTATTTTTATTTCATTGACTGGCTTATTTCACTTAGCATAATGCTCTCCAGTTCCATTCATGCTGCTGCAAATGGTAAGAATTCCTTCTTTTAATGGCAGCATAGTATTCCATTGTAGATGTACCATAGTCCTCTGATCCAGTCATTTGCTGACGGGTACTTAGACTGTTTCCAAATATTAGCTATTGTAAATTGTGCTGCTACGAACATTGAGGTGCATATATCCTTTCTGACTGGTGTTTCTAGTTTCTTGGGATATATTCCTAGAAGTGGGATTACTGGGTCAAATGGGTGTTGTCAACATTTTTTAAATGTGGATTTTTAAAAAGCGAAGTAGCTACTACTTTGCTTTTTAAAAATCCACATTAAAAACCTTAGAATTAGAACAAAACCTTAGAATTTGAAATAATTTGGCTTTCTTAACATCTACTAAAAATACTTTTATTTTATTTTCCTTTTTTCTTATTCCCTATCCTGTACTATACATCCTGGGACTATTTTGTGGCTACCAACCTGTGGACCTTAATCCCTTCTATTTTCACCTGGTTCCCAAACCCCTTCCATCTCTGGCAACCATCATCAGTCTGTCTCAGTATCTACGAGTCCATTTCTATTTTGTTTGTTTGTTTATTTTACTTTTCAGATTCCACATATTAGTGAAGTCACCATTTGGGTCAGAACTATTTGGGATAGACCTAACAATAATTTTAAAAATTTCTACCATCTCATGGCCTGCCCAATCTCGAGAAAAATTATTCTCTGAAACTGTTTATTCTGCTTAGGTGCCTTTGTGGTGTGAGTAAAATTTAATTATCTCATTTTCTTTATTGGCAGAAAGTAGATTAATTGCTTAAAATAAAAATATAGAGGCTTATGACATGGGTAGAAAGGTGCACAGGCCCCGTTTACTGCTCAAGACATGACAAAGTGGTCCTAACCACTTTGGTCTTGCTCAGTGGATAGAGAGAGCGTTGGCTTGTGGACTGAAGGGTCCCAGGTTTGATCCTGGTCAAGGGGATGTAGCTTGGTTGTGGACACATCCACAGTAGGGAGTGTGCAGGAGGCAGCTGAATCAATGTTTCTCTCTCATCAATGTTTCTAACTCTCTATCCCTCTCCCTTCCTCTCTGTAGAAAAAAAAAAATATATATATATATATATATATATATATATATACATATATATATATATATGTATATGTATATATATATATTTTAAGACATGACAAGGTGGAAGCTTGGACTATATGTTTTATACATTTACCAAAAATAAAAAAGAGAGTTAATTTTTCACATAATCCTATTTTTCTATTTGTTTTTCAGTTTATTTGGTTTTGTGGAATGAGAATGTGTTTATCAGGCAAATTGTGGTTCAAATTTGGCTTCATCACTTACTAGCTATCTTATATAATAACTAGATGCCTGGTGCATGAAATTCGTGCAAAGGGGGGCGGTCCCTTCAGCCAAGCCTGCACCCTCTCCAATCCAGGACCCTTTGGGGGATGTCCAACTGCCGTTGTCCGGCAGTCGGACATTCCTCTCACAATCCGGGACTACTGGCTCCTAACTGCTCACCTGCCTGCCTGATCACTCCTAACTGCCTGATCACTGCCTGATCACTGCCTGCCTGATCACTCCTAACTGTTCCCCATGCTAACCTGGTCACCCCCAACTACCCTCCCGCTGGCCTGGTTGCCCCTACCTGCCCCCCTAACCAGCCTGGTCATCCCCACTGCCCTCCTGCCAGCCAAGTGACCCCCAACTGGCCCCCTGCCAGCCTGGTCACCCCCAGCTGCTCCCTGCCATCCTGGTTGCCCCCACTGCCCACCCTGAGGGCCTGGTCACCCCACGCAGCCTACTGCTTGGTTATTTGGTCTCCCCTCACTAATCCTCCTACTGGCCTAGTCTCCCCACGCAGGCCTGTTCGGTCGTCCATTCAGTTGTGATGCTCACTTAGGCTTTTATATATATATATATAGAAAGGCTAATATGCAAATAGACCAAATGGCAGAAGAACCAGTCGCCATGACTTACACTGACCACCAGGGGACATGCACGGAACATGACATGCATTGGCAGCAGGTGGCAGAGCACAGAACATGGTGGGCATCAGCCATGTGGGATGGTGGAACAGGTGAGCGGGGGCACCAGACCAAGGCAGGGCGCCGATTGCTGTCATCAGGGCTTCTGGTAGTTACTGAAAATTCGGTGCTCCCACACACTGTGGTCCCTCCCAGAACTTGCACCTGCTGCTGGAACCAGAGCTGCTGCACCCACTGCAGGGGCCTGGCACTGGCCCCCATCACTCGACACTGTAAGGGGGTGCAAGCAGCAGCTGCCCACCCCAATCACTCTTCAGAGCTTCTCCACCTCCCCCTGCTCCTGAGGGATAACTGGGGTGGGCAGCCACCTCTTGCACTCACTGTCAGCATCTGCCCTGTTCACACCCACTGCTGGTGCCGGCCCCAATTGCGCTGTGCCATCAGTGGGTGTGAGCAGGGCCAGTGCCATCAGTGCATGGGAACAGTGGTGGCAGGAGTGGGGCTGCCGGCAGGCACGGGGTTGGGGGGAGACCACAGAAGATGAGCTGAGACCTGCCCCTGTGCCCAGTACAGCTCAATGTGCACAAATTCATGCACTGGGCCCTTAGTTTAATGATAAACAAGTCTGTGAGTTTTAGTTTTCTCCTTGTAAAATGGCAGTAATCATATTGGAATACCAGAATAAAGCCTTCCTCACTTTAGCATTAGAAATCTTCAGGATTTCTACCTTAACGAAAAGCTGCCTGGCAGAACTCACCACCCCTCTTCCCACACACAGCTCTAAAGAACAGAGACCCAGTCAGAAAATAATCTACTAATAATAGGGGGATAAAGCCTTATATGTAATACCTTAATCAATAAAGAAAAAAACACACAATAAACACATAAAATGCATACAGTCACTAATCCTTCTGCTGTAAATGGACACGTGTAACTAAGGATCACCAGGTACACAAAACAACCATGGCAATGAAAAGAAAACCCAAAAGAAGCAAACACCGACCCAGGGGTGTGTGTGTGGGGGGGAGGGGAGTGAGGAGGTGAGGGGGAGAAACACAATTAGGGAACAGAAGACAACATTAAAAGCACTGTAATTAATATGCCAGGGGAAATTTTGGGAAAAAATATTGTATCCTTAAAATTAGAACAAAATGCTAAGAAAAAGAAACAACTAGAGAATAAAAGAGAATGAATGCTTGAAGGTTAAGAAAAATGAGACTAGCTCTGTCCGGTGTGGCTCAGTTGGTTGGGCTTCATCCCCTGCACTGAAGGGTTGCTGAGTCCATTCCCAGTCAGGGCACTTGCCCAGGTTGAGGGCTTGATCCCTGTGGGAGCATGCAAAAGGCAGCCAACTGACGTTCTGCTCTCACATTGATGTTTGTCTCTCTCCCTCTCCCTTTCTCTCTCTCCAAAAATCAATATAAAATCTTTTTAAAAAATAAGACTAGTTGAAAAACATTTAAATTAAAAAGAATTAGGGGAAAAAAACATCAAAATTCTCTCAACATTCTCAGAATGTAGGGGGAAAAAATCAAGAAACGGAAAACTATGAGACAGAAGATCAGTCTAGCAGGTTTGACATACAGGGTTGGAAATGCAAAAATTGTAAATAAATAAAATACTCAAAGAAAAAATGTCCAAATCAAAGGACAAAAATTCTTTGGAATTAAAAGAGCTTCCTGAGTGCCCAGCACAATTAATAATAAGAGATCCATACCTAAATACAGAGTACCAAGGAAAGGAAGAAACTTCTGGAGGTTTTCATCCCATACAGATATCAATCATGTATGAGGGCAGAATAATGATATTTTCAGACAGGAAGATCTCAGTATGTTTATCTCCCACATATCCTTTCCTTTAAAGGTATTTGAAGATGTAATCCAGAAGAACAAAGAGTAGAATAAGGAGATTGTGGAATCTAGCAGCATGTGGTTCCAATCCAGACTCCTGATGGCAGTGGAAAAAATCTACAACATGACAACTGCATATCAGGCTTACAGGGCAGCCAGACAGATTGGAGCTGGAGAATGTTGGGCAGAAATCGAGGGGAGAAGGGTGTCTCCAGTTGAAAATGGGGGCTTAATAAGAAGACAGTCTATGAGAAAATTAAACACAGAAATAATGCAAGAAAACACAACATCATCCATTGGGAACTTCAGGGATCAGTGGTAAGGTGAAATAATTCTATATAATAAAAGCTTAGCCGAAACCGGTTTGGCTCAGTGGATAGAGCATCGGCCTGAGGACTGAAAGGTCCTGGGTTCGATTCCGGACAAGGGCATGTACCTTGGTTGCAGGCACATTCCCAGTAGGAGGTGTGCAAGAGGCAGCTGATCGATGATTCTCTCTCATCGATGTTTCTAACTCTCTATCCCCCTCTTTTCCTCTCTGTAAAAAAAATCAATAAAATATATATATTTTTAAAAAGCCTAATATGCAAATCGACTGAATGGCAGAACAACTGGTCACTATGATGTGCACTGACCACCAGGAGGCAGATGCTCAATGCAGGAGCTGCCCCTGGTGGTCAGTGTGCTCCCCTTGTGAAGCTGGCTCCCAGCAGGTGAGCATAAGGCAGTGCCGCGCGCCGCTCCTGCCTCCGAAGCCGCACTAAGGAACAAGGGCTCCTGGGCTGCGAGAGGGATGTCTTCCTGCCGGCTTAGGCCCGCTCTTCCATGAGAAGGCGCAGACCAGGCTGAGAGACCCTCCCCTCCCCAATGCACGAATTTCGTGCACTGGACCTCTAGTGCATAATAAAACTATAGTTCATATACAAAGCAAACTGAAATGTGGCAATATTGGAGGATAAAAACAAAGAAAACTTCTATTGAATCCTGATGCTGGTAACATCCTTTCTTGATTGGTCCAGGGTTTATGACTCATTAAGAAGAATGGACTCCTAACATATGACTTGGTCAGTCTATGGATGAATCATGGAGACTTGTTGCAATTACAGAACCAAATGTAAAGTAAATGTTTATCTGACAAAGCGGGACACAGAAGGTGGAGAAAAGGGCAGGGGCACCAATAACTTTATCTTTTTGTTGTTGTTGTTAATCCTCACCTGAGGATATTTCTTCCATTGATTTTTAGAGAGAGTGGAAGGGAGGGGGCACAGGGAGAGAAAAACTGAGGGAAGAGAGAGAAACATCTATGTGAGAGACACACATCCACTGGTTGCTTCCTTTGGTTGGGTGAGGAGAGTGGGATCAAACCTGCAATCCAGATACGTGCCCTTGACCAGGAATCAAACCTGAAACCCCCCAGTGCTCAGGCTGATGCTTTAACCACTGAAAAGTGCTGGCCAAGGCAATAACTTTTATCTTTTAAAGTGAAGAACCAGAGATAGAGTATTATCGAAAGTTAATGAAATAAGAAGTGCAGATTTAGTATACTTTAAATTACAGGTATAAACACAGGAAGATCGAAGATAATAATAGATGCCAGACTTTTGAATGCCCAGGTTTCTGGGAGGAGAGGGTGATAGTATTGAGCGAAATCCTCACGTTTGCTATTGAAGAGACTATAGATAATATATTTTATCGACAAATTAAAAAAAAATAGAGCTATAGGCATATTGCCTATATGGAGGCAAGAGCAGAATTGAAAACGAAAACCTTTTAGAACGGGGCCCTGTCTGTCTCATGGTTGGACAGTGCATCTCATGGTGTCTGGAGTGGTGCCTGGAACACCCGCTACACCTGCTTGTCAAATGCTGAGCAGGAAGAAGCTGGCTGAGAAAGGCCTGGGAGTGAGGGAGGGAGGGCCAGGGGCGCCCTCTTTTCTACATTGAATGGTTCCTGGGTGAAGGTATTATTTTTTTTTTTTTTTTTTTTTTTTTTTTTTTTTGTTTGTTTTTTTTTTCTTTAATAAGTTTTTATTTTTCATATTATTACAAATGTTCCTTTCCCCCCCCCCCCCCATTGCTCTCCTCCACCAGGTTCCCACCCCACCCTCTGCCCTTTCCCCTCTCCCCATTGTCCTCATTCATAGGTGCACAGTTTATGTTCAGTCTCTTCCCACGCCCCCCTCTCCCCTTTTCCCCAAGAATCGTCAGTTCACTCCCCTTCCATACCTCTGATTCTATTATATTCAACAGTTAATATTGTTCCTCAGATTTTTTTAATTTCCTTGGTTTTTAGATTCACTTGTTGATAATTACGTATTTGTTGTTCATAATTTTTATCTTTGTTTACTTTCTCTTCTGAAAGAACCCCCTTCAGCAATTCATATAATTCTGGTTTGGTGGTGATGAACTCCTTTAGCTTTTTTTTATTAGTGAAGCTCTTTATCTGGCCTTCGATTCTGAGTGATAGCTTCGCTGGGTAGCTTATTTTTGGCTGTAGGTTCTTGCTATTCATCACCTTGTATATTTCTTGCCATTCCCTTCTGGCCTGCATGGTTTCTGTTGAGAAGTCAGCTGACAATCGTATAGGTGCTCCTTTATAAGTTACTACCTTCTTTGCTCTTGCTTCTTTTAATATTCTCTCTTTATCTTTTGCTCTTGGAATTTTAATAATGATGTGTCTCGGTGTGGTCCTCTTTAGATTCCTTTTGTTTGGAGTTCTGTGCACTTCCTGGACTTGTAAGTCAAATTCTTTCACCAGGTGGGGGAAGTTTTCTGTCACTATTTCTTTCAGTATGTTTTCGATATCTTGCTCTCTCTCATCTTCTGGAACCCCCATAATTCTGATGTTGGTTCGCTTGAAGTTGTCCCAGAGGTTTCTTACATTATCTTCAATTTTCTGGATTCTCTTGCCTTCTAGCTTCTGTGGAGGAGTGTCTTCTGGCTCTTTATGTTCCAAATCTTTGACTTGATTCTTGCGATCTTCCCTTCTGTTTTTAGGACTCTGTAGAATATTTTTTATTTCAGACAATGTATTCTTTATTTCTTGTTGTTCCCTTATCATTTCTTGATGGTCTCTTTTCATATCCTCATAGGCCTTATCCATCTTTTCTAGGAAATTCTTGAAAAACCTTATAAGCGTAGATTTGAACTCTATATCCAGACGCTTTTTGTCCTCCATTTCTTTCGTTTGTGATCTATTTTGTTGTCGCATTTCGCAGTTACAGATGGGACGAGGTTTCAGGGTGGAGCCTGCAGCTTTGGCTTCCGTCAGCCCCGCCCTATGCGGGTCCTTCAGTGCTCACTGCCGGCGCCTCTGAGAGAAAGGTGCCCTCGATTTTCGCCTGCTGCCAAACAGTCTATGCTCTCCCCCAATGAGCCCGGTATTGGGGTTCAGTTCAGTTGGAAGTGGAGTTGGAGGTGGCGTTCACAGCAGTCTGGAGCCCCAGTCTCCTTCCCGTCAGGGCAATCCCGCGGCACAGCCGGCCGGCCCTTCTCTGGGGGCAGTGTGCGCGCCTCCGGGACCTCCTTTCTCCGCTACCCCGGGGTTCCGACTTACAGCCCAGCTCCCTCTGGCTGAGCCTGAGTCCCCGGGGTCTGGCCCAGAACGGGGGTTCAGAGCAGTCAGGGGCCCAGCACAGTCGGAGCTTTTCTCTGCTTCCCGCTTGGGAACGCCAGCCAGGCACTCGGCCTCCCTCCTCTCCGGCTCCGTCCTCTCCGCGCGCGCCGCGTGTCTCCGTACCTTAGGCTTTTACAGCTCCTCCGTGCTTCCTTCTGGTTTTCTCCTTGCTTCTTGTTGTAGGATTTCCAGTCAGTCGACTTTCCTGTAGTTCTGGGTAATGTCCATTTTATATTTTAGTTGTATTTTATTGAAATTGTTGTGTGCGGCTGCGGCTAGTTGCCTACCCGAGCAGCCATCTTGGATCTCTCTCGAAGGTATTATTTTGATGAAAAAGTTGTCATTGTGAAGAACACAGGAAAATGCACCACGCCACTGAGAGTAGTGACTTCCTTGGGGAGATGAGAAAGAAGATGAGACCTGAGTGAGGAATCAGCCAGCGGAGGAGAGAGAGAGCCAGGCAGAGGGAGCACAGGTGAGGACATTAGGAAGGAAGGAGATCCAGAAGGCAGGGCTGAGGGTGAGTGAGGACGCTCCTTGAGAGCCTGGCAAAGAGGGCGGGGCAAGGCCACGAGGCTTTGTAGGCCACGTTAAGGCTGATTAATTTCTCATCAGCAACGTGAGGCCCGGTGTAGGTATCCCATAACCTGCCCCCGTGAGGCTGGGCACTCCTGCTCTGTGCAAGCATTGGGACTGGAGCGCCCAAATAGCTCTGCTCTGGGCAAATCGGGGATGTACTGGGCCTTTGGATTTGATTTTTAGTATCTAATAATGCTGAGCTACCACAGGAAAATAAAACACTGCTGACCAGATAACTGGATAGAAAATGGTCAACTGAGGGCATAGACTGCCACTTGAGGCATGAGTTGAACAAGCTGTGCTGAGAAAGCTGGTGGAAATGGCTGGTTTCCTCATCACCACAGTACTGGTGCCTGTCGGGCAGGCGGGATGCCGATCAGCGTGGGTGGAGGAAGACACCATCAGGGCCCGTTAGGCATTGATCAGTGGCAAAGCCTGATCTCATCACAGAGCCAGAGAAGGGTTCACGGGCTCTCAGGCACAGGGACGGGCCAGGTGCCCGTGGCGATCGGGAAGACGTGGGCTCTGCCCTGAGGAGGGCCTGCTCTGAGCCACGGGGATCGGTGTGGACGAGCCCCGATCCAGGCTCTCAGGAAGCACAAAGGCTGCCCGGGGAGCAGGCTGGTCTCAGGTGCTGTGTGGGCCCCTCCCAATCCACGCGGGTCCTTGTTAGTCACCGAAACAGTCATCTACTCAACGCCAGAGTCCGTGCCGCTTTCCAGGCACTTAGCTCCCTCCCGGGATGCTGGTTGCTCACCAGGGGAATCCGGCTCAGTAATCTTTAACACTCGTCATAATTATTTTTCCTTCAATAATGCTATTCTCCCCCTGAGAAACTCAAAATTATTACATAAGAAAAATGTAGAAATAGAAGTGTGTGATATTTTTTAATAAAATGTAGACAGTGGCCCTGGGGAATTTTTTGTAGCAAAAGCCTCTGAAATCAATTATATTTTCTCATTTCTGGCTCCAATTATTGAATATTTTATTCCTGTATTTATTTAAGTTCTTTCCGAATGAAAAGGTGGAGCTATGACGACACATGGAGGAAGGGGGGGATTGCCCTGTTTCCCCGAAAATAAGACAGTGTCTCATATTAATTTTTGCTCCCAAAGTTGCGCTAGGTCTTATTTTCAGGGGATGTCTTATCTTTCCACGCGCTAGGTCTTATTTTCGGAGGATGTCTTATTTTCGGGGAAACACGGTATTAATTAACGTTGTTTAGAGTCAGAGATAAAAACAGCGCCTCTGCATGTGAATTTGCTGTGATGCGCTGTCAGGCTGCTCCGGGAGGCGGCAGGAGCCGTGGGCAGTCCCCGGAGGGGCTCAGCGGGGAGTCACCCCCGGTGTCTGGGAGGGGAGTCTGCAGGGACAGACAGTTCCTCCAGGCGGAGGAAATAAAGGATGCACTGAGGCCGGCAGTGCCTGCTCTGGGAAACCCCGCACTGCTGGCCGCACGTGCTGCTTTACCAGGAACGCTCAGGGCTGCTCCCTTTGTCTGCCCCTCCGCTGGGCGCTCCTGTCATTCACGTCCGTTGTCTCGCCCTGTTCTGATGGCGTTGCTGTGACACGGTAGGGTGATGCTGGGGTTTATTTCCCTTTGCTGCGTAAGGAACACCCGGCTCGGGAAGGCTGAGGCTGCTTGTCCGGGGTCACAGGGCTTCTCAGTGGCAGAGCCGGCCCAGATGGGCACTTTGATTCCCGGAGGGCCCTGCTTGCCAACTCCCTGAGCTCAGGCCCTGCTGTGCCTGACCCTGGGCTCCAGGTGCCACCTTTCCCCACACCCCACTGCACACCGAGCAAAGCCTGAGAAGGCAGCTCCGAGGAGATTCCTGCTCCCAGCTGTTACCCCCGGGCTGGCATCACCTCCGGCAGGAGGCGGCATGGGTTAGTCAGAACACAGTAACCATGGAGCAGGTGGATCTCTGACCTGTCCTGCTAGTGTCCCTTCTCAGCTGGGGGCTCCTTTGTAACAGGTGTGAACAACCCACCCCTAGTTCTCATTCTCTCCCTCTCTCTTCCCCCCTCTCCTGCCCACCCTCCTTCCTCCCCTCCCTCGCCCATCCTCATAGGGATCGCTCCCAAGAGACGGCTGGTGTTTCCTTGTGGTTGGCTGAAGATGACCAGAGTGACCCACTTAAAACAGCTCATTTCTGAGTTCAGCAGTGGGTTTCCCGATCTGCCCTCTCCCACCCAGGCCGCTGGAGATTATAAAAACGCTGGTCATTGTTCTGTGGCCGGGAAGATGCTGGGAGAACCGAGAATGATCATCTCTTTACTTCAGTCAGTCTTACATTTTTATTCATTGTGACACCAGAAGGCAAAATGGGAAACAAGGGTCGAAATTACAAGGAGGCTGATTTCGGTTTGAAATGCAGGCCTTCCACATGATTGGAACTCTCTGAGAAAGGAACGGCATCGAGGGGCCGGGGTTTCTGTTGCCAGAGATGGTAAAACAGCCCGTGACTATTTAACAAAGTGTGTGGAGACGGAGAGAAGGGCTGGGAGAGATGACCCCTCGGGTCTCAACGCTGAGGTTTCTAATTTATTTGTCCCTCCACTGGGCACGTTTCCGTGGACTGCGAGAGGGAGCCGGGTCAGGGTCGGGGCAATGGTCAGGCACATCCAGCCCATCTGTCGCCTGTGCTGAGCCGTGCTGCTCGCCACTAAGCCCAGCCAGCACATGCGGGCTGTGTCCCAAAGAAGCAGCTGGCAGGACGCGGCCAGGCTAATGGGCCAGAGGCTCCCTGATTTCGGCTCCGTTGTCACCACCGACAAACTCAGCAGCAGTGGCCACTTAACTAAGCCAGAGGGTCCGCTTTGATGAGATTCTGAAACAAGCATCCCTGTGATTGCTCCCTCCAGAACCACAGGCGAGTGCGGCAGGCTATCATCCTACCATGTGAATGTGCACTCACTCGCCAATTACTCTGGATTTGTGCTTCCGGATGTAAAAAACAGCTGCACGTAAAATATAAATCATTTGTTTGACACTTTAGTCAGGAAAACGATTGGCTCTTTAGATCACAACATCAGCCTGGTAGATTTCCTCGCAAATGTGCTATCACTAAATATACACAGTGTCCCCCCAAAATGCACACACACATGGAATAATTATAAAGGCACTGTTTATTAAAATGTAATAGAACCTGCAGACATTGTGTGTACACATTTTGGGGGACACCCGTGTGTACATACACACTCATACAGTCCACACTATGAGCAAGTAATGGTCGGGCCAATCCAATGGGCAGCTAACTCCCCAGGAACCGCCAGGACCTGTCTGACACGCACAACCTTTTCCAGGTAGTTCGGAGCCATTTAGAAAATCACTATTGTGGTTCACAAAATGCCCCACCCATCTGAGGACTTAACCTCACCCTCTTCCCCAAATATCTAATGTGCCCATCCTTCAAGTGCCTGGCATGTTAGAGTTGATGCGGGTCCAGAGTCTAAATAATAGAGACTGAGAGCTCAGTATGACCCAGGCACTCTGCACACGCTCCACACAACCTCATGCAGTCCTCACAGCAAGCCAGGTGAATTATGATCCCTATTTTAACTGAGGAGTAAACCGAGGCTCAGAGAGAAAGGTAATTTGCCCGCAGTCAAATCACTCTGTCGCCTGTCCACAGGAAGTGCTGGGTGCAGGAGCATTAATTTTATTTTATTCTCGGAGGCGCAGGTCTGGGAGTCGAGGTGTGATACTCCTCAAAGCACTCACTCTTGCCTCCAGGAGGTTCTGTCTCAAACGATGTGCCCTGTCCATGAGAAGGAGGTGTGTCACGGCCAGCTGTCACTGGCAAGACCCTCGTCTTGAGGGAGCGTCCTGCATATGCCGCACTCTGAGCAGCTCCCTGTTCATGAGAGCATGCAGCATGATGAAGAGAGGAACCTTCAAGCTTGGGTAGGCGGCACAAAGAAGTTTCCAGAAGTTTTGAGAACTTTGTCGATACCTTCAGTTTTCAGTTTGCAGGTGTCATTATTTCTAAAATGATGTGCCAAGACTGCTGTGTAGGCCAGGCTCCTGCCAGGGTCCCACTCCCACCTCCCGTCACCATAGGTCCTGCCACGGCAGACACTGTCACCCAGGCCAGGCCTGAGTACCTGCATCAGACCCCCACCCAGAACGTGCGGCCTGCGGGCACAGGGCTCGGTGAGGCCTCTGTGAGGATTGGAGAACAGGTGTCCCTCCTGCTGGAGAATGGAGTGTGGGCTGCATGTCAGTTCCTCCCCACGTGCCCGGCAGCGTGCCCCGTGCGAGTCCCTGTCCCACAGGAAAGTGCCACAGAGGCAGCGTCACGTCTCACTGAAATGACAGAGGAGCGTTTGCCAGCTGAGATGGTCAACCCCTCACCCTTTATTTCTAAACAAAGACTTAAGCTACAAAAGGAAAATCAGGCCCGCCAACAACCAACATTGAATAATAGACTCATAAAACGAACGGCCAGAAATTCCACAGCAACATTTCCGGCCCAAGCGTTCCTCTGGAGCCAGACTGTAAGTGTGCTCTGTGACACAGAGGAGGGACGCAGCATCCCACACCCCTGTTTGTGCACGGGCAGGGCACGCTGTCCGGGGCCCCCCTCTATTCTTTTCACCAGCCGAGGGGGTGCTGGCTGGGTGCTTTCTCAGCACCGAAACTCCTTGAGGAGAGAGATTTTTTTAAAGTTAGTATTATTCATAGGATATGAATGGAGTGTTCCTGGGAGAAGCTGCCTTTTAAAACACACTTCTCGAGAATCTAAGTGCTGCAGCAGCACCTTTTTATATTTATAAGTCAGGAGGGGAGAAGCTGGGTGATGCTTCTGAAGATGGGTAACATGAGCACCCCATGGAATGAATGAATGAATGAATGAATGAATGAATGAATTGATGATTAAACATTTACAAGTTCCATCTATGTGTCATGCATGGCATTAGAAGATAATAACAATGAAGCATTAAGAGCCCACTACATGCCAGACAATGTTCTTTAAGCATCACTACATGCTTAAGCATCCACTACATTAAGCATGTGCGTCCACTACGTGCCAGACACTGTTCTTAGAGAGGCACATATATCCCATTATTGAATCCACATGGTATCCCTATTACAGAACTGAGTAGCTTGCCCACCACCACACACCTGCTGGAATTTTCCTACCTAAATACTTATGAAGCATTTCTATTTTTTTAAATTTATTTAACAGAGCTCTTTATACAATATATTAAGGACTAGAGGCCCGGTGCACGGATTCATGCACATCGGAAGGAAATTAATTATAACGTGGCCAGCAGGGTGGGACTGGGTGAAATGGGCTGGACACATCCTGGAGCCAACCTGGACTGTGGAGGCACCAGAGCTCGAAGGGCGTCAGTGGAGTGAGTGGGGTCCCTCTGGCAGGTGGGGTCCCTCGGCCTGGCCTGGCCTGGCCTGTGGGGATCGGCTGAAACCGGCAATCCGACATCCCCCGGGGGGTCCTGGAGTGGGAGAGGGTGCTCTGCAAAGTTGCTGTCGCTTGGCAGCTCCTGTGCTGAGCATCTGCCCACTGGCGGTCAGTGCGCATCATGGCGACCGGCCCATATACATGGAAGAATCTTTCTAAGTAGGCTGTTCCTCTTTTTATTTTCCGTGTGGTGTTTTTTACAAAGTCAAATCTGACTTTATTTTCATTTATACTGTGATTACTTAGTACCAGGCTCACAAAAACCTTTCTGATCCCAAGATTAT
Organism: Pipistrellus hanaki; assembly: GCF_964339955.1. Lineage (NCBI taxonomy): Eukaryota > Metazoa > Chordata > Mammalia > Chiroptera > Vespertilionidae > Pipistrellus > Pipistrellus hanaki. Next base: position 53,349,339 of record NC_140514.1, read on the forward strand.
TTCATCTTTACCTGAATTTTCTGGAGTAAATTTCACGCTTTATTATACTACATTAAAATCCTTCTAGAACTTATTTTGGCTTAAAGCACTGAGGGTACATCTAATTTTATTCTACTCCCCAACAGTTAGAAAGTATGCCAATATCATTTACTGAAAAGCTACTCATCCAATCATTCACTTATTCAACAAGTATTTATTCAGAACATGCACAAGCTGGCATTTTTCTAGGTCCTGGGAATAGAGCAGGCAGCTTACACTCCAACGGGAAGAGGCAGGTCATGTCCTATACTTGGTGGTGCTAAAGGTAAGGTGGTCAGGGATGGTCTCTCTGAAGTGGTGACATTTGGGTGGAGGCCTGAAGGAAGTGAGAGGTGACTGTGCACCTGGCCTGGGCATCGGAGGGCAGCAGCGCTGAGCCGGGAGTGGTGACACTCGGTGTGCTTCAAGAATGACAGAGAGGCTCCACCACGGATCGGGGGAGAGCACAGGGAGGAGTCAGAGGGGGCAGGAGTCAGATGAGGTAGGGCCTGAGAGGGCCTGGTTAGGACTTTGAATTTTGGCCCTGGGTGAGTGGAGTGGATGGCATTTCCCAAAGATGCCATAATCATATCCCAGGTGCTCTTTGCAGTGTGATATCGCTGTGCCCCATCAGAGGACAGAGTCCATCTCTTGACCTATTTGAACATGGGCAGGCCTAGTGATTGCTCTGGGCAATAAGCTTTGGCAGAGTGGGTGCTATGCCCATTTTGGGACTAGCCCTTCACTAGTCTGGCAGCTTCTCCTTCCTGCCTCCTAGAAGACAGTCATGATGAAAAGAATGTGAATATGTCCTAGATGGTATGCTCAATGGTTAGAGTGTTGGCCTGCACACTGGAAGGTCGTGGTTTCGATTCCCGGTCCAGGTCATGTACCTGGGTTGCAAGTTCAATCTCCGCCCTCGGTTGGGGTGCATGTGGGAAGCAAATAATTGGTGTGTCTCTCTCACATTGATGTTTCTCTCTCTCCCTCCCCCTTCCATTCTCTCTAAAAATCAACAGGAAAAATATCCTTGGGTGAGGCTTTAAAAAGAGAGAGAGGAAGACAGAGAACAAATACCTTGGGACGGCCACTTTTTGAAAAGTCAAAGTCACAGGGAGAGCCCTGGAGGGTAAGCTGCTACATGAACGGAGAGAAGCCAAGGAGCTGCAGACACCAGGCATGTGAGTGGAGAAGCCGTTTTTGTTAAGAGTCCTCCAGCCGAAACTGGTTTGGCTCAGTGGATAGAGCATCGACTTGCAGACTGAAAGGTCCCAGGTTCTATTCTGATCAAGGGCATGTACCTTGGTTGTGGGCACATCCCCAGTAGGGGGTGTGCAAGAGGCAGCTGATCAATGTTCCTCTTGCATTGATGTTTCTAACTCTCTATCCTTCTCTCTTTCTCTCTGTAAAAAATCAATAATATATATTAAAAAAAAAAAAAAAAAAGAGTCCTCCAGCCCAGCCAATACCAAACTGCACCGGTTCCTGACCCACAACCTCTTGAGTAAAATGGAAAGACTGAAGACACCGTGTTTTGTGGTAGTTGGTTTTGTGGCAACAGAGAGTTGAAACAGTGAGGTAGGAGGCTAGTGGAGGGTTCTGAGCAATCATATGATCTGACTTAAGTTTGACAAGATTTCCTCGGGGCCTGTGCTGGGAACAGAATTCGAATGAGAAGGGAGAGTGTGGGAAGGTGAGCAGGTAAGAGACATGAAGTAGAGGCAGAAGTTGGAGGAAGAAATTCAATTCTGGGTATACTGTTATTTCAGAAGTCACATGGATGAGGTTTGCCGATGGATCAGATGTGGGTGTAAAAGAAAGGCTTAAAGGATGGCTTCAGGTGCTGGCCTGACACTGGAAACAGGAAGGGGACCTTCACTGACCTGTGAGAAGGTTGCAGGAGGAGCAGGGTTGGAGTTACCGGAGTCAGGAGTCCTGTTTTGGACAGGTCAAGGTTACGTGGCGGAACACGCATTCAAATGGAGATGCAACGTGCTGTTGGGCCGTTGAGTGCCTGGTCCGCAAAGAGGCCAGGCCTGGGAGATGTACGTTTGAGCATCATGGTGTTTCCATGGTCACGCTGGACCAGGTCACCCGGGGAGTCAATTGACAGAGCAGAGAAACAGGAGGACGGAGCCCTGGGCACCCTACCATCTAGAGATGTAGGAGCTACGGAGAAGGAACCTGAAAAGGGGACTGCAGGGGCAGCCCGTGAGATGGGAAGGGAAATAAGAGAAGAATGTTCTGGAGGGAGAGAAGTGAGCTGTTCCAGTGAGGGCAGAGTGCAGAACTGTGTCAAATCTTCTGGAGAACCCCGTCAGATGAGGACTGACCATTCTTGGTATTACTGTCTTCATTCTTGACATTACGGCCTTCATTCTTGATATGACTGGCTCAGAAAGGTGCCTCTTTCATATAGGAAATTTGTGTCTGTGTGAGCATGTGCATGAGCACTTTCTCTTCTCTCCCATCGGTCTGCTTATCCATCCGGAACTGTGTGACCACTGAAACTCTCACACTTGACAAGGCAAGTTCCATGGACCCCCGTCACCTTTTCTTCTTTTTTACAAAAATATGCTGCTTATTCTCATCTCAAATTCACCAGAATTTTACGTTGGAATTTTAGCAAGTCTCCTTCCTCCCTGAATACGTTGGAAATTTCATTATATGTGTCTATTTCTGCATACGAATTGGTTGTGTAAAAGTTAATATTGAGTGTGCTTATCTACCCTCCACATGGTATGTGTTTCCATTTATGCTTCATATCTCCAAGTAGATTTTTTAAATATATGGGTCTCATGTGTTTTCTCTTAAGTTCTTTTCTAGGTATTTAAATTTTAGTGGTTTTTGTGAATTATATCCCCCCTTTTCCCATTGTATTTTCTTACTGGCTATTTTTTTTGCTAAAATTAATCTATTTTTCTATAAAGAATTATCTTGTTATTTCTAATGATTTTACAGGTGATGCAAGCAGATTTCAACACCTTTGCACAGCTCTGGAATCATACAGTTTGTGTATAAGGCTGTCCTGACTTCTGCTGATAAAATCCCAGTGTGGAGAATGGAATTGCATATGTCAGTATTTCAAAGTGTTCCCCCGGGAAGTCCATGGCTTCCAGGTGCTCTGGGAGCGATTGCAGCCACACATCTCAAATTGTCCCAGAAATTCCCTATTGCAAATATTTTTCCCTTTGTTAACCCTTGAGTCAGACCATATGTCCTTTGATCTTTGCTTCAAAAATACTGTTACGGTATTCAGAAACAGGGACAGCCCAGACAAAGTTAGAACATATGGGGTATTTTTCCTCTGAGACCCTAACTTTCCTCTTAGCATTCTTCCTGGTGATGTGTGCCTGTGCGCGCGCGCGCGCGCACACACACACACACACACACACACACACACACACACACACGTATCCTGGAGGGAAGGGATTTCACTCAAACAATGCCACATGGGCTGCCATGGATCCCCTGAGGCAGGTTCTCATGGAAAGCCATGGACAGCCTGGTCTGAACCCACATCTAACGTATGCACGGGGCCAGGTCACTCAGCCATCTCAAGCCTCCATTCTCCACATGTAATAGAAATATCTGACATCGGCAGTGTGGGCTGTTGTGGGGACTCAGAAAATTACTGTAAAATGCGGGACATTGTAGGAGCTGGGAGCAGCATCTATTACTTGGGTTGGAGGGAGTCCCCTATCACCGCTAAGGTTCTTAAGAAAGTACCTTGGTCTCACTCTCCACTCTCAGCTGTAGAAGCCAAGTGGCCAGAGGAGGTTGCAGGAAGCAGCGGTATCGGTCCCTAACGCCCCTGGCCTGCACCTGATCACCAGTGCTGATCTCTCACTAACTCTTTGTCACTAACCAGCCCCTACCCGGGACTGCCGTGCAGTAACCACGGGGAAGGCATTGGTCATTTCTGCTGTCACCTTCCCATCAGCCACTCCTTCCCATTTCCATCCAGCCTCCTTTGGGGGAATGCCTTGTGTGCAGAGCTTTGGGAGGGAGGCCTGTAGTTAAACGGATGGGTCCGACCATCCCCTGGAGACAGGAACGTGACCCAGATGCACTCATCACTCTCCTTTCTTCCTGGGATTCTGTATTTCACATGAGGGATGCCCCATGGGGGGTCATTGAGATCATGTCTTCACGGCGGTGGCCACATGATGTAGCTCAGACTGTGCCCATGTTTCCATTACTGTGGTTTTTAATAGTGTTCTTACTGGTTCTGGCTGCCTGGTATTCGGACCCCCTCACTTGCTCAGCACCCAAAATTGTTCCAAAAGATTGCCTTTTGGTTCAGCGCAACTCAATTTGGGGTTTCTCTCTTGCAACAGGAGTATTGTCTGGTACAACCAGATTACAGAGGGAAAATAAAAGAGGTTCATTCCACTCTTCGTTAGAATAGGTAAAATCTTAAAGCTCGGGGCTTATCGTCATGCATCGGCACAGGACTTGGGAACAGAATGCCTTTCGGAGTGCAAATGTATCATCAAAGGGTTCAAGAGCATGGAGGGGTAGCAAGGGTAGCAAATATCAACGTACATAACTATCAACTCATGCACAAGCTCTCTGTAATCCGTTAGGATAACTCTGTCTCTCTTCACTCTCCTGAGCTCAGCACGGCCCCTGTTCCTCAGAAAGCTGCCACGGAGCGTTCTGCTAGTTATGTGATTGTCATCCTGCTTAACACGCTCCCTGGTCTGCCGGCGGATGCTAGTTTAACCAAGATCTAATTGGTAACATATTGTCAATTGGACTAAGTGCCATATGATGGAGATTTAAACCCTGGTAATTTTTCCATAAAAAAAAAAATCTGTCAACAGGCTCCAGAGGAGGAACAGCAATAAATCAAATTGTCATGTTTATTAGTTATTGCAGGAGGCTCCTTGTCTTGTATTCATTATAACCCGGGTTTTAGCACCAATAAGAGCTATAAAGAGGAATGTGTGTGCAAGGTGCTCTTTAGTAGGTTTATTTTTGTATGCAAATACCTGCTTGTATGTTAATTGTGAGAAACATGTTGCTACTTCACTTTAAAAACAACACGAACTTGGGCTGTTTCTGGAACAGGCGTAATGTTCCTCGCGTTTACCAAGCTGTGTCATAAAACACTGGAGTCCGTTCACGGATAACCAAAGAGAAGAAAATGAAAACAAAACAGAGATGGCACAAGACCCTTCTCAGGCTTGCAGATTAAAAGAATGGGGAGAATGCCTGCACTAAAGGGTTTGTAGAACAGTCACTGCCATTTGACTTGGGAGGTTGAAAAATGGAAATAAAAGAATGTTCCAGACATGAGACAGGTTAAACAAATTACAGAATGCCATCACCAGAGAATCAGGCAGCCATTTAAAGAGTGGGTGAAATCATATTTAATGACGGGTCATTAAGAACCAAGATCATTTGTACTTTTAACTTGCCATTACTGAAAGTCACTTTCACCATCTCTTCTTACCTGAATTGAAGATATATAACAGTATTTTACACATGCAGCCTCCCTGGAATCTCATAAAACCCTGGGAGCGCTATAGGACGGTTATCACACCCACTTCACAGAAAGGGAAACTGAAGTGTGCAAGATGGAGTGGCTGTTCGCAGGGTTTCTGCCTCTGCCAGCCTCGCCCACCCCCACCCTCCCACCTCTCTTCAAGTCTGGCAGCTCATTGCACAAAAGGTGGTGAGAACAATAATAACAATAATAGCCTCTAGCCAGTTTGGCTCAGTGGATAGAAGTACCACCTGTGGACAGAAGGGCCCAGGTTCGATTCCAATCAAGGGCACATGCCTAGGTTGGGTCTTAATCGCCACTAGGGGGCGTGCAGGAGGCAGCCTATCAATGATTCTCTCTCATCATTGATGTTTCTATCTCTCCCTCTCTCTTCCTCTCTGAAATCAATAAAAAATAAAAAATAAAAAGTTAGCCCCTAACCCTATTGAGCCTTCCAATGTCCCAGATGAAGCGCCTCCGTAGAGCTCCTCTAAGCCTCACTTCAGAGGCAGAGACCGTTGCTGCACCACGTCTCCAACGCAGGCCCTGCTGCAGAGACCTGGGGGGCCTGGCCCGAAACCTCAGTGAGTGTGGCAGATGGGACTTGAAACAAAAGTCAAGCAGAAGAGCAATGCGTTTTTCCCATTTTGAAGAAATGCAAAATACATAGAAATGTGTCCGGCACAACTAAACCCTGAGTACAGCAACGTCCAGAGCAAGCGAGCAGCAGCAGACAGAACAAAACCAAAACCTTGTGGTCTCAGGATAAGAAGCAGGTGCTTCTGTTACTTTCACTGTGAGCATCTCTTCACCAGTGAGAGGGGAGCCTGACAGCCCTGGTTAAGGGGAGCGTCCTTCCTCAGCTGCACCCAGGGCAGGTGCTTTTGGTAAAGGCAAACACCATGATTTTAAAGATATTGGTTATTTGGCGTGCGCACCCAAGACTCACAAATAAGCCTACCCCCTTGTCGCCATGGGTGCTAGTTAGCATCTGGCCTTTAGCTGTTCTTGGTGCCAGATCAGGTCTCAGGCTAACTGAGCCGGTTTCACCTCACGGCTTTCATTTCCCTGGGAGTGGAAGGGATTATGGGACATATACCTGAACAGGATTTCACCTTTACATACATAAGACTTGAATAGCAAGGAATCACGTCAGGAAAAAAATTCTTCATCACACCATTAGTCCTCTGGTTTCACAAATATGGTAACTATTGCTATTTGGAATTACACGACATGTGCTTATGTGCATATATGTGTGTGGCCCAGCAGCACGCATACATGCTGTCTAAGGGAGACGGAGAGAGCACTGGTAGCCCTGATGGGGAGGAGGTCACTCATCCTGAGTTATTCCTGCAGGAGCGGTGCTGGCCTCCGAGCGAACCACATACTCCGTCCCTGTGCCCAGGCCTGCGGGGACCATGCACTGGGTCCAGTCTGTGGCCATGCCCTGGGCTCTTTTTGAGGTATAGCTAGTGGCCTAAATGAGCATCAGACACACTAGCTAGTGGCCTAAATGAGCATCAGACACACTTATGCTCCCAAGACCCACAGGCCCAGCTACCAGCCTAAATGTGTGTGAACGTGTTCATATCTACATAGTCATTCCATGCATATTCACTCCATGCTACACCCCATGCAGTCAGATATAGATATAGATATAGATATAGATATAGATATAGATATAGATATAGATTAATCGCATTCGAAATCTGCCTCCCTCGGTGCCCAGCCATTCACCAGAGCTGAATTATCTCTGAGGCCCCGGGCCAGGCTGCCCGCATGCCCTCCTGAAGGGTATACGGAAGGGTGACTCTTTCCCCCCAGGCAGCCCAGAGGACAGGGGCTCTCCGGCTCGATCTTACCTCAAGGCTCACAGGCTCGTCTTCCTTCTCTGCCAAATAAGTAATTCAACTTCTTTCTTCCGAGGCTGAGCATGCTCCCTGCTCCCCGGAGCTTTCTGAATGGCTCTCTCTGCACAAACAGGAAGAGCGTGTGTGGTCAGGACTCCGGGCTGCAGGTGTCAGTAGAGGATGTGAAAGTGTGGAGGCGAGTGACTGAGCCAGCCAATGGCATCTCCCCACCAGACACCGCTGCCTCCTCTCCCCCCTGCGGGCGAGGTCTACCCGGAGGCTGGAAGCAGGGACCGGGCCCCATGGGGGACCACCTGACACAAAGCAGAAGAATGTGGCCAGGGAGCCCCAGGAAGTATAGGAGGCGTTCTCTGTGCTGTGCCTCTCCCTCCTTCTGCCTCTCCCTCACTCTCCGCCTCTCCCTCACTCTGCCTCTCCCTCACTCTGCCTCTCCCTCACTCTGCCTCTCCCTCATTCTCCACTTCTCCCTCACTCTGCCTCTCCCTCACTCTGCCTCTCCCTCACTCTGCCTCTCCCTTACTCTGCCTCTTTCTCACTCTGCCTCTCCCTCATTCTCCACTTCTCCCTCACTCTGCCTCTCCCTCACTCTGCCTCTCCCTCATTCTCCACTTCTCCCTCACTCTGCCTCTCCCTCACTCTGCCTCTCCCTCATTCTCCACTTCTCCCTCACTCTGCCTCTCCCTCACTCTGCCTCTCCCTCACTCTCCGCTTCTCCCTCACTCTGCCTCTCCCTCACTCTGCCTCTCCCTCACTCTGCCTCTCCCTCACTCTGCCTCTCCCTCATTCTCCACTTCTCCCTCACTCTGCCTCTCCCTCACTCTGCCTCTCCCTCACTCTGCCTCTCCCTTACTCTGCCTCTTTCTCACTCTGCCTCTCCCTCATTCTCCACTTCTCCCTCACTCTGCCTCTCCCTCACTCTGCCTCTCCCTCATTCTCCACTTCTCCCTCACTCTGCCTCTCCCTCACTCTGCCTCTCCCTCACTCTCCGCTTCTCCCTCACTCTGCCTCTCCCTCACTCTGCCTCTCCCTCCCTCTGCCTCTCCCTCACTCTGCCTCTCCCTCACTCTCCGCTTCTCCCTCACTCTGCCTCTCCCTCACTCTGCCTCTCCCTCACTCTCCGCTTCTCCCTCACTCTGCAGCCTCCTGAACAGAATCCCAGAGCGTCTTGTCGCCAGGGGTGCTGGGTTACATGCACACTCCGCTGGTTCCCTAAACTGCCCAGACACCCAAGAGGCCAGAACCAAAGCCGCATTCTCCTCTGTAAGCTCATGTCTCCTAGAACTTTCTAGAACAAATATGTACCAGGAGAGGAGAAAAGGCACCAATGAGGAATCCCACGAACCCGGGCTGTGCTACGGAGTGGGGGAGAGGGGGTTTCTACCTCCTCATCTCTGTTCACTCCTCAGCTCTCGGCAGCCCAGTTTCTGACCCCACATCCTCTCCCTCTAACCCATCACCCCTGGAACTGCTTTCGCTGATGGCACCAGGGAGCTCACCAGTGGCCGCTTTTCCAGCTCCTGTCTCCTCTGTCCCCTGCAGTGTCTCACACCAGGGACCCCCCTTTCCTTGGGAGCGTCCCCTTAGGCCCCATGAACGCACGGTCCCTCGGGTGTGGTCAGGTGACCCCCTCACTGTCAGGCCTCGGTGCCTCTGCCAATGTCTGCGTTCCTGTCTGCCCCGGCTCCACTCAGTCTGGTGGCTCCTGCCCACGGGGCCTTTGCTGTCCCCACAGCTGCTTCCCAAGCCCAGGACTACGTTTGCACAAGTCCCTGCTGCTCCCGGGCTGTCCCCGCCCTCAGGTCAGCAGGCTGAAAGGGAGCGCAGCGGCCATCCCCTTGCTCTGGAGCTCCAGGGGCTGTGAGAGCCTCCTGCCTCTTTCCAGGTTGCTCCTGCTCCTCACTCTGAGCTTCACTCCTCCCAGCCTCTCGCTTTGCTCGGCTGATACGGCTTCTTCAGGTTTGACCCTCAGGTAACCTCGTCCAAGCAGGCCTGCCATCTGTATCCTCAGGCTGATTCACGTCCGACACCCCAGGACAACCCCACCCACGGAGAAGGTACCCCAGGCATGGCCGCCTCGGGTCCGAGGCGAGGGGAAAACCTTTCTTTCTCCTGTCCTGCCTTCTTCCCTGGCACGCACACTTCTCAACCGCGCCCTGTGGATGCTACCTCCCCCAGGCGCCAAGCTTTCTCTCTTCTTTCCACAGCCAGGCCCCGGCCCAGGCCCCGAGCCTTGTCCGCCAAGGGGTGTGAGCACCAAGGCTGCAGAAAGTGCACCCAGGTCTGGAAGGAGACTGGGACATATACATATGCTTATGGTTTATTTTTACTGACGATAATGCTTGCACAACATAAAATTAACCATTACCCATTTAAAATGTATAAGCCAGTGGTATTAAATATACTCACAATGTTGTGCACCACCTCCATCTAGTCCCAAGCTCATATTTACTGGTTTTTTTAGGTCATGTTTTAATTTTATCTATTTTTCGGATAGTTTTTTTGAAAAATAATTTTATTGATATTTTTAGAGAGAGAGGAAAAGAGAGGGGGAGAAACATCAATGTGAGAATGAAACATCGATTGTCTGCCTCCTGCACACACACTGGGGATTGAACCTGCAATACCCAGCTAACTGGACCACACTGGCCAGGTCTTTATACCATATTTTTAGCGTTTTTGTTTTGTGTGTGTGTGCATCTTAATGCATGTAATATATGAATGTAATTGTATTGTGATAATCGGTGAGTAATCATGCACCCATTGGGAGTATGTGGTGAAGACTTCTTTACGGAGGGGGTTGCACATTAAGAAATAAGGACATGCCGAAGCTAGTTTGGCTCAGTGGATAGAGTGTTGGCCTGCGAACTGAAGGGTCCCAGGTTCGATTCCAGTCAAGGACATGTACATTGGTTGTGGGCACATCCCTAGTGGGGGTGTGCAGGAGGCAGCTGGTTGAAGTTTCTCTCTCATCGATGTTTCTAACTCTCTATCCCTCTCCCTTCCTCTCTGTAAAAAAATCAATAAAAAATATTTAAAAAAAAAGAAAAGAAAAAAAGAAATGAGGACATGTTTGATCTCCAAACTCATCTCTCAGGTGCAACTTCCAGAGCATTTTCCAAAATGCCTCTAAATGTTCTTTATAAGAGACTGCAGAAGTGATCACACTGCATGCCCTCAGTCCCAAATCCCATTTCAATCGCTGGGTAGACGGTATGCTTGAAGCTGGAGCTCTGCCCCCTCCGCATGATCTCCTGTCACGCTCACTACTTCCCTCTGCAGCACCGACAATACCCACCGCTGGTGATTTCCTGAACACCCAGCTGCTGTAGGCCACTCGGCCTCATCCCCTGCTATTTCCTCCTTGGGGGTGGCTCCCATTGGCTGTCTAGCAGATCCCATGGACGCTAAAAGCCCCTCCTTGTCCCTCCTCTCTTAGGCAGAATTCATTCCACGTGCCCGCTGCCCCGGAGGCCATTGCCTCCATGCAGGATGGCACATCTGGTGGCTAAGAGGCTCTGACGTCAGCAGGACCTGGGTTTGAATAATGCCTCTGCCACTTACCAGCTGTGATCCCGTGGGCCTGTCAGCTTCTCCCTCTACCTGCTCTCCACCTCACAGAGCGATGGCAGAGATTAAAGGCCTCCGGTATGCCCGGGTGCAGAAAGTAGGAAGTGGTGGGAAGTAGTACTATAGCTCTCTTGTTTGTTTGCCTTACTATTCGGAGAACTCCCCCTAACATTCATAAATTTCATACAAAGGTGAGCTACTCCCAAGCAGGCAGACTACCTTAACTTATTTAAAGCTAATTCTTTAGTGTACATTTGTAACAGGGGCTCAAAGCATGCATTTGCGACCAGCTGTCTATGTGTGGCCCTCTGCTCGCCCAGCCTGACCCACCACGGGCGGGTCGCTGAACACGCTGGGCTGTGCCTGGTCTGTGCTTTTGGATGAGCTCTTGGTTGTCGAGGCCTGACGGGGGCACTCAGAGGCCCTGCCTGTGCTCCTGTCAGTGAGCGTCCCCGGTGCCCCACACGGAGGCCCGGCCCCGGGGACAGAGAGCAGATGAGAAGGCAGACGTGGAATGTGAGCTGCAACAGGTCCCCGGAGGCAGGGCTGGGCACAGATGTGTGCATTTAGAGTTTTTCCCAGCCTCTGGCAAAATACGTGGCACAATATTTAATAAATGCACTTCCTCTGCCTCGGCACCTGCCACACATAACTACATTCAGTGACCTGGTACCCACCTGAGGTAGAGTGGGTACAGTCTCTCTCCCCGCCCCCCTCATGCCTGTCTCCCCGTGCCGGGCACATAGTAGGTCCTCAATAAGTATTTTTGTTGAGTGAGTAGATGAATGAAAACGTTATTACACCGTAACACCAATTTTGAGCCCAACTTTGGTCACTGTTGCCCTTGTCATGCCATGTGACCTTCAGCAAGCTGTAATATCTCAGCATCTGTTTCCTCCTTCGTAACATGGGGAGCACAAGACACCTTATCCATAGGAACAGGGCAGTGACCACAGCAGGCCGTGCACTGCAAAGCCCTTACCGAGTGGGATACCTCCAGAATCAGGCTTGTCCTCGCTGGACACCCAGGGGCCATGGGAGTGAGTCTCTATGCAGCTGAGAGAAGTGCTTTTGGGAACCCAACAGTTCCCTGTTGGGCAAATAGATCAGCTACGGTGGTCCTGGGCGAGGAAGGACTGGTCAGTGCTGACCGGGGCCTTCTGCATGATCCCCAGGCCAAGTGGGTGCTGGCAGGCTGCTCTGTGAAGGTGTGGGCTGGTACAGAGGAGAGGAATGAGGGAGGAGGCCACTGCGAGGACCACGGTGCACCCGGGAGGGGACTCTCCGTCTCACGCCTGAGCCGGCACCAGGCCCTCGGCAGGTGCTGTGAATGATTTTAGCTAAGTGACTAGGGCAGTGGTCGGCAAACTCATTAGTCAACAGAGCCAAATATCAACAGTACAACGATTGAAATTTCTTTTGAGAGCCAAATTTTTTAAACTTAAACTTCTTCTAATGCCACTGCTTCAAAATAGACTCTCCCAGACTGTGGTGTTTTGTGGAAGAGCCACACTCAAGGGGCCAAAGAGCTGCATGTGGCTCACGATCCCCAGTTTGCCAACAACGGGACTAGGAGCTCTATTACATATATATTTCTATCTGTAGTTCATTCTATGTGATGATTAAAATAGCTGATATTTACCGAATGCCTACGTGCACTGAAGAGCACTTTGCATGTATTAATTTATTCAAACCTCACAAGAGCCCTATGAAACAGATGCCACTCTTATCCTTAGGTTTCTGAAGAGGAACTTGAGATTCAGGACTTTACAAGATGGCCCAAATTAATGATAGATCTGGAGTTCAACACGGGATTGCTGTTCCAGAGCATCTCTCTCTCTCTCTCTCTCTCTCTCTCTCTCTCTCTCTCCCACACACACACACACGCACACACACACACACACTTCATTCACAGATACTTGTACATATGTGTAAAGGCATACACTGTGTTTGCATTTTGATGTAAATCTCTGTGTATAATATCTGTTCCTGCCATGGCCACACCACATGAAATGTTTATTAGAGTTCTCAGCCTTCCTGAGCAACCCAAACGTACACACGTGAACAAAGTCATTTTACCTCCTATCTCAGCATCACATAAATCAGACGGAGGGAGGGAGTGGGAAGGGGCTAAGCTAGTTAGTTGAACAACTTGTCTGTTAAAATAAATAACCGAAGGAAATGCACAAGTGGAAAAGTAACACGCCTCACGTGCCTGGTTCAGAAAGCGGTAAGTGGGTAGGTGCCAAATGAAAGGGTTTGGGGAAGAGCAGCTCAGCACCGTAAGGAAAAGTGCTGCCAGAGCCACGGTGTGATCCGTGACTGGAGCATGGAGCAGGACGGCTGCAGTGACATAATAAGAAGCAAACAGGGCCGACAGGGATGGGACATAATTACAGACACTCTGCGCTGGTAAGCATTTACTGGAGAATAAGTTGCCTGGGGAGAATTTGCATACAAATGAGGTGCTGAAAGCTCAGGAGCAGGACAGCGATAAGACCTCATACGTGTTATTAAAGCATGTCAGTGGGGGGGATCGGTAACCTGATGCCATGTAGCTTTAACTCCATTCTATTACCAAGTAAATGTTAAATGGAGTCCTGAGCTTTGAAACAGGTATGTGGCTCTCAATTGAGAATATTAGCTGATATTTTGTGTATGTCTGTCTCATTAGTTTTATTGCCTGGCCTTGACGTATTATTTTTGGAAATATTTTAAATAAATATTAAATCATCACCAAAACCGGTTTGGCTCAGTGGACAGAGCGTCGGCCTGCAGACTGAAAGGTCCCAGGTTCGAATCCAGTCAAGGGCATGTACCTTGGTTGTGGGCACATCCTCAGTAGAGGGTGTGCAAGAGGCAGCTGATGGATGTTTCTCTCTCATCGATGTTTCTAACTCTCTACCCCTCTCTCTTCCTCTCTGCAAAAAATCAATAAAGTATATATTTTTTTAAAATATATTAAATCATTAGGTCTCCAACAGGTTAAATATAATTATCCTTTTTGAAGAAAAAAAAAAAAAACTTGATTGCCTTAAAACTTTTGCTTTCTATATTTTTATTTATAAATGTTCCTGCCTCTTTTAATTTTGTCATTGATTATATCTAATATTAATTTATAATTTCATTTCATTATAATTATATTTTACATTGAATTTGACTTTGTATAAATATAAATACTATACCTTGCCTCCTTTATGTTTACATTTTCCTGAGAGTATTTATCCTTTTATTTATTTTTATTGATTTCAGAGAGAAAGAGAGAGGGAGAGATAGAAACATAAATGATGAGAGAGAGACACTGATTGGCTGCCTCCTGCAAGTCTCACCCTGGGGATTGAGCCCACCACCTGGGCACGTGCCCCAAACGGGAATCAAACCCTGACCTTCTGGTTCATAGGGCCAGGCTCAACCACTGAGCTACCCCGGCTAGGCTTATCCTTTTAATTTTAATATTTCTTTGCCATTTTTATTCATCTATTAGGAGCCTAATAGCTCAGTTAGAGTTTATGTTTCACCTGATATTTGCTCTTTAGAAAAGGATCCCCCCATTTACTCTAATTGACAAGTAATTTACTTGACTTCTATTATTTTTAAGGCTTCTCCTTTTTCATATTTCTTGCTACTTCTTGTTTTAATTTTTCTATATGCATTATGCATTACTTTCTTTGAAAGGTAGATATCCTGTGTTCATTCCACTGGTCTTTTATTCTTTAAGTGTAGTCAGTTTTAATCTGGCAGAAACATAAGCAAAATTTACAGTTTTAATTTTAGCAAGACGGATACAGTGTTAAACAGAGCGGCATGTTAAACAGAACTACTAATGGCACAACGAGCTCAGTAATTCTGGGAGGAGCCGACGTTAACTATTCCTCACGCCCCGGGAACCTGGGCTGGATGCCGCAGAGGCCTGACTCAGCGATGGGCTCCCAGGGCCGGCGGGTCCCCAGGAGGGAGAGCACTCGGTCCTCCATTCTAAGGGCTTTAAGGTGGAGACGTTAGGGGAGGTCCCAGGGAAGATCTCAGTAGAACATTCAGCAGCTTCCCAGGGGTGCCCTTTCAGGCTCCTGGTCTCACTGATTGGCCGGCACCAGGGCAGGGGGCATATTCCATGCAGCTGGTCCTGATGTCAACTGTGGCCCATCACTTGCCTGGTTTTGCTGCTTTTCTGGACCTGAAGCTGAAACACAACTGAGGCCCAGATGTTTTCTCTGGGGAGGACAAGGTCAGGGCATCCAAACTGCAAGACTAGCGATGTGCTAGGGAGGAAGGTCACCCTGGGGTGAGGTCCCACAATGCAATTGTCCTTCGCTAGGCGCCTGGAGCTTTCCACCCTGGTGACTGTCTGTACCTGGCCCATCGTCCTTGCTCTGCTCATGCCGTCTAACTGCCTGCCACACATATACACACACCGAAGGACGGCACCTATGGAGCATGAGTGGACCGACTGCGTCATCCGGCAAGAATGGACATTTCAGCTCCTGGGATGCTTTCTGCCATTTTGAAGCCAGGAGGCCATGTTTAAGCTTTCAAGCCTTAACCACCACTTTCATAATCTCACCTGATTTACAAGGTCTAATGAGCAAAATGCAATTTTCAGAAAGGAATTAAGGTGGAAGTAATTTCATTTTGTGTTATACTTTCAATGGTTTAAGGAAGCTTAAAAATAACAAAGTTACTTCTTTTTCAAGCGATTCAGGAGATCTGAAATGAATGTCAGCTAGGATAATTATTAAACATCTATTTGCTTCTAAACATTCAGGATAATTTCCTTGTTTTTGAACATTCTGCTCATTAAAACAGGACAAGTAGGGGCAAAAAGAGCGGAATACAGCATCCTGTTAAAACAACAACAACAAAAAAAAAAAAAAAAAAAAAAAAAACACACACAAAACTTAGTCCAGGCTACACTTGCAAAGAAAAGCATGTATTTTTAGCTTGTGAGTCATTCATTTATTTTCAAGATATACACTGATTATTATGATCTCTGAACGCATAATAATATGACCACTCAGTGTATATCCTATATGATAAAGGGCTAATGTGCAAATTGTCCCCTTGACCAGGAGTTTGACCAGCAGGCAAGCTGGCCAACCGCACATGTCCCCTCCCCATGGCCAGGCTGGCCAGATCCCACCCATGCACAAATCACAAATTCATGCACTGGGCCTCTAATATATATATATATATATCAACTTGGACCCAGACCACTCCCTAGTGTAAAAGATTCTCTTTAATCCAACACTTCAACAAACATCCTGCCAGGCTGACCATGGTCCATGGCCCAAGCCTTCACGTACCCTGAGCCATTCAGCCCTGGGGTCCTGTACCTCCTCTGGTTGCTGCCTGGGGGTAGGTCCATGGCATCTGCACTGGTCTATGCCATGTCTTAGCTTTGGGTTAGAAATAGACTTTGAGTTCCATGCTTTCAAGTCTCTGAACCTATTTTGTTCATCAGTTTATTTGGTTCATTAACTCAGACGGAAGGGGAGGGGAATAGGAAGAGATTGACCAAAGAATTTATTTGCATATATGCATAACTCATGGACACAGACAATAGGCCTGAGGGGGGGGGGTGGAAAGGGGTCAGTGGAGAGAAGAAAGGGGACATCTGCAATACTTTCCACAATAAAAATAAAATTTTAAAAAGAAGTAGACTCTCAGACAAAATTGTAGTGCAAATCATTTCTTTCGGAGGCACAAAATATACCAGCTGAGGAGTTGAGGAGGGAGACAGGGAAGAGAAAATGGTCAAACAGGGGCATTATCAAGCCACCAAGGCCGACTGGAAATTAATTCCTGGGAAAATGACCTGAGAACCGGTGTAACACACACACAGCCCAAGGCCTGGTGGGCTGGGATGTTTACATGCCAACTGCTACCTGTCATTGGTTGAAAACTACTTGCTGGAGACACTAGTTCATCAGCACTTCGAGTCTGCCACAGATGGAAGCAAAGTAGGACGTGGAGGCAGAGGAAACCTCAGTCAGAGAAGTACAAGTACAAGGTGGAAGTCAGATGGGCATACGCTAAGGCAGTCGGTTTTGGCCACGGCAGAGGCGGGGCACCAATGGCATCTGCTATCTCCTCTGTCACTCTTTCTTTTCCTGTCACCACCAACTCAGGGGAATTAATTTCTTGTTCTGTAGTGGAGAAAGCTCTACTCTCTCCACTCTGTCTCTGCCAATGATTTTGCTGAGGCCTCACATTCTGTAAGTTGTCCTAGAGGCCTAAGCTTTTAGAACACAAAGCCAGAGAACCACAGACCTCTGTGGCTCTGTACTCTATCATCATCACATGGGACACTGAGCAGTGTCTGTGTCAGTGGATAAAAGCAAAAGGTGATTTCTGAGGAGTTTAATATCTCAAAACTTCACGCTTCCATAGAATCTACCACTGTTATACCAACACACCATTAGTTAACTACTACTGTGAACACCACAGAAAATATTATCATGAGAACATTCATGAACACAAGAATAAGTGTGAGCAACCGTCGTAAAATAATCCTATATAATAAAAGGGTAACATGCAAATCAACAGAACGGTGGAATGCCCATGGCCCCTCACCCGGCTAGCCCCTCTCCTGAGCACCCTCCCCTTGGGTGGGACTGACCGGCAATCCACCCCAGTCCCTAACCCTGGCTGGCCCATCCCCTATGGCCCCCATTGGGGCAGGCCAGCTGGACCCCACCAGTGCACAAATGCATGCACCAAGCCTCTAGTCCTACATAATAAAAACCTAATATGCTGAGTGTCTGGTCATCCAGTCAGCAGTTCAACCAATCAAGGAGTGATATGCTAATGATATGCTAATGCCACTCAACCACTCACTATGAATTTCACTGACCACCAGGGGGGCAGACGCTCAACTCAGGAGCTGCCCCCTGGTGGTCAATGTGTTCTCACCGGGAGAGTGCTGCTCAGCCAGAAGCCCTGAGCCAGCCTCATGGCTGGTGAGCGCAGTGGCAGCAGTGGGAGCCTCTCCTGCCTCTGCAGCAGTACTAACGATGTCCGACTGACGGCTTAGGCCCTAAGCTATCAGTCGGACATCCCTTGAGGGCTCCCAGACTTCCAGAGCATGCAGACCAGGCTGAGGGACCCCTCCAAGTGCACGACTTTCATGCACTGAGTCTCTAATATTAATATATAATCTTTGGCATTTGTATTTTCAAAATTCAACCTTATTTTTATTAAAATCCTATATAGTATTTCTCTATAGGCTATGATGGAATTATTTGTAGGTAAAACTCAAAACACATAGAAATGCAAACATAAAGGATTTATCACAGGGCATTGGAGAGAAGCTGGGACAGATGGCCAGCACTTGGGAGGCCAAAGGGAAGCTCATTAAGGAGAACTCAACCATTTCATTCCTCTGAGGACGTTTGCTGGTTTTTGACACGGAGAGGGTGAGGTTGAACTGGGCAGAAAAAAGCTACCAAGATTCAGATGAATAGAAGAGCTGTGGATGATCACAGGGATGAAGAGGCAGAACAGGAGTTGGAGGTTTCCAAGGCAGTTAAAAGTGAAGCAGGCAAAGGGAAAATTTCAAAAAAGTGAGCCTGAAACGCCGCAGCAATTTCCCCTTGAAGCATTTGTTTATTCTTAATTTGTGCAATACAAAAGGCTTAAAAATCTCAGAGAAAAACAGCTGGAAATACAGCAGAAGTTTTTTGTGATCCTGTATATCTGGGGAGACAAAAATTAGAGCCTATACCCCCCAAGCTCTAGTGAACATCCAGGTGAGAGTCTGGAAGATATTCTAAATGCAGATTTGAATCAGGTAGGCTCAGTCTTACCAAAGCTCTAGCATGCACCACGGCGTAAGGTGAACTGCCTGTATCTGAGCTGCCTGGCAGAGGATGGCATTAATCCTCTCTGAAGGAAGAAAAAATTACCCTCAGTCTCTTCAAGTTTTCATGTATAATGCTTGACATTTAATTAAAAATATCAAGTATTTATGAAACAGGGTGGAAAAAAATAGGCAATAAAAATAGACACAAAGGTGATCAAGACAATCAGTTATTCACATTCACATATTTGATTAATATTTTTGTGGAAGCAGATGATAAGATGGAGAATTTCAACATAAAGCTCTAATATACTGAAGGGAAGTTCTAAAAGTTAAAAATATAACTGAAGTTTAAAAAAAATAAATAGGTTTAGCAGCAGACTGAAACAGCTGAGAAAAGGATAAGTATATTTGAAGATCGATCAGTATAAAAATATACATGTTAAGACAATGAGATAAGATACAAAAAATGTGTTAAGAACATAAGAATTATAATAAAAATGTCCAAGATATGTGTACATGGGATTTTAGAAGAAGATAGAGAGATTGGGGGAGAAGTAATATTAAAGATATAATGTCTGACAGTTTTCCAAAACTTATAAAAGACATTGTCATATTTAGGGATCACTGTGACTCTCAAGCAGTGTAAATAAACTAAAAGAAATCAAACCCCACACTCGTATACATCATGGCAAAAGCGAAGACACTTAAAGACAAAGAGAAAATACTAAAAGCAGCCAAAGGAAAAAGACACCGCACTTTTAGATGGGCAATGGGCCATACTGCTAATACCTGACTTCTCAATAGAAACTTCCAAAGCCAGAAAACAAACTAGTAATTTCCAAATTTATACTCACAAATATGTTGTGTTTTTTTTGTTTTTTTTTTTATTAAATTCACTGGGTGACACTGGTTAACAAAACTATACAGGCTTCTGGGCACAATTCTAGGACACAACATTTGTATATTACGTTGTATGTTCATCGCCCCAAGTCAAATCTCTCTCTATGTATCCCCCCCTCCTCTGCCTCTCCTGGCCTCCACACCCCTCCTCCCGGGCAATTATCACGCTGTTGTCCATGCCTATGGGTTATGCATATATGCTCTGTGGTTCATTCCTTCACCTTTTTTCATCTATTTTCAGATCTTGGCTATTGTAAATAATGCTGCTATGAATATAGGGGTACATATATTCTTTCGAATTGGTGTTTCAGGATTCTTGTTTTTCTTTTCCTCATCTGAAGACATTTTTTTCCATTGATTTTTAGAGAGAATAGAAAGGATGGAGGGAAAAGTGGGGAGAGAGCTCTAACATGCAACCCAGGTACATGCCCTTGACTGGGAACCAAACCCATGACACTTTGGTCAGCAGCTCTAACCACTTAGCAACACCAGCCAAGGCTCGTTGTGGTTTTAATTTGCATCTTCCTGATGATGTGACGTTGAGCATTTTTTCATATGTCTATTGGCCATCTAAATGTCCTTTATGGAGAAGTGTCCATTTAGGTCCTTTGCCATTTAGTATTTAAAATATTTATTTATTTATTTATTTATTTATTTATTTATTTATTTATTTATTTATTTATTTATTTAAAAGAGGAAGGGAGAGGGAAAGAGAGAAAAACATCAATGATGAGAGAGAATCATTGATTGGCTGCCTCCTGCATGTCTCACACTGGGGATTGTGCCCCAATGGGGAATGGAGCCATGATCTCGTTCATAGGTCAATGCTCAACCACTGAGCCATGCCAGCTGGGCTGCCCATTTTTTAATTGGAGTGCTTGTCTTCTTGGTGTTAAATTGTTTAAGTTCTTCATAGTTTAAAAAAATTAATCCCTCGTTAGATGTGTCATTGGCAAATGTGTTCTACCGTACAGTGGCTTCCCTTTTCATTTTGTTGATGGTTTCTTTTGCTTTGCAGAAGCTTTTCAGTTTAATATACTCCCATTTATGTTTTCCTTTATTTCCCTTGCCCTAGGAGACACATAGGCAAAAATATTGCTATGAGACATGTCTGAGATTTTACTGCCTATGGTTTCTTCTAGAATTTTTATGGTTTTGCAACTTACATTTAAGTCCTTTAATCATTTTGAGTTTATTATTACACTAGAGGCCCGGTACATGAAAATTCATGCACTGGAGGGGGGGTTCCCTCAGCCCAGCCTGCCCCCTCTCACAGCCCGGGAGCCCTCAGGGGCGGGAGGCGACCCGGTGATCAGGGGAAGGCGATGCCTCCATCACACCTCTGCTGCTGCCACTGCTGGCAGTGCAAGCCTTGGCCGGCCCTGGGCAGCTGGGCAGCCACCACCCGGGGCTTGCCTGCTCCTCAGGCCGGCCCTGTGCAGCTGGGGGGCTGAGGGGATTGGGAGAATCTGGAGGCAGGCACACGGAGTGGCCTGATCCACCTGGGGGTGGGGCTAAGGGAATTGGGTGCTGCTATCTTGTGGCTGTGGGCACAGCCATCTTTGAGGGTGTGGCAATCAATTAGCACAGTGGTCAGAAAACCATAGCTCTCGAGCCACATACGGCTTTTTGGCCCCTTGAATGTGGCTCTTCCACAAAATACCATGTGTGGGCGCACATGTACAGTGCAATTGAAGGAGTACCCTAATTCAGTTAATAACAATGAACCTACCTATATACTTTAACTTTAAAAATTTGGCTCTCAAAAGAAATTCCAATCATTGTACTGTTGATATTTGGCTCTGTTGACTAATGAGTTTCCCGACCACTGAATTAGCGTATTCCCTCTTTATTAGATAGGATATAATGTAAGGTGGTGGTCTAGTTTCATATTTTGCATGTACCTGTCCCATTTTCCCAACACCATTTATTAAAGAGACTGTCTTTACTCCGTTGCATGCCCTTCCCTCCTGTGTCAAATGTTATTTGACTATAGAGCCATGGGTTGCTTCTGGGCTCTTTTCTGTTCCATTCATCTACTAGTAATGCCTGTCTGACACCAGTATAGGCTGTTGCGACTTCAATAGCCTTGTAGTATAGTTTGATATCAGGTACTGTGATACCTCCAACTTTCTTTGTCTTTCTCAGGATTGCTGAGGCTATTCTGGGTCTTTTTTTGATCCATTTGAATTTCTGGAATATTTGTTCTATGGTCTTTTAATAGGAATTGCATTGAATATATAGATTACTTTGGGTAGTATGGACATTTTAATGATGTTAGTTCTTTCAATCCACGAACATGATATATGCTTCTACTTATTTGTATCTTCCTCAGTTTCTTCTTTCAATGTCCTAAGTTTTCCTAGTGCTGGTCTTTTTTACCTTTTTTTTTTCAATACTAATTGGAATTATTTTCTTAGTTTCTCTTATTGATAGTTCACTGATTTCTGAATATTAATTTTGTATCCTATACTTTGCTGAATTAATTTGTTAGGTTTAGTAGCTTTCTGATGGAGTCTTTAGGGTTTTCTATGCATAATATCATGCCATCTGTGAATAATAACAGTTGTACTTCCTTCTTTCCAGTTTGAATGTCTTTTATTTCTTCTTTTCTGATCATTGTGGCTATGACTTCCAGTATGATGTTGGCTTTGAATTTGTCATATTTGGCCTTTATTACATTGTGGTATGTTCCCTCTATTCTCACTGAGAAATAAATCGGTGCTGGGTTTTATCAAATGCTTTTTCTGCATCTAATGACATGATCAGGTGGTTTTTATCCTTTATTTTGTGTATGAGCTGTATCGCATTTATTGATTTGCAGGTATTGTATCAGTCTTGATCCTTGGAATAAATCCCATTTGATCATGTTGTATGATCTTTTTAATGTATTGCTGGTCCAGTTTGCTAATATTTTGTTGAAATATTCATCAGGGATATTGGCCTGTAATTCGCTTTCTTTGTAGTGTCTTTATCTGTAATGCTGGCCTTAAAAAAAAAAAAAAAAAAAGGCTTTTAAGTTCACCCTAGCTGGTTGGCTCAATGGATAAAGTGTCAGCCTGTGGACTGAAAGATCCCAGGTTTGATTCCAGTGAAGGGCACATGCCAGGATTGCGGGCTCCATCCCCAGTAAGGGGTTTGCAGGGGGCAGCCTATCAATGATTCTCTCTCATCATTAATGTTTCTATCTATATGTTCTCCATTCCTCTCTGAAATCAATAAAAATATATTTTAAAAAAGCTTTCAAGTTCTCCTTTCCCTTGAATTATTTGAAATAGTTTGAGGAGGAAAGATGTTAGTTCTTCTTTGACTGTTTGGTAAAATTCATCTGTGAAGCCATCTGGTCCAGGACTTTACTTGTTGGGAGGTGTCTTTTTTTTTTAAATTCCTGCTTCAATTTAACTAATTGTAAACAGTCCATTCAGGTTCTCTTCCTGTTTCAGTTTTGGAAGATTGTGTGCTTCTAGGAATTTGTCCATTTTGCCCAGGTTGTCCAATTTGTTGGCATGTAGTTATTCATAATATTTTTTTTTTTACAATTCTTTGTATTTCTTTGGTGTCAGTTATTACTGTTCTTTTATTTCTGATTTTATTTATTTGAGTCTTTTTTTCTTTTTTTTCTTGATGACTCTGATTAAGGTTCATCAATCTTATTTATTTTTTCAAAGAACCAGCTCTTAGTTCCATTGATCGTTTGTACTCTATTTTGTTTATTTCTGCCCTGATATATATATATATATATATATATATATATATATATATATATATATATATAAAATTTATTTTTAATTATTTATTATTATTAATTTTTTTTTACAGAGATGAAGGGAGAGGGATAGAAAGTTAGAACACTGATGAGAGAGAAACATCAATCAGCTGCCTCCTGCTGGGGATGTGCCCGCAACCAAGGTACATGCCCTTGACTGAAATCGAACCTGGGACCCTTGGGTCCGCAGGCCAACGCTTATCCACTGAGCCAAACCAGCTAGGGATGCTCTGATCTTTATTATTACCTTCCTTCTACTCACTTTTGGCTTTGTTTATTGTTGTTCTTTTCCAGTTCCTTTCAGTGTAAAGCTAGATGATTTATTTGAATATTTTCTTGTTTGTGGAAATAGGCCTGTAATCTTACGAATTTCCCTCTTAGCATTGTTTTTGCTGTGTCCCATAGATTTGGGGTTGTTGTGTTTTCATTTTGATTTGTCTTAAGGTAACTTTTGGTTTCTTCCTTGATTTCATTGTTAACAAATTCATTTTGTAACATGTTAATTAACTACCATGACTGTGTGTTTTTCAGTTTTTTTCCCTTTGGTTGATTTCTAGTTTTATTCCATTCATTATGATCAGAGAAGATGCTTGTTATGATTTCAATATTAAATTTATTGAGACTTGTTTTGTGTCCTAACACGTGGTCTATCCTAGAAAATGTTCCATGTGCACTTGAACAGAATGTATATTCTGCTGCTTTAAGGTGAAATACTCTGATGATATCAATTAAGTCCATCTAATCTAGTGTGTCATTTAAGGCCATCATTTCCTTGTTGATTTTCTGTCTGGAAGATCTAGCCATTGATGTCAATGGGATGTTAAAATCCTCTCTGATTGTATTACTGTCAATCTCTCTCTTTATGTCCATCAAGATTTGCTTTACATATTTAGGTACTCCAATGTTGGGTTCATAAATGTTTATCAGAGTTATAACCTCTTGTTGGATTGCTCCTTTTATCATTATATAGTGTTATTCTTTGTCTTTTAACAATAGCCTTTGATTTAAAGTCTATTTTGTCAGATATAACTATTGCTACCCCAGCTTTCTTTCATATCTATTTGCAAGAAACATTTTCCCCCCATCCCTTTATCTTTCATTCTGAGGTGGGTCTCTTATAGACAGCATATATATGGGTATTGTTTTCTTATCTACTCAGCTACTCTATGTCTTTTGACTAGAGCATTTAAATCATTTACCTTTAAAGTGGTTATTGATAGGTATGTACTTATTGCCATTTTATTCTTTTAAAAAATATGTTTTTATTAGTTTTGAGAGAGAGAGGAAGGAAGAGGGATAGAGAGATAGAAACACCAATAAGAGAAATATATCATCAATTGGCTGCACCCTCATGCCCCACACTGTGGGTAGAGCCTGAAACCCAGCTATGTGCCCTAACCAGGAATCAAACCATCGATTTCATGGTTCCTGGGTCAATGCTCAACCACTGAACCACACCAACCAGGTGCCATTTTATTCTTTTTAACTTTGTTTCTTTTGTTTTGTTTTCTTCTTCTTCCTTTACTTCTTAGAGCAGGCCCTTTAACATTTCTTGGAATACTGGTTTGGTGGTAACAAACTCTTTTAGCTTTTCCTTGTCTGGGAAGCTCTTTATTTCTCCTTCAATTCTAAATGATAGCCTTGCTGGGCAAAGTAGTCTTGGTTGTAGGTCCCCCTTTTCATCACTTTTAATATTTCATGCCAATCACTTCTAACCTGAAATGTTTCTGTTGAGAGATCAGCTGACAGGCTTATGGGCGCTCACATGTAGGTAATTAATACTTTTTTCTTGTTTCCTTTAAGATTCTTTCTTTGTTTTTAACCTTTGCATTTTAATTATGATGTATCACTAATCATCCAAGAGATGCAAGTCAAAATGGCAATGAGATACCATCTCATACCTGCCAGAATGACTATCATCAACAAATCAACAAACACCAAGTGTGGCGAGGATGTGGAGAAAAAGGAACCCTCGTGCACTGCTGGTGGGAATGCAGACTGGTGCAGCCACTATGGAGACAGTATAAATTTTCTTCAAAAAATTAAAAATGGAACTCCCATTTGATTCAGTAATCCCACTTCTAGGAATATATTCCAAGAAATCAGAAATACCAATCAGAAAGAATATATACACCCCTATGTTCATAGCAGCACAATTTACCATAACTAAGATTTGGAAACAGCCTAAGAGCCCATCAGCAGATGACTGGATCAGAAAACTATGGTACATCTACACAATGGAATTCTATGCTGCCATAAAAAGAAGGAATTCTTACCATTTGCAGCAGCATGGATGGACCTGGTGAGTATTATGCTAAGTGAAATAAGCCAGTCACATGATCTCACTCATTTGTGGAATATAATGAACAACATAAACTGATGAACCAAATAGAGTCAGAGGCATAGAAGCATCGAACAGACCATCAAACCTCAGAGGGAAGGCAAGGAAAGGTGATGGGGTGGGGGGCAGGTAAGAGATCAACCAAAGGACTTATATCCATGCACATGAACATGACCAATGGACACACAATAGTGGAGTGGTGGCACGTGCTGGGGGGGAGGGGGGGAGAGCGCGCAAGCAGGTGGGGAGAGATCAATTGGGGGAAAAGGGAACTTATATAAAACTTTAAAAAGTAAAGAATTTTTAAAAATAAAAAATTAAAAAGGAATAATAAATATTTTAATTATATAAAAATAAAGAAGGGATAAATAAAAGGTCTATAAAACATGTAGAATGGTAAGAAATTAATAATAGACTAGATTTCATGGAAATAAACCCCAACTATATGCTGTTATCAAGTTACACACTTAAATAAAATGTAAAATGAAAAGATTAAGAATTAAAGGATAAACAAATATGTACCATGAAAATACAAAGTAGAAGAAAGCTGGTATAGTTGTATTAATTAATTAACTACTAGACAACCGGCAAGGCAGACTTTAAGGTAAGAACATCACTAGAAATAAGGAGAGACTTTCATAATAATAAAATGGTTAAGCTGCAAGAAATATACAAATATTATAAATTTGTATGCAGATAGTTACAAAATATATAAAACAAAACTTAATAGAACTAAAAACAGAAATAAATTCACAATTCTATTGGGACATTTAAACATGCTTTTCTCATTAACAAAAAGAACAAGCTGACAAGAAATTCAGTAAGGACATAAAGGACTTGAATAACTGATTAATACATTTGACCTGATTGTTCTATATAGAGCACTGCACCCCAAAATGATAAACTCGCTATTCTTTTGAGATGCACTTTGAATATTTACCTTAATTGAACATATTGTGCTTCAGAAAGTAAGCAGTGAAATATTCAGAGCATGTTATCTGTCAGTGAAATTAAGTCATAAGTAGTAACAAAAGATAAGCCAAAAACTGCTAAAAGTTTGGAAAATTTTAAAAATTTCTAAATAACTTATAGGACAAAGAAGAAATCAGAATGGAAACTAGTAAATATTTTGAAGTGAATGATAAGAGTTTTGGTTTCTAGTAATGGTGGAGTAACCTGTATTAGATTAACCCTTTCACAAATAAAAATGATAAGTTCTGGGCGAAATACTAACAACCTCTAGACAATGACAGCAATGGAAACAAATGACTATTTGTAAATTTGTCCTATCACAATCAAATCGCTTAAAACCAGTGAAAAGAAAAAAAATCAAAAGCTTTCAGATTAAAAAACAACAACTATGTACAGAGGAAATGAGATGAAGCTGATAATACATTTCTTTGAGGAAATAATGAAAATTCAGACACTGGAGCAAGTTTTTTAAGTATTGAAAAAAAAATTGTCAATGTAGAATACTTTTCTTTCTATTTCTCTTCTTCTTTTTCTTCTTTTTCACCTCCTCTTTCTCCTACTTCTTCTCCTCCTCCTCCTCCTTCTTTTCATCCTCACTAGAGGATATTTTTCCATTGATTTTTAGAGAAAGTGGAAGGGAGAGGTAGAGATAGAGAGAAACATCGATGTGAGAAGGACACGTCAATTAGTTGCCTCCACATGAGCATTGACCAGGGTTAGGATTGAGCCTGCAACCAAGTTACATGCCTTGACTGGAATTGAACCTGGGAACCTTCAGTCGCAGCTAAGGCAATGTAGAATTCTGTACTCAGCAAAAATGAAGATATGTGCAGATATATAAATGTTGAAAGAATTCATCGTGATCCGATTTCCACTACAGTAAATATTAGGAGAAATTCTTTAGGCAGAAGGAAAATTATACTCATTGGAAATCTGGATCTACACAAAGGAATGAAGAGCACCAGGAAAAGCAACAATAAGTGAACAGGGGATGTTTCTTAGTATTGAAATTTCTATGAAAGTATAATAATAATATATTATGGGGTTTGTAACATGTAGAAGGAAAAAAAATGTATGACAACAACACAAAAGGGGGAAAATGAAAACAATCTGTAGAAGGGCTCTTAAACTACATGTAAAATGCTACAGAATATCATTTGAATGCAGATTATGATAATTAAAAGTTGTATACTATAAACTCTAAAGCAACCATTAAAATAAAACTACAAAGAGTTGTAGCTAATAAACAATGAAAAAGATAAAATTAAAGCAAAACATACACTCAATTAATCTAACATAAGGCAGAAAAAAATAGGAAAAGGGAACAAAACACAAATGGAAAAATAGAAAATAAATAGTGAGATGATAGAGTGAAACCCAGTCATATCAGTAATCACATTCAATGGTCTAACACCTCAATTTAAAGGTACAGGTCAAATGAGATTTAAAAACATCCAAGTATATGCCACCTATGAGAAATATAATTAAAATATAAAGACTCAAATGGGTTAAAAATAAAAGAATGGAAAAAGATATTACAATTAATCAAAAGAAGTCTTGAATTTGTATAGTATTACCAGGTAAAGTCCAGTATCAGAACCAAAAGATTACCAAAAATAAAATACCATTTACAATGATATAAAGACATACAATTGAGAACACATACAATTTTAACATTTGTTTGTAAAATAGAACTTTAAGATACATGAAGGAAATATTGAAACATTACAAGGAGAAATAGACAAATGCACAATTATGGTAGGAGATATTTCTAATATTTGATCATGGTGATTAGTGATGGCTTCACAGGTGTACACTTATATCCAAACTTTAAAAATTATTCACATTAAGTACATGCAGTTTTTTGTTTCTCAATTATACCTCAAAAAACATGTTTTAAATGTATTTTTTATTATTTTTTAAAATATATTTTATTGATTTTTTACAGAGAGGAAGGGAGAGAGATAGAGAGTTAGAAACATCGATGAGAGAGAGTCATCGATCAGCTGCCTCTTGCACACCCCCTACTGGGGATATGCCCACAACCAAGGTACATGCCCTCGACCGGAATCGAACCCTGGACCTTTCAGTCCCCAAGCCAACGCTCTATCCATTGAGCCAAACCGGTTTCGGCCATGTTTTAAATTTAAATAAAATGTTTTCTTGCAGAGAAATCTTCAGGCCCAAATGTATTCACTGATGAATATTTATAAAATTTAAGGAAGAAATAACACCAATCTCTTCTAGAGAACAAATAGAAAAGAAAATATTTCCTAACTTGTTTTATGAGGCCAGCATATCCTTGATACCAAATCAGTTTAAATAAAACAATACAAAAAAAGAAGAATTGCAAGCCAATCTCCCTTATGATGCAAAACCCCCCAAAACAAGCTTAGCAAGTTATATCCTGAAACTTTAAAAAAGAAATTGGGTTTCTTCCAGTAATGATTTTGAAATATCATTCAATGTAATTTACAAATTATCAGAATAGATGTGAAAAATCATATTATTATTGGAACAGATTTATAAAAAGCATTTGACCAAATTAAACATCTATTTATTTATTTTTAGGAAATTAGTAAACTAGAAATAAAAGGAATGTTCCTTAATATGATAGTATTTACAAAAGGTCTATAAAAAACACTTATAATGGTGAAATAGTGAAAAATTTCCCTTGTGATAAGGAATGAAACTAAGATACTCAATATCACTATTTCTATTTAATATTGTAATATATAATATGGCCAATACAACAAGGTAAGAAAGAAAGTTACAAGAATTGGAAAAGGAAAAATAAAACTTTTTATTCACATACATTGTTATCTATGTAAATAAGCCAAAAACTCTGCAAATTCTTATAATTAACAATCAAGTTAGCAAGACCATTGAATATAGGGTCAACATATAACAATAAGTTACATTTCTATAATCAGGAACAATAATAAAATAAAACTTTTAAGAAGCAATTCCTTAAAGTAGCATCAGCAGACATCATATAACTAAAAATAAATTTAACAAATGTTATGTAATTCCTCTGAATTGAAAATTACAAAGTAGCATATGGACAAATTACAGAAGACCTAAGTAAATGAATATATCATATTCATTTTTATACCATAAAAATCTGTATCCTCTTTGAGTCAATGAATTTATGTGGGAATGGAATCAATGAATTTATGTGGGAATGGAAGGAGTCAAGAAGAGGCAATACAATCTTGAAGAAGAAAGCTGAAGATCTTATTCAACCAGTGACAAGTTCTTATGCGACACTTCACTGAATCCAGAACCAGAGCAGCACCTACAAGGTAACTGATCTATGACAAAGGCGTCACTGAGATGCATTGGAGAAATGACCATGTTTTCTAAGAGCAGTGTTGGGTCAATTGGACACCATAGAAGACAACAATGAATCCTGACATCTACCTCACCCCATACAAAGAACCTCTTCTAGATGAGCTACAGATTTAAATGCGTCAGGTAAACGCTGACACTTCTAGAAGAAAATATTGGAGAATAGCTTTGAGACAAGGGTAAGCAAGATTTTCTTATATAAGATACAAAAGCACTGACCCCAAAGGAAAACTGGTCAATTAGATGGTTAAAATTAAAACTTTTCATTTACCTAAGGATAACATTAGGGAGTTAAGATACTACCAAGTAGAACAAGGAATTTGCAATTCCTATCTAACAAAATATGATACTCTTAACAATCAATAAGGAAAATCCAAGTGATAGGGAAAAAACAAACATGTGAGCAGCTATGTCACAAAAGGAATATGTAAATGTTCAATGCAGATATAAAAAAGTGCATGTTTCATGAGGCATCAGGTGAAACTAAACCAAAGCTACACGGAGACACCACTCCATATACACCGACATGATTAACTTAAAAAGACAGACAGTACCAAGTGGTGACAAGGATGTGGAGCAATTAGAGTTCTCAAGCACCGCTCCTGAATGTGTAACTTTGGATAACTGTTTGGCAGTATCTACTAAAAATGAATAACTCCATACTTTACACCACAATAACTCCACCTCTGGGTAGACCCCCAACAGAAATGTATACACAGGTACTTCAAAGTGCAAGGGCAAGAATGTTTATAACAACACCCCTCATGACAGCAGAATGTAAAACAGCCCAAACCTCCCTGGGCAGAAGAGTGGATGAATTGTGGTCTATCCAAACAACACAACACTGCGAAGTATGGTTACCAAGCTTCTCTGTCAAGATTTAGAGAGTAAATATTTTATGTCTTAGGCCACATGTTGTCTCTGTTTCATCTTCTTAATATTTTTACAATCAGTCTTCACTGGTGGGCTATACAAGAACTGGCTGTGGTGGGCTGTGGGCTGCCAGTCTCTGCTCCAGAGCCATAGCAATGAATATGTTACTACTACATACAATAACACATATGGACTTCACAAACATAATTTTGCATGAGAGAACACACACACACAAAAAGTGCATACTTAACATTTTAGGCAGAACTAATTGATGATGATAGAAGTCTTGACAGTGGTTACCTTTAGGGGTAACAGCAGTGATGAAACAGGACATAGACAGGGCTTCTGAGGGGCCAGCAATATTGCTTCTTGATCTGGTTGGTGGTTACACATGATCCATTTGGTGCAAATTCATTGAGTTATACACTTATATCTGTACAATTTTCTGTCTGTGTATTATACTTGAAAAATAATTTTACTTAAAAATACTAAAAAAAATTTATAAAAGTTCCGTTCTTTTCTTCCACAGTTTAATTGCTTTCCCCTCGCTGCCATTGTATACCAGTTTCTCTTCAGCTTTCAAATCAGTAAGGACCTTAGCCCCCCTAGCTTCTGCCTTCCTCTAAAAAGTGTGCCTGTGTCCCTGCACAGATGCTAAGTAACGGTTTTCAAAATACCGCTTTCCTTTCCCGAGTGTGTGCCCCAGGGAGACAGGGAGAACGCGGTGGAGAGGAGCAGAGCGCATGGGACGGTGGCTCTGCGTCTGGCCTGTGCTCGGACCTCCGATCACAACACATTTCTTCCTGGTCCTGGCACTTGCGATTCTGTAGAAGAGACTTGAGAGCACACGTTAGCCCAAATGAAAAGCCTAGCCGAACATGTTTTTCTCGTTTGTGCTTCATCCTAAACATTTGTAAAGACTTAGCAGCTCCCCCAGCAGGCCTTTTTAATCCACATTCCAGGAATGGCGTTTTCCAGTAAATGCTGCTCAAGGACCTTTTCACTCCAGGCTTCCACCGAGCCAAGTTACCCCATTGTCTGCTGTGGCCTGGGAACCTTCCGGTCGGGATCCACAGGACAGACAAGGCGGTGGTTCCTCGGCTGGGCTCGGGGTGTTCGTGTACCTGGCCCAGAATCCCAGCACAGTGGGGACTGGAGGTCCAGCCCCAGGGGTCTGGACGTGAGCGGAAATACAATAGCAGAAAACACGCCTCCCGCTGCTGGGAAATGCTGCTGTGTCTCAGATCTGTGTTGAAAAGTAATGTGTACTGACTTCCCTTCCTTCGTGAGCGAGGTAGGCTTATTGATTCCTGGGGAAACGAGGCTTCACCAGAAGGAAGTGACTGTGGGGTGTTTAATGGGAGCAGAGCACCAGGGGCTTCTGACCCCAGAAGGACAAGACAATGTTTAAAATGATCAGAATAGAGAGAAGTGTCAGAATGCCAAAAGTGTGTGGGTGGACAAGACTAGGAAGGAGGGGGAAAAGGTGGATATGGGGAGAGAGAAACAGAAAGTGAAACAGAGAAACAAAGGGGCAGAAGGGTGAAGCGAGTCCGGGAAAGATCCGAGGCCAGGACACCTCGGCCTGCATTAGCCTCTTCGCCTGCAGATCAGCAAGAGGTGAGGATAACTCACTCCAGCCTCCCAAGGAAAGAACCGCCCCTGCTGACCACATGGTCTGAGCCCATCCCTGCCCTTGGTTACACAATGCGTATACATGGGAGAACCCGGGAGGCCGGAAGGGAAGAAATAAGTTGTATAATGACATGTGGGGGTTCCAAAGAAAGTGCGGCATAGGGATATTGTATATCCTACCTGTGGCTACTCACCCAGTGTTGGTATTGATGGGATTTTTGATCTTCAGATTCCAAAATTAATGATCTTCTCCAAATCACCCAAATGGTTGAGATTCTTCAGAGATCTTTCCAAAACATACTCCATTCTGACTGCCATCCCAACTATCCCAAATAATTCCACCATTGAAGATTCATTCCAGTGAGACAAAGACGGCCTCCCTAAGCGCCTTATGGTTTAAGCCCGCGGTTCTCAGACTTCAATGTGCACAAAAGTCCAGTGGGCGGGGGGACACTAACAGCAGATTTCAGTCACTGACGAGGACCAGGGCTGGGGTGGGGGACAAGAGGCCGCCAGCTCACTGATTTCCAGCGGCAGCCTGGGTTGCGTGTGGGTGGAGGTCAAGCGTTAGGAGGCGGGAGGCAATGTATTAGCTTCTTAGGGTTGTCATAACAAAGTGTCATAAACTAGACAGCCAAAAGCGGCAGAAATGTATTTGGAATTCCAAAGTTCTGGAAGCTAGCAGTCCAAAATCCGGATGTTGGCAAGCCACGCTCCCTCCAAAGGCTCTAAGGAAGATCCTTCTTTGCCTCTTTAACTTCTAGTGGTTTCCAGAAACCCTTGTTATTCCTTGGCTTATAGCGCATCACTCCACTCTCTGTTTTCATCTTCACATGGCCTTCCACCCTGTGTGTCTGTGTGCAAAGTTCCCTCTTTTGATGAGGACACCAGTCATATCGGACTAAGGCCCACCTCAATCTAGTGTGCCTGCCTTCTTAACCTAGTTATGTCTGTAAAGACTCTGTTACCAAATAACTTTACATCCACAGGTTCCAGGTGGACAGACTTTTTGGGGGACACCATCAAGTACAGTGCAGGCAATAATAGTGATTATAAATTATGTGGGCTCAGATGACTGCCTCAGAAAGCTCTAAGGAGCGTTTGTATGGAAAAAAAAAATTAAAAGAAAACCAGAACATTCAAAAATCAGAAAATCTCTATGGCAGCATTGAAAAGGGTCCCTTATTTCCTACAGTTGTAGGGCAGGTATAGCTGAGGACCAAGGCTAAGGTCTTGGAGTAGCCACTATATTGCCGCTGTTTCCATTAAGCCCAGTCCCACTGGGTCCCTAATGCTAAGATTTCTTATGTCACTGTGCTAGGACACTGTAAAGAATAAGATGAACCTTAAGAAATGGGTTAGAGATGTTTGGGCAGACTTGAAGGAACTGAGAGCTTTGAACTACCAAACCTCCCTTAATCCTTTGCTAGTGGAAAGCAGACCCTTGCTCCTTCCCCAGACACCTTCCACACAGCCCTTCCAGACCTGCGCTGGGCAGCTGTAGCACAGACCCACTGCCACCACCCCTCCTTGCCTGGACCCTAACCAGAGCTCCATCCAGTCCTGACAGTGATGTAATTGTTAGGATGAATTGAAGTCTTCACTCAAATGTGGCCTATGGTCACTTAGGCTGAATCTGCTGGTAATGCTGTGCAAACTTGGGTGAGCTTTTTAATATGCAGGTTCCTGGGTCTCACCCCGAGATTTTGAAGAATTAGGACCGGGCTAGGACCTGATAACCTAACAAGCTTGCAGGCAATGCCTGTGCTAAATGTGGACTTAGATGAGCAGTGTGACATTCAATATACCTGAAGAGAAAGGTGTCTGAAGATTAAGGGTGATAGGAGTGATGTGATGAGTTTACTACGCTGTTTCCCCGAAAATAAGACAGTGTCTTATATTAATTTTTGCTCCCAAAGATGCGCTAGGTCTTATTTTCAGGGGATGTCTTATTTTTCCATGAAGAAGAATACGGTACACATTTATTGTTAAATGAAAATAAAGGAAATTTATTACCTGTATATGGTACAGTAGTATGGTAGTTGTCAACACAAACAAGACAAACTGTGAATCCTACAGTATCAAGAATTTACTCATTTATTCAATGACAATCATGTCATCATCTTGTGAAAGAAAAAAGCCACATGCTAACCTGACAAGCTCAGGGAAGGCCTGCAGGCAGTCTTGCAAACCCAGAGACCTAAGATAACCACAACAGATGGTTTGAAAATTAAATATCTAACAGGTTATAGTAGGTAGTCATGTCCCAGATATTCTCCCAGACAAAGATCAACTTTGATCTTTTAACTGAGCCCATTTGCCTTTTTGCCTCTAAGATAACATACCTGTGAGATGTCTGGGTAACTTGTAACTTCCCTTTTTCCAGAGCCTCTGGGGAACAACCAAATGTGGTGGGCGCCAGGACAGATGCCTCAAATTCCTTCTTTATCATGTTAATTGTTCCTGCACTCACCTGAGTACACGTCCATCATTTTACTTTTTATCCAATCCCAGGACTTTCCCACCACTTTGCTTTCTCCCGCCTCCTTACTCCATCACCAATGAATTTCATGTAGCCCACCTATGTCCCCCCTTTGATTTCATTGTATAAATAGAGAAATGTAACCTGCCATTCTTCGGAGCATTATCTCAATCCGTTGAGGTTCTGCTTCCCGGCATATGTCGACAATTTTGGCTCAAATAAACTCATAAAAAAAATTCTTTACAGGTTTCAATGTTTTTTTTCGTTAACAATCTCCTGGAACATCATCATAACAATCCAATTCCTGAATTTCCTGGTGAATTTCTTGTGACTCCATTTCTTTCAGAATCAGTGGACCAAATCTCTCATGTTTAGCCTAAGGGGGGGGGGCTTATTTTTTGGGGGGATGCATTATATTTCACTCAGAAGGAAACCTGTAAGTAGGTCTTATTTTCAGAGGATGTCTTATTTTCGGGGAAACACGGTAAATGCAATCTGGTCAGACATCACCTGAGGGTCAAAATCATGAATGGATCTTTCCTTCCTTGAGGCCGTAAGAGGTGCATTGGTGAGAATTCTTTAAAATCTCTAAGGTGGATGTCCTCTGAAGGCTGGAGAATCTTGTAGGTGTAACAATACTGGAAACTGGTCATTGTCAACAACCTTCTTTGCTCTGAAAGGTCAGATCTAGTTCGCTCACTGTTTAGTTGAAACATTATTAGTGGATTGTTCTGAAAGGTCAGAGCTAGTTCGCTTACTGCTTAGTTGAAACATTGTTAGCTAAAGCAGTCTCCACCTCTGTTGTCTTATGTAAATTTCTGTTACTGGAGACTCCTGCCCAAGGGCTATAGGTGTATCCCATAGTCTCAATAAAAGGGACAGCTAGGCCAGAGCCCAGTGTAGTCCCCCCATTGAGGTGGGCTCCTGCTTGGCCCCCAATATCGCCAAATTAGTACATTTTCTAGTCTCTCTTCATTTGTGTGCAGCCTTCTACAGAACCCGAACCCTGAACCGGAATCTTGAACCACGCAGGATGTGAAAGGGGCTTCCACATATCCCCCAGAATGTATATACACATTTTGAATAATTAAAAGGCAGTGTTTATTAAACATTTCATTTTAACTTAACAGCTATCAGCTTTTAAACTTAAAGTGTGTATACAGTGTTTTTTTTGGGACACCCTGTATATTGGGTTTTCAGTCTCCATGATAACATGAGGTTTTATCAGCCAGGAAGTGGTATTTAAAATTCAGAGACAAGGTAGGTACAATGATAAGCAACAAAGATAAAGCTGCTATCAGAATATTTTGACCTGCATAAGTTGAGAGGGGAGTCCCTAATGTCCCTTGGGATAAAATAGATGGGAAGCTTTATAGAGTCCTGCCTGACATATATAGGGGGGGGGGGGGGGGGAAGGGGGCGGAATCTAGGCCTGTGGGTGGAAACCTAAACAAGATGCCAAGGAGGGAATTTAAGGTCGCTTATGCAATTCTCAAACATAAACCAGTTTATAGATCAAAATCTTCTAAATGGAGGGGGTGACTGATTCCTGTGAAAAAGGATCTAGCTATAGCACACAGAGGTGCAACCTACTGTGAATATTCTTCCAGCGTTCCCTCTGAGGCCAGTTTCAGGACTGTGCCCTGAGATCATGAGACTTTCCAGAAGTTGTTAGATATTGGCTCTGAATTGGTGCTAATTCCTGGAGAACCAAATCCACGAGGGCAGAGGGCATTTTGAGATAAGTAATAGATGAAGTCTTCTAGTTTGATTCACAGTAGGTCTAGGGAGACTGTGAACTCATTTTGTGGTTAATTTCCCCATCATCAGATTAGAATGGGAGTAGATATACCAGTAACCACCCAAATCTTGACACTGGTTCCCAGATTTGTGGAGTGAAGAGTATTATGATAGAGACAAACAGAAGCCCCTGAAATTTCCGGCAAACCTATCATTAAGAAAGTAAACTAAATGAGAGATGAATGCTGCCATCAAAGACTTGGCCTATGCAAGAGTTCAAACTCCAGCCATACCTCTATTTAAATAACCTAATAGCTCCGGAGAATAACGATGATCCCAGACTCAACCAGATGATAATGATGATCTCACTGGTGTGGGATAATCAACATGGTTCCTGGTATCTGATATGTAGCTGCAGAGCTAGCACATCCTTTTTTGCCTTTCAATGTCAACAAAGATAATCTGAATCAATTTGAATATACAGGGAAGGCAGATCCCTGTCCTGCCTTAGGGCTCTGTCAAGTCTCCAGCTTTTCACCAAAATATAGTCCAGAGGGAACTTGATCTTGTTTTCTCATGCTGATCCATAACATTGATGATATGCTAATTTGAAAAGCAATGTTCTCATCTGCTAATAAATCTCTACTTGAGAAGCAGCTCCTGGCCTGCTACTGAGTCCTAATGGAGACTAAACACCTCCGGGTGGAAGACTCTTTCAGTTTATCTATTGCTACTAAGTTAGTTTAGTAGCTTAAAACGACCATTCATTATCTCTCATGATTCTTTGGGAAGCCTGGACTTAGCTGAGCTATTTTTGTATTCCACATGAGCTTGGGCTGTGTCATGTGGGAACTCATTTGACCTGGAAAGTTTAAGATTGCTCACCAGGTCCAACATGGCTGGTGACTGAAGTTGCCTGTTGACTAATAGTTTGGGGCTGTTGATCAGAGTACCTATATGTAACCTCTCTGTGACACTTGGGCTTTTGACAGGTTGATAGTTGACCTTCATAAAGGAAGGAAGAGAAGACATGAATGCTCCCAGTCCTTTTAATTTCCAGGCCTACCACACAGTGGCACTCGACCACATTATCTTGGCTTATCAGTCTAGTTTCCAGGGGAAATGACATACACTACCTTATGTTGAGAGAGAGTGACAAAGACTTTGCAGACATTAATAATCCATTATAGATACCAAGTAGCTGTGCAATCTTATCTGGCTACCATAAATATGTTATTTGATCTATCAAATCATAAAAGAGGACATGCATAACAAGCATTCCATTGTAAAATGTAAAATGATAAATAAAAAATTGAACCAGAGCAGTTCTGAAAGGTCATTAATACACTGTCCAAGTCAGTGGATAGTTAACAGGCAACATCAATCACCAGCCATGTTGAACCTGGTGAGCAATCTTCAACTTCCCAGGTCAAATGAGTTCCCAGATGACACAGCCCAAGCTCATGTGGAATACAAGTTCTATAGTACCTACTCTTGTTCCTCCTCTTTCTTTTTTCTCCCTCAACCTATAGGCACATGGGAGCTCCTTACGGTCATTAAAATGGGGATGGCTGACAAAGGGGAAAGCAGACAGATGCTTCAGTACAATCCCACTTAGAGCAGTACTGAAATACAATGGTAAAGTGAATCCTCCACGTGGGCAAACCTTTAGGCAGTACATCCTGTTATCTACTTCCTATGGAAAGAATGAAAATAACTCTACATTTATTTAATTGCAGTGGCTATTAGTTCAGCTGGTTGGTTAGGGTTGTGAAACACAGGATTGAAAGATTAGTGACAAGAAGCTCTGAGGGAGAATTAACGAATCTTTGGAAGATATTCACGCCCCTGTAAGTGCCCATTGCAGAGGAGGCTCTCAATAATTGAGAGGACAAGAACCATCTGGAGATGCATTTCAGCTTCTTTCCCCAGACCTCTCAGTCCTTGCTCAAGGGGCCCATTCACAAAGTGGCCATGGCATCAGGGATGGAGGCTGTGCAGAGCTGCACCTATAGCAGGTGCTTCCCGTTACCATCGTGGACCCGGCTGCTCTCATTGCCGAGTGCCAAACCTGCCTATCACAGGGCCAGAGCTAAGGCCCTGATATGGCACCATTCTCTTGGTGGATCATTCATCCACTTGGTAGAAGACTGATTACATTAAACCACTTCTATGATGAGGGGATAGGTGTTTGTAGTCCTAGAACCAGATATACCTTTCTTACCTGAAGCACTTCTGCCAATACCACCATTCATGGCCTTAGAGACTATTTTATCTATCATCATGGTATCCCACACAAGATCTCTGATGGTCAGAGTATACATTTTATAGCAAAGGAATTGGGGCAATGAGCTCATGACACAGAATCCACTGGCCCTCCCATATGTTCCATTACTTAGTTATAGCTGCCCTGACAGGTCGGCATGTTGTCTTTCAGGAGGCAGTACAAGTTTTAAACCAGCTACTGTGATACAGAACCATCTTTCCAGAATGTTGGCAGCCAAGATTGGAAGTGGGCATGGCTTCTCTTACTAACACATCAGATAACACTGAAGGAATGTGTGCTTTCTGTCCCCACAATCTTGGCTGCAAACAATGTAGAGTTAATAGTATTTAAGAAAAGGATGCTTCACCTGGGGCCAGTCATGGTTCTGCTGTAGGGGAAAGCCTTCCGGTCATTTTGGCCTCCTCCCGCCATTAAACCAGGTAGGAAGAAAGGGATCAATACATTGTCTGGGTTCTAATAACCAAAAGGGGTGTTAGATGATGATCTGATAACCAACAGGAATGTTGATTGGGAACAAGAAAAATTATGTTTGCAACCCAGGATATTCCCTGAAGTGCCTCTTATACTCACTTGCCCAATAGTCCTGGACAAATAAAACACTGATAACCAACCCAGGTAAAACTGCTGAGAGTTGAGATTTTTCCAAAATAAATATCTGGGTCAGGAACATACCTCAACATAATAAAAGCCATAGATAATAAATAAACCCACAGCTAACATCATATTCGGCAGTGAGAAGCTGAAAGCTTTTTTTCTAGGATCAGGAACAAGAAAAGGATGCCTACTGGTACTGAAAGTCAAAGCCATAGCAATCAGATAAAAAGAAGTATCCAAATTGAAAAGGGAAAAGTAAAATTGTCATTATTTATAGATGACATGATGCTATATATAGAAAACCTTAGGGGAAAAATGGGGACATTTGTAATAATGTCAACAATAAAAATAAAGTTAAAAAATAATTACCCAATAAAAAAGAAAATCCTAAATATTCCACACAAAAAAACTATTAGAACTAATAAACTAATTCAATAAAGTTGCAGAATCAAAATTAACACTCATAAAATCAGTTGCACTTCTAAATACAAATAATTAACTATCAGAAAGAGAAATTTTTTAAAAATCCTTTTATAATTGCATTAAAAAAATAAAAATACGTATGAATAAATTTAGCCATGATGGTTAAAGACCTGTACAAAACTAACGAACATTGGTGAAAAAAATTGAAGACAATTAAATGGAAGAATACACCATGATCATGTATTAGAAGAATTATTATCATTAAACTGCCCATATCCCCAAAGCAATCTACCAATTCAATGCAATCCTTATCAAAACACCAGATCTAGAAAAATAAGCTTAAAACATATATGGAATCACAAAAGACCCTAAATAGCCAAAGCAATGTTGAGAAAGAAGAACAAAATTGGAGGTATCACACCCCCTGATTTCAAACTATAAGACTATAGTAATCAAAACAGTATAAAAATGGCACAAAATACAGACACATAGATCAATGGAACAGAATAAAGAGCCCAGAAACAAACCCATGTTTATGTGGTCAATGAACCTATGACTAAGGATACAAGAATATACAATAGGGCAAAGACATTATCTTCAATAAATGGCTTCTTTACCAAACTTTCCAACTATCTGCTTTGCATGTGCTCCCTGTGTCCCTCCAGGACTCTGACTGGCATACAGATGAAGAGTTATCGGCCCCCTTCTAGAAGTGTGTGGGCTGAGATCAGGCAGATGGGGCTGCAGCCACAGATGCCATTGCCACCTGGTTCTCTTTTCCTCCCAGTCACCCAACACCAGGGAGAACCAGAAGCATCTATCCACCCTGCATATCTCCCACCCCCCACCCGGCCTGGAGCGTCATTCTCCGATGTGCCACTTCCTTCTGCAGGCGTAGAGCTCCCCTCTACACCTGCGGTGCCATGCCCAGATCCAGCCCACTGGTCATCAGATCTTTCCTCCTCTCGCCATTTCCATCGCCAGCTCCATGTCTCCAGGTCCCCACATCTCCCTCTCTACAGACCATGGGCAGATCTCCAAAACCAGGACTCAGTCTCCCTCTGCTTTTCCTTGGCTGCCCAACTGGTCACTTAGATCTACCCATTTCCAAAATCAGAACCACTGCACCCAGTCCAACAAGATGCTTGACCGCCAACTGCACTTTCTGAGCTAGGTCAGCCTCTTCCTCCCACTTCTAGTTAGTATTTCTTGGCCTCTGCAATTCCAAATATTTTACATTTGAGCTGTCCTTCCCTACCCCTCAGTAGACAAGCCAAGGCCAGACAACCTCACATCATCAAATGCAATGCTTGCATAGAAGTTCCTCACCAGATGCAATGACATGTCAGGAAGCATTTTGTAGACTGTGAAGTCTTGGAGACAAACAATGTAATTTTTTGTTGGAGAAATTAAATGACCAGCATATACACCGAAGTTTTATATTTGATATAGTCTTTTACACAGTTGATATTTGAACATGACAGTGAGGAAAACCACATGTAATTTCCTTTTATAAGCATCTTTTTTTCCTGCCCAAGGTTCATTAGGAAAAGACCCACCTTGAAACCCGTGTGGAAATGGTGGGCACACTCTCCCTCTCTGGGAGTGAGCTGGAGCCATAGCTCACGAGGAGAGTAGTGCACCGCATTGCCTGAGGATATTTTCCCACTGATTTATAGAGAGTGGGGAAGGGAGTGGGAGAAACAGAGAGAGTGGGGAAGGGAGTGGGAGAAACAGAGAGAGTGGGGAAGGGAGTGGGAGAAACAGAGAGAGTGGGGAAGGGAGTGGGAGAAACAGAGAGTGGGGAAGGGAGTGGGAGAAACAGAGAGAGTGGGGAAGGGAGTGGGAGAAACAGAGAGAGTGGGGAAGGGAGTGGGAGAAACAGAGAGAGTGGGGAAGGGAGTGGGAGAAACAGAGAGAGTGGGGAAGGGAGTGGGAGAAACAGAGAGAGATAAGCATTGATGTGAGAGAGATACATCGATTAATTGCCTCCCACATAAGCCCCAACCAGGGCCAGGTATTGAGCCTGCAACCAAGGCATGTGCCATATATATATAATTGATTTTTTTACAGAGAGGAAGGGAGAAGGATCGAGAGTTAGAAACATCTGTGAGAGAGAAACATTGATAAGCTGCCTCCTGCACACCTCCTACTAGGGATGTGCCCTTGACCAGAATCAAACCTGGGACCTTTCAGTCTGCAGGCTGACGCTCTATCCACTGAGCCAAATTGGTTTTAGCAAGGCATGTGCTCTTGACAGGCATCAAACCCAGGACCCTTCAGTCCATGGGCCAACGCTCTATCCACTGAGCAAAACCAGCCATGGTTATTGTGTGCATCTTTGTGCATGTATGTGTATATGTGTGTGTGTACATGGGCATGTGTGTGATGTGTGCCTCTATGTGCATGTCTATGTGTATACCTGCATGTATTTGTGTGAGGTGTGTGCACATGTGTGCTGCGTGTGGGTGTAGGTATGTGAGAATAACTATGGATGTGTGCAGAAGAGACAGTCAGAGCCTAGAGTAGAGACGGAAAGCAGCAGGCAAAAGCTGTTTGAACTCCAGGCGAAGGAGAAGGCTTTGGCAGAGGGGCTGGCAGGAAGCTGGTGGCTGCCTTTCTCTGAGAGAATGAAACCGATGCGGCCAGAGGATGTGGAAAGGTTCCAGCCAGCGCAGAGCCAAGAAGAAAAACCCACATTCTTAGGTCTCAAAGGAGACACTGTTTAGTGACATAGGGATTACAACAGCTATGTGCTGACATGAAGGCTTAATGTAGTTAAGGAGTTGTATTTTAACCCTTGCTGTACTGGGCGGTAACAGGGGACTTAGGAAAAGAGAAACAATGATGCTGCTTTGATGATAGGCATATTGAGCACTACGTGCCAAATGCCGTTACAAGCCTCTTACATTAGCTCATTTGATTCTAAGAAGAACCCTCTGACATAGGCTTTACTATTGGCCCCGCTTTACAGGGAGAGAAACTGAGGCATGGAGAGACTGAAGGGTAACTTGTCAGAGTTCCTAGGGCTGGTGGGTGTTGGAGCCAGGGTTCAAGTCCCTGTCACAGTCACTGGGGTCTACCTGCTAAGTTGCTTACAGTTACTTCTGCAGAAAAGCTCGGGAGTGAGCCACCGGTGTGGTCTTTGTCACCGTGTCCGGGAAACGTGATCATGTGTATCAGACTGTCCCAGACCAGCTGCTCAGGGTGACCATCCGCCCGGTTCAGCCAGAGCGGACCCTGGGAACAGCCCAGGCCCATCCTCAAAGGCCTGCTACTTAAAGGAATACCTGCCTCTACGGACTTCACCATCTACTTTGTTTTGGCAACAAGAGGCACCAGGGTAGTTTCTGCACTTCGTCTCCGGCTTCCATTCCCGGCTGTCATTTAGGTGTAATGGCCTCATTTGTTTCTCATTACGCAGTGGCTTGCTTCCCAGGCATCCTGGGCTGGGCCTGCTCTGCTGTGGGGTGGAGGGGAGTGGGCGGCCCTCGGACCCTCCGCAGGTGCGGGAATGTCGCACCGGGGCGGCAGCGCTCCCCACCCCGGTGGAGAGGAAGGCCCGCGGCAGCGGAAGCCGCTCTGCCCCCCAGAAGCTCCCCTGGCGATCACAGTGCAGGGTGGGCTGGGACAGACCAGGAAGGCCCAGAGCGGCTCACAGGCACCTCCTGCACTCCTTTGTTCGACGATGCGCACGGGGCTGGCCTTCCTGTCTCCAAAGCTCTCTGAACCCAAGTGCCTGGTGCAAGGCCGGCACCTTTGCCGTCTTTGTAGCGATTGGCCCACGGTCCGTGCCGCTGCCTCCTTGCCTCTGCCTCGCCTGTCCTCCCATGGTGCCTCTCGCTCTCTTTGTCACTTGGCCGCCTGCCATCTGCTGGAACCCTTCCCTTGAGTGACTGGGAGACGCACATGCTGCCTGTCTCTGCTGAGATCTTGCTGCTCAGCCCAGCACACTGTCTCGTTTCATGTAAGTTCAATGTCCGGCTGGGAGACAGGCCCCACCGGCTGGCTCGTTTCATGTTGCCAGTCCAGGCCACGGTCATAGAGGAGCACCCGCAGCTTCTGGGCTGAGGCGTGGAGGTTTGCAGAAACAAACCCTAATGGCTGCTGTCTCAAGTGGAATCTCAAAGCCACGAGGGCAGAAAGAAGGTGCAGGTGGCACCGATTAAACGTGCCATCTATAACCAGGACGCTGTCAACTCAGTTCCTGCTTAACATGAGCAATAAACTACTGAGAAACAAATAACCTGGGACTTGGGATCGTCTGTGTACGAATCTGTTTGCATAAAAGGATCCTGTGCACCAGAACCAGGAGCTCTGGTCTCTGCTGAGTTGTCCCGCGTGGTGGTCACTAAGTCGGATCCCCACATAACTTCCTGGGGTTTTCCCGTCTCTTCTGCTTGAGAAATCGGTTCTCAAATCCAAACAGCTCTTCAGGGAAAAACAAACAAACAAACAAACAAACAAAACCACCACCACAACAAAAAGCCTGTATGTGTTCAACTAAATATTATTTTCTTTCTATCTCTAGAGATAAAGTGGCACTACTTCAAGAGAGACACAATGAAATCCCTTAGAACTCCACTCCTAACCTAGCATAAAACTGCAAGAGCACAATTTTTCTGGGGCGG
Source organism: Pipistrellus hanaki (assembly GCF_964339955.1). NCBI lineage: Eukaryota > Metazoa > Chordata > Mammalia > Chiroptera > Vespertilionidae > Pipistrellus > Pipistrellus hanaki. The sequence goes on from NC_140514.1 coordinate 53,394,082, forward strand.
GGAGGCGGGAGGATAAAGCCTGCACTGAGGTCCCTGCTTATGATTACTTCACCGTGAGAGGCAGAACTGTGTTTCCAAAACCTGCTGTTCACTGTTCTGGTCTGTTTGTCTCACTCACGACCATCCGCTGCTTCCCAGGTACAAGATGGGACGGCAGGAAATGAGGGCCTTTCTCAGGACAAACACAGACCATCCTTCTGCACGTGGTGTTTGCTGTGTCTGTCAGCGTCTGGCAGGCAGAGAGGCTGGGGAGGGAGGAGGAGGAGAGGATCACACAGGAATCCGTATTGCGGGAGAAATGACCTGGGTCCTAGCCCAGAAACCAGGCGGGATAGTTCCCAGGTGCTCGGTGATGCTCCTTCCTTCACGTGGAGAGAGAAATGGAGGGAGGGGGAGGGGGCTCTGTCCGGAGAAGCCAGCTCTCTGCTGCTCCCAGGCAGGCACCTGGCGCCCAGACAATTGCATCAGAGCTTACCGTTAATTTACAACATAAAGCATGCTGGGAAAGATTCCTGGTCGCCTGGTCTGGCAGACTCTATAATCTGAAAAGAAGAGAGATGGTCCCTTTCTGACCAGTTTTGCTTAATGGACAAGAGAAATCATGCCGGGGGTCAGGTTTAGGGCATGCTTAAAGGATATTGCCTAATGACATACGAACTGGGCTTATCTGCTTCCTGCTTCCATCTCTCGCATGAACTCTGCAGCTCTGCTCTGAGCCGGCAGGGTGGAGGAGAGCACTGGGTGACCTGAGGGAGGCTGTGGAGGCCGGAGGGTGGCCATGGCTGGGGTCCCTCCTGTCTCAATCCTCCCCTCCTCCCTCAACTGGGCAAGATCTCAAACAAATGGGCCTCCCGCGTGGCCTCTGAGTGCTGCCTCTGCAGGGGGCGCGGCCCCCAGACCTCCTTTGCTCCCACAGCCTCTCGGTCCAGGTCCATCTAGTTCCCGCCACAGCCCCTCTGCCCTGACCTGTGCACTTGCCGGGAGAAACCCGGAAAGTTGACTTACTGGCTAGTCCCTCAGGCAAGGCCAAACTCAGCACCATTTCCAACCCCAATGCAGGCAGCAGTGTTACCACCCTAGCGTCCGGCTCAGGGCCCTGTGGCTGGGCACAATGTCCATCTGTAAGGACCATCTCTGATGCTCCAAACCCACCCAGCCTCCACCCACACACTAGCCAGCAAGACGGCTCAGCGCGTACCTGTGACTCCTGCTGTGCTCCAGGGCCCACAGCGGGAAACACAGCAGAGGCCATGACCGCACATAGATACACCATGTAACGCTGACCCGGAAAACAAGGTCATCAAGGAAAATTGAAGCAGCGCAAGAAGATGGCGCGTCCTGAGGGAGCGATGCTGCTGGGAGAGGTCAGAGCAGGCGGCGGAGAAACGTGAGGCAGCCAGCCAGCAGCAGGGGGAGGTTCTTCCAGGAGGAGGGACTGGCCCCTGCAGAGGCTCTGGGGAGGGAGCCTGGCTGTTCGCTGTCCTCACCCCCTGCCTGCCTCCGATCCTCGGCCCATCCCACCTCCCACTCTGGGCCAAGGCCACTCATTGTGCAGTCACTGCTCACCCACAAAAGCGCCCTTCCTTCTCCCGTGTCTCGGGGCCGAGGGTCCTGCAGGGTGGGGGGAGTGTGGTTGAGATGGCTTCCATCCCTCCTAGAAGCTGTGCGGATACAGAAAACAACCCCTCGTTTTGCTTTCCGCCCAAATGTTGACCCTTCTTTCTAAAGCACGGAGATCACGGAGAGGGGACAGCTGACCTGTTGGCCAGTTCCTCCCGCGCCTTTTAGGGAGGTTTTGTGCCTTCTTTGGAATTTTTAAGGAGCTTCCCTCTACCATGTTAAGTCCCCTCCTCTTGACTCTCTTCCCTCCCAGGTGGTCTCCCCTCCCTCACCCAACCTCATGCCCTGGGATGAATGCAGATTTGGGGTGGGAGTCCTCCCAGCAGGTCTGCTCCTCAGCTCCCAAATGCCTGTTGCCCTGGAGGTGGGGCCTAGGAACTCACCCTCTCCTCCTCCCTGGGAGGAGCCAAGCCACACCACGCTCACCAGAGGCACCGTGGTGGCCATTCCATCCGCCCTTCCTCGGGCTCGCTGGCCTGTGATTGAGATGGCTCTCAGGTGAGCGCGGACCCAGCCCTGCACTGCGTCCCACGGGAGGTGCTCGGCTCCTGGCAGTGCTGCGCATTGGGTTTCCAGGGCACGGGTCCACGCGGAGTGCCTGCGTGTTTTCTGGTGATGCTACGGGTGATGGAAGTCTTTGGATGCATGTAGCCCAGGGCACCTGGAGGTGGTCACTACATCAAACATTCATCTCAGCTCTCGTAACAAACCCATCCAAATCTCCAACTGCGAATCCAGAGGCCTTTCTTTTGTCTGTACCTCAGGCCCATTTCAATGATCTCTCCTCTGGTCTTTCTAGGTCTAAAGAATTGTTACTGAATTCATACTTTGCTTTTTGTCTTTTTCAAGGTAGGTTAATTATTCATATAAACAAAATCTGAGCCGCTTAACAGTGATGATGCAGTTCTTGTCACATCACAGCCACCGGGGTTGAGCCGCCTTTCCGGGCGGCCCCAGGAACGAAACAGCCATTCCTGGCACAGCTGTCTTCAGCCTTGGGCTCCAAGGGCCGTGGATGCGTGGGGCGGGGGGGGGGAGGGGGGGGGAGGCGGGGAATGTCAGGGACCAGCCCTGAGGGGGCACACCCAATTTCTGACTGCACAAAGGTTTTTGTTTTGGGGAGTATGTTTTGAGGCCCCACTGGGAATACTGACTGACCATGGTGGCTTGGCATGTCAGTCACCTGGACCACTTATCCGCTGGGCACACTGGGAAATGTCGTTCAGGACCATTTGAGGGGCACATGTGCACCCTCTCTCCTACATCCTTTTATTATATTTTGTCTATTTTCACAGATGCAGAAAAGGAATAAGGGCCTCAGAGATTTCGCCTTTACAGGAGACGCCCAGGGAGCACAGTGATTTGCTGGCAGAGAGTTTAGATCAGATGCTGCTGTTCAGATTCCGCTCAGCCACAGTCCTACCTAGGCTTTTGTGTTACTTTGCCTGACCAAGAATCTACCATTTCAGCAAGGTCCAGAGCTAGGTCTCTAATCCCAGCTCTTGGAGCAGCACTGGGCTTGGAGTAAGTCCTAGCAACTGGCCGAGGGGAAGCTGCTGGCATGACTTCTCCTTCGGAGCTGAGCCTCCGGAATGGGATGAGGAGTGGAAGGTGGGCATATGCCCATACTTCACAGCTCCGGGATGCATCAACCGAAGATGCGCCATTCGTTTAGATGCCATAAAAAAGAAAGCTGCTGGCCATGAACTATGTCAAAATGCTTTCTTAGCACTTCAAATTAGCTTATTTTTACTAATAGAGTTTGTTTGTGTTTAATAAGACGAATTCTACTGTGGTAAATATAAAAACACAAAAGTAACCATTGTTAAGTGTGTAGTCTAATGGCAGCAAACCCATTTACGTTGTGTGACCATCCCACTGCTCACCTTGAGAACCGTTCCTCTTCCCACCTGACACGCTGTATGACTGAGCAGCAGCTCCCGTTCGCCCTCCCACAGCCCTGAGAGCCACGGTGCAGCTTCCTCTCTGTGAACCTGACGGCTCCAGGTCCCTCATGGAAAGGGATTCAGACAGTATCTTTGTGACTGGCTTATTTCACTTAGCGTAATGTCCTCAAGGTTCACCCACATCGTAGCCTGTGTCAGAACTTCATAACTTCTTAGAGGTGAATAATAGTCCATTGTATGGATATAACACTTCTGTTTATGCAATTTATTTTCTTCAACCCTTTGGCTACTGTGGATATGCTGCTATGACCATGGGTGTGTAAATATCTGTTTGAGTCCCTGCTCTCAACCCTTTCCGGTATATACCCCAAAAGTGGAATTTCTGGGTCATTATGATAATTCTATGTTTAGTCTTTTGAGAAAGCATCATACTATTTTCCAAGTGCCCACACTATTTTACAATTCCAACATCAGGGCACAACATCAGAGAAAATATTGTACTTTCTCCACATCCTCAACATTTGTAATTTTCTGTTTGTTTTTAAATTCGATTTAAAAAAAGTATTAGAAACGACATTAATTATTACTAGACCTAATATAATAACCATTCTAATTAGACATACATAGGTTTTTTATATATCATTCTTGTGCATCTATAGAAAGGAAAATATAGGTGAAATCAATTGTTTCTGACATTCCTAAAACTTCTTCACATTTGGCTTGTCTTCCTGCCCAATGTCACACTGTAGAAGCATCAAGTGCATTGTCCATGCGGCATTTCTTAAAGAGGCCCTAACACACCAGTGCTGGGTTCTTCCACTTATGGTGCTTTTCTAGAGCGTCATGTCATAACCATTGACAAAGAATGTAAGATGTCTTTGATTGCAGAGAGTATCTTAATTTCAGAAAGGTTAAAATATAGTTAAAGAACAACAACAACATTTCATCAAAATGATGAGACATATTAATAAAATGTGAAAGTAGGTATGTTTTATACCTGATCACTTGGCATGAAGATGTTCTACAGATCAATGCAAAATTAGCATTTAATAACTCAGGTGGGCAAGGAGTCCACAGCCCCCATCTCATGGGCCCAGGGGACAGGAATGACAAACAGGGTAGTCCAGCTGGAGGAGGCGTCCAGGCTCCATGCCAGTGGCTGGGGTGGAGGGATGCACAACTTTTCTGTTAGTATGACTGCTCATCCTGCTGGGAGAGGGAGGTGGTTCTGGTCTTTCATCCCAAAACAAGGCCTAGCCAGGCCAGTGGAGCTCAGTTGATTGAGTGTCAGCCCAAGAGCTAGGAGGTCACTGGTTTGATTCCTGGCCAGGGAACATGTAGCTGATAAGTGTTTCTCTCTCATTGATGTTTCTCCCTCTCTCTTTCACTTTCTGAAATCCATAAAAACATTTAAAAAAAACCCCACCAAGGCCTCCTTGAGACAAACACGGTCTCCTTCCCCTCCTTCTCCCATCCCTGAAGGGCAGAGGCACATTTCCAGCACTGAAGAGAACTGCCCTGCTTTCTGATATGTGATTCAGATCTCCCTTGGTCTGTCAATGCTTTTGGAGAATATTAACCCTTTAATTCTTCCCCAAACTCTATCCTGGTTACATACTGTAAGTGGGGTCATAGAGATATGAACATCTGGGACTTGTGAGTCTGAATCAGTCTTGAGAACTTAGAAAGGAATTAGTGGGATAGTGGAAACCCCCAGAATAATCATGGAAACTAAGAGGCAGCTCCCAGAAGAGGGGAATTTAGAAAATCATTAGATTTACAATGAATTTATCTTTATAATTCACTTAAATTTGTATCATTGGAAAATATCTATATCTCTATCTATCTATCTATCTATCTATATTTATATAAAAGCCTAAGTAACCAAACAACCATATGAACAGTCAACCAGTCGCTATGACATGCACTGACCACCAGGGAGCAGATGCTCAATGCAGGAGCTGCCCTTTGCTGGTCAGTGCACTCCCATAGCCAGTCTCCTATGGACAACCAACCATCTGCAGTCTTCCCCCCCCCCCCCCCGCTGGCCCACCCCAATAGGCCCTGGTCCCCAATCAGGATGGGAGACAGCCCTCATCAGCCTCAATCGCTGGCCAGGCCAACGGATCCCACCCATGCACAAATTCTGCACCGGGGCCTCTAGTAATACATATAAATAGAATCCATAAAAACATACATTTGCAGTGGCCTTTCATTATAAAGCCACTAAAATCATAATTGGAATTCTGTTAGTACTCTAGAGCAGTGTTTCCCAAACTTCTCTCATGATGAGAATCACCTGGTGGAGTTGTTAAAACATAGATTCCTGAATCCCAACTAAGAAGTGCTAAACTAGGATTTTTGGGAACATATAGGTAAAATTGTATACTTAACTAGTGCTCTAAGACAGATTTTATATACAGAGCACTAAGTTAGGTATGCAATTTTACCTATATGTTCTCAAAAATTCTAGTTTAGCACTTCTTAGTTGGGATTCAGGAATCGGTGTTTTAACAACTCCACCAGGTGATTCTCGTCATGAGAGAAGTTTGGGAAACACTGCTCTAGAGGACCTCCCCTGAGTGTCCCTCTGCACTAGCTCCCCCTTATTTCACTGTGGACCCCACAGCCTGGGCTCTCAGCTCCAGGCAACATTGGCTTCATGGGCTGAGACGTGTGCCTCTCAGAGACCCACGCTCATAGGGGTCGCCTGCTTGAGATTTAATGCTCTGGTCTCACCATCTTTCAAGTCTTAACAGTTCTTTGAACTTGTGTTGCATAAGTGAAGTCCAATGGAGCATGTGCATGAGCAGAGGAGATCCGTGTGGAAAAGGATAAACCTTTGAAGTTTAGTGCTGTTGAGGACAGGTCCCTTTATTTTCGGACAAAGGACTCCACGTGGTTCGTTTGCAGTGTGTGCTGTAAATGACGCAGCTGGTTGGACTGTGGGAATACTGCATGCCTTACAACAACAATTGTAAAGTTAACTGCCCACTCTTGGCAAGAACCCGTAGGTGTTTTCTATGTGACACAGCTGGGGCCATGCAGCAGTTGAGCTCATTCACTGAGTGAACACTGAGTGCCAACCATATGAAAAGCATTGTGACAAATGAAACATGATTCCTACTCTCAGGGAGCCTAGAGTTTCCTGGGCAAAATGAGACATACAGTTTCCTCCCTGTCACCAATCATATGTCTTTATTGCAGCCAGAGTGATCCCGCTAAAACTTAGATCTCCCTGTGACACTCCTGTCCTTAAAGCCCTCCAGTGGCTTCCCAGTACCCTCAGAATCAGGTTCCACCCCCTGACGTGGTGACTCAGTCATACACTTCCTTTGGTAATGATTAGAGACACCACACTCCTAGGGGCCAACAATAAGAATACCTCACATGAAAAGAAGTCCCAGGTCTGGTGCATGCATCGGCTCAGTGACCTCATCATGAATGTAGGTCTCCCATCGGGCTGCTCTGTCTTTCCAGCATACTGGTTTGTCTTCCAGGGTTGGTTTTACTTTTAATCGCCAGGTGGCAGTTAGGATATATCCACAGGGAAAATACCATAAAGAGGGGAAGGGGGTGTCTGTTTCTATGTGACTCTTTCAATGACCAAGACAAACTTTGTACAACCCTCTCTCCTCCCTGTCTCACTGGCAAGTATTGCCTTCTGGAGAAGGACTGAGATTGCTGTGATTGGCTCAGATTCTGGTCTGGGAGGGTCTTCCCTCCTCTCAATCACATGCTGCCTGGTAGCTGAACATCATAGAAATTCCAGGAGCAAAGAAGGAAGGCTGGCGGTGTGGCAATCAGTAGTGCCCCCACCAGGCCGGTGAGACCTTCAGCATCTGGCCCTGTTTGCCCATCCAGCCTCCTCTCTGGCCATGACTCACTCACATTCTGTCCTTCGGTTACACTACATTTGTCAGCCTGCCAGACTCTGACTGCACGGGGTATCCGCTCATGCAGTTCTAGTTATCTGGAATTCTCTTTCTACCAAAGTACCTACCCCCTGACCGCAACATGTGCGTGAGAGAGAGCACGAACACACCTCACACTTTCGCCCAGGTAACCCTTGGTCATTCTTCTGACCAGGAGTTTGGGAATGGGAAGCTAGCAGCATCTTCTCTAGTGACATGTTGTTTCCCACAGTGTTTTTGTATTTTTTTTTAATTGGTTTTGGATATTTTAAAATAAAATCAAGCTTCTTGATTTCACTTAAAAATTGGGAACAGGCCTGGCCACTGTGGCTCAGTTGATTGGATGTTGTCCTGTGCACTGAAAGGTTGCCAGCTCAACTCTTGGTCAGGGTACATACCCAGGTTGTGGGCTCAATCCCCAGTGGGGGCCGTGAAGGAGGTAGTTGAACCATGTTTTACTCTCATAACAATGTTTCTCTCTCTCTCTCTCTCTCTCTCTCTCTCTCTCTCTCTCTCTCTCTTTCTTTAAAAATAAATAAAAAACATTAAATTTAAAAAAATTGGAAATGGACCCTGGCCCCACGTGGCCACAGGACTCCCTTTGCTCAAGCTGAAGACAGTAGCCACTGTAGACAAGGCTTGTTCTGGCCAGCCCATTCGGTTTTCACCTGGATGGATTAACTCATTGTGTTGCCCGTTTAGCCCTGTGGACATTTGAGGTTGCCAACCCTGGCTTGATGGCCCAGACTGACCACTCCCAGTTTGGACTGGGTTCTTCTTGGGAATTTACAAAGCACCCTTCCCGCCCCTAGTCACAGCACTTCACACACACACTGCGTGACCATCCGCTTTCTTGTCAGCTCCCTCAACACTCCCTGAGGTTATAAACTCCTCCAGGTTCACAAGTGTGTCTGTCTTGTTGGAGGTTTTTGTTGCGATTACCTAGCACTGGGCCGAATGTAGCAGGTGCTTAATGAAAGTAAGAAGTAAAGTGTATGCAGTTGTCTCAGAAGAGCATTCAGACCCAATTTGTTTGCCCTGCAATTACATGTTCATCCAAGCAGTCTCAGTTAACAGATAGTGCAGTAGGTCAGTCGGAGCCCTCAGGAAGCCCATAGGCTAATGGGGAGACCAACAAAAACAGTATAATGACTCTGGAGGAGGTAATCAGCGGCATCTGAGAAAACGTGGAGGGTCACTGATGGGCAGTTGATTAATTTATCTTGAGTCGTGAAGGAAATCTGCATCTGGGTCTCAGCAGAAAATAGAATGCACGCCTGATGGTTCAAGCAAAGAGTGTGGTGACGGAGTCAGACACAGGATGCAGGCAAGTTACAGCAACAGCAGGGGATGGTGCTGGAACCGTGGGAAGCCTTACCTCCTGGGGGCAGAGGGGCAAGCAGAGGAAACTGCCCTCAGGACACGTGGCAGCTGGAGCTGTGGGACTTGGTTAAAATTGGGGACCTGGCACCGACCTAGGGAGTGAGCGAGGAAGAAATGTGCAGCCTCTCTCTTTTCCTCCCTGCCAGTCTCCTGCCAATCCCTCTCTAGCTGAGTCCAACCAGAACCCAGGGGCTGAGGTGCCAAGGTGATGAGCTCCTGGAGCAGGGAGGAGGGCGGAGAAGGGACCTGGTGGGCAGCAGAGAAAAGCTAGTGCAGAGTCTTTCCAGGAAGAGAGCATCACTGTAAATTAATCTGAGAAAAAAGAACTGCAACCTAGAAAACACAGAGGCAGCAACCCCATTTGCCCTCTGGCGAGGACAAAGCCAGAGGTTCCCGGGGGGGCCCTGTGGGGCAGCACAGAAGTCCGAACCTCGTCCGGTGCGAATGTGTGTGAGTCTGATTTCTCCAGCGACCTCCCTCCAGGCTCTGTTTAGGGCCCTGATGTTAGTGACTCTGGTGTTAGTTCCCATCACCCCCAGAGGGGTGAAGTCTGAAGGAAAAATATGATTTTCACCTACTTTACATATGTTTTGTGGATTTGCTTTGTTTGCTTGGTTTGTTGGACATCACTTTTGCATACACTGACATGTCTGCCTTGTTTCCAGTTACTCTCCCATGTCGATGTGTCTGCGGAGCTGGCTACCCGTTGTAAACCACAGCTATGTGCTCATTCCCTACGGTGGACGTTCTCCGCCTCAGCCACAGGCTTTGGGAATAGAAATCTAAACACATTTGAGGTTTTGTTTCGTGGCTTCAGTTGCAGAGCCCACCGGCGGGCGTGGTGGGAGTGCAGGCCTCGGCGGTGGCGGAGGTGCGTGTTGTTTTGGATGCAACTGGAAAAGGTGGGAAACCGCTCCTGTGATTAATCCAGATCTCCCTGTAGCTCTGAGAGCAGAACACTTGCCTCCATGTTCTCACAAAATTTAATTCCCTTAAAAAGTGAGGTTTGGATTGGTTCGGTCCTTCTATTTGCTCTCGTAAAAAAGGAACATTTGCGAAGGATTTGGCTCCTCCACCATTAGAGGAAGAACAGCGGCTGGGTTTATGCCCTGAAGGGAATGGAAGTGGTGAGTTGGGAGGGATTCAGGCACTCCTTATGATTCAAATTGTGCAAGTTTCGAATGTAAAATTTTGAATAGGTTTCATGCTGAATTTCCCGGAGAAAACTCTCAAGCCTACTCGACTCTATGTGAACCGAAACATCTGGCTAAAAGCTGAAATCAAGACTGCAGTCGTGCTTTTCGTGGCCTTCTCCATAAAACCGATGGCTGGCCGGCTGGCGGCACACCTGGCAACACATCAAAGGAGCTGGGGTGATGCCACTTAATACCCTCAGCGCCCTGGAGCAGACAAAAGGCACTTAGAGGTCTTGAAGGGAGCGAGGGCCTTTGAAAAAGGTTTTAACAGGAGTGTACACTCAAGTGTTTAACCCCTAAAATGGGTTGATTTCCTATTCTCCATTGGTTTGTGCTGTCAATCCTGGGCAATTTTGTGGAGCATTTTCTTAGTATGTTGTAATTTTTTAAGTTTTTGAAGATTTTTAAAAAATTAGTTATTTGTGTCCAAATATTTCAAAAGGATATTCTTGACATCCTTCCAACAAGATGCCTTATGTGGTGGGGTGGGGCCATGGCAATCCTGTGCTCTAGTGCAGGGCTTTTGACCCGGACAGTGACTGCGTCTCTTTGTGGCTTGATTTCTGGCTGAGTCACTGAAGATGAATGATCCTCTTTGACCCCTTTGCCTCATTGAGGGCCAACAGGGGCAGAATGAAAACATGTTCAGGAGCTCAGAGCATCACACACAGGCAGGCACAGCGCGACTCATCCGCCTTTCTGGGTATCTGCCAGGCATCCCTGGTCTAGTGGCAGCATCGTACCTGGCCACTAGGAGGCACTGCAAGAGTTTATACAACAAGAAAGGTTTTCACAGGAAAAGGGTGGGGCAAGGGACCTATTAACAAAAGAAAAATCCAGGATTACCCCTCGTGGGGGCGGGGGAGGGGGGGGGGGAAATGGGAGGTTTATATCGTGCAGGTGGCCTTTTGTTGCTAGGCAGGAGTGAGGAGAGGGCCCAGATTACCTTCCAGGTGTTTGACCAGAAGATTCCGGCTGATTGATTGATCAAGATTACATCAGATGGCAACTCCAGCTTTGGTATCTGGGGTTTTTAGCATGAGTGGCACCACTAAAGATGGCACATGGTAAGAACTGGGAGACCTCTGGACTACAGACACCCTGAGTTAGAAAGCTTTTCTTCCGGTCCAGTTCTGATGCTCTGATGGAAGAATGTACGGGAAGCTCAGACCATGGCAACGTGAAGGGTGTGGTCAAGGAACCCAGGTGGGCGAATCCTTAGCCTGCCACTCCCTTCTCCCTCCCCCTCCCCCCCCCCTCCCTGCACACAGGAAAATCCTCCCGATTCCTCACGGGGCGCGTGGTCACTCCCTGTGTGTCCTCTGAGGTCGGAGCACACTCTTCCCTGATCACTTTTCCGAGCCCCAGTGCCTCTCTGTCCCTGTGGGGCCAGTGACATGGTGTGAGCTTTGCTTGACTTAGGTTTGGCCCTGGCCTTGACCTCTCTTGTTAATGAACTCATCTTAGTCACCGCTAGGGTTACCAGTGTGGGGCCACCTCTCACTCCACACCCTGGCCTTCCAACTGTGACTAATTACAACAATTTAAATCCTGAGATAAGGAGGCTTAGTCTTACAGTTATCCTACTGCAGTGGCGGCAAACTCATTAGTCAACAGAGCCAAATATCAACAGTACAAATTTTGATTGAAATTTCTGAGAGCCAAATTTTTTAAACTTAAACTTTTTCTAACGACACTTCTTCAAAATAGACTCGCCCAGGCCGTGGAGCCAAATATCAACAGTACAAATTTTGATTGAAATTTCTGAGAGCCAAATTTTTTAAACTTAAACTTTTTCTAACGACACTTCTTCAAAATAGACTCGCCCAGGCCGTGGTATTTTGTGGAAGAGCCACACTCAAGGGGCCAAAGAGCTGCATGTGGCTCGCGAGCCTTGGTTTGCGGACCACGGCCCTAGGGCCACAGCTCTTATCGTTATCTTTCATCTCAAGATAGTCACTTTCCCTCCCGCCACTGGGTCTTCATTTAAATTACGTAGGCGCTGGATTCAGAATCACCCCTCCCACCTATGCAGCCTGAACATCGAAACTAGGGTTTCCAGGCCCTCGTGGCCCATCCCACCTCGTCCGGTCTGCCTCTCCTTCTGGACTCACAGGTGTTAGAGGGTCACAGTCCTGGGGTTGCCATGACACTCAGGGCCCCGAACAGTGGTCTCTCCACTGGGGGAGCTCGACACACAGCAATGGACAAATACAAATCTGCCCTTTAAACCCTGCAGCTTTAACTCCAGACCAAGACAAATATGGAGCTCTGAGCTCAAATGCATTACAGGGATTTATGCATGACTAAAAATAGAGGAAAATTCATTACATTCCTTTCTTGTAAGAAGCTGGATTCACTTTGCCAAATGTGTCTCAGAAATGCATCTTTTCCTCCCCCGTCAATAGTTATATTTGCTGCTGTTCCCAGCAGAGCAGATTGACCATTAAATAATCACACTATAAGGGAATCCTCAAAAAATACTATTTTAGCACAAGAATGCAAGGTATGCCTTGTGTTAAAGAATAGAGGTGTTCTTCAAAGTGACTTCTCAGTAAAGCAACTAAGAAATACCAGGAAAGCACCAGAAGGGAAATGAAAAATGTGGCTCAGATTCCAGGCGGAGGGAGCAGCCCGGGGGAGGGGCGCGCCTGGCCGCCGCCTGGCCGGCTGGAGGCCTGCTCCTCCGACGGAGGCTCCAGGAAGCTGGGGTGGTGCCTGCCCCCGGGGGCCACTCAGCGAGGCCAGGAGCCTGGGCTCCTCTCTGTCCTCGCCTGCCGTGCCCGGTGACCAGCCCTCTGCAGAAAGAGCTGGGGCTCTGCCTCGGAGATGATTTTAGAGCCAACGGGAGGGCAGTCTTTGTCTCCGGACAATTTACGGCGCTGTCTGCAGCAGTTGCTTCGTGATGCAAGGCACAGTGAGTACCGCTCTGAGGAAAGCATTCTGTGTACCAGGCGTGTCTGTGCTGAGCCCCAGCAGCGGCTCTCAGCACACATATCGCTTATAGAACACAGATGTCCCCGGGCCTCCCTGTTCTTGGAGGGAGGGAGCCTTGGCCGCCCCAGATGTAGTCTCGGTCTGATCCTGCCTCCTCGTCTCCGTGCCCTCTGTCTGCTGGGTCCCCCACGGGAAGCCACTTATGCCAGCGCTACAGGAGCTGCCACGAGGACCTGACCAGAGGCGGAGGCAGGGGCCGGGCTGGGGATATGTCACATTCTTCACAGCTTAGACTTTAACCTCCCCTCACAGGTCTCCTTTGGAGGCGATGAAAATGTTTTGGAACCAGATATGATGGTTGCACAACACTGTGAATGTACTAAACGGCACTTAAAAGTTCATCTTCCGAGAATTTCACCTCAATAAAAACAAAAGACAAACACCACCCTCCAGCCCTTCCCTCGGGCAGCGCCCAGATTCCCACCCCTTCAGTCCTCCTCCCTCTCCTTCAGTCCTCCTCCTTCTCCACACCTGCCCTCACAAAGACCCATGGGCACCAGCTTCACTGGCCTGGCTATGGGGCCTCACCCTCCCTAAAGGTCAGTGAGAGGAAGAGAGTGGCATTTCTGTCTGTTGCATTGATTATGTGAGGAGTGTAAGGGCAGGCGGCATGCACAGGAAGGCTCCTTGTTTAACTGGAGGCCTGGTGCACAAAATTTGTGCACGGGAGGGAGAGTCCCCTCAGCTCAGCCAGCACCCTTTCCAAACCATCCTTCAGGGATGTTCGACTGCTGGTTTAGACTCAATCACAAGGACACTCGGACATCCCTCTCACAACCCAGGACCGCAGGCTCCTAACTGCTCACCTGCCTGCCTGTCTGATTGCTCCTAACTGCCCCCCTACCAGCCTGATCACAACTGCCTCTGCCTGCTGGCCTGATCACCCCCAACGGTCCCCTCTGCCGGCCAGGTTGCCCCCGATTGCTCCCCCACCAACCTGGTTGTCCCAAACTCCCCCCTGACACCGCCGGCCTCGTCACCCATTACTGCCTCTCCCACTGGTCTGGTCACCTCCAACTGCTCCCCCTGCCGGCCTGGTCACCCATGCAGCCATGTTCAGTCATTTAGTCATCCCTCACTAACCCCCCTGCTGGCCTGGTCGCCCCATGCAGCCTGCTGTTCGGTCATCTGTCTGGTTGTTTTGGTTGTGATTGCCCCTGGCTTTTTATATATTAGGATGAGCTAGTAGTACCTGTGGCATTGTATCCCCACAGAATTGGGCCTTGGTGGTAGAACGGACAGCTGCCCCACCTACAAAGCTCCTCAAACTTTGGGAGGGCAGGACTGGGCTGTCCACAGCCTAGGGCTCAGGTGCGAGGTCTCTTAGAGTGCACTGGCCATTGGGCTGCCTTTGCCCCCTCCTTGCCCTATGACCTTGAGAGAGCCCTCAGTTTCTGTGCACTTTAGTCCCCTCATTTGTACCTGAGATCCAAACAGTACATGCCACCCCTGCTCATCTGGTGGCCAGCATGCTCTGGGTGACAGTGATGGTCAATGTTAGAGATTCTGATACCTGGGAACATTGCTAGCAGAATCGCTTCTCTGTGGAGCTTGGGCTTAGAATTCCTGGAGCATTCCATATAGCTCACCTTTATGCTCAGCATTCCCCAAGAACCTGCCCCACATGGACTCAGGAAGTGGAGCACTGGGATGATGGCGAAGGTGCCCGGAGAGCAGGCGGCTGAGGTCTCTGTGCCTAGACAGATGCGTGTCGCAACTCAAGTGGAACTTGCTTCGTTGCTTGTATTTGTATTAATTACAGTTTACAAAACACTTTCACAATAATTTTCTCACTTGTTTTTACACCCACCATAGGCAGCAGATTTCACCCAGTCTTTAGAAATGAGACAGCTGAGATGCACAAAGGTTAGGTGACTTGCCTAATGTCACCCAGCAAAGTGGAAACCAAGAGTCAAAACCAGGCGCTTTGACTTGTATGTGACCTCCAGGCCGTGCTCAGCTGAGCCCTGGCTGCAGGCTGGAGGGCACAATGTCAGGAAGACTCACATGTGTCCTGCCCCCTGGAGGTTACAGGGGGTAGTTGAAGTTCTGCAGTTCCTGGTCCGAATGGTTACTCCCCAAATCTCCAGGACATTTGTAATGAATTATTTCGCTTTCTTCAAAGGCATGTTGTGCTGATGAGCTGTGTCCCCCGGTGAGCCTGTATCCGGCGGCAGTGAGAAAGGCATGTGGCCAGCTCTTAGCATGGAGACCAGGTCTGCAGCCGGGCAACCTGGGCGAGGTGCCCAGGCTTGCTAAACCTCAGCTCAGTTTTCTCATCAGACAATAGGCCCATCAGAGTGCCTACCTCACCGGGTTATTGTAAAGATCAAGTGGGAAAATCTATGTGAGTTATTTAGCACATGTCCAACGTTATTATTGTCCACTTAAGCAAGCTCTGTTCCACACGGACCATCTCCAGTAATAAGCAAATTCAACGTTAGCCGGTGCTACATGTTTTATGCAATGATTGTGTCCTATGGGATTAACTGCAATTCACTATTCAAACTTGGATGCTTTTCATCCTTATCTATGCACCTATACACAGACTAGAAATCTATAGAGCACTAAAAGCACCATCATGATGAATAGCAGGTATCAGAGTTATACTTTGCGGGCTTTTTCAACCTCAGTCATAAAAGAAATTTCAGGGGGGAAAGTTAATTATAAAGACTTTTTTAAAATTTATTTAAAAATATTTTTATTGATTTTTTTTTTTTGTGTGTGTGTGAGAGAGACAGAGAGAGAGAGAGAGAGAGAGAGAGAGAGAGAGAGAGAGAGAGACACCGATTGGCTGCCTCCTACATGTCCCCTACCAGGAATTAAGGCTGCAACCGGGCATGTGCTCTGACTGGGAATCCAACAGGCAACTTTTCGGTGCATGGGACACGCCCAGCTAACTGCGCCTCGCTGGCCAGGCAATCATAAAGGATTTATAATAAAAAAAATCTACTTCCTTTAAGTGTCAAATTGGGGAATAAACCTTTATGACAGCTTTCAATAAATGTACTTAACCCAATAAATGTGTTTTACTGGGAAGTTTTATAAAAGCTACCAGAAGACAGTAAAACAGATTAAGAAGGTGGGATGATATGTCCCTTTTCGGAAAAAAATGGAGGCTAATACTAGTATAAGGAACGGCAACCTCCCATTCTCATCTTTGTGTTCATTATCCACATTTGTTCTCAAAAATATTAAAATTTAAAAAATGTTCGAAAGAGGATGCTCCTCAAACAAATGCTGAAGGTGAATTACTTTTAGGTGCAATGGTGAGCTGGGTCAGTCATCATTTTTAATAAAAGTGATTAATGACTAAAGGAGAACAAAATAGGGGAGCGAGCAGCCAGGTGGAATTTATGTTACTGTAAAGCTGGAGTAAAAGTCTATGGGATGGAAAAAAGGCCTTTGGCTTTGGCCAAGCGCTCCGATAGCCAGGAGGCTGAGCAGAGTGGCTGCTCCCATGCCCAGCGCCCAGCTGTACGGAAGGGGCCCATTAAAAATTAACAAAACGGCTCGAGATCACTATTTTAACTTTGTGAATGGGCAAATGGCAAATACCTCGCTGACCAGATGACTGGTTTTGATTCTTAACAGCGGATTGTACAGGAAAGGAACCAAGGCCTTCAGCCACCGAAGTGGCTGCCGCAGAGACGAGGGTACGGGGCTCGTTTAGCTGTATGGATCAGCAGCCCCAGGAAGCAAACAGGAAATGCCAAGTAATTTCCCATCAATTCTTGAGCATTTTGTAGCAAATTGAAGGTAAGTCTGGAACTGGAGGTGGAAATGGGGGAAGGCGGTCTGCTTGGGAATGGGCGATAGAAACGGAGGAGCCCCGTCAGAGGGGTGGCTGACTATTTTCCGTACTATTCAATAGTTTAATGATGGAGGGGTGGCCATAGTATTAACCATGTTTTTCGTTTTCTATATTCCCTGATGCTTTGACACCTGGGGCCTAATAAGCCTGGAGAGACTGCTCCTCCCCAGGGCTAATTCCTAGGCCTGTGAGCATGCCTTTCACACACAAACTAACCTATCCAGAGCCCTTGGTCCCCAGCCACCGCCTCTCCCTGAGTAATAATAAAGCCACATTTTAAAACAGGTCAAATGGCTCTCACACTCAGGGCCCCTGTTCCCCAGCCCTACCCACCGAGCACCAGGCACCGGCCCACCCCGCAGAGCCCCTGGGTCCCTTCACTCCAGAGCCCACTGCAACTGTTCAAAGTGGCCAGCCCTAAGCTGGCGTATACTCTGCTTACCTGGCCTCCCACGTTCGGTCTGATCAAATAGTTGACTTGATACCCTCTCCCCTGGGAACTGACCTTTAGACCACTTCACAACCGGCATTCTCTTTTGCTTAGACCACATTCCACTTGCTAAGCCTGTTACTTTTCCCCTCTGGACTTGCCCAGGATCTGGACCCGCCCAGAGAGTTCCGGCAGAGAAAGCCCACCTAGAGTCCTTTAAACCTGTGGCTCCCCATCCCTGGGTGATGATGCCACTTGGGGGCTCAGCCTCAGATGATCTAATCCTATATAATAAAAGCTTGATATGCTAAGTGTCTGGTCATCCAGAGGTCCCTTCAACCAATCTAAGCGTAATTGCTAATGATATGCTAAGGCTGCTCAACTGTTCACTATGATGTGAACTGACCACCAGGGGGCTGAGTCTCCAATTGATAGGTTAGGTTGCTGCTGGGGTCAGGTTGATCAGGACTCAGTGAGACAGGCCAGATATGCCCTGGAGCCCTACTCTGGTCCCTCCCTGGCCCCTATCATGCACCAGTGGGGTCAGTTGGCCTGGCCTGCACCATCTTGAAATTCAGGACCCTTCAGGGGATGTTGGAGAGCTGATTTCAGCTCGATCCTGAAGGCTAGGCTAAGGGACCTCACTGGTGCAT
The DNA here is from genome assembly GCF_964339955.1 of Pipistrellus hanaki. NCBI lineage: Eukaryota > Metazoa > Chordata > Mammalia > Chiroptera > Vespertilionidae > Pipistrellus > Pipistrellus hanaki. The sequence goes on from NC_140514.1 coordinate 53,411,996, forward strand.
GAATTCGTGCACTGGGCCTCTAGTGAATTTATAATCCCTTACCACTTTGGCCTCATGCACTCCTCCTTCAGTGACCCTAACACTACAAGAACCACAGTAAAGGCTCTTGCCCACCCACATACTCCCCACTCCCTCTGCTTCCTGACTGTCCCTGTGCTTCCCATGTGGCCCTGGGTGGTGGCCCTGGGTGCTGTGGCATGCACCTTCCACTTGGGAACTATGAGTAGCAAACTCTTTTCACTGGACCTTCGAATCAGCTGGCCTCACCATATCTAAATTATAATAAAACCCACATCTTAAAACAGCCACATCAAATGTCCCTGGCATCAAAGAAGCCCTCCCAGAATGCCCTGCACCCAGAAAAGGTAAGTGAGACAGTGAGTCTGGGCTTCATGGTGCAGGAACTCACCTGCCTGCACCACTCACCTGGGCTTCATTCGTGAGCAGTGGGGACCCCGACAAACTCTTGACGGGAATGACGGCAGCTACAGAGGAGATGATCCTGCCTTGGACTGTAGGACACATGGGGGGAGGGAAGGAGGAGCAGTGAGGAGGCTGGAGCTGCTGCTGAGGCCAGAGGGCCAGGCCCAGGACCCGGTGGAGTGAATAAAAGGACACCGTAGATTAGAATAGGAAAATCTTCCAACCACTGAGATGTAATGAGCTGTGGAAGGAGGATGAACATGACCGGAGCTTCCAAATGCTGGCCTTTCAAAAGGCAGAGGGATCGGGGGCAGAGAGAAGAATGGGCCAATGAGGTCTGGGAATTGGGGGACAATTGGCTTCTTCATTCTCTCTTTTAAAACTGGGGTGCTAGAGATCTTAATGGTGTCCCATCAATGCGTGTTCATTTGTTGGGCAGCTCCTAGACCTTGTCCTGGGTGCTGAGGAGACAGCAGTGATGGAACAGACAAAACTGGCCCCTGCAGAGCATACATTCTAGTGGGAAGGATGTGCCCAACACACTGCTTTTCCTTAGAAGAGCGTCTCTCTCAGGAGTTGCCGCCAGGACTCACCGCACGCCCTTCCTCAGGCCTGCTGTTCGGTTCACCCCTGAGAACATGCACATGGGGCGTCTTGGCCCCATCCACGTGGAGGCAGCACCAGGGCTGTAAACAGAGACGCTGCAGTGCTTGCAACTAACTCAGAAATCCATAGTTGTTTGTCTTCCTCTCGGTTTATCAAATAAGCCTAGATGAAAATGGTGGCGGAGTCACGTGACCAGCCACCCCTGAGTGAGTCACCTGGCGCGGGCAGAGCAATGCCCTAGTGGTCCCTGGTCCTGGTTAGGGCTGAGAACCCACTCTCCAGGCCCAGGGACCCCCTCATTCACAGTGCTCACATGGCTCTTGTCTTCCACCTGCCTACAGAATAGTCACTTTACTTCTGGTTCCTTCTCTGACATTCAGCCCAGGAGCCACAGATAACAGCAAACACCACGGGGTGGGAAGAAAGAGAACTGAACAAATGGGCAGAGCCCCACAAAGCATTCTGGCAAATAGGAATTGAGCTTCCCACTGTCCATCTCTCCGCTGCCCTCCTCCATCTCCTCTGGCGTGGGCCCCTCAGCTGCTGTGTGCCTCTGTCTTACCTTGAGCAGCTTCGGCAGCACACACCTGTTTCTCACGGTTTGGGAGCCTCAGGAATCTGAAATCAAGGGGCTGGCCAATGCAGCCCTGCTTCCTGGTGCTCAGACAAGCTGCCTCTGGCGGCGTCCTCACATGGCAGGGAGAGATCAACCCTCTCACATTTCTCCTTAATAATGCCAGTCTTATCATCACTCAGCATAACTTGTTTCTGACAATTTTATCATCACTTACAATAACTTCCATTAGGGTAATAAGGCATTAAGTAGATGTTGATTGCAAATAATCCAGTTACATTCACCAATTATATGGAGACTGATTTTCTTTTCCTGTTTAAAATGTGATTTTGGAAACATCGCTACTTCCTAAAAACAAAACATGTCACAAACACTGTAGAGATAGAAAATGAGATTTTTGTATATTTGTCAAGTGCCTGATTACAAGATGAAAATAAACGAAGAATTCACCTTTAGGAACAATGTAAACGACTCGCTCTACTTACTTTGCTCTCACCTTCTCTCCCTCGGGATCAAAAAAAATATGTCTAGCCGAAACCGGTTTGGCTCAGTGGTAGAGCGTCGGTCTGCGGACTGAAAGGTCCGGGTTTGATTCCGGTCAAGGGCATGTACCTTGGTTGCGGGCACATCCCCGGTAGGGGGTGTGCAGGAGGCAGCTGGTCGATGTTTCTGTCTCATTAGTGTTTCTGTCTATCCCTCTCCCTTCCTCTCTGTAAAAATATCAATAAAGTATTTTTTTTTAAATTTATGTTTACCAGTGACAGGCCATTCTATACACCTGAAGCGTCCATGCTCGATGCCCTCTCTCGGAGTGGGGCTCTCCCCTGCACGCGCTGTTTTTGATGAGATTAAATGTGAATTGCCAGCCTCCATGACTGGGAAGTGCCTGTGTAAGTGAGGGGTACCGAGGCTGTGGGTACAGTGATTGGTTGTTTAGGGGTGCTATAGGTTCTGTAAGGCTGTCCGTCCCACCTGGCTTTCAGGTCGCAATCACATATCCCGATGGAAATCACGATGCCTTTACCACCAGCAAACGCTACTTGCATATTGGCACCTGCAACTTGGGTTCCAGTGAGGGTTTCCAATGTGGGCCAGCCTTGGTTATATTTAAGTTATAAGATTGTGGAAGCCTCCTGGGTTCGTCTGGATCGGGAATGATTTTTCTTTCCTCCACAGACACTTCCTAACATATTTTCCAGCAGCATCTTCACATAATTTTGGCTTAGACAGTGGTTCTCAACCTTTGTAATGCCGGGACCCTTTAATACAGTTTCCAGTGTTGTGGTGACCCCCAACCATAAAATTATTTTTGTTGCTATTTCATAACTGTAATTTTACTACTGTTAATGAATCGTAATGTAAATATCTGTGTTTTCCCACAGTCTTAGGCTCTATAGCAGTGTTTCTCAACCTGTGGGTCATGACAGGGTCACCTAAGACCATCAGAAAACACAAATATTTACATTATGATTCATAACAGTAGCAAAATTATGATTATGAAGTAGCAACGAAAATAATTTCATGGTTGGGGTTCACCACAGCATGAGGAGCTGTATTAAAGGTTCGCGGCATTAGGAAGGTTGAGAACCACTGGCTTAGAGGAACTAGAAATAGGATTCGGATTTCAGGAAAAACCATGATAGAAAAAAATTTCAATGATTTGAAAACAATTTTCTTTTATGTTTCCACTCTCTTGAGAAGATCCTGAGCATTAGGAGAACAAGTGGCATTTTTATGCTTTATGGATTAGCCAGCTATTTGCCCCATTTTACAGATATAAAACACTGAGGCTAAGAGAGACACATGACTTAGTCACACGATAAGTGTCCACATTGAGGTCAGAAGGACCCCGGTGTCCTGATCAACAACCTTTCAACCACAAGACAAATGCCCGTGATGGGAAATGCACACCACTCCTTCACTGTTCACTTTCCCCCTTTAAATACAGTTTCATCACACTCTCCCTGAGAATGTGTCCTACATGAGCACATGGGCGTTAGGATTTGAGCCTGCCATGTGGGGCCAGCGCAGAGGACCTGGCTCGCCGTGCGGTGTGCAGCTCTGCACAGTTCCCGGCAGCCCAGTGTGAAGAGACAGCACACTGTGCCCAACCCTGGGGGAGGGCACCCTGAAGTGTCCTCAGGGAGCCCAGCAGTGCCCTCTCCCCTCCCTGAGGCCTGCAGGGCATCTGCTCCCGGACTGCTCCGAGAGACACCCCTCGAGGTGGCTTCCTCCAGGCGCCCTGGTTTGCCCTCCTGAAAGCAACCAAAGGTGGGCCTGAGCTCTGCCTCCAAGAAGGATTCCAAAGAGCAAATAAAAAATCAGTATCATTCACCTTCTAAAGTACATGGCGATGTGAGCTTGTACCTTATGAATGCAGACTGCTACCCCGGGAGTACAGCAATCCCCTCGGACTTTATCAGGGAGGGGCGGGGGGGGGGGTGGGGGGGGGGTCAAGAAAGCTTAGGAAGGAAGAACGAGTCCAAGAAGGTCAAGAGTTTTGGTGGTTTTCACCTTGCAGCCTCGCCCAGCTGCACGCACGCCCACAGTGAGAGGAGCAGAATCTGAACCCTGGGCTGGTTTACACCCCGCGGGGAAGAAACACCTGATCTTAAGGTGTCTCCTGCCACGGCTTCCTCCTCCTCGGCATGGCAAGCTGCAGCCATTACGTGATAAAGAGGAGTTACTTGGCTTCCCTACGTATAAAGTCACCGAGGTGAGTTCTTCTGTTTGCCACGTGCTGCGTTCCAGAGCTTGTGGCATTGCTCCCCCATGCCCCCGGGTATCTTGCGGGGTTCAAATGAGCACCCGCAGCCCTGGAGCCCCCGCACTGCCAGTCTTTCTCCTAACCAGAACACAGGTCTAATTATTCCAGATCCTGCTAAAATTAGGCCCAAATGTTCCATTTTCCATGTGTTCCTTTTAATTAAAAAATGAAACGAAAGAGAAAAGGAAACCATCAAAATCAAATAAATAAAAGCAGATGGAAGGCGGCGTTGGAAGCCCTGGTCTGTGATAGAATTCCTTTAATAAAGCCCATTGGTTCATTTGGTTGATAAGAGCAGTGTTAAAATTAAGTAAGAATTAGCATTCGCTTGGGTAAATATTTGTAGTTTCCTTCATGTGCTGCCGTGATAAAGGTAATTTAGCTTAAAAGCAGTCATCATCTTTTTTTATAACTGATAAAGCATTACTAATTGTGTGTGCTAATATGGTACTATATGGAACTGAACAGAGATTTTATCTTAATAACATCTCCATTCAATTAAAGAGGGTGTCGTCTGACAGGAGAGATAAGTGTGTTTATTCCATGAAGAGCGGCCGCGGGAGATGGCGGGCAGCTCATCTTCCGGGCGATGCTGGCTGGCACCGTTCATTCACGGTCACTGTTGTAAACAACACTTTTTTGAGGGGGATAATTCAGATACTGTTTCATTGAGAAAAGTGATCCTTTAATTATGTGCAGAGATGCTCACCTTTTGGGCCTGGTAGGATATCTGCACAAACAAGGTGCTGGGTGGAAAGGGAAATAAATGAAATAACCATCCCACGGCTCCTTCCCTCCCAGCCTGTCAGCGAGGCAGAGCGGCCAGGGCCTGCCAGGAAGAGCCCTCCAGCCTGCAGCAGTGAATAATAATGATTTAACTGCAAGAATGCTGGCGCCATGGGCCAGTTTCCCCTCCAGACCCTGCGTGCTCCCCTCCCACCGTGGTGCTCTGGGCTGTGTCCCCCCCCCCCCCCCCCAAGGCTGGAAGGACAGGATTCCCACGTGTGTGACAGGGACGGGGAGGGGGAGAGGGAGGGAGAGAAGAGGGGGGGTTGTTGCGAGCCATGGAAGGCCCCAGGCCTGAGAAACCCAGCTCCCTGGGGGCCTAGGGGGGGCCTAAGCAGCTTTGCCCTGATAAACACATCATTGTCACAGACTGGCTGCCCTGGAGGACCAGGAGATGTTTTGAAGGTCAGTTCTTTTGTCTGTTAATTTGTGTGTGTGTGTGTGTGTGTGTGTGTTTAAATACATCCCACAAACTGCCTATTAGGAGGCTGTGAATTTGCTGTGAAGTGAAATCCCCCCCCACACACACACATTGCTATGTGGACATGCTCCCACTTCACCTCCTTGCTTCTGGGGGCAAAGAGCCCAGCTTGCGCCCCCCCCACACACACACACGCATATACACACACACACACACGCACACATGTGTAGAGCCTTGGAGGACACAGCTCTTTACTGCGATTTTGTGCACATTCGTCAGCCGCAGACTGTCTGATTCCAGGGGCATGAGTGTGAACAGCCCGAGAGGATGAGTAGCAGCCAAGATGAAAGCAGTTTGGGAATAATTACACCCCCCCGCCCCTTCCTCAAATGCTGTTTTAAAACTCAGTCTGCAGAAGCCATGCAGCCCTCGTTTCACATCCACCCCAGCAAAAGAGCGATCGGAGTTTCACATCCGGGGGCGCTGGGAGAGCTGACCAGCTGCACTCAGCTCAGCTCGGGAGGAGGCAGATGGAAAACGCCTCTCCCGAGATCGCTGCTTCCAAACGCAGAGCCAGGGCTTCTGGACAGGCTGGGCTGGAGCGTCCACGCCTGCATTTCAACGAAGCGGGAACCTGTTTCAGCACAAAGGCAAGCCTTTCGTGTCTCCCTTTAAGAACACAGAATGCTGGCTCACCTGGGCCTGGCCGGCTCCTCCAGGGAGGGGGAGCCCGGGGGAAAGGCAGGTCAGCAGGGACTGGGTTTCCGACAGGAGCGTCGCGATGCTGACATCTGTCCAGGAAAAGAGAGGAACACCAGCCGTGGGCTGGACGTCATCAGAAAATCGCAGCATCGGGAATAGAGAAGTTATTTTCATGGGAAAAGCACGACCGGCCACTGGCGCACACGGGCTAAAAGGCCAATCAACGACCCCTTCTCAGAGGCCCCGCGGCCTGGTGTCCAGGGAATTCTTCTTTAGATGTTTGCTTCTCAACTGTTTCAAAAGGCCTCTGCTAGTGTCCTCACCATCCTGCCAATCAGAACGGCTCTGAGAAGTCTTCAAGATAAAAATGTGTGTAAATATGTTATCAAAAATACTGTGATGGGCCGATTCCGGTTTGGCTCAGTGGATAGAGCATCAGCCTGCGGACTGAAGGGTCCCGGGTTCGATTCCGGTCAAGGGCATGTGCCTTGGCTGCCTCCTGCACACTCCAGTGGGGAGTGTGCAGGAGGCAGCTGATTGATGATTATCTCTCATTGATGTTTCTAACTATCTGTTCCTCTCTCTTCCTCTCTGTGAAAAATTTATATATATATATTGTATATATATTTTTTAAAAATACTGTGATGGGGTTTAGGGATCATCTGGACCAAGTCTGGCAGAGGATGGCTTCCCTGGGAGAGCTGAGCCAGTAGATGGTCTGAAACTTCACCACAATCACAGGCCACTATGCTAAGTAGCCCCATTCCTGCAAGATCCTGCTGACTATAGAAGTCATGCATTTACCAGTAGGGGGTGCAGGTGAAGGGGGTCTCATATATGGTGACAAAAATGATTTGTCTTTGGGTAGTGGGCACACAGTGCAATCTACAGATCCTGTATCATAGAAATCTATATGACCCTATTAACTACTATCACCTCAATAAATTTCATTAAAATTTGAAGAAAAATTGCTCCTTTTCTATAACAACTTTTCTGATTTAAAAAAATAATATTTTTTACTTACAATAAAAACAATGAATATGTATTCCCTTCTCTGGGAACACTACAAATAATGGGGTGCTCCAGCTTCACAGTGCCTCTGATGAGCTTTCAGCCCATGACCCTTACACACAGAATAATAGCACGGGTGCCCTAGTGGGCGGCTCAGTTGATTGGAGCATTATCCCCTACACTAAAGGGTCTGGGGTCCAGTTCCTGGTCAGGACACATACCTAGGTTGCAGATTTGATCCCCACTTGGAGTGGGGAGGCAACAGACCGATGTTTCTCTCAGACACTGATGTTTCTCTTTTTCTCCTTCTCCCTTCCCTCCTCTCTCAAAATCAATGGAAACATATCCTCAGGTGAGGATTAAAAGAAAAATAGTAATAGCATGGATACTCAAGGCAAACTCAAGTTCAAAATGTCAGAAAATAGGAGGTCGAGATAAGATTAACTTCTCTCTTAATTGCAGAAAAGTATAGGACATTATGAAATGGAAGACACTTAGTTCAAAACTATGGCAGTGTGTTTCTTCAAAACCAGCAAGAGATGGAAAGACTTCAGCAAGATGAGGCTACCATCTATGAAACACAATCGTGTCACCGTGTACATCTAGCCCCATACTGGGCGGTGCTGGTTAGAAGTAGGTATTAGGTCTTGCCAACTCTCAAGGGGAGGGATCACACAAGGCGAGAGCAGCAAGAGGTGGGATCAGGGGCTGCCTTAGTGTAGTGTCCGCTGCCATCACAAACAATCGCCAACTTCATGAGCTTCAGTATGGAGACTGTTCTTCTCAGGGCATCAGCGCCTGAGGTCAGTTTGTCCCGTTACTGGTCATAGGATCTCAGACCATCTGGTGAAGGTAGCATCTGCCAGGCTTCTCATCTGTAAGTTTACCGGCTCCCCTTTGCAATTATTGTCAGCTTGCTCTTCATCAAATCGCCACCCAATAATTTCAGCAAAATTGATGATTACCTGCCTGAATCAATTACCGTGAAAGTTGCAAAACAGTGATTTAAAAAAACAAACAAAAAAAAACTCCATCATTCTTTCTATATTCACTTGGTTACATAAAAGAGCCTTCCCTCTTCCCATTTGTGTGCAGGTATACACAGAGGTGGGCAAACATAGGTCTGCTGTTGTTCATATGGAAAATAATACAATAATTAATTAATTAATTAATTAATAGCACAAGTATAAACTCTGTGAGTTGTGTACTCACACTGTAAGCCTACATTTACCTACTCCTGTATTTATAGAGGTATGGACACATGGGTTTCTACTGTCTTAATGTTTTCTAATCAATTAGTGTCCTTATTTATTTTGATGCTCAAATTGTCCCAGATTTGATCAGTGGGAACAGTTTGAGCCGGCTCCTGTCTGCTGAATTGTCTTAACATGCCCCAACCTTCTGAGTGCTCCCTTGCTTTCTGGCATAAGACGATCCAGGTCCCTTTGCACTTCCTGTCTCGGCTCTGGAATCAGTCGTTTTTCCAAGGAGCCCTGGTCCCTTGTATCAGAGAATGACATTTAGAAACCAGTATGAATGAGAGGGTTTGGAACTAAGATAGGCAATAGGACGAGGAGAGGCTGCTGCAGCGGGAGCCAGCTGTGCTGCGGGTTCTCAGGGCCAGAGAGTCCAGCTGTGGGCAGTGTTTCTCTTGAATGCCCCCAAGTGTTCGGACCCTTCTAGACCCTTAATGGGCCATCCATAGATAGATAACTGGTTGATTGATTTGTTCATGGACAAATTACATTTATTGTTTGATAATCAAGCTAGTAAGTTTATTATGTGTATTTTTATGAACTTTCTGCAATAGGTAAGCAAAGCACATGGAAGCTTGGAGGTCATCCTGGCCCCCTCCATTTGGCTACTGACGCCTCTTGGATCTCAGCGGGGGGAGGCCATCCCCAGGTCACGCATTTGACCTGCAGCAGAGCCGGCCATGGACTCTGGCCCTCAGGCTCCGGGCCCTGCATGGCATACACCTCCCATCAGGACCATGTGTGAGGGGCTGCCAAAAAGAATCTTTTCTTTTTACAGAAAAGTCTTTCCAGAGCCTCATGCATGACTTCCCTGGTGTGATTGGACCTGGGAGCCACACCTTCTGCCCAAGCCCACAGGCCCCCCATTCCCGGCTCACAGATTCACTTCCCGGCTGCTGGAGGGCGCTCCAGCTGAGGCTGCCCCACCCACCACAGGCCGAGCACATGCACTACTGCTCCTAGCCCACCGGTGAAACTGGCAATTAGACCAGTTGCAGGCCCAGGTCCTGGGAAGCAGGGATTCAGGAAGAGGCAAGGGCCCACCTCTGCCCTAAAGCTCTCTGTCTATTGCACGGTAAGAGTAAGCGGTCTTATTCCTTACTCACTAAAAATAAAAAAATAAACAAACAAACAAATCTACACTAATAAAAGAGAAATATTCAAATTAACAGTACCTCCGTGATACCCACCACCCAATCAGGAGTGAGTATGCAAATTAACCTGGCAAAGCTGGTGAGTTAATTTGCATATGTGAGTGCTGAGCAGCCAGGGTCCTGGGAATATCCTTCGGACCCAGACTGCTCCAAACCTGTAGGCCTGAGTGTAGGCCCTGAGCGGCAGGAGTCCCAGAATGCCCCCTGCCAGGAGAGGCCTATGGAAGCCGGTGCCAAGTGACCTGGGTTCCAGGACAAGTGGCCAGGGGCCCCAGCCTGGCAGACACAGCAAAGGTGGGCTGGGAACACACCCCTAGTCTAGTGGACACAACATAGGGGATCCTCTGTGCATGGCTGCGGAAGAAACACCTTTTCTTTTCTTTAAAAAAAAAAATATTTTATTGACTTTTTTTACAGAGAAGAGGGAGAGGGATAGACTGTCAGAAATATTTATGAGAGAGAAACATCAATCAGCTGCCTCCTGCACACTCCCCACTGGGGATGTACCCCCAATCAAGGTACATGCCCTTAACAGGAGTCAAACCTGGGACCCTTCAGTCTGCAGGCTGACGTCTATCCACTAAGCCAAACCAGCTCAAGCGTAAACACCTTTCCTGACCGCTCATTGGCTAAGCTCCCTGTATGCTGCCACTTGCAGTGTTCTTGATAACTTGGGTAATAAGAATCCAAGAAGGTAATCTAGGGTTTTCCCACCACATTCCTGGAGGAAAAAAATGGAGGTCCACTGCTGGAGGGGCTAAGAAATGTCATATCCTGCCCTAGTTGGTTTGACTCAGTGGATAGAGCCTTGGCATGCTGACTGCAGGGTCCGGGTTTGATTATAATCAAGGGCATGTACCTAGGTTGCAGGCTCCTCCCTGGCCAGGGCCCAGGTCAGGGCTCATGCAGAAGGCAATCAAAGTCTCCCTCTCACACTGACGTTTATCTCTGTCTCTCCCTCTCTTTCTCTTCCACACTCTCTAAAAGTCAATGGAAACATATCCTCAGGTGAGGATAAAAAAAAAGAAAAGAAATAAAGAAATGTCATATCCTATGAAAGACACATCTTGAAAATGCCTCAAGAAAGTTGTCATTTTTTCATGGTGAAGGGACTGGAGTCTGTGTTGATGAAAACACCTTGCGGCTGTGGTGGCTGGCAGTGGCTGCAGCAGTTGGTGATGAGCTGCACCTTCCCTGGATCAGTTGGGTTGCCTCCTGCTGAGGGAGGCCAGACTGCGGTGTAGGCCCACACCCTGTGGGTAGGACATCCCCTGAGGGCTCCCGGTCTGTGAGAGGGTGCAGGCTGGGCTGAGGGATCCCCAACCCAGTGCATGAATTTCCTGTACCAGGCCTCTAGTAAATTTAAAAAAACCCACACTTTTCTAAAAGTGCAGCTGCAGGTTCCTGAGCTCTCCCCACCCACTGATCTCTCGGTCTTTCCTCTGTGACCCCCACAACCTCCGCAACTACAACTACCTCCCACCCTTCAGTGGAAGAACCTGGCCAGGGAGAGATTCAGCTTTAACTGAAGCCACACTGGGGTGTGGAAGTGAGAGCTGGGAGTGTCTCATCTCCTCACCCCCAACACACCCCTCAGCGGAGTCTCCACTGCTGCTGCTGCGCAGGTGCCACAGGTTCACTGCAATGCACTGCCTCGGGCTTGGGCCCTCCTGTTCCCGCTGGCTGGTTCCCAGGGCAGGGGGCCCTCCTGCCCTTCCCCCATGTCCCTTCCTGGGCTTCCCTGGCCCGCCGGCAGGGCCTGGGCTCCCCTCTCCTCATCAGTCATCAGCAGCATCATCATTGGCTTCTCGCTGCCCTCAGAGGACTTAGCTCCAGCCCTCAGCTTTGGAATCTACCAAGACTCCAGCTTTGGAATCTACCAAGTCTCCAGCGCGGCTGGAGGCAGCAGTGGCCACTGCAGAGGTCTCCCCCTGCAGGCTTTGCAGCGAGGGCTCCCTAGGGCAGATGCAGCTTTAAGCCCGGGCAGGTGTTTCCTGGCACCTTTCCTGGGAAACGGCAACCCAGGACTCCCCTGGGAGGAGCATCTGAAACACTGAACCAACGCTCGGAGAAGGACATGTCAGTAACCCCAAGTAAGGCAGACGCCGTTCCCTTGGCGAGGAAGCGGCCGGAGTCAGGCCTGGGTGCCAATGAGCTTTACCGGCACTGGCAGTGGGATCCAGGCACATTACTAACCTGGTAACGCATGCCACTGCTCCCAGGACTGGTCTGCCCTAAACTAGTGAATCTCAAGGTTGTTGTAGTTACAAGTTTGTATCACTTGTTTCAGAAGGTTTCCTCAAGCTGCATATGCATCCCCCTAAGAACTCGGCCAGGAGAGGAGCTCACTGGCCCCGTTTTGCAGGTCAGGAGGCGAGGCCCGGGGAAGTGCAGCGAGCAGTTTGCCTGAGGCCACAGGCCCGCCATGCTGGTCTGTGCCCCGAAGCACCTGCTTTCCTCCAAGTGCTGCTCTGACTTGCTCTGACTGTGGTCTCGTTGACAAGGTCTCATGAGAGGGAAAGCGTGTCTGGGTGCGAGGCTGGAGCCCAGCTCAGGTGTGAGTAGAGAACTGTACACCTGCGATCCGAATGTTCACTGCACAGGTTCCCGAAATGACTCATGCTTCCTCTGCGTGGCCAGGCTTAGACCTGAATGACTAGCTCAGCCATGCACTTTGGGTGCTTTCCTGAGTTCCTGCTGAAATTTAATAATAAGGTGGCCTATAAATATTTAGTGCTCAAATAGACTTCTTTTTTTTTTTCATTTTTGGATAATTGCACTTGAAAGTTGCAAATGCTCTCTGACCCCCATGCTTTTCAAGATAACTTATGTAAATTACCTCTTTTAAAAACTCCAATGTGGAGTGAATGGAACCGCTAATCCATTCAGTCCTGGAGGTCATTTCCCTCTGGAGGTGTGAGGACAGCAGTCAGGCAGTGGTGCTGACATTCTCCGAAGAGAGGGTTTCTCTGAGGAAGATTTCTCTCCAGGCTGTCCCTGTTCCTTCCCTTCTGCCCAGAGAAGCATCTGCCAGATCCCGCACTGGCCTCAGACGCCTCAGAGCTAGGTCAGGAGCACGAGGTCCACCTTCCTCGGGGCTGTCCTCCGGCATGGCTGAAAGGATGCCTCTGGAGCTTGTTAACAATGCAGTTCAGCGGGTCTGGGGCCGTGTTAGCGGGCATCCCAGACTCCTCGGGGCTGTGAACCACGCTTCAGAAATGCAGACTTAGGTCACGGACTTAGGGCACCTCAAAGATTGCTCAATCCAACCTTAGGAGGAAGAGGGTTTTTAGGGAATCCCCAAGATGTTAGCTTTTCCTCTTTTTTGTCTGTCCTCCCGTTCCACCCCCACCATCAGGGGTCATCTCTGGGTGTCCCGTGGCGGGGGGGGGGGGGGGGGGAGGGGATGTAGGCGGGGAGGAAGGAAGCAGGCCTGGGCAGGGAAGAAGCTGGGCTGCAATGCAGTCTGGGTGAAGGCTTCAGCTGATCCCGCAGAGAGCCCAGGGGTGGAGATGGCCCTTCAGAGGTGTCCCTCGCCAGGTATTTCATACCAGGTGTGTGGTCAGGCCTGGGCCTTTGTTCTCCTGCCCCAATTAGTTATCCCCGAAGAGGGCTGCAGCCAACGGTTGTCTTCCCGCAGCCCTGGGGCATTCTGGGGAGTGAGTCCTTTGTTCCTGAGGGGATGTGGGTGGCCGTCCCTGCTGTCCTCCATGACTCTGTGGCTATCTGGAGCCCTCGGCCTGGCCATACTCTGCCTCTGGGCACTCAGCGGGCTTCATGGCTCTCCCATCCAAGGTCATGCAAATATCTGAAGGTGGGACGTTCATGCAGCGCCTGAAGCCAAGAGGTGGCAGTTGCAGTCCCGTGGCCCCTCTGTCTAAGGTGGATACTATGACTATCATGTCTGGAAAACAGTTTCTATACATTAGGCCCTCTGCTTAGAAATTCCCATGCACTTAACCTTCATAACAAACCTGTGAAATAGAATCATTTTACAACACAGAGCGATAGAGATGCTCAGAGAATTTACAGAACTTTCCTGATGTCCCTGTGTGGTTGATGGTCAAGCCTGATGCTAACTCTGTCCCTCGGACCTGCTGCTCACCGGCCTAGAAGGATCCACTTAGAAACTGGGTCCTGGGTCCCATCTGGGAAGAAAAACCAGGGGCACTTTAGAACAGCCCCCTTCTGCCACCAGCAAGCCAGACAGCCCACGGCCAGCTTGGGTTGAACGGGCAGCCTCAATGCAAGCTCTCTGCCATCCTCCCTCAGACTTCCTCACCCTCCAGACCTCCCTAAGCAGAAGGTCTCCAGGAAACCCCAGATATTAGATCAACCAGCCAGGGAAGTGAAGTCACATACCTAAAGTTGCTTCACCCTCCTTGGAAGTCTGACCCTTTTAAGGTGCATGTTTAAAAAATATCCAGATTCTTCAATAAAAATACAATGCATACACATCCCTTTGTTTCTCACTTGAGTGTTTTGTTAGAGGAAGGCAGGAAACCCTAAAATCACAGAAGAACTAATTAGCCGGGAGGGAGGTGACATGCTTCCACGCCATCTGCTGCCTCACTGCCAGGGTCCCAACGAGGATGGAGAACCCCAGGTTTCACCTCGGGCTCCAGGGCACAGAGCTGCAGAGATTCAGATCGCATTGCTGAGTGAGCACAGCACCTCACAGTGCTCAGCACCCCCAACTCATGCCCACCGCTCTCAGCTCGTGGGGGCCTGCTCCTGGCTCCCAGAGGCCCCCTGGCCAGGCAGAGGAAAAGGATGGAGATGACCAAGGCCTCGGGCTATGGGGATGCGTGTGAGTGTGTCTGTGTGTGTGTGTGTGTGTGTGTGTGTGTGTGTGTGTGTTGGAAAGGGTGGAGGTTCCTCCTACCTTGGGGACCCTGTGCTGTCCCTGAGGTGTCTTTTAGGCTGCCGCTTATCAGGAGAGGACTTGGGACCAGCATGCTCATCCCTCAGCTCCTAGTCCCCCATCCTACTCCACTGCACCCCACACCACCCCAAAATGCAGCCACGTGCTCAACCACCAAACCCATGTGTCACAGAAATGCACAATTCTGATTCTTGCAGCTTCAATATCCGATGAGCCCTTAGGTAGGCAATGACCTACATAGTATTACATATGGAAATATAAGAATGTTTATCTTAAAAATATATATATATCCCTGACCCACTTTCAGGCCACCAACACAGGTACTCCTGGGTAAGGCAGATTCCGGTTGATTCTGAGCAGCACATACGCTAATATAATTAACATTTCTCCTAGGATTATAGTAATTCAGTCATAGCCCTTCCCCCGCCTCCCAGCCAGGGCCATTTCTGGAACATGCCTTAATTCATTTGTCAGAACATGGCTGCTGCATCAGGAGTCTGAATGAAGACAGCAAATTCTCGCACACAGGCTCATGGCTCAGAAACGTTCTGCATCCTCTGTAGGCTGTGGCCTTTGGGAGAAGAGCTGACGTGTTCTGGTGATGAATTTAAAAGGAGGTGCTTGTCATTCTCCCCTTTGTTTGCCAGTGGTCCTAAGAAACCCCTTTAACGTTATTTTTTTAAAGAATGGTTACACCACATTAAAGGGTACTACCCTGTTTCCCCGAAAATAAGACAGTCTCTTATATTAATTTTTGCTCCCAAAGTTGCGCTAGGTCTTATTTTCAGGGGATGTCTTATCTTTCCACGAGCTAGGTCTTATTTTCGGAGGATGCCTTATCTTCGGGGAAACACGGTAGCTGTGATTTAAAATCCCTGGCTGGCAAAAAGCCAACAGAGCAGGCCCCTTCCACTCTGCTGTGGTGAGCAGAGCACGTGATTGGAGATCAGAGACTCAGGCCCTAGTCCCAGCCCCGCTGGTTAATGGCAGGATGACCCTGGGTAGTCATTATCTTTATGTCCCACTTTCTTCCCCTGAAAACGAGAATCACATTCATGCCTACTTTTTGGAGTTATTTATAAAGACAAAATAAGATCATGTATGTGCTTTGTCAACTTATATTGCCTTATCCAAGGATATGGAATCTTCTACATTTTTGATTCACAGGTAGAAGGGTTGAAGTCAGCACTGAGAAGCAAGAAAGTTCATTTCCATCATGCTTTGCTTCCCAGTTTATCTTTTAGTCCTCAGAGGTGCCCAATCTCTTTCCATTCTGTGTGGCATGAAATGGATTATAAATTCAATCATACAAACGTGTAAATGTCTCTCGCAGGAACGTTTTCTCGGTTACAGGGACCAAGCTTTAATCTGAACTGCTCACGTTCTCTGAGTGAGGGACCGAGGGACTGATGTGGGGACACAGAGGCATCCTGGGGCCTCAAAATGTCACGAGTGGGCAGCTGCCTCGCTGTGGGTATTTAAGAACGCCCCGGGGATGGCAGGGGTGTGACGTGAAAGGAGCGGTTTTTCACGAGAGCCCCGGTAAACCCATCCACCTTTGAACCCGTTCCATCCACACCTGCTGGGAACACCGCCGTCATGGGCCACTTGCAGCTGTGGTCTTGGATGTCACACCCAAACCCAGAGAAAACAGTTGGAGGCTCTTCTTTATGATGCTACTCTACATGGAATTGTTTTCTGCTTTGTATGTTACCCATTGCAAGTGTATACAAATAACAACTGGCTTTTATATATGGCTTTATCCTGCCACCTGCTGAACCCACATTTAGCTCCAATTAGTTTTCTCATTTTAGGTAAAGTCTTTAGGCTTTCTCTATACAACAAGATCATCCCATCTGGGAACAGACAGGTTTCACTTCTCCCTTTCCAATCCAATGCTTTTTATTTCCTTCTCTTGCCTGGTGGCCCTGACTACCACCTCCAGGGCAATGCTGACTAGAAGTGGTGAGAGGGGACATCCTGTCTTGTTCCTGATCTTAGAAAAGCATGCCGTCTTTCACCATCGAGTGTGCTATTAGTTGGGGGTTTCTCTCAGATGCCCTTTACAAGGTCGTGGAAGTTTCCTTCTAACTTTTTGTAATAATAGGTGGTTGAATTTTTTTCAAAGATATTCTTCACCTTTTGACATGAGCATGTGGTTTCATTCTTTATCCTATTAACATGGTGTATGACATTGATCAGTTTTTTTAAAATAATAAATCAGCCTTATATTCCTAGGATAAGGCCTACTTGGTCATGGTGTATAATCCTTTTTATAGGTTGCTGAATTTGATTTGCTAGTATTTTGTTGAGGATTTTTGCATCTGTATTCATAAGAGATGCTGATCTATCGCTTTCTTTACTTGTGCTGTCTTTGTTTGGTTTTGGCGTCAGGGTTACACTGGTCTCATAGAATGAGGCGGGAAATGTCCCTCCATTTCTGCTTTTTGGACCCGTTTCTCCAGCATTGGCGTTAATTCCGAAACTGTTTGGTAGAATTCACCAGTGAAGCCAGTGAGTTGTTTTTTTGTTTTTTACTAATTTGATCTCTCTGCTTATTACTTGTCTAGTCAGAGTTTCTAATTTTTATTAATTGAGAAGCTCTTAAGAGAATCATGTCACCTTTAAGAGTGGACAAGCTCCGAGACCTCACTGAGTGGCCACTTGCAGCTGAGCCCCTTTCCTTCTTCTAAGCAAGTATATTGTAGTCACAGCATGCAGAAATTATTCTTGAGCAAGTTGGTCTCCCTGAAAATAGACTTGTAAATGAGCAGAAGTGGGATAAAATTAAATTCCATAACTCTTCAGCCCACCACAAAATGTGGCAGGAGTTCACTGAGATGCCCAGAGCTCTTGTTCTTCTTCTTTTTTTTAAAAAAAAAAATATATATATTTTATTGATTTTTTTCAGAGAGAAAGGGAGATGGATAGAGAGTTAGAAACACCGATCAGCTGCCTCCTGCACACACACCACCGCCCCCCCCTTACTGGAGATGTGCCTGCAACCAAGGCACATGCCCTTGACTGGAATCGAACCCAGGACCCTTCAGTCCACAGGCCGACACTCTATCCACTGAGCCAAACTGGTCAGGGCCCCAGAGCTCTTCTTAAAGCTGAAGAAGGCGCGTTGGCATCGCATGGCTCCTTAGAGGTGGTCAGCCCCTGGGGGAGTCAGGCAGCAATGCTCTTGTCTTCATTCCTCTGGAAAAGCTCAGAAACCTCTCAAGGGTCATCAGCAATAGCCTCTGCTCACCCCCAACGACCAGAGCTTTTCAGAGTTGTCACCATGGACCCAGGCTCTTGTGATTTCTCTCCCACCCCCACTGGCTTCAGGGAAGTTGCAGTGTCCTGGGTTTTTTCTTTCTTGCTGTCTCTGAGAAGCGTTTTCGTTGTTGTTGCTCATCATTATGTGGAAACAGAATGAGGGTGCCGAGCCAATGACTATGGAGAAGTTGTAAAACTCAAGGAATCCAACCAAGTTCTCACAGTCGTGCTTGTACTGTATTTATTGACTCCCTTCCTTCCTGGGAGCCAGAGGCCCTTATGTCTCCTTGTTCTCCACGTTTACTCCTAAGAGGAGAGCTTTCACACCGCTCCAATTAATGAGGCTCCCTTGTTTCTACGGTGCGCGGGTCTCTTGTTCCTGGAGCCAGCAGAGGCAGAATGAAGACGGCACCGGAGGACTGAATGGCCATCATGGCTTTTTCCCTGCTCCAAGCCGCCAGCAGCTCTTGTCCAGCGACTCCAGAAACCACCTGCTGCTCTTCCTGTGTCTGCCCTTGTGCCCACTGTCTGTCCTCAGCACGGAAGCCACGATATCCTCATGTTCAAACACAAGGCAGATCGTGACATTCCGCAGCTAAGAACTGTCCAATGGCATCTTATTTCACTCAGAATAAAAGCCAGGCCTTGCTGTGACCCCCGAGGACCCCTGGTGGGACCCCTGACTCCCCACCTGTCTTTCTGCCCTCCTCTCTTTGCCCTCCCCACCTGCTTCAGCCCCAGTGGTCCCTTAAACACACCAAGGCAATTCCTGTTCCCTCTGCCTGGAACAGTGCTCCTCCGGGTGTCAGAGGTCCCCCTTACCGCCCCCAGGTACTTACACAAATATCACATTCAAAGTGAGGCTGCTCTGGACTCTTCCATTTAAAACACAATCTCCATGCTCACCCCTAAAGCCTCTATCTTTCTTATTTCTTTTCATTTTACTCATCAGTTATGTAATTGTCTTTCTCCCCGCTAGACTATAGGTTACATGAGAGCAGAAGTTTTGCTATTTGTTCTCTGAAGGGATTGGGGTTCAGTAAAGAATCTTTCATGCTTCCTGACATCTCCCCACCCAAGCAGCTGCAAGTGGTACTGAAAGGCCGGCTTTACCCTGTGACAGAGTTCCTCCTGGATCTGTATAACCGGCTGAGTGAAGCGTGGGTCACCATGCTGGTTTGGCAGCTCCAAGGAAAATGTCCTTCTTCTCCCAAGTAGAGAGATAAACAAAATTTAAAGCCTGGCCAGTGTAGCTCAGTGGTTGAGCATCAACTCATGAACCAAAAGGTCACTGGTTTAATTCCTGCCCAGGTTGTGGGCTTGATACCCAGTAAGGAGCGAGCAGGAGACAGCCCATCAATGTTTATATCTCTCTATGCCACTTCCTTCTTCTCTCTGTCTTAAAAGAAAAGTCAGTGAAAACATTCAATGCCCATAGTATTACCACCTTTATTTTAAAAGGCATTTTTTTCTAGGAGATGTCTTATCAAAGTTCAGACTTTGCTGAATCTAGTTAACTAAGTTACTTAGGCATTAACTGTTAAGGTAATTTTTCAAATTATCTCTCTTCTTAAACTTTCCTAGCTTTAAGTTTAAGCCTCTGCAAAAGCATTACAGTGACTCTGGCCTAAATATTGGAATATGGGAGAAGTTATGTGCATGAAGATCACAATAATTCCTCTATATTTTTGCCTCTTTCTTTGACAGCCTTAAATTCCAATAGGATCCATCATTCCTTTGCTTGCATCATAGACTCTCTCCCTGCACTGTTCTTGCCTGGCAAAACCTAAATCATGAGGAAATCCAACTTTCTTACACCTGCAGCTGAGCAGCTGAGAAGGTGAAGAAAAAGGCAGACAGCAGACTGGTCTGACTAAGCCCTGACCACTTACTTCAGGTGGCACCAGTGCCTCCAGCAATCCTGCCCTCCGAGGTTCGCTCACCTTCCCACTCTCCTGGACAGCTATTCAGACCTTTCTTCTCTGACCACACCATCAGCAGGTGAACTAGATTCTTATTCCATTGAAAAGATAGAAGCAGTTAGAAAAGAACTTCCACAGGCTTCCACAACAAACATACTAACACCTCAACTGGGCCCAGAGACTCTGCTTCTCTCCTGTTACCATGGATGAACTGACCGCGTGTCTTAGTTGGTTCAGGCTGTTATGATAGAATAGCATAGACGAGGTGGCTCCAACAATGTACTTGATTTATTTATTTATATATTTATTTATTTATTTAGTATCTGGAGGCTGAGAAGTCCAGGGACAAGGTACCAGCATGGGGCCCCGCTTCCTGGTTCACAGATGGATGCCTAGTCCCTGTGCCTTTAAATGGCAGAGGGAGTGAGATCCATTCTCTTTCTCTTCCTATAAGGACACTAATCTCATTATAGAGACTGCCCTCATGACCTCATCTGACCTAAAGCCCCATCTCAAATACCATCCCAAAGGGAGGTAGGGTTTTAACACATGGATTTTGAGGGGACATAGGCATGAAGTCCATAAACACGACGCTCCTACCTTAGCCTACCCTTCCAGTTGGGGGTCGGATCCTGTCCCCTCTTGCCTATTCAAGGACTTCACACCAGCCATAATCTCCTCTCTTTAACAAATCATAATTTCCCCCTCTTTACATGAACATGCAAACATGCTGAAGTATCTCCCAACTTTAAAAATAAGAAAGAAAACTCTTTAGGTCAACTCCTGAAAGCCTTAGCCTCGTTCCTCCTTCCTTCTTTATAGCAAGATGGTGTGTAGTCTGTCTCCACTCCCTCTGCCACTGTTGTCAGTTCATGCCAACCTGGTCCTCATTCTCATCACTCCACTGACAGCTCTAGTTAAGGTCCTTGCTGACATCATCATGCTAAACCCAGCTGTCACTCCCAGCCTTCATCTTTTTTTTTTTTTTTTTTAACATTTTATTGATTTTTCACAGAGAGGAAGGGAGAGGAATAGATAGTCAGAAACACCGATGAGAGAGAATCATCGACCAGCTGCCTCTTGCACACCCCCTACCGGGGATGTGCCCGCAACCAAGGTACATGCCCTTGACCGGAATCGAACCTGGGACCCTTCAGTCCGCAGACCAACTGAGCCAAACCGGTTTTGGCCCAGTCTTCATCCTACCTCCATCTCTTCCTGAGTGCCTTCTCTTTAGCAATCCATCCAGGAATGCTAGGGCATGGTTCTCTACTCTTCTCTCTACAAACACCCACTCCTGACGGTATCAACTGCTTCTCACAGCTCATGATCGCTGAGTGTACACCTTCACCCAGGCCTCTTCCACGAGTGGCAGACTCAGACTTGACCTTTGCCTCCAGATTAAGTATCATCTCAAACTTACTGTGTCCAAATAAAACTGGAGGAAATGCAATTTTCCCTTCCAAAATAGTAGTACTCTAAGCCAAACAATCTGTGTCATCTTCATTGCTCTCTTCCTCTGACATGCCACAATCAACCCACTATCTAATTGTTCAGACTGGTCTAAAATCCAACCCTTTTTTACCACCTCCACCATTGCCTTAACCAGGAATATTGCGATGGCCCAGCTGGTCTCTCCCTGTTTCCCCTTGTGATCCCTGATATCTATTCTCCATCCAGTAGCCAGATTGGAACTTTAAAAATAAAAAAATAAAAACTTATCATCTATATCATTCTACTCCTATGCCCAAAGTCTAGCAATGGCTTTCCATCTTACTTACAGGAAAATCTGGTTGCCGGCAATCTGTATGACTCCTCCTCTCCTCTCCTCTCCCCTCCTCTCCTCCCCTCCCCTCCCCTCCCCTCCCCTCCCCTCCCCTCCCCTCCCCTCCTCTCCTCTCCTCTCCTTCCTCTCATCTCATCTCTTCTCCTCCTAACTTGCTGCATGCCAGCTGTGCTGGCCTCCTTGTCCTTTCTCTAACGCAAGCCTCAGGGCCTCTGAGTTTGCTATACTCTCCGCCAGGAACACTTTCTGCCAGACATCTGCCCAGCTCGCTCCTGGGCTTGTATGAGTCAGACCTTCTCAGAATGCTTTCTCTAAAATAGCACAGGCTCTGCCTACCCAGCCCCTTGTTTTCTTCCTAGCACTCTGGCCTTGCTGACATATCATATGTTTATCTGTCTAGAGTCTGTCTCCCCCACCTGCAGGGGAATGTAAGCTCCTTAAAAGCAAACCCCTTTGATGGATTCACAGTGATTGACACATAGCCACCCTTTTGGCATCTTCTGTATGAATGAAGAATTAATTTACAATAGTAGAATTCATAAACAATTTGTGTGCCATGGCAGACTAATGAGTAAGTGAATTATAGTTTCACTATGGAATTTTGCATAGTCCATAAAATTGATGGAATCACTCATAGGTATTACTCAAAGGACAGGAATGATTTTCAAAAAGGACTTCAAATTGTTAACAGACACACAGGGGAAAAGTATTACCCACCTAGCAACCAAGGAAAAGCAATTTACAAGAACCCCGGGATACGATTTTCCCGTTGCTAAATTAGCACATGTTTCTCTTTAACTGTGCACCGGCAGGTCCCGGGAAGGCTTTCCGGTGGTGGACTTTCCCTCCAGGGGATGTAAATTTATACAACACCTTTGAAAAAAAGGACAAAAATGCACATATTACATCAAGATGTTCATTTTTTTTTCATCTGGTAATGCTTTTGGGAGTATCACATAAGAGCATAATAAATACCATGGAGATATATACATATATCTTTATCAAATATACCCATATGTAAAAGCAGTTAGTCTACCTGTCTCATGGTTAAGAAAATGATGATGCATCTACTCCATGGAACACGAAAAAGCTACTAAAATTATGTCCATTAAGGGTTTTGTTGATGTGGAGAAATGTTTGTAACGTAATATGATACCAAGCACTAGCCCTGAGGAAGACAGCGGTTCCCCAAGAAGGAGTGAGGCGGTCCACAGAGTTCCTTCAGGAGCCGGAGGTTCTGACTTCTGCACGGGAGTACTGACCTGCTGTTTTCTATCTGTGTCCCCAAAGGTTTAATTAAGTTTCTCTTCAGATAATGCTTTGTCTGAGCACTTCTCAGTGGCACATCAGTGGCATGTGGAAAAAGAGACGTGACAAAGAGGGATTCCACCAAGTGTTCTCATTTCCCACCACTCAACATCCAGGAGGAGCTGAAGGGAACAGCAGAGGAGCCAGTTAGCCTTGTGGAATCCCCAAGTCAGAAATACTACGCCTGGGCTGTTCTCTCTGTTGCACACAAGTGCACCTGCCCAGGCAGAGCCCAGCTTCAGTCATCCAGTGGAGTGAATGGCTCATTGACATTTTTTTTAAAACACAATCTTAAATTGTTGAGATAGTTGTAGATTCACATTCAGAACCAACACCCACCAAGTTTCCCCCAGTGGTAACATTTGGCAATACTGAAGTACAGTACCACAACCAGGGCATTGATGCTGTCCACTAATCTTATTCAGATTGTCTCAGTCTTAAGTGAGTAAGTGTGTGTGTGTGTGTGTGTGTGTGTGTGTGTGTGTGTGTGTAGTTCTATGCAACTTTAACACATTTGTAGGTTCCTACCTCTACCACCACAGTCATAATACAGACATTCTGGCACCACAAGAATCCCTATAGACATATCCACTTCTTTCTCCTCCTCCTCCTCCTCCTCCTCCTCCTCCTCCTCTTTCTTCTTCTTTTCCTCCTCTTAAGGCAAAAATAGATTTATTGGCACACAAAACAGTGAAGGAAAGTAGTCGTCTGTCGAATGGAGAAGATTAAGAGCTTAAGTGGCTGAATTTGGGGCCTACTACAAGGGGAAGGCTTGCTTTGTTGCCTTCAGATATTGCATCTCTTTACCTGACACTTAAGCAGGCTTTTAAGATGGGTCTTCCTGCTGGGCCTGATTTCTAATTCCTTATGATATGCAAGCTGGTGTTCCATATAGCCCGTGTTCTTCTGTTTACCAGGCACTTTCCCCTGAAGCATAAGAGACCTGTTTCATTGTTGGCAGAAACCACGGTCTTCAGGTCTAGCACGAACTTGGTGAATTCATTCTCCAACTCTGGAGCCTGCACGCCAGTTCCCCAGTTATCTCTATCAGGCCTCTAATCACCAGAAAGTAGATTTCACCCTCGTGTTTTCTTAGTTATCTTAGGAACTACTTCTCATGTTCCCACTTCGCCTCAGCGTGGTCTTCAAAGAATGTGGCAGAGAGTCCATAGATAAATAAGCATCACTGATGTGTGGCTCTTAAGAAGCCACGTGCTTCATAGCAACTCTGTACTCTTCTATTAGGAGGTTCTGGACCTGGGCTAACCTCTAGCAACTGCTACTGTCTTCTATTTCTTTATTTTTTTTTCATTTCAATAAAATTATATAAATGGAATAATATACCGTGCAAACTTTTGGGATTGGCTTTTCTTCACTTAACATAATTCTATCCAAAGGATTCCTCCAAGTACTTGCATGATCAATATTTAGTTCCTGTTAATTGCTGAGTATTAGTCTATGGCTGTGAATTTCAATCTTTTTCATGTAGGCACACATACACTAATTACTAAACTTCTGTAGCACACACAAGATTAAGTTTTATCTTTTGCCAATCTGACCCAAAATGTAGGTCCAATTTTGATCCATTCACACTGGATGTCTACTGCTATGTTGCCTGTGGTAATTTTTTATTTGATTATCTAAGGAAAAAGAGGTCAGTTTGTTATTTGAGCCTCTGACTGTACAGTCAGGTATGGCATGTTTTAAAAGTTCTTGCTGCAGATGGATTGAAAATTACTGATCTATGGTATGGATGCACCACAGTTTCTCTTATCACTCACCCACTGAAGGACACCTGCGTTGTTTTCAGTTCTTGGTGACTACAAATAAAGCTTCATGTTAAGTTTTTTTCTATGAACTTGAGTTTTCATTTATCTGGAACAAATGCCCAAGAGTGCAGTTGCTGAGTTGCAATTGCATGTTTAGTTTTCCAGAATGGCTGGACCATTTTACATTCCCACCAGAAATATGAGTGACCCAGTTTCTCCACATCCTCACCAGCATTTGCTATTGTAACTGTTTTTTATTTTAAAGGTTCTGATAGGTTTATTTGAACTGTTCAGTCTTTTGCATGCTTCAATATCTCTGGATCTATTTTGTTCATAGGTTTATTTTATTCATTAAGTGAGATCATGAGATGCTTGTCTGTGTGCACATGTGGACACATGTTTCCAGTTCATTTGGGTGAACCCCATGCTGCCTTGCTGCTCCTCTAATTTTCAGTTTCTAATCTGCTCATCTTTCTCTTTCCACCTTTCTGAGCACTCCTTTCACATTTGAGACCTAAAGCCAGGCAAAGAGCTAGACTTGATACCAAAAGCAAAATACAGTTGATAATTGGGACCTCATTAAAATTAAATTACAAACTTTTTTTTCTGTGAAAGACCTTGTGAAGAGGATGAAAAGACAAGCTACAGACTGGAATAAACTATTTCCAAGCCATATATCCCATGAAGAATAGTTATCTCAAAACTCAGTATCAAGGTTGTGAGAAGGCAAGTCACAGACTGGCAGAAATCACTTGCCAAAGTCCCGTCTGATCAAATACTGTTAATAACATACAAAATCCTATATAATAAAAGGCTAATATGCAAATCAACTGAACGGTGGAACCACTGGTCACTATGATGTGCACTGACCACCAGGGGGCAGATGCTCAATGCAGGAGTGTTGGTCACTGTGTTCCTACAGGGGGAGTGCCGCTCAGCCAGAAGCCCTGAGCCAGGCTCACGGCTGGCGAGCACAGTGGTGGTGGCAGGAGCCTCTCCCACCTCCACAGCAGAAATAAGGATGTCCAACTACCAGAGGGGGTGGGCCTAAGCCATCAGTTGGACATCCCCCAAGAGCTCCGTGACTGCAAGAGGGCACAGGCCAGGCTGAGAGACCCCCCTCCCATCTGCACCCCCACTCTGAGTGCACAAATTTCATGCACTGGGCCTCTAGTATACAAATAACTCTTAAAATGCAACAACCCCCATGTGGGCAAAGACCTAAACAGGCACTTCACCAAAGAACATATGCAGATGTTAACAAAGCATGTTAAAAAATGTTCAGCATTGCACGTCACTAGGGAATTGCAAATTAACATGCTTCCCCAAACCCCAATTCTGCAATAGAAAATAGACAGGAGGCCCACTCAAAAATGTCAAGAGTCATGGATCAGGAACCTTCTGGACAAACCTGGGAGGGGAAGTCCTCTCCTTTCCCACTGGCTTGAGACCTTCTCCTCCCTTGAGAAATACAAGGAAGCGGAACAGTGCTGGCGAGGGGGGTCTTACCACAGGAAGTCCTGATCCCAGGAAGCTTCGTTATCTCCAGACAAAGGCCTGAGACTCCTCTCTCTCACCCGGAAACACCAAGGAACAGGGTGGCATCAGCAAGGGACAACCTGCCACAAAAACCACCTGCCCCAAAGACATGGGGGGTCCTGCCAGGAACCACCTTTATTTCCAAGCCCCGGGAGGCCCCTTCCTCATAGCACCAGCTCAGGGAAAGTCACTCCACCCCTTGTGGATAAATGAAGCAGACAAACTCAGTCCCTTGTGGATAAACGAAGCAGACAAACACAGCAGCATGAAGACTGTGGGAATTAAATTGTTATTGTAACCACAGCTCACAAAGGTAGCCCGAGTGCTAGATCTAAAAAGACAGCCTGCTAACATAATCACTAAAATGTCCAAGATACAATAGAGGATCACCAGTCATACAAAGACACCGAAAAATCACAACTGGAGAGCAGAAAGATAAGCAATCATCTGTTGCTGATGCTGAGATGAATGAGGTGCCAGGATCATTTGACAAGGATGTTAAAGCTGTCATTATAAAAGTGCTTCAACAACAATTATGAATTCTGTTGACACAAATGAAAAAAAAAATTGTAAAACTCACCCAAAAAAATAGAACCAAATGAGAAATTATAGAACTGAAGAAACCCAATGATCATAATTAAAAAAAAAAATTGGATGGGTTTAATAATAGGGTGAAAATGTGAAAGAAGAGAATTGGAAACTTGAGGAAATGTTAATAGATTTCCCCCAATCTGAACAATAGAAAGAAAATAAACACGACAATAAAAACAGAGCTTCAAGCCTGTGTGACAATAACGAAAGATCCAACATTTGTTAGATCAGAGTCCAAAGATGACAGAGATTGTGGTTGAAAGAGAATTCAAAGAAATAATGGCTGAAAACTTTCCAAATTTGGAAAGAACATCAACCTATATCCAAGAAGCCCAGTGAATCCTAAATTAGATAAATCCCCCCAAATCCATGCCAAGTCACATAATTAAATTTCTAAAAATTAAGAAAAAGAAAAATATTGAAAGCAGCCACAGGGAAATGATACATTATGAACAATTTATATGACAAAAACTACAGACACTAGAAGGAAAGGCCTATTTTTCAAGTGCTGAAAAAAAAGAACTGGCAACCACACATTCTATATCTGGCAAAACTATCCTTCAGAAATAAAGGGGAAATAAACATATTGTCAGATAGCAGAACACAGAATTTGCATTTAGAAGGCCTATCCCTAATAAATGGCTAAAGCAAGTTCTGCAAACAGAAAGGTAATAATAAAAGAATCTTGGAGCAACAGGAAGGAAGAAAAAGCAATGGAAAGATAACATATATGGTACATACAATAGACCATCCTTCCTCATGCATTTCATAACCATATTATTGATAATTATGAAAATAAAAATTATAATAGTCTCTAATGCTTAAATCAATGTGGGGGCAATAAAAGGAATTCAGTGGAAGTAAGGTTCCACACTCTATTTGAAGTGGTAAAATGTTAAAAATAATAGACTGTGATAAGTCACAATAGAATGTTATAATATCCAGAGCAACCTCTAAAAAGGCTATTCAAAGCCATATACTCAAACCATATATAAATCAAGATGGAATCCAAAATTTTTTGCTAATCATTTATAGGGAGACAAAAAGAAGCAGACAAATGACACAGACACAAATAATAAAATGGCAGACTTTAAATGCAAATAGTCTAAATATACCAATTAAAAAGCAGGGATTACTTTAGTGGATAAAAAAAGTTTCAGTTATATGTTGTTTACAATAAACTCACTTTAAGTTCAGTGATATAGGTAATTTTAAAGCAAAAGTATGACAAAAGGTATAACATTATGCAGACATTAAAAATACAAAAACAGGAGTAGCTATATTAACATTTAATAAAGTCAATTTCAGAATAAAGAAAATCACCAGGGTTGAAGAGATACATTACATGGTTGTAAAAGGATCAATCTACTAGGAAAAAATAATGATCCTAAATATATATACAACTAATAACAGAGCCTAAAAATCCATGAAGCAAAACTAACATAGTTGAAAGAAAAACTAGACAAATCTACGGTTATAGTTGGGGACTTTAACACCCTCTTCTCAGCAACTGATAGGATTTCTAGGGGAGGACTTGGCAAGAATAGAGACTTAAACAGTGCAGTCAACCAGCGCAATGTAGTCGACACTGAGTGAACCCTCCATCTCAGGACAGCAGAATGCACTGTTCCCCCTCCTCTACCCCCTTCAGTGTTCATGAGACATTCACCAACACCTACCATATTCTGGGTCATCAAACAAATACTGAAAAAAGTAAATACCGATTATGTGTTCTGACCATAATGGAACCAAATCAGAACTCAATAAGATAAAGAAAACAGGACAAGCTCTTAACATTTGGGAATTAAACAAATACTTTTAAATAACCAATTGATCAAAAGGGAAGTTTCAAACGAAATCTAAAAATATACATAGAACTGCATGAAAATCCTCACCAACTTTTAAAGGTGTAAAGGATTATAGTGGGGAGAAGTTCCAGAAGCTTTATATCTTTTAAGTCACTTGCAAGGGTCTTTCTTCCACTGGCTGAATTATTCCCGCGTGTCTGACCATCACATTTCCTTAGCCCTTAATCACCTTCCGGGTCCTTTGCTACAGTCTCTCCTCACCCACTACAACTCTCGGCAAGGTTTTATTCATAGTATAGTCCATAATATCCTTCTGCGGGTATGAGAAAGTAAGGAAAAGAATTTCTCCTTTCAAAGAGGTGTCACAGAGCAAATGTGTTCAAAAGTGTTAATAAAATCCCGATATTAAGAACAGCTCCTAAAGAGAGCTGGAAAGTTCTAATGGGGTATAAAATCTGGCAATTAATTCCTGAAAGAACGCCTGAGAAACTCTAACGAGCTTTGCCTGTTTCCTCTTTTTATAAGTGGGCTTGAATGAGTTATGTTATTCACACTTTTCAAGTGTAAATCTCAGCTAAAGGAGCCTTAATTATGTTTAGGCTAAGAGCTAGGAAAACAACATGGTACTCAGAAATGAGTCTTCAGAAATTAAGGAAATAGGTGTAGTGTACAGGTGTGAGCGTTTTCTTTTTATAAAGTCAGACACTGTGGCAGGGTGCATGAGCACACAATGTTGTGCCTTCCTTCAGGCAGGGGCCCTGGTGGGGTGATGACATGTTAATTTCAGGAGTCTGTGTCTGAGAGAAGAAACATGGAACATGTTTTATGGGAAGTTTCACTCCGGGGCAGAGGTCCAAGCTGACTGTGGGGGTGGTCTTACAGCCACCTGGACAAGTCAGGTTTCTTGCCAGTTCTCAAGCGGGCTCATTTCCAGGCCTTGTTAGACAAAGGTAAATGGGAGCCAGAGGGAGGGAGAGCCGGTCAGGCTGCTGGGAACCTGGACAGTGTGGACCCGGGTGCCCAGAAGGGCCCTTCAGGTCCAGGATGGCGTCAGAGCCCATCCGCCCCACAACTTCCTTCTCCTCGCCACCTGCACTGCCGTGGGTGAAGTTTGGGTGCCGAATGAGGAGAAGATCTGGTCTCTGCCCTCAAGAACTTTACAGTCTCATTGGGAAGGTGAGACCACAGCCAACAAAGGAAACAAGCAGCCGGCGTGTCCTGTATGGAGGGGAGAAGCAGTTCAAAGGTCACAGGTGGGGGTGGCCTGGAATGATGGAGGTGGTGGCAGGCTAGTGGGTCTGAGGCTCCATGGCCATGCCTCTGTCCCAAGTGTCATCTGAAGTGGGACATCCTGCTCTGACTGCTGGAGGAGACAGCCGCCTGACTGGCTGGATAAAAGTCACCTTCCTTCGAGGTAGAATCACCCACATGTGCTCGCGTCCCCTTTACCATCATTCTTGTGGTGTCAGAGCAGCCAGACCGGCCTCTGCAGTGAGATCTGGCCACGATTACTGACTTAGTTGGGCTAATGGAAGCATGCAGTGGGATCTCCAGTCTATGAGTCTCAGCTCTGCACGATAGATAGGGTGTGAATTTGAATCGGATTTGCTTTGCGCTTTGCTAAGGCTTCTAAAAATTACGTTGATGTAGAGGGGTCAGAAAAGAGTTGAGAAGCAGAAACTAGCCAGGAGGAAACTAGTTCAGACCTGGGCAGCCTTGGCCCCAGCTTCCCAGAGGACATCATCAAAATACGCCAATTACACTACAAAGACATACTGCTGCATTTATCAGATGGGCTGAGCTGAACATGGGCTGCTGAGGATCAGCATTGGTGAGGGTGTAGGAAGTAAATGGGTGTTGTTGGTGCAAGTGTAAATCAGAATACTTTGTTGGCTCGCCATTCAGCAGTATCTACCAAAATGCTTCAAATTCATATCTTTGGCCCAGTATTTCTACTTTTAAGATTTAAGCCTCCAGGAGAAACCAAGATGGCAGCATAGGTAAACACCTAACTGCAGCCTCACACAACAATTTCAAAAAATACAACTAAAATATAAAGTGGACATCATCCAGAACTACAGGAAAGTTGACTGACTGGAAATTCTACAACTAGAAGGAAAGAAAAAACCAGAAGGAAAATCAGAGGAGCTGTAAAAGCCTAACAGCTCTAAAAACAGAATGGAAGATCGCAAGAATCAAGTCAAAGATTTGGAACATAAAGAACCAGAAGACACTCCTCCGCAAAAGCAAGGAGACAAGAGAATCCAGAAAGTTGAAGATAATGTAAGAAACCTCTGGAACAACTTCAAGAGAACCAACATCAGAATTATGGGGGTCCCAGAAGATGAGAGAGAGCAAGATACTGAAAAGAAATAGTTAAAGAAAACTTCCCCCACCTGGTGAAAGAAATAGACTTACAAGTTCAGGAAGCACACAGAACCCCAAACAAAAGGAACCCAAAGAGGACCACACCAAGACACATCATAATTAAAATTCCAAGAGCAAAACACAAAAAGAGAATATTAAAAGCAGCAAGAGAAAAGCAGGTAGTTACCTATAAAGGAGCAGCCATAAGATTGTCAGCTGATTTCTCAACAGAAACCATGCAGGCCAGACAGGAATGGCAAGAAATATTCAAGGTGATGAATAATAAGAACCTGCAGCCAAAAATACTCTACCAAGCAAAGCTATCACTCAGAATCAAAGGCCAGATAAAGAGCTTCACAAATAAAAAAAAGCTAAAGGAGTTCATCACAGCCAAACCAGAATTATATAATTGCTGAAGGGGGTTCTTTAGGAAGAGAAAGAAAATAAAGATAAAAATTATGAACAACAAATATGTAACTATCAAGTGAATTTAAAAACCAAGGGAATTTAAAAAACCTGATGAACAATATTAACTGTTGAATATATTAGAATCAGAGGTATGGAAGGGAAGTGGACAGATGATTCTCAGGGAAAAGAGGAGTGGGGGGTGTGGGAAGAGACTGAACATAAACTGTGCACCTATGGATGAGGACAAGGGAGTTGGGGAAAGGGCAGAGGGTGGGGTGGGAACCTGATGGAGGGGGAAAAATGAGGAACTTTTGCAATAACATGAACAATAAAGATTTATTAAAAAAAAAAAAAAGATTTAAGCCTCCAAAACCCTTTTTATAAAAGCCACAAAGCTCAAGACTGCTCCTTGTGGTTTTGCCTAAAAACTCAAAAGTATTAAAAACAGGGAAGTACCTCAAATGAACTCTGAAGCAGATGAAATAAATGTTGGGACATCCACACAATGGGATACTGTATCTTAAGGACGAGTTAGACCTCTTTCACTGAGAAGGAAAGTGAAAAATGTCAGCTCAGAGCAGCACTGAGCGTGGAGGCCTTATCCAAAGGAACCAATAGCAACAACAGAGCTGAGGCCAGTGTGAAAGAGGAGGTGGGAGTGACCACAGCCTTGGGCAGTGTGTCCTGAAAGTGAGGTTGAGTGTATTCTGTAAAGTCTGGAATTCTACGGAACTGTGTCATTCAATCAGATGGAAAGGTAGGGCCCATCTCAGTGTCCTTCTCCAACACATTTCCATCCAATGAGTATGTGCAGGAGTCATTCGCGGCCTTGGTAAATGTGTGGGCATAGGAAGGGATACTTCATAAGTTTGTGACACAGAGCTCCTGTGTGATTAAGCCAGGGAAGCGAGGAACATGTGGTGAGGTTGATTCAGATCCCACATCAAGAGCTGCCGTCGACTGTGGGCCTTTGAACACGTCACTTTAAGTCTCTTGAAGTCTTGCCTTTGTTATCCTTTGTTACCTGGGACTTGCAGTTGGGCAAGGTGTCCTTTTGAAGGGCTGCGAGGGATGGGCAGCATGCAGGTAAGCGGAGAGGGAGTGATTGTCCTGGCACTAGTGGCGGGCGCTGCAGAACTGACACACCTCCTCTGCATGAGCTTAATGCAGACTTTTCTAGAAAACCTTGATGGCCTTTCCCACTCTAATAGTTTCTCTCATTCATCCCTGGCCATCTGCTGCCCCAACTATACTTGACTGAAGGAAATTAGAAAGAGAGAGCTATGCATTAGGAAGAAGAATGTATGGATATGAGTGGGGAAGGGACCTGGGCCCCTTAGTAAGGAGGACAGTAAAAGATGAGTTATGGAAGTGCAGAGCACACTAACAAACGTTTGGGAAGAAACCAAGGCTCTCGGAGGTGCTGACTGACGCGTCTCTCAAGCTTAGTGGTCTGGGCCGCCCCCGGGCCTGCTCCACACCACAGCAGCCTCGCCCTCTCACTTCCCCTTCCTGTGGCCTCGGCCTCCCCCTGTCAGGAAGCTGTGCAGTGCGGGCCTGAGCGGGCTGGGGCACCAGCCCATTCCCAAGGTAAGAGCAGCTTTCGTGGCAAAGACAAGTTTGTGGTTAACGAGTGAACTTGGGGCAGTCTTGCAGGGCTTATGCCTTTACAACCAGACAGGCCTGGGCCCAGGGAGAAAGATGAGGTGGTGAACAACATTAAAGCCACTAAAACATGTTCTGTGCCGGCCTGAGCCTCATAACACTTCACGAGAGGCAGGCATTGCGAGGACACTGAACAGATGAAGAGGACAGGGCTGGTCAGAAAGGTGGGAGGACTTGTTCAGAGTCAGCCAGCCAGAAAGAGACCAGGTCAGGCCTCCAGCCCAGGGCCACCGGGGTCCTCTCGCTGCGATATTGCTGCCTTCGGCTCTTTCCAGGGGTCTCCCATCCCTGGCACACTCGTGAGCCATCCAGTTGGAAATCTGGGCCTGCCAAAAACAGGCTTTCTTTATCTATCTGTCAGTGATGTCCTTTCCAATACATTAGAAGGTTAATCTTAATAGATATTCAAAGTCAATTTGAAATCTCAGCAATGATTGCAAAGCAATCACTCCTACAATGTTGCTTTGCCTCCGAGTGCCTCAACGAGGGTCTGTGGTCATTCGGGCCTCAGCCCCGCGCCCCTGTGTGAGCGCCCGTACAGGCAGGTGGCCGAGAGTGCAGCCCGGCCCTACCTCCTGCCTCTGATCATTAATAGCCGCTAGTCATGCCAGCTCTCCTGTGTCTCCTGGTCCCACCAACCCAACGTTTCTTCTGAGGGATGGGCAGGTGATAGGATGGATGCGGTTTTATAAAAGCTCACACATTAATCTGTATTTCTCAGTGAAGACTTGTGGCACACAGGTTGAGAGCCACCACACTAAAGAGCTGACCGGTGAGCTTAGTGCTGTGTCTTCTGGGCATGGCCAAAATCTGGGTGCGATCCTTGAAGACTAAGTCATCTTCAAGAGGCGAAGGAACACATCTCCAAGGGTGTTAGACACCTGTGGGAAAGGCTTGGGGAGGGGCAGGAAGGAGTGTGGCTGGGGCTGGGGGGTGGGTGGGCTTCACAGTTTCTGAAATCATGAGGCACAGGCAGAACTCTCCATATCCCCCAACTTTCTATGTTGAAGTCCTAACCCCAGCACCTCAGAATACAACCTTACTTGGGAATATGGTCATTGCTCACATAATTAGTTAAAATGAGGTCATGCTCCAGTAGGGCGTGTCTTAATGCAATACGCCCAGTGTTCTTTTTAAAAGGAGAAATTGGGACACAGACACAGGTAGAGAAGAATGCCATGTGACCATGAAGACCGCCATCTGCAAGCCAGGGAGGAGGGGCAGTTCCCACCGCCGTCTTCAGAAGGACCGACCCTGCCGACACCTTGATCCTGGACTTCCAGCCTCAGAACTGTGAGATGACTCATTTCTGCTGCTAGAGCCCTCCTCCTTCTGTGGCACTTTGCTACGGCAGCGCCAGCAAACCAATACACCAGCTCATTTCCCAAGTTCTGTAAAGTGAAACCTGGCCAGTTTACAACAGTTCTCAGGTGTGAGGCTACATATTAAAACACAGCAAAGCCAGAGGCATGTGCCTCAACCCAAAATAGGAACAGGGCCTCTGCGTTATTCCCCTCACTTCTCAGGAAACCTTCCCGAACCATCTGTGCGTGCGGGCAGCACGGTGTCACCTGCAGGAGGTATCTGTGTCCTGACTGGCAGATTTTACAGAACAAAAGCCAGGGAGCTGATACCCTAAAGCATGAAGTCCCACATATTAAATGACAATTAGATTAAATGTATAGTGACCCCATTAAACCGTGTTTCAGTCCTCTGTATAATTGCCACTTGGAAATCTACGCATGTAACAACAGGATCTGAATTTTCACTCACCGTTCTTAACTTTTTATGGCTTCTGAAGAAAACGTCCAGGGACTATGCACTCCAAAATAAATGGGATCAAGCCAAGATGTTCTCTGCTTCAGGAATGTATTCTGAATTAGGGCCATGAGGACACACACAATTTTATGGCAATTTTGCAAAGTCAGATTTACCTTGATGACTTTATAAAACTTTGCACTGCAATTTTACCTACAGATGTTCCGACTGTCCTGTGATCTGCTAGGCATCTTGCTGGATAACAGGATAAACATGAATTCCTTTTGTTTTTCTTCCCATCACTGGCACGTGTCACCAGCACCTGCAGGCAGGCAGGACACGCGCTCACCAAAGCTGGAGACGGTGTTTCATTTGCTCCGTGAGGTAGGAGCATGGCCCAGCCTCCCGCACATGGACACTGCACATTTCATTCATTCATTCATTCATTCACTCAGCAAACACACTCCGTGGTGAGGAAAGCCGCAGAGCAGGGTGACAGTCCTGGAGGGCAAACAGTGTGAGCAGAGCTTTTTCCTGTCCATGTAGATGTAGTCTGCACACATGCATTTTCACTGCCTCAGTGAGGATTATCGGGCCAAACCCAACAGGCCAGTTTTCTATCCGTCCTCCGAGGGCCC
This sequence comes from Pipistrellus hanaki, assembly GCF_964339955.1. Taxonomy (NCBI): domain Eukaryota; kingdom Metazoa; phylum Chordata; class Mammalia; order Chiroptera; family Vespertilionidae; genus Pipistrellus; species Pipistrellus hanaki. The sequence continues at coordinate 53,447,404 of NC_140514.1, forward strand.
TTGAAGGTCTGGGCTGGTGGCGACAGTGCCCCATCAGGGCTCGTTGGCTCTTCCCTAAGGGCTCAGCCTTAGGACAGAGGAGGGCAGCAGCACAGAAATCTCCTCTAGCTTACCGCTTTTGACTCAAACAATAACATCCGCTCTGACATGGTGACCGCACCAATTACACGCAGCAGAGGAAAAACTCTGGCGGAGCACATCTAATTGCAGGAATGGAAACCTCGCCACAAGTCCCTGCGGCAGTGCTGTCTCCCCGGGGCTGGGTGACAGTGGGGCGCCAGCAGCAGGCCACGGAGCGGCCCAGCACCCTGAGCCAGGGCCTCCTGTTTCCAAACCGCTCACTGGGCACCTCACCTGGCTGCCGGGGTTGTGCTCCTGCCACAGCCTGCTGCGCGGAGAGCCACCGAGAGGGCTGGCCGCGGGGAGGGGCAGCAGGAAGGACCCCAAACCCCCAGGGTGACGCTTCCAGAGCCTCAGCAGAGCCCCTGAGGACAGGGCCTCACTGTCCAGCTGTGCACACAGCAAATCCTGAATAAAAAGAATGGCTGGTCCAAGGTCAAGGAAATTAAGGTAAAACCATTCTTAGAACAGCTGGGTCCTTGCTTGGGTGTCTGCACACACGGGGCTCCTCCAAAGCACCCCCTTTGTGCACGAAAGTGGGGTGCAGGGCTGTTGTCACAATCACTTGGGGTACTGGACTGCAGGCCAGACCTCAGGCATTTTCTGGGATGGCTTTAAAAATGAACAAAATAGCCCCAGCCAGTTTGGCTCCGTGGATAGAGCATCGGCCTGTGGACCAATGGTCCCGGGTTCGATTCCAATCAAGGGCATGCACCTGGGTTGCAGGCTCCTCCCCAGCCTGGGCCTGGTGAGGGCTCCTGCAGGAGGCAACCAATCATGTGCTTCTCTCACATGGGTGTTTCTCTCTGTCTTTCTCTCTCTCTTCTACTCTCCCTAAAAACCAGTGGGGAACTATCCTCCGGTGAGGATTTAAAAGGAACAAAATAAAAGAGGTTCCATAGGAAATCATTTTGAGTTATCCTTTAAAAACATAAATGTCCACTCACTGTGGCCCGCAGGAATAAGTGCTTGTTCTGTTTTGTTTTTTAGATGAAACTGTCAGCCAAGTCGAAAAAGTCCTTTTATCCTGGCTGCTGCCCAGGAGCACAGACGGGGGAAGCCGCGTCCCTGCCACACCCAGCCGAGCTGCGTGCCTCCGGGGGCGGCCAATGGGTCCAGCAGAGCCAGGGCGACTGGAGCAGCTGGCACCACTCAGGTCTGCGGCGGCCCTGGCCGTGGGCCTGGCCCCCGGGGCCATGAAAGGGCCATCACAAAGCACAGTGAGTGTGGAGGTCCGCCGCTCAGGCACAGGCCGCGCTGTGTGCCTTGTAACTTACCATTCCGTGCCACCTGGCACCCCTCCCTCCCGGCATCCTGGCCCGGTGGACGCAGCGCTGGGCGAGGATTAGCAGCCCAGGGTCCCGGCCTCGGTTGGGCCACTCGTCCTGGGTGTTGGCTTCGTGTGTGTGGCCCTGTCCCCGGGTCACTGAGCCGGTGTCACACAGCAGCCCCGCGGGCTAAGGCTCCCCGAACCGGCTGGAGGCGGGACGGATGCTCAGGCGGCTAACGGGCATGGCCTCCCTCTGTGCCAGGCCCCGGCTCATAGTCCTTATTTCCCCCCAGCCTGGGCAGCGGTGGGTGACGCCCCAGGCCACACAGCAGCAGGGCCAGCCAGTCGGGGACGGGGCGGAACGCAGGCCCTCTGTGTCCGGCTCTGAGCCAGCCTCCCGCCCTCCCGCCTCGGGGAGACGGAGCGCCCATAGGAGGCTGTAGGCGAGGATCCTCTCCCCGCCGCCCATCCCGAGGTCAGCACCGTCCGTCCAGTAGGTCCAGTGCTTTCTCCGTCCGTCACACACCGTTCATTTCCTTAAGGAACCCGGGCGTTACCTCCCAGCACATCCTGAAGTTGCAAGTTGCGGTGCAGGGGGAGGTGGAGGGGGCGGGAGCCAGAGGGGGCGGAGGGGCCGCGCCTCTGGGCTCTGCGGTCAGATAAACCTGCACAGAAATCTGGTCCCAGAGAAGAAAGGGAGCTGCCTGGGCCCGCTCCCGGACTCGGCGGGGAGAGGGTCCGAGAGGCCAGGCCCCGGGGACTGCGGCCCGAGGGCCCATCTGGAGCGCCTCCTCGGGTTTCCGCGGAGGAACCAGAGCCGCCCGGTGAGGTCCCCGGGGCGGCTCTGAGATGGGGAGGGCGCAGGCTGGGCAGGAGACAAGACTGAGGCCTGGTCTGAACTCTCATTAATACTCTGCTCCTCCTCGCCTGCCAGGCTGGAGCAGCCGGGCCTGAGGCTCAAAGGTCCCCCAGGCAGGGACCCCAGGAGGGAGGGTGTGGGCAGAGCCAGGGCCCAGGGTAGCAGCCCTCTTACTCACAACCACGTCTAGTAAGACACGATGCTGCAGAAAAATGCCGAATTCCCAGGTCTGCTTGTGAGATCAGCTGGCGTGCTCCATCACCGGCTGTTCCGGCCTCCTCTGCAGGCTGGCAGTGCTCGCAGGGAGGACATCTGTGGGGTGGGGCCTAGAATCCGCGTTTCCCCGCCTGCACCCGCACCTGGGCAGTCACTGTGCTTGCCCCCAGCCCCACCACGTGGCCCCATCCGCCCGCAGCCCAGCTCTCCTGGCCCAGAGTCCCCCCAGGTTCCTGCAGCGGCCCCCTCACTGCCTTCCTGCTTCCTGCTCCGGAGGGTCCCTAACCCCGGGCACCTCCCTCCAGCCCTCCTTCCTTGTCTGTGGTCTGTGAGTGTCCGGTAAACACTGACACAGAACTAGCTAATCCACAGCGCCTGCTCGTCCATATTCTCTTCAACCTCTTCCTCCTTCTCATTCTCTTACAACTCATGGAGTTCTGCAGGGAAATCTCTACCCACTTCCTAACGCTCTCTTCTTCCCATCTGGGAGCAAAATTTAGGGGTGACTTATGGAAAAGGGGTGCGGCTGATCCAAAGAGTCTCTGCCACCGAGGGAGTGCTGCCGTCCTCAGCTGTCAGACAAGATGGACTTCCCAAAGGCTGTCTTGACCAGTGTGATGCTTTTCCTCTTGTTTCCCTTAGCGGAGTCTGATGCATTATCGGCCCCTAGGGCCTAGGCAACCCCCCAGACTGGGACTCCGGTGGTGTGCGGCTGGTCCACAGGGCGAGCTGGCCTCCTGTTCCCCAGGCTCCAGGGGAACTGTGGTCTGAGCCCTCCCATCTACTGGGCACGGCGGGCCCAGGATGCGAGGGGGACACTTTGTGCATCACCTCGGCTCCATCAGCCTCCCCTCCCTGTGCAGGCAATGCCCGGGGACCAAGCCTCCGCAGGGGGCAGCCACCTTCACCGGGGTAAGCGGCCTGCGCCCTGCACGCCTGCGCCAGGCTTTGTCTGCGATGCTGAGGGGTGGGGCGCTGGTGGGAGCTGTTTCACACACAGGTCACCGGAGTTGCTGAGTTCATGCGCTGTGAGGCGCCCTCTAACCTGTGTGCATGTGTGCTGCAGGGAGAGGAGGTGCTTGCGTTTCGTTGCTCAGATGGGAGTTCTGAGTCTTCAGCGTTCCCAGGGAGACCATCCAGGGCCCCTGCACTGCACCCGGTGTCACATCTCTTCCCGGCGGCCCTGTCGCTCCCTCCTGCCCTGCAGAAGCCAGTTCCATCGGCACTTGTCTCAGGATGTGCTCAGGAGGACCAGGAGGAGACAGGCTGTTGCTAAATGTCCCCCTGCACACGGGCAGGCACTTCCTGGAGAAGCGGGAGGGAGGCGGCTTCTGAGAGGGACACTGTGAGCATGGCCGTCGGCTCAGTGCGCTCCTCTGGGCACCCAACCTAGAAGCACATCTGTGCAAACCCGAGAGGCACTTCCATTAACACGGGTTTTCATAAAGACAATTGAAGGCATAGCTCGCTGGTCCCTGCTCTAGGATGAGGCCAAAGGCTGTTTGTTGCACTGTTAACTCAAACAAATCTGCATAGATTACCTCCAGGTAACAAGATGTTAATTTTCAATTCTTCGGATGCCAACCACAGGCCATCTCGAACCACAAGCAGAGTCTGTCTGCTCCGTGCTGGTCCAGACTTCTCGGCTCCGCCTCTCCTGTTCCCTGGATTTTGATTCCTTGCAGAGTCTCTGCTGCTGTCATTTTTAGGATCAGGTCTGAAGCTGAGCCTAGAGGTCTCAGGGAAGGCGTGGGTCCCTCCAGGATCCATCCACTCCTGGCGGCTCGGAGCTGATTACCACACAGCCCATCTGCCATCGGGAGGAGAGGGGCACGGCCTCTGCTTCTTTGCAGGGAAGAGTGGCCTCCTGACCGGTGCCTGAGACCAAGGGGTCCCCAGGGAGCGCCCGCAGGCCCCCTGTCTTCCCGCACCCACAACCCACCCCGGGTACCACTGATCACTGACACTTTCCACCTGAGTCCTGTCAGCTACGAGGGTGGAGGCCGCCATGCAGGTTGTGTGTGGCGCCAGCTGGGACCTCTGGGAGCCAGGTGAAGGGAACTGCTGGGAAGATCTTGAGGAGGTGACAGGAGGGGATGACAAAGGGGGAAGGTCCCTCTAGGCAGCTGCCACCTCCCCTGGCCCTACAGAGAGCTGCTGCCCAGTGTTCCAAGAATGGGCAGTGGGAGAGGAGAGCCAGTGCTCAGGCCTCACCCTTTTATAAACATCCCAGTCCCGCTGCCTCCAAAGAGATGCGAATTATTTTGCTCCAAGAAGAAAAAAACTCAAGGCAAAAGCTTCAACAGGCACCCACCTGGCGGGGCAGGCTGCCTCCTGCCCTCTTCTCCCCAGTGGGGAAGTGTGGGTCTCCTCACCGCCTCAGGCCGGCTCAGCCCCTCCGCGCCCATGGGGACTGAAGGCCTGGTGGGGGTCGCTGGCTCTTTCCAGCCCTGACAGGGATGGTGGCTGTAGAGTGCCACCTGGAGGCTCGGGCAGCTCACTGCTTGGAGGGGCCGCTTTCCCCACCTTCATTCATTTGCTCTAGGGAGGCCCCATCTCAGGCCTCAAGCCTGGCCAGCCCAGGCCCAGCCAGGCCCTTCAGGCATAAGGCCTCCAACACATCTGCACGTGGAGAAGCCAGGGCTCCTTCAGCTTCCTCTGGATTTGTTTTGTTCTTTTGTTCACACTCACTCTTCTAGGTGTGTTCCAACCCTATAGATTCCTCAACTCAAAGAGGAAATGCTTCTTTTTGATGAATTAAGTCAACACAATAAGTGTAAAAGCCACTCCTCCTCCTCCTACTCCTCCTCTTCCTCCTCCTCCTCCTCCTCCTCCTCCTCCTCCTCCTCCTCTTCTTCTTCTTCTTCTTCTTCTTCTTCTTCTTCTTCTTCTTCTTCTACTTTAAATATAAAAAAGACTTTAATAAGAAGGTTTTGGAGTCCAAAAGTAAAAAACACTTTTTTATTGTTTAAAGTAGTACATATAAAACTCTTGAGATTATGTTTTGGACCCTTACCATTATAAGTCAACTTAGCAAATATATGATAGATCCTCCCTTCCCCCAACTGGAGGACGGAGAATGAAGTAAACTGCACCTGCAGCACGGACATTCCTGAGCACCTAACCAGGCACCTTACATGGACTGTACATTGAACCACCAATCAGCACCTGCCAAATACCCTAAGCCCCGATTCCTAAGTTCCTAAGTCCCTAATCATGTGCCTTACATGAAACCACCAATCAGTGCGTGCCGAGTACCCTAAGCCCATCCCTTCCCTTCCTCCCCTCAGAAGGCGCCTTCACCCCCGTATGTGTGCTCTTCCTCTGGGAGGCAGCCGGCAGGGTCCTTCTCCTCTAACAAAGCCTGTGTCCTGGTCCCCAGCCTCTGTCTCATCTTTCAATATATAACCACTAATTTGGCTGCTTTGGATTAAGGGTCCATTACTTTACAATAGATTTTAATTCTTATTCCATAAAGTATAAAAATCCACACTTCTTTTATTTATTTGGTTTTATTTATTTATAATGTATTTTAAAGAGAGGAAGGGAGCGAGAGAGAAAAGCAAACATCGATTCGTTGCTCCACGTATTCCTGCGTTCACTGGTTGATTCTTGTATGTGCCCTGAGCTACTCTAACCACTGAGCTACGCAGCCAGGATCCGGAAATCAGCAAGCACTCTTGACCCAAATACCATTGTGTCCCTTAATTCTTTTTTAAAAGAATCTATGGTACAGTTGACCCTTGCAGAACACAGGTTTGGCCTGCACCTGTGCACTTACACATGGATTTTTTTAAAAAGAAACACCTGCACCTTTTGATCCAGGTTGAAAGTCTGGATGCGGAGGCCCAAGGACTGAATGCACCATCTGCGCCATTTCATATAGGGGACTTGAGAATCTGCTGACTTTGGGATGGTGGGGTCCTGGAACCAATCCCCATACTGGGGGCGACTTACGTTTTGGGGGAGTCGGAAGTTATAGTGGATTTTCAAATGAGCAAGGGCCTGGCGACCAGAACCCTGAGTTGCCCAAGGGCCCACTGTGCTTTGTACCAAGCTAGAGTGTATCTCATTGCTCCCAGCGTGGTGATGGCTGGCTTCAGAAAATACTGTTTTTGAAATCTAAAACACTACCCTGGTCCTTAGGAAGAGTTCTCAGACTCCTCTCCCCAGGAGAAGCTGAGTGCACTTCTACCCAAACGAATTCAGCTACAGTCCCAAGGGGAACCGGAAGTCAGAGCGGACCCTCCTCAGAAGCTGAGTGCCAGGCGCCTTAGGGAACCAGGTCAGCAGGCAGCAAGGCCTCCTCCCCCAGCTGGTGGGGCAGGTGGCTCAGTGGGACTCTGATCTGAGAGTCCCTACTCTTAGAGAGACTGGAGCCTGGATGGGGCGTTGGGACAGAGACAGGGGCACAGGACAGAAGACAGACGGCCACACCATCACTGAGGTGTGGGGAGGGCTGAGGCAGGAGGCAGAGTCAGGCCCTCATCGACACCTCACATCAGAGGAGCAAGGTTTCTGTTTCAATCCTGCTAAGCTTGGCTGCACCTCTGTGGGAGCCATCACAGCTGTTTGCCACATTCTGGGGACGTGGGAGGGCTGTATTTTCTGTCCTCTTAGAGTTCTGAGGTCATGTGACTGGTCTGGCCAATCAGTTGTGAGAGCAAGTGGCACTTGTCCCTTCTATCAGAGTCAGTGATGGCAGGTACGGGGCCCAGGAGTCTGCCCCCCAAGGCAACACTGGAGAAGGTGGCTTCCCCAGCAGCTGGGTCCCCAGGTCCCTTATGAAGAACAACCTCCCCTTGTCACCTGCACTGGCTGTGAGGCTGGAGGGAGCAAGAAAAGCCGTTGTTTTAAGCACCTGAGACTTTGGACTTGCCTGTTGCTGTGGCACAAACCGGCCTGAAACGTCTCTCTGGCTGCTCCTCAAAGTCTCCCCGGAACCTAAGGTGGTCCTGAGCCTGGCTCCAGCTCCAGGCACTCCAGCTCCATGGGTGCGGGTCCCGGAACCAGGATTTTAATGGGTGCACTTCTTCACAGGAAGCTGAGAAGGCAGCCAGAGCGTGCCACATGCTCCTTGGCAGGCCTCCCCGCTGCTACCAGCTCACGGCCCTGTGGTGCCTGAGTCACACCTAATGAACCCAGCGGGCACAGTGTGTTAACTAAGGTCCTGCTTCATTCGGAGATCCGCGGTTTTTATGGAATGCCCTTTGCTGTCCCGGGATCCCATGGGATATGGCATTACATTCGGTGTTATATCTCCTTAGGCTCCCAGACTCTCCTTGTTTCTGAAGAGCTTGACAGTGTGGAGGGGCACCGTCAGGTGTTCTGCAGACTGCGATCTGGGTTCGTTTGGTGTGTTTCTCGTGGTTAGACTGGCCCAATGGGTTTGGGGAGGAAGACCTCGGAGGTGGTCGTCAGCCAGGGTCACGTGACTTACAACTGTTGGCACTGACCCTGCTCCCCTGGCTGAGGTTGGGTTTGTCAGCTTCCTCACTGGGAAGCTACCGTCTCTCCCTCTGTCCACTCTGCGTCCCTGGAACTCATTCTGTGTCGCCCTCCCTGCGCGGGAGGGAGCTCCTTGAGGGAGGAGCATCTATAAGTGATTTGGAATTCTTCTGTACGGGAGGTTTGCCTCCCTCCCCACGTGTTTATTTATTCAATTATTTTTATATCAGTATGGACGTGTGGTCAATATCTCACTGCCCCGATTGTCTGGGTGTGGCACTGGAGCCCCCTCAGCTGGCTGCTGTGCCCTTTGCCAGGCCTCGTCATGTCATTGTGTCTCTGAGCACTTCCTTATGCTCTGGCACTGCAAGGTGCTCCAGGCCCATTCTGCGTCTCACCTGCCCCAGCCCTAGACTCAGTCATTTCTGCGATGAGCCTGGCTCCTTTTATTGGGGAATGGTATTAAAAACCAAGATGAGGCATCCGGATTTGTAATTAAATGAGCAGCAGAGTGTGGGAGCCACTGAGTGGATTGCACTGGCTCACCACCCTGCCTGCACAGGAGAAGCACGTGGATGTCAGCTGCAGCTGGTGGGCGGTTCCTGTGTCCAGGGGCCTTCCCACATGCAGCACCTTCCCACACACGCACCACGGGGATCCACCAGGGATCCAGCAGGGATCCAGCAGGGATCCACCAGATAGGATATGCAGTCAGTAGAGTTTCTTTTCTTTGCACTAGTTTGCAGATACTGTTTACACTAACATTTACTCAAGTGTAAGTCTTAGCAGAATTTATACCCCGTACCTCTAGCATGTTTTCTGTCTCCCTGGAGCTCAGTCCTTCTCTCAACACCTGGAAAATATAGAAGGGGGAGAAGGTACTCTCTCAGGGTAGCAGGGTGGGTTCAGGATCTAACCCAAGGCTTCTAGCCCAGGACACCTTTGGGGCCCAGGAAGAGAGCTCTAGTTAGGTTTGAAATGTAGTTGTGTACATGAGTGTATGTAAGCATGTGGAGTATGTGTGAGTGTTTGTGAATTTGGTGTGTACATGAGTGCATGTAAGCATGTGCTTTGTGTGTGAATTGTGTGTGTGTGCCCGAGTGTATGTGAGCATGTGGAGTGTGTTAGTATGCATGAATTGTGTGTGTATACACGAGTGTATGTAAGCATGTGGAGTGTGTGTGAGTATATGTGGATTGTGTGTGAGAGAGCAGGTGAATGTCTGATTGACAGTGAGTGTGCAAGTGTATGTGAATGTGATGTCTGAGAATGTCTATGAGTATGAATACATGTGAACGAATGTGTATGATATGTGAGTGGGCATGTGAGTGAGTGTAACTGTGAGCATAAACTGTGGGTTTGGGGTGGGAACAGGCGACACCCTGTTCCACATGGGGCATTAGATCCCACTGACACAGCCTCCTCACCGTCCTCACTGCTCACACCAGCTCGAACTTCCCAGACGGCACCTCCACTCCAAACTCTCATGAGAACCGAGACTCGGGGCCGGGGCTCCAAGCCCAGCACCGTGCTGAGCCTCGTCTCGTTCCTCCTCCTGAGAACCTGGGTGCAGCCCCGGACAGTCCGATGTTGTCTTTCCTGTCATCACTGACTGCATCTCCACGGCCGCCGGTCGCTGTGTTAGCCCATCACCGTAATTAGCAAGCTGCTGGCATCACACGAACACTGGCTAAGGATTCCCTCGGAGACAAGGCCACGGTGCAGGGACATGTCTGCTCCAGAGGCCCCAGCACCTGGTGTGTCCGTCACACTGCAGTGCGGTCCCGGGAAGGGCGTGGGGACCTGGAGGGGGGCCCTGGGTGAGGACACGGGAAAGCGGTCACGGGCGTCCCCAGGCCTGGCCCATCCGCTCGCAGGCTGGCCGCTCCGGGACTGCTCCCCAGCCCCTCAGCGTGCTATGCCGGCCACAGCAGCCCGGCCTGGGTCCTGTGAGAGGAAGGGTTGTCACCTCCACCTCCTCACCTTGCTTGTGCCCCACCTTCTCTGTGTTTCAACAGAACTGCCCTGTCCTCACCCCGTACCCTTAGGGCCCCCATGTGCCGTCTCCCCTCTAGGACACACATGTGTCTATCAAGGGAACTGTCTGCGTCTGCGGCAGGCCCTCCGCGGGCTGAGGCTGGGGGACAGAGCAGGCCCCTGAGGGCTGAGGCTGGGGGACAGAGCGGGCCCCTGAGGGCTGAGGCTGGGGGACAGAGCAGGCCCCCTGAGGGCTGAGGCTGGGGGACAGAGCGGGCCCCTGAGGGCTGAGGCTGGGGGACAGAGCAGGCCCCTGAGGGCTGAGGCTGGGGGACAGAGCAGGCCTCCTGAGGGCTGAGGCTAGGGGACAGAGCAGGCCTCCTGAGGGCTGAGGCTGGGGGGACACAGCAGGGCCGCAGCCCACAGCCATGTCTCCCAGGCACCTCCTCTCCCTGGGGAGCGAGACAAGGGGAACCGAGAGTTCTGGGGGCTCTGGTTTGGTGGGACACACCACAAACCCTTCGAGGGCTGGTTTGGTGAAAAGAAGAAAAACAACCCCAGGCTATTTCTGCCTGGCCTGTTCTAGTAATTAGGGTGTTTCTGCCTGAGTTACTCAAATCACAACCCTGTGGTGTCTCCCTTTCCTACGTGAGAAAGTCCCTTCTCGGAGGAAGGAGGACGGTTTAGGTTTGAGGTGTTTTGCGGTGGCTTCTTCCTAATTTCCAAACAGCCAGGGCTGTGGGGCCTGTCCCCACGTCCGGGAGGTGAGGGGCCCTCGCTGGCCCGGCCGCCAGCACCGCTTGTCCTTGTTTGGACCTTCCCCTGGGAGCCAGCTGCCCGCCCGGGTTGTGTGAGGGGCTGTTCAGGGATGAGGTCTAACATACACATATACATGTACACATATGTACATATCCTATATAATAAAACCCTAATATGCAAAGCGACTGAAAGGCAGAACAACCAGTCGCTATGATGCGAACTGACTACCAGGGGACAAACGCTCAACACAGGAGCTGCCCCTGGTGGTCAATGACCGCTCAGCCAGAAGCCAGGCTCCCGGCTGGTGCGTGCAGTGGTGGTGGCGGGAGCTCTCCCACCACTGCGGCAGGCAGCACTGAGGATGTCCACAGGGAGCGGCCTGAGCCATCAGTCAGACATCCCCCAAGGGCTCCTGGACCGAGAGGGTGGAGGCCTCCCTGAGAGACCCCCACCCGAATCTAGTGCACAAGGCCTCTCGTATATATCCGAATACATAAAAAGCCAGGGGCCATCACAAATGAAGCAACCGTACGGACGACTGAACACAGGCTGCGTGGGGCGACCAGGCTGGCAGGGGGGCAGTTGGGGACAACCAGGCCGGCGGTGGGGGAGGGAGGAATTAAGGGGCAATCAGGCAGGCAGGTGAGCAGTTAGGAGCCAGTGGTCCCAGATTGTGAGAGGGATGTCTGACTGCCAGTTTAGGACCAATCCCCAGGATTGGGCCTAAACCAGCAGTTGGACATCACCTAAGCAGTCCTGGATTGGAGAGGGTGCAGGCTGGGCTGAGGGGATTCCCCCCCAGCCCCCGTGCATGAATTTCGTACACTGGGCCTCTAGTGTGTGTGTGTGTGTGTATGTGTGTGTGTGTGTGTGTGTGTGTGTGTGTGTGTGTGTATATATATATATATAGCCAGGATCCGGAACACCAGAATGACCTGAACTACTAGAACAACTGGTTGCTGTGATGCCCACTGCAGCTGGCCAATCAGGGGCAGGGCTGGCCAACCAACCTCTTTCTGCCCCTCCCCTGGCAAGCCTTGTCCCTGAGTGGCTCCCCCCACTCAAGGAACCTGACAGGACCCCCCGTCCCAGCCTCACCCCCGGTCTGGAAGAGATGGAGACAGACGCTCTCCGGCCGCCGCCAGAAGGAGCCCGGCCCTGCAGGCCCGGACTGGGGACTTCGGCTTCCGGAATCGCAGAAAAGCAATTCCTGTTTCCAGCTGTTCATCTTGTGGCCATTTGCCAGGGTGGCCATTCAGGAACCGAACACAAATAGTTTTAAATGAACACAGCTTCCTAATACGCACGTTCGCTTTGGAGACACCCGGGCCTCCCCGGGAAGGTTCCGGAGGGCATGCCGTGGTCCGCTGGGGCTGGACGCGGGGGCTGAGCGCCAGCCGGTACATCCCCCGGAGGGGGTTCCGGGAAAAGCAGAGGGGCCGGGGGAGCGGCGGGACAGGCCCTCTGGCTGCCGGGACCGTCCACCTTCGGCGAGAGTGTCATCGTCTGCCTCCTCCTGCTGGGGAGGCGCCCATAGGCAGATTCTCCAAAACTCTAGTCCACGTCAGGGGCACAGGTGCCCTATGAAGCCGAAAGCCAGCCCAGCCCTGGGGGCTGTCACCCAGCGGGTCAGCAGCTGGGAGCCCTGACAGCCTCTCCACTCTGAGTAACACAGGCGCCCTGATCTGGCTTTCCCGGAGCCCGGCGGGAGCCCCCCCAATTCCCCACCAGCCACCTCCACCTGGTGAACTGTCACACCCCCCCCCCCCCCCCGGCTTCCTCTTCCATCCAGGTCTACTCTTCCTGGTCAGAGCACATGCCCAGTATGAGGTGTGCAGGAGCAGCTGACCAATGATTCTCATTATTGATATTTCTAACTCCCACCCGCTCCCTTCCTCTCTGAAATCAATAAAGACTTTTTTTTTGGGGGGGGGGGGAGGAAGACAAACAAACAAGCATAGAAGCACTGCACAATGCCAAGTGCCCGGAGCTGGTAAACTCTGTTAATCACAGCTTCCTCTGGTGCCGGAAATGGAAGTACCTATACCAAGCACGTCAAACTCAGAGGCTAACACGGGCCAAATGAACGAGGCATGCGGCCCAGGGGCCGCGAGTTTGACATGCTTGACCTACACATACACGGGAAAGGAGGGGTCTGAACACGAGGCAGTCACACAGGCGGGTCTCCCTCAGCCAGCACAGCTGCGCCCCCGTGAGAGCGCCTGTGGGACACGGGAGGGCTGGCCCGCGTGTGCGAACACGTGCTCAGTGCAGGTTACTTGCCTTTGCTTTAAGAGAAGCAACAGAGGAACAGTGCAAGGATATGCCCAAGGTTAAGGGCAACGTGAGCATCTGAGATGCCTTTTTACCTGCTTAGGTCTTCCAAGGAGCCCCATATTCCTCGGCACGGAGCACGGAGTCTGCCAAAGGTGGGGGCTGGATCCGAGTGCTCACCGCCTTGTTAGTGTGTGAGTGTGTGTGCAAGAGTGCGTGTGAGTGTTTGAATGTGTGATCATGTGAGTATGTGTGAGCATGTATGTGAGTGTGTGAGTGTGTATGTGCAAGAGTGCGTGTGAGTATGTGTGTGTACATGTGTGTGAGTGTGTGTAAGCGTATATATATGTGATGCATGTGTGTGCATGCAGGCTGTGGAGGGAGGCTATGCCAGCACTTCAAGGCCACCCTATTCCTTGTCATTTCTCATTTCCTACAAATAAATATGAACCAAGCATGGAAACCTGTCAGGGTTTAATGAGGTGCCAATGGTGCCAATGCATGGAATATTTGCAGCATTTCTCCGTGTTCCACAATATTTCATTAAAAATCCGTCCCTAGATCTGACAGCTTGCCACTTGCCATCCCAAGCAGGGGCTGGGAGCTATGTCAGAACTTGCAGAATCAGTAACCTTTGCAAACGGACTGCACGTGTGCCTTTCGCACCCCATCTCGGGGCAGGACCTCAACACCGCGTGGAACAGAGCGCCAAGTGCTCCAGGCCCTGCTCTGCAGCCAGGCCAGGAGGAGACGGCCCTCCAGGAGAGGCGGAGGGGGACCCGGAGTCCCCAAGGCCTGCAGTGGCAGAGAAAGGAGAACGAAACAGCTGCACCCACACCTGCACCCGCCACAGCCAGAGCAGCCGAACAGCCCAGAGCCTGGCGCGCTCCTGCCGTCACCGCTCAGGTCTCTCCCTCCGCAGCCAGCCTGCGACCCGCCTCCGGTGCTCAGCTCACAGGAGGCGCCTCATGCATGTGAATGCCAAGCCGTGGCAGGTATTAGATTTCCCGTTTTATAAATTAAGAAGTCAAGGCTCTGAGCAGTGAAGCAGCTACCCCCCTCACCCCCCCCCCCCCCACCACCACCACCACACACACACACACCTCAGCGTCAGCGGGAGTCAGCCGAGCCTGCCCCGCCCCGCACACTGCCCACCCCATGCCATGCTGCCTGGCACCATCCCACTCACCCTCGGAACACTTGGAGGACTGACCATGATTTATCGTATTAGTTGACCTTTTAGCTGTGAGCCAAAAAAGATTCCGTAAGAGTGCCCAGCTCCTGCGACAAGGAAAACAATCCCTGACCGCCTTTTTCTGGGTCAAAGACTGTCCCAGACCCTTCCTTCCGGAGCGCAGGGAGGGCCTCCGCGGTGCCGGGCAGCTCAGCTCTGCAGACAGGGATGTCCCCATGCCACCCACAGGCAGTCCTTTCCCAAATCCAAACTCACAGACCCCCTCATTCCTGCGTGTGCAGCGACCCCATGTGGCCATTTCCCAGGATAACCGCTTGCTGGGAGCTCATCATTGAACAAAGCAGGGGGTGACTTCCTTTGTCAGGAGATGTGCTTTCATCCCACTGGGGAGGGAAGTCCAAGCAGCCCCGACTGGGAGAGGCAGGTGGGCTTGCCGGACAGACATCCCTCCGGCCTGCTGACCACAGACCTGAGCTCAGAGCGCCCCCTACAGCAGCGTCTGGGAGACAGCAACAGGGGAGTCTGCACAGCTAACCTCCAGGTTTATGCCCCCCTCCCTCTCCCCCTCCACCCCGCCTTCCCCACCCTCAGCAAGGCTGCCGGGCCTCAGAGAGAAGATAAAGGCAGACCAGGAGACTGCTTGGCATAAACTCAGGAGGCAGCAATGCGACGTGAGAGCTGGAAAGGGCCGTAGGGGTTATCTAAGCCACTCCTTCCTTTTAGAAATAAAACCTCCCAGCAAGAGGTTGCAGGTGGCTGCTGTTAGCCTGTGCTGAGTCCTGTGGCTGTAGTAACGTGAGGGTGGTTTTCTCTGGTGTAACCCAGTCCCTCGGAGGAAGGCGGCGGGCTGCCAAGTGGATCACAGTGTCAGCTCAGCCCCAACCTTCTGCTTCGGCAGCCCTGAGGCTCGCCTCTATCCACAGGGACTTCCCGGCACAGTGTGGCTGCTAGAGCCCAGCCATCGAGTCTGAGTTCCAGGCAGAAAAATCCAGATGAGACAAAGGCAAAGCTCGTTTCCCAGAGGCATAGGCTCCCTTTTAACTAGCTGTTCCTGTTTTCCAGCAACTTCCCTTATCTCTTATTGGCCATCCCACCTGTGACGGAAGCTCAGATTGTGGGCTTGTAAGCTGGGAACAGTCCGAGAAGGGGAGAATGAGGATGTAGACAACGAGAAGCCACGTCTGTGACCAGTGGTGTTAGCAGCTACTGTATCGTCATGCCTCCTCCCTCACTGATCCGCCCAATCACCCTGCCAGCCAGCGCTGGCTGTTCCCGTTGCACGGGGAGGTGGGGGGGAGGGAGCTTCGGGTTGTTACCTGCTCTATAGCTGGTGAGCGTTGGAGACAAAACCTGACCTAAAATACATGGTCTTAACTCTATGGCACCAGTGGAAGGGGAAGAACCAAGGACCCGCCCGGGGACCTTTCCCCAAGGGCACCTTCCAGAGCTGCTCGGGGGCCTCCTCACTGGTTCTTCACTGCAAGTGGAGAGGAGCCACAGGGAACCTGATTTGGGGGAGAAGGGTGCACTGCTGCCCCCACGCGGTTGGTCGGTGTGTAAATAAGCGAGTTTGCCCACACCCTCCTCCTTCTGCTAATCTCGCGTCCAACCTTCCACACGAATCTGGGCTATTTTGTTTTAACATCCCATCCGTCACCTCTTACTATTGGTGCAGTTGGGTTCAGATTAAAAAAAAAAACACATGTAAATGTATAACATAGATAAATCCTTTTGCTTTATAAATAGGCCCTTGGATTCATAAAAGAACTCATCCAGAGTTCCTTTAACTGGAAGTCTCCATAATTTTTAAATACACACTATTTTAAAGTATTAACTAGTTGAAAAAATGGCCCAGAGACAGAGAAACTTAAAACTAGATCATGTGATATTTGTCTTTCTCTGATTGGCTTATTTCACTTAGCAAATCATCTACAGGACCCTCTGCTCTCTCCAGGGGAAATAGAGCCTTTTTTTTTTTTTTTTTTTTTTTTTTTTTTACTGCTGCATAGTATTCCATTGTAAAGGTACCAGGTTTTATCCACTCATCTACTGATATGATCTCACTTATATGTGGAATCTAATAAACACAATAAACTGATGAATGAAATAGAACCAGAGGCATGGAAACATGGACTGGACTGGCGAATCTCAGAGGGAGGGCGGAGAGAGATTAGCCAAAGAACTGACATGCAGACACGCACTGCCCAGACACAGACAGCAAGGCGGTGAAGGCCTGGGGCAGGGTGGGATCTGGGTCGTGTGGGGCTGGAGGGGAAGGAAATGGGGAAGGGCATCTATAATACTTTGAACAATAAAAATAAAATTTTAAGAACTGGATTATGTTACTGCTAATTGAAGATCAACTGGAAATCCTCGCAGTACACATCAGTGGGAAAACGGAGTTGCATACATGACCGGCATTTCCCAGTCGCCTCCCCCATAGAGCAAGTCCCACCGCGCCTGGGATTTCTGATAATGAGGAGGAGGAATGGCGACAGTGGGCCCGGGAGCGCTGTGCGCCGCCGGCAACGGCCTGTGCAGTGGCGGTTCTGGTTTGCTCTTGAAGCCATTTGCCATGGGATGTTGACTGAGACTTTATCCTTTTGGTGAGACTTTTGGGGAAACCATTGGGCATGGGCTGAGCGCCTGATGGAACCCGGCCCCCTCCAGTCCTGTGCAGGACTGCGGAGCGTCCAGCAGATGGCGCCACACACCTCTTGTCCTGTGGAAGGGAACCACTAGGAAGGCGGTTCCCTCCCCGCTTCCCTCCTGGTGTCCTCGCACCCTCCCTTCTCCCAGTCCCTCCAGCTTCCTCTAGTCACTGATTCATCAAATCTCTATAAAAGCCTAAAGCCGAGCTCTGTACGGAATCTGCCTAACATTATGTGCATAAGAAACATAAGAAACACATGCTCTAGGGATTTATGGTTGGGGTGAATATTTGTTCAATGTCTTTGGAACATCAATGAGAGATCCGCCAGGACTGAGAGAACGGAGACCCACGTGGACTGAGAGAGGAAGCAGCCTGCTGTCTCCCGGGCTCGGAGGACAGACAGACACGCCGGCGGCCAAGGGCCCAGGAGCGGCCTTTCTCCCGAAGGCGGCTGCCGGGAAAAGGCCAGCATGCCCTCTTCCTGCAGCCACTGCTCTCTCCACCGGCCCCAGGCCTGCTCTGCAGCTCCCACCCGTGACCGGGGATCTCCGAATGCAGAGCGATCCTCGCCTCGTGCAGGCGCCTTACCCTGAGCGGAGCGTATCCACTGGACTCCTCCCGGGGAGCAGCAGGACAGGACCCGCCGCAGCCCAGCCCGGGGCAGCAGCAGGAGCCTGGGAGCCCGCCCTCCCTCCCTCCCTCCCTCTCCGCTAGCGGGTCCCGGAGCAGCGGGTCCCGATTTTTGGAAAGATTGGGAACACTGGAAAGATTCTTTCAAAAAATCGGGCCCTTTTTTTTTTTTTTTAAACGCCGGGGGACGCGGGAAAAATTGTTAGAAATCAGGACTGTCCCGCCAAGACCTGGACGATCTGGTCACCTGACCTAGAAGGAGCTTCAGATAGAGTCTCCGTTTATCCCCGAGGAAGCAGGTGCGGAGAAGTTGTTACTTGACTTACCTGGCTTTTCTCCGGAAAACTGGAGAAAACACGGTGGTTCAAAGTGCCATTTCCCTCCACGCTGGTTCCATTCATGTAGGCCACACAGCCCACCCAAACCAGGGTGGCCAGACAGTGTTCCCCAAACTTTTGACAGATGTGTACCCCTTCTATAATTTTCCTAACGCTGAGTACCCCTCCTATTCATGAGAACGGAGAAATAGGCGCAGCTAAGCACGGTGCAGTGCATATCCCCACCAAACTCTCCCCGTACCCTTGGGGGTACGCGTACCACACTTTGGGAAACACTGATTGTACCCACTATCTTATAGGATCTGAGTTTACTCCTCAAGCTTCCAGCCTTGAAATGGCTGAACTTGGACTAGATCCTCAGGTTGCCCTTGAGACAAACCACTCTCACACTGTCAGCCTGAGCTTCAGTCTTTGTTTCATGGTTTACAACTGAGTTCATAGGGGCCGATGACCCAGTGTTTACCTCTACCCTTTACAACTGACACACCTTTTCCCAGGACCGCTGGTATTTCCTTGTGTTGTCTCAGATCCCCCCGATGCTAGACGGACAAACTGCCGAGGCCTGAAACCATTGCACCTCCCAGACCCTGTCGTTTATCCTCAGCCATGCCTTCCGTGAAGAAAGCTGCCTGCAGTGCACTGTTCCCGTCCCTCGCACCTAGCCTTCTGCATGCGGAGGCTGTCCTCCTGACGAGTGTTCTCTCTGCTCCTTAGGTGTGCTGATTAGCATACCCTCCTGCTCCAGAGGGATTTCCCGAAATACACCGCAGGCAAGCTCCTGTGCTACCTTCAGCTGGAATAATTGTGGGGAAAGCCTCCACCTGAAAAAAAAATCTTGAAACTCTCTTGTGTTAAATTTTGCAAAGCAAAATCACCATTCTGAACCTGTGTCCACACACATGTGCACCTGAATTTACATGTGTGGGTGCACACACATCACCAAGAAACCCAATGGGACACGTTCGAGGCCAGTGGCACAACCACAGACAATTCGAGCAATTCCTACTTGCTCTCCAAAATTAATCAGACCAATATTCTGTGCAGTAAACACCTTTTTATAAAATGACATTTAAACTCTGCATGAAAATTCTGAAACTAATGAATCCATTTCGATTCAGGTGAAATCATTCAAAAACCTATCATGTCACAGAGCAATTAAGTGGATCTTTTCAGAATTTAATGTGTTGCTGCTGAATGCCAGAAATAATGGACAGAACTGGCAATTTAGTCAATTGTCTAGATCAAAGGGGAGTTGGAGCTCACAGCATTTATTACAGGTGTGGGAACAATATCAGTGCTTTTCTGATATTGTTAGTATTGTATTTGTGCAAGTTAAGAGAATCTGCTAACCCCACTGAACACATTTTTTTTCTTAGTATCCAGTAGGTTAATGTAGCTTAGCAAATAACCACATGTGGCTGCTGCTCACAGAATTTCCCTAGTGTTTTCAATCCTCTCCATGTATATAGCTCAGAAATCTGATTTTCTGGGCTCAGGTCTTCTAAATGTCTGGTCTATCCCAATGGTAAATTAAACATCTTAGAAAAAAATATTTCCTTTCACATGGTGCAGAAGATAATGGTCTTTCAGCAAAGGCCAAGACTATTTTTAATAGAAAAAAAAAAATCTATTTCCTCCGGAAATGAGTACCCGTGACTAAGACCATAGCTTTGGTATTGGGTTTTAGTCCTCTTTCCTTTACTTTTGAGGAAGCATGACAAAGTTATTCACCCTCTCCAAGGTTTCATCTTCTTGTGTGAAAAACAAAGTAAGCTTAGCTGTCTCATAATGATGGTCTGGATGTTAAAAGAATAATTTATGGAGAGCTCTTAGCACAGTGCCAGGCACAAAATTCGAGCTGAGCAAGTGGTATCTACGATCAGACGAGCTCCTGCACAGATCAGCCTGGCAGTTCCCTGATAACTGAACTTATGAGTAAAGTTTTTTACTAAATTAGAAACATCTGAACACTCTTTAAAAATAAATAGTGTTTCATTTTATTTAAAGATAAATATAGAGAGAATACAAATGGCTGGCCATCATTGCTGGCTTGATGTCCTCACAGCAATATTGTTAAAGGTCAGATCAATTAATAGGTAAGCTACACAAATAATTCAATGAGTCACTTCTCTATAATTTACATCTGCAGACCATTTTTATGTACTTATGTCATTCCACTGTTATTATTGAGCACTGTTATGACATAGCTAGGCACTGAAAAAAATATTCTTATTAGCTGTCTTGTATTATGTATGCCAGCATCATGCTTACGGCTATTCATTCATTATCTTGTTTAATTTCCACCCCAACATCCTGAGATGAGTCCCTGTGATTTGAGAGCCCAATCCTGAGTCACTGTGCCTCACTGATTATCCTTTTCACTAACTCACCGTGGGGCCGGCTTGGGGACAACTACCCACGGGTATCTGGCAGCCCAGGGCACATCTTGAGTAGGAAAGGGAGCAACATGACTCTGAAGCATTCATACTCTCTCAGATCAATTCCAGCCTGAGAATCCTATTGGGAATCCCAACCCCGTGTTTTCTCTACTCCACACACCCAGGCTCCCTATTGTGGCCGAGTCACCTCGTCCCAAGTAGCCCTGAGGGCTGGAGCCAGCTCTCTCACCATTCCTGAGAGCATGTCCTGGTGGATTTGTTCTCGGAATGTTCTGCTCCTTGACACTCCGCAGTTGTCTTGGATCAATCTCAGCTTTGAGACATGCCATTCCTTTTCTGCATAGGACTTCGTTTGGTGTATCTGGTTATTTTACCTTTTTTTTTTTTTTAGAATTCCATTTCTACCGAATCCTCAGTGAAATATAGTGGCAACCATACTTTGGTAAAAACTGCTGTTTGAATTTTAACCCTGCTAAGTCTGGCTCTTGCATCTGATTAAAACACTGGGTACTTACCTCAGCTTCCAGGTGGAGACCTGGAGGCTAAGGCAGTTTTCCCTTGCCTGGGACCAGGACCACAGGAGATTAATTCCCACTGACTCAGTAGCTTCAGGGATGGAAACTGTAGATAACCTTTAGAGATTAACAGCTGAGCTTTGCTTCTGTGTTATCGGCTATCGCAACATAGGGCCACATTCCAATGTCCAGCAGGTTGTGACTGGGAACCAACCCTGCAGGCTGTCCCATCTTTAGAATTTAGTCTTTAGGATTTAGAATTTAGAACAAAGGAAAATTACTGTGGTTTGAACCTTTAAAAGGGACTGCCTACCCCTGAAACAGTGTAGTCGTGTGAGACCACCTTCTTGTGGTGCTCTCGCGGCTGTCCTGGACAGTTATTTCAATAAATCCTTGCCTGATTTTTTAAAAAAATTAATCATCAGCCTCCGGTGGTCTTATTTTGAACCCAGGTTTCGATCCTACAACACTCAGGTTGCTGTCTGGATTTTTATTCTGTCCTAACTCTTGGCCATCCTTTCAATTAAAATGGAATTTTATTCATGTCTCCATTCTCCCCTAAGCAGCAAAGGTTAATTTATGAAACATAAAGAGAAAAGAAAATGTAAGAAAAGGGAAGCCTTGGATATTATGCATTATGTTTTGAATAGTATTTTCTATACGATTCCTTTCCTCTCTCTTCCCGCTTCAGACCATGAAATGTGAGGTGAAGGAGCAAAACTTTCGTTTACTCTCAGGTCTTAACTCCAGCTAACCAACAAGATCAGATAGCTGAAGAATTTCAGATGATCTGATGTTTTCTTTCTGCTCCTAATCCTTCTTTTTTCTTTTTTTCTTTTCTCTTAATAACCTTATCTCTGGACATTTACCTTCAGAACATTCTCTCTCATAGAACCTATTTCTGTTTGCATCAACCTGTGGACCCTATTATGTTCTTTGATTTTGCTAAAAATTTCAGTGTGTTGATGTATACAGTCTGTCTTTCTGCTAGGCTAAAATTAACCTATAGAACAAGGAGTAGTTAGAAACAGCACTTACCAAGCTTTACTAATTTTTTAAAGATTTTTCTGAAAGAATAGGTCCTTTTAGAAACTGAATTCTCCCCTGATCATTTTCCATACACATGCCAGTAGCCATATGAAGTACTTTAGGCAACATACTATAGGAACCAAGCACTATAGGAACCAAGATCACAGAATTTAACAAATGGTTACACTTTAAATAAAGATATTTAATTAAAAATACTCTGTGGTGATTCTTTAAGGCTAATCTTCTTAAGCATATATGCAAGGAGCTCCTCGTCTGTGTGTTTTCACATTTTGGAAATCAGCTGTTTCTAACAGCCACGTAGTAACCGGCTAAATAATAGAGTGAAAATTCTCTGTAATGGCTCCGCCTCAGACAGGTTTCCTGACCATGTACTTTTCTCAAAGCTTGCTCACAAGCGACCCCTCTGGTGCAACAAGAGAAACATGATGGCCTCGGAGATGATCGGAGACTTTAATGTGGGAGCAGTAACTGTTTCCCAGAGGCCTCTTGATCCACCTTCATGACATTCCAGCCAGCAATGGTGGTGGTGGTGAGGGGGTGTCATCAAAGGGACCTCAGAGGGCTCTCTGGCCAAAATCCTCACTGAAATTTTGAGAAACACAGACGCAAGGAAGGGAGGATAAAGTCCCTTACTCAAAATAACATGTTAAATGGAGGAAATAAAATGGAAACCCAAGTCTTCTAAGGCATTAAGCCAGTAAAGGCAACTGCTGTAATAAGCCGAATCGTTGTGAATAAATAAACATGACTGTGTGCTGCATGTTCTCCATGAGTACACACTCAGGCTGACCAATGGCGTGCGATGGAAACAGCATTATGCCATTTCTCAACCTGTTCTGAGAGGACGGACAGCTTCTGCTTTGCCCTCTGGAACCCTGACCAACAGTGAAAGAAGTCTTACTGTCCCAGCACCTCTGTGTGCTGAGAAACCCAAGCCACATGGAAAGGCGCTGTGGGACTGACACTGTATTTACCAGCCCAACGAGCCCTCAGCCAATAGTTAGCTTCAACTTCCACTCCTGAGGTCCAGCTCATTTGATCCTTCATATGACTGAAGCTCCAGCCAGGATCTGCATGAGCAACCCCAAGGAAAAAACATATAAGTAAACCCAGTCAACTCACGGGACCATGAGAAATAATAATAAACTGTTATTTTAAGCCCCTGCCTCTAAAAGAGTTTATTGTGCAGCAGTAGGTAGGTAATCAGATGACTAGCTGATAAAGAAACCACTGAAACATTTTTAAACAGGAGAGTGATAATAATTCAGTACATAACTGAACATTTTGAATAGGTGGGGCCTGGGGATCAGACTATTTAGAAAGTAGGAGATAAACACTTTCTTTGTCCCCTGCTCTCATACACATTCCAGTTTATTTGAAGTTTGAGGGCTACTGGATGGAACTGAGTGACATTTCTCCTCCCAGGACATATGGTATTTATCACATAAATTCTGAAGATATCAGAGAGAAAGACAGGGAGAGAGAGAGAGAGAAAGAGAGAGAGAGAGAGAGAGAGAGAGAGAGAGAGAGAGAGAGAGAGACTGACTCTTACACGGAACTTCTGATCCATGACTGATAAAGTACCAGGTTCCAACTCTGGTAGCAAGCTTTGAAGATAACACCAATGATCCCTGCTTCCTTGGTACTCACACTCTTATGCTTACGTGATTCCATGCCATATCAGACAGGGCTGACCCATGTAACCAATATGATATTGCAGAAATGGCCATGCAACGTGTGAGGTTAGGGTTTAAATGACATTGCAAGTCTTGCCTTGTTCTATCTTGGATCGCTCATGCTGGTCAAATCTGCTATCCCCATGTCTGTATTACTTTATCGTAAAAAGCCTTATGTATAGTCAAATGAAATTTGTTACCACATTTTTATCCTCAGAAATTTGTTGCCTATTCTTGGTCCTTTGTTTTTCCCTCTTAATGTTTAAATTCATTTATGGAATCATAACAAAACCTTGTTTGCGTTCTAATTGCATGTCTATTGATCAACATCATAGTAGGAAACATCTTTAGACTATTGACTCTTTCTCTTTTCAAACATACTAGATTTCTCCATATATTTAGGTCTTCTTTATAGTTAAACATATTTTTTGGTGAGAGTTTGACTATTTTTTATCAGCTATATTCTTAAGTACTTTATATTTTTCTTCCTTGGTAAAACTGGGATCTTTTAGAAATACTTTTTCTAAATCTGTTACTAGAATATAAAATTCAATTGAAATTCATTTGTTGATACCATATTCTTCTTGCTTACTAAATTCTCCCATTTATTCTAACAATTAATTTGGAGATTCTTTGAGTTTTAGATGGTGAAAACATACCATTTGCACATAGTAATAATTTCATTTACTCTCTTACTATGTCTAAATTTTCTGGTATTTTTTTCTAAGTACTTTCTACAACATAGTACACATGTAGTTGAATAGAAGATGTTTCCGATGGTGGAACACTTATCTTTCTGATTTTTAAGGAAATGTTTTCCTTTTGAGTCTCTGTAGTCTTCTTTATTATGTTAAGGAATTCCTTTTTCCTTCTTCTTTGTTAATTTTGTGTCATTCATTAATGGGTGTAGAAATTCACCAAATATTTTTTTCCCTTTTATGATGATCATGTATTGTTCTCCTTTAATTTCTTAATGATTATACTAATAGTTTTTCATAACCCTTACATTTCTAAGATCAACTTCTTTTTTTTTTCATTTATTGTATACTTTGGTGAATTTGATTTGCTTAGTATTTTCTGGGTTAAATGCTAAAAATTATTAAATATCAAGATATTTTGAAATAAGAGGATACTGTAATATTAATCTGAGTTTGCCTCATATGGAGAAACTAGAGAATGGATTTGAATATGCTAATGATAAGCGTTGTATTTTATTTAAAGGTAGAGACCAGTTGCACAAAATATGTGCACTTGCGGGGTGTGCAGGCATTCCTCAGCCCAGCTTACACCCTCTCACAGTCTGGGAGCCCTCAGGGGATGTCTGACTGAAGGCTTAGGTCCACTCCCTGAGGAGTGGGCCTAAGTTGTCAGTTGGACATCCTTAGCACTGCCACTTGCCAGCTGTGAGCCTGGCTTCTGGCTGAGGGGCACTCCCCTTGAGGGAGCGCACTGACCACCAGAGGGCAGCTTCTGCATCGAGCGTCTGCCCCTGATGGTCAGTGAGCATCATAGCGACCAGTTGTTCTGCAGTTCCATTGATTTGCATATTATTATTATTATTATTATTATTATTATTATTATTTATGATATCTCTTAAAATGTGAATGTGTTGCTAATTTGAGGAAACATGTTACCTAAATATTAAGGTTCCTAAGGGTTAAAAAATTTAACTAATTGGAAAGAAATTATGGTTTTGGTGTCATTTTGAAGGAAAAGGAAAGTGGATTCTGAAAGTTGTAACGTTTGGGAGGAAAGGGAGTTATATAAATGACACAGGCCAGTAAGCCAGGACAAGTGGAACAGGGAAACTGAGATGGTTAAACAGCAATTTGGAGCTGTTAGTAAATCCCATCTTCCGTAAACCAAGGAGACTTAACAGTAAATGATTTGCATTTTGCTTCCCTAACCAAAGGTCAAATCAGGGAAACAGATAGCAGAAGTCCAAATACTGTCCATTGCTGGCCACACCCAAGGACAAATGAAGTTGAAACTTTCTTGACCTAGAATTGGCTTTAGGTAATTCCAATAGGCCCTGGGATGCCTTAAGACCTTTGTACAGTGGAGACTAGGGACCAAGTTCTTAAGAAGAATGTACTGAGTATCTCTTCTACTTTAATCTCTCTCAGGTTAGAAGGCCTCCTGGCCCAAGGCCCTCCTCTTGAGTTCCTGGCTCATCACCATTCACCAGGAGACTGTTCTGGTCAAGACATGGAGGGAAACAAGTTGGGACTCTCCTGGGAAGAACCCTACCTTGTCTTGCCTACACTGAGACTGCTGTTCAGACTGCAGAACGAGGTTGGACCCATCAGGCACTGGTTAAGGGCTGGCCACCAGCTTCTCTGGGTGGAGACACCTCAACTTGGATGGCCATACCAAGACATAGCCCCTTGAAATTAACACTTAAGAAACTATAAGCTGACTATTTGCTTTAGGGTTCTGGCAAGCTGTGGGGGCTTTTACAATGTGGGCTGGGGAAATGTGCACAGCAATCCGTATCATGCTTACCCAGTTAAGTCATTGATTATAGATAATTTGAATGACTTGGATATTTCAGCCTTTAGGCTAAGAGATTGGCCAGGGCTAGGTTTAGGAGCAGATGTTGCAGGATAAGATCCCCTAGGAAGGTTTGCTCCAAGACTGGTAGCCCCAGCCACTACCATGCAAATAGAAGTAGGCTATAAGGAAATTAATGCCTGGGTGGGATGAACTAAATATTCTGTACATGCCCTAAATGAAAGCGAATGTTACGCTTGAGCGGCAGGAAGGCAGGAGGCCCATCTGGTCCCATATCCATTCAGATGGACCTTAGGTAGTAACGGGATGGAATGTGTGCTTGCCCTGTGTCAGGAGAAAGCTGCCTGGGGAAAGGCTTCCTGTAAAACTCTCTCCCCGTTGTTCCCATCCCATAGAGGTAAAGAGAAGGATCCCCCAAAACCACCCAGCCCTGTCCTCCAATGTAAACTATGCCTCCTGTCCCTCAAGGGGGGAAGAGGACTTGGAGTCTATGGGAGATTTATCCAGATGTGTAAATGGCCGGTATCCTCAGAAGCACTGTGGATACCCCCTGCTGATGTGAGATGGTGTTATGGGGACCATTCCTTGCGGCCTTGCCCAGCACCTGGAGCAGAACTTGCACGCTCATACAGTTGGCTTCCCCCTTCACTTTGGCAGATTGTAAACCGTTTTCAACGGACAGACTAGGAAGAGGACAGAGAGGCCAGGGGGCGCCTTTGACCCCATATTTACACAGATCCCACCGGGTTCCAGGAGGAGTGCCAAGGAGTTCAAGCCTAGAAATCAGATTGCTGCAGGATTTGAATCTGACTGTTCTGGTGTCCACTGTAATCAAGAATGTGGGTTGGATTCATTTTATTTACTATAACCAGCAAAAGATTGCTAACTATACTCGAGGTGCAGTTAAAGGTACAGCCAAACAACTAGATGGCACCAGCAGGGTGACTGGGGGAATAGGTTGGCTTTGGAAAGGGTTCTGGCAGAAACAGGAGGAGTGTGTGTCATGTTGGGGGGCCAGTGTTGTACATTCATCCCTGACAGCCCAGCCAGCCGGACCACCACTGAGCCTAGACTCTCAATTCCAATAATTACAGGCTGTTGTTGTACCTTGTGATTAAGCCCCTATCCCAGTGGTCGGCAAACTCATTAGTCAACAGAGCGGCAAACCATGGCTCTCGAGCCGCATGTGGCTTGTGAGCCGCAGTTTGCCGACCACTGCATTAGAGCAATGGTTCAGAGAGTGGAAGGGAATGATGGTATCCATGTTCACTGCTCCGATGACCAGGTTAGGAGTTCCAGTGATGGTGTATCAATCATCCCATGCATGAGGGGTCTTATGCAAAGGTTAATGGAAACTGTGTTGGCCAAACAGCAAAATTACCTCCTCTTAAACATTGCAGAGCGGGAATGCTAGTCAAGTTTGAAGAAAAGAGTTAAATAAGAAAAGTGGGGAGTTGTGGGAATAAATAAGTAATCTTTTCTATCAAAGAAGGGATTTTAGGCAGCTGCCATTTTGACCCCATGACTTACAGCTCCCTGGGGCCGCCATTTGAAACAGCAAAGGTCAGCCCCTCCCTTATGTCTTTAAATTAGCCAATGGCTCAAGAATGTGAGCCTAAGCTCTGGCCAATCAAGCGTGAGGGACAGATGATCTTGACGTGCATCAGACACAAAATCCCAAGCAGATGGCCTGCTCAGTGGGCGGGTTGCCAGACCCTGTGCGTGCACGCCTTCTGCAGGGGGAAAGGTTTACCTTGCTGTCTGGCTCCTGAGTGTCCTTTGTCTTCTGCCAGGAGCCCTGGTTTGGGGCTTGCCTTCTTTCTAACACCATGCAGACCCCACACTCAGTGAACTGATGGCTGCAGCTGGGAACACATGCAAATATGGAACAGAAACCCTGGGCAGCACGTTAGCCCTGCTAAAGACACCGCTGGGCTTTTCCTTGGTGATGTGGAGGGAAACGGGACTTTGGAAACTCAAGGATGTGACTTCATGCAAATAAGTGCCACTCATTCTCCCATGGGAGTCTCAGAAAATTCCTTTTCTGGTGACATTGCAAGGGCCCCACCTCCACCAGCAACCAGTGGGGACACAGAGAGCTCCCCATCGATAGCATCATATTTATTTTTCCCCATTTGCTTTGTTCATATCAGGATCTAAACATGCTCCACACATTGTATTTGAATGATACATTTCTCAAATGTTAAGAATGTAATATCGCTTTATTTTTAAAAATTCATTTGCTGAGGAAATGGAGTCATTTGTCCTAGAGTGTCCCACCTTCTAGACGTTGCTCATTATATTGCTGTGTTGTAACATGAAATATCTTCATCCCTGATACTTCCTGAGAATAGCCTAATGTTAATCTAAGGTTCTCAAAGTGTTTTGACCTCATGACACTTTTACACTTAAAAATTATTAAAGACCTCAAACTATTTTTATTCATATGAATTATTGATATTTATAATATTAGCTGTTAAAACTATTTTTAAAATGTTTTTTTACTATCTAGTTTTGATCATTTTCAAAAAACTTTCCCCCAAAATGCCCATATAGAATGACAAGTTTTTCTCTCAGTCCATTTTTCAAGTAAGAATTGTGATTCGTGAAAACTGTAGATTAAAACTGTTACAAATACGTTTTCTTAAGACAAACATTATATTTTATTGTGCAGACTTCCCATTTAGTCATAGAGAATATTGAAATAAATATATCCAAGGTTTCAGACTTGATAAAATTATTTTTACCATTTCATCAAGTTCACACAGGACAGTTTTTCAGTAAAAATGTCTTGTTTCTTGCAAGTGCATGGAGAACACAGGCTGATGCTGCTGCCTTGATTAATGCTGGTGCATCAGAACTTTTACTCACCAGTGGGTGTGGCTCGGTGTTTGACCCATCTTGCTTTCGTCCCACAGTGCGAATGTCAGCACAGTAAAAAAGACAGAGAACATTTTAGTGTCGTTATGAAAGTTACAACTGGAAGGGTCTGCCAGTCACAGCCAGAGAACACCGCTGTGAAGTGTCCAATGGCCTCGCCTGCTGTTCCTTCCTGGCTTCCCCGCTGAGTCCAAGACCTGTGACAGCACCTCTGAACCACTGCTCTCCCCTGGTTCTAATTGTTTCTTTTCCCTCAGCCAATACTCAGTTCTCAGCAATAATTCCTATTTCTACACCCGCCCGACTTTTACTTAGTTATTTCTTTTTATTTATTCTTAAAATACAAGGTTTAAAAGAAAAACATAGATACAGGAAAAAATGAAACATATTCCTACATATGCTTAGAGGGGCCAGTACTTGACCGATTGCTAAAAAAAATACAGTATCAACGTTTTTCTTATCTATTCAATGCCACATTTCTAAAGCACATAACGTAAGGATTTGTGCCAAAGGCTACCTTCATTCCAGGAAATTTTTCAGAATAAGAAAACGGCATAGGATGATAAAGTCCAAACTGCACCCGTTCCCTGAGCCCCTGTCCTGGTCCACGTGCCTGCTATTCATCCCAAGGCCACACCCTCGGACTCTTATAAAAGCCGCATCTTCTCTGAATTGACCAACCATCCCAGACACAGTACCTGCAAAACAGGTGAGTGGGAGCTGAGAGGAGGTGAGAGCCACGGCGGGGGTTGGCCTCACATATTTGGGGAGAGGCTATGGGAGGATTCTGGTCTTCAAAGAACATCAGTCTGAGGGGTAAGAGGGTGTACGGATTCTCCAATTATTTCCAGAATCATAAAAGGGGATAGATCAATGTATTTCTAGGCGTGTTGTCAAAGGAAAAGACAAGAGGAAGAACCGAGGGGTCCCTCCATGCCCTCTCTCGGACCACACTTCCTGAGTGATCTCTGCTTGCTTCCCCAAGTCACAGGGATTGTACAGCGCTGCCCACCATGGCCCTGCCCAGCGTGTCCTGGGTGCTGCTCTCCTGCCTGCTGCTCCTGTCTCAGGCGCAAGGTGAGCGTTCTCCACCTCCGGCACGGGGTTTCCCGGGAATGCTCAGGGCCAGGAAGTGGAGGAAGCCTCCGGGAGGCCTGTGGCGATGGTGAGGCGTCTTCTCACACAGTGAGACTGCCTGCCATTCCTCCATCCTCTCTCCTTTCTTCGGGGTAACTCCTGGTGGGGGCACCACGGTGGTCCGTTCACAGTGGAATGAGATGGTTCCCATTTTGTGAGTGGACTTGGGCAGGAGGAAGAGAGAAAGCAGGAAGGGTCAGGGGTGAGAGAAGCAGGAGAGTGGTAGGAGGGCTTGGTGTGAGAACGTCAGCGCAGAGTGGGGGAAGCGTTGGACTTTTGACTAAAGGGGGAGGATAGAGCGGAAGGGATGCTTCTTCATTTAATGGGGGTAGCTCAAGATCGAGAAGTCCTGAAAGTGTGGGAAACGGTGAGAGGTAGGCAAGAGTTTGGTGTTCATTCCCCCAAGAACTGGCTCCCAAATATTCCCACAGTCAGTCCCAACACCCATCCCCACACTGTGTCTCACTCCATTCCTCTCTCTTACCTCCATCCACCCCAGGTGAAGAGTCCAAGAAGGAGCTTCACTCTCCACGGGGAGCCTGTCCCGAAGGCTCCTATTCCTATCGCTTCAACTGCTATGCTCTGTTCATGACACCAAAATCCTGGGCCGATGCAGATGTGAGTAGGTGCATTTACAGGTGGAAGCATTACAGTAGGGACAGGAGGGGGAGGGGATGGCCTCCATTTTCCAGATTTTTTGAGGGTGAGGATGAGCACCCTCATCTTTTACACACACACCTCTTCTTACCCCTCAGCCCTGCCCTACCCCTGTGACGTCTCAGCCTCCTCCTCAGTCTGTCTTCTCCCCACACAGATTGCCTGCCAGAAGCGACCCTCGGGGTTCCTTGCGTCTGTGCTCAGTCCCTCTGAGGCATCCTTCCTGGCTTCTGTGGTCAAGAGCAATTCAAACACTTGCCCAGACGTCTGGATTGGGCTTCATGATCCCACACAGGTGCGATGGTATCGCCTGCCTATTAACTCTGAAGCTGCTGTGGCCATGCAGGCCACTCCCTGTCCCTGCGCCTGCCCAGAGAACCCCAGAACTTGAGATCTGCAGGGGTGTTTGGGGGAAGGGGAGGGTCTGGAGGTCAGGTGAGGAGCTGAGTTCTGTGAAGGTCAGTAGTCTCCAGCTGAAGTTAATCTGCCTCTGGTAGAGATTTGTATACAATTCAGACATGACACCCTGTAATTCAGTTCTCTGAGCTTCAGTGAGGAATCCTACATGAAAATGAGATTCATTTTTCCTTGTAGAAGAGCCATGGCCTCTGAGATTCAGGGTGTAATTATAAATTCGCTGCCAATTGTTGTCCAGCCGGGAACATGTTACTCTGAGCGGTTCCATTGGTCTTTGTGATTATTGACTTTTGGACTTACCACTGGGAGCAAGGAATTAGGGAAGGGGAAAGCTTCGTGACAACATATGGAATAGCAGACCAAACTCCATAATCCTGAGGAGGGGACCAGGTGTTCACCTGAGGGATCCTGCATAAAGAACTCTAATGACCACTCAACCTTACCAGGCTCCATCTCTACTCTGTAGGGCTATGAGCCCAATGCAGGTGGATGGGAGTGGAGCAATAATGATGTGTTGAATTACGTTGCCTGGGAGAGAACTCCTGCCACCAATTCTGGCTACTGCGGGAGCCTGTCACGAAGCGCAGGTAAGGAAGAGAAGAGCTACCTTCTGGCCAACCTTTCCATCCCCTCGTCCCCCGTTTCTGGGCCTATCCTTCAGGGAATTCTCCTGAACCAGAAAACGCAGTGTTGGTTTGTCTTCTCCCATCTCCTTTCATTTCTCTTCTCTTCCCCTGGAGAAGGTCACTGGTGACGATGTGGGCGGGGCTTTGAATCCTAGGCCAGAGTCTAGACATGTTTACATGTCTTTCCTTTGAGCTCTGAGATCTCCTAGCCCCATTCATCTTTTCTCTCTCCAGGACATCTGAAATGGAAAAACTATAACTGTGCTCAGAAGTTACCCTATATCTGCAAGTTCAATCATTAGGTGAGTCCAGCAGGTGTGGCTCAGTGGTTGAGCATCAGTCTATGAACCAGGAGGTCTCAGTTCAATTTCCTGTCAGGACATATGCCCAGGTGGCGGGCTCCATCCCTGGTGTGGGGTGTGCAGGAGATAGCCAATCAATGATTCTCTCTCATGATTGCTGTTTCTCTCTCTCTTTCCCTCTCCCTTCCTCTCTGAAATCAATTAAAAAACAAAAAATAATTAGGTCAGGTGGGAGCCAGCGGCCTGAGTTTGGGATGCAGCTCATCGAGGGACCAAGTGAGGACCCGCCGGAAAGGAATATTTTTCACACACTCTCAACCCGGACCTCTTCTTTTTCACCTTCCCTCCTCCTCACCCTCACTCCAGGCTTCCATGTGTCCCATGGCCTGAAGTCCCAGACAGTAGAAATAAATATTTTACTCAATTCTTGTGCATTCTTGTGTTCCAGTTTCATAGCAAGACTGAGGAATCAGTGGGTGTGGGAGAAAATCTAGGTGCTGCCCTTGTTCCGTTTCCTTCAGGCCCCTGGTTACAGTGACTGCAGGGACATCCCCACCAGCGTATTTGTGATGAGTATGTAGGCCCTGTTCACATGGGATTCACACACCCGCCTCTTTATGGTGTGGCACCAGCAGCATCGTGGGTTCCTGTTCGCCTCTGATGCTACTGTAACAGCACTTCTGACATCCCTGGCCAGAGGATTGGTGGTTCTCTTTAATTTGCAATCTAAATTGGACCATAGCTTATATAAAATATTAATTGCTTAGACCGTGGTAACAGCTGAAATGTAGAGCATTAGAAGTTGTTACTCTTCCTGAAGAAAAAAGTCTGAACAATTTGAAAACCAACAACTTTTCCTGCACCCATCACCCTGATGCCTGCCGAGGCCCCAGAGCACAGGCCTTCTCGTTTCTGTGGGAGCCGGAGCTGCCGACGCCTTGAGCTCTGAGGAACATTAAATGGTAATTGTGACAGATTGCTGAACACTGAGTGTGGATGCCGTTAAGAGAGAGAAACTGCAGGAGGCTGTGGTCTTAGGGAGGTTGCTTCTCTTTCGTGGGTTTTACTTCTGGAACCCCACCACATTCTTGTGATGAAGAATCTGTCCAGATAAAGATACCACAACGGAAGAAAACTGCATGTTAATAAACTTGATAGTTACAGGTGTAAAAATCCTCAACAAAATGTTATCAAACCGATTTCAACAGAACATTAACAGGGTCATATACCATGACCAAGTAGGAATTATTTCTGGGATGCCAGGAAGGGTCAACATATGCAAATCAATCAATGTAATACACCACATAAAGGCCAAAAATTCCTCGGTCATATCAATAGATGAAGAAAAAGCTCCGAGAATCTATGGCACAACATCACACCCGTAGTTAACAAATAAGGTGTTGTTCACTTAAATATGTTAAGAGGGTAGATCTCATGTTAGGTGTGTTAGCACAAAAAGAAAAACCCATAAACAAATAGTAGAACACAAGGAAACTCTCCGAGGTGATGGTAATACCTAATAACTTGGGTGTAGTGATAGCAACATAAGTGTTTACATAAATCCAAACTCCTAAATTGTATACATTACATATGTGCATTTTGGTATACTAGTTATAGCTACATAAATCGGGGGTAGGTGGTGGGGAAGGAACATAATACTCAGAAACTAGGACATTCCTTGTACCTTGGTCTTGGTTCTAGTGTCATTCTCCAATAAAAGAAACAAGAGCTTCTTGAAGAAATGGTTGAACCGAAGACAGAAGGTAACATCCTATATAATAGGTAATGTCCTATATAATAATCCTATATAATAAAGAGATAATATGCAAATTGACCCTCACGCCCTCACACAAGATGGCCACCCCCATATGGTCAAAGATGGCCACCACAAGATGGGAAGTTGGGAGTGACTGGGCCAGCAAGGGAGGGCAGTTAGGGGTGATCAGGCTGGCAGGGGAGGGCAGTTAGGGGCAATTGAGCCGGCAGGGAAGCAGTTAGGCATTAATCAGGCTGACAGAGGAGTGGTTAGGGGATGATCAGGCTGGCAGGCAGGTGAGTGGTTGGGATCCAGCAGACCTGGATTGTGAGAAAGATGTCCAACTGCCGGTTTAGGCCCGATCCCTCAGGGCATCCCCTGAGGGGTCCCAGATTGGAGAGCGGACAGGTTGAACTGAGGGACACACTCCCTGCACCCCCAGTGTGTGAATGCATGAATTTTGTGCACCAGGCCTCTAGTATGAAATAAAAGCAGAGCATCTTAGTGTGCCAGAAAGTAAGAAAGTAAGGAAATGTAAAAATAAAAACCTAATATTGGAGTTGTTTCAATGGACCCAACTGAAAGCACTGTTTAGGACCAAAGCTGGGAATAATTCAGCAACAAAGGAAATCAAATAGTATTGGATTGTAACTAAAAGTATAATGCAAATATCCATGAATCAATTAGTTTAGAATTACTTACATGTTAATACTAGAGGCCCGTTGCACAAAGATTCTTGCAATAGGCCTTCCTTCCCCTGACTGCCAGCACCAGTTTTCCTCTGGCAACTGGGACCCAGGCCTTCACTCTGGTCACTGCCTTCCATCTTCGCTCCAGCCAGAGCCTTTAGTCTTTGCTCCAGCCAGAGCACGGCTCCTGTAGCTCCCTCTGTCCCTCCGTCCCCCCCCCCTCCCGGCCACTCCATGCCTGCATGAGTGCTGTCTAGAGAGCGGCTGGGGGATGGGACTACCACCATCTTTAATTTGCATACTCACTAATTGGCTGGTGGGTGTTGTGAAGTGATGGTCAATTTAAATATTTCTCTTTTATTAGTGTAGGCTAGATTCCTGGTGCACAAAATTCATGCACGTGTGAGTGTGTCCCTCAGCCCAGCCTGCACCCTCTCCAATCTGGGACCCCTCGAGAGATGTCTGATTGCCCGTTTAGGCCTGATTCCAGTAGGATTGGGCCTAAACGGGCAGTTGGACATCCCTCTCACAATCCAGGACTGCTGACTTCCAACTGCTCACCTGCCTGCCTTTCTGATTGCCCCTAATCGCTTCTGCCTGCTAGCCTGATCACCCCCTAACCACTCCTCTGCCAGTCTGATTGGTGCCTAACTGTTCCCCTGGCAGCCTGATTGGCCCTAACTGCTCTCCCCTGCAACAGGCCTGTTGACCCCTAACTTCCCTCCCCTGCAAGCCTAGTCACCTCTAACTGCCCTCCCCTGCAAGCCTAGTCACCTCTAACTGCCCTCCCCTGCAGGCCTGGGTCCCCCACAACTGCCCTTCCCTGTAAACCCAGTCGCCCCCAACTTCCCTCCTCTGCTGACCTGGTCACCCCTAACTTCCCTCCCCTGCAGGCTTGATCACCCCCAACTGCCCTCCCTTGCAGGCCTTGTCCCTCCCAACTGCCCTCCTCTGCTGGCCATCTTGTGGTGACCATCTTGTGTCCACATGGGGGCAGCCATCTGGACCACATGGGGATAGTCATCTTCTGTGTTGGAGTGATGGTCAATCTGCACATTACTCTTTTATTGGATAAGATAGTATTAATATTTATTTATGATAATATGTATAATAATATATAATATTATATTAATCTATTAATATGTATGCAAAAACCAGTATTTCATGCAGAAAAAAATTCCAATAATTTATGAAGCTCCTCCACATTTATATAATTCTGTAAAACTAAAATTATTCTAAAAGTTAGTCTTTTTTTAAAAAGAATAACTAAAAACAAAATATAAAATAAAAATGTGGATTATATTACAAACTCATTTTTAGAAGTTTAAATGCCATAGACAAAAGTCATCTATCAAATTGTTACAAAATTTTCTAAAATCTTATTTCTGCTTTCCATCTTTACCTCACCCTAGACAAGACAATAACAATTTGAGAACCACACCATTAGTTCTTTATCCTTATGGTTGCTGATTGGAGTTACTTTCCTGAGTGCTAGTACAGAAAGGGTCTGGATGGATTTCCTGTCCTAGGGCCTGGAAACATTACCGCCTCAATCAAGACTGAACTTGGGAAGTCTTAACATCTGGCAAGATTTCTATAAATAATTATTAAATGAATAAAAAAATTTGAATAAGTGATATTTCTCTTGAAAAGCACCACTTATGCAAGTGAAGAAGGAGAATTTTAATGAAACAAAATATTTTTAGATCACCATACTATCACTACCTCATTGTTGTCACCTTTCCAGCCTCATACATGTGTAAAAATAAAGTATTTGGTCAATTCCCTCAACTGAAAGGGGGATGGGACTTTGGCCAAAATTTTTCAAAAGGGCCTGAAGCAACTCAGCATTTCTACCCAGATAAAAGACAGGACGCCTCGCTAAAGTGGAATGTCTACTAACAAATAGGCTGTGAGTAAAGTACACACCAAAGATTACATTGTTGCTCATTCTGGCAGATATTGCATATTTGCAAATGCTGCACTACATGTAAGGTTTTCATTCTCAAATAAATAGATGAAAGGAATAGCTGGTCTCCACCCTTTCCAGGATAGGCTGCCTGTCTCCAGAGAGAGAGGACTGCCAGTTACATCTGAAACCAACGAGAAGCACATCGAGTCCTTCATGTAGAAAATACCTGTCTGTTATTATCTGTCACAGGTAGGGACTATTTCCTCTTTATTCTCTAAAATAGTTTGTATGGGATTATATCTTTTTATGGCAAAAAGTATATTTTGGGGGACTTTGGCAGAAGTTTTCGGAAAACTCTCTTGACCTAAGAGATTTTAAAAAGATATAGATTAAATTGCTTAATAATTATAGTAGCACTTTTAAACTTGTCTTAATTTCCTCTAAAATAATTAGCAAATTTTCAAGTGCAGCCACAAAAAAAAAAAAAAAAAAAAGAAGGTGCACATTAGAAAAAAAAAAAAAAAGTGGCAATAGGTCTTGGCACCTGGCAGCCCAGCTCCTGCTGCTTTAAGGGGTGACTGAAAAGGACAACCCTCCATCGGCCCGACGTGTGAGTGTCTTACAAACACAGCGTCAATGGTCCCTGCAGGGCTCTGGGCTGCGCAAGTGGCCACATTCTCAGTACGAGAAAGTCCGATGAGGGAAGATACGTAGATCTATGGCGTGTTATGCTAATAAGTGAGTCCGTGCAGCTGCAGCAGCCCAGGCCGTTTCCATGACTCAGCAAGCGCGGTGCTTCTTTCTCCTTCGGCCCATCGCGGCAAACCCAGGTCTTCTTAGTCATTGTCTTTAAAGTTTCTTGCATGGGTGGAGGGGTTGGGATTCATTGTGTTTGAAGGAATTGATATCTTTTTAAATAAATTGACATATTTTCCATAAATATAAGACAGAAAAAATATCAAACTACTATTCATTCAACTACTTTTTGTTAAAATTTTAAAATTTGATTAGCATTTTAAAGTGATAGTCTCTAGGAGAGGGTCACACCCACAGGAGAGCCAGTAGACAACAGGGAGACATGTCTATATCACAGGTAAACTTTACCCCTCTATTGAGGTTTCCCTTGCTCTCATTTCACTCTCATCGAGTCACAAATTTTATAAAAAAACAAAATATGAAGTCGGTGACTTGATAGAAAATAACATCTCCCTGAATAAGGTCCATTTGTCTATTTGGAATTATCAGCCTCTGCATTATCTTGCCAGGAGGGCTAATGGTTTGTGCAGAGTAGACACCCGAGGCATTTAGCTGCAAGGTAATTTAAGAGGAGCCAAGTAAAAGGAATTTTGAGCACATCAGTAAGGTTGATATGGGAAGCCCTGGGGTCTTCCCAGGACTGATTCTGATTTTGGAACTCACCTTTCCTCACCTTTAGTCTCCTTTGCTGCAGCTTTAACTGAACAATAGCTATCAAGTGGAAAAGGAATTGGAGCAGAAGCTGGTAAACCAGATTTTGATTTCTGCTCTACCTCTTCTTAGCTGTGTATCTGTGCTGCCCCTCATTATTTAAATGAGACAAACTCAATACTCCTTTTAGACCAGGAAGGTATTGAACTCCAGCAGGTATTGAAGCAATTTCCCTGAGCCTGTCCTTCCTGTCCAGATTTTCCTTATTCCAGCTTTGAGAATGCTTTGTTCCTGTTTTCCACTACTTCAAAGATTGTTGCTCTCAATTAAAACATTGGACTCTATTCCTGCCATCTCCACACTAAGTGTTTTATGTGCTTTCTTAGTTGGATTAAATGACATATAATGACACTTTTATCTCTAACACTCTATAGTATACAACTTAAACAAAAAGTGCTTGGCAAAGATTAAATATTAACATTCTGCATTACAGATCCAGGAAGTATTCAACCGGGTAGTGATTTGCATATTATCATCAGACGATACCATTAATGACCCTGCACTCATTTGTTCACTTAAACAGATTTAGGAGTTCACGATAAGGTTATATGTTTGCTTTAAATTATCATGTTTTTGAAATGACTAGAAACTCAACTATGCCTTCAAGAATAGCACATCACCTCCAGCTCAATCCGGCACAATGCTGAGCACGGGAACTCAAGTGCAAACATGTCCCCGTTCCCTGGATTTGTTCATATAGACCACTGTTGACTCCAATATTCAACTTTTATATTGGGTGACCTCTGTCATTTTGCTTAATGTGTGACTTTGGTCTTCCTAGGGCTTTCCTTTTCTCCTCTAGATTTGTCTCTGCTTCCCTGCTGTATCAATTAGGATACTTTTGGCTATAACAGAATATCCAACCTAGAGCAGTTTCAATAACACAAAGATTTGTTTATTCACTTAAGAATTGAGGCAACGGGATTTTTCAGGGTTGACCAGAAGCCCAGAGATGACAAGGCTCTATCTAGGTTCACATCTGCCTGGTTGTCTTGACCTTTCCCTCATTGACACAAAATAACCACAGCCCCCTGGGCATCATCTGACAAGTTCCAACGCAGTGAACAAGGGAAGAGGGGGGGGACTTCCTTTGCATATTTCATACACTCTTTCTTATTATGAAGAGACATGTTTTCTCATAACATTACGGTTTATACAATCTTACATCTCATTGGCTCAGGCTTCTTTTAGGTTGCCTTAGCTGTTTGGATATAAAATGCTGACATGCATTCTAACTCACTAAAGCAAAATGTGATGGTTTTGGAAAGACACAGTTTATCTCAATGTACCCAAGATTAGGGCATATAGCTGAGTCTCATGAAGGACTAGGGGAAGGAAGAACAAAGCCAGAAAGTGAGATTACTCTCTCCTTCCTGTTTAATTTTGTAGCTTATATATGCTTTGGAAATACTAATTTAAAAGTTAAATTAAGAAAAGGCAGCCTGCACTGGATGGTTTTGTTAGGTGGCTAGAGTGTCAGCCTGAGGACCGAAGGGTCATGAGTTCAATTCCAGGTCAAGGGCAGGTACCTCGATTGCAGGCTGCATCCCTGACCCAAGTCAGGGAGCATGCAGGAGGAACCAATCCATGTGTCTCTCTCACAGCAATGTCTCTCTCTCCCCCTCCCTCCCTTCCACTCTCTCTACCATCCTTGTGCGACCATTAGTTGTGGGCTCAACCCCCAGATTAATGTTTCTCTCTCATCAATGTAACTCTCTATCCCTCTCCCTTCCTCTCTTAAAATCAATAAAAATATATTGGAGAAAAAAGAAAACACTAAGTTATGCAAAGCTAAGCAAGTTTGCTTACTGCATGGATTTTCCAAGTCTGTGTAAGCAAATGTGTGAAATTCAAAGAGAGGAACAGGGTGGGAGGCTTATCAGGCATTTGGCTACACATTTTTGTGTGCATGTTTTTGTTCTCTCTCTTTGGGAGAAATACCTATTAATAGATTGCAAGATAAATTCAGATTTAATAATAATCTAAAACACTGTTTTTCAAAACATGGGTTAAAAATGTTAGCCATTCAAATAAGTCTGTAGTGACACCTCATTGTGATTTTAATCTGCCTGTCTCCAATAATGAATGATGTTGAGAAAGTTTTCACTTGCAAATTTACCTCTGTGTAACCTTTTTGGTAAAATCTTTTGCCCACTTTGTATTAAATTGTTTGTCTTGTTATGGGGATACAAGAGTTCTTTAAGTATTTTAGATAAAATTTCTTCTTTAGAAATATTTGGAGACATTTTCTTATGAAAAGGCAGTGTCCCATGAAGAGCAAAAACTTTCATTTTGATCATGTTTAACTTTATCTATTTGTTCTCCAATATACTAGTAGTTTATAAATTTGGGAAAAAAAAATCTTTGGTTAACTCAAGGTCACAAAATTATCTCCTATATTTTCTTTTCCAAATATTATAAAGTTACATTATATATTTAGATCTACAATCCATTTTTAACTTCATTTTTAGCAAGATGTCAAGGCTAATTTATTTTGCATATGGAAATCAAATTGTTTCTGCACCATTTCTTAAAAAACTCTCCATTGAAAAACCTTTTTTTAAAACTATTTTTCCTAACTTTATTGAGGTATAATCGACAAATAAAAATTGTATATATTTAAAATGTACAGCATGACATTTCAATAAAATTGGAAGGAACCCAAGATAGAATGCAAATGACACCAAATGAATTTAACTTTTTCACAATGAATCACACAACTATACTGACTGAAGAGGTTGGAAAAAATAAGCTGCTTTAAAATAACTTTGGAAAACAATAGTTTGGACTGGATAATTATAAAGGCTAAAGACAAAAATTCTACATACTGTACTCTAGTAGGTAAGTTAAATTCTCACAAAATTCAGGATGGCAATGTGAAACAAAGGTACATGTACTGGTATACAAGAGTTGGATAAGTATATGCAACAGAAAAGAACTTCCTCCTTCTCCCCAGCTCTCCCGGTATTGTCTGGCATGCTTAGTGAGGAGGGCAGCCTCCAGGCTTTGACCTTCTAACTAAGATCGTCAGCATCACCCGGGAGCCTGTTAGAAAGGCGGAGTCTTAGGTCCAATCGAATCATAATGTTCATTTAAACAAGGTTTCCAAGTGACTTGAGTGCATATTGAAGTTTGAGAAGCATTGTTCTAGAGGACTAACGTTTTGGTGAGATAAACTGACCCCTGATGCATGACATCAGGCTGTGGACCAGGCGGGGAAGCATCTCTTGGAGATGGACCATGGTCTGGGCTTTCAGATTCAAGAGAGTCCACATCTCAGGGTAATTAATCTTCCTTTCCTACCCTTCTCTCCTCTTCATAGAGTCTTTTAAACATAGCCTGGTCCCGGCTAGTACTGGGATCACTTAAGGAGTGGTCTCTGCTGAGTGCCATGAGACACACAGTAGGCAACAGCAGGGGCCCCTTTCTCTGCTCTCAGCTCAGGGCCACTGTGGGCTGCAGGCCTTGGCTGAGGCCCCGTCATCTCTAAGCCAGCAATGACACAATGAGTCTTCCTGCTGCTTTGAATGTCTTGACTTCCCCTATGTCACCAATCAGAGAAAACTGTGTTTAAATGGCGTCTGTGCTCAGACAGGCCCACTTCAGTTATAACCCAGACATCTCACTTTTTATTCACTCACAGCCAACTGAACAGTCACCTGATTGTATCTTCAGGCATCCCTTTGCCATATAACATTACATAATTTAGTGTTGATATCTCACTACGTTACATGTTTATTCACACTCAAGGGGGATATTATATAAGATCAAGTGTCATTGGAATTTTGCGGACAGCATCTCTGGTTAACATTTTCTTGATAGAACATTTCTTGGCTTTTAGTTAACTTAATAACATTATATTTGTATATTCCTCAGTGCAACGTTTTTCAGCCAAAGTTTATGCAAGAAAAATTTACATATGCATTTCCAGATCTCCACATAAATATTTTAGGAAAATTATAAATGGGATAAGTCTCAAGTTATATTTCAAACACAATTGCTAAAATATCCGAATTACATGTTCTTTAAAAAGAATACTTAAGGTCAACAGAGGGGACAGATGTTCTGGTGCACAGGGAGGCATAATGGGTCATGGCAATTCAGACAAATAAATTAAAAAGGCTTAAACACACTCATTAATTGTCTACCAATCAGAAAGTGAGTTTTAAAAATTTTTCTATTGGGCCGAAACCGGTTTGGCACAGTGGATAGAGCGTCAGTCTGTGGACTGAAAGGTCCCAGATTCGATTCCGGTTAAGGGCATATACCTTGGTTGTGGGCACATCCCTGGTAGGGGATGTGCAGGAGGCAGCTGGTTGGTGTTTCTCTCTCATTGATGTTTCTAACTCTCTATCAGTCTCTCTTCCTCTCTGCAAAAGATCAGTGAAATATATTTTTAAAAGTTTCTATT
This sequence comes from Pipistrellus hanaki, assembly GCF_964339955.1. Taxonomy (NCBI): domain Eukaryota; kingdom Metazoa; phylum Chordata; class Mammalia; order Chiroptera; family Vespertilionidae; genus Pipistrellus; species Pipistrellus hanaki. The sequence continues at coordinate 53,489,551 of NC_140514.1, forward strand.
GGAACATGACAGTTTCTTACTTCTATATGATATCTGTTTTAGATAATTGATTGTGGGGTTCGAATGGAAACCTACTTTATTTTTTAATTTTTAAAATAATGGGATATAAGCTCACAGGTAGAATTGTTACAGATTTTTAGGAAATAGAGTTCAGTTGATTAGAAGGAATATTATCTTTTAAAAAAATCATCCTACCTGGTACTATCAGATTCTACATAGGTAAGTACCGGTCATTTTCATGAGTTTGGGGAAAAAAAGAAAGAATCAGGAGATGAAATGGGCTGTCAGCAGGAGGAATGGTCTGTCTACATTTTTTATTTCCCCCTTAGTAATGTTTTATGGTTTTTGTTTTTTTTAAATTAAATATTTATTGTTGAAAGTATTACATATATCCTCCTTTTTTCCTAAGTGAACTCTTCTAGGCACCCCTCTCCTGCCCCAGGCCTGCCCCACCCTATTGTCTGTGTCCACGGGTTGTGCATAGATGCATACAAGTTCTTTGGTTGATCTCTTCCCACCCACCCACCACCTTCCCTGTGAGATTCTACAGTTTGTTTCATGCTTTCATGTCTCTGGATCCTCTCTGTTCATCAGTTTATTTTGTTCATTAGATGCCACATATGAGTGAGATCACGTGATACTTATCTTTCTCTGACTGGTTTATTTCACTTAGTATAATACACTCCAGGTCCCTCCATGCTGTCCCATGAGAGGTCCTTCTTTTTTACAGCTGCATAGTATTCCACGGTGTAAATGTACTACAGCTTCTTTATCCACTCATCTACTGATGGGCACTTGGGTTGTTTCCAGATCTTAGCTATTATAAATTATGTTGTTATGAACACAGGGGTGCATCCATTTTTTCTGGTTAGTGTATCGAGTTTCTTAGGATATTCCTAGAAGTAGGATCACTGGATCAAATGGCAGTTTCATATTTAATTTTTTTATGAAACTCCACACTGTTTTCTATAATGGTTGTACCAGTCTGCATTCCCACCAGCAGTGTATTAAGGTTCCCTTTTCTCCACATCCTCACCAGCACTTGTCATTTGTTGATTTGCTGATGATAGACATTCTGAAAGGTGTGAGGTGATACCTCGTTGTTGTTTTAATTTGCCTCTCTCCCCACCTCCTCTCCCCCAACTGCCCCACTGGAACGCGGCCCCTGCATGGTTCCCCCTCTCTCAGTCTCCCCGCCTCCCCCTCCCCTCACTTCCTCAGCACCCACCGTTGCTGCTGGTCACCCACATGTTCCGCACCGCCCCCTGGTGGCCAGCACACCCAATAGTGAGCGATCAAACTCCTGGTCTCCCTGTTGAGCTCCCGAGGGAGCAATTTGTATATTAGCCTTTTATTATATAGGATAGTTTTGGCTCTGTAGACAATACCATCCTGGTCATAGCTACTCAACTCTGCCATTGTAACATGAAAGCAGCCAAGACAATTTATAAATGAAGGTGCACGTCTGAGCCTTACTCAGATATTATGGGCACTGGAATTTTAATTTCATATTATCTTTATGTATGACAAAATATTCTTTTTATTGTTTTTCTAACTTTTAAAAATGTATAAAAATTATTCTTATCACATGGGCCATATGAAAACAAGCAATAGGCCAGATTTTGCCCACCCACCATAATTTGCTGGCACCTGGTATCCTATATGATAACAAGGAGGTGGTATGCAAATTAACCCTCATGCCCATCACAAGATGGCTGTGCCCACAGCAGAGGTGGGGTTCCCATAATGAGTGATCACCAGGGAGCTGAAGCTGCGTGGTGCCGGGCCGAGGCAGGGGACCTGAGGCCATGGCCCCTGCCCAGCGGAGCTTTATGGGGGACCTCAAGGCACAACCCCTGCCCTGGGGGACATTAGGTTACACCCCAGTGCCCCCTGCCCCAGTGCTAGGCCAGGGGACCTCAGGCCATGCCCCCCACCCTGGCACCAGGCCAAGTGACGTGAGGCTGCACCCTCTGCACAGCTGGGCTTGCTGGGGGACCTGAGGCTGGGCCCCCCGGGTGGGACCAGCTGGGTATGGGACTCACCCAATGGGGTGGGGTCGTCTGGGTCTGGATCTTGCACAATTTTGAGGCATGAGCAGGTGGGAGGGACTTGACTCTGGCTCCCATGGTGTGCCCCAGACTCTGACAGGAGGAAGATTTTCATATACATTTTACTAATTTTCTTTCATCTCTGACACTTCTATTATAGAGGGAAAATAGCAATATTAAAATATTTCCTCTAATTAATTCCCCTTTAATGTTCATGAATTTTGTGCCCTGAGCCATTAGTATGTGTGATAAAATGACATGCTTTCCTTTATAACATCTGTCAGTTTCCCTAGATTTTACCCTCCTTTTCCTCCTCCCACTTAAATCCATCATATACTGACTCCCCAGGTTTTCCTCTTGCCTTCTATTAATTTTCTTATTCTCCTCTTATGACACCGGCTAATTCTTCCCCAGTATTACCCCACATCCCTTCCCTTCCCCTGTTTTATGTCACCTGATGGTTCTTCAATAGTGTCATAAGCTGTCTAAGAGCAAGAAGCTCAGCAATATACATTTCTGTCAACCTCACTTCCCCAGTACGGACGCTTCCGGTCTCTGCTGCCTGCTTAGGGCGGGCTGGAGACTGGGCCTGGAACAGGGGGCCTGGTTTGAGTGAGGTCCCTGGTTCCGGACAAAGACTCGTCCTTCAAGTGAAGAGGACCCTGATGGCCATTCCTATAATGTGGACAAATGCCATCTGGGTTCAGAATTTTAATACTTCCTGATAGGTTGGTTTTAAATATAATTAGTCCATATGCTTCCCCTATTATTCACATCTCTGAATGTAGGATTTGTGAATAGGAAAGTTATAAAAACTTAATAAATTAAAATATGGTCAATGGATTCACTGTGATAAAGCCAGCTCTTACCAATTGTTACTACTAAGGTGATATGGTCAGAATTAGAACTTGGATTCATAATTCATGCATGTAAGGATCTCCAGAAAGCCTTTTTTGGTATGACTAAAAATCTACAAACTATAAGAGGATAAATAAATATTTTGCAAAAACATTATATACGTATTTAATGTAAAATACTTAATAAAATAAACAAGTCAAAAGCTGGATGAGATACATGATGATAGGAAAACCCGTGGTTCTTGTCACTGACTTGGCCAAAATACAGAAGTGTCCTGTCTTGACGTTTTTCTGCAAGGGGTGGACTGTCACTAACAGTGGTGGAAACAGTAAATAACGAGGAAGAAGAAGGGCATGAAGAAAGCCAGGCACGCGGTACTGAGCAGAGGCCACACCAGGTGGAGGAGACACCAAGGCCCAAACTGGCTCCTGTGGAAGCCACCGCCGCTGACTTTTCTTCCTTCTGATTATGGTCTATGCATTTTTCTACATCTAAAACCACTCGCCCGCCCCCATTTCTTAAAGTACTATTTTGTTTGTTTTATTGAGAAGTATTTGATATACACCAGCGCAGAAGGAATGATGGTTTGATTTACATACATTGTGAAATGACTACCACATTGGGTTCAGCTAGTATCCATCTAAGATGTGACAAACAAAATTGAATTCTCTGATGGAGCAATTCGAATTAATTTTCTCTTCAAAGTCAAAACCACAATTCTTACATTCTATTGTGCTATTTTTTAAGATTGTACTGTTTCTTAAGTTTCTAAAGTTAATATTGGATCTTGTCTTTGGACCCAATTTCATAGTTTGCCCAGTTTTATACACTAGAACAAAGTTCTTATGACCTTTCTAATAAGGTTAAGATGTTCCTGAGTGAGACTTGTGTGTAGGCAAAGGTGGGCCGACTTCCAAGACATATCGGTGAGGCCGGAGATTATTTGTCTTTATATTTGAGGTCATTTTGTCTAGCAGGTCCCATGCCCACAGCCCTGTGACGGTGTCACTCACAGTGACTGATGTGGGGAGAGGGACCTGACAGAGGGGCAGAGGCGAGCAGCCTCAGAGGAGTGGACGGCTTCCATGAGCCGTTACAGGTGCCTTGCTCCCCACATGGCTCACATACAGTGGCTCTGTCGGAAAGTCCTAGCCTTTCCCCCTGCAAATCCCCACTTATTCTGAGCTCCTGGAGGAGCAGAGACTTGCCCACTTCTCTCCCTCATTCCTGCCCATGTGTGTGTGTGTGTGACTATGTGAGAGTGACTGTGAACATGTGTGTTAGGCATGTATGGAGATGTGTGCATGTATGTGTGAAAGTGCATGCATGGATGTTAGTGTGTGTGACAGATGGATAAATGTGTGTTTTTAAGTGTGTAATGGGGAGTGTGTGCATGTGTGTGGAAATGTCAATGAGTATGAAAGTGCATGTGTGTGTCTGTGTTTGAATGTGTGTGACTGAATGTGTATAAGCATTTGTGATGGTGAGTATATGTGTACATGACTGTGAATGTCCATGTGTCTAAAGGATTGTGTATGGGTGTATATGAGTGTGCTTGTGTGTGTGTGTCTGTGTGTGAATATTTGAATGTGTGTGACTGAATGTGCATAAGCCTGTGTGAAGGTGAGTATATGTGTATATGACTGTGAATGGTGTGTCTAAAGGATTGTGAATGGGTGTATATGAATGTGCTTGTGTGTGTCTATGTGTGAATGTTTGAATGTGTTTGACTGAATGCATAAGCGAGTGTGTAGGTGAGTATATGTGTATATGACCATGTGTGTATGACTGTGAATGGTGTGTCTAAAGGATTGTGAATGGGTGTGTATGAATGTGGTTGTGTGTCTGTGTGTGAATGTTTGAATGTGCGTGACTGAATGCATAAGCGTGTGTGAAGGTGAGTATATGTGAATGACTGTGAATGTCCATGTGCCTGAAGGATTGTGAATGGGTGTATATGAATGTGTGTGTGACTGTGAATGTCCATGTGTATGAATGGTTGTGAGTGGAGGTATATGAATGTGCAGCCCTGGGAAGACAGTTCTTTCCTTGTAACCTCAAGGCCTTGAATGTAGACCTTTGGTCTCCTCTTCAGATGAAGTTAAACAGTCACAGCGAAACCTTGAACAGGATGCCATCCGCTCCTAACACGTGTCCTGTAATGGACACATCACAACACAGCCTGTGAGGCAGTACTTTAGAAAGTCAATTCTCTAGTTTTCTGTGGTGGCACAGTTATCACATGGAATCAGTTATTTGGGGCTCAGATCTTTATGAATGTAAACACTGACATCGGCCACCATTTGAAGCACTGCTGGCCTCTCTCAGCTCGCTCCTGCAGGGGCTCCGCGGGCAGCTGGCGGTGGGAGTGTCTGCAGGGTCCTATCCTCAGCAACAGGCGGCTGGGCATCAGGCGAATGCCTCTGCTGTCATCAGAGGTGTGCCCGGCCAAAGCCTGGGTGTGTACCCTCCATGCCCCAACGCACAATGCCAACCCCCACGCAGCATCCCTTGGTCTCTCAATAGGCCTGGGAGGTCAACGGGAGGGAACCGAGGCTGGTCCAGCGCTGCCCATCGGACCTCACACCCAGGCTCCGCTCATCACTGGGTGTCCAGAGCCTCCTGAGAGTGATTCAGGCAGCCTGAGCGCATCACACCATGCTTCTATTTTAAGACCTGGCCTTCTCTTTCTTGTTCTTATGGGTTGCTTTATCCCAGTAAATATAGACAATGAAATTTACCCCTCCAGCCACTTTTCAGGGCCCAGTGCCGTGGTAGTGAGAACATTCATACGGCTGTGGGGACATCACCATCATCATCTCCATCACTCTTCCCATCTTCTCCCACTGAAATCTGTCCCCACTAAAGGCCAACTCCCCATCCCACTCCACACCGCTGGTACCCTCCCTCCTACCTTCCTCTCTGCCTGAGATGGGTCTAGGGACCTCCTGTGAGTGGGGTCACTCAGTATTTGTTTTCTTGTGAGTGGCTTTTGCATTGAGCACGTCTTCAAGGCCCACCCAGGTTGTAGCATGTGTCACAATGTCCTACCTGTTTTTTAATGGAATCTATTGGAGTATCATTGGTTAATAAAACCGTGTATGTTTCAGGTGAACAGTTCTATAACACATCATCTGTATATTATATTGTGTGTTCATCACCCCAAATCAAGCCTTCTTCCACCACCATTTACCCCCCCATACCTCTTCCACCTCCCTCTCCCCTTTCCTCTGATAATCACTCTAGTGATGTCTGTGTCTATGAGTTGTGTTTCTTTGCTTAATCCCTTCACCTTTTTCACTCAGCCCCACAACACTTCCTCTCTGACAGCTGTCAGTCTATTTATTCTCTATGAGTCTGTTTCTATTTTGTTTGTTAATTTTATCTTGTTCATTAGGTTCCACATATAAGTGAAATCATATAATATTAGTCTTTTCTGACTGGCTTATTTCACTTACCATAATACTCTCCAGGTCCATCCATGCTGTCACAAATGGTAAAATTTCCTTCTTTTTTTTTTTACAGCGGAGTATATTCCATTGTGTCAATGTACAGAAGCATTTTTATCCACTCACGTACTGACGGCCATGTGGGCCACTTCCAGATCTTGGCTATTGAACACAGAGGTGCATATATTCTTTCCAACTAGTGTCTCTGGTTTCTTGGGATGTATTCCCCAAAGTGGAATCGCTGTGTTAGAAGGAAGTTCCGTTTTAATTTTTTGAAGTAACTCCATATTGCTTTCCCAGATGCAGTGCATGAGTGTTCTCCATTTCTCCACATTTTCACCAAGACTGTTGCTTATTGATTTGTTGGCCATAGCCATTGTGGCAGGAGTGAGGAGATATCTCATTGTGGTTTTAATTTGCATTTCTCTGATGATTAATGACATTTATCATCTTTTGATATCTATTGGCCATCTATATGTCCTCTTTGGAGAAGTGTCTATTCTAGTCCTTTTTTAATTGGAATTATTGTTTTTGGTGTTGAGGTTTATAAGTTTTTTATTTTTTTTTTTTTATTTTTTATTTTTTTTTTTTTTTAGAAGTCATCTACTAAAAGACATTTAGGCCAGTGTTTCCAATACTGGGTTTCTCAGAACATTTTTTCTAAGAAATGTTTTTTTGTTTTTTTTTTATTTATTTATTTTTTTTATTTTATTTTATTTATTTATTTATTTTTTTTACTTCTTTTTTTTTAATAAGTTTTTATTTTTCATATTATTACAAATGTTCCTTCCTCCCCCCCCCCCACCATTGCTCTCCTCCACCAGGTTCCCACCCCACCCTCTGCCCTTTCCCCTCTCCCCATTGTCCTCATCCATAGGTGCACAGTTTATGTTCAGTCTCTTCCCACGCCCCCCTCTCCCCTTTTCCCCAAGAATCGTCAGTTCACTCCCCTTCCATACCTCTGATTCTATTATATTCAACAGTTAATATTGTTCATCAGATTTTTTTTAATTTCCTTGGTTTTTAGATTCACTTGTTGATAATTACGTATTTGTTGTTCATAATTTTTATCTTTGTTTACTTTCTCTTCTGAAAGAACCCCCTTCAGCAATTCATATAATTCTGGTTTGGTGGTGATGAACTCCTTTAGCTTTTTTTTATTAGTGAAGCTCTTTATCTGGCCTTCGATTCTGAGTGATAGCTTTGCTGGGTAGCTTATTTTTGGCTGTAGGTTCTTGCTATTCATCACCTTGAATATTTCTTGCCATTCCCTTCTGGCCTGCATGGTTTCTGTTGAGAAGTCAGCTGACAATCGTATAGGTGCTCCTTTATAAGTTACTACCTTCTTTGCTCTTGCTTCTTTTAGTATTCTCTCTTTATCTTTTGCTCTTGGAATTTTAATAATGATGTGTCTCGGTGTGGTCCTCTTTGGATTCCTTTTGTTTGGAGTTCTGTGCGCTTCCTGGACTTGTAAGTCAAATTCTTTCACCAGGTGGGGGAAGTTTTCTGTCACTATTTCTTTCAGTATGTTTTCGATATCTTGCTCTCTCTCATCTTCTGGAACCCCCATAATTCTGATGTTGGTTCGCTTGAAGTTGTCCCAGAGGTTTCTTACATTATCTTCAATTTTCTGGATTCTCTTGCCTTCTAGCTTCTGTGGAGGAGTGTCTTCTGGCTCTTTATGTTCCAAATCTTTGACTTGATTCTTGCGATCTTCCCTTCTGTTTTTAGGACTCTGTAGAATATTTTTTATTTCAGACAATGTATTCTTTATTTCTTGTTGATCCCTTATCATTTCTTGTTGACTCCTTATTAATTCTAGTTGATCTCTTTTCATATCCTCATAGGCCTTATCCATCTTTTCTAGGAAATTCTTGAAAAACCTTATAAGCGTAGATTTGAACTCTATATCCAGACGCTTTTTGTCCTCCATTTCTTTCGTTTGTGATCTATTTTGTTGTCGCATTTCGCAGTTACAGATGGGACGGGGTTTCAGGGTGGAGCCTGCAGCTTTGGCTTCCGTCAGCCCCGCCCTATGCGGGTCCTTCAGTGCTCGCTGCCTGTGCCTCTGAGAGAAAGGTGCCCTCGATTTTCGCCTGCTGCCAAACAGTCTATGCTCTCCCACAATGAGCCCGGTATTGGGGTTCAGTTCAGTTGGAAGTGGAGTTGGAGGTGGCGTTCACAGCAGTCTGGAGCCCCAGTCTCCTTCCGGCCAGGGCAATCCCGCGGCACAACCGACGGTCCCTTCTCTGGGGGCAGTGTGCGCGCCTCCGGGACCTCCTTTCTCTGCTACCCCGGGGTTCCGCTTTACAGCCCAGCTCCCTATGGCTGAGCCTGAGTCCCCGGGGTCTGGCCCAGAACTGGGGTTCAGAGCAGTCAGGGGCCCAGCACAGTCGGAGTTTTATCTCCTTCCCGCTAGGGAACGCCCGCCAGGCACTCGGCCTCCCTCCTCTCCGGCTCCGTCCTCTCCGCGCGCCGCGTGTCTCCGTACCTTAGGCTTTTACAGCTCCTCTGCGCTTCCTTCTGGTTTTCTCCTTGCTTCTTGTTGTAGGATTTCCAGTCAGTCGACTTTCCTGTAGTTCTGGGTAATGTCCATTTTATATTTTAGTTGTATTTTATTAAAATTGTTGTGTGCGGCTGCGGCTAGTTGCCTACCCGAGCAGCCATCTTCGGTTTATAAGTTTTTTAAAAATAAATTTTGGATATTAAGCTCTTATCAGATATATGGGCAAATATTTTCTTCCATTCATTGGATTATCTTTTCATTTTGTTGATGGTTTCCCTTGTTGTGCAAAAACTTTTTAGTTTGATGTAGTCTCATTTGTTTATTTTTTGTTTCCCTTGCCTGAGGAGATAAAGCAGAAAAAAAATTGCCACAAAAAATGTCTGAGGTTTTACTGCCTATGAATTTTTTTATGGTTTTAGTCTAACATTTGTCTTTAATCCATGCTGAGTTTATTGTTGTGTATGGTGTAAGAAGGTGGTCTAGTTTCATTTTTTTCATATAACAGTCCAATTTTCCCAATACAATTTATTGAATAGACTATCTTTACCACACTGTATGTTCTTGCCTCTTTTGTCCAATATTAAATGACCATAAATGGTTGGGTATATTTCTGGGCTTTCAATTCTGTGCCATTCTATGCATCTCTCTTTTGATGCCGGTACCATGCTGTTTTATTACTATGGCTTGATAGTTTGGTATCAGGTAGTGTGATGCCTTCAACTTTGTTCTTCTTTCTCAAAATTGCTATTGTGATTTGCTGTGTTTTTGTTGTTGTTTTGTGGTTCCATATAAATTTCTGGAATATTCATTATAGTTCTGGGAAATATACCATTGATATCTTGATAGGAATTTCATTGAATCTATAGATTTTTTTTGGTAGTATGGACATTTTAATAGTGTTAATTTTTCCTATATTTGAACACTTTATATGGCTCCACTTATTTGTATCTTCTTCAATTTCTTCTCTTTTTGCTGTTGTTAATGCTCACTCAAAGATATTTTTTCTATTGCTTTTTTAGAGAGAGTGGAAGGGAGTAAAGGAAGGAGGGAGGGGAGAGAGAGAGAGAGAGAGAGAGAGAGAGAGAGAGAGAGAAACAGATATGAGAGACACACTTTGATTGGTTGCCTCCCACATGAGCCCTGACCCAGGCTAGGGATCAAAGCTGCAACCCAGGTGCATGCCCTTGAACAGGAATGGAACTCATGACCCTTTGGTGTGCAGGCTGGTCCTCAAACCACTGATCCACACCAGCTAGGGCTTCGATTTCTGTCTTCAGTGTCTTATAATTTTCTGAGCACAGGCTTTTAAATCCTTGGTAGGGTGTTTTGTTTTGTTTTTAATGTATTGTAAATGAGATTGTTTTCTTAGTTTCTTTTTGGAAGTTCATTTTTGGTCTATAAAAATGCAACTGATTGATGGATATTTATTTTGTATCCTGCTACTGTACTGAATTCATTTATTCTAGTAGTGTTTTGGTGGAATCTGTTAGGAGGTTTTTGATAACTGTTTAAATTTCATTAGTTGTAATCAGTTTATTCAGATTTTCTGCTTCTTCTTGATTGAGTTTTGGAAGATGTATATTTCTATTAATTTATCAATTTTGTTCAGATTGTATAATTTGTTGACATATAGTTGTTTGTAATGTTTTCTTACAATCCTTTGTATTTCTTTGGAGTCATTTGTTACTTTTCTTCTTTCATTTCTGATTTTATTTATTCGGGTTTTCTCTTTTTTTCTTGCTGAGCCTGGATAAAGGTTTGTCAGTCTTCTTTATCTTTTCAAAGAACCAGTTTCTCTCTCTCTCTCTCTCTCTCTCTCTCTCTCTCTCTCTCTCTCTCTCTCTCTCCCTGTCTCTCTCTCTCTTTTTGTTAATTCTCACTTGAGAATATTTTTCCCATTGACTTTTTAGAAAGAATGGAAAGGACAGAGAAGGGAGAAGGAAAGGGAGGGAGAGACAGAGAAACACTGATAAGAGAGAGACACATCAATTAGTTGATAGGATGGCAGGTACATACCCTTGACCAGGAATCAAATCCATGACTCTTCATTGTTCAATCCACTGAGTGACAGCAGCCAGGGCTTCAACAATCTGTTGAATTTAAGTATCTAATTTGTTTATTTCTGCTCTGATCTTCATTATTTGCTTTCTTCTACTCACTTTGAGCTATGTTTGTTTTTCTTTTTCCAGTTCCTCTCAGGGTCAAGTTAGATTTTTTATTTGAGATTTATCTTATTTCTTGAAGTAGGTCTACAAAGCTATGATTTTCCCTCTTAGGACTACTTTTACTGTGTCCCATCGATTTTGGGTTCTTGTGTTCGCATTTTCATTTGTTACAAAATAACATTTGATTTTTTCATTAATCTCATTATTAACCCATTCATTATTTAGTAATATGGTATTTTTTCTCCATGTCTTTGTGTTTCACAGTTTTATTTTGTTTTTATATATTTTTATTGATTTCAGAGAGGAAGGGAGAGGGAGAGAGAGGCAGAAACATCAATGATGAGAGAGAATCATTGATTCATTGATTGGCTGCTTCCAGCACACAGGATCCAGCCTGCAACCCAGGCATGTGCCCTTGACTGAAATTGAATGTGGGATCCTGCAGTCCAAAGGCTCTATCCACTGAGCCAAACTGGCTAGAGCCATGCTTACTGACTCTTTAAGTTCTTACTGATTTCATCCATTCTTTTCTTTTTTTAATATATTTTATTTATTTTTCACAGAGAGAAAGGGAGAGAGATAGTTAGAAACATTGATGAGAGAGAAACATAGACCAGCTGCCTCCTGCACACCCCGTACTGGGGATGTGCCCACAACCAATGTACATGCCCTTGACCGGAATTGAACCTGGGACCTTTCAGTCTACAGACTGATGCTTTATCCACTGAGCCAGACCAATTTCAGCTGATTTCATCTATTCTCCCCCTAAGTTCCTTTAGCATCCATAACCCCCCCCCCTTTTTTTTTTAACTCTATATCTGGTAGATTGCTTGCTTCCACTTCACTTAACTTTTTCTTTTTTTTTTTTTCCCCTGGAGGTTCGTCCTGTTCTTTATTTTGGGGCATTTTCTTTGGCTCTCCATTTTGGCTGCCTCTGTCTTGGTAGTGTGGCCTTTTCTAGTGGGTGTCCTGTGGTAGCCCTCCTTGGAGGGTCTCCTGTCACCTCAAAGGGGAAGTCCCTATCCCTGTGCCCATTGCCCTCCATGGAGGGTGCCCTGTCCCCCCTGCCCTGCCCTTGCCCCTCTATGGAAGGTCCCGGTCCCCCTGCTCTGCCCCCACCCCCGGGGTTCTGTCCCCTGCCCTGACCAGTCACCCTCAGGCTTCTGAGAGGTGTGTGCTCAGGTCCCCAGTCCTCACCCGTCCTGCCTCCAGGCCGTGTTTCCACTGTTTGTACCTGAAGCACATCTTACTCGTCTTCATCTATCTCAATCCCCCTCTCAAATGCCATTTTAAATGCCAAATCACAGAGTGATCTTTAAAACATATAAATCCCACCATGTCATTCTCGTGCCTAAAAGCCATTGTCAACCCACCCAATGGCCTTCGTTGGCCGGCCCACCCTCTCCTCACCCAGCTAGCCCGCTCTCCCTGCCCGGGGGCACTTGTGTCCTTTTGGTGATGGCTTCCCAGTTCTCCATGTGGCCAATTCTATTTCCAGAGCCGCCTCTGAGTTTAAATATGACAAGATCTTAGGGAGCCCTTCCCTGAGCCTGCTGGGGAATCACCCCAGGAGGCCCCACCCCACAGAGGCCCCACCCAGCCCTGTGGGGTATCACATGATGACAAGTCACAGAACTAAGACAGGCCACAATGGTAAGACAGGTCAGAGAGGTAACCTGGCAACCGTCCAGGGTTATCCAGATGGATGAAGTTAACCAGCTGTTCTTTTGTTTTGTTTTGTTTTGAATCAGTTGAACACTTATTGAGCACCAGCAACCCCCAGGCCTGTACCAAGCGCACGGACGGTGCGGCCCCACGACATCCTGGCCTCAGTAACGAGGTGCTCTTGAAAGCGGGAAGGGGCAGGAGGGTGGGTCACAGGTGCCCTGGGAGGGACTCAGCCCCCTCGCTGGCTCTGAGGCTGGAGGAAGGGACACAGCAGAGGTTTCCGGGGGGGGGGGGGGGGGGGCAGAAGCTGGCAGTGGCTCTGGCAGGGACACAAGGGAACTGTCCCATAAGGAGCGGATTCTGCCAGCACCCACCAGCAGGGCAGGGCCGGTCCCTGGGAGCCTCCAGGGGGGCGGGGGGGAAGCAAACCCGCCCGGGATGTGACCGCAGCACCTGCAGAGGACCGCACACTTGGCGTGGAAGCCCCTGGAGGCCACTGGTGAGGGCAGCGATAGGGACCCAGCGCGGTCCCTGTCCTCCAGTCTCAGCCCCGGAGCCTGTGCGCTCCGCGGCCCTGAGCAGCTGCTGAATAAGGGGTTTCTTGTCGTCCTGTCTGCTCCCAGGCCCCTCCGCTCCTGAAAGGTGACCTGTGAAGGCTCCGCCCGGACCCAGGTCCAGGGAGGCCCCAGAGGAGCACACGTGTGCCACGAGTTCGGGACTGAAGCGCTCTTTCCTGACTCCATAGAATGTTGTTTTTGTAATAAAGCTGATTCGTTAACATACAAATACATATGACTTCTTAAACTTCTTTAGGACATCCCAAACATAAATTCATGTATGATAATATATATTATTTATTTATTTATTTATTTATTTATTTATTTATTTTGTCAAACCTGTGTCTCATTTTTGTTCAGAAATGCAGTAGCCGCTTTGGGCGCTGCCTCGGGAGGGAGAGGGTCCTGACAGCAGACCAGGTCCACACTAGGCTTGGCCTCCTGTCCGCTGTCCCCACGCGCCAGCCCTTCGGCCTCTGGTGGCCAGATGACACCTCAGCTCATGTTCACCCCCTGGTGCTGCTTCTGGTGGGGCCGGGGCTCCCATCGGGGCTGTGACCACACAGCTGCAGGCGGGCTCATCTGGCTTCTTGTTCTCTCCTTTCACTTACCCACTGCTCAGTCATCGTTCTGCCTCACTGGTGAAATACACCATTGGATCCCAAATAACCTGGGCTCTTGCTTCTTCCTCTGAAAAGTTCAGAGGTGAATTAGTTAATTATTCATTTGAACCGACCTGCTTCTTAGGCTTCTGACTTATAAGGTCAGTGTTCTGCTCAGGTCACGTCCCATTCTCACGGGGCCCATCGGAATGACTGCGCGGCCTCGCTGTTTAGCCAAGGACGATGAGAAAGGAAGCTGGGGCGTTCCGGGCGCTTTGGAACAAGAGCATCAAATGTGGGATGGTGGACTGTAAATGTGTGTAATTACATAAATAATGCATTCGTGTAATTGTCAAGTAAGAGGCGTGCTAATGAATCAATTATTTTTAATTGTAGGGTGCTTAATTGTTTCAGGAATATAATTGATTATAATCAAGAATCAATTAACTGTTGATAGCAGTGATGTTCACCAGGCTTAAATACATGACATTACAAAGTATCTGCTGCAGGAAGAAGGAACGAGAATGAGGTTATTGTAAGAGAAGGGGGAATTGCTCGCATTGATGCCGGTGGCTCGGCGGTGGTGGGACCACTCGGGAAAGAGCCGGACAGGGGGTCTGCAGGGCTCCTCCAGGCTGATGAGGGCGGACTCCTGCAGCCGTGAGCTCATCGCGTCCGAGTGAACATTCTGCCGTGGGGAGTGTCCACATCAGAGACTCTAAGACGGAATCCACAGGCCCACGGAGGTGTGGGCACGCCAGGCCCTGGCCCAGCACTGTTCTCAGTGAACGCTGTGTCTTGGGCTTACAGGTGAGCTTGAGCAAGGCGCTCTCCATGCTGAGAATGGCTGGCGAGAGCCCAGGACCAGTGCAGGGCCAGGAGGGTCCCTGGTGTGGGGTGGCCCCAGGTGGTGGCTCTGCCCAGGCACCTCTGGGTGCCTTACTTTTGAGTGACAGGAAGCGAACAATGAGGAGCAGCAATCTTGTGGCTAGTAAAGACTCAAGTAGGTTCCTACTAAAGCCATCATGGTTCTTTCTTCCCAGCGAGGGGCTGTGGAGCTCCGGATGGTGCTGGGCCACAAAATGGACTCTCTCTCTCACACACACACACACACACACACACACACACACACACACACAAACACATATGAACCCGCATGCACACTCTCACACATGCACACACGTACTTATTTTTTGGACTCTGAGCCCCCAAAGCAGAGGCCCTGCTGCTTCTCTTTGTGATCAGGTTCTGCCTCTTCCTAGGAGGCTGCTGACTGTGTGGCACTGAGCCACGCCACAAGGAGGCTCTGTCCCCAGGGGACAGCAGACCCCTCCTACCTGGCCAGGTGGTCAGTTGAGAGTCAGCCCACAGAGGGGCGGCAATGGGGCCTCACCAAGGGAGGGTCAGGGAGATGGGGAGAACCCCCAACAGGGCTGGGAGACTGGGCTCTGCAGTGAAGAGGACACCCAGGCCTCAGTGCCCAATAGCTCTTTCAATTTGTTATAGAATTTGCTTTAAGAATTCAGTTCCTTAGGGTTAAAATGAGGTTGATTCACCATGAAGGTGAAGGCAAACAGCCCTTGAAAGAGAATAAGCTTTCATCAGATTGGGGTAGCCTTCGGGTCCTGCAGACCTGCAGCCAGGGGAGGAGTGGGCAGCGGCAGCCAGCCTAGGGCTCCCCCTGGACCTGTCGGCAAGACCCCTTTCCTCTGACTTCTCACTCAGCGGGAGCAGCCCCGCTGAGACTCTCCTGCTGCTGCTTCTCTCAGGCCTTCCTTGTTTCACCGTCCCCAGCTTTAATAAATGACCTCTCAAAATAAACATATAAATAATAAGTAAATAAGTGATGAAGTCAGTGAGGAAAGAGACAGAGTCCCCTGGATGTCAGTAGGAAAAAAGACAAGGCTAGGTGATAGACGCAAACGGGGAGAAGTTCCTGAAGGAGACTAGGCCCTTTCAATGTTGAGACATACAACGTACACTGAAAATTTTTATTTTCTCAGTGACCTGTTGTCAACATCACACAATTTACTTGCAATCACATTATGCCCTTATTTTTTTTTCCACAGAGAACATTCCATTTACCATGTAGCTCATCATCTTCTGGATATGTTCTATATAATACAAGCGTGTCAAACTCATGGGCCACAGGCTGCATGCCTCATGTATTTGGCCCGTGTTAGCCTTTGAGTTTGACACGCTTGATGCAATATAATGGTTAGCACAGTAGTCTCAACTGGACAAAACTTACGGCCAAGAAAACTTGACTTTAATTTGCCACATAGTTCCAGAGGCATCCAATGACCAGGTGCTTCAAGGTTACAAATTTCAATTCTCCCATACTTCACATCTTTCCAAGTGTGACTGTTCCTGTAACACATTAAGGAAGTTTTTACACTGAACTTTGGAGTTTTGCTGTAGATCCATTCCCAGGTTTGCAGTTCTTTGGCTTTGCTATTTATTCCAGGAAGCAGTGCCTCCTCTGTTGGGTTTATTAGGTTGATATGATTATCAATGCGATGATAAGCAGCAGACTCTGCAGCAATAGCATTTGTCAGTACTTCACAGGTCAGAGTGGGGTCTTTTTCCTCAGGAAGGGATGCAGCAGTGGCATCGCTCCTGATCCCCTGGTAAGGGCTCCTGGGCAAAGACAACAGAAGGGTCCCATCAATAATACACAATGAAAAGTCCGGCCAATCTTAGAAGCTGTTCCAGAGGTTTAAAAATGCCCATCAAGGAAAAGGTCAAACTTTTAGATAGGCTGCAAGTCAATAAAAAAGAAGGATCTCTTACCCTTTGAGACAGCTTGAAGGGACCTGGAGATTATTGTGCAGAATGAAATAAGCCAGTCGGAGAAAGATAAGCACCACAAGACCTCACTCATATGTGGAATCTAATGAACAAAATAAACCGATGAACAGAATAGATACAGAGACAGAGAAGCACGCAACAGACTGTGGAACCTCAGAGGAAAGGCAGGGAAGGTGGATGGATAGGGAGAGATCAAAGAACTTGTATGCATATATGCACAACCCCTGGGCGGTGAAGGCCTGGTGCAGGCGGTGGGGGCAGGCTAGAAGGGGCTAATGGGGAGGAGGGGGACATATGTTATACTTTCAAAAATAAAGATTTAATTAAAAAAATAATAATAAAGTGAAATACCTCCTGGAAAAAAAAGAAAAGAAAACCAAGACTTTAGGATTGCACAGGAGTGTGTCACAGGGGAGAGTGCAGAGGTACTATGAAAGGGTTAGTTGGGGCAGGATGGAGCGCTGAGCAGTCTTTGGGTTTTCTTTGAGGGAAGACATTTTTCACTCTCTTGGTCTAGACTCTAGAGGAAGAACTCAGTAGTCCTTGATATGAAAAAAAAAAAAAAAAGAAAGAAAGAAAGAAAGAAAATCTTCATGCCCTGGTTAGGCTATACAATGATCTTTTCTCTACATTATTTCCAAAGAATCTTCAGTAACATCTAGGTGACATGCATAAATGCTTAAAGTTTTCTTTTTCC
This sequence comes from Pipistrellus hanaki, assembly GCF_964339955.1. NCBI lineage: Eukaryota > Metazoa > Chordata > Mammalia > Chiroptera > Vespertilionidae > Pipistrellus > Pipistrellus hanaki. The sequence goes on from NC_140514.1 coordinate 53,506,915, forward strand.
CCAACGGAAGTATTTTCTTCCCTTTTATATTAAAATCCCCTTATCATCCCCAAGTCTTCAACACTGAGAGTTTTGAGGTTTGTGCATTTTTTCACTATTTTTTTTTAATAATGCTAGATAATAACATTTTATTAAAAATAATCTTAGGAGCTGAAGAAAAAATGAGATTATACATTGTTCTCCCTAAAATAACTTTTCAAGTTGGCATTTGAGAACTCATGCTTCTTTGTAATTTATTCTATCAGGTGTACACCATAATTATAATTCAGAGGAAATATACCTCTTCAGAACTCTGACTTTTTTAAAAATACACTTTTATTGATTTCAGAGAGGAAGGCAGATAGAGAGAGAGATAGAAACATCAATGATGAGAGAGAATCATTGATCTACTGCCTCCTGCACACCCCCCTACACACACACACACACACACACACACACACACACACACACTGGGGATCGAGCCTTCAACCCGGGCATGTGCACTGACTGGCAATAAAACTGTGACCTCATGGTTCATAGGTCAATGCTCAACCACTGAGCCACCCCAGATGGGCAGGATTTCTGACTTCTGTAGCTAAAATAGCAACAACATTCAATTAAATTTTTTGGTAGCTACCTATACTTACAAAGTATGTGATGTCTCAAAATAAATGCCACAATATAAGAAAATGTAATGGCACACACATTGATGAAAAAAACAGCAGAGAATGGAAGGACGTGGCACTTATATTTAAATGTATTTCTATGAAGAAATTTGTTCTAACGTAAAATTTGTTTATGCCTGTCAATAACATATTGTGGGGAAATGAGTGCTTACCTGGCAAAAAACAGAATTGTCTCCAAATGTGAGATTACTTTTTGAAATGCATATGGGAATACTAAATCAGAATCATTAGAAAGAAGCTTTTAAAGCCTAGTAATCTATTTCATCTGCCGAAGAGACAGGGAGATCAAGCCACCGTTACAGCTGAGAAGCCCGTGGGCGATTGAAGAAGGTGAGGGCTTCCCAGTGTGCCAAAGAGGCCGCTCGGTGCCTGCTCAGCTCCAGGGAGGCCGCCCAGGCAGCGGTTCCACCGCTCGCCGAGAAAGGCTCTTACCGGCTCCGCTGTGGGCTCACACCCTGGCTCACACGCGGAGGGCAAGAAGAAACCGGAAAGAGAGGCAGCCACTCTCCTGGTTTGGAATTTCTCTCAACGTGTATGTTGGCGACTCTGAAGGGACTCCCAGGAAGATACCCAGGGCTCCCTGCCGACCTGCCTCTGCTGCCCCATTGCCTCTCCATTTCACACTGGGCGAACCTGGGAAATTGTGACAGAGGTTCAGATGGTGGTGGAGTTCAATGCCTTCTAGAACCGAGCTGGGCGTTACTGCTAAATTGGGGAACAATCACCCTGAAATACTAGCTGGAGAGGAGTCTTGCCCAAGGACTCCAGAAGCCACATCGAGGCTGGTAGGAAGGGGGAGTCAGGAAGGAGGAGTCAGGAAAGGGGCGGGGCAGCACCCCAAGGATATGGAGGGATACCTCGGCTCAGGGGGTTCCCCCTGAGAGGTGTGAAGCCTCATCCCCAGACCGCGCTCCCCAGACCTGAGTGCCAGGGGCAATAGGCGACCATGTAGCATTGAGCTGGGAAAGGTGGTGTGTGTGTGTGGGGGGGAGTGGGGGGCAGGGGGAAGAGTGGTTTCTGTCCAGCAAGGAGAGGCTGGGCCTCTGGAGTCAAAGCCCCCCGTGAAGGGCCGATGTACAAAGCGTTTGTTCACAGACACTCAGGGGCTGTGGTGGAGGGGAGGCGTGGGGAGACGCTGGGGTGGGTGGCTTTGGGGAGACGTGTGGGGAGCAGCCACCAGGATCACGGCGTTAGACCGCCTTCCGGTCTCACAGCAGCCACTCCAAGGGCAATAGCCTGAGGAAAAGCAACTACCCCCACCGTCCAGCCTGCGGCGGGCCCGGCCCTCTGGATTCCTCCGTGCCCGCCCTGCATGGTGAGCCCTGGTGAGCTCTCAGCGAGGCTGGGGAAGGCTGGGCGGTCTCAGGGATGTCAGCCACTTGCTTTGGACAGGACCATTTCCCCAACTTTCAAGGGAACCGCAAGGGAGACCCCACCCCCGGCCTCCAGCAAACCCAAATTTCTGGGCTTTTTTTTTTTTTTTTTTTTAATATATTTTATTGATTTTTTTTACAGAGAGGAAGAGAGAGGGATAGAGAGAAGCATCAATGAGAGAGAATCACTGATCAGCTGCCTCCTGCACCACCCCTACCAGGGATGTGCCCGCAACCAAGGTACATGCCCTTGACCAGAATCAAACCCGGGACCTTTCAGTCCACAGGCCGACGCTCTATCCACTGAGCCAAACCGGTTTCTGCTTTCTTTGCTCGTGGCCTGACCAGTAGGGGTTTCCCCCTGCTGAGGTCAGGGAAAAATCCAGGGCAGACTCAGGCGGGTGGGGCAGGGGCAGGGAAACACTCAACATCTTCCCTTAAGTCTGAAAGGCAACTCCCCATCATGGGAAACCCTAACTCTGCCTGGAGCTCTTCAGTGTCTAAGCCAGGCAGCCAGCCAATAGGCAGAACAGGCCGAAACAGTCCAGGGGTCCTTGGGCGTTTGCTGACCCGCCACTGGGCCCTGGGCCTTAGAGTGAGGCTTGGTTTGCCCTGGGCTCAGCCAATCCCAGCAGACAGAGGTAGCCACAAACTGTGGTAGCTTGTAGCTGCAGACCAAGAACCTGCAGACCAAGTGTCCAGCTTCAGACAGCATCAGAAAGGATCCAACACTTTTCCTTTTCTAGTTTGCTCCTGTTGTTTTTCTTGTCTTTTCCCCCATAATATTGCATATTTCTTTCCTTTCTAATTCTATTTTCTTTCCTGATGCTTTTTTTTTTTTTTTTTCTGGCTTTCCTTTCCTGATCTTTTTTTTTTTTTCTTTTCCTTCTTTTATGTTTTTCTCTTATTCTTTTTTTCTATTGACTCGTTATTCTTTTTTATATTTTCTTATTTTGTGTTGATGTTTTTGTGTTTTGCTTTCTTTCTGTTGTTTTGTTTCTTATTTTGCCTTGTATTTTTGTTGTTGTTGAGTGTGTGTATGTGTGTGTGTGTGTTTTCTGTCAAGATCTATACAACAACTTTCTTGATATGGTTGGAGTTGAGCCTCACAGTCAGCCACCTTGAAGTTGATCCAAAACATAAACATGCCAATAGCAATCAAAATGCAATTACAACAGGAGGGCTCACATAATACACATCAGTGACATTCCTAGAGCATCAGAAGATCAGGGAGGCTGCACCATTGGGTCCCACAGGACACCTACTCCATAAGGCTGCCCCACAAAGACTGGGAGTCATAGCAGATCTATCTAATACATACAAGCAAACACAAAGGGAGCCAAAGTTGGGAAATAATGAAACGGGCCCCAAATGAAAGAACATGATAAATCTTCAGAAATAGAGCTCAATGAAATGTAGGCAAACAATTTCTCAGATATAGAGTTCAAAGTATTGGTTATGAGGATGCTCAAGGAACTTAGTAAGAATTACAAGGAGCTTACTGAGAACTACAACAGCATGAAAAAGGAAGTAGAAACCACCAACAACCAGCTGAAAATGATGAGTAGCATATCTGACCTCAAGAAAACACTGGAAGGTATTAAAAGTAGGTTGGATGAAGCAGAGGGTACAATCAGTGATGGCGAGAAAAAAAAAAAAAACAAAGAAAAAAACTAGAGCTTTTCTTTTAGAGCTTCCAAAATAAAAATTATAAAGCAGGAGAATAAGTTTAAGGAAACTTTGTGATATGAAATGTAACAACACCCACATCATATGGGTACCAGAGGTGAAAAAAAAATGAGCAAGGAATCCTAATCATAATGAGAATCCTTTGAAGAAATCATGACAGAAAACTTCCCTAACATGGTGAAGGAAAAAAATCACACAAGTTCAGGAAGCACAGAGAGTCCCAATCAAGATAAACCCAAAGGCCTACACCAAGACACATCATACTTAAAATGACACATGTTAACGGCAGAGAAACAATCTTAAGGCATCGAGAGAGACAGAGGAGGTCCCATTAGACTGTCAGCTAATTTCCCAGCAGAAATATGTCAGGCCAGAAGAGTGGCATGAAGTATTCAAAGCAAGGACCTGAATTCAAGACTACTATATCCAGGAAAGCTATCTTTTAAAATTGAAGGGGAAATAAAGAGTTTCCCAGGCAAAAAAATAAAATAAAATAAAGTTAAAGAGTGTATTACCACCAACCCAGCATTGCAAAAAATGGTAAAGGAAATGCTTTAAGAAGAAAAAAGTAAAAAAGAAAGAGAGGAACATAGGTATCAAGAAAAAAAAAAGTCAATAAATTGGTACCTATCAGTAATAACCTTAAATGTAAATGGATAAAATGTTCTAATCAAAAGACATAGGGTAGCTGAATAGAATAAGAAAACATGACCCATATCTAGGGATGGGAAAAGTAGGCTTACAGCTGTTCATATGGAAAAAGACATGCAGAATGTGATTATTACAGTAGCTTTATTAACTCAAAGGAATGTCACAATCACACTGCACTTAGGTACAATCTTGTAAGTGCTCACATTGCTGGCCTTCATTATTTACACATTCTTGTAGTCTACTTGACATACTCAAGTACACTTTGGCACAAAGTTCTTTATTGTCACCAATAAACCTATTTTGCCCACCCTATATATTTTTTATTCTAAAGCACATATTTATATACATTTTACCATCAGGATTTAGTCTGTGCCTTGTAACTTAAAGCACTTTACAAAAGAGTTACCTAAAATAATGGTGCAATTTACAACTGTATCCTGTGAGTTCACCTAGCAGGAGACGGGGAAAACAAATAAATTTTGTGGGGGGTATTACAATGAGAACCCCTTCTACCCATAATAAGGAGTCATTTCCAAAGGGGAAAAGATTTTATCCTCAATTCACTGCAAAAATACCACAAGTTGCTCTCACTTGACATTATAGAAGTCATTATTTCTCTAATTTTCAGCAGAGAAGTTACTCAGATGATTTTATAGAGTATATTAATAATATAGAATTAATACTTCAAATCTTTCAAATTGGGTCAAAATGTCCTCACTAGTGAGATATTTATGCAGGGAATACCAAAATAATATAACAGCCCAAATTGAAAATTAAAATGGCCTGAGCACTTAAATATGTACTATTTAAATAAATGTACCAAAAGTAATTATATCTAAATATACATACAGATATCCTATCTAATAAAAGAGTAATATGCAAATTGACTGCCACTCCAAGACATAAGATGGCGGCTCCCATATGGTCAAAGATGGCTATCCACAAGATGCCTGCAGGGATGGCAGTTGTGGGCCATCAGGCCATCAGGGGAGGACAGTTAGGGATGACTAGGCCAGCAGATATGGGTAGTTGGGGGAGACCACGCCTGCAGGGGAGGACAGTTAGGGGCAACCAGGCTGGCAGGGAAGGGCAGTTAGGGGCAATTGGGCCAGCAGGGGAGCAGTTAGGCATTGATCAGGCTGTCAGGGGAGTGATTAGGGGGTTTTCAGGCTGAAAGGCAGAAGCAGTTAAGGACAATCAGGCAGGCAGGCAGATGAGTGGTTGAGAGCCAACATTGGATTGTGAAAGGGATGTCCCAGATTGGAGAAGGTGCAGGCTGGGCTGAGGGACACACACCTTGCCCCCCGTGCACTGGGCCTCTAATATAATTATATCTATGCCAATATTTTTAAAAACCTGTATTTTTATTTAATATAAAGATATCTAATTTAACTTTGGAGGAAATAGAAGGAATGAACTGTGAGCTGGTCACCACAATAACCCTATCAAAGGCATCACAGCTGCTTCATCTCTTTGTCCCCAAGCCTAGATGTGTGCACCACCTGCTGTGCAATCTTCTTCATGATTCTGCACAGGGAATTCCACAGGAACTTCTGACCTCATATTCACACTTACCTGTTTCCCCTCCTCCATACATCTCCCTACCTCCCCCACATTAACGGAAAGGGAGAAATATCTCCTACTTTGATTTCTAGCATCTGACAAATCAATTGCTTAATTTTCTATTACACTCTAATCTGTGTCTACAAGCTTTGTTTTTTCGTAGCTGTAACTGAAATACAAACTTATATATTCTGCTTTTATAAACATAAGCCTTTCTTCTGCTGTTACACTGCTCATAATTTTTATAGCAGTAAAGGCATCAAGTGGATATACCCTTACTTAACCAACCTAGTTGCCAATTATTAGACAGTGAGATTGGATACTTTTGCTATTAAAAACAATGCTGCATAAAAATCTTATATATTTTTTACTACTCCTTTAAGATACCCCCAGAAACATTTCTTAGAATGTTGAAAATAAAGTAAAATTCAATATCTAATTTATCCCTACAGTGAAAATCAATTTGAACTCTATTTTGAACATTTGTGGTAAACAAGAAGTCAAATTCTGTGTGTGTTTTAAAGTAAACCACAATAAAAATAGAGGATGATTTTATCCCCAATTCACTGCAAAATACTATATACTGTCCTCACTTGTTATTAAAGGTGCATTCCAATTAAACAATTGATTAATATATTGTTATCCAGGTTCACAATGAAAACTGGGTTTATTTTAAAGTGTTCTCCCAGATGTTTAGGTTTTAAATATCTGTGTGTTGATCTGACCATTCCAGATGCTCTCTGGATAAAACAATTGGTGCGTTACATGGGTGAGAGATCATTTCTAGCAGATTAGAATGCATTTTTAAATGCTATATTTTACTGATGGAAGGAAGAACAACTGAGTTAATGTCCCTTGTTGTCACCTGGATCCATGGAACCTCCATTACAGCTGGGGACAAGCTTTTAGGGGGAAATCTCAGGGGGCATCCAGTCCAACCTCATCCATAATACTTTCCTATTGGAGTCACCAGAGAAGTGTACCTGAAGCTGTGTGCACATATGAATCTGAAGCAACCAGGACTGAAAGACGTCTTTAATAAAGAGCCATCTAGCAACTAATCTTTCAACAAAGCCCTCCTCACCATGCCAGACAGTTTCTGAAGGATCTGCAGGATGGTGCCTGTACTTTCATCTTGGTAACCGTCCTTTCTCAGGTGTGAAGGGACTTCTGAAGTCTACCTAAATATCTCTCCTGAACTGAGTCATCGCTGGTTCACCCCTCTCCTTTGATCTCTCTACGGGGTGCGGGCGGTTGGGGGGGGGGGGAGTAGACAATAAATAGAACTCATGCTACCTAGTCAAAGACTTGTTTTTATCAATATTCAACCTAAACCTACAAAGTAATGAATAACCTGATATTTAAAAGCAATTGAAGAACATTTTTATGCACAATTTTTGAAAGTCACTGAGAGCACTACTAAATCCCAGCACCACCACCACCACCACCACCACCAAAAGCCCTCTTGGTCAAGTGAGAATGTTTACATTTTTTTATCCTCACCTGAGGATATGTTTATCTCTTTTAGAAAAGGAAGGAGGAGGGAGAGGGGTAGAAAGAGAGAAGGGATGGAGGGAGAGAGAAAAGACAAATGGAGGGAGGGAGAAAGAGAGACATAGAGAGAGAAAGAGAAATATCCGTGTGAGAAACATTGATCAGTTGCCTCCTGTACACTGCAACCTCCTTGGTGTTCAGGTGATGCTACAACCAGAGCTGGCACTAGTCCATGGCCCCCGATCCTCATTACTACAGACTATAGCCAAGCTGGGAGTCTCTCTGAGGAAAAGAGGCCTGTTATTAGAAGAGCTGGGGGCATCCCGTTAGAAGTACACCTATTTTGAGTTTATGTTAGCCTAAATAAAACTTAACTGCTACTCCACACCTAATTTTAAATCTTTCAAATAGAGACAAATATATTTCCTCTAAAAAGTTTGTTAGATATATTTTGGGGACTTAAATTCTCTATGCACTTCAATTTCTGCAAATTTCAGACCATGACTTGGCTTGAAGTATAGCTATATAATAATAAAAGCATAAGCAACCATTCCGGTGGAACAACTGGAATGACTGGTTGTGGGAAGCCGTGTTCCGTGGGGCCCGAGGGCAAGGATGGAGCATAGGGTAGGGACGCCTACCTGCTCTCCTACAGGGGATTGAGCGCAGGGTAGGGATGCCTACCTGCTCTCCCCTAAGCCTTCAGGGTCAACCAAGGACAGGGCAGACCATAGCCCCATTGTTAGTGCGCGTGATGCACGACTTATCTGGATGTTCTCAGCTAGGCTGTTCTCAATGATATCTAACCAGACGCTTGCTCTATGTATCTTTTCCAAGAATGTCTTGAGGGGCTGATGAGCGGCCTTGTCCTGGGAAAGGGGCACTTGGAGAAATGCCCAGAAAAGCCTCATAAATGTACGCTTGCAACTAATAAAGTTACTGCAGTCTCATCATGGACTAGCAGTCCTCCTGAAGTCCCGCTTTCTCTTTGTCTTTATTTCTCTTAAAACCTCCTAGCCCTACCTCCAGGACCTGTGATGCCGGCTGGATCCGGTAACTGGTGGCTATGATGTGCACTGACCAATCAATGCAGGAGCTGCCCCCTGGTGGTCAGTGTGCTCCCACAGAGGGAGTGCCAATGGGCCAGAACCAGGCTCACAGCTGGCAATGCAGAGGCGGTGGGGGGAGCCTCTCCTGCCTCTGTGGCAGCGCTAAGGAGCAGCGAGCAGGTGGGCAGTAAGGAGTGAGGGATCCTGGACTGCAGGAGGGATGTATGGCTGCCTGATGGCTGAGGCCCACTCCTCACGTGGGCCAAACCAGCAGATGGTCATCCCCCAAAGGGTCCTGGACTGCAAGAGGGCACAGGCTGGGCTGAAGGAACCCCCCACCCACCCACCCAGTGCATGAATTTCATGCATCGGGCCTCTAGTTGTACAATGTGTATCTTTGTAGCCTTTCCGCTTTGCTTCTATTAAAAATACACCCAACCGGCCCTAGCCAGTTTGGCTCAGTGGATAAAGCGTTACCTTGTGGACTGACGGGTCCCATTTGATTCTGGTCAAGGGCACATGCCTGGGTTGTGGGCTTGATCCTCAGTAGGAGGTGAGGAGCAGGAGGCAGCCCATCAATGATTCTCTCTCGCCATTGATATTTCTATCTCTCTCCTCCTCCCATCCTCTCTGAAATCAATAAAAAATGTATGTATTTTTAAAATATATACACAACCCTTAAGAAAGCAATGAAAAAACCACCACTAAAGGTATATCAAAACAAACATATGGACTCTATCTTTTCTGAGAAACCTCTAAAATACTATAAACTTTAAAATACTTTGTAAGTCCTACCTACACATCATGATATTTAGGGTAAGGTTCTGATATATCTTGCTTGTTTAGTAACTTCATTAGTTCCTCAAACTCAAAAATCCCAAACTTTGTTTAGACTTTTCATTAGTTAAGCAGGACAATAAATGTACACAGATTTAAAAGAAAAATTAAAACTTATAAATGATAATAATCTGGCCACTCAGTGTATATAGGTGGCTTAATAATTCAGGTTTAAAATGCATAAATATGGAGAAAGTACATGTATTTTTCTATCTGTAATAGTTTTTTTTTAAATAAACAAGAAGTTGAGCCATCTGGATTCTAATATACTTTAAGGAAAATAAAACATTTCATTCAACTATCAATCCTCTGATGACTAAGCAGCTCACGAGTATGTTTCAACATTAGTGAAAAGGTAGCTAACAAGAGAAATATTTTAGAAATCCAACTCTAAATTTAAATTTGACAGAAATATAGGAATCTACAGATAAAATTAATTCATTTAATAAAGGCATTCCTTTTAATCTCTAACTTCTTTTTCTAGCATTAAATAACATTATTCTGTATTTCCAATTTTTAATGTCCTATAGGGGTTGTAAACAAGAACCAAAAATTAGGTACAAAAAAAAAAAGACAAAAAGTGAATAGTAACATAAATGCAAGCATAGCAATGCATTCAAATGACAAGGACACTGAACTCTAAGACAATTAAAGGAAATAGCTACAGTGAAGAGGCGTCCAGTAGAGAAAGTATGCATACTACTCTGATAAAATATATTATCTTCTATATTTGTGAAATGTATACATTTGCATTTTCCTCCACAACAGTTTGAAAAACACATGTTTCTTCACAAATTTTTTGATTATGTGTTATAATGAAAAAATCATGGACATTACTTTTGTGACTGGACCAAATCAATTTTGGATATTCTCTGTGTTGCCTTGAGAAACTTATTTAGCCTCTCTTTCGTTTTATTTATTGGAAAAATAAGCTAATGAAACTTAACTCATATGTTTAAATTAAAAATTAAATAAAGCTGTATAAATAAATGTTCTTAAACAGTGAGGAAAAAAAAGAGAGAGAAACACTTAGAAGCCATCCAGGTGGTGTAGGGAGACGTCCGTGGTAAGTGACATGGCGCCTGCTATAGTGTCATTGCTGGTAACATATCAGCACAGGACCTCGGAGCTGTTCCTGCCATTGATGGACACAGTTCCAAAAGTATAATTCAGTAACCCCAAAAGTGGTAGTGATTATCAGAGTTTTAATTTTCTAACTTCAGACAATTTTGAATATCACCATAGATAAAGTAGTATTAGAAAACATTTATTTACATAAATTATAAATGTACATATGACTCTACTAAACCATTTGCATATCTATAATTGCAAGTATTAGGTGCAGTAACTTTCTGCAAAGGGTGCTGCTGCTCTAGTCTTCTTCTCTATCACAGCACTCTAGTAGGGGGTGAAGGTGGGGAGGGGAGGGGCTGAGAGCAGAACAACATATTCCAAGAAAAGGTAGTAACAATCACCAGGCACATCTATTGCTCCAAAATTCACAGAATAATTAACACATTTCTCACCACACTTAAAACCGCCTTTAGGGTTTTTATTCTGCATGATTATCTAAAATTTTTATCATCAAGTCAATTTTTAAAAAAGGGCTTACAGCATAAAAATTTGCTAAACAAGAGGGGGAGCAAGCGGCCAAGGGATGTGGGAGGGGAGATAGAAGGAGGGCTCCCAATCCGGTTTCATCTGGTTCTCCCACTGCCCCTAAAGCGGGTCCGAGCAGGTTGGTACCTATGTTAAGAGTTGTGTACAAATTGAAATGTCTGTGTATTGATCCTCAAAACAATAAAACCTCAACTATGAAAGAAAAATAAATTTGTTAAACAGTCAATAAAATTAATATAAACATTTCCATTTTCATAATTAAATATCCAAAGAAGATACTTAAAATTAATGTCCAGAATAAAGACATGCTAGAAATAAAGCTATTAGGGGAGATATTTGAACTATGAATTCTTTGCACTTTTACTTCAATCATCTATAATTGAATTAGAACTAAATGATTTCAAAATCCCTCTCTAGCTTTAAATTATTTGATTAAAAAAAGTTGAGCCCAGCTGGTGTTGCTCAGTGGTTGAGCTTCAATCCATGAATCAAGAGGTCCTCATTCAATTCCTGGCCAGGCACATGCTCTGATTTTAGGCTCAATTCCCTTTAGGGGGTGTGCAGGAGGCAGCTGATCAGTGTTTCTCTCTCATTGATGTTTCTCTTTCTCTATCCCTTTAAAAACTTCAAAGATGTGAAGAAATTGGAACCCTTATACACTGCTGGTGGGAATGCAGAAATGGTCCAGTCACTTTGGAAAACAGTTCCTCAACAAGTTAAACAGTTACCATATGACCCAGCAATTCCACTTGTAGGTCTGTGCCCAAGAGAAATGAAAACATGTGTCCACACAAAAACTTGAACACAAAAACTTGCTGCATTATTCACAATAGACAAAAAGTGGAAGCAACCCAAATGACAACTGATGAATAGGTAGAAAATGTGGTATAGTCATACAATGGACTATAATATTATCCGATACTAGAGGTCCAGTGCACGAAATCTGTGCGCTTGGGAGGGGAGTCCCTCAGCCTGGCCTGTGCCCTCTCGCAGTTCAGGAGCCTTGGGGGGATGTGTGACTGACGACTTCCAGGGGTCCTCAAACTTTTTAAAGTGGGGGCCAGATCACGGTCCCTCAGAGAGCTGGAGGGCCGGACTATATGAACTACTAATTCCTACTGTAACACCTCAGCTGCGCTCACTGCCCAAAAAACCTGGCGGGCAGGATCAGACTCCTCTGCGGGCCGCATGTGGCCCACGGGCCATAGTTTGAAGACCCCTGACTTAGGCCCACTAAGCTGTAAGGCCCACATCCTCAGCATTGCCACGGAGGCGGGAGAGGCTCCCACCACTGTTGCTGTGCTCACCAGCCATGAGCCTGGCTTCTGGCTGAGCAGCGCTCCCTCTGTGGGAGCACACTGACTACCAGGGGGCAGCTCCTGCACTGAGTGTCTGTCCCCTGGTGGTCAGTGTGCATCATAGTGACCAGTCATTCCACCATTCATTTACATATTAGCTTTTTATTATATAGGATACAGTGTATATAAGGCCCCCAGAACCATAAGAAATGCAAAAATTTCACTGTTAATTCATTCTTGAATTGCCCCCAGTTAAAATCAGATTGCCTCCCCACTCTCCCGTGGGGCGTGTGATGCATCTTGGGAGCCCTTGTGCTTGACACTTTTCCTCTCTGAGCTTCATTTCTGAATACATATGCATATACCATGGGAATTGTAGTCTCTTTTTCGCCTACCTCACTGGGTTGTCATGAGAAGGTCTGAGCTAATAAACCTAGAAATGTTTCATCAAGTATCGATAAGTGATGTCTAAACGTGAAGGCATTGTTATTTTTAAGCTCTCCGGTACCCTCAAAGGTAGCAGGTGCTGATTAGGGGAGGAGGGCATGGTTGTTTCCTGGGACTGTAGTTGTGGAAGCTTTGCAGAGGGTCCACAGGCCTCGGAGGGGTGGGCTCTGGCCAGCAGCCCTGTAGTGGTGGTCATCCCTGGAGACGCTGGCCAGGGGGGTGGCAGGGGAATGCTAGGGGGGCGGCAAGGCCGAAGGGGGATTAACTGTCAAATTCCCCTGCTTGGCGCCTTCTTTAAATTGTACTGGCCGCTTCGCAGCTGTACGTGCTGAGGGCAGGGCTCCAACCTCCTGGAGCAGGGCGGGGCAGGCCAGGGCAGGGCCAGGTGGGCCAGGAGGGCAGATGCAGTCGTGGCCCGAGGTTCAGTGCATTTCCACTGTAGAAATGGCACTGCTGCTGTCAGGGGCAGGGGGATGGGCCTGACCCTGGGGTTTTGCTCAGGCCAGCCTCCACCTGGGTCTGGAACTGTAGGGAGGAGATGCATGCCCGGCCCCAGTGGAGGGGGCGGGCAGTGGTGGGCCGTGGGCCCCAGGTGCCTGGGGGTGGGGGGGCTTACGGTTTGTCGCCAGCATGATATTGCTGTGGGCACCCCTGGTGGGGGTGGCAGGGAAAGAGATTGGGAGTCAGAGGTACGGGCTGCAGCTACCCCAAGGCTGGCTCTTCTCCCCGTCAGGTCAGCCTCCCTGTCCTCGGGGGTGTGGGGTCTGGGATAGGGTGTTGTGCAGGAGGATTGGAAGAGCTCCCATGGCCGCTTTGTGGCTCCCTGCCGCCCCCTCCCCACTCAGCTCTCCCCGGCCACCGGCCTGTCATGAGGCTGCCGGGCACCCTGCGTGGGCAGCAGATCCTGGGGCGGGAGGCAGGGGTGGTGAAGGTGTGGGGAGCAGCTCCAGTAAAGTTTAGTAAACCCCATGTCTGCATCAAGATTTGGCTGCAGGGCCGAGGGGAGTCTGCCAGAGCTTATGGCTGCAAGTGCAGCAGCAGTGGCAGAAGCCTCTCCCACTTCCTTGGACATCCCCTGAGAGCTTCCGGGCTGTCAGAGGGATGTCTGACTGCCAGCTTATGTCCAGTCCCCTGGGGAGTAGGCCTAAGCTGGCAGGTGGATATTCCCCAGGGGCTCCCGGACTGCAAGAGAGTCCAGGCCAGGCTGAGGGACCTCCCGAGTGCATGAATTCTTGTGTACTGGGCCTCTAGTCCTATATAATAAAAGCCTAATTTGCAAAGTGTCCAATCATCCACTTTCAACCAATCAAAGTGTAATATGCTAATGATATGCTGAGGGTGCTCAACCACTTGATATGATGTGCACTGACCACCAGGGGGCAGACGCTTCAACCAATTAGGTTAGCTTACTGCTGGGGTCTAGCCCATTGGGACTAAGCAAGACAGGCCAGACACACTCTGGAGCCCTTTTGCAGTCCCTCCCAGCTGGCTAACCTCCCGCTGTCCCTTCCAGCCCTGATCATGCATCGTTGGGGTCCCTCAGGTTGGCCTGCTACCTCTTGCAATCTGGGACCCCTTGGGGGATGCCAGAGAGCCAGTTTCAGCCCTATCCCACAGGCCAGGCCAAGGGACACCCCTGGTGCACAAATTTGTGCACTAGGCCTCTTGTTCAGAAATAATAAAGAAATTCTGATATATGCTACATATCACATGGATGAACCTTGAAAACATTATGCAAAGTGAAAGAAGCTACATATTGCATGATTCTATATACATGTAATATTCAGAATAGGAAAATCTATAGAGACATAAAGGAGATTAGTGGTTGCCAGGATGTAGTAGGGGATGAATGGCCCTGATAAAAAAGATTCTAAAATTACATTGTGTTACTACAAAACTGGGTTACAGAACTCTGTGAATATACTACAAACCACTGAAATGTATACTTAAGTGGGAGAATGTTATGATATTGAATTATGTCTCAATAAAATTGCTTTCTAAAAAAGAAGACATTTAAGAACAAATGAAGTAAATGTCAACATTTTACAGAAGATTGAGGTAAAACATTGTTATTTTCCACTTAACTGCATTCATACTCAGTGGCAATTACTTCTCATATTAAAATTTCCTGTGATGACATTAAGATGAAAATAAAAAATGCTACTTTATAAGATGCTTTCTGAATATTAATAATCTCAAATAATTAATAATGAGACATAGAGAGATGAGAAGGGCATATTTCTTGAACAATCTACACAATATGTTTACCAAAATCTTAAATTTATTCAACTCATGGATTAGAAGACTTAACATCACTAAAATGTCTACACTACTTAACTAATCTTTAGATTCAACTCAATCCCTATTAAAACACCAATGGCAGATCTAGAACAAATAATCCAAAAATTTATATGGAACCAAAAAACACATTGAATAGCCATAGCAATCGTAAGAACAAAGTTGAAGGGATTGCAAAATTTAACATCAGATTATACTGCAAAGTTTCTGTTATCAAAACACCCAGGCACAAGAACAGGTATATAGATCAATGGAACAAAACAGAGAACTCAGAAATCAACCCAAGACATTACAGTCAATTATTATTTGACAAAGGAGGCCAGAGCATATAATGAAGTAAAGACAGTCTCTTCAATCAATGGTATTGGGAAAATTGGACAGGTTCATGCAAAGAAATGAAAGACCACAAACTTACACCATACACAAGAATAAACACAAAATGGATAAGAGACTTAAAAGTAAGCTATGAAGCCATGAACCATAGGCAGTAAAACCTCAAACATCTCATGGAACAGTATTTTAATGGATACATCTCCAAGGGCAAGAAAAAAAATAAATGAATGGGAGTACATCAAACTAAAAAGCTTCTGCACAGCAAAGGAAACCTTCAACAAAATGAAAAGGAACCCATCGTGTGAGAGAAATATTCATTATTGACACATTGGCTAAGGGGTTAATTTCCAAAATATATAAAGAACTCATAGAACATAGCAAGACAAACAATCCAATTAAAAAATGGGCAAAGGACAGGACGTATCGATGGCCAGAAGACATATGAAAAAGTGCTCAATGTCACTAATCATCAGAAAGGTGCAAATTAAAACTACAATGAGGTATCAAAAAAGCCTCAAGTGTTCCAGAGCTTTGGGAACACTGCACACATGGGCCTGCGCATGCGCGTTACATGCAGGTGCCCCCAGGGCTAGCCCCTGGTTACTAGGAGACCGGACGCTCCTGTGGAAGCGCTAGGCGCTGGGGGGCGTGCGCCTGCGCGGCGCGGATGGACCTAGAGGAGGCCTTCCCTAGGCACCTGCTAGGCCTGGCACGTGAACGTACGCGACGCCACGTGCGTGGGTGCGCGCGCAGGGCTCGTAGTCTCTGTGAGAGGGCGGGTCAAACCAGGTACGCGTGCGCACAGGGACTAGGGGCACGCGAGACCACAGCGGAGCGAAGGCGCCAGGAAGATGGAGGACAAGCGCCCCTCAGGTACAGAGCGTGAGGGCGGAGTCGAAGGCGGCGCGGGGCGGTGCTAACCGCTCCGCCTCCTTCCCGCCAGGTTTCCTCTTCCACCACCTGCACCCCCGGCGGGGCGGGGCCGGGCCATTGGGGGTGGGAAGGGCGGGGAAAGGGGCGGAGGATGGGGACGGGGTGGGACTGGAGTCCCGGCGGGAGGCGGGGCCTGGCAGTCCAGGATGAGCTCCGAGGAGGCTGCGGGGCTGACCAGTCCAGGGCGGGACCCGGAGCTCCAGGTAGAAGCGGTGATGGCCGGGCCGGGGCCCAGCAGTGTCCGGGCCGGAAGGCTCTGAGGCGGCAGCTGCAGGAGGCAGTGTGTGGGGTCGGGCGGGGTGACCCCGAGGCCGGCGTTCACCGCCCGAGGGGCGGCGGCGGGCGGAGCTGCGGCCCGGGAAGCCCGGGGGCCGCCGTGGCTCCCGCTGCCCTGTCCCCGGAGCGCAGGCTGAGCCAGTTCCTATGGTGACCGCTTCGCTGGCCGCCGCCCTGGCCTGGTTGTTGGGGGGACTGTTGGGTTTGGAGACGCTCTGGAGCTGAGCAATTGGAAGTCAGATCTGGGACTTCACCCTGGCTCATCCTGGTCCCAGCCTCCACTTCTAAGCTCTTTATAGACCCCGGGAGGCCAAGGGCCGAGATGAGGTAGCATTCCCGTGAAAATCCCATATAAGTTCGGTGCCCAGGAGAGACAGGGTAAGCTGGCTTTTGTCTGAAAACTAGTGGAGGCAACCGAGAAACTGAGACAGTCATGAACCTGATACCTAAATACGCTCAAGAATACTAACAAACTATAAGCAACAACAAGAATAAATCTTAAAACAATTTCCAGTAAAGAAACAAAATGCAAAGGAATAGGAAATTTTCATTTATATAAAATGTCATAAACCAAACTAGAATGTGCATGTTGCTTATAGTTTGTTTAGTGTTCTAATGTAAGAATTTATCTACAATTTATCTACTCTTCTCTTTAAAAAAAAATATTTTATTGATTTTTTACAGAGAAGAAGAGAGAGGGATAGAGAGTTAGAAACCTCCATGAGAGAGAATCATCCATCAGCCGTCTCCTGCACACCCCCCACTGGGGATGTGCCCGCAACCAAGGTACATGCCCTTGACTGGAATCAAACCTGGGACCCTTCAGTCCGCAGGCCAACGCTCTATCCACTGAGCCAAACCAGTTTCGGCTATCTACTCTTCTCTTGAGTGGACACTCAAGATTTTACAGTTTTGGTGATGTGAAGAACACTATTGTGAAGTTGCTTATACATGTTCCCCATGATACCCTTTTCATTTATCCACAGTAATCTTTTGAAGTGAGCTAGTTAGTAAGGCAATTCCATATCTTAGTTATGCTATAAAATCACTTTATTTGTTATTAAATTCTTTCAGTTCAGAAAAGCCTTTTGAAAACAGCTATTTTAACCCCTTATGTTTCAAAGAGGTCTTGATAAGTGGTACCTCCCTTCAGGCCTTTTATTTATGAACTTTTAAAACACAAGTTATTTCTTTACAGTATAATTTGATTTGAAGAGAAGTGAGAACTTTGGATTTGAATGGAATGCCTAGGAGAGGTTATTTCATTTTCATAACAAAAGTTAACTATTGTGGCTTTACTATTTTGTTTGAAGTAAATTCCAAAAACGCTTATTATAAACACAATTGTTTATAAATATCTCAAAATTGTCATAAATATTTGTGTGCTTTCTCTATATCTTTCTGTTAGTGAGGCTGTTCCTACTTCAAAATGTCTGTATAAGCATTTGGGGACAGTTTTATAAAAAACAAAACACCAAGTTGACCTTTAGCGGAATCTGAATCTCATATAAAATACTCCAGTATTTTTAATTCTATCAAAATATTCAGTAGAGATTTATTGAGCACATATTATATACCTGATATTTTGCTCAGCATTGATGATACTTTTTAGCACATGACCTTATCTCCTTTTTTACTGAAAAATTAAAATTCTACCAGGCAGGAACTTCTTAAAATTTCAACCTCTATCTTAATCTTTACCTGACCTTTTTTTTTGTTTGTTTTAGAGGAAAAAATTTCTACCCCTTATCTAACCTTTCACCTGAACCTCCTTTTCTCTTTCTTGTCTCAGAGGACAGTGCTGTGGCTGTTTTTATATTGTTTCTTCTTTGCAGAGTGTCTAGGGAGGAGACGTGGCCACAGTTTCCCAGGCCAACTTCCAGGAGGCCTGTGGCATTATTGGGATTGTGCTGGGGGCAATGATCCATCAGTGCCTGGCCAGTTCTCTGGAAATTGGACCTGCAGGACTACTGAGGGACTGAGTGGCTGCCGCTGGGCTGGTGGGCTGCTGGGAAGGGTCAGTCAGCTGAGCAGCACTCTGCTGTGGGAGCACACTTACCATCAGGGGTAGCTTCTGCGTTGAGTATCTGTCCCCTAGTGGTAAGTGCGCATCATAGTGACAGTCATTCACTCACTTAGGCTCTTATATATATAGAAAATAGGCCTGAGACCCTGCATGTCTTAAAAGCTTCTCAGCAATCTTTATTTGGCTTGTACAGAGACTAGACCCATAAAAAGTCCCATGAAATGAGCAGTGAATTAATATTTACTCTTCATCTTATTTTAAAATAGGCCTCAGGCCCTAGCAGGTTTGGCTCAATGGAAAGAGTATTGGCCTGCTGACTGAAGGGTCCCAGGTTCAATTCCTGTAAAAAGCACAAGCCTTTCCAGGCTCTATCCACAGTAGAGGTCATGCAGGAAGCAGCTAATCAATGATTCTCTCTCATTATTGATATTTCTGTCATTATTGATATTTCTATCTCTTTCTCCCTCTCCCTTCCTCTCTAATATCTATATATCTATATCTATATCTATATCTATATCTATATCTATATCTATATCTATATCTATATATACACACACACACACACACACACACACTTTAAATGGGCCTCAGCCCAAATTAATTCAGGGAAATCAAGTAAAGTCTAAACCTGCCTAATACTGAGTTCTTCATAATTTGATCCCTTCCTACATCTCCAAATTTATCTCCTCTAAGAGCTCCCCTGTTAAGGACAAACTATTCCAAATTACTTCACATATTCTTGGAAGGCAGCTATTCTCACCACTATACTACCAACGCAGCTTTTCACATATTCTTTATACATTCAGAATCATGTCATCTTTTATTCATAAGCTTTGCCCTCACCCTTTTCTCTATTTAATTAAAGATACTTCTAAGGTTCAGCTTGAATTCTATATTTTCTAGGAGGTTGTCTTTGTCTTCTCCATCAAATAGTAATCATTTCTTCAATGGTTCTTTGGTATCCCGACTACTGGCACAAAAGTCAGGGGGGTGGATCCCCGGCCTGTAAGGGCATCCCACCACCTGCCTAGAGGGCCGATTGTGTCCCACACCCCTCCTCACCCCCTTGGGATGGGTGCCACATCCAGGGCTCGTGGCTGGTGAGTGCTGCTGCTGCTGAGGCACGAGTCTCGTGGTCAGGACTGACTGGGCACGAGCCTGCAGCAGGCGATGCGGGACCAGGAGGAGCAGGAGTGGCAGGCAGGAGCACTGGCGCGGTGGATTGCCAATCCCCACAGGCCATGTCAAAGGACCACACGCATGCATGAATTTGTGCACCGGGCCTCTAGTTGTGGATAAAAATCTGCATTTTAACAAGATTCTCAAGTGACTCGTATATTCACTAAAAACTGAAAAATACGGCTAAAGTGAGGAATCATTTGATTTTGTTATTCTAAGTGAAATATTTATAACATATTTTTCAACAGAAACTGTGTAAGGAATGGTAATTTGGATTTCAGCTAATGCCATAAAGGCCTAAATGATTCATAATTAGAAATGCTATGTGGGAGCTAAAACTTAAGTTCCAAATGAGGCAGCAATTGCTGAAATGAAAACCAAAAAGCACACTTGTATTTTGCTTAGGAAAGGGAAAGAGGAAGGTTAATTTGTCACACTGCTAAGAGATTGGACAAGGTGTGACTCAAGGTCAGTGACTAGGGAATCCTGATCCTGTAATACCTGGGGCACTAGATTTCAGAGGATAACAGCTGCATTGCTAGGAGAGACCTAGGACGCTTGTAGCAAATTCTCTCTTCCATAACATACAGGCAGCCTTGATTTAGAAAAAGAACTGATTATTTTCCTAAATTACGCAATCTCTAAGATACATTGTCAAGTAAAAACAAGCACAGTGCATAGTAGTATGTATAATATGCTAAAGTGAAATATTTGGTTATTTTTCACATAAAAAATGTACACACCAGAAAAAAATTCTAGAAATGGAATTATTGTTATGTTGCTAGATTTTATATAATTGTTTTTCATAAATTTTGTGTCAATTTACACTGCCACCAAGGACATATAACAATGCTACATTATATATCCAATTATTTTATCTTTGCCAAGGTGAGTTAAAAAATGGTATCCAATGTTGTTTTAATGTGTATCTCTCTAAATGGCTAGATTGAGTATCTTTAAATCTATTTAAAAGCCATGTATGTGAAATATCCATATTCTTTGCCACTTTTTCTATTCGGGTATTTCTTTTCCTTTCTTATTTATATGAACTATTTATATATTAGAGAGAAGTCAGCCCTTTGTGATATGTGTAGCAAACTTTTTTGGAAAAAACAGGCCTAGAGATAGACTACTTAATTTGCTGCTGACCCAATATTTTCTTAGTATAGTGATTACCAAGGGGATAGGATGGGGTATGTCTCTTTTGAAAAGCATGTTCATATTGTAGTTTTATATTTGGAAAGCACACAGAACAAGTTTTATAACAAAGTGTTAAGAAGGTAAAGCTTGCTAAATACTCTTTGCTGGTGTGACAAGGTTAAAACCAATGGGAAATGTATCTAAGAATGTGGTTAAATTAAAAAAATTATTGACTGTTGTGAGAAATCACAAAGCTGTTTTAAAAAGAATGTCCTGGTATTATTTCTGTTTTTTCCACTAGGTTACCACCAAAGAACATGATTTTGGTATAGGGGCTCCAGTTTCCAAAGCTGGAAAATACCACAATACTCTCCAGCTAGAACAACAAGTGAGAACTCAAGATAAATTCATCTCTACACTGAAATTACAGGTTACATTTAATTTACATATGTATTTATTTCCCTAAATTAATCTTGGCTGGGGCCTATTTTAAAATAAGAAGACGGAGAACATTAATTCAGTGCTGGCTTACGGTTTTTATTTTATGGTTCTAAAATCACTTCATTTTTATCTTAGCCATTTTGATGCACAGAGTGTGAGTCAGTGAGTGCAAACGGTGTGCCAGGTGCTTTATTATTTGGTGCTTTCAAGTACATAATCTTACTTCATCCCAACCTTGTAAAACCATGTCGTTATTTCTATTTTACAGACATGGAAGCTAAGTTCCAAGAGGTTAAAGAATTACGATACTGGACTAATGAATGACAGAGCTAGGATTTCTCTGAATTCCTGAGTTAGTTAGGATTTGAATTCTGTTCTCTGAACTCCAAGTTCAGCATTGTTTCTCTTCTGGTGTCTAATCTGTGGGGTAGCTATTAATTAAGGTCATTGAAAGAAATTGCCTCTTGTAGGAAGAAGGAGTAGACTTACTTTTCTATAATCCTCTTACTAAGTACAGCTAAAAACCCTGAACATTATGTATAAAACAAGCATAGAACACTGAAAGGCGGGAAGAAGAAGGAAGACTTACTAGGGACCCCAACACACCAAGAATGACACGTTAGTGAGTTCCTAGATTTTCTTTTGGCCCCACATATTGCAGACAAAGCGCAGAAACAACAATGGATGCAGACAAAGAACAGTCTCAGAAAAGCGGTCTGTCTCTAGCCAGAGGACTAGGAGAGGGACAGCCTAGTAAGGTAGACTCCTTTTAGACCATAACTGTCTGCTCTAAGCAGCACAGTGGAAAACGTATAGCCCCGTTCCCGCCCGCAAAGGCTGAGTAAAGAGCCCAGCCCGTTATCCTTGCCAGGCTGTAACAAGAAGCCCCAGCTGCGCCTCATACCGCTCCCCCCCCCCCCCCCTCCCCACAGGGTGGTGGCAAAGAAGAAGGCTGGTGCTGGAAACCACAGGCAGTAAGGGAAGTTCCCAAGCCCATTGTGTGTGTGAAGCCCATGGGCAGCCTCAAGCACCAGCCCCACCCCCACGGGTGGTGTGAGTGCCTCCTCTCCTTCCTGCTGGATGGTGTCCCAGGAGAATGTGCAGTTAGGGCGTCACCGGGACCCAGCAGGAGCAAGCCCACAGCCCACAGGGGCAGTGGTGGACACGTGAGAGCAGTAACGGGGCAGCTCTGCTCTTCCTGCTGCTGTGGTTTTAGCAGAGGCCTAGTGAGGAGCCTGAACATCCATCCTGCCTAGCAGGAACAAGAAGCCTCACCTTCTCCAGGAAAAACTGGACCAACCCCCTATCCCCCCACCCCCAGCAGGAACAAAGCAGTGTCCCCCTTTTCTAGCTGGAGCAGTGTCACAGGAAACCCACTAAAACACAGGATCCAGAGTCTTAGAATGCCAGGTTTCAATTGAAAGAAAAAAAAAAAACAAAACACTCCTTATCCTAAGAATCAGGAAGATTCTCAATTTCAGTGAGAAAAGACAAGATATGCCAGGACGGATATGAGTTAGATATTACATTGATCTGACAAGCATTTTTAATCAGGTAAGAATTTTATGAGTGCTTTAGCAAGCAATTTTGGATATTTCTATGGCACACAAAGGAAAATAGAGATAAAGGAGAACCAAATGGAAATTACCAAGTTGTTCTTCAGTAAGTGAATGGATAAGCAAACTGCCGTGCATCCATAGAATGGAATTATAAAAAGAGATGAGTTGTTAGGCCACAATAAAACACAAAGGAACATTAAAAGGAGAGAAAAGCCTATCTGAAAAGGTTACATATTCTGATTCCAACTATATGACTTTCTAGAAAAGACAAAACAGAGAGATATTAGAAAGAACACCCACTGCTATGACTTGGGGGGAGGGAGAGATAAATGGAGCACAGGTGATTTTTATGACAGTGAAACTATTCTGTATGATAAAATAATGATGGATATATGTCAGTATTATTTGTCAGAACCCAAATAATGAACCCTAACATAAGCTATGGACTTCAGTTAGTGATAATGTATTGATTTTGGCTTATCAATTGTAACAAGATGTAAATAAGGGGAGAATGGGTGTGCATCTTTGAGGTGGGGAAACAAAAGGTATGTGGGAAATCTGTAATTCCCTATCACATTTTCTATAAACCTAAAACTGCACTAAATTTGTGAGTACAAGTCTTCTACCTCCTTGGTTAAGTTTATTCCTAGGTATCTTATTTTTTTGTTGCAGTAATAAATATGTGTGTGTTTGTTTTTTAATTATTCTTTCTGATAGTTAATTATTGGTGGGTAAAAATGCTCCCAATTTCTGAATTTTAATTTTGTATCCAGCTACTTTGGGAAATTATTTATTTTATCTAGTTTTTTGGTGGAGCTGTTTCTATGTACATCTAATGTGCAAATAATGGAAGTTTTACTTCCCCTCCTTTTCAATTTGGATGCCCTTTATTTCTTTTTCTTGTCTAATTTCTATGGCTAAGACTTCCAGTTATATGTTGAATAATGTGGTGAAAATTGAAATCACTGCCTTGTGGTACACTTTTAGTTTTTGCCCATTGAGTGTGATATTGGCTGTAGGTTTGTCATATATAGACTTTATTATGTTGAGGTATGCTTCCTCTATTCCTATTTTGCTGAGAGTTTTTATCATAAACATGTGGCCCAGTGCACGGATTCATGCACATTGAAAGGAAATTAATTAGAAGAAATATTTTAATATTGTTATTTGCCCTTTCTCTATAATACAAGTGTCAGAGGTGAAAGAAAATTAGTAAAATATATATGAAAATAATATATAAATTGATTAATAAATAAACAATAACAACATGATATAACAACACAAAGACATGATATAGAAACAATAAAACATGATATAAAAATGACATTGATAAAACCCATGACTGATAAAAAAAAAAAAAGACTGATAAATTGATTAAACTTATCCTAATATCTCCCTGTATACCACATTAAGAGTAAAAACACTTTCAGAGTGCTTGACTAATTTCCCTGGTGATTAACTTTTACAACTTTAATTTTAACGTCACAGTTCTTTGAACTCAAGAAAAAGTAACATATAACTGACCATGTCCAAAAATGGGTTCAGGTAGGAATATTCCTACTCTGTCTAGATTGGCACCAGTGAGAGCTGTATATGTACCACAAATGAGTGAATCAACTTAGCCTTTCATAGATATAGAATAAACTTGCTTAATTAGACCTGCTTTCTGATTTAGCTTAACTTTTTCCAGCCAGTGAAGCACCCCAACTTCTCTTTCAGGTATCAGGTAATTGTCAGAAACACAGAAATAAATATCAACATGAAGCAGATTATTATTGTAGATCATGCGGAGAAAACATATTTAACTGCAGCAGTGTTTGACTGTATTCTTGCCAGGCTGTATGACAGTGAAAAAACCTGACATCATTTTCAGAGTCCACCATTTCTTACTTCTTTTCAGTCAGGTCACATTTCTAAGCTTTCTAAATCTCCATTTTCTGGCTAATGAAAAGAAAATTGGATTCCATTGAGTTTCCTATCTACCTACTCCAGGACTTCTGTGAGGAACAAATGAGATGAGGCAGAGAAAATGCTTCACAGACATTTGGTTGTAGTGTAAAATGTTCCCACCTGGCTATGAAGCAAGTCATATTCCTGGGCTGCAGAAACTCCAAGGAGGCTAGTTGCTAGGGAGAGGAAGCTGGGCTTTGCTACATGATATCTACCCAGATAGACACTGAGAATATTAGCCTTTTATATATATTCTAGAGGCCTGGTGCATGAAAATTCATGCACTGGAGGGGGGTCCCTCAGCCTGGCCTGCCTCCTCTCACAGTCTGGGAGCCCTGAGGGGCGGGAGGCGACCGGCGATCAGGGGAAGGGATGCCCCATCACACCTCTGCTGCTACCACTGATGGGAGCACAAGCCTCAGCTGGCACTGGTTACTTGAGCCTTGGGAGGCTCTGGGCAGCTGGGGAGCCACCATCTGAGGCTTGTTTACACCTTGGGCGGGCCCTGGGCAGCTGGGCAGCCGACATCTGAGGCTTGCCTGTGCCTTGGGCTGGCCCTAGGTGGCTGGGGGACTGAGGGAACTGGGGGACTCCAAAGGCAGGCACTTCAGTGGGATTGAGGGGACTGGGCACTGCCATCTTGTGGCTGTGGGCACTGCCATCTTTGAGGGTGTGGCAGTCAATTACAATATTCCCTCCTTATTGGCTGTGGGTGCCACTATTTTTGAGTGCGGAGCAGTCACAGCATATTCCCTCCTTATTGCTATGGCTGCCGCCATCTTTGTGATGGTGTGAGGGTCAATTAGCATATTCCTTCTTTATTAGATAGGATAGACTGGTGCTGGATTTCATCAGTGTTTTTTTCTGCATCTATTAATGTGATCATGTGATTTTTATTTTTCATTTTTTTTACGTGATGTATTACATTTATTGATTTGCAAATATTGTATCTGTCTGCATCCCTGTAATAAATCTTACTTGGCTATGGTGTAGGATCTTTTTAATGTATTGTTGGATCCAGTTTGTTAATATTTTATTAAGGATTTTAACATCAATGTTCATTGGTGATATTGTTCTATAATTGTCTTTCATAGTAGTGTCTTTATCTGGTTTTGGAATTAGGATAATTCTGGTCTCATTAAAAGATTGGAATACTTCCTTACTCTTGAATTTCTTGGAACAGTATCAGGATAGGTATTAGTTCTTCTCTGAATGTCTGGTAAAATTCCCTTGTGAAGCCATTTGCTCTAGGACTTTTGCTTGCTGGGAGTTTTTTGTTTGTTTGTTTTTTTATTACTGCTTCAATTTCATTAGTTGTAATCAGTTTATTCAGGTTTTCTTATTCTTCCTAGTTTATTCTTGGAAGGTTGTGTGTTTTTAGGACTTTATCTATTTCATCCACATTGTCCAATTTGTTGGCATAGTACCGTACTTTCTTACAATCTTTTGTATTTCTTTGGTGTCAGTTATTACTTCTTTCATTTTTGATTTTTTAAATTTATTTGTGTCCTCTCTTTCTTGATGAGTCTGGTTAAAGGTCAATCTTCTTTATTGTTTCAAAGAATCAGCTTTTAATTTTATTGATCTTTTGCATTTTTTTTTAGTCTATTATGTCATTTATTTCTGCTCTATCCTTTATTATTCCCTTCCTTATATTCTAGGCTTTGTTTTGTGTTTTTTCCTAGTTCTTTTAGGTATAGGGTTAGTTTGTTTATTGAAGAATTTTCCTGCTTCCTCAGGTCAGATTCTAATGCTATAAACTTCACTTCCAGGGCTGCTTTTGCTGTGCCCCAGAGATTTGGGGTTGGTATGTGTTTATTTTCATTTGTTTCCATATAATTATTTATTCCTATTTCTCATTGTTTAATAACATGCTATTTGAATGTTTTTCAGTGTTTTTTTTTTTTATTACAATTGAATTCTAGTTTCATGTCTTTGTGATCCAAGAAAATACATAATATGATTTCAATCTTCTTTAACTTGTTAAGACTTATTTTGTGTCCTAACATGTGGTCTATCTTTGAGAATGTTCCGTGTGCTCTTGAGAAGATTGTATTTTCTACTGCTCTGGGATGAATTCCTTTGTGAATATCAATTCAATTCATTTGATCTAGCTATCATTTAAGGTTGCTATTGCCTTGTTGATTTTTTTGTCTGGAAAATCTATCCATTGATAGTGGGGTTTTAAAATTTCCTCCTATGACAGTATTGCTATCAATCCCTCCCTTAATGTCTACCAAGATTTGCTTTATATATTTAGGTGCTTCTGTGTTGGGATGCATATATGTTTACAAGGGTTATATTCTCTTGTTAGATCGATCCCTTCAGTATTATGTAATGACCTTGTTTGTCTTTTTAAAAAAATATATATATATATTTTATTGATTTTTACAGAGAAGAAGGGAGAGGGATAGAGAGTTAGAAACATGAATGAGAGAGAAACATCAGTCAGCTGTACACCCCCCACTGGGGATGTGCCTGCAACCAAGGTACATGCCCTTGACTGAAATCGAACTTGGGACCCTTGAGTCCGCAGACCAATGTTCTATCCACTGAGCCAAACTGGTCAGGGCTGTCTTTTTTTTTATTTTTATGACCTTTGTTTAGAAGTCTAGTTTGTCAGATATAAGTATTTTTTTATTTCATCTTTTATTAAGGTATTATATGTGTACATATCTTACCAATCCCCCTCACCCCTACTCCCATACATGCAGATAAAAGTACTATTACTCCAGTTTTGTGGTGGTGTTTTTTCTATTGGCATGAAATATTTTTTCCATTCCTTCACTTTCGGTCTGTGTAACTTTTATTCTAAAGTGGGTCTCTTGTAGACAGCATATATGTTTTCTTAGTAAAAGATATGCTGTATCTTTTTATTGGAGTGTTTAATCCTTTTATATTTGAGTTTATTAGAGGCCTGATGCACAGGATTCATCCACCAGTGGGGGGTGTGGCCTGCGGGGATCTGCCTGCTGTGGGAGCACAACTCATCCTGGTCAGCTGAGCGGCTGTGGACCCGCCCTCTGAGAGGCTGCTCCCTGGTCTGGCATCTTCCATGGAACCAGAACACTTGCCTCTCCAGGGGACCCGGTCAGGACTGGGCTCAGGGACAATAGCACTAAGAGGAGATGGAGTAGGCCTCAGTCCCACTGCTGCCACAGCTGCCTCCCAGCCTCTGGGGTCAGCTCTGCGAGTCTGGTGTCAGTGCTGCACAGCCTGTGGGCATCATGAGGAGGTAGCAGGGAGCAAGGAGGAGGAGCCTGGGGTGAGAAGGTGATGATTGCAGCCTGGATTCCTGCCTGTTGGCCAGGGGTTTGCAGCAGGAGCAGCCACTCATCCTTGTCAGCCGAGCTGTGCTCCCACTGTGGTAGCACACTGATCAGCAGGGGTCAGCTCCTGCGTTGAGCATTTGCCCTCTGCTGGCAGCGTGCATCATAGTGACTAGTCGACGTCGTTCTGGTTGTTCCGT
This sequence comes from Pipistrellus hanaki, assembly GCF_964339955.1. Lineage (NCBI taxonomy): Eukaryota > Metazoa > Chordata > Mammalia > Chiroptera > Vespertilionidae > Pipistrellus > Pipistrellus hanaki. The sequence goes on from NC_140514.1 coordinate 53,535,205, forward strand.
CGTTCAGTTGCTGGGCTTTTATTATATAGGATAGCTACTTATTTATTGCCATTTTATTCTTTATACCTATGTTTCCCCTCTCTTAAATTTTTTCCTTTCTTTTTCTTAAAGTAGGCCTTTTACATTTCTTATAATACTAATTTGGTGGTAATGAACTTTTTTTTTTTTATTTTGCCTGGGAAGATCTTTATACTGACTTCAATTTTAAGTGATAGCCTTGCTGGGTACAGTAGTCTTCTTTGTAGGTCTTTGTTTTTTATCACTTTGAACATTTGATGCCAGTCTCTTTTGTTCTGAAGTGTTTCTGTTGAGAAATCAAGTGACAGCCTTATGGGAGCCCCTTTGTAGGTCTTTCTGATTTTTAAGATTATCTCTTTGTCTTTAATATTTGGCATTTTAATTATGATGTGTCTTGGTGTGGGGATCTTTGGGTTCACCTTGATTGGTATTTTCTGTGCTTCCTGAACTTATGTGACTTTTCCTTTCACAGGTTATGGAAGTTTTCAGCTGTTATTACTTCAAATAAGTTCTCTATCCCTTGCTTACCCTCTTATCTTTCTAAGATCCTTATTATGTGGATATTGTTATGCTTGATGTTATCAGAGAGGTCACTTAGACTTTCTTATTTAAAAAAAAAATTCTCTTTTCTTTTGATGCTCTGCTTGGGTGCTTACTGTTATCTTATTTTCTAAATCATAGATTTCATCCTCTGCTTAACCTAACCTGCTGTTTATTCCTTCTAGTGTATTCTTTATTTCAGATAATTGTATTTCTCATTTCTAACTGGTTCTTTTTTAAGGATTTCTTTATCCTTTTTAATGCTTATGTTTCTTTAAGTTCTCACTGAGATCATCCATTCTCCCCCTAAGGTCTTTGTGCATCCTTGTAACCATTGTTTTAAACTCTGCATCTAATGTTTTGGTTGCTTCTTTTAATTTAATTCTTCTCTGGTGATTTCTCTTGTTCTTTCATTTGGAACATATTTCTTTGTCTCTCCATTTTGTTTCTGTGTATTAGGTGGATTTGTTATGGCTCCCAAATTTGTTATGATGGCTTTATGATGAAGGTGTTTTGTCAGGCTCAGTGGCACAATCTTTTAGGTCACCTGAGCTCTATGTTTCTTGCTGGTTATGTGTATCCACCTATTGTAATTGAGTCTTGAATATTTTTGGGCCCTACATGAGTGGAGTTAATTCTTCAGGCTGCCTGACTGTAAGGGGAAACCTCAATCATCCTGTGTGAGACATTGTGCAGAAGTGTCCCTCTCAAAATAGAGTTGTTCCCTGTAGGTTCTGGTACCTGCCCGAATCCCCTTTTGTGTATGCCACCTGTATGGCTAGTTGGGACTTGCTCTGGTGTGGTCTGATGCTCATCACTGGTTGTGTTGGTTCTGGGTCCACTCGGGCGAGGTTCACATACAGGTACGAGGTTCACATACAGGTATATAACTGGCCTTGGTCTACCTGTCTGGAGTTACCACCCAGTTAACAGTTTGTGGTTGTGTCTACTGGGCCTGGGTGTGCATTGGAGGGGCCAATCTGAATATAAGGTTTGGTGTCCTTTAGTTTAGAGTTGGGGGCAGATCTGTAAAAGGCCCGAGGCTTCCTGAGGTCTGGCTTCGCCTGTCAGTTACTCCAACTACTCCTGAGGTTGCCTTGTCTTCCTCCTGCCAAAGAAAGACTATAGTGTGGGCTCAGACTGGCCACAAACTAGAGGCTCTTCCACAGATTGCAAGCCTGGTATGGTGGTGGGAGGACAGGACCAGTGGGTCCCCTACTTGGAGGTCTTGAGGTCAGGCAACTAATGAGAGAAAGTGACCCTCTCTCCAGAGCCAAACCACTCAGTCCATACCAGAGTCTCTAACTCCAGTTCCCCCCAAAGGGGCATGCCACAAGTTCAGGTTGGATGCAGCCAACCCGCCCGCCCATCCACACGAGCAAACTGGACTCAGGGGGACAGATCAGAAGTCTCCCATTGTGGGTGATGCTAGCAGAGTCCACAGGAGGGATCTAAGCACATCATCCTGGTCCCAGATAACAGCCTCCAACTTCCTCAAACCTAGAATGTTCCAGCTCTGAACCATTCTCCCTTCCCCCATCAGAACTGAGACTAGCTGGGCGGGGTATCTAGGACTTGGCAGGGTTGATCCAAACAGTCACCTTTTGGGGGTGGTACCCACAAACCTGTAGGAGGGGGCGGGTACTTTTTCACCTTCTCAGGGTAGTGCAAGCTGAGCTAGTAAAGAGAGGGGAGTGCCCCCTGCCCTGGCAATGTGGTGTGTACCACAGCACCCAGCTGTCCTGTTGCTGTACAAAAACTTCCCCAGGAAGCATACTCTGAAGTTTCTAGCTCTGAATGGCACTCCCGTTTTCCTATGTAGGTAACTCAGCAGGACAGGACCCACCCAGTGATTTAGCACCTGGGGGGAAGGGCACCAGCTTTGCACTCCAGATGGGGAGACCTGCCCTCCTTCCAAAGCTGTACATTTTAGTCACTGTCTGGGTCTCCGCTGAGAACCCCCTAGAAAAAGAGGGCCCTAAAGTCAGTGCTCGCTGACACCTCCAGATGGCCTGAGTTTGGCAAAGTGCCCCAGCTAGCTATTGGGGCCAGACAGTGCGCTCCCCAGGCTAGTGCTGTAATAACAGAAGTTCTCATTCCTGGGAAGGTGGCATCTGGGTCTCCCAGGCAGACTGAAGCCCCACTGATTTTCACCACCAGTTGCTATGCGTGCTCCTCTTCCCATCTTGGTTGCTCTGGGTTTGGGATCCCTGTGTGTGTGTTTGAGCGGGGGTTGGGGGTAGGGGGGCGCATGCACAAGTTTTGCAACACAATACCCTCTGGCTTCTTACCCATCACACATGGGTATGGATGCTAGCCCTTTCCTTGCCTCTGCCCTTCTTACCAGTCTCTACGGGGCTTATTCTGTAAATCCTTGGTTATAATATTTCATTTGGTTATTCAAGTTTATTGCTCTACAAGTTAGCTGTAAATCTGGTTTGGGGCTGGGAGCAGGTGAATGTAGCTTTCACTTATTCTGCAGCCATCTTGGAATCCACTTTTAGTCATTTTTTAAAGGTCAACTTTTTAAAGAGTAACTTCTTCCATTATTTATTCCATAAAAATGTTTTGAATATTTATTATTGTGTTATCTATTACTATGTATCAAATATTCCCTAAACCTTAATAGCCTTAAATGACAAACATTTATATCTCACAATTTCAGTTGCCACTTAGCTGAGTGGTTCTGGTTCATGGTTTCTTGGGAATTATCATCCAGATGACAGGACACAGTCATTGCTTGACTGTCCTGGAAAATTTGCTTTTACGATGCCTTACTCAGCTGGCCATTGGCTTGTGGCAGAAGCCTCAGTTGCTCACCAGGTGGACCTCTCCCTCTGGCTGTTTGATATAGTCGTCACAGCGGCTGGCTTGTCTCCAAGCCTGTGATCCCAGAGAGACAGCAAGGAGGAATGGGTAATGCCTGTGCACCACACTCCCACCACATCCTGTTCGTTAGACGTGTGTCTCTGGGTGTAGCCCACACTTAAGGGGAGGGCAGGTAAGCTCCATTTTTTGAAGGAAGGAATATTAGAGTTCACGGACGTTTGAAAACCACTACAACTATATACCTCCTTTTATCTTCTCATTTTGAGGTGTTTGCCATTTATGTCTTAAAACAGTGTTTCCCAGATAAGTAAAAACACAATTTTTTGAAATATGGAATAGCAGAATTGCAATTTCACCATTACTAGTTTATTTTGATACAATTTACATATATATATTTTAATATATTTTATTGATTTTTCACAGAGAAGAAGAGAGAGGGATAGGGAATTAGAAACATCGATGAGAGAGAGTCATTGATCAGCTGCCTCTTGCACACCCCCTACTGGGGATGTGCCCGCAACCAAGGTACATGCCCTTGACCGGAATCAAACCCGGGACCTTTCAATCCACAGGCCGACGCTCTATCCACTGAGCCAAACCGGTCCCGGCACAATTTATATTTTTAATTAACATAGGAGCCATTATTAGACACACACACACAAATAGGCACAAGTCTCTTTGTTCTCTGCTTGCTTTATTTTTCTCTGTAGCACTTTCCTACTACTTTGTCCCTCCCTCTGCTCCAGCCACACTAGCCTCCTTATTATTCCTTGGAATTTAGTAGGCGTCTCTTATCTTTAGGACCTTTGCTGGAGGCTATATCTACTGCCTGGAGTGTTTTTCCAGATTTTTATAAGTCTTTGCTCAAAGGACTCCTTTTCATGAGGACTTCCACAATCACCCTATGTAAAATTCCAACCTATTCCTTCATAAACACCCCAGGAGCCTTAACTCTGCTCTTTCTTTCTATTGTACTATATAATTTATTTGTTACGTTTATTTTCTACCCAGCTAGAATATAACTTACCCAAAGGCAGGGATCTTGATTTATTTTGTCCACTTTTTTATATGTCAAGTGAAAAGAACAGATGTGAGTGCTCAATATATATTTTTTGAACAACGTACTCACTATCTGACATATATTTTACCTAATATCTTTTGTTTTTCTCTTTTTAAGTAGAATGTCAGCTTCATGAGGACAGAAATTTCTGTCTATTTTATTCACCACTAGATCTAGCATATCGCAAAATGTCAAGCACATGGTCCTCATTAAACATTTGTCAAGTAAATGTTTTCATTTTGTTTTTCAAAGCAGAATCAGCATTATGTGTTTTATATGTAAAGTAATACATATCTATTACAATTTTTTATGCATATAAAATGACATTGACTGTAATCATACATTGTAATAACTAGATAAAATCCATCTTCCTTATATGTTATTAGTTTTCTTCCATCTGAATATGGGATATTTGTATATAAATTTATTTTTTACAAGAGTATGTCATACTAAGTAAAACTTTTGGCCCTGTGGAGTTTTAATACTAATTTAGTATGGATATCAGCACACACAACTCAAATTATATCCTTTTTTTAGTGTCTTCATAATAGTATAATTAAAGCACTGAAAATTATCTACACAAATAACTACACATAAGCTTACCCAAATTGTATATGTTATGTCTCATACCACAACAACCCTTAATATTTCATAAAAGTATGACTTCCAGAAACACCTTAGAAAAGTACTTTAGTCAAAAGAACAAATGAGGTACACTAATTCTAGAATATATTTAAAAACAGTACATTTAAAAAAGTAAAATAAAATATGGTACATTTAGAAATACACTTTAAAAATAGTACATTTTAGTTTAGAATAATGAGAGGTTTATAAATTGAGAAATAAATTTATTAAACTAGCTTACCAACTTTCAGCAGAGAGCTTTACAACTTTGCATAAAAACATAGTCACTGGCCTCTAGAAACCTACAATTTAGTTATATACTAAACTATAACTATGGGGAACTATACCACGAGACTGGATATGTTTGATGTCATAAATCTACAGAAAGTTTTTGTGGGTTTGATTTAACTAAGCTATTAAGAATTCAAAGGAAAAGATAATCATTTATGAACATGGGTGATCTGGGAAAACTTTTGAAATCCTAGTCATTCTTTTATTTCTTCCATTTTATTATCTTCAGGATTAGTATTAACATTTTTTCTAGTTTGTGGAGAGTAATTTAAAAAATATTATCAATATTTTATACAAGACATTAGCTAATTCAAAGAAACTACTATACATATTCCTAGGTTCTTCTACCATCAAAAGTAGGTAAACAAAGAGGTAGAATATTGTTTCTTTTGTAAATTATTCACTGTCTGCATATTTTTATTTTTGAGTGGCTTGCTTTTTATATTCTCTTTTTCGAGTTAAATCAGTTTACATATTTAAAATCCAAATAACTTTTTTTTCTGGCTTGATTTTCAGATTGAACTCGTTTGCCAGCAAAATAATATAATAGTATTGGAAGATATAAGAAAAAGACTCAGATCTGTAAGTGCCTTTTATATGTTAGATAATTTTTATTTTTGTTAATATAGTAAAACTACAAAAAAAACTGTACATATGTCATGATTTTATGAACAGTCAAAAATGTTTGTGTTCTACAGTCAGCCCTCTGCTTGGTGCACAGGGTACTCCCATGTGTAAGAGCAATGCTCTTTTTGCTCCATTTCATCATTACTCCTTGCTCTCCTAGAGAACTTATGGTTAGTTTTATTAATGCCCTTTGCTGTTAACTGATTTAAAATGATAACTGTGAGTAATTTAATTCTCAATATGTAAGATGCATTTGTCTACACATTTACTTTTCTTTTTCCTAGTAAGAAATATCTGTTATGTCAAATTTTGTTGTTTAATTCTAGGAGATATATATATATATATATATATATATATATATATATATATATATATATATATATATATATATATATTTTTTTTTTTTAATTTTTATTGTTTAAACAATTACATGTTTTTCCTTTTTCCCCCCACTTACCTTCCACCAGCCTCCCCTACCCCTTGTCGCATGCCCTCAACCCATCTCCCCCCTCCCCCTGGCAGTGTCTTGTGTCCATTGGTGTGCTTATATGCATGATACAAGTCCTTTGGTTGATCTATTTCCCTCCCTCCCCAACACTCCACAGCCTTTCTGCTGTAATTTGACAGTCTGTTCCGTGCTTTATTGCCTCTGTATCTATCTTTTTATTCATCAGGCTATAATGCTCTTTATTGTCCATAAATGAATGAGATCATGTGGTATTTTTCTTTCATTGCCTGGTTTATTTCACTTAACATAATGCTCTCCAGGTCCATCCATGCTGCTGCAAATGGTAAGAATTTCTTCTTTTTTATAGCAGCATAGTATTCCATTGTAGATGTACCAGAGTTTTCTAATCCAATCATCTGCTGATGGGCACTTAGGCTGTTTCCAAATCTTAGCTATGGAGAATTGTGCTGCTATGAACATAGGAATATATATATCCTTTCTGATTGGTGTTTCTAGTTTCTTGGGATATATTCCTAGAAGTGGGATTACTGGGTCAAATGGGAGCTCCATTTTCAGTTTTTTGAGGAAACTCCATACTGTTCTCCACTGGTGGCTGCACCAGTCTGCATTTCCATCAGAAGTGCAAGAGGGTTCATTTTTCTCCACATCCTCACCAATTTTTGTCGTTTGTTGATTTGTTGATGATAGCCATTCTGACAGGTGTGAGATGGTACCGCATTGTTGTTTAGATTTGCATCTCTCAGATAGTGACTTTGAGCATGTTTTCATGTGTCTCTTAGCCTTCCTTCTGTCTTCTTTTGAAAAGATTCTATTTAGGTCTGTTGCCCATGTTTTTTATTGGATCATTTGTCTTCGCTTTATTAAGTTGTATAAGTTGCCTGTAGATGTTGGAGATTAAACCTTTATCAATGATAACATTTGCAAATATGTTCTCCCGTACAGTGTTCTTTCTTGTTGTTTTGTTGATGGTTTCTTTTGCTGTGAAAAAGCTTTTTATTTTGATGTAGTCCCATTTGTTAATTTTCTCTTTAGCTTCCATTGCCCTAGGAGTAGTATCGGTGAAGAAATTCCTTTGGCATATATTAGATTTCTCTGCCTGTGATTCCTCTAGTATTTTTATGGTTTCGTGTTTTAGGTTTAATCCTGTATCCATTTTTGAGTTTATTTTTGTGTATGGTGTAAGTTGGTGGTCTAGTTTCATTTTTTTGCATGTATCTGTCCAATTTTCCTAACACCATTTATTAAAGACTATCTTGACTCCATTGTATGTCAATGCCTCCTTTGTCAAATTGAGCGTAGTGTTTTGGGTTGATATCTGGATTCTCTATTCGATCCCATTAATCTATATGTTTGTTCTTGTGCCAATACCAGGCTTTTTGAGAACAGTGGCTTGGTAATACAGCTTGAAATCTGGTATAGAGATCCCACCTACTTTGTTCTTCTTTCTCAGGATTGCTGTGGCTATTAGGGGTCTTTTTTTTTTTTTTTTTTTTTTTTAATTCCAGATGAAGTTTTGGAGAGTTCTTTCGAGGTCTGTGAAGTATGCCATTGGCATTTTAATGGGGAGTGCATTGAATCTATAGATTGCTTTGGGTAATATGAACATTTTAATGATGTTGATTCTACCAATCCATGAACATGGTATGTTCTTCCATCTGTTTATGTCTTCCTCTGTCTCTTTTTTTCAGCGTCTTCTAGTTTTCCACGTATAGGTCTTTTACCTTCTTAGTTAAGTTTATTCGTAGGTATCCTAATATTTTTCATGCGATGGTAAGTAGGATTACATTTTTAGTCTCTCTGTAAATTCATTATTGGTGTATAGATATGCCATAGATTTCTTGGCATTGATTTTTGTATCCTGCTACATTGCCAAACTAATTTATTAAGTCTATTAGTTTTTTATGGAGTCTTTTGGGGTTTTTATGTACAATGTCATGTCATCTGCAAATAAGGACAGCTTTACTTTTTTTCCAATTTGGATGCCTTTTATTTCTTCTTCTTGTCTAATTGCAATGGCTAATTCTTCCAGTACTATGTCGAACAGGAGTGGTGAGAGTGGGTATCTCTTTCTTGTTCCTGTTCTTAGGGGAAATAGTTTTAGTTTTGCCCATTGAGTTTGATGTTTGCTGTGTGTTTACCATATATAGCTTTTACTATGTTGTGGTATGATCCTTTTATTTCCACCTTGTTGAGAGTTTTAATCAAGAAAGAGTGTTTGGATTTTGTCAAATGCTTTTTCTACATCAATTTATATGACTGTGTGACTTTTATCTTTCAATTTGTTTATGTAATGTATCACATTTATTGATTTGTGGATATTGTACCATCCTTGCATTCCTGGGATAAATCCTACTTGGTCATGGTGTATGATCTTTCTGATGTACTGCTGGACCTGATTTGCTAGAATTTTGTTGAGATTTTTGTCATCTATGTTCATGAGGGATATTGGCATGTAATTCTCTTTCATTGTGTTGTATTTATCTGGTTTTAGTATTAGTGTAATGCTGGCTTCATAGGAGCTTGGAAGTGTTCCTTCCTCTTGAATTTTTTGAGGAGAATAGGTTTTAGTTCTTCCTTGAATGTTTGGTGAAACTCCCCTGTGAAGCCATCTGGCCCCAGGCTTTTGTTTACTGGAAGTTTTTTGATGACTGCTTTAATTTCTTCCATAGTTATTGGTCTATTGATATGTTTGGATTCTTCCTGATTGCGTTTTGGAAGGTTATATTTTTCTAGATATGTCCATTTCCTCCAGGTTGTCCAGTTTGTTGGAATAGAGTTGTTCATAGTATTTTTTAACAATCGTTTGTGTTTCGGTGGGGTCTGTTGTTATTTCACTTCTTTCATTTCTGATTTTGTTTATTTGCATCCTCTCTTTGCTTCTTGGTGAGCCTGGCTAGAGGTTCATCAATCTTGTGTATCACTTTAAAGAACCCACTCTTGGTTTTGTTGATCTTTTGTATTATTTCTTTGGTCTCAATGTCATTTATCTCAGCTCTGATCTTTATTATTTCCTTCCTCCTGCTTACACTGGACTTTTCTTGTTTTCTTTCTAACTCTTTGAGTTTAAGAGTTAGGAAATTTATTACCATTGTTTCTTATTTTTTGCAGTAGGCTTGTAGAGGTATGAACTTCCCTCTCAAGACTGCTTTAGATAAACAAAACAACAAGAAAGCCCACTGTATGGGAAAACATATTTGCGAATGTTATCACTGATAAAGGTTTAATCTCCAACATCTACAGGCAACTTATACAACTTAATAAAATGAAGATAAATGATCCAATAAAAACATGGGCAACAGACCTAAATAGAATCTTTTCAAAAGAAGACAGAAGGAGGGCCAAGAGATGCATGAAAACACGCTCAAAGTCACTAATTATCCAAGAGATACAAATCAAAACGACAGTGCGGTACCATCTCACACCTGTCAAAATGGCTATCATCAACAAATCAATAAACAACAAAAGTTGGCAAGGATGTGGAAAAAAATGAACCCTCATGCACTGCTGGTGGGAATGTAGACTGGTGCAGTCACTGTGAAGAACAGTGTGGAGTTTCCTCAAAAAACTGAAAATGGAGCTCCCATTTGACCCAGTAATCCCACTCCTAGGAATATATTCTAAGAAACTAGAAACACCAATCAGAAAGGATATATACACCCCTGTGTTCATAGCATAACAGTTCTCCATAGCTAAGATTTGGAAATAACCTCGGTGCCCATCAGCAGATAATTGGATCAGAAAACTATGGTACATCTACACAATGGAATACTATGCTGCCATAAAAAAGAATGAATTCTCACCATTTGCAGCAACCTGGATGGAATTGGAGAACATTATGCTGAGTGAAATAAGCCAGTCAATGAAAGGAAAACACCACATGGTCTCCCTCATTTATGGATAAAAAAAAGAACATTATTACCTGATGAACAAAAAGATAGATAGAGACAGTAAAGCAACAAACAGACTGTCAGAGGGAAGATTAGGGAGATGTGGGGGAGATCAACCAAAGGACTTGAATGCATGCATATAAGCATAATCAATGGACACAAAACTCCGGGGGGTGAGGGCATGTATGGGAGTCGGGAGTGGGCAATGGTAAGATATGTACACATATAATACCTTAATAAAAAAAAAAAATGGGGAAAAAAAGACTTCTTTAGCTGTGTCCCATGGATTTTGGATTGTTCTCTTTTCATTGTCATTTGTTGCCATGATGGTTTTTTTTTGTTTGTTTTTTTTCTTAATCTCTCTAGTGTTTAATAGCATGCTGTTTAGTCTCCATGTATTTGCTTTTTTTTTTTTTTTTTTTTTTTTGGATTGTTTTTAATGTAGTTGATTTCCAGTTTTATGCCACTGTGATCTGAGAAGATGCTTGATGTGATTTCTATTTTCTTGAATTTGAAAAGACTTTGCCTGTTATCTAACATATGATCTATCTTTGAAAATGACCCATGTTCACTTGAGAAGAATGTATATTCTGTGGCTTTGGGTTGAAATGTTCTGAAGATGTCAATTAATTCCAACTCGTTTAGTGAGTCATTTAGGATTAATGTTTCTATGTTGATTTTTTGTTTAGAGGATTTGTCCAGTGGTGATAGTGGGGTATTAAGGTCTCCTACTATGATTGTATTGCTGTCATTCTCTCCCTTGATATCCTCCAGGAGTTTTGTTTTTTTGTTTGTTTGTTTTTTTATGTATTTGGGTGCTCCTGTATTGGGTGCGTATATGTTTACCAGAGTTATTTCTTCTTGTTGGATTGCTCCCTTTAGTATTATGAAGTGGCTTTCCATATATCTTGTTATGTCCTTCATTTGGAGATCTAATTTGTCAGATATAAGTAGTGCTACCCCAGCTTTTTTTTTTTTTTTTCATTTCCATTCACCTGAAAAACCTTTTTCCATCTTTTCACCCTCAGTCTGTGTGTGTCTTTTTTTCTGAGGTGGGTTTTTTGTAGACAGCAGATATATGGGTGGTGTTTTCTTATCCAATCTGTTACCCTATGACTTTTGATTGGGTTATTTAATCCATTTACATTTTCAATTATTATTGATAGGTACTTATTTGTCACCATTTTTATTCTTTACCCCTGTGGTGTTCCTTCTTCACTTCCTTTTTTATTTATTTTTTGTTTTTATTACAGCAGACCCTTTAGCATTTCTTGCATTACTAGTTTGGTGGTAATAATTTCCTTAGTTCTTTTTTGTCTGTGAAGCTCCTGATTTCACCTTCAATTTTGATTAATAGCCTTGCTGGGTACAGTATTCTTGGACCCTTCCTCTGCATGACTTTGTATATTTCATTCCATTCACTCCTGGCCTGATGAATTCCTGTTGAGAAATCATTTGCTAGTCTGATGGGGGATCCTTTTTAGGTAACTTTCTCTCTCAGGCCACTTTTAAGATTATTACTTTGTCATTGGTGTTTGCCAATTTAATTATAATGTGCCTTGGGGTCGGTCTTTTGGGGTTCATTTGGATTGGGACTCTGTGAGCTTCTTGGATTTGTGTGGGGTTTTTCTTCCTTATATCAGGGAAGTTTTCTGTCATCATTTCTTCAAACAGGTTTTCAATTCCTTGCTCAGTTTCCTCTCCTTCTGGAACACGTATTATGCGGATGTTGTTTTGTTTTGTTTTGTCCCAAAGTTCCCTTAGGCTCTCTTCCCGCTTTAAAAATTTTTATTTTCTAGAAGCTGCTCTACTGGAGTATTTTTTCTACCTTGCCTTCTAGCTCACTGATGTGGTCCTCCACTTCTTCTAGTCTACTCTTGATGCTTTCTATTGAGTACTTTCAGCAGCGATGTCATTTTACATTTCTTTTTGGTTCTTCTTCATTTTCTCTTGGTTCTTACTCCTATTGTCGAAAATTTGTCTTCCATTCTTTTCAGCTACCTTATGATCATTTCTCTGAATTATTTCTCTGGTAGGTTGCTTGCCTCCATTTCGTTTACTTCCTTTTTTGGTGATGCCTGCTTTTCTTTTATATCAGGGCTGTTTCTTTGTCTCCCTATGGTTTCTCTTCTCCAAGTGTCTGGTTATGTAGTTCTCTCTCTCCTGTGTTGATTTAAAGGCACAAAATACAATACAACCAGGTACAACTCACAAGGCACTGAACAGAAATGTATTCATGATATTAATAACCCCAAATAAAGGTGATGGCCAGAGAAATGCAAATTAGAGTATAGGAGAGAAAGAAGAAGAGAGAGATAGAAAAAAAAGGAGTGCAAAAGTGAAATTGGGAAAAGGAAAAAAAATAAGAGAGAAAATCAAGAGAATAAGAAAGAAAAGGGGAATAAACTATATATATGAGGAGAAAACTACAATAGAATAGCCACTAATCCCAACAAATGCCAGCAACAAGTACCTGGAAATGTAAACTAACTACAGACAACAAATAGTATCAAGTGAGGTGAGGGAAAAGAGAAGCAAAAAAAAACAAAAAATACAAAAAACAAAAACAAAAGAATAAGAAAAACAATCTCACAAACAAGCATAAAACATTGATATAATCAACATTCAAGCAAACAACAAAAGGACAGAGAGAAAAACAATTTTTTGGATAGTGAAAACAGCAGAAGTGTGTATAGAATTGGAGCAGGGTACTGGAAATTAGATATATAAGTAGGGTGAAATTTTAACAGGGAGTAAAAAGAAAGAATAGGGAAAATCTAAAGGAGGAGAAAGGTAAGAGAAATAGGACAACAAAAGGAGAAAAGTTAGGAAGAGTGTGATGTCATAAAGGTAGAGTTGAGATAGAGTAAAATGATGCTGAAGGAAAGATGAAAATAGAATGTGGAACACAAATCCCAAAGTAAAATAAAGAGAAAATAAAATGACACTTAAAAAAAAGGGTGGGGGGGAATAGTAGTAGTAATAATAATGATTGAAAATAAAAATGTATTAATTAAAAAGGTAAAATCAAGTGAGGAAAAAGAAAAAAATTAGTTTCTTAAATAAAAGATGAAAAAAATAAAATAATAATAATAAATAAATTAAAAATAATAAAATAAATTTAAAAATATGCAGTAGTAAAGGTCATTCACTTCCTCTATTGTTCTGTTTGGCATGCCTGTTTCCCAGTCAGGAAAATATTGCAGTTCCCTGTGTTCCACTGTTCCTCAGTGTTGTAAGCCAGTCCTGATTTTTAAGCAGGCAGTGTGTCTTAATTTCTTGTATTCCTTTATTTCTGATTACACAAGAGTCATTTTGTCATTCAGCCCCTGGGTGGCAGTGTTTCTGTATTTACCTCGGGTGTATAGGTCCTCTCTAGCCTGTGCTTAGATCCTGCTTTCCCTGTGGCACTGAATACAGGTTTGTGGGAGTAGTTTTCCCCAGAGCTGGTTCTCTGAATGTTATTCCCCTCTCTGATCCCCAGGTTCCAGAAAAATAACTTTCCCCTGCAGTCTCTTAGGGTTTCCCCATTTGGGTGATCCTATGTATTGGGCTTAGTAATCAGAAGCAAGGATTTAAAGAGGAAAAAGTGTAAGTGTGCGAACTCTGGGGCTGTGCACAAGTCTGTACAGTCTTTTTTCCCCCTTGTGTCTAAGCAGCTGGCTCACTCTTAAAATTTTTAGGCTGACCTTTTGCATCAGATCAAAATCAGTTGCTTTTTAGAGATCCCTTCTGTTAGCAGCTCTGAGGACCCCCTTCCACATTCACGGATCATGTCAGCCCCAATAGCCACGGATTTTTCTAGGTGCAAACATCACCTGGTCTTCAGCTCCCACCATGCATGCGTTTCTCTGTCCTGTCAGGACCAGAGACCCACCTTATCCCAAGTGAAATCTGACCTTTCTGTGGTGGAATGTAGAGCTCCTCTGAATCCGCGTGTTTGCACCAATTGGGGACGAGTGTTCTAAAGTTCACAGCTGTTCAGTGGATGCTGTAGTTGTAGATTTTCAGGCTTCTGATAACATCCATTTTCCCCTTCAGGATGGCACGGTCTCTGCATCTGAGCCAGTGGCTCTGGGAGGGAGCCCAGCTGCAGTGGGAGCTGCCTAGTCAGGGGAGCCCCGTCCAGCAGTCCCCCACCTTCTCTGGCATATAGCTGTCCCTTATCTCACCAAAAAACACTCCCCATGCGATCCTCAGCTGTTCTATCTGCTCCGGGACAAGGCTCAGGACATATCTGTCTATTCCGCCGCCATTTCCCTCCCCCCCCCCCCAGTAATATATTTTCTTTATCTAACAATGTGAAATGAAAACTGCTCTGTTTAGAAATTTTAATTTTATTATTTAAAATATTTGAAATATCTTCTCTGTAACTATATCTTTTATTTCCTTCCAATATAGCATTGGTAAAATAAATATTATAAATAAATGTTTCTAAATATACTAAAGTGAATAGGAATGCACTTGAAAGTTCTTATAAGTATAGAATATCCAGCATTTCTTTAATTTAATCATCCCTTGAACAATTACTGCACAAAACTTAGATGCTATACAAGTTTTTCTAAGAAAATTAATTTTATTTTAGGATTTGTAACTACATCTTTGGACATTTCTGGCCTCTCTGAAATTTCTTTCTTTATTTTTTTTTTTCCAAACTTATTGGGTAAATTTATGAGTACTTTTAGTTAAATCAAAATATAGAACATTCAGAAATGCTGGGAAAGAATGAAAACTAACTGTTTTTAAAGTGTAATTTTTAAATGTTATTTTTAAAGCACCACATTTATTGCCTTACCTGGTTTGGCTCAGATGATAGAGCAATGGCCTGTGGACTGAAGGGTCTCAGGTTCAATTCTGGTCAAGGGCACATGCCCAGATTTAGGGATTGGTCCCTAGGGGGGGATGTGCAGGAGGCAGCTGATCAATGATTCTTTCTCATCATTGAGGTTTTTCTCTCTCTCCCTTTGCCTTCCTCTCTGTAATCAATAAAAATATATTTAAAACAACAACAAAAACAGACCACCTTGATTATTTTTAAGGATTCTGTGTGTGTTCAACTTCATGTAGAAAATGTTACTGTAGTTTAGCTTGAAATATTGGCCTGATATTTTTCTCCCTAGCAAGATAATTTTAGAGATTAAAACATCACAAAATAAATCTCCTTTTAGACTTGACTCCTTTATCAAGACCTTATAAGCAGACAAAGATTACAAGAGTGAAGCTCAAAACTTGAGAAAGATGATCAGAAGTAGATCTAAAAGTCCAAGACGCATGTCACCATCTTCCCGGGTAAGTTTTGGAAAGTTATAAATATTTTGGAGTTTGTGGCTCAAACACTGACATTTATTCTTTGATTTACCTAATCTAGAAAAAATTCAGGTTGATTAGTCTATCAAAGAGGTTGTGAATAGAGGTCTCTTTGATGGACAGTGGACCATTGAAATTGGTTCTTTATCCCTAGTATTTGTCATTGTTGAGAGGTAATCAGATAAATGTAGAGCAATTTGGGATGAAGCTGTTTAAAAGTGAGGTGATTTATAAACTTTTTTTCATCATTTCTTTTCTTTATACCATCATGATTGCTTACATAGTGACTGTGAACAGCCATCATATCAAAGAAGAGCTTCACATTTCTTATCTAATAACTGTAGGTTACACACTGTGATGCAGAGCTTTTGAAGACCACGCGAGACCGTGAAGAACTTAAGTGCATGCTGGAAAAATATGAGCGTCATTTGGCAGAAATTCAGGGTAATGTCAAGGTTCTTACATCTGAGAGAGACAAGACCTTTCTTCTTTATGAACAGGTAAATTTGCTTATAGAGAAATAAAATATGTAAGTAATAACAGTTAACTCTAGGGATATTTAGGTAATTAATAACTCTAGGTAATTATTTAGGTATACTTAAATCTGCCAATCAAATTAATTTAACTACCAGTTAGGAATTACCTTTGTTCTTAAGATATGTTTAAAGAAATATATTTCCAATACAGTATATGTGTGGACATACATTTGTTGTCCCCATACCCATAAAAAGTCACATACATGCATAGAAATAGATTGATTTTTGAAATAAAAAAATGGGGAAAATGTTAAATAGAAATATATGTTGACTTTAAGGTAAAAATATTTGAATTTGGAGATTACAAAAAATTGTAACATATTTTAATGTACTATCAATCACTTTAGAAACTGCCATATAATTTAATTTCAGGGAGTAAAATCAGTTTATCTCTATTTTTAGCTTAAAATTAATACCTCTAGCCGAAGCCGGTTTGGCTCAGTGGTAGAGCGTCGGTCTGCGGACTGAAAGGTCCCAGGTTCGATTCCGGTCAAGGGCATGTACATTGGTTGCGGGCACATTCCCGGTAGGGGGTGTGCAAGAGGCAACTGGTCGATGTTTCTCTCTCATTGACGTTTCTATCTCTCTATCTCTCTCCCTTCCTCTCTGTAAAAAAATCAATAAAATATATTTTTAAAAAATTAATACCTCTATTAACCAAATAGTTTCTTTATTTCAGAAATATTAAACACCATATATTACTAGCATAATTTATTTTAAAAAATATAAAATTCAATTAAGAATTACAGCTGCTTAGTGCAGGGTGATGGGCTTGCCACTTTAAGAAAAGAAAAAAAAATCATAAGATGGAAACATTGCCAGTTTTTTGTTTGTTCTTTTAAGTTATAAAGTTCACCTTAGTGGGTTGTATTTTAATTAAGTCAAGCTTACTCATCGCTTTTTATTTTATTTTTTAAATATATTTATATTGATTTCAGAGAAGAAGGGAGAGGGAGAGAGAGATAGAAACATAATGATGATAGAGAATCATTGACTGGCTGCCTCTTGCACACCCCTTGCTGGGGATCAAGCCTGCAACCAGGGCATATGCCCTTGACTGGAATCGATCCTGGGATCTTTCAGTCCATAGGCAGATGCTCTACCATTAAGCCAAACTGGATAGGACACTCATCTCTTTTTAAATAACTACAGTGACTTTGGATACCATGATTATGTGGCCTGTTTGCTTCATTTAATAAGGGAAGGCACGGCTAATAAGGTTAACTATCTTGCCCAAGAACAGCAGAAATCAGTCCAGATTGTCTGACTCCTATTTGGGTTTGCTCTTTGCCATTTAATTAAGCTTGTTTTAGGAGAATTGGCCCAGGGGGATATAGATCTGTTTGGGCATATATCTTAATGTATAAAATAAATGCCCAGTGTATATATACCATAACATAAATCCTTTGGTTAAATCACAGGACTCTTTTCTTTCACTTAATCTCAATCTTATTTCTTTCTTTTCTTTCTCAGCATTGTCTTTTATTATGCTTAAAGTTTTAAACATTATATTAGCTATTTAATGGATGACACAATATTCTCTTCCATAATTAGCTTTCTTGTTTTTAGTTTGGGCAGTTTAAATAGCAGCTACCACTTCTTAGTGTGTGGGGTGACTACTGGGCTTTGATTAGAATTCCCTGGCGTCTGTGTCTGTGCCATGCAACCTGAGTCAGTGAACGTGCACATGATTATAGGCCAGGAGAGTCCTTAATGAGAACGCTGTGCGTATGAGTATAAGATGGGAGATTTTTTACTGAAACCTCTGCTCAGAAAGCCCTGTACTTGCATAAGTATACTTTGTTAATGATGCTCAAATTTTTGCTCTATTCCTTCTCTTCAGACAATTTCATTTTATTTTAAATATATTTTTATTGATTTCACTGAGAAAGGGAGAGGATTAAAGAGATAGAAACATCAATGATGAGAGAGAATCATTGGTCAGCTGTCTCTTGCACGCCCTATACTGGGGATCGAACCACCAAAATGGACGTGTGTCCTGACCAGAAATTGAACCATGATCTCATGGTTCATAGGTCGACAATCAACCATGAGCCAGGCTGACTGGGCATAGACAATTTTAAATTGAGATTTGAAGTGTAAATTAGTTAATAAGAAGCTAGTGTGAGCTACTGCATTACTTCATTAACTCAGGGAACACCGTTTAAAAAAGTTAAGATACTGTTTTCTACATTTGCAGTCTTATTCGGGAGATAAAGTAAATTGTCTTTATTTGCTTTTTTGTTATTTTAGCACAAGTAATCTAAAGATATTTTTCTTTATGGTGATCACTAGACTATGTAGAGTATGAATAGGGTTTCTGTTATCTTGAAAAGGATAAGAAGGAACATTTAGATTAAAGAAATGATGTGAGGCACATGACAAAGGTAAGTGATTCAGTCAAAGACTAGCATCAAAGGTGTGTGATAGGAGAGGAAGGGGGAGCTGACACTTGAGAGGTAGATTGAACTAGAGCTGCTGTCTGCAAATGTTTCTGTGAAGTCCCAGGTAATAAATATCTTGGGCTCTGCAGGCCATCATCTCAGTCATGGTGAGTCAGCTGTTTTTGTGATGTGAATGCACCCACAGATGATATACAAATGAATATGTTTGCTCTGTTACTATAATATAACTTCATTTATGGACACTGAAATTTGAATTTCATATTATTTTACCCAGTATGAAATATTTTTTTTCTTTTGATTATTGTCAACTATTTAAAAATGTAAAAATATTATAAGCTTATAAACTTACATAACACAGGAGGCTTGCTGGATTTGGCCTGTGAGATTTGGTGTAGGTTACCAGCTTCTGGACTATATGGTGGAGCCTGTTCAAGGGCATTATAAGGAGTTTATACTTTGCTTTATAAGCAATGGGCAGCTTATTTTTTTAAAAGCAGAAGAAATATGACTAAAGCCTCATTTTTACAATTTTAATCTGGTAAGAATTTTATATTTTCTTCTTTATCTCATACACAATTTTTATATGTTATCTTTTTATATAACAACTAGTGACCCGGTGCATAGATGCATGCACGTTGAAAAAGAAAATTAATTGGAAGGTGACTGATGGGGTGAGACTGGGTGAAATGGTCTAGATATGCCCTGGAGCCAACCTCCCTTGGTTGCTGCTCCCTGGCATCTGCTGAATGAGCGGGGTCACTCCAGCAGGTGGTGTTTTTCGGCTTGGCCTGCAGGGATTGGGCCAAAACCGCTCTATGACATACCCCCGAGGGGTCTGGAAGTGTGAGAGGGCACTCTGCAAAGTTGCTATTGTATAGATTGTGGAACATAAACGCAAGTGTGCAGTAAACCAGTGCCCCCAAAACAGCATCACCCATGGCCAAATGTGGAATCATGTGGCCCCAAGAGAAATCAGGCTCCCTCCTCCCTGGTTTTGGGGCATCACCCAAGAACTCCCGCTGCCAAGTCACTGTAACTCAGCAGCTCCTGCATTGAGTGTCTGCCTCCTGGTGGTCAATTCTCATCATAGTGATGGTTGGACAGAGGGAAGGACACTTCGCATATTAGCCTTTTATATATGAAGATTTCTCCTTCAAGAGAACTAGAGGAGGGAGAATCCATGGAATCTTTAAAAGGCTGTTGTAGTAGTCCATGCATGAGGCATTTATGGACTGGGCTAGGATGCTGCCAAGGAAGAAGTGACAAGATTTTATTAGAGCCAAAAGGAGGGATGAATGGAAATGTCTGAAGTTCCATGTTTGAAAGACTGAAGGAATGTGGTAATAGAAAAAGAAATAGGGAAGTCATTTGTGATTGATGGAAAAGATGTGGTTGGTTCAGACAGATGGAGTACATTCAGGTAGGAATCACCAGGCAGTAAGAAATGTGGGATGGGAGTAGGGAGAAAAGAAAGAGCTGAATATTTTGATTTAGAAGTCATCTGCCTAGAAGTGAGTTTGGGGTCTTCAGAGTGGGTGAGGTCTCTGAATGAGAAAGCTATATATAGGGGGTCTTGGAAAGTTTTATTGGATTGGAAAGAGAGAAAGAAGACAGGAAGCAAAGGAAGGGAAAGGGAGGGAATTATATCAAGAAGGATGTTCAAAACAATGTCAAATGTTACCAAAGTATCAAAAACAAGAACTGAGAAAAGGCCATTAGATTTGTTAAGGTCTTTAGTTGAAATTCTGCAAAATGTGGGAGCCAGGTTATAGTGGGGTGAGAAAGTGGGTAGAAAGGAACAGGCCATGGTACAGACACTTAAAACAAAATTTTGCAAAGGTTTTGGAAAGCAAAATTCTGTTTGTATATAGCATTTACATTTATTTGGATAAAATCAAAATTATAACATTATCCTACTCTATGGCTGTTGATAATAGGTTTGGATTTCAACCAGCTGTATATAAAGTTGTATTTGTGTCTGTTCTAAACAGAAGTCTGTCTATGTATTTAAATAATAGGCACAGGAAGAGATTGCCCGGCTTCGCCGAGAAATGATGAAAAGCTGTAAGTCTCCTAAATCAACAACTGCACATGCCATCCTCCGGCGGGTGGAGACTGAAAGAGATGTAGCCTTCACTGACTTACGAAGAATGACCACAGAACGAGACAGTCTGAGGGAAAGGCTAAAGGTTTGAGAGAATTTTATCTATGTGAACATTTGTGAAACCTGACACAGTGACATTGAAAGTGCTTTGTTTTGTTTTTGTTTTTTTAACCAGATTGCTCAAGATACAGCGTTTAATGAGAAAGCTCACTTGGAACAAAGGATAGAGGAGCTGGAGTGTACAGTTCATAATGTAAAGTCATTTTTGCATTTTTGGCCATAAACTGTCAGTAGCTTTCCCTTTTCCTTTTTACTGTGTTCAGAGAAGTTCTTTTATTTTTCTACGATAGGGTTTTTAATCCTAAAATACTGAAGGTTGGGTGTGTGTGTGTGTGTGTGTGTGTATTAAACTCTTTATTCCAAAATGTGAGTATAATATTTTTTATGTTAGGTTGCAAAATGGCTTTAAAAAAACCATTAGGGATGTGTTCTCAAGGATTTTAGCACAATTTTCATCTCCCTATTTCATTAAAGAGAACATTTCTAGATATAGGAAAACTGGATTATTCTACCTAAAGAGTAGCTAGGGTAAAAAAAATTATGGTGAAATGAAAATTAATGAGAAAAATATATGTAAACTGAATTTAAATGTGAGGCAAAACCTTTTTTATTAATGAAAGATTTGAGATGCTGTATTTGAGATATTATGACTATATAAACAGAATTAATGGAATTTGACTTTCTGTTACAAATTTAACTTAATGCATTTATTAATTTCTGTGTATCATGTTTTTATGAGTAAAAAAAAGCAGTAGATAGGGGGGAAATAATTTATTTCTTAATTCTACTTTATAGCTATAAATTGTTAGGTTGAGCAACAAATATGAATTTTTTTGCAAATAGAATATGTATGCAGAAGTCAAATTGAACCAGATTGAATATGTAGATGGATATACTATTCCTTTTTAAAATATATATTTTTATTGTTGCTGGTATTTCAGATATCTCTCGTCCCCTTCCCTTAACCCCCATATATACTATTATTGTTCCTACTCCACAACACTTTGTCCATATAGCCTGACACAAAGTTCAAGCTTAAGCTGATCATCTCATTGTATAAATCTTGTCATCTACCAGTTTTTACAAATAGAGGTTTTTTTAGTGATGGCAGTAACCTGGTCATTTCACTTGTATAGCTTGATGATGAACGTATGGAGCAAATGTCAAATATGACTTTGATGAAGGAGACCATAACCACTGTGGAGAAAGAAATGAAATCACTAGCAAGAAAGGCAATGGACACTGAAAGTGAACTTGGCAGGCAAAAAGCAGAGAATAATTCTTTGAGGTAAACTAAACTGCCTTTGAACAACAAATAGTTTATTATTAATGACTCTGCTTTTTGTAGTTTATTTTATAATAGTAATTAAGTTATTTGTTGACTTTAATTTTGGAGAGGATTATTACAAAGCAGTTCTAGAAGCTTCGGCACACATTAAATGATTTCCCAGAAGATCAATCACAGATTGGTAATGCCGCACCTAACCAGGACTCATGAGTAATCTCAGTCTTACATATGGAGAAAGCCTGAATGTTCAACTGAAATAGCTTTTACAGTGCATGTTTGACTTTAGCATTTGATTATTAATTTAGCTTTATAACTTAAATTATGTTCTAGGGTCTGAACAGTGTATGAACACACAAAGCACAGGTTTTAGAGTAGCTTAGAAAAGAGGTGGTTTAGAATATAATAAAAAGTCATAGCAGAAAAATTGGAACATGTAATGGAACTTATTAGCTGAATGTCAACTACTGTGCTTAGCCCATCCTACATACTGGTGCAGTAGCAGAAGACATTCCACTAAAGCAGCCTACAGGCAATAAGTATAAGGGAATCAGTTTTTGAGGACCTCCATGCTAGTAGATGTTTTATTTTATTTTAGTTTAGTTTAGTTTAGTTTTAGTTTTGGTACTTATTGATACGAAAAATAGCGATTGTACAGATTCAGCAAGGTTGAATTTCAGTGGATATATTTGAAAAAATAATAGTTCATGTGAGTGTGAAACAAATTATTAAGTTACAGATAATACTTGATTTGCATGAGCTCTCAGAGTCTTCTCTTTGATATTTCAACCCAGAGTATTAGGTCTGTGATGCCTACATTGGAATCATTTGTCAGGATAGATAATCACTCAAATTCTTCTCTTCACCTATGCTTTTATTTCCTGCTTAAAAAGACATTGCAATCTCAGGTAAAATCAAAATAATCAATCGCTGATGATGTGGCTCAGCGGTTGAGTGTCAACCCAGAAACCAAGATATCCCAGGTTCGATTCCCAGTCAGTGTACATGCCCGAGTTACAGAATTGATCCACAGTAGAGGGCATGCAGGAGGCAGCTAACTGGTGATGTTCCTCTCTCATCGATGTTACTATTCCTCTCTCCTTCTCTCCCTCTAAAAATCAATAAAAACATTTTAAAAAATGATAGTCAAATAAAACAGCTTCAACAAAGAAAGCCTTGGGAAATAGAGAAAAGTGTAAAGAAAATTTAAATCTCCCATGATTCCATAACCCAGGGAAGATTTTTAGTAACATACACCTGTTTCTAACCAGAAATATTTTTATCTGTGTACATAATCTTTCAATGTAATTGACATCATCGCATATTAAGTTATATATTTGAGTCATTTCACTTAATTGTAAACCATAAGCATTTTCCCGGGTCATTGGAAGTTCTTTGAAAACATTTTAGTATATTATTAAAATATTCTAACAGATAGATGTATAATTGGAGATATTTTTGGTGTACATTTGTATTAATGATATTAACGTTTGGTCAGTTTTGACATATGTATGTACCTCTAAAACGATTATCACAATCAGGATAGTAGCCCTAACCAGTGATCCCAAAAGTTTCCTCATAACCTTCTATAACCTCTCTCTACCTTGAATTCCTAGGCTACCACTGATTTGCTGTCTGGCATAGAAAATTGTTTGTATTCTTTAAAATGTTATATAAATGAAATCACAGAGTATGTTTTCTTTTGCCAGGATATTTTCACTCACCATAATTATTCTGAGATTTATGCATGTTGTCACATATAATCAAGAGTTTAATTCTGTTTGTCACAGAGTAATATTTCATCGTATGTCCACATTAGACATTTTGATTGTTTGTTATTTGGGACTACACAAATAAAAGTGTTATGAATGTTCTTCTGTGAGTCTTTGTATGGACAAATGCTTTTATTTTTCTTGGATAAATACAGTAAATAGAGTGACTGAGTCACATGATGGATATTTAACTTCAGAAAAAACTGTAAACTGTTTCCCAAAGTGGTTGCACTATTTTATTTTACCTTTGCATCACCAGTGTATGAATGTTCTAGTTGTTCCATATCCTCACCAACACTTGGTATGCGGAATCTAATGTTAGCTATTCTAATAGGTATATATTGTGGTTAATGATTTGCCTTCTTAATGACTGATGATTTTATGCATCTGTTCATGTGCTTATGTGATATATATATGTTTCTTTTTCTTTTTCTTTTCTTTCCTTAGTTTCTGTTCACATCTTTTTCACACTCTTATTGAGTTGTTTATATCATTAGTAAGTTGTGAAAGTTTTTTTGGTATTTTAGGTATAAGTTTTGTCAGGTATGTGTTTTGCATTTATTTTTCTCCCTGTCTCTGGATTGCCTTTTTATTTTCTTAACAGTGTCTTTTAAGGAGCATACATGTTCCTGATTTTGATTAAGTAAAATTTATTGGCTTTCAGAAATTCACATCCAGCTTTGTATGTTCTTTTAAAAATATCATTAAGCTTCAGGTAACTGAGATTTTCTCCCATATTTTCTTATAGCAGTTTTGTAGTTTTAGTTCTTATATTTATTTTTTTTAATATATTTTATTGATTTTTTTACAGAGAGGAAGGGAGAGGGATAGAGAGTTAGGAACATAGAAGAGAGAGAAACATCAATCAGCTGCCTCCTGCACACCCCCTACTGGGGATGTGCCCGCAACTAAGGTACATACCCTTGACTGGAATCGAACCTGGGACCCTAGAGTCTGCAGGCCGATGCTCTATCCATTGAGCCCAACCAGCTAGGGCTAGTTCTTACATTTAGATCTGTGATCCATTTCAAGTTACTTTTTGTGTATAGTACTAGATATAGATCAAAGTTTTCTTTTATGCATATGGATATTTAGTTAAAAAACTATCCTTTCTACATGAAATTGTTTTCTACCTTTGTAGCAAGTCACTTGTCCATGTATGTAAAAGTTTGTTTCTTGGTTATCTCTTTTGTTTGATGAACATCCTACGTAATAAAAGAGTAATACGCAAATTAACCATCACTCCGCTATACTCACAAGCTATGCCCACCAGCCACGCCCACCAGCCAATCAGAGTGAGTATGTAAATAAACCCAACCAAGATGGCTACAGCCACAGAGAGCAGGAGGGTTTCCCACGCAACACAGGAAGCCAAGCTTTCCGCCTGCCCTGGCTGGCCTAAGCTTCCACTCAAGGCTACAAAGTTTCAATTAGAGAAGGTAAACAAATACAAACAGAAATGGTTGCTGCCCCGGAGCAAGCAGAAGACTTGGCTCCACTCCAGGCTACAAAGTTTCAATTGTAGAAGGTAAATAAATTCCAGATATCAGGGCCTCCGCTTGCATTGCCAGGGGGCGTGGCTAGCCTGAAAACCACCACAGGCCCCTCAGG
The DNA here is from genome assembly GCF_964339955.1 of Pipistrellus hanaki. Lineage (NCBI taxonomy): Eukaryota > Metazoa > Chordata > Mammalia > Chiroptera > Vespertilionidae > Pipistrellus > Pipistrellus hanaki. Next base: position 53,560,630 of record NC_140514.1, read on the forward strand.
CCACCCCACGCCCCAAGGGAACCCCCACCCTGATTCGGACACCCTTCAGGGCAAACTGGCTTGCCCCTACCTGTGTACAAGACCTCTATCCTATTCTAATAAAAGAGTAATATGCAGATTGACCATCACTCCAACACACAATAGCTGGCCCCATGTGGTCAAAGATGGCTACCCCCATGTAGACACAAGATGGCCAGCAGAGGAGGGCAGTTGGGAGACAGCAGGCCTGCAAGGAAGGGCAGTTGGAGGCGATCAACACTGTAGGGGAGGGCAGTTAGGGGTGATCAGGCCGGCAGAGGAGAGAAGTTGGGGGCAAACAGGCTAGCAGGGGAGCAGTTAGACATCAATCAGGCTAGCATGGGAGTGGTTAGGGGGTGATCAGAAGGCAGGCAGGCGAGCAATGCAAGCCAGTAGTCCTGGATTGTGAGAGGAATGTCCCAGATTGGAGAGGATGCAGGCTGGGCTGAAGGACACACACATCCCTCCACCCCACCCCCACACCCCAGCCCCATGCATGAATTTCATGCACCAGGCTTCTAGTATTTATATATCATGATGCCAAATATGGTACAACACTCCTGATGACTCTGTTTTGTCTTCAAATTAGGTAATGCTAGTCCTCCAACTTTGTTCTTTCTCAATATTCTTTTGGCTATTGTAGTTACTTTGCATTTTTAATTTTAGAATTAGCTTCATACATATAAAACAGCCTGCTTTGGAATTTGATTGAAATTGGGGACATGACATCTAAAGAATGTCAAGTGTTACACTCATGAACACAGGTTATCTTTTCTTTTCCTTAGATATTTAATTTCCCATAGGTTATCTTATTGTTTTAGCATAAAAGTCTTATACTTTTTTAGTCAGATTTCCCCCTAAGTATTTCCTATTTTTTGATGCTATTGTAAATGGAATTTAAAATTTCATATTTTGATTGTCTGTTGCTTGAATATAAAAATACAATTTTATTCAAATAAACTTTGAATTTTAAAATATTTCTAGATTTACAAAACATTATGAGGATACTACAGAGTTCCTACATTCCTCATACCCAGTTTTCTCTGTTATTAGTATCTTACATTAGCATGGCATATTTGTTTCAATTAAAGAAACAACACTGATACATTAATATTAACTGAAATCCATACCTTATTCAGGTTTCCTTTGTTTTCCCCTAATACCTTTTTTATGTACCAGGACCTGATCAGGGACACCATATTATATTTAGTTGTCATGTCTCCTTAGACTTCTCTTGGCTGTGACAAAAATTCCCTTATTTTGATGACTTTGACAGTTTTGAGAAGTACTAATCAGGTATTTGGTAGGATGTCTCTTATTTGGGGTTTGTCTGATGTTTTTCTTATGATTAGAGTGGGTAATAGAACACAGAGATAATATATATCCAGGGTATTATAAATACATATTATCAATATGACTTATCACTGTTTATTTTGACCTTGATAATCTGGCAGATGTGATGTTTGCCTTTCCAGAATGCCATATAATTTGTATCATACAGTGTATCACCTTTTCATTCTGCTCCTTTCACTTATCAGTGTGCATTTAAGGTCTGTCCATGTCTTTTCATACTTTAATAGCTCATTTCTTCTTAGCATTGAACAATATCCCATCATATGTTTCTACTACAGTGTGTTTAGTCATACACCATCAAAGGATATCTTATTACTTCCAGTTTTTGGTAATTATGAATAAAGCTGCCATAAACTTTATTGTGCAACTTTTTGTGTGGACATAAGTTCTCCAATCACCCCAGTAAATACCTTGGAGCACAGTTGCTGAGTCATATGGTAAAACTATCTTTAGTTGTATCAGAAAGTACCAACCTCTCTTCCAAAGTGAATGTACCATTTTGCATTTCTACCAGCAATGAATGAGTTTCTTTTGCTCCACAGCCTTGTCAGCATTTGGCAGTCAGATTTTGTATTTTAGACTTTATAGTAAGTGTATAGTGATAACTCATTGTTTTAATTTTTAATTCTCCAATGACAGATGATGTCATATATTTATTTGCCATCTGGATATCTTCTTTGGTGAGGTGTTTGTTTAGATATTTTGCCCAGTTTATGATTGTGTTACTTATTGTCTTAAGATCATTTTTTTGTATATTTTGGATACACATTTTTGTCAGATAGATATGTGCTTTGCAAATATATTCTTTTAGGCTGAGCTTTATATTTTCATTTGTTTTTAGCAGTGTTTTTGCAGATGAGACATTTTAATTTTTTCTAACGTTCAACTTGTTAACTTTTCTTTCACGGATTGTGATTTTGGTGCTGTATTTAAAAACTTACCAGCAAACCCAAGGACACATATTTTCCTTCTCTGTTTTCTTCTAGCAGTTGTATAGTTTTGCATTTTATACTTAAGGTCTGTGACCTGTGTTGCATTAATTTTTGTGAAAGAGGTAAAATCTGTATTTAGGTTCACTAATTTGCATAGGGACATCCTAAATTTGTTCCAGCACCATTTGTTGAAAAACTGCCCTTTCTCTATTGTCTTTGCTCTTTTTCCAGTTCAGTTGCCTGTATTTGTGTGGGCCTATATATGGGTTCTTCTTTCTGTTCAATTGATCTGTTTTTGTTTATTCTTTTGCAAAGCTATGTTGCCTGAAAGAGTTGTTATTACTTTGTCTTCTTCAATATTGTATTGGCTATTCTGGATCTTTTGCCTTTCCATGTAAGCTATATAATCAATTTATTGCTGTCTACAAAATAGCTTTCTGGGTTTAATTGGGTTTGCATTGAATTTTAGATCAAGTTGGGAAGAATTGGCATCTTATCAATATGAAGTGTTTCAATTCATTAATGTAGAATGTTTCTTAATTTATTTAGATTTTTATTGCTTTCATCAGTATTTTACAGTTCTCTGCACATAGATACTGTGCATTAATTTTGGAGAGTTCTAAGACATTACTTCAAATATTTCTCATGTTTATTTTCTTCTTCTTTTTCTCCTTCTGGTATTTCAGCTATACCCTCAGTTCTTGGATATTCTGTTTTATATGTTTTTTATTCTTTTATTTCTCACATTTCAATTTAGGATGTTTTTACTGACCTGTGTTCAAGCTAAGCTTTTTTTTTTTTTTTACTTAATAAATCTTTATTGTTTAGATTATTACAATTGTCCCCCTTTTTCCCCCATAGCTCCCCTCCATCCAGTTCTCATCCCACCCCCTGCCTTGACCCTCCTCCACTGTCCTAATCTATAGGTATATGATTTTTGTTCAGTCTCTTCCCACACTTCCCACACCCTTTCCCCCCAAGAATTGTTAGTCCACTCCCTTTCTATGCCACTGATTCTATTATATTCACCAGTTTATTCTGTTCATCAGATTTTTTATTCATTTGCTTTTTAGATTCACTTGTTGATATATACCGTATTTTCCGGCGTATAAGACGACCCCCTAATTTTACGGTTAAAACATAGGTTTAGGCCTATGTTCACTGTATAAGACTACCCCTCACTTCCGAGGCAACACCAGTTCTTTTTTTAATTAAATTTTTAATGAATGACATTTTTCGAACATACCGTAATATACCGTACATTGATATGATAAATGGAAGGTCTCTTCATAAATGGCAATGCCATGAACTTGACCAAGAAACAAGAAATCCAAAAGAGAACATTAACAATGATGGCACCATCTGGAAAGAAAATTACATGAAGAACTTGCAGAAAACGCTTGTTTGTGACTGACTGGGATGATAAGAGATTTTTCTAGGCAGAGGAGCATTGTGAGCTTAAAATCCTTCAAAATCCTCATCATGTTGTTCTTCTGACATCGTAAGTTCATCAATGACCTCTTGTGGTACATTTGTAAGACAGTCATCATATGGATCAAATTCCGAATCAGATGGTGTGGCTTCAGCTTCGGCTTCCCCTTCATCTTGCCACAAGAAGTCATCCTCCATACCGTCCAAAGAATTTGATATGCCACACTTCTTGAAAGACCTGATTACTGTTTCTTCAGTAATATCATTCCAGGCTTTTCTGACAAAGTTACACAAAACATCCACTTGTGGCGCACGTATGTTTCCTCCTTTTGTGAATAACTTTTCACTGCTAACCATCCACTAATTCCACTGTTCTCTAATGCGATCTTTAAATGGCTTGTTTAGGCACACATCCAGGGGCTGTACCAATGATGTCAATCCTCCAGGAATAACTGCCACATCTGTGTTTATTCTTGCCAGCCTGTTCTTTGTGCTGGTAGTTAAATGAGCCCTGAACATATCCCACACCAGTAGGCTACGTTCTTGATGAAGTCTACCTGGTCGCCTACTCCATACATTATCAAGCCATAGCTTTACCCTTTCTTCATCCATCCATCCTTTTTCATTCACATGTACAAAAACTCCAACAGGGAACTTGATTTTCGGCATTGTTTTTCTTTTAAAAATAATCATTGGTCTTAGTTTGGCACCATCAGCTGTACACGCTAGTACCACTGTAAAACTGGACTTCTCATGTCCTGTTGTTTTAATTAACACTGTTTTTGCACCTTTTGGATTAACAGTTTTATTTCCAACCATATGGAAATTCATAGGAGTTTCATCCATATTTCCGATCTGACTTAATGCATAGCCATGTTTCTTACGCTGTTGTATTACATATTGATGGAAAAGACTTACTTTGCCATCAAGATCTGCAGGTAATTTTTGTGCAATTTTGGTCTTTTGCCTCAGTACCAGATTGTACCTTTCCAAGAACCTAGTACTCTAGGATACAGTGGCCTTAAATCCTTTGCTGTTATCTGGGTTCGATTTGGCCCACTGAAGTGCAAACATACGTATTTTGTTTCGTGTCACTACATAACCATTTTGACGATGCTTAAGAACCATGTCTGCTACATGCTTTTCGAGTTCTGGCCAATAAGGGGTGTCTCTTCTTAATGCACACTTACTCCTTGGCATACTCTTTAATGCATCTTCATTTGCTTTCCAGTCTCGGACCATCTTTTCTGTTACTCCATATTGTCTTGCCACAGCACAGTTATTGTGTTCCTTGGCAAAGTTTACAACTTTCCATTTGAAACTGGCTTCAAATTTCCTTCTTCTTGCTGGAGCCATGATGGGTTCTTTTCTACCAGCCATTTGTTGTACACCCACTAATCTTTTAGGCCGGGGTTATACAGTACTGTAGCTTCAGCTACACACAGAATGTTCTATTATGGTACCTTTTAACTCACTGTATGTGTCCTGATACAGCAGCTTTGGCTACACAGAACGTTCCTGTGCTGCAACTATATGTACCACGGTGAGCCAATCACAACAAGCAAAGGTTCAAAGGTTATAATAGACTGCCTCTCTGACTCTGGCCAATCTGAGCAGGCTTTTTACTAGAACACAGTGTAGCTTCGGGTACAGAGCATGTATAATTTGCATGCATAAAAAGCCTGCTTGGATTGGCTGAGTTAGAGAGGCAGTCCAAGCAGCCTTGCAGTGATTGGTGCGGGATCGAGTTGGAAAATTCATTTAGCGGCATATCGAGACGTTTTTCGGGATATACTCGGCGTATAAAACGACTCGCAATTTTCGGTTGACATTTTTTCATTTCAAAAGTCATCTTATACGCCGGAAAATACGGTATGTATTTGTTCATAATTTTTATCTTTCCTTTTCCTTCTTCTTCCTCTTCTTAAAGAATACCTTTCAGAATTTCATATAATACTGGTTTGGTGGTGATGAACTCCTTTAACTTTTTCTTATCTGTGAAGCTCTTTATCTGACCTTCAATTCTGAATGATAGCTTTGCTGGATAGAGTAATTTTGGTTGTAGATTCTTTTTTCTTTTTTTTAATATTTTTTATTGATTTTTTTTTTACAGAGAGGAGCAGAGAAGGATAGAGAGCTAGAAATGTCGATGAGAGAGAAACATCGACCAGCTGCCTCTTGCACACCCCCTACCGGGGATGTGCCCGCAACCCATGTACATGCCCTTGACCGGAATCGAACCTGGGACCCTTCAGTCCACAGACCGATGCTTTACCACTGAGCCAAACCGGTTTCGGCATTGGTTGTAGATTCTTGCTATTCATCACTTTGAATATTTCTTGCCACTCCCATCTAGTCTGCATAGTTTCTGTTGAGAAATCATCTGACAATCTTATAGGTGCTCCCTTGTAGGTAACTGTTTTTCTCTTGCTGCTTTTAATATTCTCTCTTTGTCTGTTGCTCTTGGCATTTTACTTATGATATGTCTTGGTGTAGTTCTTTTTGGATTCCCTTTGTTTGGGGTTCTCTGCACTTCCTGGACTTGTATGTCTATTTCTTTCACCAGGTGGGGGAAGTTTTCAATCATTATTTCTTCAAATAGGTTTTCAGTATCTTGTTTTCTCTCTTCTTCTGGCACCCCCATAATTCTGATGTTGGTACACTTGAAGTTCTCCCAGAGGCTTCTTACACTATCTTCATATTTTTGAATTCTCTTTCCTTTTTGCTTTTCCAGTTGAGTATTTTTTGCTTTTTTGTATTTCAAGTCTTTGACTTGATTTTTGCGATCTTCTAGTCTGCTATTAGATCTCTGTATAATATTTTTTATTTCAGTCAATGTATGCTTAATTTCTAGTTGGTATTTTTTCTTATCCTTGAGTGTCTCATTAAATTTATCAGCCTTTTCTAGGAAATTATTGAAAAACCTTATAACTGTGGTTCTGAACTCTTTATCCAGTCATTTGCTTTCCTCCATTTCTTTCATTTGTGTTCTGTTTCTTTGTTTCTGCATTTTGGCTGCTTCCCTATGTTGATAGAGTGGCTTTGTGTGCTAAGTGTCCTATAGGGCCCAGTGGCTCAGCCTCCCCAATTACCTATGGTGGACACTTGTGGTGCATCCCTTTGTGGACTGTGTGTACAGTCTTGTTGTAGTTAAGCCTCGATTGTTGGTATCACTAGGAAGAATTAACCTCCAAGCCAATTGGCTGTGAGGATCAGCTATGTCTACAATGGGAGAATTTCTGTACTGGAGACACCTTTAGAAGACAAGACTTGCAAAAGCCTCTGTGCTCAGCTTGGATGGGGCAGAATCTCAGGGGGGAGCAGACAGAATTGGTTTCCTGTCAGCCCTGCCCTAATAGGCCCCTGTGTCTTAGTGTCCCATGGTAATTGCTGCAAGTACTTCTGAGAGAAAGCCACTGCCAGACAGTACAGTTTCTCCTTGAATGAGTCTGGGTCCCCAGAGTCTCACCCTGAACTGTAGTTCAGTGTAGTTGGGAGCTTTTGTCTCTATCCTGCTTGAGAAAGGCAGCTGCATACTCAGTTTCCCGCCCTCTCTGTGCACATGTCTCAATACCTCTGTCTCCTGCAGCTCCTCTGAGTCTCAGTGTGCTTTTCTCTTTCATTCTAGTTGTAGAATTTCCACTCAGCCAGCCTTCCTGTGGTTCTGGATGATGTCCGTTTTGTCTTTTAATTGTAGTTTTGAAATTGTTGTATGAGGCAGCAGTTTAGGTGTTTACCTACGCCACCATCTTGTTTTTTTCTGGGCCACGCTAAGTGTTTTATTCTTGACTTTGTTCAGTCTACTAATGAGCCCATCAAGGGCAATTTTCATTTTTGTCACAGTATTTTGTTCTTTTCAGCTTTCTTTGTTATTCTCTCAGACTTCCTGTCTCTCTGCTTACATTATACATCTCTTAGTGTATATTATTTACTTTTTCCATTAGTGCCCCTAAGCAGTTAATCATAGTTACTTAAAATTTTTGGTTGGATACTTCCCATTCCATGCAATATCTGAGTTTGTTTCTGACCCTTCATGGTTCTATTTTTGCATGATTTTTTATGTCTTGTAATTTTTTGTTGATTGTAGTGGGTATTGGTTAATTGAGGTTAAATGTGAATGTTTATGTTACTTGGCTATAGTTGAGTTGTGTTCAATGTTTGGTGTAGCTGTCGGTTCCAGAGGTTTCAGATTCCTCGATTGTCCTGATTTTTTTAAAATTTTATCTCCTCTTGACTTTAGGTTCCCTACCTTCTCCTCCTCAATAAGACTGAAACCTGCAGCTTTTTCAGTTGTAATTCATGTGATTATCCTGGACTCCTGTTAGTGTGCTTGTTAGGAGAGGGGGAAGGATTATCTATATATATAAAAGGCTAATATGCATAGTGTCCCTTTGAGAGTTTGACTGGGAGAACAGGAGTTTGATCACTTGCTATGACATGTGCTGACTATCAGGGGGTGGTGTGAAACATGGCAGGCGACCAGCGGCAGCGACAGTGGGGTGCTGAGGGAGCGAGGGGAGGAGGAGGCAGGAAGGCAGGGACAACCACATGGTGATGGGGCATGGGTGGTGAGGGACAGAGAAAGCTGGGATGTGGGGAGGCAGGGGGAGAGAACAATATTTTAATTATATTGAATGTAGTCGGATTTTACAGCTCCTAAGTAGGTTATTTGCAATACTTTGTCTTTTTTATATGTAAATAGGAAAACTGTGATAAATGTGAGTGCATTATAAAGTATAAGCTACTGATACTTGAAAAATAAATTTGGAGCTTACTTCTCAGAAGAAAGAATGAATGTCAAAAGATAGTGGCAGAGTATTATCCAAATGTTAAAATAAAAATAATTCCCAACCTTTAGCATTCTCTACCTACCAAAATATCTCTTAATATCAGCAAAATTGTAACAGAAGTGGTAGAAAACCTCAGCTACACATACATTTTGAAGATGGGATCAGCTAGATAAGATATGTGTGTATAGAAATATAGGTTTTAGGCCAACAGCTAAATGAACAGAGGAAATTTTATGGCCTTAAATATACATATGAGAAAAAAAGAAAACCTGAAAAGTATTTCAGCCTAAGAGATTTCAATATTACAATCTATTCCAGGTAATATGATATTCTATGTAGAAAATCCAAAATAATTGACCACAAAAATATGGAGCTAATAAGCAGTAATAACAAGGTTGTAGGATGCAAGGTTAATATACAAAGTCAATTGCTTTCCAATACCAGCAGTGAAGAAGTGGAATTTGGTAGCCCTGAAAATGGTTGGTGCTGGAGCATCAGGCCCATAACCTGCCATTGCTGGTTGGTCAGAGTGGAAGCTGGGGTAGCAAGGGTGCTTCTGCGTCCCTGCGGATCGCTAATGCACTCTAGGCCGTGAGGAGAAGGACTGCTGAGATGGGCCTTTAAGCCTAGGGCATGGGCACGGGCAGAGCAGCTGCAAGTACAGATCTTGGTGAGGAATTTACCTAACCCAGCAGATATTGCAGGCAGGCCTAACAGCAACTGGTTGGCACGGCTTCTCTGCCCGAAGGGCACATTGAGATTCAATCATGGAATTCTGGCCAAGGCAGTCAGTTACTATTCTTGTGTTTATGCAAACAATCAGGCCAAATTCAATGCAATAGAATTTGGTCTTAATTTGTCTATTTAATAAAATTATGAGTGATTTTGAGGGAAAAAAATCTATTTCAATAAGAAATTAGAACTGAAATGTTTTCTTTTCCCTTCCACCAGACTATTTATTTTAACTCTTGCTGTCCTAATTGCTCAATAATACTAAATTTTATAGCACAGTTTGTCTCCATCACAAGCCACCTCCTTCTATGCTCAGGCCTCATCGTCCCTTTGACAGAGAGCAAGGATCTCTTGGCTCTGAAAGAGAACTTTGCCCCTCCTCAGCATGGCAGCAGTTAGAGGAGCCCACTGATGCCCACTTTCCCTGAAAGAATTCAGAGCCAAGATACTTGAGGAGATGTGTTAGGCAGTTAGACAGACATGAGCAGAGCAAGGACAATGGGCCAACTGGAGGAGAGATGGGATCCTGAGATACGCTTCTCACTACGCCAATAGCTCTGAAGGCAGAAATGAAGAAACCTGTGTAGATTCTCTATTCCTTTTTCTAAAAGAGCCAACAGGTTTTAGAATAATTAATAATCAGTAAGTCCTGAAGCCCCCGATGTTACTGCAGACCAGATCTCTAGACTGCCATTACAAATCTATTGGGTGATGAAGATGAAAAAGGCTCCAGCTGCTGAACACCCTATTCCCTAGCTTTGAGTCTCCAATTGAATCTAAAAAGCTGAAAATCAGCTTGAGGATCAAGAGGAGGGAATGAGGAGGAATATATCTTGGCCCAACAGGTCCTTGGGGTCTGGCCTAGAGTACTTTCCCATTTGATCTTTTAGTCTTAATAAAATTTGGGAGGCCCTTCTTCTTTGCCTTGCTGAATATGGAAGACTTTATTGAGGTTCTGAGACCAGGGAACTGCTTCCTCAACCCCTTTAATTATTAGTCTCCTGTGAGGTCTCTCATGTGTCCCTATGGGTCTTGTTAAGGTCCCACTGGAGCTCCCAGGTTTGAAATTTTATATCTACTAAAGCACACCAGGGTCAGCCAGGTGCTCCCTTTCCCAGATAGCCATAGCCAGCCCTCAACTAACTCCCCCTTCTTTTCCTGAGAATAGTATTCCCAAGATAGACATTAACTTGGGTCTACGTATACACTTGTGGGCCCAAAAATGGGCGCAGCTGGTCATCTAAGCCACATTGGTCTTCCAGGAGAGGTTTTAACTCTTTTTTTCCACTGCTCCAACTACTTTTACAACCAGAAAAGCTGGTTTAGGTGGCACAGAGGCCTTGGATGAGGGAGAGGCTGGGATTGTAAATCACCGTCTTGGCTGTTCCCTCAGATTGTCTCCTCGTCAAATAGGGAAGAGAAGGCAGGACAAGGGATCTCATTTCTCTGTCTGCCCATGTTCTCTTTTAGGCTTCTCTACTTTTACAGGGAGAAGGATGACTGGCCCCTTCCTCCAACAGAGAGTACAGTCAATCTGTTGAGTGACTGGACTTTTATTATTAACATATTTATAATTATTACTGAAAAGCTTTATCACAAATCTTTCATTTTAGTTACATCTATTTATTATATCTTAACAACTTTGAAATTTTAAACCCAATTATTACCAAAAGCATTTTCTTGACCAATTTTGTAACAGGGAGTAACTCAGTGTGAAAGTACCATTGTATTTTATTTTCCTTATAAAACCAGGAGTGGCCCTGCTCCAAGCCAGAGGGTACTTCTACAGATCTGTTCCTCCCAGTATTGGGGAAAAACAGAACATTGGGAACCAATTATAGTTATGGGAAACATTATTTATGCTGTTAAACATGATTGCCCTTTCTGTTCAAAGAAAGGACGTACTAATCTGCCCAGGAGTCATGCCCCCAGGACCTGGGAATCATCCATGAAATGTGGTACATCCTCATACAAGAACTGCCCATTATCATGAAAGCATTAAACTTGTTGCCCAACCCAGCCTGCAGAGCTTATTTCCTTATGTAATTTAGAGTATATTGTATTGGTCTAATTTAGTTCAAAATATTTCTTTTTAGGGAAAGAGAGTAGATCTTTGTGTTATCTCAGGGCCCTTGAGATGTCACAAAGTTATTTGTCACATAAATACCCAATTTAAAGATTATCAAGACTTAAACTGATTTTAACATTAAAAATTTGGTCTTGACCACAGAATTAATCTTTTTAAATATGGCTAATGTTATATTCTAATAATGCTACAGAAGTACAGAATATACTTTGAATGTTATAGAGAAAACGCTGGGAAGACACACCTATTGCCCTCCCATTCCTTTGCTGCCTTGCCCCCAAGGGTGCAGAAGTGGTAAAGCTATGACGTCCTCATAGTGACCTCCCCTCAGTTCCATTTCGGCCAGCCTGGGCAGATTTGTGACGTCACAGGCAGGCACAAAATTACCTATTGGTCTGGCCTTTGTTTAAACTTCCTTGGGTTAACATATATGCAGCCTTCACAAATTTTACACTTTCAAATTAGAATCTTAAAACTTTAATGCAGCACAGCATAATGACCTTTGGTTCTGAGTGGCACAAAGCCTACACAGAGAGTTTCTTATATTCATAAACGAGGGAAGAGCAAACTAAAGTCCCTAAAAATTAGAAAGCCAAAATTACATTGTAGATATACAGGGATCTCACTAAGAGTTTCTGGCAGCCGATGTAACAGAGGGAGAGCAGTAAGAGTCACCAAGAATAAGGATTTTTAGCAGCTGCTGGGACATTCTTTAATCTCTGTCATGTGTTCAGCCTCACCACATACAACTGGGCTTCCCCAAAACAGGACTTGCCCCATCTTTAAACCAACAACAAAGAGACATAAAATATCAACAAACACTCTCATACAGACGTGTGCACACACTAAAAGTTAATATCAAGAGCAATGTCTTCTGTCCCTGGTTCAGGAACTACCTCTCCCCAGAATCTCAGCATTCTCCCCAATAGACTACTTTGGGAGACTGTATCTCCTAGGCCAGGAATTTCTGTTTCCTAACTCTGCCATAAGCTGGGGCCCTGATTTCACAGAGAGGAATCTGCATTGCAGGCATCGATCTGGGCCCTTCTTAAAATTCTTTAGCATACATTCTAAGATAATGGGTTTAGAGAAACTACTTCCCATGTTTGAAGTTAAACCATGTAATCCCTCCCAGTTAACAGAGACATGGGACAACACAAGGTAACTCATTTCATGCAGACTCTTACATTCACGTTCACAAACCAGTCCAAGCTTTGAGTTCCACCCACGGAAAGTCCCTGAATTGAGGCAAATATTTTGGGTAAGTGGTGATCAGCCACTTCTGTCCCAAATGACAAGCCTGAACTTGAACTGGTTCCCTGGGGGAAAACTCACTGGTCAGATGTCTGGTTCCAGAAAGGGCTTTCCTGTCCTCCTTGGAGTACACTGGGTCTCGAGTGGGGGTCCAGGTCACTCAGGCCCGATGAGGACTGGGACCCAGTACGTCACTGAAGACGCACCTCTCCATCATCAGGGGCTCAGTTGAGAGGGGCCCACCCGCTGGTCTTGTGCAGGGGTGCATCAAAGGGGCAACTTGGCTGTGTGTTACTTGGTCAGGGAACGAAATTATGTTGCAGAATTTACCAGGCCACTGGGAATACACTACAAGTGCTTGGACATGCAGGAAAAACCCTTATTTAAAGCAGAGATGCTGGCTCAGGCTGTTCAAAGATCCAAAGCCTGAACAATTTATACAATGAGATTACTCCTTATATATATATTCCTAAATTCATTTTTTCCTTACTTTCAGGCTTTTGCAGTCCTACCTAGTAAGTTAGAATTTGGAAGTAAGATTACAGCTGAAGGCCTGGCCTGGGTGGTGCTAGTGACCTCCCCTCTGGCTAAGCTGTTAAATTCTTGGTTTGTGGCCCTTGTAAACTGGGAGCATTTAGGAAAATAGATTATCACCTAAGGAAGGGGCAGTGACTTAATTATAGGCTAACCAGAATGTGGGCTAGGACACCAGTCACTGGCACAGATTCAGATTGCTACCCCTCCACCCCCAGATTGCCCCCTATATTCCTCCTTATTGAGACAGGAAAACTCCAGTCATATCTATTGTAGCATAACATCAGTTCATAGTCTTATGGTTCTAATTTGGCTCCAGGGGGCTTCCCTTACAAATTCTTACAAGTTTAGCTATACATATAAAAGGATGCTTCTTTATATTGTAGGATTCTTCTTTATATTAGAAGACTTCCAGATAATCTATTCCAAAATGCCATAAATTATATACTTTGTTTATTTCTTTATTGACTAAATTCAATGAGGGCAAGACTGGTGCCTACCAAGTTTGCTATAGGTTCCTAAACATCTAGTTCCTGATATGTATCAGACACTTAATAAATGTGGAATGAATGAAATGATGTTCAGTATAGACTTATTTATAATAGTGACAATGAATCTAAATGCCTAATAGTAATAAAATACTGAAGTAAATGTTTATATTTACTTAAAAGTAAATGGCTATAGCTCATATAATTTTTTTAGGCAAAAAACGATGATTTGGAGGACTGTGTTATAGACAGAAAATTATTAAAGATTACGTATAGGTGAAAAAATCGGATTCAATTTTTTAAATTTATAGTATGGTAACTTTAAAATATTATAACACTGGATATGAAAAATATGGAAAAACATTGAATAATGAACACCAAAATGCTAATAGTAGCTTATATTGGAGTGGTGGATTGAGGATCCCTTTTTACCCTTTATTCTTTAAACTTCCTATAATGTGGCTTTAGGAAGATACTAAAAAGAAAAATGTTTATTAGTGTTCTTTAAGTTTTTAGATTTAAATACACTAAGAGGTTGATAATAAAATGTTTACAGAGTTTTATATGAAAATACAGAAAAAGACCTTTCTGATACTCAGCGGCACCTTGCTAAGAAAAAATATGAGCTTCAGCTTACTCAGGAGAAAATTATGTGCTTGGATGAAAAAATTGGTGAGTTATTTTTTTCCTGATACTACTTTCTTTACATCTGCTAGAAAAAAGCTTTCTTCTCTCAGTTATAACAAGATAAACTTGGAGATAGGCCCTTCAATTAAAAGTTTATGATTCCGATCATGGAAATATGTTTTTCTTTGATAGTAAACTTTTTACTTAGATCTAGGATTATAAATACTTAGACATGGCTTCAAATTTTTCAGTGAAGTAATTACAAGTTTTTATGTGATATTAAGCTATTGTAATGAAACGAAGTAATGAATATATATTACTATCATTAGAAAGTGTTCATATATTTGACTATATCTATGATATTTCTTGGATTTATAGAGAAAATTATTTTTATAAAGTCTCCTATTTATGTTAGTTGCCAGTGATCTCTACGAAAATATGGTCATAATTTACTCATTTTTAAAACTGTAAGGTAAAACTTCTATTTTATTTTATACTAGAGGCCTGTTACACAAAATTCATGCATTGGGGGGGTGCGGTCCCTCAGCCCAGCCTGTACCCTCTCCATTGTGGGACTCCTTGAGGGATGTACTACTGCCCATTTAGGCCTGATCCCACTGGGCAGTCAGACACCCCTCTCACAGTCCAGGACTGCTGGCCCCCAACTGCTTGCCCGCCTGCCTGCCTGATTGCCCCTAACTACTTTTGCCTGCAAGCCTGATCACCCCCTAACCACTCCCCTGCCAGCCTGATCGATGTCTAACTGCTCCCTTGCTGGCCCGATTATCCCTCACTGCCCTCTTCTGCTGGCCTGGTCACCCCCAACTGCCCTCCCCTCAGGCCTGTATACCCCCAACTGCCCTTCCCTGCAGGCCTGGTCTTTCCCAATTGCCTTCCTCTGCTGGTCATCTTTTGGTGGCCATCTTTGACTTCATGGGGGCAGCCATTTTGTGTGTTGGAGTGATGGTCAATTTGCATATCACCTATTTATTATATAGAATATTTTATTGATTTTTTACAGAGCGGAAGAGAGGGGGAGAGAGAGAAACATCAATGAGAGAGAAACATCAATCAGCTGCCTCCTGAACAGCCCCTTCTGGGGATGTGCCTGCAACTAAAGTACATGCCTTTGACTGGAATCAAACCTAGGACCCTTGAGTCTGCAGGCCAACACTATCCACTGAGGCAGGGCTGTAAAGTAAAATTTTGATTAGGAGTAGAGCAGAGCCCATTTTTAAACAGAGGGAATATTGTTAACATTAGCTGTAATATAGTTTTGAACTACAATTGAATGTTTACTTAATTGAATATTTTATTAAGATCTTTTACCAACTTATATGCAACAATGATTCTAGTTTAGAGAGAGGGAAAATTGGGGAAGGGGTAATGGTGGTTTCATTATTCCACCCAACTTCATCCACCTATAGTCTGCCCCTCCAAAATGTGTTAATTATACTTTTACATTTTTGAGTCATTTAGAATTTCATGATTCATCTTAGTTTTTAATCACTAACAACAAAAGCCATGTTTTTATTTGGGATACTATACTTAATTTTAGGCATTGAATGTAATATGGGAAAAATTACTTTGAAAAGTATTTCAATACACTTGAAATGGAAAAATTTATCTTGACTAAAAATGCCTTTATGTTACATACTTAGATAATTTTACAAGGCAAAGCATTGCCCAGCGAGAAGAAATCAGCATCCTTGGTGCAACCCTCAATGATCTGGTTAAAGAAAAGGAATGCCTGCAAGCATGCTTGGATAAAAAGTCTGAGAATATCGCATCCCTTGGAGAAAGTTTGGCAATGAAAGTATGTTCTGAGAACTGTGGTTTAAAAGAAGTGTTTGCACTGGAATCTGAATAAAATAATAGGATTCTCTCAAGTTTTTTTCTAGAGAGCTGAAACTTTAAAATGTGATTTTGAAATATTTCAGTATAGTCTTAAAAATGTGTTTTTTCTCTCATCACTGTGCAGTTAACACGCTGACAACTAATTCAGATATCAAATATTCAAATGAAAAAGAAAGCAGTGAGACTGATTTCTTTTTAAAAGCACACAAGAACTTATATCTCCAGAAAGCCACTGTGGGAGGCAATATGTTTATTCCATTAAAACTGCCTTTGTAATTGTGTTCAGAACTAGATGCAGGTTTTTACATCGTGCTTAGCCATTGAGACTAGACCATATGGAGTTGGTAAGTAAAGCTGGGTGATAATGTCCCTCCCTCATTTTTTACTGTTCAAACAACAACATAAAAGCTGTAGCCAAAATGGCAGGAAAATATTCATTACCGCCCCCCCCCCCCTTTTTTTTTTTTTTTTTTTTTTTGCTTGTAAAGTGGTTCTGAAGGCAGTTCCAAAACTATTTCCCACAGATGTCATAAGCAAAGCAGCATCATTGGAATAAGGCCTTGCCCCTCTCTAAAAGAACTAATTCATTCATTTATCTATTCACCCATAAAACAAACATATATTGACAAGTACCAGGAATATTATGTTAGAAACTGAAGAAGAGTGGACACGCCTTCCAAAGCCTGCAGTATAATTGGGAGACAGATAAGTAAAGGTACTTTATGATAGAATGTGCTGTGTATGCACAATGTGCAGTCTGGCAGAAGCACAGTTGACTTAACCTGCAGGTTGGATTAGGAGAGGAGAAGATCTAGAAAGCTTTCCAGGAGATGATAGTACCTGGACTGCCCTGAAAATTGACTAGGAACTAGCCAGGAAGAGACTTAGAGAAAGGCTAAGTGAGAGGAAGGGTGATTCAGACAGGCAGATACCTATTAGAGAAAGGAAACCCAGACGGGTAGAGCAACTTAGGAGAGCCCAGTGGCATTCACCAGAGAGTGTCACAGGGTTTCTTGATAGTTTATAATCCCAGAGCATAGAGTGCAGAGAGGTAAGCATGGGGTAGGGCAGATGGCAAAAAAAATGAGATGGATAGGTAAGCAATAAATTTGAAAATGTAATGTTGAGTGTAGAATATCATCATCGATACAGTGAATCAATGAAAGCATGTAAACAAAGCATTATAATTAAATTCTTTTTTAAAAGAAATATTCTGGAGAGGGACACATGAATAAAGGGAGATGACATATACCATGCATATGCACACACGACTAAACCATCCTGATGAACAGGAACTGAACTGGTTGGAAATATAGGTTTAGGTTTTCAACTTGTTGCCTTGGTTACTTAGAATTTCAAACTTCAAAGGGCAAAGTGAAATCTACCCTGTTTCCCCAAAAATAAGACAGTGTCTTATATTAATTTTTTCTCCCAAAGTTGCGCTAGGTCTTATTTTCAGGGGATGTGTTATCTTTCCATGAGCTAGGTCTTATTTTCGGAGGATGTCTTATTTTCGGGGAAACACGGTAGTTTTTTAGTGAAAGAACAGGACTAATGTTAGCCAAAGTGTCTGTGAATAGTATCTTTAACCATTTCACCATCAACAAGCATTTTCAAAGGAGGAAGTGTGGGAATAGTATTGATGGCATGAAGATAAGCATACCTATTTCAGCCTTGACTGACTCCTGAATCTCCCTCACCACACCTGAAAAGGAGAATATCAGTAGTTTATTTTATTCACTTTTTGCTCTAGGTCTAATATTTACCTCCTTATTTAATTGACATCTAACTAAAAATATACTTTTATAAGTAATTCCATTTTAACAGCTTTTAGAAGATGTTATTGATAACTGTTAAGAAGTTTAAGTATATATATTTAATTTCAGAGAGGAAGGGAGAGTGAAAGAGAGATAGAAACATCAATGATGAGAGAGAATCATTGATCGGTTGCCTCCTGCACTAGCCCACAACCTAGACATGTACCCTTGACTGGAATCAAACCCAGGACCCTTCAGTCCGAAGGCTAATGCTCTATCCACTGAGCCACCTGGGTAGGGCTAAAGTTATTTTTATTCACTTTCCTGGGTTTCATAACGTGGCCTGAGAAAGCGAATCCGTCTGCTCCCCATGGAGAACGCCCGGGTGCAAACCACTGGTCTGCCTCCAGTACAGAGCGCTCTGGAGGCTCTGGTGTTGGGGGACAGCAAAAGCCTGACAGCATTTGACACATTGATCTCATATCAGTACACCCGAGTGTAGTCTTAATGAGCATAATGGATTGTTTTTGTCTAGTACAAATATTGGCATTGATATAGTAGGCTTTAATTTTAACGTGTAGGAAAGATGAATAGAGCATAAATGTTTAAACCCAAATGTAAATGAAAAAGGGTGGGGAAAATTGATTTTTGTTCATTCGGTTTTAACAGAAATAACAGTTTAAGATAATTTTTATGTCATACTTATATTACTTTTCAAGGAAAAGACCATTTCAGGCATGAAGAATATCATTGCTGAGATGGAACAGGCATCAAGGTAAACCACTCGTCCAACAGGAATTTGAGTACATATTTATTATGGCAAGGTGCTATGTTAGGTACAAAGATTGTAAGAAACGGGGGCTTAGGGTTACATTTAGGGTGATCCCTTTCTGATGTTGGAAGGAGGCCTAAGACTGTGTAGGGAAGTAAAAGAGGATATGGCCTCTGCCAAGGAAAGGACAGCAGAGAACCACAGACCACATAAAGTTCAAGAGCCTGGTGAATGCAAGTAGGTGAGTGTTGGAACCCAAAGTGAGAGAGGAGGTGTGAAGGGAGGAAAGGCTAAAAACAGAGGCCTGACTTATAGACAAATGAGTCTAGATTTTATCCTTTGGGAAATAAGAAATCATTAAGGGATTTGAGGAGAATGTTGTGTGAGAAAGATTACCCACACTGAAGAATGATGACAGATTGGGATTGGCGAGTGTGGTCAGGGGTGAGGTGCTTCAGAGGAAAAAAATACATATAGGAAAATGCCAGGTTTTGAGGGATGAATACTGGATGTGTAGAGACTATGGAAAGCGACGGCTTTCCTCTGAATTGGAAGAGCCTTTGAGACCTTGTATATCTGTCTCATACGCAGTTAAATATGAGAGTCTGGAGACTACGGAGGAGGCCAAGGCTGGAGGTAATCATTTCAGAGTCTTCAGGGTATAGATGGGGTGGGAGCCATCGATATGAGTAGTACTTGTCTGAGCGATGGCAGAGAGTAAGAAACAGGAGACTAAGAGTTGAGCCCTCAGAACGCTTACATCTTAAGAGGGCAGAGGAAGAGGAACCTGCAAAGGAGACTAAGCCATGGCAGCTAGAGGTCAGAGGAAAGCTTTCTTATATTTGAATGTCAGAAGTTTTGAAATACTTAGGTAATACCTAGACTGTTATGTATATTCAGCATCCTTTTTCCATAGTGAAATGCTGGCAACACAGAGAAACTGGAATGCACTATTTTCACAGTATTTATTCATATAAATTTAAATGGGTTTAAAACTTCTTCAAATGTTTTTATGCTAACTGTCCATCTTCTGTCATGTGAGAATTTGTTTTTCTGTTTTGGCAAAATGTCCCTTCTGACGTACTATTTGATTTGTGCAATAGACAGTCTACTGAAGCGCTAATTATGTGTGAACAAGACATTTCCAGGATGCGCAGGCAGTTGGATGAAACAAATGACGAATTGGCTCAAATCGCCAGGGAAAGAGATATCTTGGCTCATGAGAATAACAATCTCCAAGAACAGTTTTCTAAAGCTAAACAAGAGAACCAGGTATATTTGTCCTAGTCTCTTTTTCTCCAAGAAAACACGTTTCCTCTGAGGCGCGATTCTCCTTCCGTTCTGTAGAAAAGCTCAGGCTCTGGAAGCAGCCGTTTTTACCTCTATTACACAATATGCCACTTAATTTCTAAATGAGACTCTCAGGCATAAAATGTTAAATATTAAGGAGAGAGGGAGCAGGGAATATGATAGGTGTATATTCAACCTTAGAAGTACTCAACAAATGTAGATAAAAGCTTCAGAAACTTTTAAGAAATGGTAGGTTACTTCAGGGACTATTATTCTAAGTATGAGTGTATGAACTATGCCACATTTTTTGGTTCTTTTTAGCACTAAATCTTTTCGGGAAAATTTCTTTTATAATAACTTTCTCCCTACATCAATATACTTTATCTACATTTCTCATTTCCAATATCATTATTTTAATTTCACCATTAAAAATAATTCTATTTGGAAGCTTTCCTCCCCAGTGGAAATTCTTCAGTCCAAATGATATCCCCCATGTACTGTCACTCTCCATGTTTTGTTTGCATCATAAAAGTCTGTATTTTAACTGTTAAAAATTTTAAATTTATATGAATAGATACAGATACATTTTGTTAATTATGAAAAATTGCCTGATATGTTAAAATACTATTTTCAAAATTAAATGAATAATGAAATCCTGTAACAAAAATGACTAGCACATAAACATGAAAGAAGTCTGGGCCCTGGCTGGGCAGTTTAGTTGGTTAGAGTCTTGACCAGACAATTCAAGGTTACAGGTTAATTCTCTGGTAGGGAACAAACAAGAATCAACCAATGAATGCATAAATGAGTGAAACAACAAATTGATATTCCCCAACCACTCTCCCTTTTCTCTCTTTGTCCAAAAAAAATAAAAATAAAAATAAAAATAAAAAAGAGTAGTAAATAAAGAAATGCAAGAAATCTGAATAAAATATGTACTTCAGTTAATTATTTGTTGATATTGGTTCATTAATTGTGATAAGAATCCCTTATGTAAGATGTTAACAAAAGAGGAAACTGAATATAGAGTGTATGTGGGCTCTCTCTACTATTTTCACAACTTTTCTGTATATTTAAAAGTATTCTAGAATAAACTTTATTTTTAAAAGTTAATGAATAGCAATGAAAACTAATATGTGAATTTATAATTTTGTGTACTCTGTACCTACAGCAAATAGGCTAAAGGAAAATAAGACCTATATTTATGAAAAACTAGATTAAAAACACATTTTGTACTGATTTTCAGTGTATTTTAAAAATATTTTGTAATGATTTCCAATGTATTTTTTAAATATTTATTATTTTACATGAACTTTTTATGTAGCTGAAATAAAACCACATGCCCCTTTACATAATCGTTTTTCTACATGAGGGGGCAGTAGAGAGGAGTGGTTTGGACTCACAAGAGTTTGAATCCCCCTGCCTGGCTGTGTGATAATATCACTTAACTTCTCCAAATCTCAATTCATCATCTGTAAACATGGGGAGTAAGTGAGAATATACCTAGAAAGCACTTATCAGAGAGTCCAGCATAATCATTTTATAAATATTTTGTAGGAATATTATAAGCATTTACCTGCATTTTAAATTTTTTATAAACATTTTGTACAATTAGAAGAAAATTGGTATCACAACAATTTTCATATCTTCAAGAGTAGTTCGTTTGGGTCATGGGCCCAAGGGTAAAAGATGGATCCTTCTTTGGACCAGAGATTAAGAACTCTATCACAGAAGATGTGGAAAACAGAATCCTACCATAGTACCCCAATTTTTAACAAATTGGGATGAAGTATTTTTAGTATTTTTTCACTAACTATTGATGACATTTTCCTCTGTTATTAAAAATTACTTCAAGCATTTCTTATAGAGGCATAATGTTGTATGTGGTCTTATCATTATATAGATACTATTATTTGCTGCATCACTCAATGTGAATAAAATATTGTTGCCATAACGAATAATGCCTTAATGAACATTACTTTTTATTACATTTTGCTAGATTTAATTTCAAGTTAAATCACAGATTATGAAGTTTTTTTTAAATTAGGTGGACATTTTCAAATATAGTGAATACATAATTTTACATCTCTCATCTTCAACAAATAGCAACATATTTATACATCACCCGTTAGCAGACCACAGATTTGATGATTGCAAAATTACATTTACTCCAATGATAACATGGAAATGCCCATTCTTTGCCATAACAAAATAGCTTCAAATACTTGCTAATAGGCAAATAGTATCTCATTGTCTTAATTAGCATTTCTTTGATTACTAGTAAATTTTTAACTTTTTAAAGTATTATCCATTTGTGCTTCCTTTTTATGAATTATCTGTTTGGGTTCTTTGCCTATTTACAATTTGGACTCATATTTTCTCCCTGTTTTTATATGAGCTTTATATATTAGGCATATTAACTGTAATAATTATTTAAAAATTTATGATGATTTAGAAATATATCATTTTTAATTTTTTAATTTTTTTAGTCAATTTTAGCTACTTTTTTCTCATAGGCCCTGGCTAAACAACTGAGTGATACGCATAATGAACTTAATGATATAAAACAGAAGGTCCAAGATACTAATTTGGAGGTTAACAAGCTGAAAAATATATTAAAGTCTGAAGTACGTATATACATTTTCCCCTCCTTTCTCATGATACCTGAGTTTTCAATAAAGTTACTGACCAGTTACACTCATGGGGAGAACTGAAAGAAGTCTTCTTTTAATGCACAGCTTATTTTAGTGTTGTCAATGATGAGTTAACATCGCCAATGTCCAGAAAGGTAACTCAAGAATATGCCCCTCTTAGCTTGCTACTCAGCCATTCTAGATACATGTAAAATCCTCCTAACTGGCAAAGGGCAGGGGGCCAGAATCAACTTTGGTTCATTCATATTTGAAAATGGTAGAGATTCCAGGTGCAAACTTGGACAAAAGAGGCTCCACATTGTGTAGCAGATCAGAATTGATCACACTGTGATGGGTCCATTTATTTCTTAGGATCAGAAGGCACTTCTCTGCCAGTAGCCATTTGACCAGGTGTGTGGATGCTTAAAGGAAATTTCAGGGCATGTGTGACAATCCTGGAATAAACAGAAGCCTTGATGAATGATATTAGATGTGTCCATTTAGTAAAATGTTATCTAAAATAGTGTAGTTTGGTTGATTAAAAAGTTTAATTGGATTATAATAGGTGTAGTGTTTGTTACCTACATACCACTGAAACCATTAATAGAAACCCCAAGAAAATCTGTTTATTTTATTTAACATATTATTTCATACTAGAGGCCTGGTGCATTAAATTTGTGCATGGGGGAGGGTGTCCCTCGGCCCAGCCTCCACCCTCTCACAATCCAGGACTGCTGGCTCCCAACTGCTTGCCTGCCTGCCTTCCTGATTGCCCCTAACTGCTTCTGCCTGCCAGCCTGATCACCCCCTAACAACTCCCCTGACAGCCTGATTGATGCCCAACTGCTCCCCTGCCAGTTTTTTTGCCCCTAATTGCTTCCCCCCCCCACCCCCCCCGCAGGCCTGGTCACCCCTAACTGACCTCTCCTGCAGGCCTGGTCCCCCAACTGCTCTCTCCTACAGGCCTGGGTCCCCTCCCTCCAACTGCTCTTCCCTGCAGGCCTGGTCGCCCCTAATTTCCCTCCTTTGCCAGCCTGGTCACCCCTAACTGCCCTCCCTGTAGGCTTGATCACCCCCAACTATAGTCCCTTGCAGGCCTGGTCCCTCCCAACTGCCCTCCCCTGCTGGCCATCTTGTGTCCACATGGGGGCAGCCATCTTTGACCACATGGGGGCAGCCATCTTGTGTATTGGAGTGATGGTCAATTTGCATATCACTTTTATTATATAGGAAGGAGGATCAGTCCACAAACAAATGTAGAGCATGTTTAGGATGTTGAGAGATAGTGAGTATAAGGCAGTGGTTCTCAACCTTTCTAATGCCATGACCCTTTAATACAGTTTCTCATTTTGCTACTGTTATGAATCATAATGTAAATATCTATGTTTTCTGATGGTCTCAGGTGACCCTGCTAGTGGTTCTCTACCTGTGGGTCCTGACCCAAAGTTGAGAACCACTGCTGTAGAGCCTAAGACCACCGGAAAACACAGATATTTACATTATGATTCATTAACAGTAGCAAAATTACAGTTATGAAGTAACAATGAAAATAATTTTATGGTTGGGGGTCACCACAACATGAGGACCTGTATTAAAGGGTTGTGGCATTAGAAAGGTTGAGAACCACTGGTGTTAAGGACTCCTAAATTGCTATCCTTGCTTTCAGGCAATAGAGCAGCGAGCTTACACTGACAAAGCAGGCATTTCCACACTTCTTGATTTTAGAAGCCAGCGTGTAATATCACGAATGGACAGAGCTCTGGAGTCAGAAAGGTCTGACTCCTCTTCTCCTTAATGGCATGGACTTAGTGGGCTACTCAACCTCTCCTAGTCTCTGTCCCCGCTGTAACTGGGAAGAACACCCGGGGCAGTCAGCAGATGTAGCCCAATGATCCATTTAAGTCTATTCTGGAACAGGACAGAAAATGAATAACTGAATATCTTAGCAACATTGAGCATAGTTAACTCTGAATTAGTGTAAATCAGCCCCCCTCTTCTCCCTACCCTGTCACATTAAGGATTGGGGCTTTTAGATTCTGGAGTTGTGTTTTCAGACATCACACATCAGGTTTCTCTTAGCTTTTGGCATGCTAGGAGGATTTCATTTCACAGCACCATTGGATGGATCCAGGCACCCCTTCCCCAGAGAGCACAAAGCACGGGTGGCCTAGTAAGAACTGTCAGGTGCATTCTTCATTCACTCCTCCATTCAGCATGCAGTGTCCTCGGTGCAGAGGTGCCAGAGATGAAAACTGAAAGGAAACAGAATGGCACCCCAGGCGGTGGGGACAGCATCAGCAAAGGCGTTAGGGGGAGTAGTGTGTCCTGTAGCGAGAGTGACGTGTATAGGTGGGTGATAGCAGAGAGGGAAGAAGGACTTGTTTGAATGCCATTTTCAGGAAGCTTTTGTTTAAACAGAAGTCATTTGAAGAATTACCTTTTAGAAAGATTATTCTGGAGATGTTGGGAAGAATAAATCAGATGGGTAAGAAAATCACAAGGATAGAGAGCAGTTAGGAGAGGCTGTACCCATAATTCTACTACCTAAGATTTGCTTTTCAGGAATCTGAGAACCAACAAATGATGGACCAACTCCGAAAAGCCAATGAAGATGCTGAAAACTGGGAAAATAAGGCCCGGCAAGCAGAGGCAGATAATAATGCCCTCAAATTAGAACTTATCACTGCTGAGGCAGAGGGGAACAGATTAAAAGAAAAGGTAGATGCCCTCGGTAGAGAGGTCGAGCAGGTGAGTTTGGGAAAGTGTGCTTGTAGTAAATTCTGCATCCTTTTGAAAACTGTAGTTTGACTTTCCATAAATTAAATATATAAGCAAACACTTAAATTATTTAAATACTAGAGGCCTGGTGCATGGATTGGTGCACATTGAAAGGACATTTAATTTGAAGGTGGCCAGAGGGGTGGGACTGAGCGAGAGGGATCAAATATGTCCTGGAGCCAACCTCTCTGGCTGGCTGCATCTGGGGCAGTGCTGGGGCTTGGAGGGCATCAGCAAAGCAAGCAGGGTCTCTCTGGCAGGTGGGGTCCCTCGGCCTGGCCTGCAGGGATTGGGCCAAAAGTGGCAGTCCAACATCCAGCAAGGGGTCCCAGAGTGCAAGAAGGCACTCTGTAAAGGTCCTGCATTGAGTGCCTGCCCCCTGGTGGTCAGTGCGTGTCATAGCTACCAAATGGTCACCCAGTCAGCAGGTTGCTTAGCCTTTTATATATATAGATACTGTGAGTTGTAGCCTGATAACTGTTCTTGTACTCACTCTGGTTCTCTTCTAATTTATTACCTGCACTACCAATAGAATAACCTTTAGCATTTTTTTTTTAAAAATAGAAGCTATCACAAACATATGAAAAAGTGCAAAAAACAAGTAATATAAAAGACATGCTTATATCCCTCCTCACAGGTTTAAGGATGCTAACATTTTGCCATAATTTCTTCAAGTCTCTCTCTATTTAGAAAAACAAAATATTACAGGATCCAACTTCTTATCTTTTCCCCTATTTCCTCTCTAGTGTTTGGCATGTATAAGATTCCTGGTTGTATAGCTCTTTTGCATATGTTTATATTTTTCTACATATCTCTCACCCTCAGGTAATGCATAAAGTTGTTTTGTGCACTGTAAGTTATTACATATTACAGGTATCTATTGGCAACTTGCATTTTTGTTCAATATTATTTTGAAATTTATTAATTTTTATACAGTGTATATCTAAACAGTTGTATCTATATTCATTGTATAAATATTTTCTTTTTAAAAATTATTCTTATATTAAAGGAAGTTTAATTGTCTTCATTTTCTTTTTTATATATATTTTATTGATTTTCTTTTTAAAAAAATATATTTCATTGATTTTTTTACAGAGTGGAAGGGAGATAGATAGAGAGTTAGAAACATCGATGAGAGATTAACATCGATCAGCTGCCTCCTGCACACTCCCTAATGGGGATGTGCCCACAACCAAGGTACATGGTTTTGACCGAAATTGAACCTGAGACCATTGAGTCTGCAGGCTGAAGCTCTATCCACCGAGCCAAACTGGTCAGACATGTTTTCATTTTCTTAATATAAAATGCTACAGCATCCTTTTTTGTTTCTCTTTGGATATTTATTTCTGTAGGTTTATGACTAAAAGTGGAACAACTGTATCCAAGATATGTGCAATTTTAACTATTCTTTGTGTTGTCAGATTACTCTCTAAAGTATTACTCTTCCACCAGAAATCATGCAGTTATCATTTTCTCAAATATGAATCAGTACTTGATATTATCAGACATTTAATTTTTTCATACTTTTTGTTTTGTGTTTTCTTGATTGCAAGTGAAAATGAAAGTCTTTTCATATTTCTTAGCCATTCAGAATTACTCTTTTATGAGTTTTCTCTTCATTTGCTGGAATGAATTTCTTAAACTCTCCTACTTCTCTATTTAGTTGTTTATATTTTTCATATTTATTTAAAGGTATAATCTATTCTAAATAATAATCCTTTTAAATAGATTAACATTTATCTGTAGCTTGTTATTTCACTGTGCTTGCAATATAAATAGAAATTTTAAATTCCCGTGCTGCTGGTATTAGTCAATGCTTTACCTGTGGTTTATGATTTTATGTCTTCTTTAGGAAATCCTTTACTATCCCAAGACCAGAAAGATGTTTTTTTTATAATTTCATTTTAAAAATGTTCTGAAAGTATGTGAAAATTTGCCCTTTACAATTAGATCTTTAATTTATTTGAGATTGATTTTGTATATAGCTTCAAATAGAGGGATAATTTCATATTTTTGTGGGTAAATCTGCCAATCTTTTTTCACTGAATTACAAGTCTACTTTGTCATAAAAATAAGTCCCCATCCATTCTGCTCCATTGGTCAGTTTCTCAATCTGCTTCCCAACAATACAGTCTTAGAGCTTCTATAGTTTGGTTAAGTATTGATATTTGGTTGGATTCATGTTTCCCAAAATATAGTGACTATATTTTGCCCTTATTAAACCCTTAAATTAATTTTAGAATAAAATGATCACATTCCATGATTGAACATATGTTTATCTTTTATATGCATTTAAGATTTATTTTCTTAATTTAAATATTATCTCGAAATATTTATTTGGCTATATTCCACAGTTTTGAGGTAATTCTGTCATTGCCATTCAGTTTTCAATATCACCCAATTCTATTATGATTTATTTTTGATCCCTGAAGTTATTTTAAAACTTTTCAATGAACAGAGGACCTAAAATGATTATTCTATTTTTTATTTTGTTGTGTTTTATGATCAGATAAAATACCTTATGTGATATTAATTTTTTGGTGTCTATGAAAACTGACATGGTGAATATTTGTATTCACTTATTATAAGCTATGTGAGTGTATGTATATTTATACACATTATATATTATGTATACATATATATTACACATATTATATACATATACGTAATATATAAATAGTATACATTATATATTTATATATCTGATTATGTTTGTTAATAGTGTCATTCAATTCTTATAAATCCTTACTAAGTTTGCATTTTTCATCTTTTAGTTAGTGGAAGCAATGTTTTAAGATCCTCCTCTATTATTCTGATTTGTCTGTTTTTCTCTGAATGATTTTCTTGATTTTTTCTTTATTTCTGAGATAGTCATTAGTTTCATACCAGTTTAGTATTTATATATTTCTAAAGAAAATATTCTAAATTTGTGTAAGGATTCACTTGGATAACTAACACTATTTATTTAGAAGTATGTTTTATATATTAATATAGCTATCTATGTTTTTATTGTTGACAAAGTACTGCTATATTTAATTTTTAGTCAATTATATTGAAGTACAATTTATAAGAAATAAAAAGCACTCACTTTAAGAGTGTGATTTGATGAGTTATGACAAATGTACACACTTGTACAATCATCACTACAATCAAGTTATAGGAAATTCTATCATCTCCTTAATTCCCTCAAGCCTTTTTGCAATCAATCCATCCCAACTGGTAGGCAACTGCAGATTTGCTTTCCCTATTATTTTATGTAAATGGAACCACACAGTCAGTACTTGTTGTGTCATCAGAATGATTTTGAAGCCATTTATTAGTTCATCCTATATAATAAAAGCATAATATACTTAATGTTCAGTCGAATCCTTGACCGGTCTCTATAATGCACACTGACTACCAGGGGCAGACTCTCTGACCATTAGATTAGCTTGGTGCTGGGGTCCGGCTGATCAGGACTGGGTGAGAGGGATAGACACTCCCTGGAGCTTTCCCATGGTCCCTCTCTGGCCAGTTGGCCCCCTTTGGCCCCAGTAAGGACTGGGTGAGATGGCTCTAATCAGCCCCCATCAATCACTGGCCAGGCCAAGGTACCCTAACTGTGCACAAATTTGTGCACTGGGCCTCTAGTATTGTAATAATATACCACTGTCTAGCTATATCACAATTTGTTTACTCACCTGTTGATGGACAGTTAGTTTGTGTAGAGCTGCCATAACAAAATACCACAGATTGGTGGCTTAAACAACAGAGATTTATTTTCTCAAGATCTAGAGGCTGGAAGTCCAAGGTCAAAGTGCCACAGGTTTGGTTTCTTCTGAGACCTCTCAACTTGGTCCACAAGTGGATGCCTTACCTCTGTGTCCTCCCACATTCCTCTGTGTGTGTGCATCCCTGCTGTCTCTCTCTCTCCTCATTAGGACACCAGTTATATTGGATTAGGACCCCCTCTTTATGACCTCATGTAACCCTAATTGCCTCCTTTAAGGCCCTATCTCTAAATACAGACACAGCTGGGGCTGGCCTTCTATGTATGACTTTTGAGGGGACAGGTTCTTTCTATTTTGGACCATTATGAATTAAATTGGAGTGGACATAGCGTGTAAGTCATTGTGTGCACATGGTTTGTTATTTTCTTGAGTAAATAGGAGTTGAGTTGCTGGATCATACGGTAATTGTTCTCAACTTTGCAAGAAATCAACAAACTTTTCCAAATGTAAAGTGGTATCACTTCACACTCCCATTTGCAGTATACGAGGGTTCCAGTTGCTCTACATCTTTCCCAGCACATGGTATTGTTAATAAATGTGTGCAGTTATCATACTGTAGGTTTAGTTTGTATTTCCTTCATGACTATGATGTTGGGCAGCTTTACATTCTGTTTTGATTGTCTGATCACTGTTATATCTCCTTTAGCGAAGTATCCAAATCCGTGGCCCATATTTTTATTAGGAATCTTGTTATTCAGTTGTAAGAATTTTTTTTTTATTGCTCTAGATGTTCCTTTGTGTATTTTTGAATGTTTTCTTCCAGTGATTGGCTTGTTTTTTTTATTACTTAATTCTTTTTAAGAGCAGGTTTGACATTTTTTTAAGTCCAGCTTATCAGTTTTCTTTAATAATTTGCACATCTTTATCCTATCTAATAAATCTTTACAAATACCAAGGTGCATAAGTTTTCTTCTTATAGAAATATTACACTTTTTATATTTATATCTAAGATATATTTTGAATTAATATTTGTATATGATGTAAAATGGTTAAGGCTTATTTTTTAAATTTATTTTTCAGTTACACTTGACATACAATATTATATTAGATTCAAGTATGCAATACAGTGATTAGACATTTATGAAGGGATCACAACAAATCTAGTACCCATCTGATATTATACATAATTATTACAATATTATTGACTATATTTTCCATCCTCTACTTTATACCCCTGTGACTATTTCTATAACTGGCATTTTTACTTCTTAATCTCTTCACCTTTTCCACCCATCTTTCCTCAATGCCCCTCCCATATGACAATCATCAATTTGTTCTCAGTATCTATGAGTTTGTTTTGTTTGTTTATTTTATGTTAGATTTCACATGTAAGTGAAATCATATGGTATTTGTTATCTCTGACTTATTTCACTTACATAATACCCGCTAGGTCCATCCATGTCAAAATGGCAAGATTTCATTATTTTTTATGAGTAATATTCCATTGTATATACTAGAGGCCCGGAGCTTGAAATTTTTCTTTCTTCCTTGAAAGCTCAACTATGAATTACATATATTCATTTATTTATTTGACTGATGCATGACTCCCCTATAGTCTAAAAGTTTTGTCAGAGAAGAGACCATTTTGCTTACCGTTGGATATACATTTAAGCACATTGGCTGGAGGATGACTTAAAGAATAAGTGAGGCTTTAGCCAGTTTGGCTCGATGTATAGAGCATCATCTTGCAGACCGAAAGGTCCAGGTTTCTATTGATTCCAGTTGCAGGCTCCTCCCCCACCCAGACCCTGGTCAAGGCTCAGGAGGCAACCAATCGATGTGTTTCTTTCACATTTATATTTCTCTGTCTTTTTCCCTCTCTTCCACTTCCTCTAAAAAACAATGGGAAAATATTCTTGGTGAGGATTAAAAAAATAATAATACTTTTTAAAAAAAGAATGACTGAGAAATACAGTGAGTGAGAAGGAAGGGGGGGAGAAAGGTAGAAGTGAATTGTGACCAAATAATTTTTTTCAGGAGCAATATTTTAGTGCTTTGTACTTTTAAAAGGAGCTGTAAAAGTAGAAAAGTGTCTTTATTTGCCTCTCAGTTCTGTTATCTTCACATAATAGCAAACGCTTCTCTGTAGGTGGTAGTGTACTTAAGACTTTTTTTCTGAAAAAAAGGAGGCATTATCTTGAATGTTTGAAAGCATTTATATAACTAGAATGTCATTTATATAACTTGAATATCATCAATATCAAAAACATGCTCTTATTTCTCATAATGTGGATTTATTCTTAATTTGTACTTGCCCAGAGCCTTTTTCCTTAAGGTATTAGTAAGTGCTATAGAGTTAATAGTCCTCATTTTATTATATTACTAGAGGTCCAGTGCATGAAATTCGGGCATTAGTAGGGTCCTATCAGCTGCCAGCTGCCAGCCGGGGTCTCCCAACCTTCCCCTGGCCAGCCCCACCCCCTGGTTGAGCTCCCAGATGAACTCCTAATGGAGGGGACAATTTGCATAATATGCTTTTATTATATAGGATGATCAATATCAACATATAGAGGCCTGATGCACGAAATTCGTGCTCTGCCTCAGTCCCCACGCGCTGCAACTTTGTCCGGAAGGTCGTCCAGAAAACATCTGGTCTAATTAGCATATTACCTTTTTAGTAGTATAGATATTTTAAGAATTGGAAAATGAGAATTATGAGTAAATTAGTGGTTGTTTCATTTGTCACTTTGTGTTAAATACAATAATATTTATATTCTAGAATAATAGAAATTGTGGCACACAGACACAACTATAGATCAAACATGTATATATCTCAACCAGCTTTGGAGCTGAGACTTTTAAGTGGGAAAAGTTGTTTTCCAAATATGTTGACCATATAACTCATGGGTATGTGTCATAGTGTTTTGTACATATATTATTACTACCTATGGCATCTAAAGTTCCTTATAATGTAAGTGTATTATCGTTAAAAGATTTGCCCCATTTAGTGCTCTATGTTGTAGTTTTTTTTCCAAGTTAAAAACTATAATAATTTTGTCTTTGTAGCACTTGAATGCAGAAAGGTCTTACAAGGCCCAAATTTGTACGTTGCATAAATCTCTTGTGAAGATGGAAGAGGAGCTTCAGAAGGTTCAGTTTGAAAAGGTGTCTGCCCTTGCAGACTTGTCTTCCACAAGGGAACTTTGTATTAAACTTGACTCAAGCAAAGAACTTCTTAGTAGGCAGCTGATTGCTAAAGATCAAGATATTGAAATGGTATGTAATGCATTTAAAATGTTTTATTTTTTTAATATTTCTAGTATATAAAATTACTACAGAATTAGAAAAAAGTTCTGTTTTTAGTATTACACCAAGCCTGTCTTTCACCTTTAAATTTCTTTTTTAAGACCCAGAGATTAACTTGACAGCTATATTCCAACAATTCAAGTAAGTAACATAACTCTTCCTTTAAACATTTAATTTATATTTACTTTTGGCTAGGAGGATTATGAAACATCTTTACATACCAATCAGTAAAGAACCATGAGGTAAAAAATCAACAACAAAAAAACCCCACGAGGTTGAGGTCTATCCAGCTAAATTATAACTTTAATGACATTCTTTTAAGCTAAATTTATTTACCAATTGGGTTGTTTTAAACTGTAATTTGATTGATTATATCTACCATGTGCCTGACATTGTGTTTGCCACTATGACTGTAATGTTCAAAAGATACAGGCCCCTATTCTCAAGGAGAGGGAGACGGAACTCAGATCCTAAAGTATATGTATCAAGTTGCATAGTGTAACTGAAGAATTGACAAATTTTGGTCATGTGTACATTTCTATTATTTTCAAATCCTATTGACATTTTAGTTTTCTTAGTCTAAAATGTAGCTAGCTGGTTTCTATAATAATTCACTGTTTATATTTTATGAGTGAAGTATATGTCAGTATGTTAAACTCTTCCTTTAATTGTTTTTTTTTTATTTCAGCAAAACATTTTAGTGATGAAAGTAACTCATAGATAACAATTCAAATAATATGTCCTTAATTTTTTCTTTAAAAATACTTTTTACTTGGTGTTTCCAAATTGGGAAAATAATACATGTAATAATTGAAACATTTGTTTTTTGTAGCTTTGTTTTTTCTTTTCTTTTTTTAATAATAGCTATTTTAATAGTTGTCAAGTGGTCAGGCTAATGCAGCTTTTAATATTTTCTCTTTGTCTTTCACTTTAGCTATTTTAATTAGGATGTGTCTTGGTGTGAGTTTCTTTGGCTCCATATTGTTTGGAGTTCTCTGTACTTTCTGGATTTGTATGTCTTTTTCCTCAACAGTTAGGGAAATTTTTGTCATTATTTCTTTGAAAAGGTTATCGATCCCTTGCTCTCTCTCTTCTCTGTCTGGTATCCCTATGATGCAGATGCTATTATATTTCATGTTGTCCTATAAACTAGGAATAGAAGAGAATTTAAATTGATAAAGAGCATCTGCAAAAAAACCAAAACAAAACAAAAAAAACAATAACAAAAAAAAACCCCACAATTGACATATACTTAATGGTAACAGAGTGAATATTTTTCATTGTTCTTGTCAGTAATATAGCAAATATGCTATCCTCCCATCTTGCAGTCAATATTGTATGGAAGTTCTACCCTGAGAAATAACGCTAGAGAAAGAAACAAAAGGAATCCAGATTGGTACAAAGTAAAACTATCTCTATTTACAGATGATGATCTTACATATAGAAAATTCTAGCATCTACTAAAAAACTATTTTAACTAATGATACATTTATCAAGTTTACAGGATATAATATTAATATACAATAATCAATTATATTTTTATATGAGTGATGAATAATTCAAAAATGGAAATAAGAAAACAAATACATCAAATGGTATTACATCAAAAAGGATGGTGTCAAGAGAGGATAAAAAACTTAATAATAAATTTAACAAAGAAGTGCAAAACGTTCTTTATAAGACAGAAAGTCATGATATAAAGTTAATGTGGAGTGCAAGAGACTTAGAATAGCCAAAACAACCTTGAGAAATAAGAACAAAGCTAGAGGACTAACAATTCCCAATTTCAAAACTCATTACAAAATTACAGCAATCAAGACAGTGTAGTACTAACATAAGGAAAGACATATTGGTCAATGGAACAGAATTGAGAGTCCAGAAATAAACTCTTATATTTATGGATAAATGATTTTCAAAAAATTGATGCCAATACAATTTAATGGGAAAGAAGAGTTTTCCCAACAAATGGTACTGAGACAACTGAACATCTACATGGAAAAGAATTAAATTTAATTCCTATCACATACCACATGCAAATAAAATAAAATATATTATAGGCCTGTAGTAAATTTTGTGACCTTAAATACATATAGGCAGCATAGCAACAAAAGAAAAAAATAAATGAAAAGGACTTCATCAAAACAAACAACTTTTGTGTTGCAAATCCTACCTAATAAGAGTAATATGCAAATTAATCATCACTCCACTACACCCACAAGACACACCCACCAACACACCCACCAGCCAATCAGATCGAGTATGCAAATAAACCAAACTAAGATGGCTATGGCCACAGAGAGCAGGAAGGAGGCTTGGGTTTCCCAGGCAACAGAAGAAGCCAATCTTTCTGCCTACTCTTGCCAGCCTAGGCCTCCACTCAAGGCTACAAAGTTTCAGTTATAGAAGGTAAACAAATCCGAACAGAAATGGCGGCAGCCACAAAGCTGGAGAGAGCAGTCTAGGGTTGCCCACAGCAACAGAGCAAGCAAAGCTTTCCGCACACCCTGGCTGGCCCAAGCCTCTGCTTAAGGCTACAAAGTTTCAATTATAGAAGGTATATAAGTCCCAATAGAAATGGCTGCCGGCCACAGACAAGCAGGAGGCTTGGCTCCGCTCCAGGGTACAAAGTTTCAATTGTAGAAGGTAAATAAATTCCAGATACCAGGGCCTCCGCTTGGGTCGCCACAGGGCATGACTGGCCTGCAAACCACCTCAGGCCCCTCTCTTAGGCCACCCCATGCCCCAAGAGAACCCCCACCCTGATCCGGGACACCCTTTAGGACAAACCAGCTGGTCCCAACCCATGCACCAGGCCTCTATCCTATCTAATAAAAGAGTAATATGCAGATTGACCATCTTTCCAACACACAATTTGGCTGCCCCCATGTGATCAATGATCCTGCCCCTATGTGGCCACCACAAGATGACCAGCAGGGGAGGGCAGTTGGGAGCAATGAGGCAAAGAAGGGCAGTTGTGGGCAATCAGGCAAGCAGGAGAGAGCAGTTGGGAGGCACCAGGCCTGCAAGGGAGGGCAGTTGGGGTGATCAAGCCTTCAGGGGAGGGCAGTTAGGGATGACCAGGCCGGCAGAGGAGGGAAGTTGGGAGCAAATAGGCTGGCAGGGGAGCAGTTAGACATCAATCAAGCTGGCATGGAAGTATAATAGTTAGGGGGTGATCAGGCTGACAGGCAGAAGAAGTTAGGGGCAATCAGGAAGGCAGGCAGGTAAGCAGTTGGGAGCCAGCAATCCTAGATTGTGAGAGGGATGTCCCACTGCCCATTTAGGCCCGATCCCAGGAAATAAGCATTCGGACATTCCTTGAGGGGTCCCAGATTGGAGAGGGTGTAGGCTGGGCTGAGGGACCCCCCTCCCCAGCCCCATGCACGAATTTCATGCACTGAACCTCTAGTAATATCAATAAAGAAAAAAGGCATTGCACAGAATGGGAAAAAACATTTTCAAATTATTTATCCTTTAAGACAGTAGTTCTCAACCTTTCTAATGCCACGACCTTTTAATACAGTTACTTATGTTGTGGTGACCCCCAACCATAAAATTACTTTCGTTGCTACTTCATAACTATGATTTTGCTACTGTTATGAATTGTAATGTAAATATCTGTGTTTTCTGATGGTCTCAGGCTCTACAGCAGCAGTTCTCAACCTGTGGGTCATGACATAAATCTTTGATAATCTGTCAGTTAATGAATGAATGGGAATAAGTATAGATATCTTCCTATTGTTGTACAGATGGAGAATGAGTTAGATTCTGCTCGGTCTGAAATAGAACTCCTCAGAAGTCAGATGACAAATGAGAGAATCTCCATGCAGAATCTAGAAGCCTTGCTGGTGGCCAATCGGGACAAAGAGTATCAGACTCAGATAGCGCTCCAAGAAAAGGAATCTGAAATTCAGCTGCTTAAAGAACACCTGTGTTTGGCAGAAAATAAAATGTGAGTTTCTTAGCAGTATCATAACAAAGTCATATTCCGTAAGTTTTTGATACTTTATTGGCTAGTAGAATTTTAAAGCTGGAATTTATATAATTTAAGCATCCATAATTAGCCATTAATTAAACTGAGCACCAGAAATATTGTGATTTGCCAAAAATTTAGTACTCGTTTCTATTACTTGTTCAGCTAAATTGATTTAAATTTAAGTTTAACCATTGTGTTGATTGTTTCCAATGGAGCTTTGGGTATAATAAGATGTCTAATCTATAATGTCGCCTTTAGGAAATATTATAACCAGATTAGAAAAACAAAACACTTCTGAAACCAGAAGAATTTTTCTATATATGAACCCACCTGGTATTTCTCCTTAATCTTCCCACTTGTCACACGGTGTTTGCTGTGTACCTATAAGGTACATACTAGGTACCTGGAAGGACTCCTGCATTCACAGAATATTGAAGACTTCCCTTAGAGCAGTGGTCGGCAAACTCATTAATCAACAGAGCCAAATATCAACAGTACAACAATTGAAATTTCTTTTGAGAGCCAAAATTTTTAAACTTCTTCTAATGCCATTTCTTCAAAATAGACTCGCCCAGGCCGTGGTATTTTGTGGAAGAGCCACACTCAAGGGGCCAAAGAGCCACATGTGGCTCGCAAGCCACAGTTTGCCAACCATGGCCTTAGGGCATTGATTGTGGCTGCTGCTTTCAGCATCCCAGCACCATTAGCAGCTTATTCCAGGACCCTGCTGGAAGGGTGGGTGGAAATACCTGCCTGGATAGTGAGTGTTCTGTTGTTAAACTTGGTCTGTTGCTAACCTCTCACCAAAAACAGAAGCATGGGGACCCCCAGCCTCTGATCTGTTCTCTCCTCTAGAACACTTTTTCATCCAGCCTCAACTCTGCCCTTCTGTCTGAGCTTGGGGCCTGGGGAGGAATAGGAACCATGATCTCAGGAATCAGGCACTCACAGGAGCCCCTGACTGAGCCCAGCCTGCAAAGCCCAAGCCAGTTCCTTCAGAAACTGTTTGCAGGTTATGGCAGCTGTCACTGAGTCCTTCTTAGTCGCTGCAGCTGGGCTGTTGTGCTACCTTTAACCGGTTCTGCCAAGTCACTTTCTCAAGCTGGAGTGGAAATCTCTTAAGAATGTAACCTTAAAGGATACCTTCTGCTCTAAACTGGCTGACCAGTACTGTCCCTTACACGGGCAAACACGATCAGCTTGTGTGTCCTAGAGTGCCGTTCTGGGAACAAGCAGCGAGGGCAGAGCACTCTTACAAGCAGCCTTCGTCTCTGTTGTTATCTTCCTGATGCAGGGCGCCATGTGATGGGGGTTTGTGGCATGGGTTAGCCCTAAAGGAGATCCTGTTAAATGGAGGAGAGTGTGTGCAGGAATATCAGATTTAATTCTGAGTGTACACAAAGCACATGGTTGATCTAATATATAACAGACCATTAGACTTCCAGTTTTGATTACTTGGTTATACCATTATTGAAGAGTATAATACTTTAAAGTACTTCTATGAAAATTACTAGAGGCCAGGTGCACAGATTCATGCACCAGTGGGGTCCCTCGGCCTGGCCTGTGGGGATTGGGCTGAAACCAGATCCCCAACGTCCTCTGAGGGTCCCGGATTGCGAGAGGGAAGTTCTCCATGGACACAACCCAGAATCGGGCTCCCTCCTCTCATCTCCCAATATTGTCATTTTCTCTCTGCATCTGTCTCAATCCTTTCATCTCACTTTATCCTAAGCTTGGTAGTAACTGATGACTTGTGGGCATTTAGCTGCAAAATGCATTAATTTAGCAAACAGGATTTACTTAGCCTGGAATCTAGTAGGCCTAGGGCAGGACTATGCTCAATGTCAGGCTCCCATGCTGGCCCTTCCACCCAGGCAGAGTCCTGATGGGGTGGGAACCTCCTTCTTCCTCCTGAGCTTCTCCTCCTCCTCCTTCCCTCCTTGGTAGTTGCCTGCTGGCACTGCTGTTCACCTGGAAGGAGGGAAGCCACAGCCCCTTTCCCAGCCAAGAGTGGTAGTGGAAAAATTCACTGCCTCCACTGGAAATCAATATTAAGTGGATAGGCCAGTGCAGGCACCAGTGGAGCCCCAGCCAGTAGGTCCTGCATGTCTCATCATTTAGCTAATTGTGTCAAAAAGTTTCTGTTAGGGCCAGACCTCTGTAATGGGCTAGAGACCTGGTGTGGAGCCAGACCTGAAGTGGGGATCCAATTGGCCAGAAGCCCGTGCATGGATTCATGAGCTGGTGGGGTCCATCCGCCTGGTCTCTGGGGATCAGGCCAAAACCTGCTCTCCAACATCCCCTGATTGTGAGACGGCGGTTCTCAGGTGAAGCACCCCGAAATTGGGCTTCCTCGTCTCTGATTCTGGGTGCATCACCCGAGAACTGCAGCTGCCAAGTTACTGCAGCTCGACAGCTCCTGCTTTGAGTATCTGCCTCCTGGTGGTTAGTGTGAGTCATAGCCACTGGTCAAAAGGTTGGCTGGTCAGTCAGTTGCTTAGGCTTTTATATATATAGATGTGCAGTAAATAGGTAATAGAGATAGATAATCCTATATAATAAAGAGCTAATATGCAAATGGCCCTCATGCCCTTATGCCCTCATGCCAGAACTGCTCAGACACTCAACACTGGGGAGGACCAGCCAGGCACAAATGAGCTCACAAGAGAAGAATGGGGACCATGAGAGAGGAATGAGGACCAAACCACAAATGAGCTTGCGAGAGAGAAATGGGGACCAACCAGGCTGCGGCCTGGGAGAGGGACAAGCCGTCTGCCCCATGGTCCTGGGCACCAGTGGCTGGGGCTGTGGCCCAGGAGAGGGACAAGCAGCCTTCCCCATGGTCCCAGGCACCAGCGCCTGCACCTGCAGCCTGGCAGAGGGACAAGCCGCCCACCCCACTGTCCTGGATGTCAGTACCTGCAGCTGTGGCCCAGGAGAGGGGCAAATGACCACTCCACAGTCCTGGGTGCCTACGGCTGTGGCCCAGGTGAAGCCGCTGTAGCTGCAGCTGGCGTGGGCAAAGCTGGCCCAAGTCCTGGGTGCCTGGGGCTGGCCAGAGGGAGGGAAGCCCGGGTCTGGGTGCCTGCGACCAGCCAGAGGAGGGAATCCTTGGTACCGGTTGTGGGACGAGGCAGAGGTGGTTAGGGATGATCAGGCCAGCAAAAGAGCAGTTAGGGCAATCAGGCTGGTGGAGGAGCAGTTAGGGGTGATAAGGCAGGCAGAGGTGGTTAGGGGAGATCAGGCAGGCAGGCAGGCAGGCGAGCAGTTAGGAACCAGCAGTTCCAGATTGTGGGAAGCAGTCAGACATCCTAAAGGGCCCTGGATTGGAGAAGGTGAAGGCCGGGCTGAGAGACCCCTTGTCCCATGCATGAATTTTGTGCTCCTGGCTCCTACTAGATAATATTACTCCATATAAACACAAGGAAATTGACACAGAGAAAGTTTAACTAATTGAATGTAATTGGCATACCTTAAGCTTTTCAAATAGGCTACCTTGTTCATTTACTACACCTAAATTTGGCATATCCTATCTAAGAAAGAGGGAATTTGCTACTTGACCCTCACACAGTCACAAAGGTGGCATCCACACCCAGTAAGGAGAGAATATGCTAATTGGCTGTCCCACCCTTAAAGATGGCAGTGCCCACAGCCAATAAGGAGGGAATATGCTAATTGACTGTCCCACTCTCAAATATGGTGATGCCCACAGCCACAAGAAGTCAGCACCTCGTCCTCTCAGCCCCACCCAGTGGCAAGCACGTGGCAAGGCTGGGCCCAGCAGACCCAGCCTTGCCGTGCGACTGCCTCCAGAGTCCCCCAGTCCCCTGAGTCCACCAGCCGCCCAGGGCCGGCCCAAGGTGCAGACAAGCCTCGGATGGCAGCTGCCCAGCCGCCCAGGGGCCGCCTGAGGTTCAGGTAACCAGGACCGGCTGAGGCTTGTGCTGCCAGCAGTGGCAGCATCAAAGGTGTGATGGGGCATTGCCTTCCCCTGATTGTTGGGTTGCCTCCTACCTGTGAGGGCTCACAGACTAAGAGAGGGAGCAGGCCAGGCTGAGCCCCCACCACCACCACCTCCACTCCAGTGCATGAATTTTCATGCACTGGGCCTCTAGTAAATCCATAAAGATCACAATTTGGCTTGGATCCAGCAAGGAAACATTACCAGCATGGTTCAGAAAGTTCTAGGCTTTAAAAAAGTCTAATCAACTCTCTCTCTTACATTCTGCCACACAGGGCCATCCAGAGTAGAGACGTGGCTCAGTTCAGGAATGTCGTCACGCAACTGGAAGCTGACTTAGACATTACCAAAAGACAGCTGGGGACCGAGCGCTTTGAAAGGTGAGTTGGTCTCTATGCAGTATTTAGGCTGGGAGCATTCTTTCTCAGATAACAACAGATTCTGGTTATTCCATGATGCCTAGGTTTTAAAGTGTGAATTGAACTTCAGTTTCACCACTGGATTAATAATGCCACTGAATACAAAATTCAAAAGTTCTATTTCAAACATTTTGCTTTAGGGATAGGGCTGTGCAAGAGCTTCGCCGCCAGAATTACTCAAGTAATGTTTATCATTTGAGTTCTACACTAAAGCCAAATGCTAAATGTCATTCACCGGAACGTGCTCTCCACCGATCTCCTGACCGAGGCCTGGATCGATCTCTAGAAGAGTGAGTGGCTTAAGGGTCCATTCTCTGGGGTCCATATAGCAGTATATACAGGGACTGTTTGAAGATGTAAGGAAACGCAGTAACAGTCTGTCAAGAATAGTGCTATTGAAACATGGATTAGTTATGTTCACATAAAAATGAAGTTTTTTTACTTAGTTTTATATAAATATTCTAAAGTGAACTCTATTTTATCTGATTACATAATTATATATTTTAAATCTGATTTTTTATTTCTACATTAATTTGTATTAATTTTAATTGGTAAATTAATTAAATGAATTTAACTTTGATTAATAAAATATTGGTTCATTTTTATACCACCCTAAATGTGAATACTCTATGAAAGTAAAAAGTTAATATTAGAGGCAGAATTTTAGATGCATTTCTATATGTCACAAATTTGTAATAACATTTTTATTTGGAAATAATTTGAAATTTACAATCAATAATAAAAATAAAATAATACAAAGGACATCTGTATACCATTTACCCATAATCTCTATTGTTAAAATTTTACCAAATTTGCTTTTTATGTGTTTGAGACAACGCATGTGCTGTCTCACATACTCTCTTGCACATGCTCCCTCTCTCTACATACACACATTTTTAAAAACAACAATAATTTAAGTTCCAAACCATCCTCACCTTGCCTTCTTCCATTCTGTATTTGTAAGTCCATTTTTCTACAGTGGGTACTCTATCTCATCAACACATTTACTCCATATAAGCATAGTTACTCCTTTGTTTAATCCCAGAATGCATAAAAAAAAAGTTTCAAAATTTCTCACCT
Organism: Pipistrellus hanaki; assembly: GCF_964339955.1. Taxonomy (NCBI): domain Eukaryota; kingdom Metazoa; phylum Chordata; class Mammalia; order Chiroptera; family Vespertilionidae; genus Pipistrellus; species Pipistrellus hanaki. Next base: position 53,602,414 of record NC_140514.1, read on the forward strand.
ATGTTATTACAATAACCAGAGCAACATTTTTTAAGTTTGAGATCTAGCCCTGACTAGTTACCCAATGGTTAGAGCTTTGGCACAGAGACAGAAGGCTCACAGGTTTAATTTCCACTCAAGTGCATGTATCTTGGTTGCAGGCTTGATCCCTCGCCCCACATGCAAAAGGCAACCAATAGATGTGTCTCTTTCATATTGATGTTTCTCTTTTCTTTCTCCCTCTCCCTCTCCTCTACTTTCTCTTAAAAAAAAAAAAATAATGGAAAAAAATATCCTGGGGTGAGCATTTTAAAAGTTCAAGATCTGTTTGCAACTCTTCCTTCCTATCCCCATATGTCTTATGGCCCAACTCTTCCAGGCATATAGTTAAATATTGTCTTAATAAATTACTATTTTTCTTTCTCTGTGGTTTAGTATATATGTTTGAAATATCATTAGATTTATTTATTTCAGTTTGTTTTCATTTTTCTTCTTCTTATATTTTCCTTGATTTGATGTAATTTTTGAGTTTGTAGGTTGATATGCTTTCAAAAGTCAAGACTTTGCAAAAGTAACTCAAAGTGTCCCTCTCTCCTGTGTGCTTTCTATCCTGCCCTTCCAATGAGAAGGGTTTTTTCTGTGTTTTCATTTCATTTTTAATTTCTAGTTTTATTGCATTGGGGCCACTAATACATCTTATAAGGGCTTTAATTTCAAAAATATTGTATAAAGAATTTATATAACTCAGTACCTGATGGCCCCCAACTACCATCCCCGGCTGGCCTCATGGCCCCTCAACTGCTCTCCCCAGCTGGCCTCATGGCCCCCAATTGCCCTCCTCTGCTGGCCTGATAGCCCCTAGCCTCTGCCTCGCCCCCCACCACCGTGACTTTGTCTGGAAGGAAGTGGGATGCCTGGAAGATGTCCATTCTCCCTGTATAATTAGCATATTACCCTTTTATTAGTATAGATATGTTCTCCCATACAGAGAGCTCCCTTTCATTTTGTTGATGATTTCTTTGCTATGCAGAAACTTTTTAATTTGATACAATCCCATTTGTTTATTGATTTACTAGAGGCCTGGTGCATGAAAATTTATGCACTGGGGGTTCCTCAGCCAGCTGCACCATCTCAGAGTCCAGGAGCCCTCAGGGGATGTCCTACTGACATCTTAGGCCCACTCCCCACCTTAGGCCTCCTTCTGCAGGAGGCGACTACTGATCAGGGAAAGGTGCTGCCCCTATCACACTGACACTCCTGCTGCTCCTGGCTTCCCTCTGTAGGAGGCAACCAGGCCAATCAGGGGAAGGCGCTGCCCCCATCACCCCACTGCTGCTGCCACTGCCAGCTGCCGTGGCTGCAGGCCCTCTTTGGCCCTCATAGCCACTGTGGCTTTGCCCGGAAGGATGTCCAAAAGACATCTGGTCTATCCAGTCTAATTAGCATATTACCCTTTTATTAGTATAGATTGATGAGAGCCATTATGAAGGTGTGAGGTGAAATTTCACTGTGGTCTTAATTTTCATTTCTCTGATGATTAGTGACATAGAGCATCTTTTTATGTCTATCGGCCATCTGAATGTCCTCTGAAGAAGTTTCTATTGAGATGTTTTGTCCATTTTTTAATTGGATTTTTTTAATGGGTTGTCTGAGTGCCTTATAAATTTTGGATATTAATCCCTTATCAGCAGTATCATTGGTGAACATATTCTCTCATTCAGTGGGTTGGCTTTTCACTTTGTTGATTATTTCCTTTGCTGTGTAAAAGCTTTTTAGTTTGATGTAATCCCATTTGTTTATTTTTTCTTTTATTTCCCTTACCCAAGGAGATATGTCAAAAAATAAACAAACAAAAAGCATTGCGATGAGAAATATTTCAGATTTTACTGCCTATGTTTTCATCTAGGATTTTTGTGGATTTTAGTCTTACACTTAAGTCTTTATTCCATTTTGAGTTTATTCTTGTGCATGGTGTAAGAAGGTGGTGTAGTTTCATTTTTATTTCATGTATCTTTAATTTTTGAACACTATTGAATAGATTGTCTCTATTCCATTCTATGTTCTTGCCTCTTTTGTCAAATATTAATTGACTATAAAGGCATGGCTTTACTTTAGGTTCTCTATTCTGCTTTTATGCCAGGACCATGCTGTTTCTAGTACTATGGCCTTGTAGTATAGTTAAATATTGGGTAGCATTATTCCTCCAACTTTATTCTCTTTCTCAAAATTTATGATGCTATTTGGGATTTTTATTTTTATTTTTTTTTTTTTGCAGTTTCATGTTTATTTTTGGAATATTTGTTCTAGATTTGTGAAATATGCCATTGGCATCTTGGTAGGAATTGCCATAGTTTGCTTTGGGTAGTATAGACAGTTTAATGACATTAATTTTTATTATCTATGAACATGGTATATGCTTCTACTTATTTGTATTTTCTTCAGTTTCTTTCTTCAATTGCTTTTAATTTTCCATTATCATGTCTTTTAGATGTTTTGTTAAATTTACTAGTACATACATATTTTTTGATGAAATAGTAAATAATTTTTTTTTTTTAGTTTCTCTTTCTGGTAGTTCATTATTGGTGTATGAAATGCAATTAATTTTTGGATATTTATTTTGTAGCCTGCTATTTTACTGAATTCGTTTATCAGTTCTAGTAGTGTTTTGGTGGAATCTTAAGGGTTCTCTATGTACTGTATTACATCACCAGTAAAGAGTGGTCATTTTAATTTCCAATTTGAATACCTTTTTTTTCTTGTTTGATTGATGTTTCTAGGACTTCCAGTACAATGTTGAAAGATTTCTTAAACTGTCCTTATATAAAAAAATGATTTTGCTCTTTAAATTGGATATGTTCTGCTACCTTGTCTTCTAAATTGCTAATTTGATTTTCAGCTTTATCCAATCTATTGTATATTCTTTCCAGTGTATTTTTCATTTCAGATATCAAATTGTTCATTTGCAACTGGTTATTTTTTATGGTTTCTACATTTTGTTGTTGTTGTTTCAATGCTTGCTATTTCTTTGTTAAGTTATCACTAAGTTCCATGAACATCCTTATAACAATTTTTTTGTACTCTTCATCTAAATAGTACAATGCTTGTTTCCATTTCATTTAGCTCTTTTTCTGGACATTTCTCTTGTTCTTTCATTTAGGTTTGTCTTTTTATCTCCCCATTTTGTCTGTCTCTTTGTATTTGTTTCTGTGTATTAGGTAGATCTGCTATGTCTCCCAATCTTGGTAGGATAGTGTCCTGTGGAACTTAGTGGCACAGTCTCCTTGATCACCTGAGCTGGGTACTCCACTAATATCTCTTGTGTATGTTATGTGAGCTCTTTTGTCATAATTGAGTGTTGAGTTTGCTATGGGCCTGTTTGTGTGTATGTGTTTGATCCTTAAGCTTGCTGATTATGAGTATTGATCTTGACCACCGTGTACAAGCTGCTGTGCAGGTGCTGACCTCGTGAACCAGAATTTGCCTCAGCAAGATATGATGCCTACTGAGATCGGCCTTTGGTTATGACACTTGCTAATTGGATCCTGCTATGATCTTGTCTGAATTTGGCCACTGAGTGTGTCTGTTCTGGTGCCTTTTGGGAGGTACACTGGTCAATATCAGACACTGCTTGTGACCTGCCCTGGGCAATCTTTCTAGAGCTACAAAGCAATCCACAGTTTGTGACTAACTCTGCTGGGCCTTGTTGTGTGTGATGGATCCATACGTGCACCAAGTCTGGCTTCCTCCAATACTGAGCCCAAGGGCAGGTCAGCAAATGGCATAAGGGCCCAGAGATCCATCTCTGCCAGCCTTCACCTGCCAGCTGCTTATTAGGTTCAATCATTTAAAGAGCCTCTAGGTAGGGGTGAGTGGTGTTCACCATATTTATATAGGTTGAAACTCATGCCAATGCTGGGTCTGAGGCCGCTCAGCAAATGTCCCAGGTTATACCAAACCTAGCTACTCCCTGCCAGATACCAATAGACCTTTGTAGTAGGTGGGGTGGTGTCTCAGGGAGTCATCAGCATGAGGATAGCAGATTTTATCCAGGCCCAAACAGACCAAGATTTGGTCATTAAAGGAACGATTCTGCACCAGTTTGGAATGCAAGGGGGGCGGAAATGACCGTGTCCTAGAGCAACACAACACTGTCTGTCCTAGATCCTGCCCAGACCTTCTCAGCAAGGTGGAGCTGCCTGGCATCATGGGAGTGGGATCACCTGGAGCCTAGAGGGTGGGGCTAATGTATATGTTGTTAGAGGAGGCACTGGTCAATTTCATGGGAAAGTGGGGGGAATGGACCTGCCACAAAGCCACACAACTCAGTCCCTGAGTCAGCTCCTACATCTGCACCCTGGCCCAGAAAGATGACTTCTCAGCAGGGAATCCAGAGGATGGGGCTATTGTATCCCCCCAGACTGATGCCATAGAGAGGAATCCTCCTCTGAGGAAAGATGGTGTCTGCAATGTGGAAGAGGGATTCAGCACAGAGATCCTGGCGGCTGTCCCGTCAGCTCTCTTCCCAGAGCCATAAACCCCGTTCTGTCCTCATGGGACTCTAGTCTGCTTTGCCCTCCCTCTATCAGTACTCAGGGTGAGTATCTGTGAACAAGGTTTTATGTGTTGGCCCTTTAAGAGTGTACCTGGTCTGTTTCTTGTCCCTATAGTTTTGCCTTTTCCAGGATGTCATAGAAACGGAATCATATCATATGTAGCCTCTAGTAGCTAAATTTCACTCAACATAATATATTTCAGATTTTTTTAGGTTGTTATATGTATCAGATCTTTTTGAATATTCCTTTTACCCACCGAAAAGTATTCCACTGTATGGATCTACAAGTTTTATTTTCCTTTTTACTTAGAAAGAATTATAGATTTACCTGGAATTATAAAAATAGTTAAAAAGGGCTGAAACCGGTTTGGCTCAGTGGATAGAGTGTCGGCCTGTGGACTGAAGGGTCCCGGGTTCGATTCCGGTCAAGGGCACATACCTGGGTTGTGGGCACGTCCCCGGTGGGGGGCATGCAAGAGGCAGCTGATCGATGACTCTCTCTCATCGATGTTTCTAACTCTCTATCCCTCTCCCTTCCTCTCTGTAAAAAATCAATAAAATATATAAAAAATATATAGTTAAAAAGGGAGTTCCCCATATCCTTTCCTTAGCTTACAAAGTAATATCTTACAAACCAGGAATTTAACATTGGTAAAATATAGTTAATTTTATTTATTTATTTAAATATATTTTGATTTTGTATAGAGAGGAAGGGAGAGAGATAGAGAGTTAGAAACATTGATGGGAGAGAGTCATCGATCAGCTGCCTCTTGCACACCCCCTACTGGGAACATGCCCGCAACCAAGGTACATGCCCTTGACCGGAGTCGAACCTGGAACCTTTTAGTCCCCAAGCCAATGCTCTATCCATTGAGCCAAACCGGTTTCGGCAAAATATAGTTAATTTTAACTCACATTCAGTTTTCACTTGTTTTTCCATGTTTTTATTTATGTGTATTTATAGTTGTTTTACACACCACCCATATTTCACCACCACAATCAAGACACCTACTTGCTCCATCAGCACCAAGGAACTCACTTTCTCATGATACCACTTTATAGTTAGTCAAAGCACACACATACTTTCCCCCAAGTAAATGTTAATTTCTGCTCTAGCTCTATAATTCTGTCATTTTGAGAATGTTATATAAATAGAATCACAAACACTATGTGACTTTTTGAAATTGACTTTTTTTATTTAAGACATGTCCATGAGATCCATTCAAGTTGTATCTAATAATAGTTTATTCCTTTTTAATATTGAATATGATTCCAAGATAAGGATGTATCACAGTTAGTAAACATTGAGCAAAAAAATATATTTGTTTTTCCTCACAGAAGCTGGGGGGGAAATAGTATGTATTGCCAAAGTAATATTAGGATTTAATATTTTAATCCTAATATTACATGGTGAAATTGTGGAATTAAAAATGTTAACCTGCACAAATTTTTTCTCTCTCTCATAGGAATCTTTGCTATAGAGATTTCTGACATGCGAAAAGATTCTTCACATCCTTGGGAAAGGTCAAAGTGTCAATCTGATTTTTTTGCTATATGATTGCATTTATCTTTTGAATCCTTGACAATCTTAAATGTATATATTAACTTTGTGCCTCTGAATCTCTGTTCTCATGTGCCATATTGCAGTGATCAGAGATGACTTACAAAAACAAAAATGCATGTGGCTCTTTCTACCCATACAGTGATAGTGAGTGTAAAACCCACTTACTTCACTATTGAACACTGTCCTGTTAACTCTCTGGTGTAAATAAAGCTTATAAAAAGAAGGAAAAGTGTTTTTTACAAAACTGATTTCCTTTCCTTTCTTGGTACCTCATATAATTGGATGGTTATTTTTCTTAGTTATTTATCCTTTCTTGGCTGGAGAAGTTCTCCCAAAATAGGTACATTTTGCTCATACTGGCCTGGGTCCCAAAATGCCACTTTGGACCCAGCCCGACTCAAATTCCAGGCCATAATCAGCAGATAGTGGGAGTGTGTCAGGATCTTAAATCTATAATATTGTACCACTGATTAACATACATTTCTGCAATTGTGTTTACCCATACTATTTTTAGAAAGGCAGGTGATGCTATATCTGTCAAGAATGTAAGATTTTTTTAAATCTGTATTTTTAATAAGTTTTCTTTAAAACATTAAAGTACTGCAATCAACTTAATGGCCACTTTTATTTATTTTCTTATTTTTTGCCTGTGGCAGGTGTTTATTATATATAGTAATAAATCCAGTGACCTTTCCTTATTTATTTCCACTAAAATTGCCTAAATCTCTTACCTTTTCTGTCCATTATTTTGAATTAAGAGCCTGAATACTACTGCATTTTACTGATATTAGCTATTTGTATTCTTGCCATTTATTGAAACAATTATATCATTAATAGTATTTATAGAATATAGATAGTTTCTCACTGTATACAGTCACTATTCAGTATGACTACAGTAATACTGTACAGCAATACTGTTCAGTAATACAGTAGGATAGGGCCTTGATTTTTATCTTGTTTAATCATTAACACTGTGGTATTTTACCATAAGTCCATGCTACATATTTACTTTAGCTTGATTTTTAAAAACCTTGAGGTTTATTCATCTAGTTCAAGTCTCTCATTACAGATTGGTTTAAAAATTGAATAATTTAAGGAGAGGATCCAAGATGGCTGCTCGGGTAGACACCTAGCCGCAGCAGCTCACAACAATTTCAATGGAATACAACTAAAATGTAGAGTGGACATTGCCCAGAGCTACAGGTAGTCGACTGACTGAAAACTCTACAATAGGAAGGAGGGAGAAAACCAGAAGGAAAATCAGAGGAGCTGAAAAAAAGCCTAAGGTACGGAGACATGCTGCGCACTCGCACGCACAAGCGTGCAGAGAGGTCGCAGCCGGAGAGGAGGAGAGGGCTGGGTGCTGCCTGGCGTTCCCTAGCAGGAAGGAAATAGAACCCCCAGCCTGGGCTGAACCCCCGAACCGGCAGCGCTGAGCCCCAGTTATGGGCCAGACCCTGGGGACCCAGGCTCCGGCAGGGGGAGACGGGGCTGTGAGGCGGAATGGCGGGGATGGCGAAAGGCGGGGCCCCCGGAGTCGAGCGCACATGGCGCGCAGAGGACTGAATGTTGACTCTGATGCTGGATTACCCTAGCCGGAAGAAACAAAGCCTCCAGTGGCACTAAGCCTCAGTCCGGACCGCCCCGAACTCCAGGTCTGGGCCAGTCCCTGGGGACCCAGGCTCGGGTAGGGGGAGACGGGGCTGTGAGGTGGAGTCCTGGGAGCGCGGCGAAAGGCCGAGCCCCCGGAGTCGCGCACACTGCGCGCAGAGGACAGTCTGTTGACTCTGATCCTGGACTCCCCTAGTGGGAGGGAGAAAGAAAGCTCCAGACTGGAGGAATGCGACGAGGAGCAGGAGCCCCTGCCGGACACCGGCCAGCCGGGCGCCAGCAAGGAGCCGGGCGACGGGGCCCCCGGGGGGGGGGGGGTGCCCCTGAGCCTTCGACTGCTGAGCGCGGGCAACGGAGCCAAGGACGGGGGCTGCTTCCTGGGTGGCGCCGACCCCGGTAACAGGCTGAAGCAGCGCAGGAGCCTGCGGAGAACAAAGGGGTGCCACAGGCCAACCTGCTGAGCTCCCAGGACAAGGAGGAAGAAACCAAAGAAGTTCTCAATGTGAAGAAATCAAGTGAGAGCAAATGATAGTAAAATTACTTAAGAAAGAATACAAAGAAGATCTTGAAAAATTAAAGACTAAGTCAGAACTCAACTCACCAGCCAACATTGCAACATAAAATGCGTTTTGTTTTTTTTTTTAAAAAGAAAAAAAAAAAGAAAAAAGGGACAGAATGTTGGAACAGCGGCGACCAGGCCTAGAGTGGCCAGGCACAAGGCAGTGGCAGCTGGGCCCGGAGCAGCAGTGGCCAGGCCCCAGAGCAGCAGAAGCCAGAACAAGAGCATCAACGGCCAGCACTGGAGCAACCAGACCTGGGGCAGTGGCAGCCAGGCCTGAGGCAGAGGCGGCCAAGCCCAGGGTGGCCAGTCCAGGAACACCCAGACACGGAGTGGCCGGGCCCGGAGAAGCCGGGCCCAGAGCAGCCGGGTTTGGAGCAGCCAGGCCCAGAACAGCAGTAGCCAAGCACGGAGCATCCAGGCTGGGAGCGGCCAGGCTCGGAGCAGCCGGGTCGGGTGCGGCCAGGCCCGAAGCAGCGGCTGCCAGGCTGGGAGCAGCCAGGCCCGGAGCAGCAGCTGCCAGGCTGGGAGCAGCCAGGCCCAGAGCAACAGCTGCCAGGCTGGGAGCGGCCAGGCCCGGAGCAGCCGGGTCTGTCTGGTGCGGCCAGGCCCAGAGCAGTGGCTGCCAGGCTGGGAGCGGCCAGGCCCAGAGCAACAGCTGCCAGGCTGGGAGCGGCCAGGCCCGGAGCAGCCGGGTCTGGTGCGGCCAGGTCCAGAGCAGTGGCTGCCAGGCTGGGAGCGGCCAGGCCTGGAGCAGCAGCTGGCAGGCTGGGAGCTGCCAGGCCCAGAGCAGCCGGGTCTGGTGTGGCCAGGCCAGGAGCAGCGGCTGCCAGGCTGGGAGTGGCCAGGCCAGGAGCAGTAGCTGCCAGGCTGGGAGCAGCCAGGCCCGGAGCAGCCGGGTCTGGTGCGGCCAGGCCCGGAGCAGTGGCTGCCAGGCTGGGAGTGGCCAGGCTCGGAGCAGCGGCTGCCAGGCTGGGAGTGGCCAGGCCTGGAGAAGCGGCTGCTAGGCTGGGAGTGGCCAGGCCCGGAGCAGCAGCTGCCAGGCTGGGAGCGGCCAGGCCCGGAGCATCCGGGTCTGGTGCAGCCAGGCCCGGAGCAGTGGCTGCCAGGCTGGGAGCGGCCAGGCCTGGAGAAGCGGCTGCCAGGCTGGGAGCGGCCAGGCCCGGAGCAGCAGCTGCCGGGCTGGGAGCGGCCAGGCCCGGAACAGCCGGGTCTGGTGCGGCCAGGCCTGGAGCAGCGGCTGACAGGCTGGGAGCGGCCAGGCCCAGAGCAACAGCTGCCAGGCTGGGAGCGGCCAGGCCCGGAGCAGCCGGGTCTGGTGCGGCCAGGTCCAGAGCAGTGGCTGCCAGGCTGGGAGCGGCCAGGCCTGGAGCAGCAGCTGGCAGGCTGGGAGCTGCCAGGCCCAGAGCAGCCGGGTCTGGTGTGGCCAGGCCAGGAGCAGCGGCTGCCAGGCTGGGAGTGGCCAGGCCAGGAGCAGTAGCTGCCAGGCTGGGAGCAGCCAGGCCCGGAGCAGCCGGGTCTGGTGCGGCCAGGCCCGGAGCAGTGGCTGCCAGGCTGGGAGCGGCCAGGCTCGGAGCAGCGGCTGCCAGGCTGGGAGTGGCCAGGCCTGGAGAAGCGGCTGCTAGGCTGGGAGTGGCCAGGCCCGGAGCAGCAGCTGCCAGGCTGGGAGCGGCCAGGCCCGGAGCATCCGGGTCTGGTGCAGCCAGGCCCGGAGCAGTGGCTGCCAGGCTGGGAGCGGCCAGGCCTGGAGAAGCGGCTGCCAGGCTGGGAGCGGCCAGGCCCGGAGCAGCAGCTGCCGGGCTGGGAGCGGCCAGGCCCGGAACAGCCGGGTCTGGTGCGGCCAGGCCTGGAGCAGCGGCTGACAGGCTGGGAGCGGCCAGGCCCGGAGCGGCCAGGCCTGGAGCGGCCGGGACCAGAGCAACCGGGCCCAGAACAGCCAGGTCGGGTGCGGCCAGGCCTGTAGCAGCAACAGCCAAGTCCAGAGCAACTAGGTCGGGAGCGGCAGTGACCAGACCCGGAGCAGCTGGTTGTGGAACGAACCAGAGCAACAGAGGCCAGGCCCGGAGCAGCCAGGCCCGAAACAGCTCGCTCCTCGCCTGTCCCTGCCCACGGCTGCCTCTCAGACATGGCTGGAAACTTTTGCGGGAACTTGAGGGTCTGCTGAATCAAGTGATGAAGGCTTAGATCTGGATGTGTTGAGTTAGTATAGCGCTGGGGTGTTGATCTGTGAGTGCCTTGGGTGGGGCCTGGATGAGGCTGGTTGACCTATTTGGAAATGTCTTTTGTGTGAAGTATATCATTGGGCATGTGGAGGTATTATTGATATGAGAAAATGCTAAGTAACAGATTTACTATCTGAAAAGAGATTTACTATCGGGGAAAGGGAGGGAGGAAGAGACTGAACATAAACTGTGCACCTATGGATGAGGACAATGGGGGGGGGATGGGAAGGGGGCAGAGCGTGGGGTGGGAACCTGGTGGAGGGGGGAAGAAATGAGGAACCTTTGTAATAATATGAACAATAAAGATTGATTTAAAAAAAATTGAATAATTTAAAATATGTCCTAGTATAAACATTTTAGATAATACACAAAGAGTTATTGGTAAAAGAAGTTGTTGGTGCTAATATTAAATAATGTATTAATAAATATGCAAAATTAACTTTTCTAGGTGATGCAATGACCTAAGCACTATGTCATTACAACATTAATTTTAATCTGTCCACCTCCTAGATTACCTGATAAGGAGCTGAGTGTCACCTGTCACATGTACTTTACATATTGTATGTGGAGGGCAGTATGTCAGGAAAAGGGCATGAGATAAATAAGAATGAAGTATGTAAGCAAATATTTCCATACTTGAATAAAAGTATACTATACTTGTGCCATTAATTACAGAATATTTAAAAGGAAAATTATTTGGTAAATATAAAGGGGCCAATATTATCCAAAGGTAGGGAAACCTCAACTTTATTCTATGTTAAAACTCAAAGAAAATATTTTTTCTTATAGTTATATTTAAGGATATTCATTATTTTAAATCAGATGCATGTCACATGATATAAATATATATTAGCCTATTGATAAGGTTGAGGTCACCTGATGCAATAAAATGCACAATAAAAAAACTATACCAAACATTATTTCTGTGATAACAAAGAAATCTGAAAAAGCTCTCAACGTTGAAATGCCATGTTTAATCCAAAACATCCATTCTTACTGAAGAAAGGGTGTTTTGAAAGAGAATTGTTAACCCTCTGAGTTAAATATCTCACAGGCACTAAGTCTCAATACATCTAAACTATATTCAACGATGTGTCCTCTTGCAGTCTCCACCCTTGTTTCCCACATAGACACTATGTCAGATGCCTGAATCCTTAGCCCAGATGCCATTAGAAGTCACTCCCTTCCCTTCTCACTGAACAATTTAGTTAACCTAAATGTAACTTCCTCCTACATATTGAAGAAATTAAAGAAGACCTAAATAGTGGAAAGATATCCTGTGTTCATGGACTGGGAGCCAAATATTGTTAAGATGGCAATATTCCCCCAAGCCATCTTCAGATTAAATAGTTCTTTTTGAAATTCCAATGGAATCTATCTTTTTTCCCCCCCACAGAAATGGAAAACCCAGTCCTAATATTCATACGGAATTTTAAGAGATCCAGAATAGCTCAATCATGAGACTAAAGTTGGCTGACCCACATTTCCCAATTTCAAAAACTTACTACTAAGCTACAGTTACTGAAATAGTGTAGTACTAATGCAAGGATAAACAAGGATCAATGGGATAGATTGAGAGTCCTGAAATAAACCTACTTCTATGGTCAGTTGATTTCAAGAAGGGTGCCTAGACCATTCATTCACTGGGAGTGCTGGGCCAATTGGAAAACCACATGCTAAAGAATGAAGCTGGACCCTTACCACACACCACTTACTACAAAAATCAACTCAAAATGAAATATATATATACCTACATTTAAGTGCTAAAACTATTGAAATATTCAAAGAAAACATACAGGCAAATCTTCATGACCTTGGATTTCATAATTGTTTCTTAAATATGACAACTTCCAAGATAGATAAATTAGCCTTCATCAGAATTAAAAACCTGTGCATCAAAAGGCACTACAAAGAGAGTGAATGAAGGACAACCAAATAATGGAAGAAAATATTTGCAAATCATATATCTGGTAATGGTGTAGTATCTAGAATATATAATTTTTATAACCCAACATTAAAAATGATTCATTTAAAAATGAGCAAAGGACTTGGGTAGACATTCTCCAAAGAGGATATACTAATGGTCAATAAGTACATGAAAAGATACCCAGTGTCATTAGTCATTGTGACAATTGAGATAAAAGTTTTAACCTCTCACATAGTAAGATGGCTAGAATGGAAAATATGACAATAACAAGTATCAATGAGGATGTGGAGAAATTCATACATTGCTGGTGGAAATATGAAATGATTCGGCCACTGTGGAAGAGTTGGGCAGTTCCTCAGTAAATTAAACAGAGTTAACATATGACCCAGCAATTCAACTCCGAGGTATATACCCAAAAGAACTGAAAATGTGCCCAAACAACACTGTACACGAATGTCCATATTAGCTCTAATTTGAAACCACCCACCCAAATGTCCAACAATTGATGTTACATCCCTATGATGAAATATTATTCATTCATAACTGTGAATGAAGTACAGTATGGATAGCCCTTGAAACATTGTGCTAAGTGAAAGTATCCAGACACAAAACCCACAGTTTGTGATTCCATTCATTTGAAATATGCAAATAGTCAAATCCATAGAGTCAATGCAGATTAGTGGTTGCCAGGGGCAATGGGGGCGAGGGGGGGGGGCTGCTTAGTGGGCACAGGGTTTCTATTTGGGTGATGAGTAAGTCCTGGAACTGTATAGTGGGAATAGTTGTGCTGCATTGTGCTACGGAGCTGTACAATTTCAAATAGTTAATAAAATGTTAAATTTTGTTATTTTACCACAATTTATGAAAAAGTCATTTTCTCAAAATTTCTCTGACTCCTAGCATTGGTCTGACTGGGTCAGGTTCTCCTGCAAAAAGTATCTAGTATTTCTCCTTTGAAGGACTTACCAGAGTTGTAATTGATTATTTGTGTAATTATTTATCTAATATCTGTCTCCTTCTTTACTATAAAATCCATCAGGGTAAGGGATCATATCTGTCTTCATTGTATCTCCTAGGGTGTAGCACATGCTTGGTACATACTAGGCGTTCTGTATATACTATGGAACAAGTAAAGCGGGGGTGAGCAGCCTTTGTTCTGCCAAGGGACATTTAGGTATTTATAACATCACTCATGGGCCATACAAAATTATCAACTTAAAAATTAGCCTGCTGTATTTGGTGAAACGTTTAATTAACTCACCCCTAAGGCCTTGGGAGGTCTTTCCTGACCAAATTATTTCTTGGGCCTTGTAGATGTTTCCAACCCTGAAATGAAGGAACAAATTTCCCCCAATTCTTAACTATTATAGTATCTCCTAAATATCTCTGAAATAATCTACTTTCCTCTATTCTCACTTTAATCCAGACCATAGTAACATCTTAATCTAAAATGATGTGACAGTCTCCTATTCGCTCTCTCGGTCTAATTCATTCTCCACACTGTAATCAAAGAAGTAGTTTTAAACACTAACACAATCACATCTCTCTCTACACATGTACCCTGTGAGTATGAAATTTACATTAGACTAAAGTCCAAACTCTTTATTTAGGCCTGGTGCACGAAAATGGTGCTTTGGTGGTGGTGTGTGTGTGTGTGTGCGTGTGTGTGTGTGTGTGGGGGGGGGGTCCCTCAGCCCTGCCTCCACCCTCTTGCAGTCCGGGACCCCTTGGGGGATGTCTGCCTGCCAGCTTAGGTCCGCTTTGCCCCCCCCCCCCCCCCCCCCGGGAATGGGCCTAAGCCAGCAGGCAGACATCCCTCTCACAATCCCGGGCTCTCGCAGTTCAGTACCCCTCGCTCCTTACCACCCACCTGCAGCGGAGGCGGGAGAGGCTCCCACCACGGCCCTTGGCCGCTGCGCTCACCCATGAGCCCAGCTTCTGGCTGAGTGGTGCTCCTCCTATGGAAGCACACTGACCACCGGGGGCAACTCCTGCATTGAGTGTCTGCCCCCTGGTGGTCAGTGCACATCACGGCAACCGGTCATTGTGACATTCAGTCAATTTATATATTAGGGTTTTATTATATAGGATTGCCTTCATCTCTCTGATTTGGTTCTTTATTTTTTAATCTTTTCAGCCTCATCCTGCTCCCTACCCACTTTACAAATATATATTATATTTATTCTGAATTGCATTTGATACCTGGAATAGTTTATTTTCTTGCATCTCTTGACCTTTACATATGCTCTTTCCTCTGCCTGGATCACTCATTTTTCTCTCTCCCAGTCTCCCTTCAAGCCTGGAAAAGTCTTGTTTGGCTAAACATTGCATCATCAGCACCTAGCACAGTGCCTGTCACATGGTATGTGCTTAATAAATTTTTGTATTTTTTAAAAAATTAAAGTCTTTTTATTTCTTGTCTAATTTCTATATATTCTTCTATTTCTTATAACATATCCTGTGTGCTTCATTTCATTCTTATTGTATGGTCTTGTTTGTGAGTCATACCTGTTAGGCAATGAACTCCATGAAAGATTGCTTATTTTTAATGGTACAGACCATACCAGACTCATGATGGCTTCCAGTTCATATATATTCACTGAACAGGTATACAGTATAGGTGGTTAAGACCATAGGCTCTAGACACCCATTGCTTGACTTTACATCATGTCTTTATACTTCCTAACCGTGTACTTGATTAAGTTAGCACTTAAGCTTTCTCTACATTATTTTCCTCATCTGTTAAAGGTATATATATATATATATATATATATATATATATATATATATATATATATATATATCCAACTTAAAATAGTATGTGGATTAATCGAGATAATATACCTATAATACTTAGTCTCTGTACAGTGTCAGGTATAGAGTAGATAGTCAGTAGATATTTTTATTATTTCTGAAACTAATACAGAAACCTATAGGTTTGAGACTCAAGAGAGAAAACTTGGCTGGAGAAGAGTTTTGGTAGTCCTCAGCAGGTATGGGCGAGGACAGTGGTCAGCAAACCGTGGCTCCCGGGCCACCCGGGGCTCTTTGACCCTTTGAGTGTTCTAACACCACTTATTCAAAATAGACTCGCCCAGGCTGAAAACCGACTTCTGCGCATGGACCACAAAGTATCAATCGCACTGTACATGCATGCCCACACATGGTATTTTGTGGAAGAGCCACACTCAAGAAGCCAAAGAGCCACATGTAGCTCACAAGCCAGTTTGCTGCCCACTGGGTTAGAGATCAAACAAATGAAAAACAAGATAGGGAAAACAAAAACCAGTTCATGGAGGAAAAGATATCAAGATTTACCAGATGGCTCAATTATGAATAGTGCTTCAGAGTCTTAATAATATGAGCACTGTATATACATCTAAGCAAAATTACAAAATTAATTAAGGAGAGGATGAAGGAAAGGGAAAGAAGCAATATGTCATAAAGGCCTGGGAAGGAAATAAAGGTAAATTCTTTTCTTTCATAGTGGGGAGTTAATTGATAATGCCTAGAATTGAAAAAGCAAAGCATAGTGATATAAGTATCTTACTTGGAGAAACGGATAATAAAACAATCACATAAAACTAGTTGTCTCTGGGAGAGGAAAATGCATCTTTGGGAATGAGGCTGGCTCAAAAATATTGTTTTGATAACCTTGTAGAATTTATTTGAATTTTTTTACTTTTGATAAAGTTCAATGCATAAATATTAAGTTTTTGTTTTAAGAGAGAATGTGAAAGTCAGGTCAGTAGCTAGAAAGTTTTTGTGTTTTCTCTAATCTCATCAATGCCAGATTATTTTATGCTTCTCTGACTTTCCATTAAAATGTTTTCCTTTTTAGGCATTTATCACACAATTCCTTGTAACATCTATTTGTGTACGTGCTTTCATTTTCTAATAGAATTGGAATGTTTTGAAATGAAGTAATATGAAGTTTTACCCATTTTTATGTTTATTTCCAGCCTTCTACTGAAAACAGTGCTTTGTACATGTGGCATGGGTGACAGTATGTAGCTAGGTCCCACTTCATGTATTTTTGCTTTTTTTTTTTAATCAAACATAATACAGAGACCCAGTTTTTATGTTTTTCCTTCATTACAATGCTGAAGATGTAAGTAGGTGCTTAGTAAATGCTAAGTTGATTCAGAAGTACAATATCAGATCTCTCAACTTTGAACAAGATAACCAGATTCATCAGTAGACCAAACTAGTTTTCCAAAGCAACCTACAGTGTTCTAGTGTAAAATGGAACACATTTACACTTTTATACCTTTACTACACTCTATTTAGTTACTCTCATTTATTTAATAAATGTTTTTTCTCTTATTTGTACACATCAGGTCTTATTTGTACACATCAGGGGCTATTCTCTGTTACTTAGAATACACGCACTTTGTTCCTGTCCCTCAAATCATTTACTTTGAGTGAAAACTCTAGTTCCTACTTCTCTCCCTCCTTTCCTTTCAATGGCTTTTTAAAGATATAATTCACATACCTTATAATTCACCAATGTAAAGAGTATAATTCAATGGATTTTATTATACTCACAGTTGTGCAACCATCACCACAACAATCTAATTTTAGAACATTTTGTCACCCAAAGAGAAACAGCACGCACATTAGCAATTATTCACTCCCATTCTCCTCCACATGCCTTGGCAACTACTAACCAACTCTCTGTCTCTATGATTTGCCTACTCTGGAAATTTCACATAAAAGCAACTGTACAATATGTGGTCTTTTGTGACTGGCTTTTGTCATGTACATAATGTTTTGAGGGTTTTCCATGCTATAGCAGATATTGGTACTTCATTTTGTTGCCAAACTAAATGCTATTGTGTGGACATGATGTGTCTTGTTTACCTATTCACGAGTTGACAAGCATTTGGTTTGTTTCTACTTTTTGGTTATTATGGATAATGTGCTGAGTGTTCATGGACAAGTCTTTGTATGACATGTTTTCTATCCTCATGGTTATGTACCTAGGAGTGAACTTCCTGGGTTATGCAGTATTATTTTTAGGAACCTTCAGTTTTCCAAGTATCTGCACTATTTTACATCAGCAACATATGAGGATTCCAATTTCTCCACATCCTCAACAACACTTGTTTTCTTTTTATTGTTGGCACTATTAGAGATGTCCCCATTCTTCCCTCCCCCGCCCCCCATTTCCCATTTCCACCCAGCCACTACCACCCCCCACTCCCTGCCCTGGTCTTACACCTTTTTGTGTACATGCTTTGACTTGTCTGTGTCCATGGGCTATGCATATATGTTCTTTGGCTAAACTCTTCACCTTTTTTTTTCCAGTCCCTCTACCCCCATCCCTCCGACATTTGTCAGTCTGTTCATGTATCAGTGCCTCTGGTTCTATTTTGTGCACCAATATATTTTGGTCACTAAATTCCACATATTAATACCATATCATGTGTTACTTGACTCTCTGACTGGCTTAGTTTGCTTAGCATAATTATCTCCAGGTCCATCCATGCTGTTGCAAAGGTAAGAGTTCCTTCATTTTTACAGCTGTGTAATATCCCATGGTGTAAATGTACTACAGCTTTTTTATCCACTCATCTATGGGTGGGCACTTGTTGCAAATAATGTTGCTATGAACACAGGGGTGCATGTATTCTTTCTGAATGGCATTTCAGGATTCTTATAATATATGTCCAGATGTGGTATCACTGGGTAAAAAGGGTGTTTCATTTTTAATTTTTGAAGAAACTCCATACTGTTCCCCATAATGGCGGCACCAGTCTGCATTCCCACCAGCAATGTTCTAGGGTTCCCTTTTCTCCACATCCTCACCAAGACTCGGTGTTTGTTAATATATTGATAGTAGCCATTCTGACAGGTGGGAGGTGATACCTCATTGTCCTTTTAATTTGCATTTCCATGACTATTAGTCCCCTTGAACATGATTTTAAATGTCTATTGACATCTTTATATACTAGTACTCTTTAGAGAAGTATTACTCAGGTCCTTTGCCAATTTTTTACTTGGGTTATTTGTCTTCCTAGTGTCAGGTTATATATGCTCTTTATATAGTTTGGAAATTAACCCCTTATCAGATTATCATTAGCAAATATGTTCTCCCATAAGGTGAGTTCCCTTTTCATTTGCTAGGTTTCCTTTGCTGTGCAGAGCTTTTTAGTTGAATGTGGTCCCATTTGTTTTTCTTCCCTTTGGTTCCCTTGCCCTAGAAGGTATACCAACAAAAGTAATGCTGTGAGAGATGGCTGAGGTTTTACTGCCTGTGTTTTCTTCCGGGATTTTTATAGTTTCATGACTTACATTTAAGTCATTTTATCAATTTTGAGTTTATTCTTATGTATGATATAATTTGGTGATTTAGTTTAATCATTTTTCATGTACCTGTCTAATTTTCCCAGCACCAATTATTATATATTAATTGACCACAGAGATGTGGGTTGATTTCTGGGTTTCTGTTCTGTTCCATTGATCTACATGCCTGTTCCCATGAAAAAAGAACCCAAAAACATGAAGGTAGTGCAAGGATCCTTTGGGACAACTTCAAGCATACCAACATCCAAATTATGGGGGTGCCAGAAGAAGAGAGAGAGCAAGATATTGAAAACCTATTTGAAGAAAGAATGATTGAAAACTTCCCCCACCTGGTGAAAGAAATAGACCTACAAGTCCAGAAAGCACAGAGAACCCCAAACAAAAGGAATCCAAAGAGGACCACACCAAAACACATCATAATTAAAATGCCAAAAGCAAAAGAAAAGGAGAGAATATTAAAAGCAGCAAGAGAAAAACAGTTAGTTACCTACAAGGGAGCACCCATATGATTCTCAGCTGATTTCTCAACAGAAACTATGCAGGCCAGACAGAAATGGCAAGAAATATTCAAAGTGATGAACAGCAAGAACCTACAATCAAGATTACTCTACCCAGCAAAGCTATCACTTAGAATTGAAGATCAGATAAAGAGCATCACAGATAAGAAAAAGCTAAAGGAGTTCCTCACTGCCAAACCAGTATTATATGAAATGCTAAAGGGCATTCTTTAACAAGAGGAAGAAGAAAAAGGTAAAGATAAAAATTATGAACGTCAAACTGACAACAAATACATATCTATCAACAAGTTAATCTAAAAAGCAAGTGAATAAAAACTCTGATGAACAGAATAAACTGGTGAATATAATAGAATCAGGGGCATAGAAAGGGAGTGGACTGACAATTCTTGGGAGGAAGGGGGTGTGGCGGTGCAGGAAGAGACTGGACAAAAATTGTACACCTATAGATGAGGACAGTGGTGGGGGTCCGGGGGGAGGGAATAAGAGCAGGGGGGTACAGGGTGGAGGGGAGCTATGGGAGGAAAAAGAACAACTATAATAATCAAAACAATAAAGATTTATTTTTAAAAAGATTGCTGAGAATATTTGGGGTCTTCTTTGGTTCCAAATAATTTTTTAGAATACTTGTTCTAGATTTGTGAAATATGCCAATGGTAATATTATAGGAATTGCATTGAGTCCAAAGATTGCTTTGGGTAGTATGGACATTTTAATGATGTTAATTCTCCCAATCCATGAACATGGTATAAGCCTCCACTAGTTTGTTTCTTCCTCAATTTATTTTTTCATTGTCCTATAGTTCTATGAGTACATATCTGTTACCACCATGGTTAAGTTTATTTCTAGGTCCTTTTTTTTTTTTTTTGGTTGCAATAGTAAATGGGATTGTTTTCTTAGTGCCTCTTTCTGATAGTTCATTATTGGTGTATTAAAATGCCACCTATTTATTTGTTTTAAATATATTTTTATTGTTTTCAGAGAAGAAGAGAGAGGAAGAGATAGAAACATCAATGATGAGAGAGAAGCATTGATCAGCTGCCTCCTTCATACCCCACACTGGGGCTGGAGACCACAACTTGGACATATGTTCTGACTGAGAATCAAACTGTGACCTCCTGGTTCATAGTTCGATACTCAATCACTGAGCAACACTGGCCAGGAAGGATTCATACTTTTAACCAGAGCATCAGGTGAACAGTGTCTTCTATATGAGTCAGCATGGCCCTGACCTTGTCTGCTTAGGGCTCTCACCTCTAATGCTGACTAAAAGTGCACATCCCTGCCCCAACCCCTAGTATGAGCAAGCCGAGCAGGGTATTCTGAAGATCAGACACACGAGGAGACACTTCTTTGAAGAAAATCCATTGGCCATTTCACCTAGTTGAGCTTCAAAGTGTCCACAGAGTGGTCACCTGTGTCTAGGGCTCGCTTGTCATCAGCTTCTGCAGGTGTGAAAATCTCATCATAGCTTCCAGTTTAGCAGACTGGATTAAAGACATAAACAAGGACACTCATTTATCAATGTGCAGTGTCTGATCTTAGTGTACTCTAGTTCCAGGGTCAACTTCCTTTCAAGTCTAACTTGGTGTGGAATTGGCCCGAGAAAGGCAGAAATGCTCTGTGGCATGTTCTTGGTCTCCCTGTGCAGGGCCTGCCTTGCCAGTCTGTCTCTAGAGCATGCCGGATAAAAATAAATAGGGATATGACTCTTTATATTTTGGTTCTTTTAAATGTCACTGTATCATTATCTCTCTTTCTGCTGCACCCTTCTCCCTCCCCCCCCCACCTCGGTGTGACTAAAGCAGAAAACGCTGGCTGCCCTTGTGGTGCAACTTGAGGAGGAGTGAAATGAGGAAAAGCAAAAAGCAAAAAGAATCCAAAAATATGAAGATAGTGCAAGGAGCCTCTGTGACAACTTTAAGCGTACCAACATCTGAATTATGGGGGTGCCAGAAGAGAGAGCAAGATATTAAAAACATATTTGAATAAATAATGACACAAAACTTCCCCTACCTGGTGAAAGAAATAGACCTACAAAAGTTGGGGCTTGCAGAAACCGGTTTGGCTCAGTGGATGGAGGGTCGGTCTGCGGACTGAAGGATCCTAGGTTCGATTCCGGTCAAGGGCATGTACCTTGGTTGCGGGGCACATCCCCAGTGTGCAGGAGGCAGCTGATCCATGATTCTCTCTCATCGATGTTTCTAACTCCCTATCCCTCTCTCTTCCTCTCTGTAAAAAATCAATAAAATATTAAAAAAAAAAAAAAAAAAAAGTTGGGGCTTGAGGTGGGTAGAAGCTTTGGAAGTCTGTGAGTAGGAGCAAACAGGACCAGAGTTATCACATTTATTATTTTAATTACAAAAGTGACACCTACAGAACGTAGTAAGAAGAGAGAAACTAAATTTACACAATCTAGTGCCTGGGGCGGGGGGAGGGGCTGTTGCCAATAGCACCTGTTTGCTCTCCTTTTAACACCCTGAGTCAAGTGGTGTAAATTTCTTTGCTGTTGAAATGAAATACCACTTCTTAACCAGAAGGTGGGGCTGGCTCCCTGGAAACAACTTCAGAGGCCTCTCCTGGAAGGGCTCACTGAGAGGCAGGTGCTGGCATCATGTGGCATAGGTTACATCCTTCACCACTGATTGATTCTAACACTGTGAGATGCCACAGGAACTTAACTCCTCTTTGTGCCCAATGGCCTGCGGTGAAACTGGTTTTGTTATACGTCGTGTAGCTTAAGAATCAGAGGAGGACGTTAAGTGAGGACTGTGTGCGCCAGCTTTTCAAATAGCTTCAGCTCGTGGATATGCGTCAGAATCCCATGGGCAGTCTTTTCCTGCCTGGCCCCACCCGGACATTCTGGCTTAATTGGTCTGGGGTGGGCACTGGGTAGTGGGTCTCAAACTCTGCTGCACATTTAGTCTGCAAGCTTTTAACACTCTGACCACAACACCTGGGGCAGGAGCCCACCGTCAGCATTTTCCAGGTGATTCTGTGTGCAGTCCACAAAGGGGAGCCTCCCGGTTGATTCTCACCTGCAGCGGGACTGGCTCCTCTGCTGGAGAACAGACGTTCAGGGGCCTCTCTGGGTGAGGCTACTGAGGGAACGGGTGGGAGAGGGTGCAGATAGCAGGGTGACAGCCAAAAGACTCCACTGAGTCTCCCTCCATCTCCCTGCTTTCCATGCTGGGGTGGCCCAGGGGTAATGGATGTGATGTGAGCAGGGTCTTAGCAGAAAGGAAGGGGCCGTGAACCGCTGAGAGCCAGGCATCATCCAGGACCCATCCCTGTCCCTGTCCCTCCAGCTTTGTGACAACCAGCTGCCCTGAAGTTTCTGTTGGGCGGAATCCGACTTGGCCTGACCAGCCTGGTTGGAACCTGGACAAGAACACCGTGGGCTGCCCACCCACAGTGGCGATGGGGTATCCAGTCGGCCATGAACACGAGTATTGCATCATCCGGGACACCAAACCAGCCATTTCACTGCGGCCCTGCAGGTGAGGGTCGTGTCCTCCTGCTCCCTCAGTGTGCCCCTGGCAGCCTGCACCCTGGTCACCCTGCCCAAAGCTGAGTGCCTCTGGGGCCCAGAGGGCGGTTCCGATCACTCCTACTCAGGGGTGTTGACAAGCCCAGGGTAACTGTGTTCAGTTATCCTAAAAGTCAGAGGCCTTTTTCACATCTTCTGGTGGGAGGAGCCCACAGAATCTGGGTGGGGGGCAGCCAAGCAGTGCTGTGCACTCAGATGCCACTTTGGCTGGGCAGGGGCAGGGGAAGTGAGAGAGGCCACCCTCAAGGGCAGTCTCATTTATTAAGCAACTCATTTATTACCTTACAGTTCGGAGGTTGGAAGTTCAAAATGCATCTCACTGGGCTAAAAGAAGGGCAGCAGGGTGCATTCCCTCGGGAGCATCCCTTTTCCTGCCTTCATTTGGCTCACAGTCCCCTCCTATGTTCAAAGCCAGACACGTCATCCCCACATGGCATCACGGTGACATTCCTATCACTCAGGAAGACTCTGGTGACCCCAATTGTCCTGCAGCAGTGCAGGCTCGGTGTTACAGACTTTATCTTCATGAGAAGCCAGATTATGTCGACTCTCTATTCAACGTGCTGGAATAATTTTGTATTTCAGAGTAAAAGTCAAATTCTCTACATATTGTATCTTCATCATAGGCAGAATAATGGCCTCCAAAGATGTGTAAGATTGCAGATGGAATTAAAGTTGTTAACGAACTGACCCTGGAAGGGAGGGAGATGATATCGGACAATTGGGGTCACCAGAGTCTTCCTGAGTGATAGGAATGTCACCGTGATGCCATGTGGGGATGACGTGTCTGGCTTTGAACATAGGAGGGGACTGTGAGCCAAATGAAGGCAGGAAAAGGGATGCTCCCGAGGGAATGCACCCTGCTGCCCTTCTTTTAGCCCAGTGAGATGCATTTTGAACTTCCAACCTCCGAACTGTAAGGTAATAAATGAGTTGCTTAAAGCCACCACGCTTGTGTTAAATTGTTGCAGCAGCAGTAGGAAACATATACAAAATGAAAATCTGTCACCTCAGACTCCTGTCTCTCTCACTCTCTCTTCGTCCCTCCCCCCGCCACGACCTCATCACTGTTCCTCAAGCACATGCCATGTCAAACCCTCTGCTGTGTCAGGGTCTGTGCACTTCCAGTGCCCGCAGCCTGAAGCAAGGTTTGAATCACAAACCATTTCTGTTGGGGGTGATTGATGACATGGGGCTTGAGACTAAGAGGAGCCAGCTGATTTCTGCTTTTGGCCACGACACAGAGACAGACACCAGATTTATCTTCATGCCCTGAACATGCTAAAAAAAAAAAAAAAAAAAAAAGACAAAACACACGAAAGCATCGTTTTATAATACTGGACAGTAGGCAGTGCAGGAGAGTAATTCCCAACAGAAAGGAAATTAATAAGGTGAGCCCTGGAGTTTCCAGGCAGCGAGCAACGAGGGAAACCCAAAATGAGTCAGTTATTTAAGGAGTTTGGGAGATGGAGTTCAGAGTTTGTGGAGACTAAAGTGGCTAGAATTTGGAGAGAGGAGAGAAACAGTGAGGGAAAGCTCCAGAGAGTGGCAGCGGATTCCCCACAATTCTTTGGCTGAGTACTGGTCAGTGCACAGGTGTAAGGAAACTTTGGCGACCTGGGAGCCAACCAGCAGAAGGGGAAGGCAGACACATGGCCAAGAACAGAAATCGCACCAGCCAGAATGGGAGGAACTCCTAATACACGGAGCACCAGACAGAGTCCTCACAAAGATCTTGGCTCGGTAATGGGGCCAAACACTGTTTTGGACCTAACAAAGCTTAAAAGTCAGCTTCAAAAGCAGCTCTGACCAACATAACTTTCTTCAATTATTGTCCCATACTATATTGGACAATTGCGAGGTGTGTACATTTGAAATGTATATAGTACAAATGAGGAACTAAAATTTAAATTTTACTTTATTTTATTAACAAAAACCAAAATAGACATATGTATTTAGTAGTTACTATTTTCAACAGGGCAGCTCTAAAGGATCAAAATATTTCTAAGTAAACTTACTGCATATCAGAACAAAGTCTAACTATATTTAAAGAAAAACAAAAACCTCCAAGCATTTAACAGTGTAAAATCTGCAATGTCTGGTAGCCAACAAAAAACTATATGAGCTATGGAAACAAGCATGCAAATATGACCCATAAATAGGAGAAAAAAGTCAGTTGATAGAAATAGAAACATATCTGGAAATGACACAAATGATATAATTAATGTGCACTGACCTACGGGGAAAGTGGTACAACGCCTTGGCAGCAAAGCTGCAGGTGTTACCTAGCTTTGGGAAAGCTGCAGGATGCGCATGCGCATTCCATCCAGGTGCCGCGGCCATGGAATAGGAAACGCTGGTTACTAAGGAGACCGGACCTGGTTACTGTGGAAACGCTAGGCGCTGGGGGGCGTGCGCCTGCGCGGCGTGGATGGACCTGGAGGAGGCCTTCCCTAGAGGTCTGCTAGGCCTGGCACGTGAACCTACGCGTCGCCACGTGCGTGGGTGCGCGCGCAGGGCTCGTAGTCTCTGCGAGAAGGCGCGTCGAGCCAGGTACGCGTGCGCACAGGCACTAGGGGCACGCGAGACCACAGCGGAGCGAAGGCGCCAGGAAGTGGAGAAAAAGCGCCCCTCAGGTACAGAGCGTGAGGGCGGAGTCCACGGCAGCCTCCTTCCCGCCAGGTTTCGTCTTCCTCTTTCTCCACCCCCGGCGGGCGGGGCCGGGCCATTGGGGGTGGGAAGGGCGGGGAAAGGGGCGGAGGATGGGGACGGGGTGGGACTGGAGTCCCGGCGGGAGGCGGGGCCTGGCAGTCCAGGATGAGCTCCGAGGAGGCTGCGGGGCTGACCAGTCCAGGGAGGGACCCGGAGCTCCAGGTAGAAGCGGTGATGGCCGGGCCGGGGCCCAGCAGTGTCCGGGCCGGAAGGCTCTGAGGCGGCAGCTGCAGGAGGCAGTGTGTGGGGTCCGGCGGGGTGACCCCGAGGCCGGCGTTCACCGCCCGAGGGGCGGCGGCGGGCGGAGCTGCGGCCCGGGAAGCCCGGGGGCCGCCGTGGCTCCCGCTGCCCTGTCCCCGGAGCGCAGGCTGAGCCAGTTCCTATGGTGACCGCTTCGCTGGCCGCCGCCCTGGCCTGGTTGTTGGGGGGACTGTTGGGTTTGGAGACGCTCTGGAGCTGAGCAATTGGAAGTCAGATCTGGGACTTCACCCTGGCTCATCCTGGTCCCAGCCTCCACTTCTAAGCTCTTTATAGACCCGGGAGGCCAAGGGTCGAGACGAGGTAGCATTCCCGTGAAAATCCCATATAAGTTCGGTGCCCAGGAGAGACAGGGTAAGCTGGCTTTTGTCTGAAAACTAGTGGAGGCAACCGAGTAACTGAGACAGTCATGGACCTGATACCTAAATACGCTCAGGAATACTTTTTTTTTTTTCTTTAAATAAAGTCAAGGATCGCGGCATCAGGAAAAGTTTGCAAAGATGACGGGGTCCGACTTTTCCTTCCTCCATACATGCCCTTATGCTCTCGGTATTCGGTGTTTCAGATGTCCTCTACTGGCCTTTCAACTACACTTTTTGTTTTGTTTTACCTGTAAGGAAATAAACAGAACAACAGTCGGTTTTTAAGTAGAGGAAAATAGGTTAGTTATGAATATAAAAGTAAAGTGTCACATCATTCAAACCTGCCTCCAAGATAAAACTTTTTTATGTATTTTAATTAATCAACTAAATCCAAATTTTTAAAATTTTCACCCAATTTTTTTTGTGTGTATATATACACATATATACATATATATACACACATATATATCTATATATCTATATCTATAATTTCCTCAGGAGGATACGTTTTTGATTTCTAGGGAGATAAGGGAAGCATGGATGTGAAGAAGAAACATCAATCAATTGCTTCCCTAGGCCAGGATCTAACAGGCACCCTAGGTTTGTGCCCTGATTAGGAATGGAACCCACAAAGGTAGATCTTCAACCAGCTGAGCCACCTAGCCAGGGCTAAATCAGTCTAATTAGTGGGAAATAATTAGGAAGGTACATTAATGAAATATTAATTTGAAATAATAAATTTTGACATTATTTAATGGCAGCTTCCCAAATATATCTTATTTAAAATGTTTCTTTTCTTAAAAAAAAAAAAAAATCACTGCTTTAGCCCAGCATATAATCAGTTGTAGAGATTTTCGTGCTGTCTTTCTGTCTTCTTCAGTTTCTTGGTACAATTTGTTTTAGGATAATTTGCTCTTAAAGTACTCCAGATACAGAGGCAGTTAGAGCAGGTATTATTATATTTGTTCCTTTTTCCCATCACACACCCTTCTCCCCTGATGTAGCCACTTCCTTGCTTTTCCTCCATCTTTGTATGTGAACATGCACATTCTAATCTGGCTTGCTTTTGAACTTATGTAAATGAAATTTTACTAAGTATTTATTTGAATTTTGCTTCTTTACTCAACATTGTTTTTAAGATTTTTCCTTGTTGTGGCTTATAGTTTGTTGTTCAGTGTTCTTATGTAAGAGTATACCACAACTGATCTACTCTTCTCTTGGTGGACGTTAAAGATTTTACAGTTTTGGTGAACATGAAGAACATTATTGTTTTAGCTTCTTATACCCGTATTTTCCGGTGTATAAGACGACCCCCTAATCTTACAGTTAAAATATAGGTTTAGGCCTATATTCGCTGTATAAGACTACCCCCCACTTCAAAGAAAAGACTTACTTTGCCGTCAAGATCTGCAGGTGATTTTTGTGCAGTTTTGGTCTTTTGCCCCCGATTTTCGGTTGACTTTTTTTCGTTTCAAAAGTCGTCTTATACGCGGAAAATACGGCATGCCCCCAGGATAATCTTTTTATTTCCCCACTAGAAGTCTGGTGCATAAATTCGTGCACTAGTGGGTCCCTCAGCCTGGCGGCCATCAGGACCAATTGGGTTGGCCAGCCTGGGGGAGGGACCAAGGGAGATTGGCTATGGGAGCACACTGACCACTAGGCCCTAGTGACTAGGGCACAGCCCCTGCATTGAGTATCTGCCCCCTGGTGGTCAGTGTTCGCCATAGTGATTGGTCGACTAGTCATTTGGTGGCTTAGGCTTTTATATATATAGATGGTAATCTTTTGAAGTGAGTTAGTTAGTAAGGCAGTCCCATATCATACTTATGGTATGACATCAGTTTATATATTATTAAATTCTGTAAGTTCATAAAAACCTCTTGAAAACAGCTATTTAACTCTTATGTACCCATGAGGTCTTGATAAGTGGTCCCTCCCATAAGGCCCTTTATTTATGAACTTTTAAAACACAAGTTATTTCTTTACAGTATAATCTGAATGGAAGAGAAGTGAGAACATTGGATTTGAATGGAATGACTAGGAGAGGTTATTTCTTTTTCATAGAAAGGTTGACTATTGTGGCTTTACTGTTTTGTTTGAAGTGAATTCCCAAAACATTTATTCACAGGTTTTTATTATGAATACAAATATTATAGCTATTTCAAAATTGTTCATAAAATTTTATGTGCTTCTCTATATCTTTCTTTTAGTGAGGTTATCCCTTCCTACTTCAAAGTGTCTACCAGTTTAAACACTTGGGGGCAGTTTTATTAAAGAAAACAAGTTGACTTTTTGTGGAACTAGCATTCAGAATCTCATATAAAATACTCCAGTATTCTTTTAAAATATTCAGTAGGCATTTATTGAGTACATATTATATACCTGATATTTTGCACCACTGGTAATACATTTTAGCAAATGATTTTACCTCCCTTTTTACCGAAAAATTAAAATTCTACCAGGAAGGAACTTATGCAAATATAAATATCTACCCCTTAAAAAAATGGCCCTGACTGGTGAGGCTCATTGGTTGGGTTTCATCCCATGACTGAAAGGCCACCAGTTCAATTCCTAGTTAGGGCACATTCCCAGGTTCATGCTCCATCACCCGATGGATGGGTGAAGGAGGCAGGCAGTTGATGTTTTGCTTTCACATCAATATTTCTCGCCCTTTCCCTTTTCTCTCTCTCTCCCTTCCTCTCTTTTTCTAAATATCAATTAAAAAATCTTTAAAAACATGTTTCTACTCCTTATCTTAATCTTCACTTGGCCTTGTTTTTCTCTCCCTTGTCTCAGAGGACAGTGCACAGCTTATATCTGGGTTTCCTGTTAGCCCCGCGGCCTTGCTCCATTAGTTAGTGTTAACCCATGTCTTAGAATCTTTATTGTGTTTACAGAACTGTAGGGCTTCGTAACATGTAGTACAAGAACTTAGGCAATTCTTGAACCCCCTGAAATGGAAGTTGTGTATGTGTTTGCATTTAGGAGAGAACCCAGGGCTTTTGTTTAATTTTGGAAGCTTTCCTTGATGTAAAGAGAATTAAGGAACAAGATTTTCTACTTTTGCCCTAGCGGGTTTGGCTCAGTGAATAGAGCTTCGGCCTGCAGACTGAAGAGTCCCAGGTTCCATTTCGGTCAAGGGCGCATGCCTGGGTTGTGGGCTCAGCCCCCAATAGGGGGTGTGCAGGAAGCAGCCAATCATTGATTCTCTCTCATCATTGACGTTTCTATCTCTTTCTCCCTCTTCCTTCCTCTCTGAAATCAATAAAAAAATATTTTTTTAAAAAGATTTTCTACTTTTGTAATGACTCTTCAACAACTTTGGTCTTCTTCTAACTTTCACTCTACCTCTCTTTTTACAATCATGCTTCCTTTAAGTCTACATTTGGTTTCCTTTTCCTTGGTACTATTTTATTAGTCCTCATCAAACTTGCTTCCATCCCATCCCTACCATTAAAACTACTTATTAGTTCTAGGGAACTCCAGAACTAATAAATCAGAAATTAAGAGTACAGAAAGATTAGTGCACATCAGAGGAATGAATGTGCATAGACGCTAAGGGAATACAGAGAAAAGGACTACAAAAGAGTATTTCTGAGTTCTACTTCCCTTCAAAAGACAGCATAGATTTTACATGTTCCCAAAAAACTATGAACATAGCCTCCCTTTTTACTGCCTCCTAAGCTAGTGCAGGAAAAGTAGCAGTTCTAATGTGATAGTCTCTTGGCCTCTTCCTACTTTTAATTTTTATATTAGTCTGATGGGTAATTTTATAGAACTTCCACTTGACTATTGAGTTTGACTATAACAGAAGATAAGAGCCTAGATCTCTTGGCACTTACCTTCTAGTAGGGGGGAATACTAGTGAAGAAAAAAAACGATATGATTTCAAATGACTAAAGTGTAAATAACCTAATAAGAGAGTGACTAGGAGAGAGGCTATTTATTTATTTAGGTAAGAGGTCAGGGAAGAGCCCAACAGCTGAGCTGGGGGTAAGATGGAGCCAGCCTTGGGCTGGGCCTTACCATGGAATGATATTGGTACAGTAGAGGAGCAGAAAGAAAACAGATAAAGCTGGCAGGTGGAAAACGAAGAGATTATTAGGTCTATTTAGGAAAATGAAGGCAGGGCCCAAATCACACAGGACCTTAAAATATGTGGATTTTGTTCTAATTGCATTGGGGAGTCATTGGAGTGTTTTTGAGGAGGATCTCATTGTTTTAAAGTGAGTCTTTTGATCTCCGTTTGGAAAATAGTTGTAAGGAGCAACATAGAAGCAGAAAGACCAGTTAGGAAACTTGTAGCAATCTGTGTGGGAGATGATGGTGACTTGAACCATGGAGATGATAATAAAACTGTAGGGAAGTGGGTGGATTTAGTTAGAACCAACAGGGCTTGTTGATGGATTCGATGTGGATCAGGGAGAGAGGAAACAAAGGTGACTCCTCTGGCACTGCCGTAGGCACTGCCATTTGACCTGGGAGAGACTGGGAAGGAGCTTAGTGGAAGGGTGTTGAGAGCAGACTGCAGGTGGGAGAATTAGAGGTCTGTTTTACACAAGTTGCAATGGCTGTGGACATCCAATAAATACAATATAATGTGCTCTGATAGGCTATGTTCATAGTTTTTTGGGAACATGTAAAATCTATGCTGTCTTTTGGAGGGAAGTAGAACTCAGAAATACTCTTTTGTAGTCCTTTTCTCTGTATTCCCTTAGCATTCATGCGCATTCATTCCTCTGGTGTGCACTAATCTTGCTGTACTCCGATTCTGATTTATTAGCTGGAGTTACCTAGATCATTGAGAGATGAAATTTTAGCTTTTTATTTGGTTTCCATATTTCTGTTTCCAGAATCTAATATTGGGTCATCATTACACTGTGTATACATTTGAGAATTGAATAAATGTGACTGTTATAGTCTGATTGTAAAAACTGAAACAGTGATAGGAATGGAAGATATGAATTTGAGAGAGATTTTAGTGAAAAATCAGCAGGAGTTGATGGACAATTAGATAAGTTGAATCACTGAGAAGAATTGGGAATAATAGTAATTGTTAATAATAATTATATATACACTGAGTGGCCAGATTATTATGATCTCTAAACGCATAATAATCATGCCACTCAGTATGTGTGTGTGTGTGTGTGTGTGTGTGTGTGTATATATATATATATATATATATATATATATATATATATATATATATATATTAGTGGCCCAGTGCATGAATTTGTGTATGGGTGCAGTCTGACCAGCTTGGCCACGGGAAGGGGACATGGGTGGTTGGCCAACCTGCCTGCTGGTCAAACTCCTGGTTGAGAGGACAGTTTACATATTAGTATTTTATTATAGGCCATACACTGAGTGGCCATATTTTTATGCATTCAGAGATCATAATAATCTGGCCACTTGGTGTATATAGACTTGTTTTAGCCAAGCACTTTCCTAATTGCTTTACTTATATGAATCCACACTGCAGCTCTTTGGGGCCAGTACTGTTATCATTCCCATTTTATAGGTGAAGCCTTGGCCAGAGAAGTAACTTGCCTCTAGTCATACAGCTAAGAAGCAGCAGAACTAGCATGATGAACATGAACACACTCTTAACCACTATGCTATGTTACTTCCCAATTGAGAATGATTGTGGTTCTCACTTGGATGTTCATGATAACAATTTGCTGCTCGCACAGTACTTTTACTTGCATTCTCTGAGATCTGTACAGGAACACAAGTTCCATTCATCATCCATTTAAAGATCATGGGAATGTTGAGAACATTCTGGGTGGCAGGCTAGACAAGAATATTTCAGATATATTAATTTCTCTCCCTTCTTACTGCCTCCTAAGCTAGTGCAGGGAAAGTAGCAGCTCTAATGTGATAGTCTCTTGACCTCTTCCTACTTTTAATGTCTAGGTTAGTCTGATGGGTAATTTTATAGAACCTCCACTTGACTATTGAGATTTCCAAAGAACAGAAGGAATATTTAATTTTATCTGCTTTTATATACTGCTTCTTGGTCTCATCTACAAAATTTTATGATACCTTTCTATTATACAGACAGCTCTGTGCAGGTTGAGGCAGTACAGAGAGCTCTGGGAGATTGCTTGTGCTTAACATTCTAATGACCGTATGAGGAAGAGTATACATCCAGAAAAATCAAACAGCTACATAAGTTGTTCTGTAACTACTATATACAAGTCTCATTGAAGAAATGATTACTATTTGATGGAGAAGACAAAGAAAAACTCCTAGAAAATATAGAATTCAAGCTGAACCTTAGAAGTGTCTTTGTCTTTAGTTAAGTGGATAAAGGGGTGAGGGCAAGGCTTATGAATAAAAGATTACATGTTTCTGAATGTATAAGAATGTGTGGAGTAGTTTGGAATAGTTTGTCCTTAATGGAGGGTTTCTTGGAGTTGTCAAGTAGGAGATAATTGGAGTCATGGGAAGGGACCAAATTATAAGAGCTCTGAATGCTTGGCAGGATTAGACTGTACCTTATTTCCCTGAATTAATTTGGTCTGAGGCCTATTTCACAATAAGGAGGTGGAGAACAAATATTAATTCAGTGCTTGTTTTATGGGATGTTTTATGGGTCTAGTCTCTGTACTAGCTCAATAGGGATCGCTGAGCAGCTTTATGGAAATTTAGTGTTTCAGGCATATTGTGAATAAAAATCTGCATTTTAATGAGATTCCCAAGTTATTTGTATATTCACTAAAAAAACTGAAAAGTACTCTAGGGAGGAGTCATTTGATTCTGTTATTCTAAGTCAAATGTTTATACCTAGGAACATATTTTTCAACAGAAACTGTGTAAGGAATTAGATTTTAGCATACCCCATAAAGGCATAAACGATTCATAATTAGAAATACTCTGTGGGATCTAATGCTAAGTTAAGTTCCAAGTGAGGCAGTAACTGCTAGAATGAACAACAGAAACACAGACTTGTGTGTTGTTTGGGGAAAGGAAAAAAGGAAGATACATCTGTCACACTGCTAAGTGCTGGATCAGTCAGTGTGTGACGTAAGGTTAGTGACTGGGGATCCTGATTTCGGAGTGTTACAACTGTGTTGCCAGGAGAGATCTAAGATACTTGTAGGAAAATCTTTCTTTCTTAACATAAAGACAGCCTTGATTCAGGAGAACAACAAATTATTTTTTTAAATTACACAGTTTCTAATACACTTTGTCAAGTAAAAATATACAATGTGGATTAGTATGTGCAATATGTTAAAGTGAAATATCTTGTTATTTTGCACATGTACAAATATGTATGTGGGAACAAATCCTAGAAATGTAATTATTTGTACAGAAGCTATGTGTATTTATAATGTTTGTAGATTTTATTTAATTGGTCCTCATAAGTATTGTGTCATATACACTACCACCAGTGATATATAACAATACTATGTTACATATACAATTATTTTATCTTTGCCAATGTGAGTTAAAAAATGGTATCTAAGGTTGCTTCAATTTGTATCCCTCTAACTGGTGAGATTGAGTATCTTTAAATCTATTTAAAAGCCATGTGTGTAAAGTATCCATAGTCTTTGCCACTTTTCTTATTTATATGAATTATCTATATATTAGAGAAACCAGCTCTTTGTGATATGCGTAGCAAACTTTTTTGGAAAACACAGGCCTAGGGATAGACTACTTAATTTGCTGCTGACCCAATATTTTCTTAGTATAGTGATTACCAAGGGGATAGGATGGGGTATGTCTCTTTTGAAAAGCATGTTCATATTGTAGTTTTATATTTGGAAAGCACACAGAAAAAGTTTTATAACATAAAGTGTTAAGAAGGTAAATCTTACTAAATACTCTTTGCTGGTGTGACAAGGTTAAAACCAATTGGAAATGTATCTAAGAATGTGGTTAAATTAAAAAAGTTATTGACTGTTGTGAGAAATCACAAAACTGTTTTAAAAAGAATGTCCTGGTATTATTTCTGTTTTTTCCACTAGGTTACCACCAAAGAACATGATTTTGGTCTAGGGGCTCCAGTTTCCAAAGCTGAAAAAAATCAGAATACTTTCCAGCTAGAACAACAAGTGAGAACTCAAGATAAATTCATCTCTACACTGAAATTACAGGTTACATTTAATTTACATATGTATTTATTTCCCTAAATTAATCTTGGCTGGGGCCTATTTTAAAATAAGAAGACGGAGAACATTAATTCAGTGCTGGCTTACGGTTTTTATTTTATGGGTCTAAAATCATTTCATTTTTATCTTAGCCATTTTGATGCACAGAGTCTGAGTCAGTGAGTGCAAACGGTGTGCCAGGTGCTTTATTATTTGGTGCTTTCAAGTACATAATCTTACTTCATCCCAACCTTGTGAAACAGTGTCGTTACTTCTATTTTACAGACATAGAAGCTGAAGTTCCAAGAGGTTAAAGAATTACGATACTGGATTAATGAGTGACAGAGCTAGGATTTCTCTGAATTCCTGAGTTAGTTAGGATTTGAATTCTGTTCTCTGAACTCCAAGTTCAGCATTGTTTCTCTTCTGGTGCCTAATCTGTGGGATAGCAATAATTAAGGCCATTGAAAGAAATTGCCTCTTGTAGGAAGAAGGAGTAGACTTACTTTTCTATAATCCTCTTACTAAGTACAGCTAAAAACCCTGAACATTATGTATAAAACAAGCATAGAACACTGAAAGGCGGGAAGAAGAAGGAAGACTGACTAGGGACCCCAACACACCAAGAATGACACGTTAGTGAGTTCCTAGATTTTCTTTTGGCCCCACATATTGCAGACAGAAAGCGCAGAAACAACAATAGGTGCAGACAAAGAACAGTCTCAGAGAAGCGGTCTGTCTCTAGCCAGAGGACTAGGAGAGGGACAGCCTAGTAAGGTAGACTCCTTTTAGACCATAACTGTCTGCTCTAAGCAACACAGTGGAAAACCTATAGCCCTGTTCCTGCCCGCAAAGGCTGAGTAAAGAGCCCAGCCCATTATCCTTGCCAGGCTGTAACAAGAAGCCCCAGCTGCGCCTCATACCGCTCCCCCCCCGCCCCCCCCCCCCAACTTCTCCCCCCCACAGGGTGGTGGCAAAGAAGAAGGCTGGTGCTGGGAACCACAGGCAGTAAGGGAAGTTCCCAAGCCCATTGTGTGTGTGAAGCCCATGGGCAGCCTCAAGCACCAGCCCCACCCCCACGGGTGGTGTGAGTGCCTCCTCTCCTCCCTGCTGGATGGTGTCCCAGGAGAATGTGCAGTTAGGGCGTCACCGGGACCCAGCAGGAGCAAGCCCACAGCCCACAGGGGCAGTGGTGGACACGTGAGAGCAGTAACGGGGCAGCTCTGCTCTTCCTGCTGCTGTGGTTTCAGCAGAGGCCTAGTGAGGAGCCTGAGCATCCATCCTGCCTAGCAGGAACAAGGAGCCTCACCTTCTCCAGGTGTCCATGGAAGCCTCCGGGAAAAACTGGACCAACCCCCCATCCCCCCACCCCCAGCAGGAACAAAGCAGTGTCTCCCTTTTCTAGCTGGAGCAGTGTCACAGGAAACCCACCAAAACACAGGATCTAGAGTCTTAGAATGCCAGGTTTCAATGAAAAGAAAAAAATCACTCCTCATCCTAAGAATCAGGAAGATCTCAATTTCAATGAGAGAAGACAAGATATGCCCAGGACCAATATGAATTAGATATTGCGATGATCTGACAAGCATTTTAAATCAACCATATTATAAATGCTTCCGCAAGCATTTTTTTACATACCTGAGATATACAAAAGAAAATAGAAATTCTCAGCAAAGAAGTAAAAGATATAAAGAGTTATAAACAAGAACCAAAGGGAAATTTTAGAAGCAATCAAATTGTTCTTCAATAAGTGAATGAATAAACTGAGGTGCATCCATAGAGTGGAATTATAAAAAGAAATGTGTTATCAAAGGAACTTTGTGAAAAAAAAAAGCCAATCTGAAAAGATTACATATTCTGATTCTAACCCAAAAAAGACAAAAGATTGAGGCCTTGGAGGAAGAGAGTGATGAGATGGTATGTCAGTATACATTTGTCAGAACCAATAGAATCTACAACCCAAAGAATGAACCCTAATGTAAACTATTGATTTTAGTTAATCATAAGGTATCAATGTTGTTTCATCACTTGTAACAAATGTAGCATACTGTTACAATATGTAAAACAAAGGGGAAACAGTGTGTTTGTATGTTTGGGGGTGGGGGTGGGAACAAAAGGTCTGTGGGAAAGCTCTAATTCCTGATTAGTATTTCTATAAAACTGAAACTGCTCTAAAAAATAAAATTTATTAAAAATGTACAGAAGGGAATGTTTGTAAATCATATATCACATAAGGGATTAATAACTAGAATATATAGAGAACTACAACTCATCAGCAACAACAAACCCAATTCAAAAATGGATAACGGACTTCAGTAGACATTTCTCCAAAAATCTACAAATGGCCAATAAGCATATGAAAAGATCACCAACCATTAAAGAAATGCAAAACCACAATGAGATATTACTTTACACCCATTAGGATGGCTATTATAAAAAATAAAAACCAAACAAACAAACAAAAAACAGAAAATGACAAATATTGGTGAGGATGCAGAGAAACTGGAGCCCTGTATGGTTGCTGGTGGGAAAGTAAAAATGGCGCAGCCATGTTGAAAAAAGTTTAGCAGCTGCTCAAAAAGTTAAATATAGAATTATAGTATATCCCCAGCTATCCTACTCCTAAGTGTATCCCCAAAAGATTAAATGCAGACCCTCAGACAGATACTTGGACACCAATGTTTATAGTAGCAACATTCACAATGGCAAAAAGGTAGAAACAACCCAGATACTCATCAGCAGATGAATGAAGAAACAAACTGGTATGTACATACAATGTAATATTATTCACCCTTGGAAAAAAATGAAATTCTGATACAAGCTACAACGTGGATAAGCCTTGAAAACATGCTAAGTGAAATAAGGCAGGAACAGAAGGACAAATATTGTACAGTCCATTTACATAAGGTACCTAGAATAGGAAAATTCAGAGTTTTTGTTTAACGGGTACAGAGCTTCTATTTGGGGCGATGGAAAAGTTCTGGAAATGGATATGGAATGGTTGCACAACATAATGGATATAATGCCACTGAACTGTATACATAAAAATGGTTATAATGTTAAATGTTTGGTATGTCTATTTCATTACAACAAAAATAGTTAAAACAAATGTAGTAACTGAATTAAAAATTAAGTGTTCTCAAACAACAAAATATATAGGGAAAAAGGAATGAATCAGTGAACATGAGAACAGAAAAATAGAAATTACCTGAACAATAGAGAAAAAATAGATTGAAAAAATGAACAGAGGTTTAGTACAGGTAGAACCATACCAAATGATACAACATTTGGATACTTGGAGTCCAGCAAGAAAGGCAGGAAAGGGAGATGCTGAAAAATTATTTGAAGGAATAATGGGAAAATATCCCCCAAATTTGGTAAAAAGCCATGACAGATTAAAGAAGGTGAGTGGATGCCTACAGGGATTCTCCCAAAGAAATCCATACCGAGACACTTTTTATTTAAACTTGTGAAAACTAAAGACCACAAAAGTTCCTGAAATAAACCAGAGAATTCATTACCCAGAGGGGAGCATTTATTCAAATTACAATAGATCTGAAAACATGGGGGTCAGAGGAAATGGCACAACATTTTTCAAGTGCTGGAAAAACGAACTGTCAATTTAGTATTCTGTATGAAGGGAAAATCAAGACATTCTCAGAGGAAGAAACTAAATTGGTTGCCAACAAAGAATAGCAATAGGGATTTCTCTAACTATGATGAAGACGATAAAAGAAGGAAATTTAGAAGGGTAGAAAGAAAGGACAACATTTAGAGCAAAACTATGAATAAATGTAATTTTCCTTTTTTCTAGTTTTTTAAAATATGTTTCAAATATAGTTCTCAATGCACGTAGAGGACAATATTTAAGACAGTTATTAATAGAGGGGGATAAAGGAACACTTCACTCAAACTGGTAAAATGTAGGCTGTGATAAGTTGTGAATGTATAGGGCAGCCATTAAAAAGTTATACAGCCCAGTCTGATGTGGCTCAGTTGTTAGGGTATCGTCTTGTACACAAAACAGTGAACAAAAAAGCCACACTTGAATTATAACAAAAGTAATTTCATTAAGTACATATACCCTATACCTAATTAAAAGATGGGAACTGACAGAGTGGGTTAAAAAACATGACCTAGCTTTATGCAGTCTACAAAAAATTCCCTTTCAGGATGTAGCAAAGTTGAAAGGTTGAAAGGCACACAGATCTGAAATGAAGAAATGAAACTGTCTCTGTTTGTAGATTGCATGATCTTCTACTTTGAAAATCTCAAATATACAATACAAAAGCCAAAACTAATAAATGATTTTAGCAAGGTCAGAATACAATATGAACATATTAATTACATTTCTATATATTTCTATATATAACATGTGACAATCAAAATTAAAAATACATTACTATCTATAGTTACTCAAATAGAAAATAGAATGTTTAGTTGTAGATCTATTAAAAACCTATGAGTTTGTATTCTGAAAAAACAAAATGCTAATGAAATCAAAGATCTAAACAAATGGAAAGGCATATGTTCATGGATTGGAAAGCTTCAATATAGTAAAGATGTCAGTTCTGTCCAAATCAGTCTATTGGTTTAATGCAATGTCTATCCAAGTTGTTAATCAGCAATAAAAAGGAATCTTTTGATCAAAGTTGTTTTATTTATTTAACATTCTCAAATTCCAGCAAAATCAATTTGGAAAAAAAAAAGTCATTCCTTTTTTTTTCTTTATTTTTTATTTTTTTTTTAAATATATTTTATTGATTTTTCTTACAGAGAAGAAGGGAGAGGAATAGAGAGCTAGAAACGTCGATGAGAGAGAAACATCGACCAGTTGCCTCCTGCACACCCCCCACCAATGTACATGCCCTTGACCGGAATCAAACCTGGGACCTTTCAGAGGTCCGACGCTCTACAGCTGAGCCAAACCAGTTTTGGCTTTTTTTCTTTATTGATTAAGGTATTACATATGTGTCCTTATCCCTCTTTATTCTCCCCCGCTCCCCACACACCCACTTATGCTCTCACTGCTCTGGTGTCTGTGTCCATTGGTTAGGCTTATATGCATTCATACAAGTCTTTTGGTTAATCTCTCTCCCTAACCCCCAACCTCCCCTACCTTCCCTCTGAGGTTTGACAGTCTGATCGAGGCTTATCTGTCTCTGGATCTAGTTTTATTCATCAGTTTATGTTCATTATATTCCACAAAGGAGCGACATCATATAATATTTATCTTTCTCTGACTGGCTTATTTTGCTTAGCATAATGTTCTCCAGTTCTACAATATCTATTTATCCTGTTGCAAATAGTAAAAATTCCTTCTTTATTACCGCAGCATAGTATTCAATTGTAGATGTACCACAGGTTTTTAATCCACTCATCTGCTGATGGGCACTTAGGCTGTTTCCAAATCTTAGGTATGGTAAATTGTGCTGCTATGAACATAGGGTTGTATATATTCTTTTTTCTAATTGGTATTTCTAGTTTCTTGGGATATATTCCTAGAAGTGGAATCACTGGGTCAAATGGGAGTTCCATTTTTAGTTTTTTGAGGAAACTCCATACTGTTCTTCACAGTAGCTGCACCAGTCTGCATTCCCACCAGCAGTGTAAATGAGTTCCTTTTTCTCTGCATCCTCGCCAGCACTTGTCATTTGTTACGTATTGATGATAGCCATTCTGAGAGGTGTGCGATGGTCCCTCATTGTCGTTTTGATTTGCATCGCTGGGATGATTAGTGACTTTGAGCATGTTTCCATATGTCTCTTCACCTTCCTTATGTCCTCTTTCGAAAAGCATCTACTTAGGTCTGTTGCTCATTTTTTGATTGGGTTGTTTATCTTCCTTTTGTTAAGTTGTATGAATTCCCTGTCTATGTTGGAGATTAAATCCTTATCGGTGATAACATTGGCAAATATGTTCTCCCATGCAGTGGGCTTTCTTGTTGTTTTGTTGATGGTTTCTTTTGCTGTGAAGAAGCTTTTTATTTTGATGTAGTCCCATTTGTTTATTTTTTTTCCTTAGTTTCCATTGCCCTAGGAGCTGTATCGGTGAAGATATTGTTTTGGCATATGTCTGAGATTTTGCTGCCCATGGATTCCTCTGATATTTTTATGGTTTCCCATCTTATGTTTAAGTTCTTTATTCATTTTGAGTTTCTTTTTGTGTGTGGTGAAAGTTGGTGGTCTAGTTTAATTTTTTTTACATGTATCTGTCCAGTTTCCCCAACACCATTTATTGAAGAATGTCTTGACTCCATTGTATGCTCTTGCCTCCTTTGTCAAATATTAATTGAGAATAGTGGTTTGGGTCGATTTCTGGGTTCTCTGTTTTATTCCATTGGTCTATATGTCTGTTCTTGTGCCAGTACCAGGCAGTTTTGAGAACTGTAGCTTGGTAATACAGCTTGATATCTGGTATTGAGATACCTCCTATTTTGTTCTTCTTTCTCAGGATTGCTGTGGCTATTCGGGGTCTTTTTTTATTCCAGATGAATTTTTGAAGAGTTGTTCCTAAGTCTGTGAAATATGCCATTGGTATTTTATTTTTTTATTTTTTATAAATATATTTTATTGATTTTTTACAGAGAGGAAGGGAGAAAGATAGAGAGCCAGAAACGTCGATGAGAGAGAAACATCGACCAGCTGCCTCTTGCACACCCCCTACTGGGGATGTGCCCGCAACCAACATACATGCCCTTGCCCGGAATCGAACCTGGGACCCTTCAGTCTGCAGACCGACGCTCTACCACTGAGCCAAACCAGCTTCGGCGCCATTGGTATTTTAATGTAGTATGGACATTTTAATGATGTTGATTCTACTAATTCATGAACACGGTATGTTCTTCCATCTGTTTATATCTTTATCTCTTTTTTCTGTGTCCTGTAGTTTTTCAAGTACAGGTCTTTTACCTCCTTAGTTAAGTTTAATCCTAGGTATTTTACTTTTTTGATGCAATGGTAAATGGGATTGTTCTTTATTCTCTCTTTCTATAAGTTCACTATCCTATATAATAAAAGCCTACGTGGCATCACTCCCTCGCATGACACCCTTGTGTGACATTGTCACAAGATAGCCGCCACAAAATGGCCACATGCACAGTGGAGGCAGGGCCAGTTGGCCATTTAGCATGGTGAGGCCGCGGGGTCCCAGGGCTCTGCGCAGCGTGGAGGAGGCGAGTCCTGGCGGAGGAGGTGGGTCATAGCAGGGGAGGGCAATCGTGGATTATCATGCTTGCAGGGGAGGGAAGTTGTGGGCTATCAGGCTGGCATAAGAGGGCAGTTGGGGGTGATCAGGCTGGCAGGAGAGGGCATTTGGGGGTGATCAGGCTGGCAGGAGAGGGCAGTTGGGGGTTATCAGGCTGGCAGGGGAATGGTTAGGGGGCAAGCAGGTGAGTGGTTAGAAGCCAGCCATCCTGGATTATGAGAGGGATGTCCGACTGCTGGTTTAGGGTCGGACATCCCTCGAGGGGTTCCAGATTGGAGAGGAAACAGGCTGGGGTTGAGGGGTACCCTTCTCCTCCGCCCCTCTCCATCCCCCCCAAGCCCTCTGTGCATGAATTTTGTTTACAGAACCTCTATTGGTGTATAAAAATGCCATAGATTTCTTGGCATTAATTTTGTATCCTGCTACATTGCAGAATTCATTTATTAAGTCTGATAATTTTTTTATGGAGTCTTTAGGGTTTTCTATGTACAGTATCATGTCATCTGCAAATAATAACAAGTTTGTCTTTTTTTCCCACTTGGATATCTTTTATTTCTTTTTCTTGTCTAAGTACTTCCAGTACTATGTCGAACAGGAGTGGTGAGAGTGGGCATTCCTGTTTTGTTCCTGTTCTTAGGTGAAATTGTTTTAGTAGTTTTTGACCATTGAGTACGATGTTGGCTGTAGGTTTGTCATATAAGAGTTTTATTATGTTGAGGTATGATCCCTCTATTCCCATTTTGTTGAGGGTTTTTATCAAGAAAGAGTGTTGGATTTTGTCAAATGCTTTTTCTGCATCAATTGATATGACTATATGATTTTCATCTCTGAATTTATGTGATATATCAAATTTATTGATTTGTGGGTATTGTACCATCTTTGCAACCTCAGGATAAATCTTACTTGGTCATCATATATTATCTTTCTGATGTACTGCTTGATCTGATTTGCTAGAATTTTCTTGAGGATTTTGGCATCAATATTCATGAGGGATATTGGCCTGTAATTCTCTTTCATTGTGTTGTCTTTATCTGGTCTTCATATTAGGGTGATGCTGGGTTCATAGAAGGAGATTGGAAGTGTTCCTTCCTCTTGAATTTTTTGGAATATTCTGAGAAGGATAGGTTTTAGTTCTTCCTTGAATGTTTGGTAAAAGTCCCCTGTGAAGCCATCTGGCCCCGGGCTTTATTTGCTGGAAGGTTTTTGATGACTTGCTTCAATTTCCTCCATAGTTATTGGCCTATTGAGGTTTTTATATTCTTCCTGATTGAGTTTTGGAAGGTTGTATTTTTCTGGGAATTAAAGTCATTCTTCTTGATTCCATAACTTAATATGTTGCCATAGCGATAAAGACTATGGTATTGTTAAAAGATAGATACATACATCAATTATACAGAATAGAGAATCCAGAAATAGCCTGCATAAGTATAGCCAAATGATTTTTGAGAGAATGGTGAACAAAGAGAGTCTCACCATTGGAGCAATTGGATATCTTTTAGGGAAAGAAAATAAGCATAGTTCTAAACCTTATACCATATACAAAAATTAACTCAAAATTGATCATAGAGTTAAATGTAAAATTTAAAACTAGGTAGAGGTAACACAGGAGAAAATATTCAGGACCTTGAGCTTGGTGAAAAAATGATACCAAAAGCATGATTCATAAAGTAAATTTAAAAAGATAGTTTTAACTTCATAACATTTAAGTCCTTTGCTCTATGAAAAAGATAGTTTTAACTTCATAACATTTAAGTCCTTTGCTCCTGTTACAGAATGAGAAGATAAGCTACAGCACATATTTCTGCCAAAGGAATCATATCTAGAACACATGAAAAATTCATCAAAACTCAACAGTAAAAAAGCAAATAATCCAATTAGAATATAAGCAAAAGACATGAAGATGTATTTCACAAAAGGATATATGGTTGACAAACACAAAAATATATTTATCCATTTAAACATCAGGGAAATGCAAATTAAGACCATGATGAAATAATATACACCTATAAGAACAGCTGAAATGAAAAATAGTGACAGGACTAAATGCTGGCTAAGATGAGGAGAAACTGAATCACTCATACACTCCCAGTGGGAATGAGAAATGGTACAGCCACTCCAGGAAAATAAGCCTACATTAACCATACAACCTCGAATGAAAACTTACGTCCACTCAAGAACTTCTATTTAATTGTTCATAGCAGCTTTATTTGATATCACCCCAAACTGGAAACAACTACAATTTCCCATAATTGGTAAATGAGTAAACTTTCATAAGCCATAGTATGAAATATTAATTATCAGTAAAAAGGAATCTATTGATCCAAGTTGTTAATTTGGATAGATCTCAAGAGCATTGAGCTGAGAGAAAAAGCCAATATCAGAAGATCACATACTGATCTGTATCACATGGTTTTATTTATATAACATTCTCAAAATTATG
The DNA here is from genome assembly GCF_964339955.1 of Pipistrellus hanaki. Taxonomy (NCBI): domain Eukaryota; kingdom Metazoa; phylum Chordata; class Mammalia; order Chiroptera; family Vespertilionidae; genus Pipistrellus; species Pipistrellus hanaki. The sequence continues at coordinate 53,646,282 of NC_140514.1, forward strand.
AAATTATAGAGATTAGTGGTTTCTAAGAGATAAGGATGGTCTACAAACAATTAAGCCAAATATGCTCTTTTCCCCATGGGAGCCCAATATGCAATGACTGTTGTTGCTTATATGGGTTGCCCTAAGAGACCTTGGAGACAGCCCTTCCCATTGGGCACTCACTCTGACCTCAGTCTGTTCCCAGTCTATCTGGATGCTTTTGGAAAGCCAGAGGCCAGGGTCCATATTGGCCAAGTCATCATCTCCTTCTAGACCAGGCTGAGAACAAGGACCATGTGAATGAGGCCTTACACAGGGGCAGGTTCAAGTTCCCTGGCCACCAGAAGAATCACATCTCCAAGAAGAAGAAGGCTTTACTGAGTTTAATGTGGATGAATTTGAAGGTATGGAGGCTGACAAGCGGCTTATCACAGATGACTGTGGAATCAAATACATCCTTAATCATGGCCCCCTAGACAAATAGCTTCAGGCTGACCACCCTTTACATCTACCAATAATCCTATTTCCTGTCCCCCAAAAGATAGTTAAAGATGGGGAGGGAGAGGATGTGACTTTAAAGGTGTTACAGGAGGGCGATCTTTGAGGTGATGGAATAGTTCTATATCTTATTGAGGTAGTAGTTACAATATACACGGGATAAAACCATATAGAATAATATGCACATATTATACCAATGTAAAAATCTCTGGGTTTGACATTGTCTTATAATTAAGATGTAACCTTTGGGGGAAACTAGGTTAAGGTTATATAAGATCTCTCTATACATGTTTGCAACTTCCTGTTCTTCAGTTATCCTAATATATAAAGAGCCAGGGCCTGTACCATCCAAAACAACCGAAGGACAACTGAATGGCAGACTGTGTGCGCAGCAGGCTTGGGTGGGCGGGGACTGGCCAGTGGGCTGAACTGTTGATCACTTGGTCCCGCCTGGGTCACGGGTGCAATGGCGACCTAGCACTGACTGCCCCCACTAAGACGGGTGTGATGCGATTGGTTGGGGGGGCCCCGCCATCGCCCCACAATTGCCCCACAGAGGGAGGCCCCGGCCACCAGCCAGGGGGCTCTGTGATCACCTCAAAGAGCTACCCAGGCGGCAGCAGTGGGTGGGGCCTCCATCTATGGGGCGATCAATTGCGGGGCTCCTGGACTGCAAGAGGGCACAGGCTGGGCTGAAGGACCCTGCCCCGCAAGTGCATGAATTTTGTGCATCGGGCCTCTAGTGGTAAAATAAAAGGGTTTCCTTGTTTGTTTAGAAAAACTACTTTTTGGACTACCTATTACCTACCAGAAATTTTACTTGAACTTTATTTTTATTTTTTAAATAAATCTTTATTGTTCAGATTATTACAATTGTTCCTCTTTTTTCCCCACTTAGCTCCCCTCCACCCAGTTCCCACCCTACGCTCTGCCCTTACCTCCCCCTACTGTCCTCACCCATAGGTGTATGATTTTTGTCCAATCTCTTCCCACACCTCCCACACCCCCTTCCCCTGAGAATTGTCAATCCACTTCCTTTCTATGCCCCTGATTCTATTATATTCACCAGTTTATTCTGTTCATCAGAGTTTTTATTCACTTGCTTTTTAAATTCACTTGTTGATAGATATGTGTTTGTTGTCCATATTTTTATCTCCTCCTCCTCCTCCTCCTCCTCCTCCTCCTCCTCCTCCTCCTCCTCCTTCTTCTTCTTCTTCTTCTTCTTCAAGAATTTCCTATAATACTGATTTGGCAGTGATGAACTCCTTTAGCTTTTTCTTATCTGTGAAGCTCTTTATCTGACCTTCAATTCTAAATGATAGCTTTGCTGGGTAGAGTAATCTTGATTGTAGGTTCTTGCTATTCATCACTTTGAATATTTCTTGCCATTTCTGTCTGGCCTGCATAGTTTCTGTTGAGAAATCACCTTAGAATCATATGGGTGCTCCCTTGTAGGCAACTAACTGTTTTTCTCTTGCTGCTTTTAATATTCTCTCCTTTTCTTTTGCTTTTGGCATTTTAATTATGATGTCTCTTGGTGTGGTCCTCTTTGGATTCCTTTTGTTTTGGGTTCTCTGTGCTTTCTGGACTTGTAAGTCTATTTCTTTCACCAGGTAGGGGAAGTTTTCTGTCATTCTTTCTTCAAATAGGTTTTTAATATCTTGCTCTCTCTCTTCTTCTGGCAACCCCATAATTTGGATGTTGGTATGCTTGAAGTTGTCCAAGAGGCTCCTTACACTATCTTTATATTTTTGGATTCTTTTTGCTTTTTGCTTTTCTGGTTGGGTGTTTTTTGTTTCTTTGTATTTCAAATCTTTGACTTGATTCTTGCCATCCTCTAGTCTGCTGTTGGATCTCTGTATATTATTCGTTATTTCATTCAGTGTATGCTTAATTTCATTCTAGTTGTTCCTTTTTCATATCCATTAGGGTCTTACTAAATTTTTCGAAGGTTTCTAGAAGATTCTTGAGTAACCTTATAACAATGGTTTTGAACTCTATATCCAGTAGTTTGCTTTCCTCCACTTCTTTCATTTGTGTTTGTCTCCACATTTTTACTGCTTCCCTGTGTTGATAGAGTGGCATTGTGTGCTAGGTGTCCTATAGGGCCCAGTGGCTCATCTTCCCTAATTACCTGAAGTGGAAGCTCTTGAAGCACCCTTTTGTGTGCTGTGTGCACAGTCTTGTTGTAGTTAAGCCTTGATTGCTGTTGGTATCACTGGGAGGAATTGACCAACAGGCCAATTGGCTGGGAGGATCAGTTGTGTCTATGTTGGGAGAACTTCTGTGTTGGAAGCACCCTTATGGGGCAGGACTTGCTTCAGTGGGGCTTTGGCGCTCACGGAGTCTGCCCCCTGAGCGTGTCTCTTATGGATGTGAAGAGTTGTAATCTGGATGGTCTCACTCTGACCACTGGGTGCACTGGCTCTTGGATCTCCAAGGAGGTGCAAAGTCAGCCACTGCCTGAGACCACCCAGCAGGAGTTACAGAGAGATCTGCAGATTCCTCCTCTTTGTTTAGGGTTTGGAGGTGTACAGACGAGGCCCAGCTGTGAAGCAATGCAAGCTGCAGTCCAGCTGTGGGCCTTCTTTTGGAGGCTCTGGGGCTCTCTGATCCAGCTGCAGTATGTTAGATTTTAGACTGCAAAAGGCCAGGCCATTCATATGCAAAAGCCTCTGCACACAGCTTGGGTGGGGTTGTAAGTTGGGTAGAGTGAGTCTCGGAGAATCACCAGGACAGAGCAAACAGCAATGGCTGTCCAGCCCTGTCCCGAAGAGGTCCCTGGGCCTCTGTGTCCTGAGGTATTGTGGAGGAACGATGCTTACTGCAAGCATCTCTGAGAGAAAGCCACCATCACGTTCCTGATGCTAGACAGCCCAGTTTCTCCCTGTATGAGTGTGGGTCCCCAGTTTCTCACCAGGAACTGGAGTTCAGAGCAGTCAGGAGCTTGTACCTCCCTCCCAATTGAAAAAGGCAACAGCGTACTCAGTTGCCTGCCCGTTTCCAAGCGCTTTTGTGCTTCCACACTTCACTTCCATACCTCCGCACCTCCTCCCAGTCTGAGTGTGCTTTTCTCTTTCCGTCTAGTTGTATAAATTCCTCTCATCCAGGCTTTCTGTGGTTTGGAATGATATCTGTTGTCTTTTAGTTGTAGTTTTGAAGTGGTTATGCAAAGCAGCAAGATCAGGTGTTTACTTATGCTGCCATCTTGGTTCCTCTACTTGAATTTTAATATCTCTTTATATACATCCCAGCAAATTGTAGATAATATCTCCATTTAAGAGATAAGACTCAAGAGGCTTCTATTTATTTTTTTTTTTCTGAAATCAGGATGCACCTCTTAGGATCAATAAAATATGGAATTGCCTGATGTTAAGTTACTGGTAAAGGCTACAGTGGGATTTAAATCTGCCTGACTTAGTCCAAAGCCCACATCCTTTCTACACTGCCTCTTTCAGAGTATTTGTGTCTTGGAAATGTTTGAAAGTAGAGCTTGATGTCAGAGGAAAGGGAAGAGTTTATGCACTTATAATTCATTTGTTTTATTTATTCATTTAACAGTAATTTGCTAGGTGCTAAAAATATAATGATACAAAAATGAGAATTATGTTGAATAAGAAATTAGAGACACAGTCGATTTAAACTCGCTTATAATTTAGTGGAAGGAACAGGGAAATAAAAATAATGATTATAATATATCTTGTAAAATGCTAAGATAAAACAAAAAGGCTTTATGAAAACACAGAGAGGAGAAGCATTTAATCTCTCCTGGTGCAGTGGATGGTTCGCCAGCATCTGTAGTGTGCTCTAGTCACTCAGAAATCATGAGCAAATATAGAAAGATACATAGAATAGATAAATGAAGTTCATCTGTTTATTTACCCCACATCCTATAGTTAAAAATACTAATAATGAAAGTAGTAATAAGAATAGGGGGAAATAAACAGTGAAAGTGTGAGATGAGAATAGCAGACAGATTCATTGCACGGACTTCTGCATTAGTGCTCCAGATTGGCTTTGCACTTCTAAGAGGCAAAGGTGAAAAGGAAGTTGCCTTTGTGGACTGTAAATAATTCACAGTCCACAGAATGGGAACAAACCGGGTATCCAGAAGAACTACATGTTTTTCTGAAATATCCAAAAGAACTAACAGTTTTCTCTGAGGATTCTCATAAAAAAGGGTTCAGTAACAGTATATCACATTTTCAATAATTTCCTTAATATAGGTTTTTAAATGAGTTTAGTGAGATTGTTTCCTGAGTGTATATAGGGGATGATGGATAGGCCAGACAGGTCTGTAGGACTGGGATTACAACTGGCATTCTTTCATCTTATTCATTCTCAAGGTGACGAAGCACCGTAGATTACAGGAGTTGCCTCAAATTTTCATTTTCAAAGAATTTTAGCTGTGTATAGAAGAAGGCCAAACGAGAATAATAGAGTGGGGTGTATTGCTAAAAATTCAGGCCAGTGTGATAAGACTTAGCTAAGGAGATATGTGCATTTGCCGTTTCCTTTTTTTTATTTTTTATTCTCCACATTTTTCTTATTTCCAGGATTTGATAATTCAAACTCTTTACCTCTAAATATGACAAGTTAGTGTGTGCTTTACAAAATGCCCAAGGGAACCCGGCTGGTGTAGCTCAGTGGTTGAGGGTCAACCTATCAACCAGGAGGTTGCAGTTCAATTCTCAGTCAGGGTACATGCCTGGGTTGTAGGCTCGATTTTATGGTCCTTCTAGGTATGTATTGAGTATAATAAGTGCCATTGTAGTATAAATATAACTCATAATGTTTAAGATTTTTTTTATATAGTGATGAATTAAATATAAAGATTAAAGTTTTTAAAGAGAACTGTTGATTTTCATGGATTAGAAAGAACTATCTCTATAATTATTCGAAAAGGGCAAGGTCAGAGCAAGAATAATGTTAGATCTAAGAGTTAGATGAGGGATTTAGCCATTTTAGATACTCTTTAAAGAACAAGACTTTTTTCATTTGTCATTTCGCACATTCCAGGGTGTACTGAAACAGTGCCTTGAATATGTAGGTGTTCAATAAATATTGTTAAATATATAATGAGAGTCAAATATTATGGGAAAGGATCTTTGTTCTACTACTTTATCTCATAGATATGTCCTTTGTGTCACTTAACATATTATGTTTGTATTTTCTCAAGTAAAAAGCTCTCTGAGGGCAAGTACCTAACCTAGCTTTGTTTATTTTGGAATTTAACATAGCTCTCAACATACAATAAAATACAACATATTAGACCACTGAGTCTAATAAATGCATTTTCCCCTTTAAAGGCATTTGGACACCTTCATGATAGAAAGGCCCTTTTCTTCATCACCTGATGGTTTGAAGGTGGGCTGAGAAGGAAAGCTGTGGTCCTCTGTGTTAATCAGCAAATACTTGATTGATCTGATAGTTAGCTTAGTCAAGTAAGTTATTGATATGTTCAAAAGGACTTTTCTAAAGAATTAGCAGATTTTTTATAATAATAAATATAAATTTAATGGTAAAGAATGCCTATTAAGCCGAAACCGGTTTGGCTAGTGGATAGAGTGTCAGCCTGCAGACTTAAAGGTCACAGGTTGGATTCCAGTCAAGGTTATGTACCTTGGTTGCGGGCACATCCCCAGTAGGGAGTGTGCAGGAGGCAGCTGACTGATGTTTTTCTCTCTTCAATGTTTCTAGCTCTCTATCCCTCTCTCTTCCTCTCTGTAAAAAAATCAATAAAATATATTTAAAAAAAGAATGCTTATTAATTATATTAATTATTATAATTAAATAATTTTAAGACTGTGTTTTCTTTATTTGCAGATATAAATATCTGGCAATTTTTTTAATAGTTTGGTTAAAAATCAATAGTAATTAAGTCCTTTTTTATTAAACTGTAAATTGTCTTGGAAGATACAGATCTTAACCTTTTGATTTTTATTTGTACTAGAGGCCTGGTGCACAAAATACATGCACTCAGGTGGCGGGGGGGTGTTCCTCAGCCTGGCCTGTACCCTCTCACAGTTCGGGAGCCCTTAGGGGATGTCCAACTAACAACTTAGATATCCTTAGCACTGCTGTAGAGGTGGGAGAAGTCCCAGCTACCACCACTGCGCTTGCTAGCTGTGAGTCTGGCTTCTGGCTGAGCAGTGCTCCCCCTGTGGGAGGGCACTGACCACCAGGGTCCAGCTCCTGCATTGAGTGTCTGCTCCTTGGTAGTCAGGGCGTATAATAGTGACCAGTTGTTCTGACATTTGGTCAATTTGCATATTAGCCTTTAATTGTATAGCACTAGAGGCCCTGTGCAAGAAATTCGTGTCCCTCAGCCCAGCCTGCATCCTCTCCAATCGGGGACATCCCTCTCACAACCCAGGACTCCTGGCTCCCAACTGCTCACCTGCTTGCCTTCCTGATTGCCCCTAACTGCTTCTTCCTGCCAGCCTGATCACTCCCTAACCACTCCCCTGCCAGCCTGATGTTTGCCTAGCTGCTCCCCTGCTAGCTTGTTTGCCCTAACTGCCCTCCCCTGCAGGCCTGGTGACCCTTAACTGCCCTCCCCTGCAGGCCTGACCCCTCCCAACCCTCCCCTGCTGGCCATCTTGTGGTGGCCATCTTGTGTTCACATGGGGTCAGTCATCTTTGACCACATGGGGGCAGCCATCTTGTTGGAGTAATGGTCAATTTGCATATTATTCTTTTATTAGATAGGATTAGATAGGATAGAGGCCCGGTGCTCGGTTGGTGGCCGGGTGGTTTGCCCTGAAGGGTGTCCCAGATCAGGGTGGGGCTTCCCTGGGGCATGGGGCGGCCTGGGTGAGGGGCCTGTGGTGGGATGCGATGCCCCCCAGCAACCCAAGTGGAGGCCCTGGTATCTGGGATTTATTTATCTTTTATAATTAAAACTTTGTAGCCTTGAGTGGATGCCTGGGCCCTCCAGGGTGTGCGGAAGCTTGGCTTCCTTCATTGCTGGGGAAACGCAAGCCTCCTGCTCTCTCTGTGGCCACAGCTATCTTGGTTCAGTTAATTTGCATACTCGCTCCTGATTGGGTGGACATGGCTTGTGGCTATAGTGGAGGCATGGTTAATTTGCATGTTGTTCTTTTATTAGATAGGATATTTTTTCAGATAAGGAAAGTATTCACCTGGCACAAAATTCATAAAGTAAAGAAAGATACGTACATGGTTAGGTCTTCTTGCCAGGGAAGCAAACCTACCTTTCCAATTCCAGTCATCTAGTTGTTCTACTCAAAGGAAAGCCAAGGACATATTTTAATGTGATTATTTTCTTTCTTATTATACAGATTGAAGATCTCAAGCAGACAAATCATGCCTTGAAAGAATATATTAAAAACCTCGTGAATAATAAGGAGGTGGTACGCAATCAAATAGACAATTTAACCATCCACAATGAGCACCTTTGTAAAGAATTGATTAAAATTGACCAACTAGCAAAGCAATTAGAAAAACAGAAAAATTTTGTGGTGGATACTGCCGACAAGGAACTTGAAGAAGCCAAGGTATTAGACTTACCACTGATAGGATTTTTTAAAACATTGATGTATAATTGACATATGTCATTAAAAATAATTTCAGGTGTACAACATAATGATTCAGTATATATATATTGTGAAATTACTACAATAATTCTAGTTATTATAGTTATCAATATGACTATTAATCAAGGTTTTAATTCTACTTTAAATATCATGTAATTATTAAATACAAAGGAAAAAGTGACATTCTTATATCATATAAAAAATTTTAGATTTGACATTATATTTAAATTTATGTCCTATGAATTGTTTTTTATCTTACATTTTTTTCTTTTAAAATTTTTGTTGAGAAAATTTCCTAAATAAGATGTGTAATGGTAAAAACTTAAAGCAATAATAATTTTCTGTATGTCAAACATTTCTCCTTCTCCCTAATCTTTCTCTCTACACAGATAGCTACAAACAAGATGCATGTATCTCCATTCTTTTTTCCCTCTGTTTGTATCACATCCACTATATACTTCACACTTTAGAAAAAGTATTTTTAACCAAAGTTTAAAATTTCTTTGTAGTCATAGTTGTCAATATTTTTTAAAATATATTTTATTGTGTTTTTTTTTTACAGAGAGAAAGGGAGAGGAATAGAGAGTTAGAAACATCGATAAGAGAGAAACATTGATCAGCTGCCTCCTGCACACTCCCTACGGGGATGTGCCTGCAACCAAATCATGTGCCCCTGACCAGAATCGAACTTGGGACCCCCAATTCCACAGGCCGACTCTCTATCCATTGAGCCAAACTGGTTTCGGCATCAATATTTTTATTGTTTTATTTTAGATGTTCCTTCTCCCTTTTAAAAAATCTGAATAGACTTTGTTAGTGCAGTTTTAAATTCATAGCAAAACTGCCTGGTTGGTGTGGTTCAGTGATTGAGTGTCAACCTATGAACCAGAAGGTTACAGTTTGATTCCCAGTCAGGGCACATGCCTGGGTTGTGGGCGCGAACCCCAGTTTGGGGTATGAAAGAGGCAGCTGATCAACGACTCTCTCATCATGGATGTTTCTATCTCTTTTTCCAGCTCCCTTCCTGTCTGAAATCAATAAAAATATATTTTTAAAAAATAAATAAATTCAGCCGAAGCTCAGTGGTAGAGCATCGGTATATAGACTGAAAGGTCCCAGGTTCGATTCCGGTCAAGGGCATGTACCTTGGTTGTGGGCACCTCCCCGGTAGGGGGTGTGCAAGAGGCAGCTGGTCGATGTTTCTCTCTCATCGATGTTTCTAGCTCTCTATCTCTCTCCCTTTCTCTCTGTTAAAAATCAATAAAATATATTTAAAAAAAATAAAATAAAATAAAAATAAATAAATAAATTCATACTAAGCAGAAGGTATATAGGTTTACCATATACTCCCTGCCCTCACACATGCATAGCCTCCACCATCATCAACATCCCTTATCAGAATGGTGCATATGTTACCATGGATGAACCGACAAGACACGTCATCTCTTCTATAAAAGGTCTGTGGCTGTGATGCCGTAACACAGTAACCAAATGAGCAGCAGCTCTCGTGCAGGCAGGGTGGCATGCAAGCTACTAGTGGCAGAGAGTTATGAGTGGAGGAGAACTACTAGCAGTGGAGGGTGGGGCAGTAAGCTCTAGCGGCAATAGGCGGGCGGCTAGCTGAGGCAAGTGGAAGTGAGCTACTCGAGCCCGATTTCATGTGCACTGGGTCTCTAGTTTTTACATAGTTTACATTTAGGTTCACTCTTGGTGTTGACCGTTCTGTGGGTTTGGACAAATGTAAAATGACATGTGTCCACCATTGTACTATCAAAGAGTAGTTTCACTGCCCTGAAAATCCTTGTGTACTTCGCCATATGTTGACTCTGGTTGGGAAGGCCTTATCACTTCAGAACTACAAGAATATTTTCTAAAGTTATCTTTTGATTCTTCTAAATTTTTTCAAAAGCTATAATTCTTTGAAATTTTTTTGTTCTAGTATGAGGTAGGGTCAACTAGTGCTTTCTTTAGTCACTGAGTTGAAGTGCCATTTTAGCAGCTGCTGGATTCACAAATGTGTGTGGACACAGTGCTGAGCTGGTTGGTCTCATTGATTCATTTGCTGTTTCTATGCCACTGGCACATTATTCTAATTGCTGTAGCTACTTGACATTTTGGTAACATCTCTCTTGACTGAGATTTAATACTCTGCCATGAAATTTAGAAACTGGGAATAACAACACTAGTATAAAATGAAGACCTTTTGTTTCATTTTGCTGCCTGATGGTTTATAAGCAAAACACAGAGTGGATTTGAAAGCTGAAAAGCAACTTATTGGATTCTTAAATATCGTGTGAATGTGCTTGACTTGATTTTATTAGTCACCAAATTAGTAAACTATGTTTGTGATAATATAGTTTCCCAAAGCTAAGTGTTATTACATGTTATTTACTTTTTAAAAATATATATTTTTATTGATTTCAGAGAGTGAAAAGGAGAAGGAGGGAGAGAGAGATAGAAACATAAATGATGAGAGAAACATTGATGGGCTGCCTCCTGCACACTCCCTACTGGGGGTTGAGCCCACAACCTGGGCATGTGCCCTTGACCTTTAGCCACAGGCCAACACTGTATCCACTGATCGAAACTGGCTAGGGCCCTGTTATTTCTTAAACACCCTTTTAATGTACTCGGTAGCATACTATATACTCCTGTCAGTAGCATATGATAAAGCACTTAATTAAATGATTAGGCTGAAAACATGTGTGTTATCAAAGGCATTATTTGTTATAGTAATTTGAAATATAAGAGCCCAGTTAATGAACTCTAGGTTGGTGTTTGTTTATATGCAGTTACCACAGTTATTTAGAAAGGATAAGTAAAGACTTACTTATCCTATAGACTTTAGGATAAGACTTACTTATCCTATAGACTTTAAGTCTTTACTTACTTATCCTAAGTAAGTAAAGACTTACTTACTTATATTAGTGAAAAGTCTATTTAAATTGTTATGTTTTTTCTTTTAATGTAAGAACACAATCTTCTTTACCAATGCTTCCTTGGGGAGGTTCTTAGCACAGCTAATCAAGAGAGTAGATAAGAATGATATGCTTTTAATTTGTGAGTTATTTATCTTGTCATGAATTCTAATAAAGGATTTGAAGGACATTTAAAAGCAGCTTGAATATCTTAAACATTTTTCAATAAATTCTTTTGTTTACATTGTTACTTTCTTTAAGAAAATTATTCTTTATTTACATTATAATGGTAGGTTGAGTTTAGACTCAAAATTAAAAAATGCTGGATCAGTGTTTTATTATGCCTTCTCTGCTTTTTCTTCAAATTAAGAATTTACTGCACTTTTTCCCAGGCTCAGGGCATCTCGTTGGCTAAAATCCCATGAAGAGAGTGCCCAATTTAGAAGTCATCAGTTTTAAAAGATTTTAGGGTCTGCATTGTAGAGAGAGTGACTACTCTGTCAGGGTAAATGCTCTGCTATCAAAAGGAGAGTTTCAGGAATGGAAAAATGTCTAAAATAAAAGAGCTAGGATTTACCTAAAACTGAAATTATTAAACTCACATGTGGAAATTCTGCCTGCCCCCTGCTGGGGATTGAGCCCACAAGCCTGGCATATGCCCTTGATTGAACCTGAACCTTAGGACACTTCAGTCTGCAGGCTGACACTCTATCCACTGAGTCAAACCAGTTAGGGCTCAATGTGGCTTTTTTAATTCTCTAGTTGTAGGGCTTCTGTTCAGGTGGTTTTGAATGATGGTTGTTCTGTGGTTTAGTTTTAATTTTGATATGGTGATAGGAGGAGGTGATTACCATGTTTAGCTACACTGCTATATTGACTCTTCTATATATTTTTAAAATAACATACTCACTATCTGACATATATTTTACCTAGTATCTTTTGTTTTTCTCTTTTCGACCATAATGTAAGATCTGTGAGGGCAGAAGTTTTTGTCTGGTTTAGTAGTGACTAAAACAGACAAAAACAGTCCACTGGGCTAGGGGCATGTCCCCAGCCACTGGGGGCACGCCCCTAAGCCCAGTGGCCCGTGTTCACTATGTCCTCAGAGTTGGGGGCATGGACTCGGGCTTCTTGGCACAGGCACATATGCAAGTGGCTGTGGGGCAGAAGGTCCCATCCCGCCTTGCAGCCACTTGCACTTGGTGGCCCAGATGCTTGTCCTAGGACCCAGCCTGCTTGGTGCCCCTGGTCACTCATCTTGGCATCCAGGCTGCTTGGCACCAGCACCTGTAGGCCACTTCTGGCCAGGGGCATTCTAGAACCCTGGCCACTCAAGGACCTACACATGGATCTACAGGCTTAGAGCGTCCTGGGTCTAAGGATGTTTCCAGGACCCAGGCTGCTCAGTGCCTGTGCATGCAAATTAACCTGCCATTTTTGTTGGGTCGATTTGCATACTCACTCCTGATTGGTTGGTGGGCTTCATGGAGGTACAGTCAATTTGCATCTTTCTCTTTTATTAGTGTGTGTGTGTGTGTGTGTGTGTGTGTATTATACTAGTGTATATACACCTATATATATAAAGTGGTAATATGCTAATTGGTCCTAATGGTGTCCCAGTCACCACCAGTCAACAGGCAGGAGGTGGTGGGTGGAGACAGAGGCGGGGACTTCTACCCCCAGCAAAGGTGTGCAGAGGCCTGCCCAGTGCTAATGTCACACTGACTCAATGGCAGAGGCCACTCCTGACGGAGGCACACGTGGGCAGGACCTCCTGGGCAGGGATGAGGGCGGGGACTTGCGCCACCAGGACATGAGGCTGCTGCCCGGGCAGCCCCTTTGGTGGAGATGTGCGCAGGCCTGAAGTGCCACCCTGCCTGGAGAGGGGCGTCAGGACAGGGGTGGGGCCTCGGCAGAGAGCTCTCAGCACTCCTGTGCTGGGCTCTGAAGGCGCAGAGAGGAAGGGAGAGCACATAGGCAGTTAGGGGGTTTAGACCAGGAAGGGAGAGCAGTTAGGGCCATCAGGCCAGCAGGGGAGCAGTTAGGTCCATCAGGCAGGCAGGCAGGCAGGGGAGCGCTTAGGAGCCAGTGGTTCTGGATTGCAAGAGGGATTCTAGATTGGAGAGAGTGCAGGCCAGGCTGAGGGCCCCCCCTCATCCCCTGTGCACAAATTTTATGCACTATGCCATTAGTGTGTGTGTGTGTGTGTGTGTGTGTGTGTGTGTGTCTACCATAATCATACCTTGCTATAATTAAATGTAATCTATCTTCCTCAGTTTATATATTATTCATTTCCTTCTATCTGCTTCTAGGATGTTTGTGTATGAATTTATCCTACTTAATAATAGAGTAATATGCAAATTAACCACCACTCTGCTACACCCACCTGCAAATCAGAGTGATTATGCAAATTAACCCAACAAAGATGGTGGTTAATTTGCATATGCGGAGGGAGGGAGAAGTGAAGACTGAAGACAGCATAGAAGGAAGAGGGAAGGAAAGTGGAAAGCAAGTTGGCTGCGGCTGCTGGAGGGGAAGCACTGGCAGTGAGTGTGGGGCGAGGTGGGGCGAGACGTGTAGTGGTGGTAGCAGGAGGCAGTGGAGGCCGTGGGCGCATCAGATCAGGCATGCAGGGTGAGGTTACGTGATCACCCAATTCTTTGATAGCTTTTACTTGCTCATTCAGGTACTGTGTCTCAATGAAGTCACACAAATAAGGGTCATTTTTGTCAGTGAATCTGACTGATTCACATTTTTTTAATACACACTCCATTGCATTCAACCCATTCTCCCAGTTGTCACAGACAGGTTTCTTGATGTCCTGAGGGAAGATTTAGCCACCTTGTTGGTTTTGCAAAAAAAGAGAGAAATAAATTATTAAACTAACTTGCCAACTTTTAGTAGAGAGCTTTACAGCTTTGCATAAAAACATAGTCACTGGCCTCTAGGAACATACAGTTTAGTTATATATTAAATATATAACTACGGAGAACTATACTGTGGCACTGGGTGTGTTTGATATCATAAATCTGATTAAAAAGGTTTTTGTGGGTTGAATTGAACTAAATTGAACTAAATTATTAAAGAGTTCAGAGGAAAAGACAACCACTTGTGACCATGGTGATTTAGAAAAACTTAAAAAATACTAGTCAACCCGAAACCAGTTTGGCTCAGTGGATAGAGTGTCGGCCTGCAGACTGAAAGGTCACAGGTTAGATTCTGGTCAAGGGCATGTACCTTGGTTGTGGGCACATCCCCAGTAGGGGGTGTGCAAGAGGCAGCTGATCAATGTTTCTCTCTCATCAATGTTTCTAACTCTCTATTCCTTTCTCTTCCTCTCTGTAAAAAAAAAAAAAATCAACAAAACATATTTTTTTTGAAAAATCCTAGTCATTTTTTTATTTTTTCCACATTATCATCTTCAGGATTATAATTAGCATTAAATTTTTTTCTAGTTTGTGGGGAGTAATTTATAATCAATGTTTTATATAAGGTAATTTAAAGGAACTGTTATATATCATCCTAGGTTCTTTTATCAGCAACAGTAAGTACACATAAAGTGGTAGAACATAGTTTCTTTTGTAAAATATTCACTGTCTGCATGTTTTTATTTTTAAGGGGCTTGCTTTTTTTATTCTCTTTTCCCAGTTAAATCAGTTTATGTATTTAAAATCCCAATAATTTTTTTCTGGCTTGATTTTCAGATTGAACTCATTTGCCAGCAAAATAATATAATAGTATTGGAAGATACAATAAAAAGACTTAGAAATGTAAGTACATTTTTCTTAAATATATATTCAGGAATAATTTTTATTCTGTTAGCATAATAAAACTACAAAAAATTGTATGTATGTTCCGACTCTCATGATTTTGTGAACAATCCTAATTAATAAAGAGGTATCTCACACCCTCACAAAATGGCTACCTACGACCAGTTTGGGGAGGTTGCAGTTAGGGGTGATCAGGCTGGCACGCAGAGACAGTGAGGAGCAATCAGGCCAGCAGGGGGACTGTTAGGGACAACCAGGGAGGCAGGCAGGTGAATGATTAGGAGCCTGCAGTCCAGGATTATGAGAGGAATGTCCAATTGCCAGTTTAGGCCCTATTCCAGGCAGTTGGACATCCCCTGAGGGGTCCCGGATTGGAGAGGGCTGCAGGCTGAACTAAGGGGATCCTCCATTCCCCACAAACCCCAGCCTCCCCATGCATGAATTTTGTGCACTAAGCCTCTAGCAAAATATTTGTGTCTACAGTCAGCCCTCTGCTTCATGCACAGGGTACTCCCATGTGTAAGAGCAATGCTGTTCTTGCTCCATTTCATTATTACTCCTTGCTCTCCTAGAGAACTTTTGGTTAGTTTTACTAATGCCCTTTGCTGTTAATTGATTTAAAATGGTAACTGTGAGTAATTTAATTCTCAACATGTAAGATGCATTTGTCTACACATTTACTTTTCTTTTTCCTAGTAAGAAATATCTATTATGTCAAATTTTGTTGTTTAATTCCAAGTAATATGTCTTTTAATTTAACAATATGAAATGAAAACTTCAGTTTAGGCATTTTAATGTAACTATTTAAAATAATTTGGAAGAACTTATCTGTAAGTATATTTGTCATTTTCTCCCAATACAGCTTTGATAAAATAAATGTTATAAAGGAAATGTTTCTAAATACACTAAACTGAATGGGAATGCATTTGAAAGTTCTTATAAGTATAGAAATCCAGCCGGGACCGGTTTGGCTCAATGGATAGAGCGTCGGCTTGGGGACTGAAGGGTCCCGGGTTCGATTCCGGTCAAGGGCATGTACCTTGGTTGCGGGCACATCCCCAGTAGGGGGTGTGCAAGAGGCAGCTGATCGATGACTCTCTCTCATCGATGTTTCTAACTCTCTATCTCTCTCCCTTCCTCTCTGTACAAAATCAATAAAATATATTTAAAAAAAAAAAAAAAAAAAAAAGTATAGAAATCCAGCATTCCTTTAATTTATTAATTCCTTGGACATTTATTGAAAAAAATTAAACAAGTTTTTGTAAGAAATTTTATTTTTAGGATTTATAACTACATCTTCGGACATTTCTGGCCTCTGAAATTTCTTTACCTTATTTCTTTCAAAATTATTGGGTAAATATATGAATACTTGTAGTTAAATAAAAATGTAGAACATTCAGAAATACTGGAAAGGAATGATATCTAACTGCTTTTTTTAAGTATAATTTTTAAAAGTTATTTTTAAAATACCACATTAATTATTTTTAAGGATTCATGTAGAAAATGTTGCTGTAGTTTAGCTTGAAATAATGGCTTAATTTTTTTTTTCTCCTTGGCAAGTTAATTTTAGAGACTGAAAAAGCACAAAATAAATCTCCTTCCAGACTTGATTCTTTTATCAAGACCTTAGAAGCAGACAAAGATTACTACAAGAGTGAAGCTCAAAACTTGAGAAAGATGATTAGAAATAGATCTAAAAGTCCAAGACGCATGTCACCATCTTCCCGGGTAAGTTTTGGAAAGTTATAAATATTTTGGAGTTTGTTGCTCCAACACTAACTTTTATTCTTTGATTTACCTAATCTGGGAACAGTTCAGGTTGATTGGTCTGTCAAAGAGGTTGCGGGACAAATGTCTCTTTGATGGACAGTGGATCTTTCAATTTGGTTCTTTAGCCTTAGCACTAATCCTGGTTGGGAGGTAATCAGATAAATATGGAACAATTTTGGAAGAAGCTGTTTAAAAGTGAGATGATTTTTAAACTTTTTTTTTCATTATTTCCTTTCATTATATTGTCATGGTTGCTTAAGTAGAGACTATGAATGGCTATCATGCAAAGAAGAGCTTCACATTTCTTATCTAATAACTATAGGCTACACACTGTGATGCAGAGCTTTTGAAGACCACGCGAGACCGTGAAGAACTTAAGTGCATGCTGGAAAAATATGAACGTCATTTGGCAGAAATTCAGGGTAATGTCAAGGTTCTTACATCTGAGAGAGACAAGACCTTTCTTCTTTATGAACAGGTAAACTTGCTTATAAGGAAACAAAATATGTAAGTAATAACAGTTAACTCTAGAGATATGTAATTCTTTAGGTATGCTTAAGTCTGTTAATCAAATTAATTTAACTATCAGTTCAGAAATGCCTTCGCTCTTAAGATATTTTTAATGAAATATATCTCCCATACAGTATATGTGTACACACACATGTATGTTATCCCCATACCTGTAAAAGGTCATATAGTCTGTTTTGTTTTGGGAAATAGTCTGTTTTGTTTTGTTTTTTAATAAGAAATGAGGAAAATGTTCAATGAAAGGATTGAGTTTAAGGAAAAATATTTGAGTTTGGAGATTAAAAAATAGTGACATATCATTTTGATTTATTATCAGTCACTTTAGAAACTGCCATAGAATTTGTTTAATTTCAGAGAGTAAAATCAGTTTATAGTTTATCTCTATTTTTTGCTTAAAATTAATAGTTTTATTAACCAAAAAGTTTCTCTATTCCACAAATATTAAACCCCATATATTGCCAACATAATTTATTTTAAACATATTCAATTTAATTAAGAATTACATCAACTTTATGCATGGTGATGGGCTTGCTACTCTTAAGAGAAAAAAAAATGATAAAGATGGAGACACTGTTAGTTTGGTCTTTTTTAAGTTTTAAAGTTCAACTTAGTGGGTTTTATTATAGTTTGAAGTGAAACTTAATCACCTTTTATAAAATAACTACAGTAGCTTTGAATACCACGATTATATAGCCTGTTTCTTTCATTTTATGTATGGCAAGGCAGGGCTAATACAGTTAACTGCTTTGTCCAAGAATAGCAGGAATCAGTCCAGATTTTCTGACTCCTGTATGGGTCTGCTCTATTCCATTTAATTTAGATTGTTATAGATGAATTGGCAGACGGGGAAATGGATGTATCTGGGCATATATGTTAATATCCTATATAATAAAGAGGTAATATGCAAATGGTTGTTACACTGTGAGGTGTAATGACCAGCAGCAGGAGGGCGGAGAGCTACAGGAGGGCAGGGCAGCCAGCTATGAGCAGCAGAGAGGTACAGGAGGGCAGGGCAGTGGGCAGAGTGCTACAGGAGGGCTGGGCAGCGAGTTACATGCTGCAGTGAGCAACTAACGGAGGTGAGCCAGCTGAGGCAAGTCGAAGTGAGCTACCCATGCACAGATTCGTGTGCATGGGCTACTAGTATAAAATAAATGCCCAGAACATGTAGTACACTATAGAATCCTTTTGGTTAAATCACAATACTCTTTTCTTTCACTCTAATCTCAATCTTGTTTATTTCTTCTCAGTAGTATCTTAAGATTTTACTATACTTAAAATGTAAAACATTCTATTAACTACTGGATGCTACCTGATATTTTCTCCCATAATTAGCTTTCTTATTTTTACTTTGAGCAGTTTATTAGTAAATAGCAGCTACCACTTCTAAATGTGTGGCATGACTACTGGGCTTTGATTAGAATTCCCTGGTGTCTGAAGTGTGTGTGGGGGTGATTACTGAGCTTTGATCAGAATTCCCTGGTGTCTGTGTCTGTAGCATGAAACCTGAGTCAGTGTACGTATACTTGATTATAGGGCCAGGACTGCTAAGGGGCTGGAAAATCCTTAAATGAGGCGCCTGTGTTCTTGTGTGTAAAATGTGAGATTATTTTACTGAAGTCTCTGCCTTGAAAATCCTACAATTGCTTGCATATATTGTAAGTCAGTGATTTTCAAAATTTTGCCTATTCCTTTTCTTCAGACAGTTTTATGTTGAGATTTGAAGTGTAAAATGGTTAATGAGAAGCTGCTGTGATCCACTCAATTGCCTCATTAAACCATGGAATCCCATGGAACACAGCTTAAAAACATTCACAGATACTATTTTCTATGTTTACAATCTTGTTGGGAGATAAGGTATATTGTGTGTATTTGGTGGCTATTTTTTGTTAGTTTAGCATAAATAGTCTAAAGATATTGAAAAATTAAATGAGTGTGTATTTTCTTTATGGTGATCAGGAAATATTTACTAAGCTATATAGAGTTTGAGTCCTGAGGAATGTATAAATGGGGTTTCTATTATTTTGAAAGGGATAAGAAGGAACATTTAGATTAAAGAAATTATGTGGGGCACATGATAAGGTAGGAAAATCGCAGGTAAGTGATTCAGTCAAACACTAGTATCAAAAGTGTATGACAGTGAGGAAGGGGGAGCTGACACTTGAGAGGTAGATTGAACTAGAGCAGCAGTCTGCAGACCATTCTGTGAAGGCCAAGGTAATAAATATCTTGGGCCACGCAGGCCATGAACTCAGTTAGAGCTATTCAGCACTATTTTGTTTTGCAAAAGCATCCATAAATGATATATCAATACAAAGGAATACTTTCACTGTTTTATAACAACTTTATTTATGAACACTGAAATTTGAATTTCATATTATTTTATCTCTTATGGTATATTTTTCTTCTTTTGATTTCCTTAAGCCATTTAAAAATGTAAAAACATTATCAGCTTATATAGATCTACAAAAAACAGGAGGCTCACTGAATTGGATCTATGAGCCAGTGTAGTTAACCTGTTTCTGGACTGTATGGTAGAGCCTGTATACTGGGCATTACAAGGGGTTTATACTTTGCTTTATAATCAATGGGCAGTTTTGTTTTGTTTTTAAGCAGAAGAAATATGACAAGTGCTGGTGAGGATGCAGAAAAAAGGAACCCTCGTGCTCTGCTGGTAGAAATGTAGACTGATGCAGCCACTGAGGAAAATGATGCAGTATGGAGTTTCCTCAAAAATACTAAAAATGGAACTTCCCTTTTGACCCAGTGATCCCACTCCTAGGAATATATCCCAAGAAACTAGAAACACCAGTCAGAAAGAATGTATGCAACCCTATGTTCATAGCAACATAATTTACCATAGATAAGATTTGGAAATAGCCTAAGTGCTCATCAGCAGATGAGGGGATTAAAAACCTGTGGTACATCTATACAATGGAATACTATGCAACAGCATGGATGGACCTGGAGAGTATTATGCTAAGTGAAGTAAGTCAGTCAGAGAAAGATAAATATCACGTGATCTCACTTATTTGTGGAATATAATGAACAACATAAACTGACAAACAAAAACAGATCCAGAGCCACCGGACAGCTGTGAACCCAAGAACACCAATTGGCACAAGCATGTGGAGTCAGAGGAGCTCTACACTCCCTCACAGAAATGTCAGATTTCACTTGGGAGAAGGAGAGAACTGCATAACCAGATACCTGGAGAAGAGAGATCATGGGGAAACAAAGAAACAGTCCACATATGAAAGAAAAGCAGGCATCACCAGAAAAGGAAGTAAACAAAACGGAGGCAAGCAACCTGTCAGAGAAAGAATTCAGAGAAATGGTCATAAGGTGGATGAAAATAATGGAAGACAAATTCAACAATATGTGTAAGAACTAAGAGGAATTGAAGAACCAAGAAGAAATTAAAAATTACATCACTGCTGTAAAGAATTCAATAGAAAGCATCAAGAGTAGACTAGAAGAAACAGAGGACTGCATTAGTGAGCTAGAAGACAAGGTAGGAAAAAATACCCAAGTAGAGCAGCTTCTAGAAAAAAATAAAATAAAAAGCAGGAGGAGAGCCTAAGGGAACTTTGGGACAACATGAAACAAAATGACATCCGTATAATAGGAATTCCAGAGGAGAGGAAAATGAGCAAGGAATAGAAAAGCTGTTTGAAGAAATAATAACAGAAAATTTTCCTGATATAGGGAAGAAAAAACCAACACAAATCTAAGAAGCTCACAGAATCCCAAGCAAAATGAACTCCAAAAGTCTGACGCCAAGTCATATTATAATTAAATTGGCAAAGTAGGAGACTTTAAGGACAAAGTAAAGATCTTAAAAGCAGTCAGAGAGAGAGAGAAAGTTACCTATAAAGGATCCCCATCAGACTAATGACTAATTTATCACCATAAATACATCAGGCCAGAAGGGAATGGAATGAAATATACAAAGTCATGCAAAGGAAGGGTCTGAATCCAAGAATACTGTGCCCAGCAAGGCTGTCAATCAAAATTAAAGGTGAAATCAGGAGCTTCACAAACAAAAAAGGACTAAAGGAGTTTATTACCACCAAACCAGCAATGTGAGAATTGTTAAAGGGTCTTCTGTAAAAAAAAAAAAAAAAAAGAAAAGGAAAAAGAAATAGGAAGCAAAGAAGGAACATAGGGGTAAAGAATAAAAATGGCGACAAACAAGTTCCTATTAATAATAACTTTAAATGTAAATGGATTAAATGCCCCAATCAAAAAATATAGGGTAACGGATTGAATAAGAAAGCATGACCCATATATCTGCTGTCTACAGTGGTGCCTCGCATAAAGAACGCCTCACACAGCGAACGCTGCACACAACGAACTTCATTTCATGATTCATACAACGAACTTCGTTTCACACAACGAAGTCGCCCGAGCTTCCACGACCGCTTTGCCCGAGCTTCCACGACTGCTTCGCCCGAGCTTCCAGGATCGCTGCCGATGTATTGCATCCTTCCGCGCAGGCACTGCAGGCAGTCGTTAGTCACTGCACTTAACTTAAGCACGTATCGCGGCAATCGTTCTTCATTACGAATTAAATCACACATTTTAAAAAAAAATGTGTTTTTTTTTTTTAAATTATGTTTTTAGATGTATCTAAATAAAAATAATAACAAAAAATTTATCTTTTTTTATGTCATCTTAGCATATTTTATGCTACAGAACGAATTATTTTTTTTAACATGTATTGTTATGGGAAAACACGTTTCACATAACGAACTTTTCGCATAACAAACTTGCTCCTGGAACGAATTAAGTTCGTTGTGTGAGGCACCACTGTATAAGAAACCCACCTGAGATAAAAAGGCACACACAAACTGAGGGTGAAGGGATGGAAAAAGGTTTTTTAGGCGAATGGAAATTAAAAAAACAAACAAAAAACTGGACTGGGGTAGCAATAGTTATATTTGAAAACTTAGATCTCAAAGTGAAGGACATAACAAGAAATAAGGAAGGCTACTTCAAAATACTAAAGGGAGTAATACAAGAAGAAATAACTCTGGTAAACATATATGCACCCAATACAGGAGCACCAAAATACATTTTTTAAAAACCTCCTGCAGGATATGAAGGGAGAGATTAACAGTAATACAATCATAGTAGGAGACTTTAATACCCCACTAGCACCATTGGACAAATCCTCTATATAAAAAATCAGCAAAGAAACATCAATCCTAAATGACTCACTAAACCAGATGGAATTAATTGACATCTTCAAAACATTTCACCCCCAAATCCACAGAATATACATTCTTCTCAAGTGCACATGGGTCATCTTCAGACGAGATCGGGCGCGTTCAGGGTGGTATGGCCATAGACCACATGGGTCATTTTCAAAGATAGACCATATATTGGGTAACAGGCAGTCTCTTCAAAGTCAAGAAGATAGAAATCATATCAAGCATCTCAGATCACAGTGGCATAAAACTGGAAAACAATAAAACTACAATAAAAATCCAAAAAAATCAAACACATGGAGACTAAATAGCATACTATTAAACATTGACTGGGTTACCAGAGAGATCAAAGAAGAAATAATAAAAAAAAAACAAAACATCATGGCAACAAATGACAATGAAAACACAACAATCCAAAATCTATGGGACACAGCAAAAGCAGTCTTGAGAGGGAAGTTCATCGCTCTACAAGCCTACTGTAAAAAAACAAGAAACAATGGTAATAAATCACCCAATCCTTAAACTCAAAGAGTTAGAAAGAGAGCAAGAGAAGCCCAGTGTAAGTAGAAGGAAGGGAATGATAAAGATCATAGCGGAGATAAATGACATAGAGATCAAAGAAACAATACAAAAGATCAACAAAACCAAGAGCTGGTTCTTTGAAAAGATAAACAAGAGTGATGGACCTCTAGCCAGGCTCACCAGAAGCAAAGAGAGAAGACCCAAATAAACAAAATCAGAAATTAAAGAGGAGAAATAATAACAGACCCCACAAAAATACAAAGGATGTTAAAAAATACCATGAACAATTCTATTCCAACAAACTGGACAACTTGGAGGAAATGAACATATTCCTAGAAAAATATAACCTTCCAAAACTCAATCAGGAAGAATATAAACATCCCAATAGGCCAATGACTATGGAAGAAATTGAAGCAGTCATCAAAAAGCTTCCATCAAACAAAAGCCCGGGGCCAGACAGCTTCACAGGGGACTTTTACCAAACATTCAAGGAAGAACTAAAACCTATCCTTCTCAGAATATTCCAAAAATTCAAGAGGAAGGAACACTTCCAAGCTCTTTCTATGAAGCCAGCATAACCCTAATACCAAAACCAGATAAAGACAATACAATGAAAGAGAATTGCAGGCCAATATCCCTCATGAACATAAGGCCAAAATCCTCAACAAAATTCTAGCAAATAGGCTCCAGCAGTACATCAGAAAGATCATACACCATGACCAATTAGGATTTAATCTCAGGAATGCAAGGATGGTACAATGTCTGCATATTACTAAACGTGAAACATCACATAAACAAATTGAGAGATAAAAATCACATAGTCATATCAATTGATGCAGAAAAAGCATTTAACAAAATTCAACACCAATTTTTGATAAAAACTCTCAGCAAGGTGGGAATAGAAGGATCATATCTCAACATAATAAAAACCATATATGACACACTCACAGCCAACATCCTACTCAACGGGCAAAAACTAAAATCATTTCCCCTAAGAACAGGAACAAAATAGGGATGCCCATTCTCACCACTCCTGTTCGACATAGTACTAGAAGTATTAACCATTGTGATTAGACATGAAGAAGAAATAAAAGGCATCCAAATTTGAAAAGAAGTAAAACTGTCCCTATTGACAGATGACATGATATTGTACATAAAAAGCCCTAAAAACTCCATAAAAAAAATACTAATAGACCTAATAAATTCTGCAATGTAGTAGGATACAAAATTAATGCCAAGAAATCTATGGCATTTCTATAAACCAATAGTGTACTTACAGAAAGAGAGACTAAAAAATCAATTCCTTTTACTATTGCACCAAAAAAATTGAGATACCTAGGAACAAACTTAGCTAAGGAGGTAAAAGACCTATATGCAGAAAACTACAGGACACTGAAAAAAAGAGATAAAGACATAAATATTATAGATGGAAGAACATACCATGTTCATAGATTGATAGAATCAACATAATTAAAATGTCCCTACTACCCAAAGCAATCTATAGATTCAATGCACTCCCCATTAAAATACTAATGTCATATTTCACACACCTAGAAAGAACTCTCCAAAAATTCATCTGGTATAAAAAAAAGATCCTGAATAGCCTCAGCAATCCTGAGAAAGAACAACAACATAGGTGGGATCTTAATACCAGATTTCAAGCTGTATTACAAAGCCACTGTTCTCAAAATAGCCTGGTATTGGCACAAGAACATACATATAGACCAATGGAATAGAATAGACCAGTGGTTGGCAAACTGAAGCTTGGGAGCCCCATGCGGCCCTTTGGCCCCTTAAGTTTTTAGTAAAGGCCAGCTTAGGCATTTCCTAATCCTATCTAATAAAAGGGTAATATGCAAAATGACCATCACTCTAAGACACAAGGTGGCCGCTACCATGTGCTCAAAGATGGCTTCCCCCATGTAGACACAAGATGGCTGCCACAAGATGGCCTGGAGGGAGTGGCAGTTGTGGGCAGTTAGGAGTGACAAGACCAGCAGAGAACAGCAGTTGGAGGTGTCCAGGCTGGCAGAGGAAGGCAGTTGAGGGAGATCAGGCCAACAAGGGAGAGCAGTTAGGGGACCAGGCCTCCAGTGGAGGACAGTTGGGGGGACCCAGGCCTACAGGGGAGGCAGTTGGAGGGAACCAGGCTTGCAGGGGAGGGCAGTTGGTGGGGACCAGGTCTGCAGGGGAGGGCAGTTGGAGGGAACCAGGCCTGCACGGAAGGGCAGTTGGGGGGGATCAGGCCAGCAGGGAGGGCAGTTAGGGGTGACTGGGCCAGCAGAGGAGGGCAGTTGAGAGTGAACAGGCCAGCAGGGGAGGACAGTTAGGGGCAATTGGGCCGGCCATGGAGCAGTTAGGCATTGATCAGGCTGGAAGGAGAGTGGTTAGGGGGTTATCAGGCTAGCAGGCAGAAGCCATTAGGGGCAATCAGGCAGAGGCAGGCGAGTAGTTGGGAGCCAGCGGTCTTGGATTGTGAAAGGGATATCTGACAGCCCGTTTAGGCTTGATTCCAGGGGTCCCACAAGGGGTCCCAGATTGAAGAGGGTGCAGGCTGGGCTGAGGAATACCCCCCATGCATGAATTTCATGCACAGGGCCTCTAGTTAAGTTAATAACAATGTACCTATCTATGTAGTTTAAGTTTAAAAAATTGGGCTCTCAAAAGATATTTCAATCATTGTACTGTTGATATTTGGCTCTATTGACTAATGAGTTTGTTGACCACTGGAATAGAGAACCCAGATATCGACCCAAACCACTATGCTCAATTTAATATTTGACAAAGGAGGGAGAAACCAAGATAGCGGCATAAAGTAAATGCCTAAATGCAGCCTACCACAACAATTTTAAAATTACAACTGCAAAACAGAGCCAACATCGCTCTAAACCACCAGAAGGCTGGCTGAGTGGAAGTTCTACTATCTAGGAAGGGAAGAGAAAGGACACTGAGCCTCGGGAGCTGTGGAGGTGTGGAGATCTCTGCGTGTGGAAAGGGAGGCTACTGAATACGCTGCTGGCTTACTCACGGCACACACAGAGAGGGTGGGCAGCTAATGCGCAGCTAGCTTTCTTGTTTGGGAGGAAAACAAAACCTCCCTATTGCACTGACAGCCAGCTCCAGTCAGAAAGAAATTGGACTGTCAGGCAGTCCAAATTGGGCAAAACTTTCTCAGAGGTGTGCGTGGTCAGCAGCCATTACTGCGGGACTCAGGAACAGGTCCCTCTTAGGGCGGGTTGATGGGAAACCAAAGCTTGTCTGCGCCACCCGGAGAATCCACCCCATCCAAGTGGAACACAGAAGCCCTCCCAGTGGCTAGCTTTC
Source organism: Pipistrellus hanaki (assembly GCF_964339955.1). Taxonomy (NCBI): domain Eukaryota; kingdom Metazoa; phylum Chordata; class Mammalia; order Chiroptera; family Vespertilionidae; genus Pipistrellus; species Pipistrellus hanaki. Next base: position 53,672,363 of record NC_140514.1, read on the forward strand.
TTGTTCTGGAGAAAAACAAAACCTCCCAACTGCACTGATAGCTCTGGTCTGGGAAGAAACTGAAGGTCAGAGAGCAGGCAAAACTCGAGAACAGCCTTCCCCCAAGTGGTGCACACTCCAGCAGCCAGTGTTGCGGGACTCGGCGAATAGGACCCTCTTAAGGCGGGGCTGATGGGAAATCAAATTTGTCTGTGCCACTCTGAGACTCCGTCCCATCCAAGCTGAGCACAGAAGCCCTCCTATATGAGACACTACTGATCCTCATAGCCAATTGGCATGGAGATCAACTCTCCCCAGTGATACCAACAACACGCAAGGCTTAACAAGACTGCACACACAGCCCACAAAGGGCTGCATCAAGACTGTCCACCTCAGGTAACTGGGAAGGCTGAGCTACTGGGCCCTGCTAGGACACCTAGCACACAAAGCTACTCCATCAACTCAGGGAAACAGTTAAAATGCAGAAAAGAGGCAGGCCACAAAGGAAGGAAATGGAGGAAAGCAAAAGAATGGACATAGAGTTCAAAACCACAGTTATAGGTTTTTCAAGAATTTCCTAGAAAAGGCCGATAAAATAAATGATACCTTTGAGGATATGAAAAGGGACCAACTAGAAATAAAGCATACACTGACTGAAATAAAAAATATTATACAGAGTCCTAAAAAGAGACTGTGAGATCACAAGATTCAAGTCAAAGATTTGGAACACAAATAGCCAGAGGATACTCCTCCACAGAAGCAAGAAGTGAATCCAGAAAGTTGAAGATAGTGTAAGAAGCCTCTGGGACAACTTCAAGCAAACCAACATCAGAATTACAGGGGTCCCAGAAGAAGAGAGAGAACAAGATACTGAAAACCTATTGGAAGAAATAGTGATAGAAAACTTACCCTACTTGGTGAAAGAAATAGACTTACAAGTACAGGAAGCACACAGAACCCCAAACAAAAGGGATCCAAAGAGGACCACACCAAGACACATCATAATTAAGGCTTTGCACTCTGCTGTCCCCTCTCAGGGGACATCGGAATTCTAGCATATCACTCAGATGTCCCCTCTCAGGGGACATTGCAGTTTATTAGTGATTACGGGGAATTGAGTTATTTTAACGCACGTTTCCGCCGCAAAGTAGCATCGAGTAGCTGGTAGCCAATGTCCAGAATGGTTCGGAGTGCAAAGGGTTAAAATGCAAAGGGCAAAAGACAAAGAGAGAATCTTGAAAGCAGCAAGAAAAAAGCAGTTAGTTACTTAAAAAGAGTACCCATATGACTGTCAGCTGATTTCTCAACAGAAACTATGCAGGCCAGACAGGAATGGCAAGAAATATTCAAAGTGATGAACAGCAAGAACTTACAACCAAGATTACTCTACCCAGCAAAGCTATCACTCAGAATTGAAGGCCAGATAAAGAGCTTCACAAATAAAAAAAAAAAACCTAAAGTAGTTCATCACTGCCAAACCAGAATTATATGAAATGCTGAAAAATATTCTTCAAGAAGAGGAAGAAGATAAAGATAAAAATTATGAACAACAAATATGTAACTATCAACAGTGAATATAAAAACCAAGGGAATTAAAAAATCTGATGAACAATATTAACTGGTGAATATAATAGAATCAGAGGTGTAGAAAGGGAGTGGACTGACGATTCTCAGGGAAAAGGGGAGGGAGGGTGCGGGAAGAGACTGAACAAAAATTGTACACCTATGGATGTGGACAGTGGGAGGTGGGGAAAGGGCAGAGGGTGGGGTAGGAACTTGGTAGAGGGGAGCAATGGAGGGGGAAAAGAGGAACAATTATAATAATCTGAACAATAAAGATTTATTTTTAAAATATATATTTGGCAAAAGAGGCATGAACATGGAATCAGGACAGTCTTTTCAATAAATGGTATTGGGAAAATTGGACAAATACATGCAAAAAAATAAAATTAGACCACCAATTGGCACCATACACAAAAATAAGCTAAAAATAGATAAAAGACTTAAACATAAGACAGGAAAGCATAAAAATACTAGAGGCATCCACATGCAGAGAAATCTCAGATGTATGTGGAAGCAATTTCTTCACCGATACTGCTCCTAGGGCAATGGAAACTAAAGAGAAAATAAACAAATGGGACAACATTAAAATAAAATCTTCTGTACAGCAAAAGAAACCATCAACAAAGCAACAAGCAACAAGAAAGCCCACTGTATGGAAGCACATATTTGCAAATGTTATCACTGATATAGGTTTAATCTACAGGCAACTTATACAACTTAATAAAAGGAAGATAAAGGATCCAATAAAAAAATGGACATTGGACCTAAATAGAATCTTTTCAAAGGAATGCCAAGAGACATATGAAAACATGCTCAAAGTCACTAATTATCTGAGAGATGAAAATCAAAACGACACACACTTGTCAGAATGGCAATCATCAACAAATCAACAATGCGGAGATGATGCAGAGAAAAAGGAACCCTCGTGCACTGCTGGTGGGAATGCAGACTGGTGCAGCCAATGTAGAGAACAGTATGGGGTTTCCTTAAAAAACTAAAAATGGAACTCTCATTTGACCCAATGATCCCATTTCTAGGAATATATCCCAAGAAACTAGAAAAACCAATTAGAAAAAACAATATATGCACCCCTATGTTTATAGCAGCACAAATTACCATAGCTAAGATTTGGAAACAGCCCAAATGCCCATCAGCAGATGAGTGGACTAGAAAATTATGATACATCTACACAATGGAATACTACCCTGCTATAAAAAAAGAAGGAATTCTTACCATTTGTAGCAGCATGGATGGACCTGCAGAGCATTATGTTAAGTGAAATAAGCCAGGCAATGAAAGAAAAATACCACATGATCTCACTCATTTATGGAAAATAAAGAACTTTATAACCTGATGAACACAAAGATAGATACAAAGGCAGTAAAGCACCAAACAGACTGCCAAATTGCAGTGGGAAGACAGGGGAGTGTTGGGGAGGGGGGAAAGAGATCAACTGAAGGACATGTATGCATGCATATAAGCACAACAAATGGACACAAGACACTGTGGGGGGGGGCGCAGTTGAGGGCATGTGACAAGGGGTAGGAGAGGCTGAGGGAAGGTCAATGGGGAAAAAAAGATATATGTACTACTACATGTAATAATTTAAACAATAAAAAAATAAAAAAGATTAAAAAAAAATAAAAAGATCCAGACAGAGAAGTATCTATCAGACAGTAAACCCTCAGAGGGAAGGTAGGAGAGAGTGGAGTTCAGAGGGAGAGATCAGCCTAAGGACTTGTATGCATGCATATAAGTATAACCAATGGACACAGACACCAGGGGGGTGAGGGCATGAGCAGGGGAAGGGGGGTAATGGGGAGATAAGACACGTATATAATACCTTAATAAAGAAAATTTTAAAAAAGATATATGACTCAAGCCACATTTTTACAATTTTAACCTGCTAAGAATTTTATATTGTCTCATTTATCTCATGTACAATCTTTATATATTATTTTTTTAAATGATCTTTATTTTTGAAAGTATTACATATGTCCCCTTTTTCCCCCATTGACCTCTTCCACCCTCTCTCCCAGCCTCTCTCCCACCCATCTACCCCCATTCTCCCTCAGGCCTTCACCACCCTATTGCCTCTGTCTATGGTTATGCATATACCCATTTGGCATATGAGTTCATTGGTTGATCTCTTCCGTCCCATCCCTTCCTCCCTTGCTTTCCCCCTGAGGTTTGACAGTCTGTTCAAAGTTTCTACATCTCTGTGTCTATTTAAGTTCATCAGTTTTTGTTGTTCATTAGATTCCATATATAAGTGAGATCATGTGATATTCGTCTTTCTCTGACTGGCATATTTTACTTTTCCTAATGCTCTCATGGTCCATCCATGCTGTTGCAAATGGTAAGAGTTCTTTTTTTTCCTCCTTTTTATAGCTCCATAGTATTCTATTGAATAGATGTACCACCGTTTTTTAATCCAATCATCTGCTGATGGGAACTTGTGCTATTTTCAAATCTTAGGTATTGTAAATTGTGCTGTTATAAATATAGGGTGCATATATTCTTTTTGATGAGTTTCTAAAATCTTGGGATATATTCCTAGGAGTGGAATGACGGAGTCAAATGGGAGTTCCATTTTTAACTTTTGAGGAAACTTGAAACTGTTTTCCTAAGAGACTGAACTAGTTTGCATTCCTACCAACAGTGCACAAGGATTCCCTTTTCTCCACATCCTTGCCAACACTTGTTTGTTGATTTATTGACGATAGGCATTCTAACAGGTGAGAGGTGGTACCTTATTGTCGTTTCAATTTGGATGTCTCGGATGATTAGTGACCTCAAGCATTTTTTCATATGCCTTTTGGCCTTAGGTATGTCTACTTTGAAGAAGTGTTTATTTAGTTCCTTTGCCCATTTTTTATTGGATTGTTTGTTAAGTTGTATTATTTCTCTATAAATTTTGGAATTTAACCCCTTATCAGATGTCTCATTGGCAAATATGTTCTCCCATGAAGTGGGCTCTCTTTGTTATTTTGTTGATGGTTTATTTTGCTCTGCAGAAGCTTTCTATTTTGATGTAGTCCCATTTGTTTATTTTTTCCTTAGTTTCCTTTGTCTTAGGAGATGTATTCATATACATATTGCTATGAAATGTCTGATTTTTCTTCCCATTGTTTCTTCTAGGATTTTTATGGTTTCATGTCTTAAAATTCATTTTTAGTTTATTTCTGTGTATGGTGTAAATTGGTGGTCTAATTTAATTTTTTTTGCATTACAGGTATATATTATCTTTTTATATAACAACTAGAGAGCTGGTGCAAAAATTCATGCATGGGTAGGTTCCCTCGGCAATCAGGGCCAATTGGGGCCTTCTGGCTGCTGGCTAGGACTTTTCTTCCAGCTGCTGGCTGCTGGCCAGGACCAGCTTCATTCCATGCTGCCCCTGGTGTTCAGTGCACGTCATAGCAAGTGATCAAACTTGGTCTCCCAGTCAAATTCCCGAGGGGACACTTTGCCTATTAGCCATATATACATTCTCTTTCAAAAAAACTGGAGAGAGGAAATTCATGGACTCTTTGGAAGAACGTTGTAGTAGTCCACGCATGAGGCATTAAGGGACTAAGCTGGGATGCTGTCAAGGAAGACTTGACCAGATTTTATTAGAGCCAAAAGGAAAGATGACTGAAGGAATGTGGTAATAGAAAAAGAAATAGGGAAGTCATTGGTGATTGATGGAAAAGATGTGGTTGGTTCAGACAGATGGAGTGTATTAGGTAGGAATCGCCATCAGGCAGTAAGAAATGTGGGATGGGAAAGGGGAGAAAAGCAAGACCTGAGTATTTTGATTTAGAAGTCATCTGCTTAGAGGTGATTTTGGGGGCTTCAGAGTGAGTGAGGTCTCTGAATGAGAAAGCTATATATAGGACCAGGAAAGAGAGAAATATCAAGGAGAGTGTTCAAAACAATGTCAAATGTTGCCTTTATATCAAAAACAAGAACCAAGAAAAGGCCATTAGATTTGGCAAAGTCAGTAGTTGAAATTCTGCAAATAAGTGGGTGTGGGAGCCAGGTTACAGTGGGGTGAGAAAGTGGGTAGAAAGGAACAGGCCATGGTACAGATACTGAAAACAAAGGAGAGTCATGGTTGGTAAATGGGCACAACAGGATTAAGTGACAGGTTTTCAAGATATGGGAGCCCTGTGCATGGTTGAAGGCAGGGGAGAAAGAGCCAGTGCAGAGAGTGCTATTCAGAGTGAGAGGAAATTATTGGTTGGGTCAGGGATATCTTAGAAGACACTTCAGGAGAGGAGGTCCAGGATTCTGGTGAAGGCTTAGCTATGGAAATTGGGAAGTAACAGAGACTTGGAGACTAGCTGAATAGGTAGTGATTATAATCTAGAGGAAGGGAGATACATGCTAAAACTCCAAAATAGGATATGAAATCATGTGAAGATGTAGAATAGTTTTAGAACTGCGGATTGTTGAACAGTATTTACAAAGTATGATGGGTTGTCATTAAGGATTAGTGGGCCTTTCTGACAAGGTAAAGAGTTGTCAATTCTTTATTGTTTATTACTTTCTAAACATGAGAGTGTAATCTTTTCTATGTTGTAAAGTGACTATCTGTTCATGACTATGGCATATACATTTATATAGAAAAAGACTAGAACACTATTATATTTATTCTACTGAATTGTGCTGAATTCATGTTTATATCACAAGATGGAGTATATTATATATATATACATATATATGTATGTATGTATTTGTAAATAATTTTCTCTTGTATTGACTGCCCCCAAATTAATTTTTAAGTTTTTTTGGCAAAAATATTATATATCAAATGTCTATTTGTATACACCATTCTTAATTGTGGGCATCATTTGCATTTCTTTGGGTAAAGTTCAAAGTTATACCAGTATTCTGCTCCATAGCTATTGATAATAGGTTTGAATTATAACTGGCTGGATATAAATAGCTATTTTATATCTGTTCTAAAGCTTGTTAAACAGGAGTCTGTCTATGTATTTAAATAATAGGCGAAGGAAGAAATTGCCCGGCTTCGCCGAGAAATGATGAAAAGCTGTAAGTCTCCTAAATCAACAACTGCACATGCCATCCTCCGGCGGGTGGAGACTGAAAGAGATGTAGCCTTCACTGACTTACGAAGAATGACCACAGAACGAGACAGTCTGCGGGAAAGGCTAAAGGTTTGAGAGAATTTTATCTATGTGAACATTTGTGAAACCTGACACAGTGACATTGAAAGCGCTTTGTTTTGTTTTTGTTTTTTTAACCAGATTGCTCAAGAGACAGCGTTTAATGAGAAAGCTCACTTGGAACAAAGGATAGAGGAGCTGGAGTGTACAGTTCATAATGTAAAGTCATTTTTGCACTTTTGGCTATAAACTGTCAGAGCTTACCCTTTTCCTTTTTTACTGTGTTCAGAGAAGTTCTTTTATTTTTCTATGATAGGGTTTCTAATCCTAAAATACTGAAGGTGGTGTATATAGTGTAAATTGTCGATTCTTTATTGTTTATTACCTTCTGAACATGGGAGTGTAATATTTTCTATGTTGTAAAGTGGGCTATTTTCAAAAAACCATTAGGGATGCATTCTCAGGGATTTTAGCACAATTTTCATCTCCGTATTTTATTAAATAGAACATATCCAGATACAGGGAAACTGGATTATTCTACTTAAAGAGTAGCTAGGATAGAGAAAATTATGGTGAAATGAAAAATAGTGAGAAAATATATATGTAAACTGAATTTAAATGTGAGGCAATACCTTTTTTTACTAATGAAAGATTTAAGATGCTGTATTTGAGATATTATGACCATATAAACAGAATTAATGGAATTTGACTTTCTGTTACCAAATTTAATTGTGGGCATTTATAAATTCATCTGTACTATTTTTTCATAATGAATAAAAAATGCAGTAGATAGGGGAGCAGTAATCTTGTCATTCCACTTGTATAGCTTGATGATGAACGTATGGAGCAAATGTCAAATATGACTTTGATGAAGGAGACCATAACCACTGTGGAGAAAGAAATGAAATCACTAGCAAGAAAGGCAATGGACACTGAAAGTGAACTTGGCAGGCAAAAAGCAGAGAATAATTCTTTGAGGTAAACTAAACTGCCTTTGAACAACAAATAGTTTATTATTAATGACTCTGCTTTTTGTAGTTTATTTTATAATGGTAATTAAGTTATTTGTTGACTTTAATTTTGGGCAGGATTATTACAAAACAGTTGTAGAAGCTTCGGCACACATTAATTATTTCCCGAAGATCAATCACTGATTGGTAATGCCGCATCTAACCAGGACTCATACTGAGTAATCTCAGTCTTACATATGGAGAAAGCCTGAATGTTTAACTAAAATAGCTTTTACAAAGCCATTCTGGGCACACTGCATGTTTGACTTTAGCATTTGATTATTAATTTAGCTTTATAACTTAAATTATGTTCTGGAACACACAAGGCACAGGTTTTAGAGTAGCTTAGAACAGAGGTGGTTTAGAATATAATAAAAAGTAATAGAGAAATTGGAACATGTAATGGAACTTAATAGCTGAATGTCAACTACTATGCTTAGCCCATCCTACATACAGGTGCAGTGGCAGAAGACATTGCACTAAAGCAGCCTACAGGCAATAAGTATAAGGGAATCAGTTTTTGAGGACCTCCATGCTAGTAGGTGTTTTGTTTGTTTTTGTTTTTTTACTTTTGATACCTTATGGGATATATATGATTTTATGCATCTGTTCATGTGCTTATGGGATATATATATGATGTGAAAAATAGTGATTGTACAGATTCAGTAAGGTTGAATTTCAGTGGATCTATTTGAAAAAATAATAGTTCATGTGAGTGTGAAACAAGTTACTAAGTTAAAGATAATACTTGGTTCTCATATGAACTCCCAGAGTCTTCTCTTTGATCTTTTAAGGGTCTGTGGGGTGTACATTGGAATCAGTTGTCAGGATAGATAATCACTCAAATTCTTCCCTTCATCTGTATTTTAATTTCCTGTTTAAAAAGACATTGCAATCTCAGGTAAAATAAAAATAATAATGATGCCAGGCTGGTGTGCTTGAGTGTCAACCCAAGAACCAAGATGTTCCAGGTTTAATTCCCAATGAATATACATGCCCAAGTTACGGAATAGATCCACAGTAGAGGGCTTGAAGGAGGCAGCCAATCGATGATGTACCCCTCTCATCGATGTTGCTATTCCTCTCTCTTTCTCTCCCTCAAAAAAATCAATAAAAACGTATTTTTAAAAATGATAAATAAAACAGCATCAACAAAGAAAGCCTTGGGAAATAGAGAAAAGTGTAAAGAAAATTTAAATCACCCTTAATTCTATAACCCAGGGAAGACTTTTAGTAATGTACATATGTTTTTAACCAGAAATACTTTTATCTGTGTACATAAACTTTCAATATAATTGACATCATCATATATTGTTTTATATTTAAGCAGTGTCACTTAATTGTAAACCATAAGCATTTCCCCAGGTCATTAGAGGTTCTTTGAAAGCATTTTAGTAGATTATTAAAATACTAAGAGGCCGGGTGAGTGGGGTCCCTTGGTATGGCCTGCGGGGATTGGGCTTGGACAGGTGGCGGGAGAGGAGCCGATCCCAGGCTGGGCGCCACGCTGCTCCCATTCATCCCGTCCCGCTGTGCCTGTTGCTGGCTAGTGCCTAGTGAGTCCTGATCAGGAGAGGCTCCTGAGCCTAGGCATCTGGCGTAGGTCAGCTGAGCTGAGCGATGGGAAGCTTCTTCTGTGGAAGCATTGACCACCAGAGGGCAGCTCTTGAATTCAGCGTCTGCCCTCTGGTGGTCAGTGCGCATCATAGCTTACATAGATAGAGATTAGATGATATATAGATATAGATGTAGATAGATATAGATATAAATATAGGTATAGGTATAGGTATAGGTATAGGTATAGGTATAGGTATAGGTATAGGTATAGGTATAGATATATTCTAACTGATAGATGCATAATTGGAGATTTTTATTTTGTGTGTGTACATTTGTTTTACTGATAGTAAAATTTCATCAGTTTTTACATCTTTATATATCTGTAAAATGATCCCCACAATCAGGATAGTAGCCCTAGCCAGCGCTTCCAAAAGTTTCCTCATACCCTTCTATAACCTCACCCTACCTTGTTAATTCCTAGGCTACCACTGATTTGCTGTCTGTCGTAGGAAATTGTTTGTATTTTTCAAAATGTTATATAAATGAAATCACAGAGTATATATTCTTTTGTCAGTGTACTTTACACACAATAACTCATCTGAGATTTATCCATGTCATCTCATAAAATAAAGAGTTTATTTCTGTTTGTCACAGAGTAGTATTCCATTGTATGGATATACCACATAGACATTTTGATTGTTTGCTATTTGGGGCTAAACAAATAAAAGTGAATGTTCTGTGAGTCTAACTTTGGAACAAACTGTAAACTGTTTTCCAAAGTGCTTGCACTATTTTATTTTACATTGGAGCCATCAGTGTATCAGTATTCCAGTTGTTTCATATCCTCACCAACCCTTGATGTGCGGAATCTAATGTTAGCTATTCTAATAGGTATATATTGTGGTTAATTTGCTTTCCTAATGACTAATGATTTCATGCATCTGTTCATGTGCTTATGGGATATATATATATTTTTTTCCTTTCCTTAGTGCATGTCTAAATCTTTTGCATGCTTTTATTGAGTTATTTATATCATTAGTAAGTCATGAAAGGATTTTTTTGTATTTTAGTTATAAGTCCTTTGTCAGGTATGTGTTTTGCAAATATTTTTTCCCAGTCTCTGACTTGTCTTTTTATTTTCTTAACAGTGTCTTTTAAGGAATATATGTTCTTGATTTTGGTTAAATAAAATTTGTTGATTTTCAGAAATTCATATCTAGCTTTCTGTGTTCTTTTAAATAAATCATTAAGCCTCAGGTAACAGATTTTCTCTCATGTTTTCTTCTAGCAGTTTTGTAGTTTTAGTTCTTACATTTAGATCTGTAATTCATTTCAAGTTACTTTTTGTGTATAGTACTAGATATAGGTCAAAGTTTTCTTTTTCCATGTGGATATTTAATTTTATGGAATAAAAGTTGAAATTTTATTCCATAAAATTGTAGAACGGATAGTTGCTACAAGTTTGTAGCAAGTCAGTTGTCCATATATGTGAAGGTTTGTTTCTTGATTGCCTATTTTGTTTGATGAACATATTCATATATCTTGATGCCAAATACGGTACAACATTCCTGATTACTCTGTTTTAAGTCTTCAAATTAGGTAGTGCTAGTTCTCCAACTTTGTTCTTTCTCAAAGTGTTTTTTGGCTATTGTAGTTTCTTTGCATTTTAATTTTAGAATTAGCTTCATATATATATAGAATTTAATTGAAATTGGGGACATGACATCTAAAGAATATCAAGTGTTTCTATTCATGAACACAGCATGTCTTTTCTTTCCTTAGATCTTTAATTTACCATAGGTTATCTTATTTTTAGTGTACAACTCATACTTTTTTGAGTCAGATTTTTCCCTAAGTATTTCCTATTTTTTGATGCTGTTGTAAATGGAATTTAAAGTACCACTTTCTGATTGTCTGTTGCTTGAATATGAAAATACAATTGTTTTTAAAATAAACTTTGTATTTTAGAACACTTCTAGATTTACAAAACTTTGTGAGGATACTACAGAGTTACTACATTCCTCATACCTGCAGCTCTTTCTGCTGTAATTCACTGTGATTATCCTGGACTCCTGGTAGTGTGCTGGTTAGGAGAAGGGTAGGGAACATGTTTCATAGTCATATACTTAAATCTCAGTCTTTCAGTGTATCTGTATTTCTGGGCCTGATATTACTTGTGTTTCCCAATGGTATAACTGATAATTTTTTAATCAACTTATGTGAAACTGGAAGGCTAAAGGTGGTAAAGTAGGAGGAATGCCCTTCCCCAGCTGGGATGAGCTCTGGTATAGTCTTTTCACTTGTAGAGTAAGCCTTATTGTGGGAATGCTCTGGGCATATTTTATACTAATTCCTCTTTTCCTGTCAGAGGCACTAGGGATCCTTTTTCAGATCTTCACTGTGAGAACCAATGGGTTCCTGGATGTAAACCCCCTGAAGTATGTGGCCCCTAGGACATTCTCACCCCCCGTGTTAATAACACACACTCAGCTTCCAGCAATGCATGAACATTATCATTTAAATTTTTTAATCATTTACAGTTTAAGAAGCTCTGTTCTCAGTGAGCATACCTTAGTTGTGACTCTCTGGTTTTTCCTTTCTTCTCATATTTTAGGGGGCCAACACACTCGCTATCTTGATGTTTTCAAAAAAAGTCATTGATTTTCAGTTCAGTCATCTTTTTCTTCTTGTAACAAAGGGAATGATGTCTTCTAAGCTCTTTATATGTCAGGGCCAAAACCAGAAGGTTTACAACTTCTTTTTATATTAGAGGCATGGTGCATGAAATTGGTGCATTCAGGGGGGTCCCTCAGACTGGCCTGTGCCCTCCCCCAGTCCGGGAGCCCTCGGGGGATGTCCAACCCTGTGGGAGTGCACTGAACACCAGGGGGCAGCTCCTGGGTTGAGTGTCTTCCCCCTGGAGGTCAGTTCATATCATAGCAATAGGTCATTCTGCCGTCCAGTTGATTTGCATATTACCCTTTTATTATATAGGATCTTTACCTGGTATTCTATACCCTTGCTAAATTTACATGTTAGTTCTAGTGGCCTTTTTGTAGATTCTGTTTAATTTTCTACATAATCAATTGGGTCATCTACAAATAAAGACAGTTTTACTTGTTCAATCAGCATGTTTTTTGTTGTTTTTCTTCCCAATTTCATTGTCTTGAAAATCATGTACATTGTTGAATAGAAATGAAGTGGACTTTCTGAGTCTTTTCACATCTAAGGGGGAAGCATTAGTTAGTGTGGTATTATCTGTACATATTTCATAGATGACTTCTATCAGGTTGAAGAAGTTTCATTCTATTCCTAAAAGAGAGGTTTTTTGTTTATTTGGTGTGTGTGTGTATGTGTGTGTGTGTGTGTGTGTGTGTGTGTGTGTGTTTTCAGGAAAGGATGTCCTTTGTCAAATCAGTTAGGGTATGTTATAATTTTTATAGATTTCTGGGCTCAATTAACTAATATTTTGTTTGAGATGTTTATATCTATTTTTATAATTGAAATAGGCCAACAATTTACCTTATTGGGTTTTTTAAAAATTAGAATTTGGTATCAAATAATGTAAAACTTATGATAATCTTTCCAATTCATTTTGTTTTCTTTCAATATCTGGAACATTCTATATAATATTTGAGTTTAGTACTTAGCAGTGAAGCCATTTGATTCTGAACTTTCTCTTTGAGGAAGATTTTACTTATTTAATGGATAAAGGAACAATTAGACATTTCTTTTTATGCCATTCACTATATATTTTTTCATGTATGTGTCCATTTTCTCAAACTTAGAAAACATCCTATATAATAAAGAGGTAATATGCAAATTGACCGTCACTCCAACATGCAAGATGGCCACCCCAATGTGGAAACAAGATGGCCACCACCAGATGGCCAGCAGGAGAGAGCAGTTGTGGGCGATCAGGCCTGTAGGGGAAGACAGTTAGGGGCAACCAGGCTGGCAGGGGAGGGCAGTTAGAGGCAATTGGGCAGCAGGGGAGCACTTAGGCATAGATCAGGCTGGCAAGAGAGTGGTTAGGGGGTGATAAGGCCAGCAGGCAGAAATGCTTAGGGGCAATCAGGCAGGCAGGCAGGCAAGCAGTTGGGAGCCAGGAGTCCCGGATTGTGAGAGGGATGTCCCAGATTGGAGAGGGTGCAGGCTGTGCTGAGGGACACACCCCTCCCTGCACAAATTTCATGCACTGGGTTTCTAGTCTTTAATAATAAAAGTGTACTATGCTAAGTAGACCTGATAAAGCCAATGTGGCCAGAGGCAGAGGCAGCAAAGGTCTCTGGCCACCACAGTGAGTGGGGACTGAGGCAGAGGTAGCTGCCACAGCTTTGGGGGCCAAAGCCTTTGCACAAATTTTATGCATCAGGCCTCTAGTTTTTAGAATAATGTTGTTTACCTTTTCCTTTCAACATTTCAGTATCACAGAATCTGTAGTGATTTCCTCTTTTTCCTGTCTGTTTTTAAAAAATATTTATTTTATTGATTTTTTTAGAGAGGAAGAGAGAGGGACAGAGTCAAAAACATCGATGAGAGAGACATCGATCAGCTGCCTCCTGCACACCCCCACTGGGGATGTGCCCACAACCAAGGTACATGCCCTTGACCGGAATCGAACGTGGGACCCTTGAATCCATAGCCCGATGTGAAACTGGTTAGGGCTCCAGTCTGGTGTTTTGTGTGTTTTTTTAGATTTGTAGAAATGATTATTTTTTCCTTTTTTTATTTTTATTGATTAAGGTATTGAACATGTGTCTCTATCCCCTTATTACTCCCCCACATCCCCACTCATGCCCTCACCCCCCCCCCCCCATGTCTGTGTCCATTGGTTAAGCTTATATGCATTCATATAAGTCCTTTGGTTGACCTCTCCTCCTTACCTCCACCCTCCCCTACCTTCCTTCTGAGGTTTGACGGTCTGATCGATGCTTCTCTGTCTCTAGATCTGTTTTTGTTAGTCAGTTTATGTTTTTCATTCTATTCCATAAAGGAGTGACATCATATAATATTTATCTTTCTCTGACTGGCTTATTTCACTTAGCATAATGCTTTCCAGTTCCATCCATGCTGTTGCAAATGGTAAGAATTCCTTCTTTTTTACTTCAGCATAGTATTCCATTGTATAGATGTACCACAATTTTTTAATCCACTCATCTGCTGATTGGAATTTAGGCTGTTTCCAAATCTATGGTAAGTTGTGTTGCTATGAACATAGGGGTGCATATATCCTTTCTGATTGCTGTTTCTGATATATTGAGATATATTACTAGAAGTGGGATCACTGGGTCAATTGGGACTTCCATCTTTAGTTTTTTGAGGAAACTCCATGCTGTTCTCCACAGTGGCTGCACCTCCAGTCTGTTATTTTAAATAGGCTTTAGCTTTGGATCTCCCTATTGTTTGTTTTATTATTTCATTAACTTTTTGTTTTTTATTCCTTCCTTCTATTTTCATTATATCTGTTTCCTTTTTTTCCTAATTTCTTAAGATAAATGCATACATTATTACTTTTTGGGCTTTCTTTTTTCTCATATACATATTTAAGGCCCTCAAATTCTTTCAAAATGCTTCTTTGAATGTATTCTACATATTTTATATACTTCTTGCTTTATAAAATATTTTCTAATTTCCATTATGACTTTTTATTTGGTTCATTGATTATTTATATGTGTAATTTTAAATATTAAAAAAGTAACAAATTTTTATCTTTTGTGATTTCTTGCTTAATTACATTGTTTTTCAGAACACATTGCTAGATTTCAGATTTCTGTAATTTATTGTCCTCTTCTTTTATGGTCAGTGTTTTGGTATTGATCTGTATATACTTCAGAAATTATAAATTAGGAAATAGTTGGCATGATGTTTTATATTTATCCCTTAGTTCAGATTTTTAATCATATCCTTTAAATATCCTATATTTATACTAAACTAGAGGGCCTGCCCACAAAATTCATGCGCGGGCCTGTGATCAGGACCATCTTCCCCAACTGTCCACAGCTAGCCCGCCCCTGCCATGGGTCGCCTCTGTGTGTGGGGTGACAAGCGGGGTGGGAGCCTCTGCCAGGTGCTGCCTGCATCCCCCGTCTCCCCCTGACTCCCCCTTCGCCATCAGGCCATCGGAGCCTGCCGACCAGGGAATGGGACCCAGAGGTGGTCAGGGTGCCTCATAGTGACTACCAGCAGTCGTTCTGGCCATTCTGCCTTTAGGGTCAATTTGCATATTACCCTTTAATAGTTTAGAATTTTGTGGCTCATTTATAGGAATTTCATGAAGAGTTGTCTAAACTTTTGGCTCCAATGTCTTACTTTTTGTTTGCACTTGGACCTACTGTAATCTACTTTTCTCCCCACCATTCTATCAAAACTGTTTTAAAAGGTTACATTTTCTTTCATGTTGCTCAATGCAGTGGACAATCCTCAATCTTCATTTTATTTGAGCTATCTGCAACAGTTGATCAGTTGTGCTGTCTTTACACACAACTTTCTTCATTTGGTTTCTGACCTATCATGCTCATTTGATTTTTTGTCTTTGTCTTTTTGGCTCTCCTATATCAGTCTCTTCTGCTATTTCTTCCTCCTGTCCACAACCTCTAAATCTTAGAATGTTCCTGAATTTAGTTTTTGAGAGGAGTTCTTCTCTCCTCTTTTGTATCTATCCTCATCCCTCAGTGATCTCATCCAGCCTCATGTATTTATTCTTGATTCTCAAAATGTATTACTATAACTGAGAATTCTCTGTGGACTTCAAATTTGAATTTCCAACTATCTCATTTTCATCTTCACTATGATGTCTAATAGACATCTCAAACTAAACATTTCTGCTCTCCACTATCCTTTTTCCTTCAGTGCACAAAAATCTGTTGTCTTTTAGTCTTCCCATTTCAGTAAATAGAAACTCCATTCATATAATTCTTGGCCTGAAACCTGTATTTTTATACACTCTTATCCAAACCAATTGATCCTATCTTCAAAATGTATCCAAAGCTGAAAATTTCTACTACCTCTATTGCAATCTTATTTATATAAAAGATATTTCAGTAGGTAGAAAATTTGAAAGGTTTGGGGTTATTTTCATTTTAACATTTTGTAAATACCTTCCATTATCTTCTGACTTTCATTATTTCTGCTGAGAAGTCAGCTGTAAATTTATTTTTAAGGCCAATAGTTTATACTTTATAATGCACCCACATTTATCATAGGTTTTCTATTTATATATATTTAAAAAAGAATTACAAGAGCCTACTTAGGAACTCTATAATCCAACTACATTTAATATAGTGAAAATAGTTAAAATACGGTTGTTCCTGTTCTCCATTTTTTCAGTTGATAAGAAAATTATAAGTTTGATTCCATGTGTAAACTCTAGTTATTAGAAGTTGAGTCCTGACATAGTTCAACATATGTCTAAATTTCAATATCTCTAAATTGAATATTCCAGGTCAAATCAGCCAAAAAGAAATGCATCCATTGCTTTTCACAGCTTTTCACTTCATTGCTTGATAAAGAACAAAAATCCCCAGGGTTTCAAAACCAATACCCATTATACTGTTTAAATAAACATTCTTCCTAAACAGTGCTATTTTATAAGAAAAAGCTTTGTAAAAATGATGTTTGGGGCATTTGAAGTGATTCTTCAGTTGAATTACAGTTAAATTTCACTACATTTTAAATTTTTTCTATATATATATATTTTTTTTTTTAATCCATATATATTAGTTTTAGAGAGAGAAGAAGGGAGAGAAAGGAAGAGAAACACTGCTGTGAGATTGATTGATAAGTTGCCTCCCATACATACCCAGACCAGGAATCAAACCTGCAACCCAGGTACATACCCTGACCAGGGATTTAATCCACAACCTAGGTATGTGCCCTGACCAAATCAAACCTTCAGACCTTTGGTGTACACAGAGCTCCAACCAGCTGAGCCAACTGGTCAGGGAAACTTTTTATCACTGTTGATTTATTTTGCCTGCAGGCAGTGATTTTTTTTCTCAGAGGCATGCTGGATTAGGGGACTAGTAGGCTCCTGTAACAGCCCAGTGTAGTGTACAGGATATTGGTCTCCATTGTCCAGAACAGCTCTCCACCAAAATCCAAACAAGCTTCAGTGGGAGCACCGATGTAACTCCTATTGCCTTGCTTCCGTGACCCAGGGACACAGTGCTGGCTCTGCGAATAGCTTCCTAATTGCCCATAGTGCTGCCTACTTAGCTCTCTGCTGCCACAGGAAAATTGTATACTTTTTTATTTCTTCCAGTATTTTAATCTCCCTATTTTTATATCTTTTATTTGGGGATATATATATGTTATTTAGATATTAGCATAGTTTTCTTGTTCATATTTTACAAATTTATTATGGTGTAATTGATATATGATATATAACTTAACTGCATGTGTTGAAAAGGTACAATTTAATAAACTTTGACCTATGACTATACCTATCAAATTATCCCCATAATCAGTATAATGTAATTATGTATATATGTTTCCTTTGTAATCCTTCCCTTATGCTGCTCAGGCATCCACTGATCTGCTTTCTGTCTTTTTTTATTATCTTGGGTTTTCTACAATTTTATCTAAATGGAATTGTTCACCATGTACTCTTCTATTGCTCTACTTTCATAGAGCATAATTACCTTCAGATTGATTAATCCATGTTATTGTGTGTTTTAGTAGCTGATTCACTTTTTGGGTCATATTGCATTATACTAGAGGACCAGTGAACGAATTCGTGCACCAATGGGCTCCCTCTACTTGTCCTGTGGGATCAGGTCGAAACTGGCTCTCCGACATCTCCTGAGGGGTCCCGGATTGCAAGAGGGCACAGGCCAGGCCAAGGGAGCCCACCGGTGCATGATAGGGGCAGGGAGAGATGTGAGAAGTTAGCCAGTTGGTAAGGGACCCTGAGAGGGCTCCAGGACATGTCTGGCCCATTTCGCTCAGTCCCATTCATTCGGACCCTAGCAGCAAGCTAACCTGTTGCTCAGTGCATGTTATAATGAGCAGTTGAGTGGCCTTAGCATATCATTAGCATATTATGCTTTGGTTGAATGAACAACTGGACAACTGGACACTTAGCATATTAGACTTTTATTATATAAGATACCAAATGGACATTTAGTTTATTTTCAGGTTTTAATTATAACAAATAGAACTGCAAATACAAGTCTCTGTATATTTATATGCTCATTTCTTTTGAGTAAATACCCAGGATTTGAACTGCTGAGTCATATGCTGGATCTATTTTAACTTTTTAAGGAATTAAAAATAGTTTTCCAAAATGGTTTTGCTATTTTATATTGCCACCAGCAGTGCATGAGAGTTCTAGTTTCTTTATATTCTTACCAACTTTTGATAGTGTCTTTTTAATTTTAGTGATACTAGAATTAGAGTGGGTATTTAGTATTATATTGTGATTTTAATTTGCTTTTTTCTAATCAGTAATTATGATCAGTTGATCATGCATTCATTAACTTCTTTGCCATCTATCAATCTAGTTTTATTGAAGTACTGTTCAAAATTGTCTGTTTTTAATTGGGTTATTTATTTTTTTATCATTAATTTATAAAAGTCCTTTATATGTTCTAACTACAAATTCATTGTCAGATATGTTTTGAAAATATATGCTTCCAGAGTATGCTTTTGATAAACAAAAGTTTTTAATTTTGGTGAGGTATAATTTATTGAAATTACTTTTATTTATAGCATGCTTTCATGTTCTATTTAAGAATTCTTTGCCAATCCTAAGGTCACTAAAATTTTTTGCTGTTTCATTCTAAAAGCTTTTATAGTTTTAGTGTTTGTATTTAGGTTTATGATCCTTTTCTGAAGTAATTTTCTTGTAAGGCAAGCTTGTCAAACTCATGGCTGGCAGGCCACATGCCTCATCATGTGGCCCCATGGCCACGAGTTTGACATGCTTGGTGTAGATATGAGATTAAAAGTTTTGTTTGTATGTATGGATAGCCATTGCTTCTTATTTATTATGATTATCCCATTCACCCATTGAATTGCCTTAGTACCTGAAAATTTAATTGACCATACATGAGTGAGTCTGTTTCTGAGCTCTATTCTGATCCATTGATATATTTTTTCATCTTTATGCTAGTATCACTTTGTCTTGATAATTGAAGCTTCATAAGAAGTCTTGAAATCAGATACTATAAGTCCTCCAACTTTATTCCATTTAAAAGTTGTTTGGGCTGCTCGTAGGTCCTGCATATTTCTATATCAATTTTGGAATTATCTCTATTAGAATCATTTATCTATGAATTGTTTATTAGGATTTTGATTAAG